>NW_023425516.1:1517402-2758652 GCF_014108245.1 Pipistrellus kuhlii | reverse complement strand
TTGAAACGGGTCAGGGAAGTCCTTAGGGCCTGATCCCTTCCTTCCTCTTTCTTTCTGCTGGCTCCTCCTGTGTCAGCCATCTCTGCAGACAGAGGGGGTCAGGCCTGGGAGGGCGTCCCACCCTCGCCGCCCAGCGGAGCCCCACGCTCCAGCAGCCGCCATCCGGTCACGTGAGTCTCAGATCCCACACCCCGGCCCTGGGCGCAGGAGCGCAGGCCGGAGCCTCCGCGCTGGGGCTCAGGCGGCCACGGGCACCGTCTCCCTGAACCTCAGTGCTGCCGTCTGCAGCCCAGGGCAACGAGCAGGACAGCCCTGAGCGCTTGAGCGCGTCATCTCTGCACCCTCACAGCGGCCCTGCAAGCAAGGCCGGGGCTGTTTTACCTCCCTTCAACAGACGAAGAAACTGAGGCAGCCTCCCAGGGGCCCCCCATGACCCCACGCCCCTGCTCAGGCCCTTTCCCGAGTGTGGGGTGACCTGTCCCTGGAGAGACTGGGTTACCAAATCTGGCGGCTTCTATCTGGGGTGCCTAGTCAGTCCCCGTCCTTGTCATTGGGACATCTCAGCGGGGGGGGGGGGGGGGGGGGAAGAAGCCAGCAGCTGCCACGTGTGCGTAGCCGCCAACAGCCTCCCCCTGTCGAGCCTTCAGATGACTGCAGCCCCAGCTGACCCTGAGCCCGAGGACTCGGCTTGTTTGCACTCAAGATGCCGGATCCACACAAACATTGAGAGGATAAATACTCACTGTTTCAAATTGCTAAGTGTTGGGGTGGTTTGTTACGCAGCCTAGAGGGACGGAGCGAGCCACCGGTCACCCAGCTACGACCCCAGCACGGTGTCGCCCAGACCTGTGCTCACAGCTCCCGCCCAGCACAGCCCCCTCCTCTGCCCTGCGCCAGCCCCAGGGCTGCGCTGAGCTCACAGGGGCTGCGAGACGTTAGTTACGAGGGCGACACGCGCCCCCGAGGACACAGTCCCCTCCGCGGGAGAAGGCCCACCGGTTATCGAAGAAGGCACGGACGATCTTGGATCGGATCGGGTTGAGCTCCAGGTCAGGCACGTTGTTGAAGTGCTCCTTGCTGATTCCGGGAGGACGGGCACCGGGGAAGGAGAGAGAAAAGAAAGCAGGTGTCATACAACACTTCACCATGGACCAAGCTGTGTGGTTTTTATTTTTATTTTTTATTTATTTTATTTATTTTCAAAAAAGTTACTCAGTGGGTTGATACTTTTATTTTTTTAAAATATATTTTATTGATTTTTTTTTACAGAGAGGAGGAGAGAAGGATAGAGAGCTAGAAACGTCGATGAGAGAGAAACATCGACCAGCTGCCTCTTTCTTGCACACCCCCTACCGGGGATGTGCCCACAACCAAGGTACATGCCCTTGACCGGAATCGAACCCGGGACCCTTCAGTCCGCAGACTGACGCTCTACCACTGAGCCAAACCGGTTCCAGCTGGGTTGTGTGTTTTTTAAATCCTCTACTGATGAGCCAAAGCCGGTTTGGCTCAGTGGATAGAGCGTCGGCCTGCGGACTGAGGGGTCCCAGGTTCGATTCCGGTCGGGGGCATGTACCTTGGTTGCGGGCACATCCCCATTGGGGGGTGTGCAGGAGGCAGCTGATCAATGTTCTCTCTCATTGATGTTTCTAACTGTCTCTCTCCCTTCCTCTCTGTAAAAAATCAATAAAATATATATATATATATATATATATATATATATTTTTTTTTTTTTTTAAATCCTCTACTGATGAGAAACAAAACTTTCAACGTCAGAGAGAAACATCCATTGGTTGCTTCCCGTACGCACCCCAACTGGGGGGTTGAACCCGAAATGCATTTGGTGTTTGGGACGAGGCTCCGACTGACTGAGCCACTGACCCAGCGCCAGGCTGTCCCCTTCACCCTGATGGGGCCCACGAGAGCAGGTCAGCAGGACCGAGCGTGGACAGGGTGGGTCTGGAGGCTCAGCGAGGCTGTGGGGAATCCACGGAGTGTCCTGGACATCCCCCTCCGAACGTTAGAGGGACACAGGACCGCGCCCGTCCGGGCGGGCGGGCGGGCAGAGACCCGTGGCAGCGGGCCCCGTCCCTGGGTGGGGAGACCCGCCCGGCCCTGTGGGGTTCACGGCGGGTGCTGGCCTGGACACTGGGCCACGGTCTGGCCGCCCTCCGGGCCGTGAGGTGACAAGTGCCCGCCGGACCCAGAGGCTCTGCTCGCAGGTGTGAAACGAAGCGTGCGGACGTGAAAATGTGCGCGGACGTTCTCGGCCGCAGGATTCACATCGCGCGGAGTGGAAACCCCTACGTGTCCATCGTGTCCAGCGGCCCCTCCTCCACAGGCCCGGGAGCCCGCTGACTGGATAAACATGGCGTGCAGCCTGCAGCACGATGCTGGGAGAAACCGGAAGGGAAGGCGCAGGGTACGATTTCACTTATATAAAGTGCCCAGGGCAGTCAGATCCGCAGACGCGGGAGGAGGGGCGTGGCTTCGGCCGGGGGCTGGAGCGATGGGCGTGAGGCCGAGGACACGGGGCCAAAACGTCTGAAGCGTCATGTGGTGCTTGCTGTCACCACGCTGGGAGCAGACTGGAGCGGTGACATGTGCGGTCTAATACGTGAGCTGAAGGGCGTGTGGGCTGTTTCAGTAAAGCTGTTAAAACGAAGATGCGGCTCAGCAGGGAGGGGGAGCCCGCCAAAGGCAGCGGCCGCCGGCCCAGGCCCCCGGGCCCTCGAGGCCGGGGCTGCGGGCCCCGCGGTGAGGCTGCGGGAAGTCCTCACCCGACCTGCCCCCACCGCCCACCTGTGTTCTCAGTCTGCTTCCTGCTCACCTCCTCCCTGCCCGCCTTCTCCCTGCCTGCCTTCTCCCTGCCCGCCTCTCCCCCTGCTCACCTTCTCCCTGCCCACCTCCCTCCCTGCCTCCTCCTCCCTGCCCGCCTCCCTCCCTGCCCGCCTTCTCCCTGCTCACCTTCTCCCTGCCCGCCTTCTCCCTGCCCGCCTCCCTCCCTGCCCACCTTCTCCTTGCCCGACTTCTCCCTGCCCGACTTCTCCCTGCTTACCTTCTCCCTGCTCACCTTCTCCCTGCCCCCCTCCCTCCCTGCTCACCTTCTCCCCCTGCTCGCCTCTCCCTGCCCCCTCCCTCCCTGCTCACCTTCTCCCTGCTCGCCTTCTCCCTGCTCACCTTCTCCCTGCTCACCTTCTCCCTGCCCGCCTTCTCCCTGCCCGCCTTCTCCCTGCTCACCTTCTCCCTGCCCCCCTCCCTCCCTGCTCACCTCTCCCCCTGCCCGCCTTCTCCCTGCTCGCCTTCTCCCTGCTCACCTTCTCCCTGCTCACCTTCTCCCTGATCCCCTCCCTCCCTGCTCGCCTCCCTCCCTGCTCACCTCTCCCCCTGCGCGGCCGCGGGCGGTGGAGCTGGAAGAGACCCAGGCAAAGGTGGAACCCGGGGCGGGAGGCACGCCCGGGCGGGGGGAACCATCCCCTCACACGGCCAGGCCAGGAGGGACCGGCTCCCACCCGGATGGACTCGGAGGCCGGCGGGAGGAGGAAGTGCCACGTACGCAGAGGCTTAAGCACGGTTTCGGTTGAAAGTTTCCCAGAGTACGCCCCAGACCGGATAAGCTCTGCCCTCTGCCCGGTGCCAGTGTCTGTCTCTGCCTGGCGCTCCCGCTGGGCCCCAGGAGCCAAAGCCCAGGCCCCAGGGCAGAGCTCAGCCCCGAAGAGCCGGGGCCACCAGAGCAGCGGGGGTGGCCAGTCCCGAAGGGAGGAGCCTGCCCCAGGGCCCTCCAGCGGCCGGGCCAGCCTCGGCGAGTCCCGGTGACTTCCACAGGCACCGCCCCTGGACAGTCAGCAGCCCTTTCGGCCTCGGGCTCCTAGGCCGAGTGCTCACTGAGGGTCCTCTCCTCTGAGCAGTCTGTGGGGACCGGGCTTCCCATGGCCGGCCCGTTTGATTTTAACGGACCAAGCCCGGATGGCCCAGCCACTAAGAGCTGGATCTACTGCCAAAGGGCTGACACCGGATCCGAGGAGCGGAGACGAGCCCCTAGAACCCCAGCCTAGACCCCAGAGGGGCCGACCCTGGTTCTGAAGAGCCAGCCTAGGCCCTGAGACCCCAGCCCAGCCACAAAGAGCCAACGAGGAAGAGCCCCAATGCGGAAGCGGCAGGTTCTGCGGGAGGGGAGAGACGGAGCCCCATGTCTGTGCCAGAAGGACCATCCGCCCTGGTCACCGAGAGCTCCCAGCAAGCGTCAGCGGGCCCTGGGGCTGACCTGAGAGGGAGGACAGGCAGCCACATCCTGGGAGGGAGGGTGAGGAGAAAGGATGGAGGGAGGACCCACCTCCAGGGCCAGGCCACCCCCAGGGCCGGGCCACCCCAAGGGCCGGCCACCCCCAGGGCCAGGCCACCCCCAGGGCCAGCCACCCCCAGGGCCAGGCCTCCCCCAGGGCCAGGCCTCCCCCAGGGCCGGGCCTCCCCCAGGGCCGGGCCTCCCCCAGGGCCGGGCCACCCCCAGGGCCAGGCCTCCCCCAGGGCCGGGCCTCCCCCAGGGCCGGGCCTCCCCCAGGGCCGGGCCTCCCCCAGGGCTGGGCCACCTGGCCCCACGATCCCCTTTCTCAGGGGAGAAGGCCTGGAAAAAGCAGGTAACACAGAAGACCTGCTCTCCCGGCAGCAGAGGGAGGTGAGGCGGAGCCGGGATCAGCAGGTGCGTGAGGATGTCTCCAAGCCCAGCTGCCCGCTCTGTTCTCAGAGGTGGGAGCTGGGCTCACAGGCTGGCAGACTCGCCCCGCCCCGCCCAGCCCCTCCTCACCACAGGCACCTTCCCTTTCCTCGTCTGTGAATGGGGGGAAAAGCTCACTCTGCCCGTATCAAAGGGGATGTGAGCTGAAACCGGTTTGGCTAGTGGGTAGACGTAGGGGTGTTGAACTCAATCAGAGAAGGGGCCAAAATCTAAAATCCAGCCTAAATTGCGGGCCGAATGGTTTACTGAACAGTCATAAACTGTCATTGTGATGGAAACGCAGCGGAGTGCAGTGATGACAGCGCGGTGCGGGCCACATTGCAAGGCCTGGCGGGACGGATTTGGCCCTCGGGCCTTGTGTTGACACATGTGGGGTAGAGCATCAGCCTGTGGACTGAAAAGTCCCAGGTTCGATTCCGGTCAAGGGCATGTATCTTGGTTTGGGGCACATCCCCAATAGGGGGTGTGCAAGAGGCAGCTGATCAATGATTCTCTCTCATCGATGTTTCTAACTCTCTTTCCCTCTCTCTTTCTCTCTGTAAAAAATTCAATAAAATATATATTTAAAAAAAAAACAACACTAAAAATAAATAAATAAAAAATAAAGGAGATGTGACGTCAAGCTCAGGGGGGAGGGGCGGTCCCAGTGAGGCCCAGCCCCGTGTCAGAGCCCCAGATTTCTCCCGAGAAACGGGACCGTGGGAGTAAGAGGTAACATCGTGGGGCTAAGGAGGAACAAACGAGAGAGAGGCACGCAGGCTGCAGAGCCTTCATGAGCTCTTCACCCCAAATGACGAGGACGATGATGGTGATGGCAGCACCTGACCGCCCGTGGCCCCCTCAGTGCCATCTTACCCTGCAAGGCAGGGGCTCATCTCCGCCCTAAAGGCGGGAAACCGAGGCCGGGAGGTGGAGGAGCTTCCCGCCCTGTAAGGACGGCCCCACGGACGGACGTGGGCCCACGGCCCGGCCGGAGCAGCCCTCTGAGAGCCGGGGTGGGGGGAAGGGGCGGGCCTGGCTCTCGGGGACACTCCCAGTGACATGCCAAGTTGGACACGGGCCTTGTGCCCAGAGCTGGGAAAGGCCAACAACATTCCACGCCCCATAAAAGCCGGTTTCGGTCTGATTTCCCTTCCGCCCCTCTGGCCCCCAGGCGCCCACGGGGCTGGTTGGACCGGCCTGGCTGACCGTGTCTGAGCCGTGGGAACAGGCCCTGCCTCACCCGGGACGGGCACTGTCCTGGGCCAGAGCGGAGGCCCCGTGACCACAGGGGGCGCTGCCCACGAGGCCCCCGGCTGTGTAAGTGCCGCCCGTTTCAGACAAGACAGTGAGGCCCAGGCCGTGCAGTGGCTGAGCACGGCCACGGCCACGGCCACGGCCACGGCCACGGCCACGGCCACGCAGCAGCTCTGACCGGCCCGTCCTCACTCGCCGCCCCTCCCGCCTGAGCGCCCTCCCTTAGAGAGGAGAAGAGCAGAGACGGTCTGGGCACCTGCTCCCACACGGCCAGTGTCCGCCCTCGGGGGGGACAGGAGGGAGGGACCAGGGGCCGGCGGGCCCTGCGCAGCCCGTGGTGTGGGCGGCCTCCGCACTCTGAGGCTCAGCCAGCGGCCACGTCCTCAGGGGCTTCGGCTCTGGGCTGCCCCCGCCACCCGCCTTCCCGAGCCCCGAGCTGAGGGCGCAGGAGCCCAGATCCTCCGCCCGGACCTCCAGCCTCCCCCCACCCCTCCCGCTTCCCCCCACCCTCCCGTCTATCCCTCACCCTCCCACCTCCCCCCACCCCTCCCGTCTCCCCTCACCCCTCTGTCTCCCCCTCACCTTCCCACCTCCCCTCACCCCTCCCGCCCCCCTCACCCTCCTGCCTCCCCCCACCCCTCCCGCCTCCCCCCTAACCCCTCCGTCTCCCCCCACCCCTCTCGCCCCCCCCTCACCCTCCTGCTCCCCCTTCACCCTCCCGCCTCCCCTCACCCCTCCCGCCTCCCCCCACCCCTCCCTGCACTCTGTCAGCGTCCGCTGCACAGGCTGGGCCATTGGATGCTGAGCAGGGAGGGTCCTGGCCCCGGGGCCGGAAGGAGCACTGCCTGGGCCCTGGAGAAGGCAGAGCCCCGTGGCCCCAGACCCCCCCCCCCCCCCCGTCAGCCCATCCCGGGTGGGGGAGGGGTGCACCCCATGGCCCTGTGGGGGCACCTCCAACAGCATGGGCTCTGCCAGCCACACGCCTGGCCAGACGCGCCGGCAGGAAAAGGCCGGGCTTCCGACGCCGCCTCCTCTCCTGCCACCACTGCTGCCGCCGCCCCGCTGACCCACCGCTGACCCACCGGCACCGGCCCCTGCGCTGGCTTCACAGGACGGACTGCCCTCCGGAGGGCCCAAGGGGCCTCCCTCGCGCCCGCCCTGGTGCCGCCCGCTCGCCTGCCCCCCCCCCCCATCCGTCCCCCAGGTCCCGCTCTCATCGGGGCCCTGGGGCCGCCCGCTCGCCTGCCCCCCCCCCCATCCGTCCCCCAGGTCCCGCTCTCACCGGGGCCCTGGTGCCGCCCGCTCGCCTGCCCCCCCCCCTCCGTCCATCCCCCAGGTCCCGCTCTCACCGGGGCCCTGGGGCCGCCCGCGCTCAGTGCCCGCCGCACCCGGCAGCCGAGCCCCGGCCGGGGGACGATCGCACGCTGGCCTTTCACCCCAGAGGATGAAGGGCTCACAGGAGGCGCGTCAGCTCCGGGCGCAGCGGGTCCTGGGGGGGGGGGGGGGGCGCTCTGAGCAAACGGTCAGCGTCAGCTCCGGCCGGGAGCCGCCGTGACCACGGCGGGGGGAGCCTCTGCGCGGGTGAGTGGGCCCACCCTCCGGCCTCGGAGCCCGAATCTGCGCGGGTGAGTGGGCCCACCCTCCGGCCTCGGAGCCCGAATCTGCGCGGGTGAGTGGGCCCACCCTCCGGCCTCGGAGCCCGAATCTGCACGGGTGAGTGGGCCGAAGGGCTCCTGGGGCCCCCGCCTGGGGCCGGCACCTCAGCACCAGCCGGCGGCGGCGGGCCCGTGTGGGGTGCGCCCCGGGTGTGGGTGAACCTGCCTCAGTGGGGCGGGGGGGGGGGGGGGGGGGGGGGGGAGCCCGCCTGCAGCAGCCACACCCCCTCCCCGGCCCGGCCGCCGTCCAGAGCCCCCGGGGCCTCGGGAGCGGGTGCGGGAGCCGCTATCTAATCGCCCGGGCTGAGGGCGCGGCTATTTCTGGGTGCCGGGCGCCTGCCAGGCCTCGGGGTGGAAAGTCGCTGTTGAGGGCAGTCGCCGGGCGAAGGGCCAAGGAAAGTGCACGAGGCCACGGCTGCATTCTTGTAAGAGGTCACTGTGGGGTCACCTGGGGGTCACTGTGGGGTCACTGTGGGGTAACTGAGGGGGTCACAGGGGTCACTATGGGATCACTGTGGGGTCACTGAGGGGGTCACTGTGAGGTCACTGAGGGGTCACCATGGGAGTCACCCTGAGGTCACTGTGGGGGTCACCGTGGGGTCACTGTGGGAGGGTCACTGTGGGGTCACTGTGGGGTCACTATGGGATCACTGTGGGATCACTATGGGGGTCACTGTGGGGTCACTGTGGGGTCACTGAGGGGGTCACTGTGAGGTCACTGTGAGGTCACTGAGGGGTCACCATGGGAGTCACCCTGAGGTCACTGTGGGGGTCACTGTGGGGTCACTGTGGGGGTCACTGAGGGGTCACTGAGGGGTCACTGTGGAGTCACTGTGGGGTCACTGAGGGGTCACTGAGGGGTCACTGTGGAGGTCACTGGTATTTCACTCTCCCCTGTGGGAGGGCACAGGGTACTGCCTCCCACACCCACAGACCGGGGTGCTGGGGCCATGCTCGGGGATCCCCAGTCAACGCCTTTCTCACGGTCTGGAGTGTTCCACAGCCTGGCCAGCCCCACCAACAGCTCTCCAAGCACAGAGACAATCCCTGTCCTGCCCCCAACCCAGCTCAACCCGGCCCCAACCCAGCTCAACCCGGCCCCAACCCAGCACAACCCGGCCCCCAGCCCAGCACAACCCGGCCCCAACCCAGCTCAACCCGGCCCCCAACTCCAGCACAACCTGGGTCAACCCAGCTCAACCCGGCCCCCAACCCCAGCACAACCCGGCCCCAACCCAGCACAACCCGGCCCCCCGATCCCAGCTCAACCCGGGCCCCCCGATCCCAGCTCAACCCGGGCCCCAACCCCAGCTCAACCCGGGCCCCCACCCCAGCTCAACCCGGGCCCCCCGATCCCAGCACAACCCGGGCCCCAGCCCAGCTCAACCCGGCCCCAACCCAGCTCAACCCGGGCCCCCAACCCAGCTCAACCCGGCCCCAACCCAGCTCAACCCAGGCCCCCCGATCCCAGCACAACCCGGGCCCCAGCCCCAGCTCAACCCGGCCCCCAACTCCAGCACAACCTGGGCCTCAACCCAGCTCAACCCGGGCCCCAGCCCCAGCATAACCCGGGCCTCAGCCCCAGCATAACCCGGGCCCCCACCCCAGCATAACCCGGGCCCCCCGATCCCAGCACAACCCGGGCCCCCCGATCCCAGCACAACCCAGGCCCCCCGGTCCCAGCACCACCCGGGCGCAGCCAGCCCCGGATGTGCAGGCCCAGAGGCTGGGCTGGCTGGGGTCACGCAGGAGACCCTGGCAGAGGGAACCCGCTGGAGACCAGCCCGCAGCCCACGGCTCCCTTCTCGCGCCTCTGCCTGGCGGCGACGGGAGCCCCAGGGACCGAGAAGCCGCCCGTGTCCGCGCCCCGGGCCCTGAGAGGGCAGAGCCGGAGGAGGCCCTCCCGCAGGCCTGGCACAGCCGCCGGGCAGCCCCGCCGCCCGCCCAGGCGGACCCTGCGCCCCGGAGCGGGAGGAGCCGCGTCCTTAGGGTCTCAGCCCCGGGTGCCAGCCTGCTCCCGCCGGGGGCTGCCCACCCAGGCGGGCACGGCCTCCTCAGCCTTCTGCAAATGGGGGGGCGGGTCTCCCCACCACGACTTCCTGTGTGTGTGTGTGGTGTGTGTGTATGGGGTGTGTGTGTGGTGTGTGTGTGTGTGTGTGTGTGTGTGTGGTGTGTGTGTGTGGTGTGTGTGTGTGTGTGTGTGTGTGGTGTGTGTGTGTGATGTGTGTGTGTGTGTGTAAGGTGTGTGTGTGTGTGTGTGAGTGTGTGTAAGGTGTGTGTGTGTGTGGTGTGTGTGTGTGTGTGTAAGGTGTGTGTGTGTGTGTGTGTGATGTGTGTGTGTGTGTGTAAGGTGTGTGTGTGTGTGTGTGTGATGTGTGTGTGTGGTGTGTGTGTGTGTGGTGTGTGTGTGTGTGTGCCTATGGGGTGTGTGTGTGTGGTGTGTGTGTGTGTGTGTGTGTGTGTGGTGTGTGTGTGTGTGTGTGTGTGTGTGTTTTATGTGTGTGTGTGTGCGTATGGGGTGTGTGTGTGTGGTGTGTGTGTGTGTGTGTGTGTGTGTGGTGTGTGTGTGTGTGTGTGTGTGTGTGGTGTGTGTGTGCGTATAGGGTGTGTGTGTATGTGTGTTGGGGGGAGGGGACAGGACCGGACAGGCTCACGGAGCACTGTGAGCGGCTCCCGTGTCAGGCCCGGGAGGCCTGTGCCGGGTGGGCCTCCAGGGGAAACACTGAACCTGCCGCCCGGCCCTCACGGCCCTCGGGCTGGGGACTCTCCACCAGCCGGGCTGAGCGCACCCGGAGGCACCCCAACACCGGAGGCACCCCGCCACCCGGAGGCACCCCGCCACCCGGAGGCGCCCCAACACCGGAGGGCAGAGGCACCCCAGCACCAGAGGCACCCCGACACCGGAGGGCAGAGGCACCCCAGCACCAGAGGCACCCTGCCACCGGAGACACTCCACACAAGCATCCATCCTCATAAAAACATGACCTGCCAGTTTCTGAAAGGGGACCTGCCACCTTCTGATTTTAAACAAACATGTCCAGTGATCCAGAGAGAGGACAGGAGAGGGAGGGAGAGAGAAACATCAACGAGGCAAGAGAATCCTCCATCGGAATCAAACAGACCTCCTGGTCTCAGGCTGATGCTCAGCCATCGCCCGCCACCTTCACCGAGGGCAGCGCTCACGGCCGAGGGGAGAGCCGTCCCGCTGCTCCCGCTGGGCACCCCTGGCCTGGCACTGCCCCGCGCCTGAGGGAGCGGGGGCCCCCGGCCTGGCACTGCCCCCGTCTGAGGGAGCGGGGGCCCCCGGCCTGGCACTGCCCCCCGTCTGAGGGAGCGGGGGCCCCCGGCCTGGCACTGCCCCCCGTCTGAGGGAGCGGGAGCCCCCGGCCTGGCACTGCCCCCCGTCTGAGGGAGCGGGGGCCCCTGGCCTGGCACTGCCCCCCGTCTGAGGGAGCGGGGGGGGGGGGTGCCCTGGCTAGCTCTCCCGTCCACCCCTTGGCTGCACTCAGGTGACAAGTTTCTGGTCCCAGAAGCCGTGGCTCCTTCTCTCCTCACGGAGAGCATCTTGCCCTGAAGGCGCTGGAGAAGGGCACCCAGGCGCACCCCAGGGGCACCCCAGGGGCACCCCAGGGAGAGAGACACGGAGAGAGGAACCCCCAGCCGCCCGACTCACCGGATGGTGGGCTGGTCTCCGCTCAGCTGCTTGAACCTCCGGTGGAGCTGCTCGATCTGGTCCGACGAGACTGCGGAGTGAGAGGAGGGGAGAAGCTGAGACACCTGGACCTGATATAATATGGAATGTCAGCTGGAGTAGATGTTCTTAAATCCTTCTTTATGGCCAAGCAGTATTCCGCTGCGTACGTGCACCGAGGCTTTCTTATCCACTCATCCCCTGACGGGCACTCGGGCTGCTTCCAGGTCCTGGCTGTTGTAAATAGCTCTGCCATGGACATAAGGGTGCATGGATTCTTTCAAACCAGCGCTCTGGGTTGCTTTGGATAAATTCCCTGAAGTGAACTGCTGCGTCATTAGGCAGCTCCATCTTTAATGGACCGAGCCAACTCCACGCTGCTCTCCACCAGGCTGCCCCAGGCTGCCCCAGGCTGGGCCGGGGGAGGTCCCCTCTCCTCCTCGTCCTCCCAGCACCTGTTTGGGGGTTTACTGATGACAGTCTGACAACTCACCACGTTGCTGCACAGACTGCGCGACCGTGTTCACTGTGTACGTTATTCCTGTTTGAACAGAGGACACTAGCTAGTCCTATGGCTGGGCATGTGGGTATTTTCCAGATTAGGGCTACTCAACTCATTCAGCCCCAAACGTCCTGTACACATCTTCTGGTGAAAGGAATTATTCATTTTTTTTTGAATTATTCTTTTCTGTTGGGTACATACCTAGGAGCGGAATTGCTGGCCGATCAAGTATCCGAATGTCCTTGCTAACACACATGTGATACACATGGCCACACCTCCTCCAGGAAGGTGGTTATAGTCCTCAGTGGTTATCTAACTAACTTTTCCGAGGCTCAGTTTCCACATCCGAAGCCTGGGCATGCCACCCCTCCCAGGGTGTCGAGAGAAAGAGAAGCGAATGCATGGAGCGGGCCCTCAGGATCAGGTGACAGCCCTCATGACAATTTTTTTTAAACAATTATCTTTTTTATTATTATTTATATTTTATTGATTTTTTTTTTTTTACAGAGAGGAAGAGAGAGGGATAGAGAGCTAGAAACATCAATGAGAGAGAAACATCGACCAGCTGCTTCCTGCACACCCCCCACCGGGGATGTGCCCAGTTTCTGCTAATGACTATTTTCTAGCAAACAGAAGCTCCTAGGAAGACTTGAGAATGCTGGGCTGTAGGTCTTTTTTTAATCCTCACCCTAAAAAGAGAGGAAGGGACAGGAGGAGAGAGAAGCATTGATGTGAGAGAAACATTGTCTGCCTCCCATACATGCCCCCCCTGGGGATTAAACCCACAACTTATGTACCGTATTTTTCGGACCATAAGACGCTCCGGACCATAAGACGCACCAGTTTTTAGAGAAGGGAAATGAAGAAAAAAAGATTCTGAAACAAATAGTGTCCTAAAATATTTTATGTGCATTAAAACCCAACATCACAGTCATAAACACATGTAATCAACCCTGTAAAGTAAACAGCAGCATTTAGAACCATTTTAGAGCCGGGCAAGCACACAGAGACCACACAGAGCCGGGCAAGTAAAAAAACTTTTTTTTTTAAAGTATATGTGTAGGCTATATTTGGACCATAAGACGCAGGGACTTTTTCCCCCCACTTCTGGGGGGGAAAAAGTGCGTCTTATGGTCCGAAAAATACGGGTATATGCCCTGACTGGGAATCAAACCCACAACCTTTTGGTGCACAGGACGACACCCCAACCAACCGAGCCACCCGGCTGGCACAAGCTGTAGGTTCTTAAAGAGGTTCCAGTGTGAGCCAGCGGCCAACAAAAACAAACGGGAAGTAGGTCAGATGCCCCCTGAACAGGAGAAAGGTGGCCGTGGGATGGGGAATGTGAGCGGACGGCGGTGGGAGGGAGCCGATCGCCAGCTCGCCCGCTGTGGTGCCAGGGGCCAGGCCTGACGGCGCTCGGCGCCTGGACACTCTGGTCAGTCAGGCCGCCTGCACAGCGGGGAGGCGGGCTCTGAGTCGGGCAGACCTAGAACCGAGTCCCCGCTCCACTGCTTACCCACTGTGCACGTGTCCCACCGTGAGACGGGGACACTGGCTTCACACTCCCAGGGAGGCCTGAGGACGAGGCGAGGAGGTGCATGTCTGTTCAACCCTGTGTGTTTCATCGAATAAGCACTCACGTGTGGCCAGAACCTTCATAAAACCTGGAACCTACAAGGCCCATCAGCCAAACATGGTGATTTTTAAAAAGTAAATCTCGCCGAAACCCCATCCCTCAACCCCATCCTCCCTTAAAATGTTCACTGAGTTCACTGGGGTGACACTGGTTAGCAGAGTTAGACAGGCTGCAGGCGCACGATTCTACAACACATCACCTGTGAACCAAGTCCCCATCCATCACAATTTACCCCCACACCTCCCTCCACACGGCTGTCTGTGTCTGTGTCCGAGAGATTTTTCCTTTTTTTTCCTTCTTCTCACTCCACCCACCACCACCCAGTCCCTCCCCTAGAGCTGTCAGCCTGTTCTCTCTCTGAGTCTGTCACTGTTTTGCTTCTGAGTTCATTTTGTTAATTAGATCCCACATATGGACTGACTGGCTTATTTCACTTAGCATAACGCTCCCAGGACATCCGTGCTGTCACAAAGGGTAAGATTTCCTTCTTCCAGAGCAGAAATAAATAACCCAATCAAAAAAAAAAAAAAAATCAACAAAACCAAGAGCTGATTCTTTGAAAAGACAAACAAGATTGACAAACCTTTATCCAAACTTATCAAGGAAAAAAGAGAGAGGACCCGCCCTAACTAGTTTGACTCAGTGGATAGAGTGTTGGCCTGCGGACTGAAGGGTCCCAGGTTCGATTCCGGTCAAGGGCATGTACCTTGGTTGTGGACACATCTCCAATGGGAGGTGTGCAGGAGGCAGCTGAATTGGTGTTTCTCTCTCATTGATGTTTCTATTGTAACTCTCTGTCCTTCTCCCTTCCTCTCTGTAAAAAATCAATTTTTTAAAAAAAGAGAGAGGGGACTCAAATAACATCAGAAGTGAAAGAGAAATAACAACTGACACCAAAGAAATACAAAAGATTGTCAAAAAATATTACATACAAATATATGCTAACAAATTGGACAACGTGGATGAAATGGGTAATTCCTGAAAACTTACAGTTTGCCAAAACTGGATCAGGGAGAATCAGAGAGGCTGAATAGACAGATTACAACTAGTAAAACAAGTAATAACTCAAAAACTCCCAATAAACACAAGTCCTAGCCTGGATAGCTTCACAGGTGAATTTTACTAAACATTCAAAGAAGAACTAACAAATATTCTTCTCCAATGAATCCACAAACCTCCCAGGGAGGGAAGGCTCCCAAGCTCATTTTATGCGGCCGGCATTATCCTAATTCCAAAATCAGATAAAGCCACTACAAAGAAAGAAAAATATAGGCCAATATCCCTGATGAACATAGATGCTAAAACCCTCAATAAGATATTAGAATACTAGATCCAGCAATAGCAATACAATAATAAGATCATATACCATGACCAAGTAGGATTTATTCTGGGGATGAAAGGGTGGTACAATATCTGCAAATCAATAAACATGATACATCACATAAACAAAACGAAGGATAGAAACCACATGATCATATCAATAGCTGCAGGAAAAGCATTCAATAAAATCTATCACCCATTTATGATAAAAATTCTCAGCAAAGTGGGAACAGAGGGAACCATACATCAACATAATAAAGGCCGTATATGACAAACCCACAGCCTACATCATACTCAATGGACAAAAACGAAAACCTTTTCCCCTAAGACAGTGCTTCCCAAACTTCGCTCATGATGAGAATCACCTGGTGGAGTTGTTAAACTACAGTTTCCTGAATCCCAACTAAGAAGTGCTAAACTAGAATTTTTGGGAACGTATAGGTAAAATTGTATACTTAACGTAGTGCTCTTAGAGTATACAATTTTACCTATATGTTCCCAAAAATTCTAGTTTAGCACTTCTTAGTTGGGATTCAGGAATCTGTAGTTTAACAACTCCACCAGGTGATTCTCATCATGAGCAAAGTTTGGGAAACACTGCACTAAGAACAGGAACAAGACAGGGATGTACGCTTTCACCACTCTTAGTCAACATAGCACTGAAGTCCCAGTCATAGCAGTCAGACAACGAGAAGAAATAAGACATCCAAATTGGGAAGGAAGAAGAAAAACTGTTGCAGATGACATGATACTGTATATAGAGAATCCTAAAGATCCCACCCAAAAAAAACTATTCAAACTGATACATTAATGCAGCCAAGTAGCAGGACACAAAACAAATATCCAGAAATTAGTTGCATTTTTATGTACAAATAATGAACTATCAGAAAAAGAAAGAAAATAATCCCATTCACAATTGCTTCAAAAAATAATTAAATACTTGGAATAAATTTAACCAAGGATGTAAAAGATTTGTACTTGGAAAAAATTAAAAGACATGGAAGGAATTGAAGATACAAGTGGAAGCAGATACTATATTCATGGATAGGAAGAAGAAACATCATTAAAATATCTATACTACCCAAAGCAATCTGTAGATTCAATGCAATTCCTATCAAGATACCAATGATGTATTGCACGGAACCAGAACAACTACTCAAAAAATATATATGGAGTGGGGTTAGTAGGGCGGGGTAAAAAGGTGAAGGGATAAAGAAGTACAGATCAGCAGTATCAAAACAGCCACAGTGTGTACAGTACAGCACAGGGAATACAGCCAATAACAATGTAATAGCTATGTATGGAGCCAGGTGGGCACTAAACTTTGTCAGTTATATAAATGTCTAATCACTGTGATGTACATCTGAAGCTAATAGAAAACAATATTGACTGTCAACTGCAATTGAAAAAAATTTTTTTAATCTATTGTATATTTGATATGGAAATGTGTTGCACGTATAGAGTTAAAAACAGCTTGCTACAAAAGCAGCATGTTGGGGAAATATATAAATACTTACAAATGTACATAAGTATTGAATGAAATCTAGACTTGTTTCTCCAAAATAATAGCAATTATCTTAATACTGGGATTAAAGACTTTTGTTTGTTTTGCTTTAATTCATATTTTCCAATTTTTTCTTATACACAATGTATATGTATTAGTCATGTAATGAATATTTTAAGCACACACTATGGCCCCTTATAGTTCAGCCAACAGATCTCAAAACTATTGTTACTGATGAGTCATCCACTGGCTATAGACTGTGTTTCAGGCATACGTGTTCCTATTTAACCCTTTCTATGAACCTACGATAGACTGTCCCCATTTTACAGAAGAGCAAAGTGAGGCTCGGAGGGGATGGGTAACTTGAAAGAGCAGACCCAGGATTTGAACTCTATTTATGGGTTTGCTTTATTTTTCCACTTTTTGTGACCCCCCCACACTGCCTGCTTTTGGGCGGTCAGATTAGATTCACTGATTGAAGAGCCCCTGGCATCACCTGAGAAATTAAGATTAGAAATTACAGCAACTCAGGCTCCTAAACAACCGACCGCTCCTGAAGATGAATTATCTCGAACATGTCACGCCCAGTGGGAGGCCTCACACTGCACAATTCCACTGGTGTGAGATGTGCATAGAGAAGGGAGGGAGACCATATGGCTGGGGAAGGAGGAGAGGGAGTCACTGCTAACAGTTGCCCCGTCTCTTTGGGGGGATGAAAATGTCCTACAATCCGATTGTGGCCACGGGAAAGGTCTGCTGTCTCCCCCGAGGGCTCCTGGGAAGAAACTTTCCAGCTCCCCTGCTCCCCGCTCAGCCGTCTCTCCGGGCCCGTGAGGTCACAGTTGCCATGGGAACGGTGACAGCCTTATCTGGGTTTTAGATTCCACCCTGGGGAAACGCACCCTTCCGGCAGGCTGGGGAGTGTAAGTGGCCGGATCTCTGATAAGGGGGCGGGGTGACAGCACTCTGCCTCCGAAGCGTAAACAACGCGCGTTAGGTTAGGTGCCTGCACCGCCCCACAGGGAGCCACCGGCCTCATGTGGCCGCTAAGCCCTGAAAGGTGGCGAGTGCCAGCTGAGCTGGGCCCTGTGTAGACTCCACACAGGCTGCCAGTGTAGACTCCACGCGGGCCTCCGGTGTAGACTCCACACGGGCCTCCGGTGTAGACTCCACACGGGCCTCCGGTGTGAACTCCACACGGGCCTCCAGTGTAGGCTCCACACGGGCCTCCGGTGTGAACTCCACACGGGCCTCCGGTGTGAACTCCACACGGGCCTCCGGTGTAGACTCCACACGGGCCTCCGGTGTAGACTCCACGCGGGCCTCCGGTGTAGACTCCACGCGGGCCTCCGGTGTAGACTCCACACGGGCCTCTGGTGTGGACTCCACACGGGCCTCCGGTGTAGGCTCCACACGGGCCTCCGGTGTGAACTCCACACGGGCCTCCGGTGTGAACTCCACGTGGGCCTCCGGTGTAGACTCCACACGGGCCTCCGGTGTGGACTCCACGCGGGCCTCCGGTGTGGACTCCACGCGGGCCTCCGGTGTAGACTCCACGCGGGCCTCCGGTGTGAACTCCACACGGGCCTCCGGTGTGGACTCCACACGGGCCTCCGGTGTGGACTCCACACAGGCTGCCGGAGCTGGTACAGGTGAGTGTAACTGTCTCAGTGCTCCTGACAGCGATTACACATGGAAATTGTATCTTAGACAGAACGGGCGAACATACAGGATTCAAACTCATGTCACTTGTTTATGTGGCTCCTCCATGACGTAGGAGGGTGGCACCTCGCACTGCGTCTGCCGTGGGCGGCGCCGGTCTATGAGCTTCCACAGAAACCTCCCCCCTCGTAGCGAGTCCCGAGGGCTGAGCCGGGCGCAGAGGAGAACAGCCATAACCCTCTGTGTCTGCTTAGAACAGTACAAAGAGAGAAATGCCGAGCCTCAGGAAATGGGTTAGATAAATCCCGGTACGCCCTGAGGACAGAATACTACACGGCTGTAAAAAGCGGTGTTGGAGAATTGTGAGACACAGAAACATGTCTGTGGCATATCATATGTGGGAACTTCACAGGCTTCACGGTCTCACGTGTATGCAAGTTCACGTTGGTATACAAGTTGTGCTGATTTTCAACAAAATAGTAAACTGTTTCCAGATGTCTCAATGAAAGGACAATTCCCTCCTCACCCCTTCCTTTTGTTTACCTGTCCTTTAACTTTCTCTGACAGGGATTACGTGTGCAATCTTAATTAATGGAATTTTTAAGCCCCGATGAGCATCACAGGTCACAGAGTACGTATGGACACGGCCTGTGGACCTGGGACCCCGAGCACTGCTTGCTGGGAGGTGGTTTTCCGATGAACTGAACACAGGTTTACTGGACGATCCAGAAACCTCATCCCAGGCACGTACCCGAGAGAAACACACACACGTCCACACGGGACCCTGAACGCACGTCCACGGCAGCGCTGGTCACGCAGCCGAAGCGTAGAAACAACCCTCGTGTCCATGGCAGACGCACACACGTAGGCTCTCCACACCACGGAATATCACCCGGCCATGAGGCGGAACAAAGCACTGACACGCTACAACACGGATGAGCCCGAGACACACTGTGCCCTGGGGAAACGAAGCCGGACACACGAGGCCAGGCGGTGCCAGATGCAGAAAGCAGACAGCGGCTGGCAGGGCCGGGGCGGGGAGGAGGGAGCAGGCCTGCTAACAGACACAGAGCTGCTGTCTGGCTCTGGCCTCTCACCTGTAAGGCCGATGAGTGTAACTGTCTCAGGGCTCCTGACAGCAATTACATGTGGAAATTGCAGCCTTCTATCCTAAGCAAGGGGGTCCTGGGGGTTGGGCGCAGGGGGTGGGTGGGTGGAGGAGTTGGATAGACCAGGAGTCAGAGACCACCCTCAGGGAGGCAGTGGGCGGAGACTGGGGGCAGAGAGGGGCCTGAGGTCCTCTGTGAGGTCCAGCCTCTGGAGGAAGAGGACCCCCAAGCATCCCCCACACCCAGGATTGGAGGGGGAGGGGTTAGGAATGCTCGAGCCCTATCCCAGGGGCCCATGTCTGATGGAAGGGACACAAAACACCACTCGCTCCCCAGAATCCATGTTGGTTCACAGGGACTTGGGGGGCCTGGTGGACTCCCCTAGGGTCCACCCGTGTCCACTTACCCTCCCCACTCACTAAGACGTATTTACTGAGGGGGATAGCTAGAGCCTCCTCCTAGGGCCAGGCCAGAAAAGCAACTAAATTGCAGAACATCAAACCTGAATAGGAAATTAGACTCAGCCAAGGAGACAATCCTATATAATAAAGTGGTAACATGCAAATTGACAGTCACACCATCACAAGATGGCAGCACCTACAGTGGGAGTGAAGCCAGCTGCTCTGCGCCTGCCACTCGAGTCCCGTTAGCCCCACCTGGGGCCTCGGGTCCTCCTGCAGCCCCCGCTGACAGACAGCTCACCCAGGATCCTCCAACCAGCTGTCCATCCCTCTTCCTCTCTCCCCCAAAGCTGAAGCCTGACTCTGGTGTCCAACAAATTGGAAGTTATAACTCATGTCACTGAGTACCCTCCATTCCTCAGCATAGGGAGCTCGGACTGAACGACCCAGGGCAACCCACCCCGTTCCACACCAAAAAGGGGCGAACTGGAACGACACACTGTGTGTCTCACTCTGGGCTACAAGAAAGCAGGGACTGTGCGACCCAGAGCAAGCCACGCCCTGCCACTGGAGTCCCCTCAGCCCCACTGGGGCCTCAGGTCCTCCTGCACCCCCATTGACTGAGGCTTAGATGAGCAGGGCCAGCCGAGGTACAGGCAAGCCTCAGATGGCAGCTGTCCAGCCGCCTAGGGCCACCTGAGACTCAGGTAATCAGGGCCAGCCGAGGCTTGCCCTGCCAGCAGTGGCAGCAGCAGGGGTGAGATGGGGGCGTCATCTTCCACTGATCGCTGGGTCGCCTCCCGCCGCTGAGGGCTCCCAGACTGTGAGAGGGGGCAGGCCTGGCTGAGGGACGCCCCCTCTAGTTAGTGCATGAATTTTCATGCACCGGGCCTCTAGGAAGGACAGAGAATGCCTAGAGAACATCGCTTGCCAGCCGTACCCCAAGTGGAACCACCACCATGCCCCGGCCGTGAGTGGCTCAGCACCTCCTACAGGCTCCCAGACATCTCGGGGAGTGCGTGCCACCAGAGTGAGCGCCCTCACCAGCCTGCTGGGACACAGTGTCCTAGGATCCGGTCCAAGACCCTGCAGTGAGTGCAAGCCAGGAAAAACCCTGTGCCCCACCCCCACCCCAGAACCAGGCTTCTAGCCTGACCTGGAGCCACCCAGCACCAGCTCCACCCCCAGCCCTGGGACCTGCTGCTATGGTGACCCAGAGCAAACCAGAGCATGCCCAGTCCAGGCCCCAGGGGAGCTCTGATTGTGCAACTCAGACCAGCTCCAGCATGGCCCCCCGACAGTCCTGCCAGGGCCACTCGGAGCAGCCCAATGTGCACCTGACCCCTCACAGGGAAGCTCGGACTGAACGACCCAGGGCAACCCACCCATGTTCCATGGGCAAACTGGAGCAGCAAAGTGCATGTCTCACTTTGGGCTATAAGAAAGCGGGGACTGCGTGACCCAGAGCAAGCCATGGCCACTCCACCGAGCCCAGGGTTTTGCTGCCCGGGCAACTTGGAGTAACCCAGTGCTGCCCCACTTGGGCCACAGGGGAGCTCTGATGATGCAACTCAGCACAACTCTCAAGGCTGCTCCCCGGCCCCTGGAATAGTTGCAGGGGTTACCAGAGCAACCCAGCACATGCCTCACTCGGGTCATAGGAAAGCGCTGCCAGGGTGATCTGGAGCAAGCCGGTGTGCCCAGCCAGGGGCCACAAGACCACAGTGCAAGTGTGCTGGCAGAGGGACCTAGGGAGCCACCCTGCCACGGGTGCCAGGGCCACACAGCAAACTGCACGCCATAGGGCTCTGGGTCCTCCCAAGGAATCGCACATCAGAGGAACTGTGCACACACTCCCACCAGCCCAAGCATCTGAAGAAGACAACTGAGGGACCAGATCCGTGGGAGAAGGGGATACAACTCAGAGCAGAGACAATAAACACATGAGACTGAAGGCAGACCCAGCCTCTGGTCTAATGATTTCAAGACCATTGCCCTGATAGGGTCTTCAACCTCTCGAACCCCATGCAGGGTGCCCAGAGCCAGAAAGAGACAGCAAAAATGGGGAGACAAAGAAACAACCCCTAAGGAACTGAATAGGATGAACTGCCAGGAAAGAAACTAAATGAAATGGAGGTATGCAATGTGTCAGATAAAAGAATTCAGAGTAAGGGTCATACAGTTCATAAACCAGATGGATGAGAGAATCAACTTATGTGAGAAATCAAGAGGAAATAAAAAAATGATATAGCTATAATAAAAAAACACAATGGAAGGTTTCAACAGTAGACTAGAAGAAGCAGAGGACCGAATTTGTGAATTAGATGATAGGGCAGAAAAACATACCCAACCTAAACAGCAACTGGAGAAAAAAATTAGAATGCAGTAGGAGAGACTAAGGGAGCTTTGGAAAAACATGAAACGAAGTAACATACAGATAACAGTGGTGCCAGAGGGCAAGAAGAGGATCAGGATTAGAAAACCTATTTGAAGAAATCATGACAGAAAGCTTCCCTGATTTTTGGGGGCACAGAGAGTCCCAAACAAGATGAGCCCCAAAAGACCCACACCAAGACACATTGTAATTACAATGACAAATGTTAACGACAAAGAATCTTAAAGGCAACAGGCGAGAGACACAGAGTTACCTACAAAGGATCTCCCATTAGATTATCAAATGATTTCTCCACAGGAACACATCAGGCCCGAAGGGAATGGGATGAAGTATACAAAGTGATGCAAAGTACGGGACTGAATACAAGAATACTCTGTCCAGCAAAGCTATCATTTAAAATTGAAAGGGAAATCAGGAGCTTCACAGACAAAAAACAGCTAAGGGAGTTTATCACTACCAAGCCAGCAGTGTAAGAAAGCTAAAGGAACTGCTGTAAAGAGAAGAAATAGAAGAGGAAAAAAGAACACAGGCATAAAGAATAAAAGTGGCTACAAATAAGTACCTATCAATGATAGCCTTAAATGTAAATGGATTAATGCTCCAATCCAAAGACATCAAGTGGCTGAATGGGTCAGAAAACATGACCCATATATATGTTGGTCTACAAGAGACCCACCTCAGAAAGGACTCACACAGACTGAAAGTGAAGGGATGGAAAAATATTTTTAGGCAAATGGAAATGAAAAAAAAAAAAAAGTGGGATAGTAATACTTATAGCTGACCTCAAAGTGAAGGCCATAACAATAGATAAGGAAGCCACTACATAATGCTAAAGGGAGTGATACATATAACTCTGGTAAACATATATGCAGCCAATGCAGGAGCACCCAAGTACATAACAAAACTTCTGGAAGATATAAAGGAAGAGATCAACAGCAATACAATCATAGTAGGGGATTTTAATACCCCATTGACATCGCTGGATAAATCCTCTAGACAAAAATCAATCCTAAATGGCTCGCTAGATCAAATGGACTTAACTGACATCTTCAGAACATTTCACCCCAAAACTATAGAATATACATTCTTCTCAAGTGCACATGGGACATTTTCAAAGCTAGACCACATATTGGGACACAGGCAAAGTCTCTTCAAATTCAAGAAGATTGAAATTATATCAAGCATCTTCTCAGATCACAATGGCATAATAGTAGAAATAAACGACGATAAAAACAAAAAAAAATTAAATACTTGGAGGCTAAATAGCATGTTATTAAACTATTATTGGGTTACCAAAGAAATCAAAGAAGAAATAAAAAACATCCTGGAAACGAGTGACAATGAAAACACAACAATTCAAAATCTATGGGACACAGTGAAAGCAGTCCTAAAAGGGAAGTTCAGAGCATACCTCAAACAACAACAACAACAAAAAACTGTTAACAAATTACCTAACTCTATAACAAAGAATTAGAAAGAGGGTAACAAGAAAATCCCAGAGGAAGGAAATAATAAAGATCAGAGTAGAAATAAATGACATGGAGACCAAAAACAAAAGATCAATGAAACGAAGATCTGGTTCTTTAAAAGGATAAACAAGATTGATGAATCTCTAGCCAGGCTCACCAAGAAGCAAAGAAAGAAGCCCCGAATAAACAAAATCAACAATGAAAGAGGCAAAATAACCACAGACCCCACAGAAATATAAAGGATTGTAAAAATATATATATACTATGAACAACTCTATTCCAACAAACTCATCAACCTAGAAGAAAGGACATATTTCTAGAAAAATACAGCCTTCTAAAGCTCAATCAGGAAGAATCTAAAAATCCCAATAGGCCAATAACTATGGAAGAAATTGAAGCAGTAATCAAAAATCTTCCAGCAAACAAAAGCCCAGGCCAGATGGCTTTACAGGGGAGTTTTGCCAAACATTCAAGAAAGAACTAAAACCTATCTTCCTCAGACTATTCCAAAAAATTCAAGAGGAAGGAACACTTCCAAGCTCATTCTATGAAGTCAGCATCACCCTAATACCAAAACCAGATAAAGACAGCACAATGAAAGAGAACTATAGGCCAAGATCCCTCACGAACATAGATGCCAAAATCCTCAGCAAATCGGATCAGAAAGATCATACACCACGACCGAGTGGGATTTTTTTCTGGGGAGGCCAGGCTAGTACAATATTCGAAAATCAATAAATATGACACATCACATAAACAAACTGAGAGATAAAAAACACATAATCATATCAACTGATGCAGAAAAAGCATTTGACAAAATCCAACATCCTTTCCTGATAAAAAAAATTCTCAGTAAAGTGGGAATAGAAGGATCAGACCTCAACATAATAAAAGCCTTATATGACAACCTACAGTCAACACCATACTCAATGGGCAAAAAGTAAAACCATTTCCTCTAAGAACAGGAACAAGACAGGGATGCCCTCTCTCATCACTCCTATTCAACATAGCACTGGAAGTGCTATCCCCAGCGGTCAGACAAGAAGAAGAAATAAAAGGCATTCAAATTGGAAGAGAAAAAGTAAAACTGTCATTATTGGCAGAAGACATGATACTATACATAGAAAACCCTAAAGACTCCATAAAAAAAAAACCCAAAAAACTACTAGACCTAATAAATGAATTCTGCAATGTAGCAGAATACAAAATTAACACCCAGAAATCTTTGGTTTTTTTAATACACCAATAATGAACTCACAGAAAAAGAAATAAAACAAAACAAAAAAATCCCATTTACCAAAAAAAAATTAAGATACCTAGGGATAAACTTAACTGAGGAGGTAAAAGACTTGTACTCGGAAAACTACAGGACACTGAAAAAAAAGATAGAGGAAGAAATAAACAAATGGAAGACTATACTGTGTTCATGGATTGGTAGAATCAACATCATTAAAATCTCCATACTACCCAAAGCAATCTATCAATTCAATGCAATCCCCATTAAAATACCAACGGCATTATTTCACAGACCTAGTACAAACTCTCCAAAAATTCATCTGGAATAAAAAAAGACCCCCAATAGCCGCAGCCATCCTGAGAAAGAAGAACAAAGTTGGAGGAATCACAATATTACAAAGCCATTGTTCCCAAAACTGCCTGGTACTGGCACAAGAACAGACATATAGACCAATGGAACAGAACCGAGAACCCAGAAATCGACTGAAGCCATTATGCTCAATTAATATTTGACAAAGGAGGCAAGAACATACAATGGAGTCAAGACAGTCTCTTCAATAAATGGTGTTGGGAAATTTGGACAGATACATGTAAAAAAAAAAAATTGAAACTAGACCACCAACTTACACCATACACAAAAATAAACTCAAAATGGATAAAGGACTTAAAAATATCTAAGACTGGAAACCATAAAAATACTAGAGGAATCCACAGGCAGCAAAATATCAGACATATCTCATAGCAAATATCTTTACTGATACAGCTCCTAGGGCAATGGAAACGAAGGGAAAAAATAAACAAATGGGACTACATCAAAATAAAAAGCTTTTTCAGAGCAAAACAACAAGAAAGCCCACTGCATGGGAGAAGATATTTGCCAATGTTATATCTGATAAGGGCCTAATCTCCAAAATTTAGAGGAAACTCACATCTTAACAAAAGGGAGATAAACAACCCAATCAAAAAATGGGCAAAGGATCTAAATAGACACTTTTAAAGAGGTAATACAAAAAGCCAAGAGACATATGAAAACATGCTCAAAGTCACTAATCATCTGAGAGATGCAAATCAAAATGATAATGAGATACCATCTCACACCTGTCAGAATGGCTATCATCAACAGATCAACAAACGACAAGTGCTGGCGAGGATGCGGAGAAAAAGGAACCCTCGTGCACTGCTGGTGGGAATGCAGACTGGTGCAGCCACTATGGAGAACGGTATGGCATTTCCTCAAAAAATAAAAAATGGAACTCCCATTTGACCCAGTAATCCCACTTTTAGGAATATAGCCCAAGAAATCAGAAACACCAATCAGAAAGGACAGATGAGCCCATACGTTCATAGCAGCACAATTCACCATAGCAAAGATTTGGAAACAGCCTAAATGCCCATCAGCCGATGAGTGGATTAAAAACTGTGGTACATCTACGCAATGGAATACTACGCTGCTTTAAAAAAAGAAAGAACTCTCACCATTTGCAACAGCATGGATGGACCTGGAGAGCATTATGCTAAGTGAAATAAGCCAGTCGGAGAAAGGTAAATGTCACATGATCTCACTCATTTGTGGAATGTAATGAAAAACAGAAACTGATGAACAAAGATAGAGACATAGAAGCATCGAACAGACCATCAAACCTCAGAGGGAAGACGGGGGAGGGTTGGGAGTGGCGGTAAGAGATCAACCAAAGGACTTGTGTGCATGCATATGAGCCTAACCAATGGACAGAGACAACAGGGGGTGAGGGCATGTGCTGGGGGTAGAGGTGGCCAAGGAGAGGTCAGTGGAGGAAAAGGAGACGATGTAATACTTTATGTAACTAGAGGCCCAGTGCACAAAATTCATGCAAGGGCAGGCCTTCGCAGCCCCGGCTGCCTTGCAGTCCCTCGACCATGCCCCCACCCGCCCCCCAACTTGTCGTTCTGGAAGGTCGTTCTGCCGTCTGATCTAATTAGCATATTAGCTCTTTATTCTATAGAATAAACAATAAAGAATTTTTAAAAATTAAAAAATAAACAGCTTTAAATAAAAGGAAGAAGAGACATTCACTGAGCGCTCTGATCAGCCAGGCCCCTGCAGACTGCTGGGTGCAGTCCTGAAGGTGCCGTCACCTGGCCGGGACCCAGGGTGACAACTGCAGAGCCAGCTGGCCAGGAGCACCCAGGGTGCACTGGGGCTTCGTCAGCTGGCCAGGAGCACCCAGGGTGCACTGGGGCTTCGTCAGCTGGCCAGGAGCACCCAGGGTGCACTGGGGCTTCGTCAGCTGGCCAGGAGCACCCAGGGTGCACTGGGGCTTCGTCAGCTGGCCAGGAGCACCCAGGGTGCACTGGGGCTTCGTCAGCTGGCCAGGAGCACCCAGGGTGCACTGGGGCTTCGTCAGCTGGCCAGGAGCACCCAGGGTGCACTGGGGCTTCGGGTGGGAGATCCTGCCCGATGGGGGTCAGGAGGGGAGGGCAGGGCTCACAGAGGCAGAGTGGAGGGCGCTGAGGGAGCCCCGATTCTTCAGCAGGAGTGGGAGGTGGGGGAGGGGGATGGGGGGGGAGCACAGGTTGGGCTAAGGTGTTTAGATTTCGCCCTGAGTTTACAGAGGGGAGGGTGCTAAGGCAGGGAACAAGATTCCCCGTGTCTGGGGGCAGGATGGAGGGTGGATGCACATGGAGGGGCTGGGAATCGGGAGATGCGGGCAGGGGGAGCAGCCCAGGCCCCGGGGTGGGGGTGGGAGTGGGGGGCTCAGCGAGGACCTCTGAGAGCATGCACCCGCTCGCTCCAGGGGTGCCCGGGTGCCCCTGCTCCCCCACAGCGCCGGCCTGCACGCTGGCCCTGGGACACCAGGGATCCCGGGAAGGTCTCAGTGGACGCTCTCCTGCTGCCGTGTCCCTCAGCCTGGCCAGACTCGGCCCAGGAAGGGCTGGAGCCCGATGCAGAGGTGAGGCAGACAGAGGCGAGCCCTGCCCCTGCCCAGAGCTGCTGTTCGCTCCCAGCGCCATCCTCCTCGCTGTCTCCCAGGTGCCCCCCCCCCCGCCCCCGCCCCCACAAACGCAGGTAAGAATAGCGCCCCGTTCCCGGAGCGGCTCCCCGTTCCCCGAGCGGCTCCCCGTTCCCCGAGCGGCTCCCCCTTCACGGAGAGGCTCCCCCTTCCCCGAGCGGCTCCCCCTTCCCCGAGCGGCTCCCCCTTCCCCGAGCGGCTCCCCCTTCCCGGAGCGGCTCCCCTTCCCCGAGCGGCTCCCCCTTCCCGGAGCGGCTCCCCCTTCCCCGAGCGGCTCCCCCTTCCCCGAGCGGCTCCCCCTTCCCCGAGCGGCTCCCCGTTCCCCGAGCGGCTCCCCGTTCCCCGAGCGGCTCCCCCTTCCCGGAGCGGCTCCCCCTTCCCCGAGCGGCTCCCCCTTCCCGGAGCGGCTCCCCCTTCCCGGAGCAGCTCCCCCAGAAAGACCACCGTGAGCGCATCCCACGACGCACCATCACCAAAGCGGGGAAACACCCAACGTCCGTTAGCTGGCGGGGGTCACAGATGGCGTCCCCCGTGCGCTGGAATGTCCACCTCACTCCGCAAAAAATACGCAGTCATGACATGTCACAACACACATGAGCCTGGAAACATGCTAAGAGAGAGAAGCCAGCCACCACGCCCACAGCTCCGTGCTCCCATGTGTGAACTGTCCGGGACACACTCACACGGAGACAGTGGTGGCAGGGGCTGCGGTTGGGGGGTGGGGTGACTGCCTATGGGCATGACGTTTCCTTCTGGGCCATGGAGGTACCGGTCCTGTTCACACGACGCTGTTCACATATCTGAAGCACTAACGCCATCGCCTCGGACACTGAGACGGCGAAGATGGTGCGTCTGATGTTCCGTGAATCTGGCCCCAGTTTACCAGCACCACGGGCAGCCCTGGCCCTGGCCCTGGCCCTGGCCGGAGCCTGAGACACTGAGCGGCCACGAGAGGGGCTGTGACGCCCATAAAGCACGAGGCCCCGGTGCCTCGGAGGCTCTCAGGAGGCTCCCGCTCGGGAGGGAAGAGCCACGTGCTGGGTGCCGCCCGGGGCTCCGGCCAAAACAGGGACACCCCGGCCTCCCGGCCCCGCGGCCCTGCCTTCTCCTGCCTCCCCTTCACCGGCCTCCCCCTTCACCGGCCTCCCCCTTCACCGGCTCCCCCGGATCCACCGACCTCCCCCTTCACCGGCCTCCCCCTTCACCGGCCTCCCCCTTCACCGGCCTCCCCCTTCACCGGCTCCCCCGGATCCACCGACCTCCCCCTTCACCGGCCTCCCCCTTCACCAGCTCCCCCGGATCCACCAGCCTCCCCCGGAGCCACCGGCCTCCCCCATCACTGGCCTCCCCCTTCACCGGCCTCCCCCTTCACCAGCTCCCCCGGATCCACCGACCTCCCCCTTCACCAGCCTTCCCCTTCACCGGCTCCCCCGGATCCACCGGCCTCCCCCTTCACCGGCTCCCCCGGATCCACCGGCCTCCCCCGGATCCACCGGCCTCCCCTTCACCGGCCTCCCCCTTCACCGGCCTCCCCCGGATCCACCGGCCTCCCCCTTCACCGGCCTCCCCTTCACCGGCCTCCCCCTTCACCGGCCTCCCCCTTCACCGGCCTCCCCCGGAGCCACCAGCCTCCCCCTTCACCGGCCTCCCCCTTCACCGGCCTCCCCCTTCACCGGCCTCCCCCTTTACCGGCCTCCCCCTTTACTGGCCTCCCCCTTCACCGCCTCCCCCTTTACCGGCCTCCCACAGATCCACCTGCCTCCCCCGGAGCCACCGGCCTCCCCCTTCACCGGCCTCCCCCTTCACCGGCCTCCCCCGGAGCCACTGGCCTCCCCTTCACCACCTCCCCCTTCACCGGCCTCCCCCGGAGCCACCGGCCTCCCCCGGAGCCACGGGCCCAGCGGGTCCAGGCACAGCCCACCCCCGCGGCCGGGCCTCCACTCTGAACCCAGGATGCCCGGGGCACTCGGCCTTGAGAGGGAGGCTGTCAAACCTGCTCTGTCCGAAGCGGAGCAGCACCTAGAAGCTGGCCAGCCAGGTGGCTCTGATCCCCCCTTCACGCCTGGTTCACGCAAACGCCAGCCACGGCCGCCGCTCGGTAAGCCCGGAGCCCCGGCCCTGCTGGCGGGAGGGCCGGGCCCAGCAGCGCCGTGTGGTAACGTGTACTCAGCGGGTGTCGGCGTGTATGTGAGCCTCAGGCTCCGCTGGCTCATTCCCAGTCTCTGCGCGCCCTCCCTGCACAGAAGGGCCCTCCGATCCGGGCTGGAGGAGAGCTGGGATGGAGTGACGTGGCTGCTTTCCTCTCAGAAGCGACGGGACAGCGTGGAGAGCTGTCAGAGTGGGTGTGCGCGCCCCATCGCCCGGCCTGCGCTCTGCCTGTCCCGCTCAGCTCCCCACGGCTGCGCCGCATCCCCTGCCATTTGCTTTGCAAAGTAACAATAACTGCCGTGTGCTGACACTGCCTCAGCGGCAGACACCGAGCCAGACGCCTGGCCGCATGATCTCACTCGGCCTTCCGAGCGGGGCCTGCCGCCGAGGGCGAGGGTCGCCCATTTCGCAGACCAGGAAGCCGAGGCTCAGAGGGTTAGTCACTGGCGGAAGGTCACACAGCTGCAGACGACAGGTCTGTGGCCCGGCATTGTTCTCGTCCCCGTTTGCTATGCTGTATGCCCACACCGAGAAGGGATGGAATAATGAAGACATGACCTGGACGTCACCGAGGAGACAAAGATGTCTCCATTTTAATAAAAAGACTGAAGATGACAAAGGGGGAGCAGCAGAGAGCCAGAGATCCAGAGGGTGGGCGTTCAGAGCATCTGAGGAACGGCTTTCACATCCTCCCTGAACTAGCTTCAGCTCCAGCATTATGCAGAGGCCACACCCAGTGGAGATGGGTTTATGAGGGCTCCTTCTTCTTTTTTTTAATGTATTTTTATTGATTTCAGAGAGGAAGGGAGAGGAAGAGAAAGAAACATCAATGATGAGAAGGAATCATTGACTGGCTGCCTCCTTCGTGGCCCCTCCTGGGGACTGAGCCCACAACCCTGGCGTGTGGCCTTGCCGGGAATCGAACCCGGGACCCTTGAGTCCACAGGCCGACGCTCTATCCACTGAACCAAACCAGCTAGGGCATGAGGGCTTCTTATGCAAGGACATTGGATAAAGAACTCCATTCCTGCTAACAAACTCTCCATTCCACTGCAAACACATAAAACACTGGATAAAATGAAAAAATAAAAATAAAAAAACATGAAATACACCCCTACATTGAGAAGAAAGGGGAACCCTCAGGTGCCAGAAGCAAGGAGGGAGCTCAGGCCCAGCAGGTGTGCCGATGCGGCCGAGGGTCCGGAGGGGGCTGCGATGGCCAGGCTCTGACAGCCACGGGCGGGGCTCCAGCCCACTGACTGACAGAGTGGTCTGCGCTCTGCATGAGCTAGGAGGGAGGCTCCCAGCAAAAGCTGAAGCACAAAAGGCTGCCTCCCCACGTAAGGTGGGCCACAGACACCGGTCCCCACGGCCCAGAGGGTCAGCAAGCAAGATGAGCCTGCAGAGGAGGGGGCGGGCACAGAGGAGAGCTCGAGGCCTCTGCGATGGGTCACACCAGCCTGCGCCGGGCACGGGGGAGGGATCCACACCTCTGCGGTGCAGGAGAGGCAAATGGAGAATTCACGTCAATAGCGTTTCCAGCCGAGACCTGTGTGGCTCAGTGGATAGAGCATCGGCCTGCAGACTGAAAGGTCCTAGGTTCGATTCCAGACAAGGGTATGTACAATACTTTGGTTGCGGGCACATCCCCAGTTGGGGGGGGGGGGGTGTGTGCAAGAGGCAGCTGATCAATGATTCTCTCTCATCGATGTTTCTGGCTCTCTATCCCTCTCTCTTTCTCTCTGTAAAAAAAAAGTCAATAAAATATATTTAAAAAACAAACAAACCAGTGACAGCCCCAGGTCCCGAGCACATAAACAGCACTGTGTAAGGCGCTTCTGTGCCCAGGGGACCCGGAGTCTCATGGGAGTGGTGCTCTCAGTAAGCTCACCTCCCCTGGTCAGGCTTCATACCTGTGGGGCTGAAGATAGTTCTGAAAGGATGTGGAAGCCAGAAGGGACATCACGATCGAAGATGAGCTCATAATCAAAAATCAAACCACCCAGCAAATAAACCACCACGCGGGAGAGTCAGCAGACACGACTCACAAAAAGGACCAGCACCAAGAAGGTGAAACAGAAGAGACTATGTGGTAAGCTTCAAGTTGTTACGAAAATAAAAAGCAGTATCCTGTGATCAAAGTAGTGAATGTGAAAACCATACAGAACTTTTACAATGTTTTTAAAAAGTCACTGAGGGGGGGAAAAAGTCATTGGAATTAAAAAAACCTAATAGTTAGGCTAAAGCAGCAAAGCTGTAATAGCTAAAGAGAGAATTAGTGAACTGTAAGACAGTTCTAATAAACTGAGCCAGATAGCATAGAGCAATAAAAAGAAAATATGAAAATAAGGTAAAGAAGTATTCAGGACAGAATGACATATTTCTGGTCTTACATATTTCTTATATTATTGAGGAAGATGATAAAGAGAAAGGAGAGAGATATTCTATCCAGTGTTTTATGTGTTTGCAGTGGAATGGAGAGTCTGTTAGCAGGAATGGAGTTCTTTATCCAGTGTCCTTGCATTTGAATTGCCTTTAGAATAAAACAGCATAAACCATTCTCAGACAGGATAAATAAAATAAATCCACACCTGAGACCTTAAAAAAACAAAATAAGTAAAACAATTGAAAAAAAAAATCCACAAAGAAATATTAGACAGTAGAGCTGACTTCTCAACAAGAGCCCATAAAGTGCTGAAAGAAAATATGCAACAACCTCAAATTTTATACCCAGGTAAATGAGCTTTGTGTATACTGGCAAATAACCACATTTTCAGACAAAACTGACAACAGAGACTCATGGGGAAAAAAGTCTATAAAAGGTATGTTATGTAAGAAGAAAACGAAACCTATACAGAACAGTTGCAATAATTAATAGGGTCTGCACAAAACAATGAAACCAATCCTATCTAATAAAGAGGGAATATGCTAATTGACTTCCCCACCCTCAAAAATGGTGGCACCCACAGCCAATAAGGAGGGGATATTCTAATTGACCACCCTGCCCTCAAAGATGGTGGCGCCCACAGCCAATAAGGAGGGAATATGCTAATTGACTGTCCCGCCCTCAAAGATGGTGGCGCCCACAGCCAATAAGGAGGGAATATGCTAATTGACTGTCCCGCCCTCAAAGATGGTGGCACCCACAGCCAATAAGGAGGGGATATGCTAATTGACCACCCTGCCCTCAAAGATGGTGGCGCCCACAGCCAATAAGGAGGGAATATGCTAATTGACTGCCATACCCTCAAAGATGGCGGCGCCCAGTCCCCTCAGGCCCGCCGGGGCAGCAGGCATGCAGCAAGGCCAGGTCCACCTTGCCGCGTGCCTGTCTCTGGAGCCCCCCAGTTCCCTCAGCCCCCCAGCCGCCCAGGGCCGGCCTCAGACACAGGCAAACCTCGGGTGGCAGCTGCCCAGCCAACGCCTGAGGTGCAGGCAAGCCTCAGATGTCGGCTGCCCAGCCAGCCGCCCAGGGCTGCCCGAGGCTCAGGTAACCAGGGCCGGCTGAGGCCTGCAGCGGCAGCAGCAGAGGTGTGATGGGGCGTCACCTTCGCTGATCGCCCGGTCGCCTCCGGCCCCTGAGGGCTCCCGGGCTGTGAGAGGGGGCAGGCTGGGCTGAGGGAGCCCCCCTCCAGTGCGTGAATTTTCATGCTCCGGGCCTCTAGTAGGTTTTATAAATAAAGGAAATGTGTTACACGGTGTTACAACGTAAAGCATGTTAAGTTCCTTGATCATCGGCACAAAGGGCAAGACAATGACTGATTTCGGGGATGTCACCGATGGCAGGCACGTCAAGAAGAGAATCACTGAAGGAAGTTGACAATGCCCTGAAGAAGGAGACATGCAGCCAGCTACTGGCAGGCTTTTACGCAGAACCGTTAGCAGCTACCAACCCCTACGGAACACTGACAACGTGTCCCGAGCTTTCCTCCTCCTCACTGACTTCTAACAGCAGCCCTGGGACGCATTCCCATTTCCAGACGAGGAGACTGAGACCTGGAGGCAGAGTTACTTGCCTAGACCTGAGCCAGGCACCGGGAACCAAGCCCACCTCTGTCTGCCAGTCAAGGTCAAGGTGGCGGGAGGCCCAGTGTGGCCTGAGCGGGCGGGAGGCCGAGCGCTCAGGAAGCGGGCGATGACGAGACAGAAGAGCTCCTTGGCGTCACCCCTGGGTGAGGCCTGTGCCGGGCACTCACAGGGCCTCTTTGATCGCTGGGACCCGGGCCTGGGTGCCAGGAGGAGGGAGCGGACACCCTCCACTCTCAGGGCACAGGGGAGCCATTCAGGGAGTCGCCGATGCTCCTCCTGGCCCCCCGCCCGCGCTCCAGGCGGTGCGGCCCACCGCTCCTGCTTGTCCCGGGAGCTGCGCCCAGAGCAGAAAGCCCACGTCGACCGCCTGCCGGTCCCCGAAGGTCACACCGCGGGACAACAAAGGGTCCCTTTGTCCCCGCGCCGAGGCGACCGCACAGCGGAAGCCACCGCTCCCCTCCTGCTTCATGGATTAGCGACACGGTCAGAGCAGGAGACGGGGCTGGCAGGACCCGGCCCGGCTCCTCCCTGGCACCTCGCTCGGTGCCACCGGCATGAACATGAGCGGGAGGAGGCCCCGCCATATCTCTCCGGGGCACCACTGAGCCAACATGCCCGTCCCCGTCCCCTCAGCGGGAGACGGGAGAGAGAGATTCCGGGCTCTGCAGCAGGAAACCGTCTTATCGGCGCCCGGGCGGGCTGCCTGTGACCGGGCATGGGGTGCCCTGAGCGCTGACTACACTCACACTGCATTCGGGGGGAACCAGTAACTCACAGGTAAGTTTCCTGCCTGCATGGGGGGGAAGGGGGGCAGGGAGAACGGCAAGAAAGCGGCACCAGGGACCTAACTGCTATGAATTTGTGGAGCTGGAGCGTTGTTTGTTTGTTTGTTTGTTTTAATATATTTTATTGATATTTTTACAGAGAGGAAAAGAGAGGGATAGAGAGTTAGAAACATCAATGAGAGAGAAACATCCATCAGCCGCCCGCAACCAAGGTACATGCCCTTGACGGGAATCGAACCCGGGACCTTTCAGTCCGCAGGCCGACGCCCTATCCACTGGGCCACACCGGTTTTGGCTGAAGCGTGTTGATGTGGGAGATTCCACACGAACCTCCTGAGACACGCGAGCCGCCCGGTGGGGCTCCGGAGACGGACGCAGTGGCGGACGGCAGCCTCTTCCTCCCGGGCTCCTGGCTCCTCACACTGCTCGCCCTGAGCCTGCCCAGAGAAAATTCTAGAACTTTCCACACCGCCCAGAACCTCTGCCTCGAGCTCCCGCTCTCCCCTTGCCAGCCCGGTGGGCGAGCTCGGGAGACGCTGTCACAAGGTCCCGGGCGGCGGCAAGGCTTCCCCCGACGGACAGACCCGCAGGCCCGGCCCCTGTCTGTGTCGGGTGGTGTGTGGGCCACGTGGGAGAGGCCGTTTCTCCCGGAACTTACTGGAAGGCCTGGTTCGGAACTTGGGTCGCGGACTCAGCACCTAAACGGCCTTGAGCATCCCCGAGCCTCAGTGTCCTCACTGGTAAACTGGCTACCATCACGGTCCTGCCCCCTGGGGCTCTCAGAGGTCCGGAGAGGATGGACGGGAAGGGCCCAAGAAGGAGCCACTGCTGCCTCGTTCACGTCACGGCCGGCTGGTCAACCGCCCCATTTCCACGGGGGGGGGGGGGGGGGGGGGGCGCCCAGGCATCTCAGCAAGGCGGCCTGGGGCCAACCGAGGACACCAGCTCCCCCCCCCCCCCCACCCGGAACAGAACACAAATATTAGCATGGCTGGAGCAGGGTGCCCTCCCACAAGGCAAACCCGCTGCTGCCCAGCCCTTTGGAAGCCGTCCAGGCCGCCCGTGTCCACAGGGAGCGCCAGAGGGGGAGGGAGGGCTGGGCACCTGCCCCCTCACCGACAGGGAGAGGGCTCCTCCCATGGTCCTGACCTCTGGGCCTGGGATGCCAGGCCTCTGCCCCCGGCCCCCCTGCCAGGGAGCCGAGCTTCTCCTGATCCGCTCAGCGCTGCCATGCTTTTCCTCCTGAGGTTGATTCACAGGCCTGAGTGCTGGGTCCACGTCCCTCCTCCCCGCGTCACACAGCGTAACCAGCACCCTGGTTCGTGGGGAGCAGACTCCCCGAGGACCCCAAGTTAAAGCCGCTGTCCTCTGCAGAGGAGCTGGGAAGGAGCCGGGCAGGTTCTGCTGGTCTCGGTGACAAGAGGAGAACAGCCTGTCCCCACCCTCCAACCCCTGAGCCAGAGGGAGGGGAGCCGCCTGGTCCCCCAGAGGCCCCGCACCTGGAGCACAGGGGGGACAGCACAGCGGGGACTCGGCCGGTGGTGAAGGGGGTGAGGTCATGGCCCAGGCCCCCTGACCTTCTGACCTGGAAGGAGTCCCAGCGGCGAGAATCCCGTGCAAACTGCACCCCACAGGCCGGCCAGACCACTGCATCTCTGGTTCTCCCTTCCCCCCCCAATGCCGAGGGCTGGGGCTTAGCCCAGGAACGGAACCCTGACTCTCAGCAGGCCATGGCCTCAGGCAGGTGGCACCCCGTCTGACCCCGACGTCCCGTCTCTGAGGGTCCGGGGAGGGTGGAGGGGACGGGCCAGGCCGGCCTGGGCAGAAGCCAGCGGCGGGAACACACTCGCTGTGACCGTCCGCGGTCTGCGCTCCGGTCTGGAGGCTGCTTTTTCTTCCTCCTTCCGGCAGCTTCTTGGCACCCGCACTGTGTGCCGTGGAGCCGCTGGGGAGCCGGAGGAAAAAATAGACCCTCACCTTTCCCAGAAACTCCGCTGATTATTTCCTTTTCAGGCCCGGGGCGGCTCGGCCTGGATGGGGGGGCAGGAAGCGGGGCTGCTCCAGGCCGGCTCCAGGCTCGAGGTGATGGCGGGGGGCAGGGCTCGCGCTTCCTGCCAGGGACCACTTCACACCTTGGGGCCCACCCCGGCGGGGTCAGGGGGCAGCACCGGGCCCGACGGAACCCGGATGCCTTCGCTGGCTTTAATGGTTTTCACCATCCGGCCGATCGGCGTTCTTGGCTCTGGGCGGCGGCTGGGCGGGCGTGTTTATGCCTCCGTCCATCAGTCAGTCTGTGCGGAGGAGGTGGGCCCGGCCGGGCAGTGACCCGCGTGGGCTGCGAGGGCTCGGGCCTATTTCTGGTGAAGCTGCTTCAGTGCTGGAGCCAATGGGATGCAGGGCACAGGGAGGGAAGCCTGGCGGGGGGCGGGGGCAGCGTGGCCAAGGCCAGCTGGTGGGGAGGTGGGAGAGGGCTAGGTTTTCTGCTGGACACAGGCTCCTCCTGGGCAATGCTCCTCCGGCTGTCACGTCCCCAGTCGTCACCCCTTTAACGGGAACCTCTTGCTGTCAGTGAGGGCCCCACATCGTGTACAAAGCGGGGGGCGCCTTCACTCCCATCTGAGGGCACTCCAGGCTTCCAGGGGGCGATGGGTGACAGCACCCACAATGGCAGCGGTGGTCACGTGGCTGCTGTGGGAGGGGACACAGGCCGGTCGGGGAGAGAGTGGCGGGGGGGGGGGGGGGGGCTTCTGGACGGAACAGCCGCTCGGCTGAGCCCTGACCGGCGGAGAGCGGGGGTGGGGGGTGTCTGGCCCGCGGGCCATGGGAGGCCCTCGAAAGCCTGCGGTCCGGCCCTGCCGAGGCGCTGGGGCGCGTTAGTGAAACGTGTGACCAGATGGAGCAGACTAATGGTTAAGTAGATAATTGGGTCCAGCCTGAGAAGGATGCTATAAATACCACACGACCTGTGGCGGAAAGACGGTCCCACCCCGGCTTGCAGAGGCCGAGCTCGGCAAGAGGCAGAGCAGGAGGAGACGTCTGCAGCCTTAACCTGGGCGGCGGCCACAGGAGCCCAAAGCGAAAACGAACGCGTGCTGCAGGCAGAGGGCACGGCCTGTGCAAGGCCCGGGGTGAGGAGGAGAGATGGCCATCCTCTCCCGTCCACCCTCTCCCCCACCCCCTCGAGGCCGCTGCACCCAGGGAAGCAGTGGCCAGGACCCATCCCTCCTCCAAGTACAAACTGTGGGCCTACAGGCAAGTTTTACCCTCTGAGCCTCAGTTTCCCAGTCTGCAAACCTGCCTTCCCTGGAGGAGGAGGAGGAAGAGGAGGCACAGAACCCGGTGCTCCAGGAACCGTGTCTGCCAGCGGCAGCCTCGGCTCGCCCATCTCCTGGTCTTGAGGGGAGGCTGCAGGAAGGGCCACCCTGGTCCTCAGAGAGGGGCTGGGAGAGCCCAGAACCCCGGGTCCAGGTGAGGTGCCGGTGCTCGGAGAGGGACCACGGCTTCCGAAAGGTCCTGGCCCGGGAGGAAGTGAGGCCGAGGCTTCCCCCTGAGCTGTGCTCAGTGACAGACCTGGGTATGGTGCTGTCACCACGGCGGCTGTGCGCAGAGCCGGCCGGTCAGACCGAACCCCAAGCCACATCCCGGCCAGGATGTGTGAGGGAGGGAGGCTCTGGCCGCAGGCCGAGCCCCGACGTGCTGGTCCGCATCTCACCGCTCTCTCTCTCTCCCTGTCCTCAGCTGCTGTTCCTTCTGTCCAAGCTGCACCTCCACGGGCGGTGTGACCGGCTCCTTCTCTGGGCTTCTGTCCCAGGACCACCTCCCTCCTCAGAGAGGCCTCCTGTCCACCCTAAAGACATGCGTCGCCGCCCCTCCCCGGACCCTCATGCCCCACAGAGCTGGTTTGATTAAACTGTGCGTCTGCCCTCAGGAACGGCCGCCTGTCGGCCCTGGTCCACAAACACTGCTGACTCGGGGGAAGTGCTCAGACTGCGGGGCCCCTGCAGAGGACTAGGGGGAACTCCTGCTTACTTCCGGTTCAGAAAACCGAAGGCACGCCTCCCCCCTCAGACCTCAGACCCCCTTCCCTCACCCACCATCTGCCTTCTTCCTCGGGGGGTGGAATCCGAGTTCCGGCCAGCAGGAGGGGACACTGCCTCAGCCACACCGGGGACAGCCTGGAGCCGGAGCACGCAGCATGGCACCCCTCCCCCCACCGGGAGCGCCCCGGGAATCAGGCAAGATTCCCAGCATGCTCTGCGGCTCCATCACCTGTCAAACCCAAACCAGCCGAACTCCCCCGGACTGCCTGCCTGCCTGCCTGCCTGCCTTCCTGCGTGGGGGCTGTTTGAGAGATGAGGCCCCTGGTGGCCAGCCCCCACCCCCCTCTGGGAAAGCTGTTAGCTACAAAGAACCCCACACCTACCAGCCCAGATACAAGACAGTGAGAGGCGACGAGAGGGCACCCGGAAAATAAAGTCAGCACAGAGCCAAGGAGGGCCAAGGGGACCCCACACCCTCTGTTAGCCTGGGGTGGAACTGGACTTTATAAAACACTCCGAAGACGTGAAATATTCACACGTGGTTCAAAATGAAAATATGACTAGGTTTACAGTGAAAAGCTCACTCCCCCTGTCCTTTCCACCAATCCCCATGTATATCCATTATTCTTACTGCCTGTGGGTCCTTCCAAAGTCCTCCAGGCAAACAAGGCATTTACAAACATATACTCGTATTCCCCCTTTTTCACAAAGGGGTTTCATATTGTACTTCCTATATAATAAAAGGCTAATATGCCAATCGACCAAACGGCAGAATGACCAGGCGCTATGACATGCACTGACCACCAGGGGCAGATGCTCAGCGCAGGAGGTGCCCCCTGGTGGTCAGTGCACTTTCACAGGGAGAGGGCCACTCAGCCAGAAGCCCTGAGCCTGCTAATGGCTGGCCAGCAGAGCTGTGGTGGCTGGAGCCTCCCCCACTTGGCAGTGGGACATCCTCTGAGGGCTCCCAGACTATTAGAGAGCACGGCCAGGGTGAGGGACCCCACCCCCACCCCTGAGCACCAATTTTGTGCATGGGCCTCCAGTGTGTGTGTGTGTGCGCGCGCACACACACACACACACACACACACACATATATAATCACACCTTTTCCCCCATAGATCTGTATTTGCACAGTGAAGATATATATTACAAGTGTATGTGCACATGTGTGTATACACACACACCCACTCCAACTGTTAAGGGGTTTCTGTCATTTCCATTCAATCATCCTGAAAGGTGTTCTGATGGAGGGTCAGCACAAATGGCTGGCTTCCTCCCATGACCGATCAGACATGGGCTGTCCGCACGGAACTCAGAGCAGAAGCCAGGAGCCAGGCGCCAGGCGCCAGCTCCTGAGAAGTGACATCTGCAGGTCCCACTTGAGCATCTATTAGATACATTGAGGTTCTGGCAGAAATCCCGCTCCAGAGAGTGGGAAGCCAAGAGGTAGAATGACTGGTCCAAGGTCACACCGCCGGGGAGGGGGGGGGGAGGAAGCGGTGCGGGCAGAGCTCCCACCCCGTCTGCCCATCTCTAAAGCCAGCTTTCGTGCTTTCCTCTCCCCTCCGGCCTCCTGGTCCACACAGCTCTTCCCACCGGCGGACCGGCCCGCGAGCCCCGGCCCGTTGGCAGCGGCCGGCGTGGGCGGACCGGGCTTCCGCCGCAGGTCCCTGCGGTCCCGCAGCCCGGCCCCCCGCCCCGCCTCTGCGGCCCCGAGTCCCCGCGCCCGGGGAGGTCGCCGGCTCCCACCTGCCGCCGCCCGGAGGCGCGCCCCCGGACCCTTCACCGCGGGGCGAGCGGGACCGGAGCCCGATCCCCCCGGCGGCGGCGATTGCAAAACTTCCCGCCCTGCAACCGCCCCGCGGGGCCCGGGGCTTCCAGGTGCCCGCGCTCCCCCCCCTCTCCCTCCCCCCGCCCTACCCTGCGGGGGGACTATCCGCTCCTCCCGGCCCGCAGCCCCGGCCCGGGGTCCGCTAACTCCCGGTCCGCAGCCCCGGCCCGGGGTCCGGTCACTCCCGGGCCCGCAGCCCCGGCCCGGGGTCCGGTCACTCCCGGGTCCGCAGCCCCGGCCCGGGGTCCGGTCACTCCCGGGCCCGCAGCCCCGGCCCAGGGTCCGGTCACTCCCGGGTCCGCAGCCCCGGCCCGGGGTCCGGTCACTCCCGGGTCCGCAGCCCCGGCCCGGGGTCCGGTCACTCCCAGGCCCGCAGCCCCGGCCCGGGGTCGGGTCACTCGCGGAGCGGCCAGGAGCGTGGCCGCCGGACTTTCCAGCCTCCCCGCTGTCCGCGCCGCCGCCGGACCAGACCCCGGGGAACCCCGGGAGGCGCCGGGGCTGGGCGCAGAGAGGGCAGCCACCCGCCCAAGGTCACACAGCGGCGGCGCGAGGCCGGCGGCGGAGGCTGGGACTCCCCGCCCGTGTGCCCGCGCCCCGCGCCCCCGCCCCGCACCCGCGCCCCGCGCCCCGCGCGCACTCACAGCCGGTCTTGCCCACGAGCTCGCGGACCTCCTCGGACGTGGACTGGGCGGCGCCCATGGTGCCCTCGGCGGGGGCTCCGGGGTGGCGGCGGCGGCGCGGCGGCCGGTCCGGCCTCGGGTTCCAGGCGGGACGGGGCGCCGGGGCCGCTCTGAGCCGCGGGGTCCGCGTGGGGCGCGGGCGCGGCCTCTTATAGCGGCGGCGGCGGCGGGCGGGGTCCTAGCGCCGCCGGCTTCGCGCCGCGGGGAGTGGGGAGCGCCCGCCCCGCCCCGGGCTGGGAGGCGGGAGGACCGAGGATCCACCTCCGAGTCCTCCCGTCCCTGTCCCCGCAGCAGCTGCCCTGCAGGTGAACCTCCCCTTCTTCGCGGCTGCGGCTCTGGGAAGACGCAGGTGTGCGCGGAGGCGGGTCAGGCCCGGGAGGCTCCCGCGCTCACTCCGCACACACATCCCGCCCCCCTCCCTCCGCGATCCCGGGCGGAAACTCGCCTGGAGCCGCGGAGGCAGCAGCTACAGGTGCAGCAGCGGCTGCCGGGGATGCACCAGGTGCCGTGCATTCTCCCAGCGCCTAAGGAGCTGGGCCTTGGGGGTCCCAAACTTTAGCAGCGGGGAGCGCCCCCCCCCCCCCATTCTGACTCATTCGGGCTGCGTTTCAGACAAACTGCACGAGATGGACGCTGTGGTTCCGTCAGCGGGTTCCGCGTTAAGATGCTTAGGGGCAGTAGGTTCCCATCCAGTCTGGGCCTTGGGGGGCTGGACCTGCCCCCCTCTCCCCAGGTTCCTCTCCTCAAAACGGGAGGACATAGGGACTGAGAGGCCCGGCAGAGGGCCCAGCGGAGCCAGTCCACTCTGTCAGAGAGACACTGGGTCTCAGAGGTCCCACAGGGAGCTGCCAATCACAGTCCAGACCTCCAGGTTCTCAAGCTCAGGGCTGGGGGTGCTGGGCGACTGACAAGGCCATCGATGGGTGTTTACGCGGTCCTGGGTGCCAGGCTGAGCGAGGGTGCTGGGGTGGGGGGCTAGGGCCTTCCTGTGTTCACAGGTATCTGGGCGGCGCTGAAGAGAGGGTGCCCTCGCTGCAGACCACAGGCCCAAGGGTCACAGCCCTCGCCAGGGGCAGTGCCTTTCAGAGCCACCAGGGGGCTCCTGAACCTGCCAGAGCGCTGCCCATTGAGGCACCCAGAGAGGGGCAGCTCCTGGAATGGCATTTTCACTTTTTTATTTTCATTTTTAAAATAGTTTTAGTGATTTCAGAGAAGAAGCGGGGGGGGGGGAGAGATAGAAACATCAATGATGAGAGAGAATCATTGACTGGCTGCCTCTAGTACACACACACACACACGGGGGGGGGGGGGGGGGGGTGTGGAGCCTACAACCCAGGTGTGTGCCCTTTACCAGAATCAAACCTGGGACCTTTTGGTCCGCAGGCCGATGCTCTATCCACTGAGCCAGACCAGCTAGAGCGGGAACGTGCCTTTTTAAAACACCGCAGGTGCTGCTGAGACCTGGCCTGGCTGGGGACCGTGGCTGTCAGACGCCAGCTGGTCTCAGCAGCCGGGAGGCTGGTCCCAGGGCCGCGGAGGCTGGCCTGAAGGCTGCATTTTGGGTCAGAAGGCAGCTAGAAGCCTGGACTGGCTCTGGGTTAGAAAGGGGGATCCCGGGCCCCTTGGGAGTGACCCCCGGCTGCTGGGAACTGTTTTATTCTGACTTAAAACCTCAGTTCCGGGAATGCGGTTACATTAAATTATTGAAGGGTCAGTGCTGGGGCTTTCTGCCGGCGTGCAGACAAAGGCATCCTCAGACGGCGTCTCCTCCCCTTGGGGGGCTGCTCCCGGAGCTACAGACAGGGGGAGCCCCCACACCCGTCTTGCCGCAAGGCCCACCGGCCGCTGGCGGCTCCAGACAAGCACTTGCACTTGTTCCTCTGCCCGGAACTCCCCTCCCCTCCCTCTTCCGATGGCCGACTTCCTCTTCTGATCTCGGGGTAATCGCTTCCTCCCAGAGGCCTCCAGGCTCCCCGCCCGCCCGCCTGCTCTCCGGGGTCTGCGGCAGCTTAGCCCGGAGAAGGCAGGACCGAGGGGACCGACTCCCGAGGGCAGGGCTCCTCGGGGCAGCGGGCAGGTGCTGGCGCCGAGGCCCAGCTGTGGGCTCCTTCCTCCTCCCACCGCAGCTCCCTGCACATTCTCGGAGGCCTGTGTGTGTGTGCAGGCGCAGGCTGGGCCCAGGTGCCTCTTCTGAGGGGCTCCTGGGGGAGGGGGGCCCTGGCACCCGGAGGTGACCGCCCCGCGGGGCAGACAGGCCCAGTGGAGACCTGCTATCCCCAGCTGTGGTGAACACCGGGAGGACACACGGTTTTAGGCTGTTCATACCTTAAAATATTCACTTACTGTACTATTTTTTTATTTTATATATTTTTAAATATATTTTATTGATTTTTTTACAGAGAGGAAGGGAGAGAGATAGAGAGCTAGAAACGTCGATGAGAGAGAAACATCCACCAGCTGCCTCCTGCACACCCCCCACCGGGGACGTGCCCGCAACCAATGTACATGCCTTTGACCGGAACCGAACCTGGGACCTTTCAGTCTGCAGACCGACGCTCTACCACTGAGCCAAACCGGTTTCGGCTGTACTATTTTTTTTAAATCTCTCTATTTTAAAGTTTCAAGCACAGTGTTGACCATTCTGTAATTTCCTAAAATTATATTGTTTTCTTTCCGACAACTCAGCTTTCCTTTATGTGCAATACTTTAGGAAAATAACTACCTTGTAGAATAAATGTAACTCTTTTTTTGATACCAGCACACCTTGATATTTTGGAGTTTGGAATATTTTTCTCCTCTGTTCCCCCTTTCCAGAGGTCCTGTTTTAAATAACACCACAGTGAACTAAACCATGAGTTTGGGGGGGCCCTGCCAGACACCCCCTTCCCCGGCAAAGGCACAAACACTCGGCGGGCTGGCACACGGGGCCCTGGCGCCGGGCCGGGCGGCACGGCTCTGACCCGCGGCTCCGGCTCAGAGGGGGAGGGCTGATGCCCTGGGCTCTGGCGGGCTGCGGGGAGCTGCCCTCTGCAGCCCTGCCAGGGGCACCCCGCATGGCGACCTTTCCCGGCAGGACCTTCTGAGGGCGGGACGCACTCTGGTCACCAGGCAGCTCACCGCGGCTGCTCGTCCGTCCGGAGGAGCTGGTAAACACCGGGGCGGAGACGAGATGGCTGGCACCCGCGGGGCCAGTCCGGCAGCTGAGCCAGAGACAGGAGAGCGGCTCCCTTCCCGCTCGCCTTCCTCCCAGGGAATCACAGGCCGCCGGCGGCTTCGCCTGCTTCCCTGTCTGAAAAGGCAGAAACCGTGGTGGCTGTCAAGGTTAAGCCTGTCCGTGAAGCCTGTCCGCGGGGCTGACCGCTCAGAGCACCCCCGGGGGAAGCTGGGAAACGGGCTCTGAAGGCGGGGAGCAGCCCCACTGGGAGCGTTTGCCAACTTCCCGGTGTGGACATGCTCCCTGTGGCCAGTGTCAGCTCCCGGCAATTCAACAGTTTGGTGAAGTTCCTGAATGCTTAACCCTTTGCTCTGACAAGCCGTCTGCGACAGCAGCGGTAGACTGTGGTCCTCACTCACACATTCATTCATTTATTCACTCATTCATTCATTCATTCATTCACACACTCAGGACCCCGCAGTGAGCCCGTCAGGCCCTGACCTCGGGGATCCCAGAGGCCGGAGGGAAGGAGACATGGACAGACCGTCACTAAGGGCACCCAGTGGGTGCCAGCTGCTGTGGGAGTCTGGAGGAGAAGGACCCAGTACACACCCACTTTATGGATGTGAAAACCACAGCGTTTCAGAATCCGCGTGCGGGTGTGACGCTGGGTAACTGGCAGCTCCTCGCGTCCGCCCGGCTCATCCCCGTCCCTCTCATCATGGGCCGGGGGGTGTTTCCAGGGCGAGGCTGCGGTCTGGGAGCAGCCAGACACCTGTAATCTGGAGGCGCTGAGCCAGGACATGGACGGGGACTCGCGGTGCAGAGCCTCCCACAGGCCACGCCCAGACCACGTCACACAGGGGAGGGGTAGCGATGCTCTCGTGAAATACGTGCAGGGAGGGGACACCGCAGCAGCCCTGCACCCGCCTCAGCTCCCACACAGAAAGCTCCTCTTGCTTCTTCAGCTCGGGTGCTGGTCTCGTAGGTCCTGGTCTCTTGGTTTTAACGATCAGAGAAGAACATCCCCAATTTGCATTTTGAATTAAAGTTATGTTTTTTTTAAATATATATATATATATATATTTTATTGATTTTGTACAGAGAAGAAGGGAGAGAGATAGAGAGCTAGAAACATCTATGAGAGAGAATCATCGATCAGCTGCCTCTTGCACACCCCCTACTGGGGATATGCCCGCAACCAAGGTACATGCCCTTGACCAGAATCGAACCTGGGACCCTTCAGTCCCCAAGCCGACGCTCTATCCATTGAGCCAAACCAGTCTTGGCTAAAGTTATGTTTTTAAGAAGGCTTCTCACCCAGGGCGCCTGAGGGCACAGCGCTGTGTGCAGGAGGCAGACTCTGGTCTGAGTTGGATCGTCTCTGCCACCCCTGGCTGGGCATCCTTGGGCCGGTCGGTCACTCTGCCGCTCTGAGCCTTGGCGTCCTCATCTGTATAATGGGTCCACAGCCCCGTCCTTAGGGAGAGGGGTCAGCGAGGGGTCAGTGGCTGGCAGGGCACAGCCTCCCCACCGTCCGTCCAGGACTTCCCACCAGGCTCTCCTCTCGGCCAGCCCTCTCCTCCCACCATACCAGGTGGGACAAGTAAACAAACCCCACCTCAACCCTGCCCAGCCCCCACTTTTAGGAAATCGCTGTCGGTCTGAGGAGAGCCGTCTCTTCCTGGGATTGTAGAATACCCCCCTCCCACCAGGCAGCCACCAGCCTCTCCCTCTCAGCCCAACCTCGGAGGAGGGACGGTTGGGGGGCGGGCGGTCCCCGGGGGAGAGGGCTGGCCGCCTAAAAATAGGAGGCCGGCTCCCTGGGGAGCGGGCCTGAGCGTGCTTTCCCATTATTTAATTATAAATAGGGTCGGGTGACGGGAACTTGCAGGGGCAGACAGAAGGGTGTCCCTGTGCGGGCTTCACACTCTGCCTTGCTGTCGGGGCAGCAGGAGGTGGCGGAGCCCCCGAGCCCGCCCGGAGCTGTGTCTGCCCTCGGGCTGTTGTGAACAGCAGCTAACGCACTGGAGCTGGGGCCCCTGGGAAGGCGTGCTGGGCGGAGGGAGCAGGGCTGGGCGGTGAGCACAGGGGACTCCTCGTGGGGACGGTGCCTGTGCAGCCACACGGCTTTCCTTACAGCAGCTCATTGGGCACCACAGCCTCGTGACCGCTGGCTGGGCCATTCAGGGTTCCCATTTCGCCGATGAGGAGACTGAGGCTCACAGGGCTCAAATCACATGACCAAGCTCACAGTTAAGAGGCAACTGAGCCTAAGCCCTGAGCCAGCGGTGCCTCCTGTCGGCTGTCTCCACCAAAGGTTCCGAGGCTGGCAGAGAAAGAGAGAGAGAGAGAGAGAGAGAGAGAGAGCGCGATCAAATGGAGAATCCACTCCTTCCATCCTGAGCTGGTTTGCCACCTTTCTGCAGGCTGCAGGGTGGTGCCTGCCTGGGTCCCCCCCTCCCCCACCACCACCTCCACTCTGAGTTCCAGAGCGCGGAGGGTGTGTTCTTCACACCCCACTGCGAGAACAAGGAGCTGAGTGCTTCCTCAGGGGGGCGGGGCGGGGGGACCTCAAATGGTTTTGTGCTTCTGCGTGTAAACACTGGGCCCAGGACTGTGCATTGCGACAGGGATCCGAGTTGTCTCTGACGCAGGGCGTCTGAGGACCGCGCATGAAGGAACGGCACCACCCCAAAGCCTGGGACAGAGGAGGGGGCTGGGTGTGCTCCTTCAGCAAGTCCCCCACATCCTCCGGGGAAAGGTGTGGGGCGGGCGTCCAGGACTGTGTGTGTGTGTGTGTGTGTGTGTGTGTGTGTGCGGGGAGGGGGGGTGCAGTGGTTAGAAGCCCTTGGGCTGGAGTTGCTGGCTTCCCACATCCCCAGCACCTGTGGTGATGGAGCCCACACTGGGCACCCCTCCTCTGTGGCCACAGCGAGCAGGGACCCCGAGGAAAGCCAGGTTCTGGCACGTTCTCTGCGATTACTGACTGTCCCTCAGCTGCCTGGCCTGCAGGAGCGCCCGCCCCCCTCCCCGGTGCAGAGGTAAGCTCAGGGACCCGGCAGCTGTCAGCAGGGCGGTGCCCCGGGCCGGCTCAGCTCAGCACCGCAGCTGGGGGGTGAGGATGGGGCAGGCACAGCCACGGCTCCCTCTCCCTCTCCCTTCACGCCCGGGACACCCGAGGTACGGGCGAGACCCGGCGAGTGCCTGGGAGGCAGGGTGGTAAATACATGTTGGGGTTCAGAGCTGGCGCAGTCAGTAATTTGGGGCTCACCTGGAGAGGAGGCAGCCAGCACCTACCACTTGGGCCAGCTGGGGCAGACGCGGAGGGTGGCATGGGCAGACGGCGGTGGGCGGTGTGGGCTGGGGCGTGGGCAGGGCAGGCTGGGCGTGGAGGCAGGAGGCGGAGGTGGGGAGCCCCAGGGCCCCGGCTGGCAGTGCTGACTCGGCAGAGCCCAGGGCCCGGCTGCTGACGGTGCGCTTCCCACCGGCCACCAGGCGGCCGGAGCCTCCCCCGGGGCTGGGCAGGTGGGCGCCGGCTCTGCCCTCCCTGAAGGAGGAAGCAGGTGTGAGGCAGCGGCAGGGCCGGGCAGAGGGAGCCTGCCAGATGCCCCAGGGCAGTTGGGGTGCTCAGGTGGAGATCCAGGGCAGAGGTCACTGCCCCGGTGGGGGGCCTATGGGGGAGAAGCCCCTGCCCCTCCCCACATTGCACAGGGCGGTGCTGTAGTGCACCCCCATCTTACACAGGACGCCTCAAAAGAAGTCCAATGAGGGAGTCATCTACGAAAAGCCGGCAGCTGACCAGGGGCTAAGGCTCCACATCTCGCACCCCGAACAGCTCGCCACCTCTGGCTTATAGGGCAGAATACCACAAAGGTGCCGATTACACCTTTGGGGCTGGAATGAGGAAACTGTCTCGCGATTTTACAGAAGTGAAACTGAGCAAGTTAGCGATCTAAAGCATCTACGAGTCACTGGATCGACGGAAACACGTCATCTGGGACGGACTACCAGGACCATTTAGAATAACTGTGCGGTCCGGATTCTGGGACCTCTGAGTCAGCAGGAATGCACTCTCTGTAGCTGCGGAGGCCATTTAGGATAATTGATCGGTCCTAGTTCCCAGAAAAATGTGCTTCCGTAACCAGTGAGATCACAATCGATGGGATGTTCGAGCCATCATCCATGGAGTATTGGGATAGCATCCATAAGTTCAGAAAATCAAAATAACCTCCTATTGTTTTAGCAAACAAGTAAGCACAGAACCCAAACAGCAGTTCTACCGGAGATGGTGGCCACCAGCGGGAGCCAAGGAGGGGACTCGAGGCACAACGAAGACCCCCTCAGAACTGGCTAGCTCAGCCCTCATTTTCAACCAGGAACAAGTTCAGAGGGTCAAGGGCATGCAGCCAGGACGAGCCTGGCTGGGCTGAGGCTGGAATAGGCCCTGAGCTTCAGAGCAGGTGGGAGCTGGAGAGAGGGGGCAGGACTCTGCAAGGCCGACCCCCAGCCATTGATGTCAGGGTCATTGCATTCTATTTTTTTAAAAATGTATTTTATTGATTTTTTACAGAGAGGAAATGAGAGGGATAGAGAGTTAGAAACATCTATGAGAGCGAAACATCGATCAACTGCCTCCCGCATACCCCCTTCTAGGGATGTGCCCGTAACCAAGGTATTATACATGCCCTTGACGGGAATCGAACCTGGGATCCTTGAGTCTGCAGGCCGATGCTCTATCCACTGAGCCAAACCGGTTTCGGCAGGGTCATTGCATTCTCGTATAAAAATGCAGGTTCCGGGGGCCTGCAGCAATAGAATCGCTAGGTGCTTTTCACGGCTCCAGTGTGAGGACCTTGGCTGTAGAGGTTGGGGTGACGCTGGAAGTCTGGGTTCGGACCCTGACTTTGGCTTCAGGCTGTGACTTTCTCCCTAGAATTCTCGGTCTCCATCTGTGGGTCCATGAGACTTTCCACGAAGCGCGTACTCACACGGAGCTGGCCCGAGGAGGGGCTGTGTCCCCAGCGACCGGGACACTGGTCCTCGTGGTGGGCGGAGGGCAGGCCCCTGCAGCCACGGCTGGGCCTGGGCGACCGTCTGCAGGGGAGGCGGTGCTCAGCTCGGCACAGGAGGCCTGCCCCTCGGCCTGGCACAGCGTGGACGGCCCCGAGCGGCTGGGCCTCTTCCTGAAACCTGGCCCTGAGCCCAGCCGCCGATGTCACGGGTGCAGAGGCTGCGGTTTCTGGGGAGGGAGGCGGTGCGGGGGGGAGGGAGTCAGCACGGAGGCCCCTGTAGGCTTGCAGGGCAGCGTGAACAGGAGAGCCATGCCGGGGAGGGCCCGGGAGCTGGGCACCGGCAGGGAGGCCTTCCTCCGGGGCCTCAGCCAGCAGGGGACCGGGGCCCAGGGGAGGCACCGGGAGCCGCCCTGCGGCTCTCCTGAAATGCCCAGGGGGCCCTGTGGCCTCCGATCCTGCAGGGAGCATCCCGAGGGCCAGGACGGGGGCCGGGTGACAGGCGGCACAGTCCCCTGTCCTCTGTGCCACTCCCGCTGAGCTTTTACCTGCTGGTCAGGAAGGTGGGACAGGAGACTCACTGCCGTGGACTCACCACATCGGGAGGGGAATTTTCCTGGAGCTGCATGTGCGGCGTCAGAAGGGGGGACGTCTGAACCACACACACACACACACACACACACACACACACCGAGCTTTTAGAACTCCCCGTGCCCAGGCCCAGGCCCCGCTTCCGTGGGCGTGTCCCCCGCAGGGACCCCAACACCGGCAGTTTGGAGCCTCCGCCTGCAGTGCCCCTGGAGGCTTGTGGGGGGAGAGGCCCAGGTGTGGGTGTTCGTGGACGGTGCCTCCGGGTGGAAAACCACCGGTCACCTCAGGGCGAGGGGACTCCTCTGCCGCCTGGCACCACGGCGAGCCTGGGCCGGAGGGTGACCTTGGGCTGAGCCCAGGCTCCTGGCAGCTGCGCTGAGAGTCACAACTCGTTAACCCGGCCCAGGCGAGGGGCACGGGCCCTGAGGGCCGGAGCCAGAGGCCGGCTCTCCAGCCACCTCTGCACTCAGAGCGCCTGAGGCCGCTCGGGCAGGGCCCTCCCGGCGAAGGGAGCTCCAGGGTCTGCGGAGAACGTGGCCGGGACCTGTGGCCTCGGTCCCTCCTGGAAGACTGCGTGGCCAGCGCGGGGCTCTGCCAGCCGCTGTGCTGTTTCCGAGGCGACTTGTCGGCCCCTACCAGGTGTCAGGCGGGAAACCCACGCCGCAGAAAGGGGAAACTGAGGCCCAGGGGCTATGTCGTGGCGCCAAGGGTGCAAGGTCAAGTGCAGCCAGTTACCCTCAGGCTCCCCAGCGGCGCCCGCTTTGTGCACACAGGCTGGGCAGTGAACCCGAACAATAAACACCCAGTAACGTGCCAGGAACACATGTGCCTGATAACGGGGTCTAAATGGCCCCCCTCTAACTGCTCTGTCCCTCTCCTCCCCTCCCCCGGCCCTCTCACCTCTGACTGAAAGCTTTCAGCTCCTGGCAGGAACCGCAGTCCCACCCTGGCTACACGCCATCTTTATCCCCCCCCCAGAACTGCCCCCAGAACTGCCCCCTCCAGGCAGGGCCACCTGCTGGGGCTTTTCTCCTTCCTGAGGCCCAGGGTTCCAAAGCGGCGGGTTTGAGAACCCGTGGGCGGGGGTGCAGTGGGGGGAGTGGGGCCTGGTTCACATTTGTAAGCGTCCCCCCAGGTGACAATGAGGCAGGGGTGACCAGGTCTCCCACTGCTGGGGAGAGTGTGGTCCCCGGGCCCGCCCCACCCTCCCCCGCTGCCCTCCGCCTTGTCTGGGCCCTGCTGGGGAGGCCCGAGGGCCAGCATTCAGCAAACAGCGTGAGGGAGGGGAGGGGACGTGGCAGATGACACACTCCAGACTCGCCTGCTCACCTTGGGGGCCCCCCAGCCGGCCCTCCACCCCGGCCGAGGCCCGGGCCCAGTGCAGCCTTCGGGGGGCCGCGGAGCCCACAGGGACCGTTGCTGCTGAGCTGGGAGAACCCGTGCCCCCCAGATTGCCTCTCCCGGCGGCGAGTGAGGGGGCCGCTGCTCTGACGTCACCGGAAAGCGGCTCCTATCGGGCCCTGAGGCTATTCTTAGTCTGAGCACACACCTCCGCCTGGTGGAAGCCTCCAGACTTCAGCAGCTTTTTATAAACCACAGAGCAGTCTTGCCGGCAGCTGGGCAGGTACTTATTTGACGCAGAACGTCCCGAGGCTCGTGGGGGCACCCCCCACCCCTGGAGAGCCTGGTGAAGTGCCTGTGATAACGGAATGCCCTGCAATAGCACAGCAGGGGTGCGTCCTGCCCCGCTGCCCGGGTCCCCAGCCTCTCGGGGGCAGTTCTGCGGCAGCTGGGCGACCTGGGTGTCCCCCTGCCCGGCCGGCACTGGCCCCGGGGCCTCGGGAACTCACGGGCTCCTCCGCCTCTGGGTGGACGGCTCTGAAACCAGGACAGTAGAAGCAGCACAGGCGGCCTGAGCTCTGCTGCCCGCGATGCAGCGAGGGGCACGCTCTGACGAGGCGCCATTCTTCCCATCTGCCCAAACCATGGAGGCCCGTCTCCGGTTAAATGACTCTGGATCTCTCAGGAACAGACGCAGTGTTTGACCCACTGCCTGGGCCCCTGGGAGGTGTACAGTCAATTCTGGGGCTCTGCTGCCCCCTAGGGGTTGGGGCGGGAATCAGACCCACTGCCGGTCAGTGGGGCTTCCCCACCTGGGAAGCTGGGACCCACCTGGGAAGCCAGCCTGGCACCACCCCACCGGGAGCCGCCCTCCACCATCTGTTTCCTTCTGTGCCTTTTGCTTTGAGACCTGCGGCAAGTGGGCGCAGCCTCGCTGAGCCTCAGCCTGCACCTGTCAATGGGTGAACAGGCACCGCATCCACTCTGCAGAGCAGCACCGGGGTAAATGACGTGTTTTTTTTAAAGGTGCCAACCCCACCCTCAGGGTGGGGCCATCTCCACCTCCTGGATGAGGCGGCCCCTCGGGAGCAGGGCTGGGTGCCCTGGCTCCCTCAGGGTCTCCCCTCAGACCCCCCCTTCGGGGGCTGGCCTTGGTTGTTGGTGTGACAAGGTCTCTCTCGGTGGATGCTGAGGTGCTGCTGGTGTCCTGGCTGGGAGCAGGTACGGGGGGGGGGCGGATAAAAAACTCTCCCCCTCACCGCGGCCCCCGCCCCCCCCCCCCCCCCGCATTAGGGAGTAACTAACTGTGCGGTGACACACTGGCTGCGGACCTTCCCCGGGCGTGTCCATGTTTTCCCACCGTGACGGGCACACACCTGGCAGACCTCACAGCAGGACCGGGGCTTCTTGCCAGCACCGGGAAGGGGGTGACATGACCCCTAAGGTGCAGGGCGGACACCTGGCGCCCTCCAGGCTGATGGCTCTCAGTTAACACAGAGCTGCTCACCCCATTTCTGGCCCCACCCCCCTTGCCGGAGCCCCATCAGGTGATGGAAGGGGAGGAGCCCCACTACGATTCACTTAAGATAGGGGTGTCGAACTCAATCAGAGAAGGGGCCAAAATCTAAAATCCAGCCTAAATCTCGGGCCGAATGGTTTACTGAACAGTCATAAACTGTCATTGTGATGGAAACGCAGCAGAGTGCAGTGATGACAGCGCGGTGCAGGCCACATTGCAAGGCCTGGCGGGACGGATTTGGCCCTCGGGCCTTGTGTTTGACACATGTGACTTAAGAGGAAGCTTGCTGGGGGCTGGGGGCGGAGGAGACAGTGCCCAGCCCGTTCCATGGAAAGGGCTACAATGACCTCCCCTCCAAGCCTTCCTTCTCCGCCGGCTCAGCCTCCTTAGGGACCCTCTTTCCCCGCTGTCCGGGCCGCCCAGCAACCTCCTCGGGGTCTGAACCAGCGGGGGGAGCAGGGGCAGGGGCAGCACCAGCTGCCTGAGCCATGCCCCTGGCCGGGGGGCAGAGGCCAGTACCGGGAAAGCCAGGGAGGCTGGGCAGGCGGCCGAGGAGCAGGGGGCCGGAGACCCCAGCTGGGGCTTGCGAGGCCATCCTGTCGCTCGCTCATCGGACCAGGGAACCGGGCATCCAGGCCACCACCCGCCGGCAGGGAGCAGGGACCTGGAATCGTCCACCAGCGCAGCGGCTGTAATTAGGGTTCAGCCGAGGTCCCTGGACACACGAGTTCCGTCTTCCTGGCCAAGCAGCAGTCTGCAGTGCGCTGCCCTTGGCGGGAGCACGGCCCTGCCCCGGACGGACGGCAGGACGCCTGCAGCGGCGGAGTCTCAGGTCCCCAGAAGAACCGGTGTTTCCTACGCAGACGACGGACGGAAACAGAGCCCAGCCGTTGGTGTGGGCCGGGGACCTGAAGGGAAGTACCGTATTTTTCGGACCATAAGACGCACTTTTTCCCCCCCAGAAGTGGGGGGGAAAAGTCCCTGCGTCTTATGGTCCAAATATAGCCTACACATATACTTTAAAAAAGTTTTTTTACTTGCCCGGCTGTGTGGTCTCTGTGTGCTTGCCCGGCTCTAAAATGGTTCTAAATGCTGCTGTTTACTTTACAGGGTTGATTACATGTGTTTATGACTGTGATGTTGGATTTTAATGCACATAAAATATTTTAGGACACTATTTGTTTCAGAATCTTTTTTTCTTCACTTCCCTTCTCTAAAAACTGGTGCGTCTTATGGTCCGGAGCGTCTTATGGTCCGAAAAATACGGTAACCCGCGCACATTTCGTGATTCAGGTGTTCGGAACGAGCAGAGGGTCTGACACCATCTGACAGGAAGGCTGATGGGAGGAGCCAGAGGGCTCTCCCCACGGGGCTCCTCCGGCCTCTGGTTCCCTGGGATCCAGGTTTTCACCCCAACACGTCTCCCCCGGGATTCTGCACATTCGATGGGGAAGGAAATGGGGGAGGGATTCGAGGCCGGGAAGTCAGGGCAGGAGGACGTGCACCAAGCTCCTTCCGCGTTCCGAGGAGCACTCATCAGTGTGATGATCTAGTCACAGAGCTGATTTTGGTTACTCACTATCTGCATGTGACGCGTGCTCGGAGCAGACATCACGGGGGTGTTGTTCCTCTTATCAGGAAGTCGGAGAAGGGGCATGCCTAGGGTTGGCACACAGACTCAGCCAGGGGGCTCCAGGCTGGCATTTCTGGAGTTCTTTGGGCCTTCCCCTCCTGGCTGCAGTGCGGCTGCAGCAGCCCCAGACAGCACATGGTCTCTGGATAACATTCACATCAGGAAGGAGGCAAAAAAGACAATGTTCTCCCCCTTCGTCAGGGCCAAGTCTCACCACACTGTTGGTGCAATGTAAGAACTCGTTAGCCGCTCCGGCTTCAGCCTCTCATCGTTAGTTTATGTCCTGGAGCTCGGTCCCTGCGGCCAGAACAGACTCCGGTTCTACTGGGAAGAATGAAGGAGGAAGGGCTGTTGAACAGGCAGCCCCTGTGCACGCCGCCCGGGGAATGGGGTGGTGAGGCCTTGCTCATCTCCATGGGAACGAGGAGCCTCATCTGCAGTCCTCGCCGGCAGGCCCTCTGGAGAGCCAGGCCCTCCGGAGAGGGAGCAGCACTGTCCCAGCGCAGGGCGAGGCCATAGCACTGACTCCCCCCTAAGACCCTTCTGGTTTGTTTGCGCAGTGAGTCACCCTCCTCCATGTGCCCATGTGGGGACATGGCAAGTCTTCCCCACACTCAGCCGGTTCTAGGCCGTCAGTGAGGAACAGTGGGTCTGGGCCCGGGGCCGACAGGAGGAGAGGAACTGGGTCCGTCCTCCAGTCACTGACGGAACCCAGGGAGTCCGCTGTGATATGCATTTGGTTCCCAGAGACAGCATTTCGGAAGGCGTGGCCTCCCTCGCTGCCCTTCCCAGCCTGCCGTGTTCTTGCGGATTTGTGGCCCATCCACGATTTGTGGCAACAACGCGTGACCCAAACCTCGTGTCTAAGCCTCCTGAACCCTCGATGCGGGGCCACCAAGGGGCGGCGGCATTTTCACATGAAACAGAATGGCACCTGGGAGACAGCACTGCCAGGCGGCTGCAGGGCCCGGGCAGGTGCCAGGCGCGCGGAGGGGCAAAGGGAAGCAGGCCGAGGAGCGTGGGCCCAGGCGAGGGTGCGGGGCAGGCCAATCCCAGCCTGTGCTCTCTGCGGCTCAGCGAGAAGTGAGAGAAGTAACGGAACGAGCTTGGAACAGACTCTGCTTTCTCCTGAGTCACCGGGACGGAGGATGGAAAATTCCCAACCCTCTCTCCCTGTGCCCAAATGGGAACACGGGCTCCTCGGAGGCACAGCCGGGGTCCGCGACCAGCTGGCAGGACACCTGGGCCAGCTTGTGTGGTGCTCGGTCCCTCGGGGCTCCTGGTGCTCCCTGCCCAGCACGGCCTGCTCCTGGCAGCCTCCGAGAGCAGAAGCCAGTGAGCCTTCGAGGCCGGCGGGGGGCCCGCTGGGGGCTGCTGTGCAATCCGGACAGCGGGGCGGCTCACCCCGAGTGAGCCTGCTGCACCGTGACACCCAGCAGAGTCTGTCACCACCAGATAAACTGCGAACACCTGCCCCAGGCCCCACCGCCCTCCCTTACTTAAGAACCTTCTATTTGTCACTTCTGCCTCCCTCCCTCAGGCCTCACTTTGGGATCTCCACTCCATGTCACAGAGCTGCGCATCTCGGACCCAGAACCCGCCCTCTGCTCAGCTTGTCCACCCTTAGCCCCAGCAGAGGGCGAAAGCCAACTCCAGTGACTAACAGATGGTAAACGGTGCTCAGATGATTTCGGGGAGTGATGAAGAAACAAGGAAGGTGGAAGTCCTGGCACACACGGGGGAAATCTTAGCTGTTGTTAAATAATATCTATATATATAAAAGCCTAACTGACCATCACAACCGAACAACCAGGTGACCGAACATGCTGCGTGGGGCGACCAGGCCAGCAGGGGGGGCAGTTGGGGGTGACCAGGTTGGCGGGGAGGGGGGGAGGGAGTTGGGATGACCAGCCAGCAGGGGGGCAGTTAGAGGCGATCAGGCAGGTGAGCACTTAGGAGCCAGTGGTCCTGGATTGTGAGGGGGATGTCTGACTGCCGGTTTAGGCCCAATTCTGGGGATCAGGCCTAAACTGGCAGTCAGACATCCCCCAAGGGGTCCTGGACTGGAGAGGGTGCAGGCTGGGCTAAGGGGATGAATTTCGTGCACTGGGCCTCTAGTAGTAATATAAATACATGATTGAGAAACCAAGAAAACACAAAACATTCAGTCTGTCCTCTGAACATCTTTGCCTGGCAGCCACTGATCCCTAGAAAGGTGAAAGAGTCCACCTTTCTGGGGTTCTGCACTCGCTGAACTTTGTCACAAGCACGATCCCTGGACACCACGCATGCACACCTTTGTAAGGGGAGCTGAAGTTTCAGGAGGAAGGAAGCCACACTGCGTTATCTTAACCCGCTCAGGCTGCTGCAGCAAAAACACCCCGGGCTGCTCGGCTCAGACACGTGTGTCCCTCACCGTCCTGGAGCCTGGGAAGTCCAAGATCAAGGCGCCGGCACGTTCGGTGTCGGCCGAGGGCCCGCGTCCTGGTTCACAGGCGGCAGCCTCTGCTGGGTCCTCACGGCGGGAGGAGTGAGGGGGCCTCGGGGGTCCCTTTTAGAAGCACACTAATCCCACGGGGAGGGCCCCACCTCCAAATGCCACCCCCTGAGGGCAGGTTTCAATGTCTGACTTCCGGGCTGGGGGCATTTAGTGCACAGGGCTGTAAAGACCAGCTGGGTTTGCAGCCAGCGGAGCTGGGTGGGGGTCTGGGCCCTGCTTCTCAGCTGCTGTGCCGTCTTAGGCAAATCACTCAACTTCTCTGAGCTTCAGTTTCCTCGCGTGTCAAATTGGGATCCTCCCAAATGGATCCAGGGCTGGCACAGAGTAAAGCCCGGGAGGCCGTGAGCTCTGACACAGTGTGCAATGTTGGTGCTTTTTGACAAGGAGTGCTTTGCTCACAGGACGGTAAGTGACTTCACCTCACATTCTAGAAGCGTGTGCCTGCCTCTTATGGGTGAGCCACTGTGGACACAGACAGGAGGACGTGCGAACGCTGACCCCAGGAGCTCACACTGTACATCCCACTGAAATCTACGAGGAAGAAAAGCCGGCCCCTCCTCCACTCCCTCCAAAAATGAGCACAAGGAAAGCCTGCTGGTGAACGCGATGCCCACCAGACCACGGGGGATGAGCGGCTGCTTCCCAGTCAGGTGGGTCTGACAGCCACGTCACCTGTGCCACCTCGAGTCTAACCACCCCTCCCCCAACACACACACACACACACACACACACACACACACACTTTCCCAGGCTCTGCTCACTGTTTCCCACACGATGAGGTCCAGGCCCCACAGCAGAGCGTGAGCAGACCCATCCCCACGCCCAGCAGCCCTCACCAAGCACACAGCTGGCCCGTGAGCAGAGCTGCGGTTTCCAGGGTCAGTGTCAGCCGAGCCCAGCACAGTCTATCCAGCCAGACTTCCGGCTGGGCCTCCAAGCCAAATGCTTGGACATCTCTGTAAACAGACAGCTTTTGGAGACACAGACCAGCAGGTTCCCATTCCCCAAGGCCCGGAAGCAGAGGCGCCTAACAGATGGGAGATGGGATGATGGGAGAGGGAAGAGGGGCTTGCTGACAAGAAACATAGCAAGCTGGTATGCAACCTGAGCTGACCGAGAAGGCCAACCCTCAGAGAGGAGGAGGGGTAAGAGGTGGTCACAGGCCGCCTCCCGGGAAGCAGGGTGTGTCTGCCGGGAGGAGCACACCCTGGCTGAGGCGTGGACAGCAGCGGCCAGCCACACACTGCTCTCCTGGATTCCTTGCCCCGGGGAGTGTGAGTGAAAGTGGCAAGTTCCACTGCAGCCTCGGCTCCCTGAACCCCCCAGGCAAGTCCCTCCAGGCTGGTCCCCTGCAGGTGGGATGGAAATGGGCTCAGGGTGCTCCGGTAAGCACACAGGCAGGGGCTCCGTGACTGCCCCAGGGCCGCCCCACCCGCCCATTCCCCTGCCCGTGACTCCAGCAATAAAGTTCTTTTGTGTATGAGCCATCGAATATTTTTGGGTCTATTTATTACAGAAGTAGCATTACCCTAATACAATCATTGCTAAATGGCCATAGTACATTTATGCTATAATTGCACATCATTCGAATCACCGCAGGAATGTCCTTTTCTCTTGATTCTAAGTTTCCAGAAGTGAAAGGTAAGAAGTTAAGAGTTGCTGCAAGGCCAAGGATAAAAACATTGCGAGGTAGTCGGTAGTGTGGCTGTCAAATGCCAGGTTTCCCACCTACAAACAAGCAGGGTGCGCGATGCCCCATCTGTACAGCGAGCGAAGTGCCAGGCAGGCCCGCCCCTCGGCTGGGGTCGGCATCCAGCCTGCGCCTGCTTCTGTTCGGCCCTCGAGCTCGGGATGCTTTGTACGTTTTCAAAAACAGAGACGAGTATGTGACTGAGACCCTATGCAGGCCAGACAGTCACCCCAGCCCTGCCTTACAGGCTCTGTGTGGGCCACGCAGCGCAGGCCGGGGCCTGGCTCAAAGGAAGCAAGCAGTACGAAGTGATGCATGCAACAGAGCTATTAGTGTCTGAAAAACAAAATGCCTCGTGGCGGGTTCATTTCCTCTAGTGAGCAGTCTCCCCGCCCTTCCCAGAAACAACAAACATCTTGGCTCTTATGGACACAAGATCTCTCAAATGCAAAGTTGCTGGCAGTTCAAGTTCATGACTAAGAGAAAGGGACCTGCTGGCAGCAGAACGTGGAGGCGCGACTCCGTCTAACCGTCGGGGAAGACGGCGGCATTTGACGTTGTGAGTTGGACAGTGAGTAGGTATGGTCAGAGTAAACTGACTCGGCGACAGGCCCGAGCGCCGGCTGTCGCCAGGAACACTTCGCTGGGTAAACAAATGCGCTTGCGATGGAGATCTACGACAGGGTGCAGGCAGAGACAACAAAAGCCAGCCTTTCAGAACCGATTGGGTGGGTGATGCTTTCTTTCAGACACGACGCTTGGCAGAACAGGTCTCACGACGACAAGGCAGAGACTAGTCGGGCGTGCCTGGTGGGAGGTCTGTGCACACGGGACCCAGGAGGCAGGCGCAGGGCTCAGTGCTGAAGCACAGTGCGCGGACACCGCGGGCTTTGGGAAACCTCGGACAGGGACCGGGTGACCGCCCAGCCCGTTTCCTCCCGCACAGCGCGGTGACATCGCGGAGTATCGGACGTTCTGACGGGCGGCACGTCGCACAGCTTTTGGGTCCACTGAGTGACACACCGAGAAGCTGGGTTTCCCTCAAAGCTTTTCAAGTTCTCGTTTTACAAACACGCACTTTTAACAGGACTGGAAAGCTGCAGTCTCTCTGTTATAACCAGATACTCACAAGATTCCTTGTGAGCTTATAAAACTCAGATTTGGCAGGAAAATCAGAGTCTAAAGATACTCTGTCCACTCACCAACATTAAAAAGTTTCAGCAGAGCAAGTTTTTGCCTATTTTGATCAGAAGAGAAGGGAGACATTCTGAGACAGGGCAGGCGGGGCTGTCCTGGGACGAACTTGGCCAGGCCATGCGTGTGGTGTCCCTGGAGGAGTTCCATTTATTAATTAGTGTACAAAATAAAAAATAAAAAATAATCTTGGCTTTCATTGGCAGAGAAAAGAAGTTACTATATCCAAATATTTAATATTTTAACATTGCAAAAGTTCTATTTTTAAAACAGGGTGTTGTTTTTTTTTAAATGGAGAAAACTTTGGAAAAGTTTTAAAAAGAAACTTACGATTTATTTAGAGTACAGGTTCCAAAAACACATTTTTAGAAAAATATAAAGTGCCCAAATACCAACTTACACAGGTGACAGGCCTCCTGGAGCCGGTGAGGCATCCATGGAGAGACCTTCAAAAACAGTCTAGATACATATGTACACGGGTCACTAAAGGGAAAACCATCGTATCTTTCTTGGCGTCGATGTTACTCTCCGAGAAAAGGAAATCAAACCGGAAAACCAACCATGGTCCTCAGCATGCTCCACGGTTTCTCGGTAATGCATCTCGTTGACATTTACTCCACACTTCCTGATTTCCACCTTTAAATGCGAGTAGCGTGAGAGCCCGGCCTCAGACGGGCGGGGTGCTGTGAGTGGTCACAATTTCAAATGCAAGTCCGAACCTTGACTTGTAGCGTCCCAAACCTCAGGCATCTCAGGGGTCAGTAGGGACCAAGAGGAGGCAGTCACCCAACATGGTACGCAATCCCGCACTCAAGTGAGCACAGAGCGAGAGTGACAGGATCCCTGTCCCCTAGAGCCTCGGGCATTAGATCAACTGGATTCTCCTAAACTCCGAGAGTGACGTCATGAGGCCCTAACTCCAAACTCCAGCCTCGACTGAACTGTAAGACAGCGGGCAGGAGACCTGGCGGCCGCGGTGGGAGTTCGAGCTGCACAGCGTGGGCCTGTCAGCGCTCGGTCACTAAGAACGAGGGAGGGGCCGGTGCGGGCTGAGAGAGCGGTCAGTCCCCGGTGCTGTCATGGCCATGGCGACTGAGAGAGCAGACTGCACTCATTTCTTTCCCCGGGGAGCAGACGCTCTGAGAGGAAAGACGTGTTAGTCTGCTCTACCCCGCCGCACTCAGGAGGGTCTCCAAGTGGTTCTCAGGAAGGACGGGGCATGGGACCTCCTCTTTCATTTTTGAGCTTCATCTTTCTTCTGGTCACAGAAGTGGAATCTCATTTTTACGTCTTTGGAGACCTCGAAGTATAATTTCTAAAAGCAAGCATTTTAACATCAGGTTGTACTTCCTACTGTGAAGAGAAGCCATCACTGATTTAAGATCTACTCATGCTACTGGAGAATATTAACATAAAAAGTTACTTGAAAGGAAGGAACAGTAGGTGAGCATGGAAAAATCATCACCAAGGCCATTATTATGCGTTTCCCAAAGAATCCCATGTAACAAAGTGGAAAAGTAATGATTCACAGCGAAAGGAGCGTAAGTCCAAGAGGGAAAACTGTGTTATTCTTCTAACTCAAATACAAAGACAAGTGCCTGAAATCGGTCTCACACATCAGAAAAAATAAACGCAAACGAGACTCGGATTAGCACTGCTCTGCTCATCACCAAGATGCTGCCAAGCTCACTTAGCTTCACCTCTGAACAAGCAGCTGAATTCAGGCTGAAAGACCCAACGACCCTGACTCAGGACTGCAGCTGGGCCAGAGAAGTCAGGGAGAAATGGCCGCAAACTTCTGAGCCCGTCGCCAGCAAACGAAATGTCTGAGTCAGTGCCAGGCAGACTAAAGAGAAGGGAGCTAAGTAACGATTAGATGGGTGTCGACTGTGAGCCCTCATGAAGACGGAATGTCACAGACTGTCACCGGACAAGCAGATAAGCCATGCCACCGACCGGCGCCTTCCCGAGGGTTCACTAGTGCAGGCGGAGAGCGACGTTGTCTTTGCAGCTGAGGGGAACGCGGGCCACTAAACTGTGGGAGGCAACCAGCACTCGGGCCAAGCGGCTTCCTGGTGGTCGCGTCCAAAGGGCCGGGGACCCCCGGGGTCCTGTTCTCCTGGAAGGCGGCAGCAGCGGCAAAGGCGCAGCGCCCCCTCCTGGCCTCTACTCCGCGCTCTCCTTCTCGGCGCTGTAAATGTTCTGCACCGTCTCGCAGACAGACTCCAGGTCCTCCGGGTACCGGAGCTCCAGCTCGGCGTTCGGGATGTAGTGGGTGCCAGTAAACTCCGAGAAATAGCGTCCGACATCGGGGTGCGAGATTTCTTGAGGCTCCACGTTATATTCCAGGTTTTCTGTTGATAAAGAGGCACATTCTGGTTAAAATGGACTTTTCTGCGGCCTCTCTTATCCCGAGTTACTTCCTAGCAACCGCTTCCAAGTAGCATTTTGAGGTGGAGGAAAAGGGAAGACGGAGGTGTTTCTGGAATATGCAGGAGCTAATAGGCAAAAGGCAGCGAGTGGCCATCGGGGGAAGGAGGAATGGTGGCCCGGGGCCCCCAACAGCTCCACAGGAAGACAGGACTTCCCTGTTCTCCGAGCAAGGCGTCTGGCTCCAGCAAAGCCCCGGCAGCCCCCTGGGACAGGCAAGCCAGAGACTCCCACGTTCCTCTGACTTGATCTGACACCAATGTGAGGACAAGGGAACCCTCGCCGGCTCCGTTCGCCAGCGGTTAAGTCCGGAAGCCCCACATCATCTGGTGCCACTCGCGTACCTGCTTCCTTCCTGTCTATAGTGTGAGCCCTCCACAGGACAGCCTCCGTCCCAGCTCCGTCCTCTCAACACCGCCGGGCGCCCCCAAGGCGAGCACCGCGCAGGGGGCAGGAGACCCGGCGGGAGGGATGCACGCCGCACCTTCCACACAGACGGATGCCATCTGCATGCCTCCTAGAAATCCACGCTCTCCACACCCTGCTCTGTTTCCCCATCAAAGAATGAAAATCAGACTCCTTTACAACGGAGTGATAATAGAACAACGATGATAATGCAGGCGAGGCTTTTTTTTTTTTTAAATATATTTTTATTGATTTCAGAAGAAGGGAGAGGGAGGAGATAAAAACATCAATGATGAGAATCACTGATCAACCGCCTCCCACAGGCCCCACACTGCGGTTTGAGCCCACAATCCAGGCATGTGCCCTCACTGGGAACTGAACCGTGACCTTCTGGCTCATAGGTTGATGTTCAACCATTGCACCATGCTGGCCAGGCCAGGTGAGGTATTTTAAAGGCTGAAATCCTTTTAGGTGGTTTCTCCCCAAAAAACTACTTGAAAAACAGCTCTACAGGGCCCACTGAAAGAGGGGTGGCTGTGTACCCTTCCTCGCTGGCCCAAGCCTGGGCATGGGCCCCACCTGGGAGAAGCCAAGCCTCACCCCCCAGGACCTGGGAGAAAGGAGCTGGCCAGGCCAACCTTCCGCTCTGTTCCGGGGCAGCCGGTTCCCTGCATGAAGCCACACTCGCACAGCCTGTCACTGGAATTAGTGCAAGTCGGTCTCTGCACAGCCTGGCCGATGGGCTAACTTCCTCCCTCAGCAGCACATCAGCCGAGTGTCCTGAAATGCACGCGGGACCCCTGGCCCCCACCCCACCGCTTCTCTCAGCATCTCTGACAGCATCCAGGCCGGTCACTGAGTGAGTAAGTGGCGGGACGTTGATCCAGCACGATGCTGGGCTGCAGGAAAATGAGCAATGTGCTGCTGAGATCTGATGGAGGAACTGGGAGTAAAACACATGCTACTCAGAAAGCCTGGAAGGCCACAGAGCTAGGCTGCCACATCACATGGCCTAACTAAGCATTTTATTTTAAATACATTTTCATTGGCCTCAGAGAGGAAGGAGAGGGAGAGAGATGAAACACCTGGCTTATTTAATTGGAGTATTCCTCAGTTTGGCATACCCCATTTGCCAGGAAGTCCTTGCGAACGACACTGGTTTGTGATGAGAAGGGATCACAGGCCCCCTGGTGAGCGTGTCCCGAGTGGAGGGACTGAGGACAAACGGACAGGTCAGAGGGGGGACACTTGAGATTTTCACAATTTAAAACAGAGCACCAAACTGCCCTGGAATGTTCCCCTGCGTCCTGATGTGGGGTCTTCACACGGGGCCAGCTGCGCAGACTGCCCCCTGGTGGGGGGTGGGGCAGGGGTGGGTGCTGTAGAAACTTTACTTTGAAAGGCAGGACAGCTCAGGCAGACGGTACTAACGCTTGTAGTGGTGCTCTCTCAACCAGAGGTCACGTCCCACTTGAATTCCTGACCCTCAATAGGGCAGCTGACTGAAGTTCCGAGCATCTGGTCTGGACATTCGTTTCCCACAGTGTCTGAGCAGTCCTGGTGGGGGCTGGGACTGAGACGGGCGCATGCCCCTCATGGGGGACATGATAAACATGCTAGGTGTGGTATGCCCCTCCTTTAGGAGTGAGGTTCACACTAGCACACTGTTGGGAAGATTCCCTGGACTGTTCAGAACAAACTACTTAAAAACATTGTACCTGCACACAGCCTAAAATCTGCCCTTCAACTGTGCAGAGAACTAGTCATTAGAGGAGCACTCTTTCATGGTCTTTACCCAGGTTACTAGGATCGTGGAGAAAAGGTTTGAAAATTTAGACCCCCCAAAAAACTGTAAAACAAAATAACTTAATTAAGCCCGGCAGTGTTGCTCAGTGGTTAAGCATCAACCTACGAACCAGGGGTCCTGGGCTGCATTCCCAGTAGGGGCATGCAGGAAGCAGCCAATCATCGATTCTTTCTCATCATTAATGTTTCTCTCTCTCTCTCCCTCTCCCTTCCTCTCTGAAATCAATAAAAATATATTTTAAAAAGTAACAGTGCAAATGAAAGAAATGCTAAGAACATAGTTAAATAAGTATTTTTAAAATTTAGCCTCTCAAGGCCTCCTACTGGCTAAATATGGTATAATTTGAGGGGAAAAAATGTTCCAAATGATTAGAACACATGGACTAAAAAGTCTAGGAATCTATGAGGAGAGAAGAAGTGCTGAAGGTGGAGGTAGGGACAGGGTGTGAGGGAAAGGGAGGGAGTGGGAGGGGAGAGGTAGAAGGTGAGGGAGGAAAGCCCTTGTTTACAGGAGTGGAGGGAACAACAGCAGTAGAAGATCATCATTCTGTGATTCTCACAGGCTAACTCAGACAACGAGAGGCAATAAGAACTGACAAGGACAAAGTCACTGCAGAAGATGACATACACAGGATGTCACACTAGGACTCCATGGGGCTCGTGTTAATTGCAAAAGGAAAACTGTCCCTTAGAGTGAGTCACTGCCTTAGCCAAGTGACCAAAATCTGCTTCACTGACAGCAGGACAGTGGGCACCATCGGCCTCAAGGAGAGGCAACGTGACACACAGCACTGAGAGTAAATATTCCCCAAATATAGTAACAGCCTGATCTCATCCAGCCTCACACTTAGCTTCCAGTCCACAGACAACACACAGCTGAACAAACAGCATGACAAACCCAGAAAGTTAGACATTTCACAAGACAACCAGCCTGGAACTCTTCAGAAAGTCAAAGTCTTGTGGGAAAGGAGGAAAGAAAAAAAAGGGAAGAATGAGGAAGTATTGTTTTCTTTTTCTTTCTTTTTAAAAAAAAATATATTTTATTGATTTTTTACAGAGAGGAAGGGAGAGAGATAGAAACATTGATGAGAAACATTGACCAGCTGCCTCTTGCACACTCCTTACCAGGGATGTGCTCACAATCAATGTACATGCCCTTGACTGGAATCGAACCTGGGACCTTTCAGTCCGCAGGCCGACGCTCTACCACTGAGCCAAACTGGCTTCAGCGAGGAAGTGTTTTTTTCTGAGAGACAGACCCAGGGGACACAACCAAGCGCAGTGCACCAGTCCCGGGTGGACGGGGAGTAAAAATGAACGGGCACACAAAGGCTATTCTGTGACCCCGGGCCTGGTGGCCGACATGAGGGCCTGGAACGCAGTCTCTGCTCCGTGAGAAGCTCTAACTGTGGTCCCGCGGTGAGACGGCCTTATGCTCACAGCAGGCCTGGGAGTGCTTAGGTCATGATGTCTGCTGTGCTCTTTCAAACAGCTCAGCAAAAACTGAAAACCTCGATCTGCAGGTCAAACAAATAACTGTCCACATGCTAACTGCTGACTCCAGGGAGGGTGCGGTCACGTCTGAAATGCTCTTCCCCCAAAGTTGTTACAAACCACACCTGTTTGCAAGCGTCTCGCTCTGTGACAAGGATCCACAATCACTTAGTGGGATCTCAGTTCTAGAGGGTAAAACTGACAGCCAGAGGGTGGACTTTCTCACAAAGGCATTCCATGCTGACTCTGAACCCGCACTGCATGTTTACTGAGCATACGATCAGACGTGAATCCCGAGACACTGAGAAAGTTCAGAACACCTAAAGCCAACTGCTGTTTTACTTATCTAAAAAGCCCCTTTTAAAGCTGACATAGATGTTTCTAGAAACTCCTAACAGGCACCGAAGGCATGAGGCGAAGCCACAGGAGCTGGCCAACTGGCGGTCACAGACAATGCCTTTATTCTCGGACATGCTCCGTGACGTCCAGTGTGAAATGCTTCCAAGTGATCAGTGAGGGGACAGAGTCCACAGATATTCACCAATTTTCAAATCATGTTGAGTTTTTGAAATTGTTATAATGATTTTTTGTCAGTTTCAAAAGTTAAATAAAGTCATCGTCAGCAACTCCCTCATTAGGCTGACAGGTTAAAGAGACCTGTACTAGACACAGAATTTCTTTTGTTGCATGTTATCGCCTCACAGTTTCTGATGAATCCGTAACAATTAATAAGAAACCTTTTCTACTCTCTCTGATACTTGTGAGATTTTTACACATCCAGTATTTCTATTAAAGCGCTTACCAGAACATAAGACTGAGTGAGGTCAAACATGCTTTAGCCAGACACAGGAAGCTTTACCTGATGGTTACCAATAGGGCTTTGCCAAGCTGCCTGGGTTCTGTAAGTTAAGATTTACATAACTGCGTGCCTCAGTTTCCTCATGCACAAAATGAGCATGATGATGAGGATGGAAATGAATTTCAAATGGAGTTAACAGACACTGCGTTAGCATCTGTGTTGTTTTTAACCATAAAACGAATGCTGTAGATGCCGCCACAGCCAGCCTGCAGTAACTTCGTCCCATCGTGTGGAGGAACAAAGAAAAGGGAGCCGTGCAGTGAAGGTATTTTGGTCTGTAACTTGCCTCCACGGGCTCCATCTGTCTGACTGGAGTGCCCTGGGCTAGCACCTGCCAGGCCTGACAGAGGCCCCACCTACCCAGCCTGACACTCTTAGAGTTGGTGCAATGGACAGCATTCCCATGGTGGCATCTCCGGGGAGCACAGGAGGCTGCCAGTCTCAGGAGGCTAGAGGGTGCTAGGGTGGCTCCCAAATAGTGCCCATTCAGTGCCCTCCAGTTCAAGCAGGTGGCATTGGGCAGGGCACAAGATGACCCTCCTTAATTGGAGGGAGCCCATGGCAATGTCTAGGAAGCAGGCATTGGGGATTTGATTGACAATGGCAATGACCAATCAGAACAGAGGTCAGCAGCAGCACTGGAATAGGGTCCCAGCTGTGGTGGAGGGGGGAACTTTTAAACTGCGGTATGGCTGCACCAGGGCATACCAGCCATGTTTATTAGCTAAACACCGGCCCTAGGAGGTGAGCTACTGGAAATTCATGACTGTACCCACAATATCTGAGTGCTCAAATGTGTGCTTAAAACACGCCCAGGTGTTATTAAAGCCACAGACAGGACCTAGCCACTTACCTTGGGCTGCATAGCGGCAAGAACCATCCTCCACCAGCACATTGTAGAAAGGCTGGTGATGGCCGTGAGGCAGGCTGTGGACGTTCATGTTTCGAATCCACTCGTGTCCCATCATGCAGGTGGGGTCCCAGCCGTAGATGACACAGTTGTAGCCGTATCTAAGCACAGGAGCACGCAGTCAGTCCCTGGTCCTGGCACCTAGGACTGGTAAGCGAGGGCTCGGCTTCTCTTCAGCTCCCTTTCCTACACATTCACCTGCGTTTGCTCCACACCGAATCCTGTTTCAGAACCCCTGCCCCTCTTTACAAACCCCTCTTACTGTCAACCTAGCACTTCAGTTAGAGAAGCGACAACAACTGGTCACAAGATGGAAAAAGGGGTCAGGACCAGGCCTGCCAACAACGCTCCACACAGAGACCGAGAGTCAAAGTGCAGACCGCCCCCACTGTCCTCACGACTCGGGATGGCCAATGATTTCCTAAACAAGGTCCTGAAAATACAACCCATAAAGGAAGAGATGGACCAATGTGGCTGTCATACAGGACTGATTTAGACTACCTACCTTCCTGTTAGGGAACTATTTCTTTTTTTCTTGATATGACAACAGGGTGGCAAGTGTTATTTTTAACAAAGGAGAGAGCCCTTACCTTCCAGAGACACTGAAATAGCTCCAGATGGAATGACATCTGGAATTTGCTTCCAGGGAGGAGGGAAGGGGGTAGAGACAGACCCTGTTATGATAACCAGTGGAGCTGATAGGGGACATCACCTGGTTGTTAAGCTCACATCTTTTCACTGTTGGTGTTTGGAATTTCCACAATAAGTTAAAAATAGAATGCAATAAAAGAATGAGAACACTAGCCAAGACCTGGAAAAAGATACCTGGCACTCGTGTGTACATAGAGACTAACTACGTGGAGGAAGCACCGCTATAAATCAGAGCACAATATTGACAAGGCACCTCATGAAAGGAAACGCGAACGACCAGGACCTGAGAGCGCCTCAATGGGGCAGCTGGCAGGCAAACTCACATTAAAGCCACAATGAAGCCCCCGTGCCATGACCACCTGAGTGCGTGTCTAGCGGTCTGGCCGTACCACATGCGGTGAGGAGGGGCGCTCTCACTCCCACCGGCTGGAGGTGAAAGTCAGGGCAATGGCTGTGGACAGTCTCACTTTGATTCGTAAATGGGCCAGGTGTGTACCCTACGACCCGCAGGCCCTGCCTACCATCTGAATTGGGGAGAGCGAGAGGAGAGCAAAGACCATGCAGGAAGGAGAGAAAAACTGTTTACAGCAGCTGCTCCATCTTCCCACAAAGAGAAGGGTCAGACACCTGGAGGACACAAAACATTAGACTCCCAGTCAGGACCCCAAGTCTCTCCGTCAAAACAAAACGGTTAGGACGCGGTTCAGCTTGCAGCCTTCCTGCGGTGCGATCCAGGTCACGCTGCCGGGCGCCGGGTCCCCTCCGAGCACGTCACTGCGGCCGCTCCAGGCCTCGGGGTCCTCAGCCGCCACGAGCACTCACCTCTTATGCTTCATAATGAGCCCAATGGAGTAGCAGACATCCCTGTGCTTCTCGTGGGAACGGAGCTTCACCTCCACGCCCACGTCCTCCTTCTTGCGCTCAATGTGCTCTAGTGTGTGCTGCACCAGGTAACCCACGGCCCCGTGCTGCCCGGGGTCTAGGGTCTGAATGTGCTGGAGGATGTCAAGCACCTTCAAGACAAGACAGAAAGACTGGGTGATAATATTTTTATTAAGGCCTTTTCCCTGTTACCGCACTGCATCCAGCCCTACCTAGCCTGACAGGACAGCAAGGAGGGCCCTGATGGGGGCCAGGTCCCCGCGGCTGCCGGCACTCTCCCCGTCAGCTCGAAGCTGGCACCCTCACTTCTGGGCCTGTCCCAGTGCCACCAGCGTGAATGACAGAAATCCCGAGAAACACGGTGGATTGGAGTCAGCGCGGGGGGAGGAGGGTCAGCCACTGACAGGCACATCTGTAAAGTGAGCTCTCAATGGGTTTATGTTCTGCGTCAGTGTGGGCTTCACTTAAAAAACAAACAAACACACGTTATTTACTGGTTTTAGAGAGAGGAAGAGAGAAAGAAGCACCTGTCTACTGTTCCATCCATTCACGCAATGCATATCTGCCTCACTTTTTGACACACAGAAAGGAAACAACTATAAGCTGCCTGCACTCATGAACCGGTTGGAAAAATAAAGGCCTCAATCAAGAGGACATTGGACAGCCTAAACTGTTTTGGCTCAGTGGATAGAGAGTCGGCCTACAGACTGAAAGGAGTCAGGTTTGATTCCAGTCAAGGGCATGTACCTTGGTTGAGGGCACATCCCCACTGGGGGGTGTGCAAGAGGCAGCTTATCGATGTTTCTCTCTCATCCATATTTCTAGCTTTCTATCCCTCTCTCTTCTCCTCTGTAAAAACTCAATAAAACATATTTTTAAAAAGGACGTTGGACAGAACTGCCTCGGGACCATGAAGACGGGAGGGCCCCAGGAAGCCACCGAAGGGATGCAGCTTCGTTTCGGACCTTTCGCCTGCAGAAGGAAGTGTGCACCGGGCTTCTGGAGTCCCACCGGCCAGTGCCCTGGCGTTAACTCAGGACGCAATATCGTATTCAGTGGGCTGGAGAAACCACAGCCCCGTGGGGCTTAACTAACGAGCTGGTAGAAGCAGAACTCAAGTTTAGATTCTCTTTACTGTCCCAGTGGCTCCAAGGAAAATACAAATTCTGATCAAGTTCCTACCCGCACACGCAGGTGCAAACACCAACACGTGCACACCATGACCAAGAACGGCAAGGTGGCCCTGCCAGTGGCAGAGTCTCTGACACATTTCCCCCAGGGAAACAAGGATCCTTCCCTAGTTACTGGGCCCAAGGACCAAGCAACCTGGTCTCTAGTCCCGGTCTGTCAAACTCGCTGCTTCTGATTACCAAAGGCTTGTTTTCCTGATACACATCACACTGTGAAAATGAACATCCTGTGCAAAATAAAATATCATTATTCCAATACCCAACCTCGCCTTCCAGACAGATTTTTCTGGTCTCAGTTCTGACTAAACACTTATTTCTTGCTGGTCACTGTGCCAGTCCCATCACTTTTTTATGTCATTTAATCGTCCCAACTTGAATGTCAGTCAGAAGAGGAAGCAGGTTCAGTGAAGGCAAGGAACTGGCCTGAGGTCACAGGTTATGAAGATTGGAGTGAGGATGAGACCGGGCTAACTCTAGAGTAGACTCTAGCCCCACAACCATCACACCAAAGCGGGAGTAGGAGTATTTTAAATATATCTATTTTATTGATTTTTTACAGAGAGGAAGGGAGAGAGATAGAGAGCTGGAAACATCGATGAGAGAGAGACATCGATCAGCTGCCTCTTGCACACCCCCTTCTGGGGATGTGCCTGCACCAAGGTACATGCCCTTGACCGGAACCGAACCTGGGAACTTTCAGTCCACAGACTGACGCTCTATCCACTGAACCAAACCGGCCTCGGCAGGAGGAATAACCCCACCCCCCGCAAGAGGCTTTAACTCGGGAGACACTAATAACCTTTATCTTCTGCAGCGAACATGGGCTTGAACAGCGAGTCCTACTGACTGGGCTTGCGCAATGCATTCCTCATGTTCCCCCGGGCAGTTCTGACCAGACCTGTGGACCAGACTTCTGCTCCCTCCTGGCACAGCTCCCCTTCCCATAGCTCCACCATCCCCCACCCCGCCAGAGCAGGAAACGGGCCTCACTCAGAATCTTCAGTGCACAAAGGAATCCTCAAACGCCCAGTCTCAGAGATGAGGCTCAGGGACGGTCCCGTCTTTCCCTTGGCATGTGGCTGACAGGGTGAGGGGAGAGGGCCTGGTGATCCGGGCCTTGTATGTTCCCAAAGGACATGCTGACACCTGGGTTCCATGCTGTGCCCAACCAATGTCTAGGCCTAGAATCCCAGGCCACAACTTTTGGGGTAGAGATCTTGGAAGAAAGGGAGGGGGCCTATCATTCACGATGGATAGGAAAGGGCCAGAGAGTAAATATTTTAGGCGTTGCAGGCCATTCAGTGTCTGGAAATTGGCCAGAGACAAAGAAGCAAGGGGCGTGGACCCATAAAGGCAGGCTGCCTCAGGCCCATGGGCACGGGGTGCTGGCCGGCTGTCCACTGACTGCAGTTTCCCCAAGGCTCTCTCTGGAGCTCCTGGCTCCATCCTCTGATGTCCACCGTCTGTGAGTTCTTCTATTTGGGGGGCTTCCACTATCAGATGCTGACACGTGGGTCCAAGTCCTACCGGATCCAACACTCCCCAAACTAAACCCCTTCCCATACCATGGAACAGGCTGCTCTCCAACACCCATTGTTCACGTGGCCACGAGCAGTTGGGAAATCGGGCCATCCTCCGAGCCTTCCCTCACTCAGGCATGGAGACCTGGCACTTCTTCCTCAGGCAGATAAAACTTCTGAGCAACTGCCACGGACAACACAGCTCTGGTCCTCGTCTTTACAGAGCGCCGAGCGGAGCAGCCCAACACACCGCAGCCGCTTTGCAAAGGGCGGCGGGGCCCATGCCGAGGGCCTGGGGAGGGGGTTCGGAGGCAGAAGTGAAGCCGGTGGAGTTGAGGGGCAAGAAAGGTGCCCCAGGCAGAGGTGTAGCAAACGCAAGGACTGACGCACACAGGGGCGAGTGGAGATGTGGCTGTGGCAGCGAGTATAAAAGGGGCCAGTGTGAGAAGAGAGAGCTTGGGAGGGTGGGCCACTTCAAGAGAACGAGCCTGGTCTTCAAGACAGCGGGGAGCCACCCCGAGGGTCCTGGGTTTTATTAAGATTCCTCTGGCTGCAGTTTATCAAACAGGTCGCAGGGTCTAAGTGTAGAGGAAGGAGAGCAGCAGGGGGCCTATGCAGCCGCCTAGGGGCAGAGCCGTGTACAGACGTGCAGGGACACCTGCAGATGCTATTGGAGCCCAAGGTCTGGGCAGGAGGCAGACTCGGGAGCCGGGAGCCCACAGGCGGGGCCTGGAGCAAGAACCAGGGTGAGCACCCTGGGAAAGTGCAGGGGAAAGGGAAGCCTAGGAACTACCAGAGGGCAAGGAACAGGCAGGAGCCTGAGAGCCAGGAACCGAAGTCAAAGGAACAGGGTGATTGGGGCGGGGAGTGGCCCCCAGCGATCACGAAGATAAAAAAAAAAAAAAAAAAAAAAAAAAAGTATCTGCTGGATTTGGCAACAAGGATGGTTTATCAGAAAGGGCTCATTGCCTTCGCTGGGTTCCCAAGGTGGAGGGTGGGAACGGATCCCCATGTTCTGGGGAGTGTGTGGGAGGCTAGGCAAGTGGCCGGCTGGCCAGCCAGCAGGCTTCAGCCATGCCGGGCAGAGAGATAAGGACGCAGCTGCAGGGAAGTGCCAGCAGGGCCGTCATGAGAGTGCTTTTGTGTTTTATTTTTCCAAAGACAAGAGATATGAGTATGTTTAATGCTGACGGCAGATAACAGGAACAGTCAGTTGAAGGAAGACATGAGGCCTGGCTAGTGTGGCTAAGTAGTTGAGCATCGACCCATGAACCAGGATGTCACCATTTGATTCTCAGTCAGGGCACATGGCTGGGTTGTGGGCTTGATCCCCAGTAGGGGGCGTGCAGGAGGCAGCCAATCAATAATTCTCATCATTCATGTTTCTCTCTCCCTCTCTCTAACAAATAAAAACATATTAAAAAAATATTTTTAGAGAATAAAGAAAACTTAGTGATCCAAGAAAAGGCAGGGGAGGTGGACCGAGAGCACAGCAGGTTTGCCTTAGAAAACTGGAGGGAGATAACTAGCGTGCCGTCTATCAGCTTCTCTGGAGACAGTGGACTCGGGCACCACCCACATCTGAGCAAGACGCTTTAGCAAACTCCCAGCTCCTCAGGGCCTCAGTCTAATTATTTGTAAAACAGAAAAACAGTGCATCCATAGGGTTGGGAGAGTCTGATAAGTGCTAGTGGCTTTAAAAGCTGGCCAGCCTACACTCTTATTTCCATCACAGCCACAACACCTTGCACTACCATGACCGGGACCGGGAGGACCTGTATTTTGCTCTTCCTGGTTTAATCCAATTGAAATCACGCTGACCTTCTGGTCTCTCCAGCTTAGGAATGATAAGGCCAAGCAGATTCCAGGCCCTGCACAAACTGATCAAAGGCCCAGAAACTATTTCACATACACAGACCTACACGCACATGCACACGCACACGTACAAGGACCCTTGTGAAGCTGACCTCTGCACACACCAACTCTCTACCCGTGTTGTACGCACACTGGTTGGTGTGCACAGCAGTAATCCACTGTCATGCCTTCTGAGATGGCTGGCCATCCTCCACCGTCCACCTCAAACCCTCCCTCCGGAGAGGAGCACTTTCTGATCACCTCTGCACCCCCCAATCCTTCCTCTTGGGGAGCCCCACAGGGCTCCTGGCTAGAGCACATGTTTACAAGGGGAGTCCTCACTCACCGGGAACGGCCCCTTTTCATTCCTGATCTCTGAGTAGGGCAACACCTTTGCCAACAGCAAATGCAGAGTCATCCTGAGGATGAGTGCTGTCCGGGTAATGGATTGGGAACTTGTTTCAGTGACAGTGGCCCTTGCTTGGCAAGAAGGCAGCCTTGGCCTGCCCAGGTCTTGAGGTGGTTCCCCGGGAAGCAACGTGCAAGCACGAAGCTGAGCTAGGTGGGTGCTGCGGGTGAAGCCAGAGCCCCTGCAGACTTCCCCACAGAGGAGATGGTAACCTCACTCCTCAGAGACGGACGTGTAATTTAAGGACAGAATACATATATATATATATAAAAAGAGATAATATGCAAATGAGCTGGGACGCTGTAACAGGCACCATGGGCTCAGGAGGAGGCTGGGCTCACGGTTGGGCCTGTAGTGGAGGCGCACCACACAGGGGGCCCGCCCTCGCTGGGAGACATGCACAAGCAGACACGCCTCTGTGCGTGAGCTGCAGAGGAAACACCTTTTCTTACAGGTCATTGACTAAGCTCCCTGTACACCACTGGCAGTGTTCTTGGTAACTTGGGTAATAAGAATCCAAGAAGATGATCTAGGGTTTTTCCACCTCACTTCTGAAGGTCTGAAGGGGCTAGGAAATGTCATATCCTGCCCTAGCCAGTTTGGCTCAGTGGATAGAGCCTCGGCCTGCAGACTGCAGGGTCCGGGTTCAATTCTGATCAAGGGCATGTACCTAGGTTGCAGGCTCCTCCCTGGCCAGGGCCCAGATCAGGGCTCATGAAGGAGGCATACAATCAAAGTGTCCCTCTCACATTGATGTTTCTGTCTTTCCCTCTCTCTTCCATGCTCTTTAAAAATCAATGAAAAAATATCCTCAGGTGAGGATAAAAGAAAGAAAGAAAGAAAGAAAGAAAGAAAGAAAGAAAGAAAGAAAGAAATGTCATATCCTTTGAAAGAGACATCTTGAAAATACCTAAAGAGCCGAAACTGGTTGACTCAGTGGTAGAGCATCGGTCTGTGGACTGAAAGGTCCCAGGTTCGATTCCGGTCAAGGGCATGTACATTGGCTGCCGGCACATCCCCGGTAGGGGGTGTGCAAGAGGCAGCTGGTCGATGTTTCTCTCTCATCGACGTTTCTAGCTATCTCTCTCCCTTCCTCTCTATAAAAAAATAAAAATAAAAATAAATAAAATATATTAAAAAAAAGAAAAGAAAAGAAAATGCCTAAAGAAAACTGTCATTTTTTCGTGGTGAAGGGAATGGAGTCTGTGTTGATGAAAACACCTTGGTGGCTGTGGTGGCCAGCAGTGGCAGCAGCTGGTTGATGGGGGTGGTGCCTTTCCCTGATCAACTGGTCACCTCCCGCAGAGGGAGGCCAGACTGCAGCTCCCTTCAAGGAGCGGCCCTAAGCCATCAGTAGGACATCCTCTGGGGGCTCTCGGACGTGAGTGGGCCAGGCTAGGCTGAGGAGACTCCCCTCCCCCAGTGCACAAATTTTGTGTAACAGGCCTCTATTTATAAAGAAGCCCTGCTTTGAAAGGATCACTGCACTTCACAAATTGTCACAAAATTCCTTAACTAATCTAAAGCAAAACGTGATAGGTATTATATATATCCTACTATCAAAACTAAGTAACATTGGCTATTGAATCCTCGACAGCAGGATTTATTTGGGCTCTGGGAAGTGGGTGGGGTCTTTGGCAGAGTCTAGATTTCCCAGAACTCTTCAACCAGATCACGTGACTCTGCTCCTTGGGCCACACATGACATCTTCACTTAAGATAAAAGTCTAGAGATTTTCTTACAGGTGTGTTATTTCCCAGAAATACTTTACAACATGGAAGTTGTGAGTAACTGAGACAACTTAAATCTAAGCAAAGTCAAGTCATTTACATGATTTATTTCCTCAAGCAAAGATTTTACTCTCTAACACAGCTGACAGCTTTCTGATAATATCTCTGTGAAAGCTCAGAGCTTAGTGCCCTCACCAGACTGCTCTAAACAAACAAATGGATCACCACCTATTTCCCTGGAAAAAATATGTAAGGGCCTGATGCAAGCGTGCGGCTACTCCTGCTCTGATACTTGGCTGGCCTCGAGCATCGCCGCCCACAGCTGCTGAGGAGCACTTCTCACCTCACACCGCAGCCGCTGCCAGCCACAGGGGCCGTGCAAAACTGAGAACTCCTGTGGAACAGTATCAAACTCAGGGCCTGAACTAGTCCAGAGCGGGACGTGTACACATCTAAGAAGTAACTGTGTTGTCACATGGGGCAGCTGGTACGCAGCCACTGTAGTTGCTAACAGCACAGCTGGAGGCTGAGTATCCAGGTTGGCCCCCTGGCCAACTCAGGGTGACTTGGGGAAATCTTCCTTAGGGGCAGCAATAGGGGAGTGCAGGGCAGCGGCCCTGTGGTTCTGGACATTTAAGGCACTGACCACAAAGAGAATGGGCAACTCCACGCAATACAACCATGTTTTTTTTTAATAAAAGAAAAGCCCCCAAAATTTGAATGATGGGTCAAGACTGGGAGACTTTGAATAGATTTGTGTTTATCCCCATCTATAATAATAGAAGTGTAATATGCTAATTAAACCGGACAGCCGAACCACCTTCCAGACATCCTTCCGGACAAAGCTGGGGCTGTGAGGGCCAAGGCAAGCAGCCATGGCTGCGAGGGCCCCTTGCACGAATTTCCTGCATCAGGTGTTAATATAAGGACAAATCTGCAAGATTTCCGGCTATGATTCCCTCTCTATGGTAAGTGCAAAGCATCAAAGTCAAATAATTACCTTCTCTGGCCAGATGCCCAGGTGGAAGTAGAGCCTGGCTTGGAGGAGGAGGAGCTGCACCTGGTCCGGGTACATGGCCAGGTACAGGTCCAGTGAGTCTCGCAGGAGCTGGTACGACTGGTCGATGCCTTCCCTGTGGGAGAGAAACCTTCGTCTTATCCTGCGTGCTTCTAAGACCCTCTTTGCAAGGCCCAGGTTTTAGAAATATTTGACAGAAATCCCATACATGTTCTGATTCTAATACTTCCTCTCTATTCAGCAAATAGTTACAATGTCGTAATAAAGACACACATACAAAAGAAATATAAGTTTTACACCCCACTTTGGTGATGGGCACTAAACTAAAAGTTGTGTTTCATTAGGTAGTTACCTCAGTAGCACTGTATATAATTAAAATTGAATTCTGACAAGTCAGAGCAGAGGACTTTTAGGACAGAAGCTGTTCTGTGATAATGGCAGATACGTGTCTTTAAACATTTACTAAAACCCAGAGGGTACAATACCAAGAGTGAACTGATGTATGACTGTAACTCTGGACTCTGAGTTGTCAATGCAGATTCATCAATCATATGACTCTGAGGTGTCAATGACTCTGAGGTGTCAATGCAGATTCATCAATCATAACCAACGCACCACTCTGGTGCTGGGTGCTGACCTAGGGAGGCAGAGGTATCTGGGGAGTCACTGTACTTTCTGCTCAGTCTGCAGTGAACCTAAAACTGCTCTAAAAATAAAGCCTATTTAAAAAAGAATCTGCCACAGCAGAAAACTACTGCTACTGCGAAAGCTTCCTCCTTTCTCCCCGGACACATTTCCCGTGGACTCAGACACACGCTCCTGTGGGCCTTGTGATCTAAGTGACAGAAAGGTCCCTGTTACCGGGATGACAAAGCACTTGACCTGAGAACACCCTGAAAGAGAAGCTGGGCCGGTCAGAGGCATTCTTGTCGCTGAAGGGTGCTTTCGACATTTATAAAGAGAAGCTGCCCAAGTCCACTGAGAGATTTCAAGGGAAAATCCCTGAGCATGTCTTAAATCTGACAGCATTGTGTCACGGGAGCCAGTTTCTCTGTGGAGGTGACAGCGGTAGATACCCCAGCTGTGCCACCCTGTCCACTGCTCTGCTGTATCACCGGGAGGCTCATTAGGAAAAGTCTCCATAAGGCACTCAGGCCCCGAGGTCACACCGTCCGCAGAAGCACTGGAAAATGAGAAAACCTTACCGCTTTCCCAGGCTTAGAAGGTTTCCCACCATTCGCTGCAGCACCTTCTTCACGTTGACCACCCCGTACAGCGCCGCAGTCACATGCTGGCCGATCAGGTATTCACACTCTTTCACCGTCAGCTGCCTGCCTTTCCCAAAAGCATCGATGTAGATGTAGTCGAAGATGTCCAGGTTGGCCCTATCGAGAGAGCACATGGAGTCGCCACGGCTCACGGAGCTGAGCAAGTCAATGCTTCAACCCCTAACAAGTAGCTCACATCAGAATGAATGTTAACCAGCAGCATTTCTACTTAAAACTACAAAGCCTTGTCCCAAGTGGAGACTCTGACCCTTCATTCGTGCTCTGTTGAGCTCAGGACATGATATTTAGGACGAAGAGTACTTATGTATGCCAACTAATATAGTTCTTCAGGGAGACGAGTCCTAAAACCCAGTGCCAGGAATCCCTGTCAGAGTTGGATGAGCAGGGTGAATGTGTGTGGATCCTGGGCTCCCGAGGCTACGCACGAAGTTGTGGCACCTGCCACCAGGAGCATTCTGCCCTCCGCTCTGCAGACACTCAGGGAGTCACAGACCTGCTGAACCCGACCAGGGCCTCAGGCTGGGCACGTGCTCCTGGACTCAAGCCCATTGCCCCCCTTGAACCCGCCCTTGCACGTGGTGGTGGCCACCCTGCAGAGCGCTCTTCGAGGGTTCCTGAGACACTGAGCTGTCTCTGTCCCAGGGACAGCTGTATTTGACCCGGGAGCAACTGTTTCAGATTTCTTCCTTTGGCAAGACATTTGTCAATGTCACAGAAACAGGGATGTTTTTCAACCCTTTTAATGTATCTAGGAGAACCGGATATACACACACACACACACACAAACACAAGCAAATCGAATGCAGCAATGTATGTAAAAGAATCCATGTGATTATGTTAGATATACCCTGAGGATGATGGGTTGAACATTAAAACATCTATTTCAAGCATATGCAGACTAAAGAAAAACCATATGATCTTATCAGCAGACACAAAAGGAAATTTTAGAAGAGATCTACTGCGTAGTTATTAATACAATTCTTAGTGAAATAGGAACTTAGAAGGCAGCTTTGGTAATCCTAAAGAAGACACTGTCCCCAACCATCATCCTTGAGGTGAGATTTTACAAGGATTCCATTTACAGCCAAACTCGGCCGAGGGGTTTGCTATCACTGACTTTCTATTCCACTTGGCTCCAGAAGCCTGGGCCGCAGAATTAGATAAGCAAAAGAAACAAAAACAGAGCAAGGCTAGGAAGAAAAGAAACGAAACGGTCACCATTCCCAGACAACACGACTATCCACAGAGAAAAGCCAGAGCTGACAAGTTATTAGCACTCATCATTTATTCAGCGAAGGCGCTGATTACCAGGTCTGTATCTACATATTATTCCTATCCCTGTTCAATGTCAACCCTAAAAAAAGTTATTTTAAAAATTTACCATTTACAATAGTAAAAATTTAAAGCGCTAGAACCAATCTAACAAGATGTCAAAGGTGGCCACCCTGCAGAGCCAAAGAAAACAATAGAATCTTTTTAAGAACATTAAAGGTGACTTACAGTACATATATGGAAGATGTGTTCATAGACAGCCTCAGAGTGGAACACTAGCAATATTTCTTGTATTAACGGATGGTTGCAATTCAAGTAAGCACTGGTGTCAATCAATATGGGGGTTTTATTTGAGAAAAAGAACAGCCACGGCAATTGGAAGAACTCGATAGAGGTCTCACCTGCCAGTTGTAAGTATAATGAGAGGGCACAAGCACAGGGAATGAGTATGGTCTTGGTGCAGGAAGGGAGGGAGGAGGATGCAGAGAAGGGCCTGCAGCTGCTGGGAGACCTGTGTCCTTGCCTTGCCCACTCTCCCCTGCCTGTCCCTGAGGGCCCCGCCCAGCTCTAGTTGGGTCTCAATGCTTGTGTTTGGCCAGGAGACCTGGGATGCTAACAAATTACTTAACTGCTCGTTTACACTGTTCACTAAGAAGGCAAAATTATAATGCTACAACTGTACTCAGTAATGTTATTGTGGTAAATAACATGGTAATTGGTGTTTTAGATGCTTTATATTATGCAGAAATTGTGGTGGATTATTATACAGGCATTTAAGAATACTTTAGAGGTATTTGGGGAGACTGGTTGGGTTATTCAGGGAATGGAAATGGGCTGAAAAAATCCTTCTTCCCCATTAATAATGGAAAATGGGTGCCTGCTATCCAAAAGAGGAGCCATCGAATACATATTTAGGAACAGACCATACTTGGGAAAAAAGGAACAAAGTATATATTATTTAAAGAAAAGTACATATGTATCAAACTATTAAAATCTGCATGAAAATAGTATTATTTTCTGGTGGTTATCTCTGGAGAGGAGAGGAAGAAAAGGATAAGGAAGAACACCCAGGAAGCTCCAACTATACATGTTTTCTTTCTTCAACTGGAGGCAGAAGTACAGAGACCATGACACTTCCTTTCTGTGTATGTCAGAAACTCTGCCATGTGATCTAAGCACTGGGCCCTCACTTAATCCTCCAAGACGCTTCAGAAGAAATTATGGTCCCGTTTCAAAGGAAGAAACTGAGGCTCTGAGGAATCCAAGGTCTGAACCCAGTCTGACTTCAAATCTCAGGCTCTGTCTGCTATCCTGCTTATCACCTTACCAAAGGTTCACAGCTAGTCACTTGAAAGTGGGTTCAAAGAATAGGATATAATTAAATAACTTTGCTTCTTTTTCCTTTAAATGGCACATTTAATGAGAAGATATTCTACCTATTTGACGAATGATTTCTTGCAGAAAAGTTAGACAAAAGCTGAAAAGGAGCTTTATGCCAATAGAACACCAAGTTTAAGAGAGAACAATTCATTAACCTGGTCTCTACAATGAGTTACAGTCACCAACTTTGCCCAAGGAGTCTGAGATGATATAAGTACCCGGATACTTACTCTGCACATCAAAGAAGGACTTGGCTAATCTGCTCCCTCTCCCCCTCTTGTGTGGGGAGGGAAGGGAGGTTTCATGGACACTGGAAAGTATGTTCCTTTAAGAACCCTTCAATCTGATCTACTTTGGAACAAAGAGACTTTGAGAGTCACATAAGCCCTTGAACCCCTAGTCCTATTCTTTAAAGTTAAACTTTTTGAGACAATTGTGTATTCACATGTAGCAAATACAGACAGACCCAGAGCACCTTCTCCAGCCAATTTCTGAGAAATACAGCCAAGAAACGCAACAGTCCCATCACTCCTTAATCACTCCTTAACCTGCTTTGTTACTTTTCTCTCCAAACCGTGGGAATCCTCAGGACCACCCCCGTCACAGATGCTCACCCTTCCGCGCCCTGGCACCACCTCAGCAGGAAGTGACTTGGGAAGTTGACAGGTTCCAGAGGGACCCCCAACTGGCGGGCAATGGTCATGTAGAGCAGAGACATGCTGATGGGGATCCCTGTCCTGCGGATCAGGACCTAGAGGAGAGAGAAAAGCTTCAGCGCACTAGAAAGCAACCTCAATTCTCATCCCTTCGATGCACATCTGTGTGCCAGGCAGGAGGCTAGGTGCTGAGACTTAAGTGGATGAATAGGTTATTTATTGTGGCTAGAGGTCACAGTCAATGGACCAAATCTGGCCCACCATCTGCTTCTGCATGGATTGTGTAAAAACACTATCAATAGACTTAATGTTAAAAAAAAAAAGTTAGAAAATACTATTTCATGACACAAAAATTCTGACATGCGAATTTCCACGCGTAGATATTAAGTTTCATTGGAACGCAGCAGTCACTTGTTTCGAGCTGCCGGTGCCCCTTTCCAGCTGCGATGGAGAACTGAGCAGGGGTGACAGAGCTCGTGGCCCCAACAGAGAAAGCCCCAGACCGTGACTTAAGCCTCTTCTTCCAGAGGGAACTCAAGGCCACTTCGAGGAAAGACTGCAAGACGGAAAGACTGCAAGACGTGAAAAAGGAAGTAGCACAGAGAGCAACAGAGGAGACATGAAGAGGGAGCCAAGTAGGAAGCAAATAAAAAGGAAACGTCCGTGACACAGCTGGCCACAGGCTTCCTCCACCTCCCCGGCCAGGCCAAGAGGAAAGGCCGGGCAGTTCCTCAGTTTGGGGCTCACAAGACACACATGGAGGCACAGAAAGACCTGCTCTAGCCACAGCTCCTCTCAAAGGCTTCCCAACAAAGGCTGCCTTGTGAAGGGAACAAATGCAGCCTTTTCCTTACAGTGAAGGAAAATGGGTGTAAAGGCACTGAGTGAGGAAAAGATGGAGCCCTTGCCCTCAAAACTGTATGACTGGTCAGCGATGGCGGAATTATTTTTATAGACCCACACTTACCTGGTGCATATATAAGTTGAGGGCGTTATAGTAATCCATGCGGTTCCCCTTGAACTTCAGCTGGTCATACAGGACATAGTTCATGGCGTCCAGCACCTGGCTCTGGAGCTCTATCTCCATTACCACAGAGGACTCACCTGAAACAGAGTCTACCCTGAGGACACAAGCACAACCTGCACCATGCAGACACTGGCCAGGCCTAACAGCATCCGCCAGGTGTTACCGATCTTGGGAGAAGGGCTAGGTCAGTGGTCGGCAAACTCATTCATCAACAGAGCCAAATATCAACAGTACAACAAATGAAATTTGAGAGCCAAATTTTTGAAACTTAACTATATAGGCAGGTACATTGTTATTAATTTAATTAGGGCACTTCTAAGCTGGTCTTTGCTAAAAACTCAAGGGGCCAAAGAGCAGCATGTGGTTCGTGAGCCGCAGTTTGCCGGCCACTGGAGTAGGTATTTACGTTACCCAGGTAAACACGTTGTGTCAGTGCTTTTTGGGACACGAGGGGAGCATACTGCAGCACGTCCAGGGAACCAATCACCCCAGGTGTCCCCGTGCACAGAGGGGTCCAGAGCAATGCCACACCTGCCTTGGAGGCCAAACTGGGGTGGCGGCTGTTGATGCCGCGCAGGGTCTTGCGCACCAGCTCCACGATGCTGCCGATCTGGGCCTGGATGTCCCCGAGGCTGATTTCGGAGAGAGGGTTGCAGTACTGGTCGATAAACACGGCACCTGAACAGGAACAGGAATTAGTGAGCACATTCCTATTTGTACCCTTTCTTTTTAGTTTGTCATCTGCCCCAGAAGCCTGAGGCCACCACTCCTGACAACACCCCTCAGACAAGCAGCGTTGTATCTTGGAAGTCAGGCTGGCTGCTAAGACACCGAGAAGGCCAAGAAACATTCTCACAACAGAGGAGCTCACACGTTTGTTGTTGTGTTTGTAAATACACCAGACCTCGTTCAGAGGTCGTGAACTCAAAAACCTGAGTGATACTTGGCATATTTCCATGTTCTATCATGAGAAATAAATGCTATAAAGGAGATCTTTCAAATGACCTCTCTTCTAGTTCCCTTACCGTTTAAAACACAACTCTGAACACAATATTGTAAGATAGTTCTTTAACTTAAAAAAAAAAAAAAAATAGCTGTAAGTTCTCAGTGACAGATACGCCATTTCAACAAAGTGTCCCTCCCCAAGTTGAGCCAGTAAATGGGCTTTGGAGATCTTCGTACTTTCAAAGTGGGCGACCAGCTACCGTCAAGGACCCTCGGCAAAGCAGCTGCAGAGAGCACACTGCACACCGTCCATGCAGTCCCTCTGCCCTGCCCTCGGTCATTTCTTAACCAGAGCCCTCGGACTCTTGTGATCATCTGATTGCAGACATTTTGAGTTGGGAAAACACTAAATTCAAGCGGCCTCAAACCAGCTTGGAATCTGGGCCCCTTACCCACACCCTAAGGAACCGAAAGCAGATGAACGGGCGTTAAGACCAGGAACCTAGTCCGTTTTGCCACCAGCGGGGGTTTGGCTCCCGGGCCTCCTTGGAACTCAGCTCTCTACTTGCACATGGAAGGAATTTCTGCCAAACGTCCACGTCCATTCCATCCTAACGCTCTGATTCCCAGCCTGTGTCAGTGGCATCAGATTATCTAGTCAGAGGACAAGGATCAAATCCTGGAGCCTAATTCCATTCACTCAACTATTTAAAACTCCAATGGCTACCCAACGCCTACAGCACTGACCTGGACAGGTTATCTGAAAATGGTAATATTACTTTATAACTGGAAGATGGAAAAGTACTGTTTCATAAGCAAGCCATGGAAAAAAGCTTGTCAAAGCATTCTTGACTGTGGAATAAACAAGACAGGATGACTGGCAATTCCTGTATGTATGCTCATCAGAGGAGGGCAGGGTGGCGAGGACACTTCAATGAACTGCAACAGACTTTTCATTTTGTTTTAGATGACAGAAGTCATTCCTACAAGCCAGCATCTGCCCAGGCATTGCGGAGTGGACAGTGATGGCAGCATACAGACAAGAAACACAAGAAAGCCAGTGTCTACTTGGAGAAACGGCTTGTGCACACACAAGACAGAAATGATGCAACAGAATTTGGTAGCCGACGCTCCTGCGTTAGTTCCGCGGTGAGTAAAATTTGTACTGCAGCAGCCAGAGAAACTCAAGTGGAACCTGACTGAATGTTCAGAGGGTGAGGAGGATTTAAGAGGAACTGGAAGGAAAAGGGACCCCTGGATGATGTGAACGAAGCCAGGGTACCGCAGGGTGAAGTGAGGGCAATGGCCTGCTGGAGCAGATGGGACACTCTGGAGGGCCGGGGGCAGGAAGGACTGGATATGGAGCCACTGAAAAGCAGGCAGAGGTCGGTCGGATAAGCAGCAGGACAGCAGCTGCCGCACTGCTGGTTCGCACACTGTGGGGAAAAAGCTGGACTGAATGTAAGGTGGTCGGCCTGAGGGCAGAAGGGGGTGATGCTCATGAAAGCAGTAATGCTTAGAAAGCTGCTGCTGGGAGAGGTGGTGGGAGCCGGCAGAGAAGAGAACGGAGATGTGATGGAGAGAAACATTGACAGGAGCAAGTGAATGGGGTAAAACTCTGGGAATAGGGAATGTATGTAGTTCATAACCACAGCTTCTGCGAGTGTTTGGGTAGGGTGCCAGGAACTGAACATTGAAAATAGTCACGTGCTGTTCTTGTTCGCGTTGGCAGGAGCAGGAAGTTGCTGCCTTTATGGCTCCTGTCCACTCGGCTTCTCCCCCCTCACCTCTCAGGAGGGCCAGCACTCACGGAGACGCAGGAACACTTCGTCCTCATTACAGTCTGACCAGAGGGGGCAAGGGATTGGCTCCAGTCACATGGAGACAAAAGTGGACCAACTGACTTCTGACTTGGAAGTGAGGCTTCAAAGCTTAGAAAAAGAGGGACTTATTCCTTTATCTGAAATATCAGCCTCTCGTGCTTTGAACCGAAGGTGCATCTTGAGAGAAGACGGTCTCTTCAGCTGACAGCTCAAGGTTTTAACAAAATTCCAGCTCTACACTGACTGGTTCTGCCCTCCCTACATGACCGGACCACTCACTCCAACTCCGAAGCCCCTGCGGCTGAGCTGACTTCCACTGCGGCTCACCCGTGTCCCCGCTGCTCCCAGCACAGTGTAGCTGCCCACGGAGGCAGCGCTGCGCAAGTCTCACCTTCAAGATACGATTCATAGTCATCCGATTGCTGAAGAAAAGCCTTAAGGTTATTTAAAATTTTCTGTTGTCGTAGGTAGTAAAGGATTTTTTTTGCGTAGTACTTCCAGGTCAAAGCTTTCCTGGAAAAACAAACACACTACAAGTCAATAAGAATTAAGATATTACAACGTTGAGTGATTAGTTTTTACTTCACACTAGTCACACCATGTAAAGAGTCTACTTAACAAGACAGCTGTAACTGGTCCGTGGCCACAGTACTTATTATCATGGAAGAAGACAACACAATTCAGGACTTTATTGCGCATTTGTAATGTACAATCCAGGATGTGTATTTGTAATGGAACACTAATTCAAGAAAGTTATCTGTTTGGTTTCAGAGTTACTAAAAGGAAATTAAAGAGAAACCTGAAAAGGGAGGAGAATGGGGTGATCTCGGGAGGGGGGCGGGTCCGGAATCCTCGGCTGGGCCCTCCGCACCTGGCACCTGGCAGCGGGCGCTCAGGCCTCGGGTGCTGCTTCCCTCCTGTGCTGAACACCAAAGTGATATCACCTAATCTCATGGTTTCAAGTGTTATCCACATGGACAGTCCTCAATTTATTTTCCAAACAGATTTCTTCCCTGCACCCCAGACTTATATATCCAACTGCTACTCCATGTCAGCACTTGGGGATCTGGTGACCCCCTTAAAGTCATCCCCATCCTATATAATAAAAGCCCAATATGCTAAGTGCCCGGTCATCTGTTCAACCAATCAAAGCGTAATACTCCTATATAATAAAAGGCTGTGTGCAAATTGTCCCCTTCAGAGTTCAACCAGGAGTTCGATCGTTCTCTATGATGTCTGCTGACCACCAGGGGGTGGCACAGAATATGGCGGGCAACCAGCAGCGAGGAACCTGACTGGCCCTGATTACCAGCCAGGCCTAGGGACCCTACCTGTGTATGAATTTCGTGCACCAGGCCTCTAGTATGCTAATGATATGCTAAGGCCACTCAACCGCTCTCACTATGACATGCACTGACCACCATGGGGCAGATGCTCTGACTGGTAGGTTAGCTTGTGCAGGGGTCTGGCAGATTGGAACTAAGCAAGACAGGCTGGACAAGTCCTGGAGCCCTCCTAGGGTCCTTCCAGACTGGTCAACCTCCCATGCCCTTCCCTGACCCCAATTGTGCACCAGTGGGGTCCGTTGGCCTGGCCTGCGCCCTCTCGCAATCCAGGCTGAGGGACCCGCCCACTCTGAGTGCATGAATTTCATGCACCAGACTTCTGTCTCGGAGAAAAGCAACTCCATCGCTCCAGTTAGGCCTCAAACCCTGAATCATCCTTGGCTCCTGGCTTTCTCTCATTAGCCACATTTAACCCGTCCACCGATGCTGTAGTTCTATCAGGAATGTGAACGCTTCCCACCACCTCACCTAAGCCACTGTTGCCTTTTGTCTGTATCATAGAGGCATCCTCCCTACTAAGTGTTCTGCTTCAAACCTTGGGCCTCACAGTCTAAGCTCAATACAGTAGCCCGAGCACTCCAGGGAACATATCAAATCACAGCACAAAAGCTCTCTCCCAAATGCTCCAGCGCTTCCCACCTTTTCAAAGGAACAGCCCAACTGAACTGTGGTCATTTGAAAAAAATCTGCATATCAGCAGACCTGACCTGCGAATTTCAAACCTAAGTTGTACAAGGGTCAAACGTACTCATTTGCTTTACTTCGCCTGTCTCTCTCTCTCACTCTCCAATATTCTCATCACTTTGATGATTACTGAAAAACTGCTAAATATTTTGCTTATTATCCCCCATTCTCTGCTGTTTAAACAGCGGCATCATATCCACATTGTCAAGGCTTATGACCACTACATACAATACTGACTACCCTACTGTCATTTGGATTTAATTCTACAAGTACACACATATTTTTAAAATTAAATACATATTTAATGCTCACCACTAGTCCTTGTCAAGGCCTCTTTTTTTTCAAGTTCATTTTCTAGCATGTTTCTCAGGAAGGGCTCAAAAGCCCCCAAGTCCTTGCAATTTGGTAAGTCTATCTACAGCTTTATCCTTGGAAGTCAGTTTGGCTGGATATAAAAATCCTTGGTTGACATTTTTGACCTCTGAGTATCTTAAGTATGCTACTCTCTTTTCTTCTGGCACTGAACATATTCTGATTTTCTTTTCCTTAGAAGTGAATTCGCTTTGTTGTTGGTGGTGTTTTGTTTGTTTGTTTGTTTGCCTGGATTACCAAAGGACTTCTCCATTTTTAATATATAGTAGTTTTACTAAAACATGTTTCAATGTTTGTCATTCTAGGTTCAATTTCTCAGGTACTGTACCCTTTTAATATGTTGTTTCGAATCTTTATTGCAGGACATACTCCTTTTAAAAACCACACAGAACATCATAAATGCAAACTGTTTTCAAATATTCACACAGTGGTGCTTTAGCATTTACAGAAACTACCCTTGCTCTTTCTTATGTTTTCCAGCAATTTGCAGGAATAAATACAATAAGGTCCTGCATAAAAACTGGCATTCCAAAGTAGTTAATAAATGTGACACTATCCCTCATTACCTAAAAACACTGTTTCTTATTATTTTTTAAATCCTCATTTGAGAATATACATACATGTATATATTTTTGATTGATTTTAGAAACAGAAGGAGGGAGGGAGAAACACCAATGTGAGAAACATCAACTGTTTGCCTCCCATATTTGCCCTGACCAGGGATTTAACCCACAACCTAAGTATGTGTCCTCACAAGGAATCAAACCTGCAACGTTTGGTGTATAGGATGATGCTCTATCTAACTGAGCCACCCACCCAGTTCTGGTTTTTGTTTTTAAAAATATATATTTTATTGATTTTTTAAAGAGAGGAAGGGAAAGAGATAGAGAGTTAGAAACATCAATCAGAGAGACAGTGATCAGCTGCCTCCTGCACACCCCCTAATGGGAATGTGCCTGCAACCAAGGTACATGCCCTTGACCAGAATCAAACCCGGGACCCTTCAGTCCGCAGGCCGACGTTCTATCCACTGAGCCAAACCAGTTTCAGCAACAGTCCTGTTTTAGGATAAAAATCTATGTCAGGTCAAGGGGTAACAAATCTGTTCTTTATTTCTAAAAAGACTATAATAATGTATGTTTTTACTCTTGTGCGTATTCAGTATTTTCCCCAATCTGATAAATAAAAAAAAAAAAAAAGCAATTAAAGGTCTCTGCACATAGTCAATAACCACCTTGATTTGCTCTTCTGTAAATGTCATCCTCCTATCCCACATGTGTCAAACACAAGGCCCGCGGGCCAAATCCGTCCCGCCAGGCCTTGCAATGTGGCCCGCACCGCGCTGTCATCACTGCACTCCGCTGCGTTTCCATCACAATGACAGTTTATGACTGTTCAGTAAACCATTCGGCCCGCGATTTAGGCTGGATTTTAGATTTTGGCCCCTTCTCTGATTGAGTTCGACACCCCTATCCTATCCACTTTTCAATTTCTTCTTGGAAATTTTAAGAATTATATTGACTTTACGGTTTCTTTGGTCATACAGAAGTTTATCTTTTTTTAATTGCAAAACCATCCGTCCATATTCTTTTACTGCTTCTACATTATCAATCTTCATCAAGGAAGTCTCCCATTTCCTTGAAGGTTTTTCACTGTGATAAAATTTAAGTTGTTTGATTTTGGAATTTTGTTTTTATATATGATGCAAGTTTTACTTCTAGATGTATAATCAGTTATGAATGCCTAAAAGCATTCATTAAATGGCCCAACTTTCCCCCTCTGAGTTTAAATGTATCATCTTTTATGCTGGGACATGTTTCTGAATTATCCTTTGCCACAGACATGACTATTGATTTTTACTTAAACATTGTATTATTGTCATTACAGGCAGCTTTATAATATGCTCTAATATCTAGTGATGCAAGTTTCCCATTGTGATTATTTAAAAATTGGGTGTTTTTTTTCCTCTTATGAATTTATCCTTTTTTGACAATATTATCCAATTAAAAGATACACAAAAAACTCCCAAAACTTTTCTTGGTTCCTAATTAAAATGGCAATAGTTTTATGTATTAATTTTGGAAGAACTGACTTTTTTTTATGATAGTTAAGTCTTCCCATTCAAGAGCATGCTCTTATTTTGTGTTTTTCAATAACTTTCTATAGTCTTACTTAGTCAATCCCGTCAAAGGAATCTTTCACTGAGAAATAAAATCCACCAAAACATCACCCTCCACAGTAACATAAAAATAGAGAAAAGAGTGGTTACCCATCAATAGGGAATGGTTAAATAAATCATGGTATACACTATAAAGCAGTAGGCAGCCATTTAAAAAAAGTGAATTAGATTTTTTACCAGTTGATTAGGATCCATTTCAGTAAGTAATATTGAATGAGAAAAATATACAGAAAAATACTTATTTTATGATCATAATTTAAAATAATGACCCCCTGGTTCCCATATGTATCAGTGCATATTAGCATGGAAGAATACAATCTAGTGTGTCATCATGAATTACAGGATAAGGCCAATACAAATGGGGTCGGGAGGGAGAAAACCAGCATAAATAAGAAAAAAACAAAGTCTGCACTAAAGATCATATCAAAACTAAATAAGCTCAGTATATATGATCTTACATGTATGCGTGTAAAAGTATATGCATATAAATGTAAAAAGGACAAGTCAGCTTTTATTTTTAAGGCTGCACAATACTGGCTATCAGATCATACTTCAATTCATTTATAGAAAAACCAAAATAGAAATGGAAAAATGACCTCTGGATCCGAACTCATCCAAGGCCTAGAATAGTGACACATCTTACCTCTCCCCTCCAGTTGTTCCACTAATAGATATTTATCTCTCCTACACCACCTTAAAACGGCAAGGAAAACATCCTCATGCCTTGTGAGTTATTGCACAACCATTTCTCTTAAGGAAGATGCTAAACTAACATTCTTATCTCCCATTATCAGTAGTTTCCAGAACTCATAAGTAGGTTAGGCTGGAAGCCAACTCACCTTTCAGGCAAGCTGGTAATTAACCCTCATAGTGGAAAATATGAATCATAAACATTTTTAGGCAACAACCTGATCAAGAAGAATCCATTCTTGAAGAGATAAAAGAAGAGCCAAACCAAATATCCATAATGTTTAAGACCAAAGTAAGATGATTTCTTATCCAAATGACATGATAGATACGAGTGCCCAGAGCATAGTGTTTGACCCGTGGTCAGACTAAACACATATTAATTCTCTTTTCTTTCCAAAAGGATTGTTTGCATGTTTTTTAAAAATATCAATTGTCTTGGTGTACTTACCTTACTTACATAAGATTTTTCAAAAATACTAACTGTAGCAATATAGAAGAGATTTGGAAATACATATCCATGGTTCAGCCACATACAAACTATAGCAACTAATTCTGGGGTTATTATGAAAACAAACAAGCAGACAAACAAAAATATCCCTGCTATAACCAGGGCTTACCTTCCTTCCATGTTTAGGATACACACTAGTTCATCCTCAAAAAATATCTCCGGCCCCTCGAGATTCTCAATGTCACTGAAACCGTTACAAGGGACCTACGAAGAGACACACACAGGCCTCAGCAACGAGCAATGATGTCCTTGTCACGCTCAGACTCAAATCTGAGATGCAAAGAAAGATGGTCATTTTTACCCAAGTGGTAACACCTATCCCACCTACCATGGGTGGAAAGTAAGATGCAAAGTAACAATACTTTGTTTAGATCTTGTTGTTAATTGCAAATTAATTCTGTTTTCATATAATGTCATGAAATTTCTGAAGCTGATAACTTGAGAATTCTAATGTGAAGAAAAATAGCTCTGTAACAAGAACTAGAAATACAAAATCGAATTCCTAATCACTATCTCATGCATTCTGTGCTGCATTCAACTAGGAGGAAAGGGCCAGAGAGAGAAGTCCAGAGCTTTGGGCTCCTCAGCCCACCGGGCACGCTCTCTCCTCTGCAAATCGAGGCAATGGCCCCAATGAGCTTGAAGAGCTCCTCGGTTTAAAATTCTATTACTTTCCCACTTTTCTTTCTGAAGGTAGCCAGGAAACTTCATGTCAACCTGTGTGCATGCGGAGAACACAGGAATACAAGGGTCCTGAGCCACAGTCATCGTCCACCCACAGACCGATCTTAACTGTACCCCTGCTAGGTTCAGCGTCCTCCACATAATTCTAACTAAGCAGCAGTACAGGGGAAGAGGGAGCTAAGGAAAAAACACAATAGCTCATCATCGTTAGACAAAGGCACAGGCTGTCAAAAATGCACACAAAATCAGCTAGACTAGCAGCAGAGGTTGCAAGTTAGTTGCCCATGACCAAGTGCGCAAACACTTTTAAACAAGCACCTAAAATCTGTGATTCTGAATGCTTTTAGCCAGGGCATGGCTTATCCAAATGGAACATGAGTTTTGTCCATTCTAAAATTAATAATCATTTATTTATAGAGATGAATGACATTAGGGAATATCCAGTTGTATTCCCCATAGGAAAATAAATTTTAACTTTCCTTTTCAAAACTTAAAAGAGCCTTGAAAACATTTCAAATGTATGAACTGCATTAAGTAGCAGCAATTAAAATGAGAAAATAGGAATTCATCTGCAGGAAACCAGGAGAGTCAAATAAATCAGCTTGGCTGTATCTGCTGCCCTCCCACCCCTATCCCACCAGAAGTGCATTTAAAGAATTAGCGTGGACTATTTCCCAGAGTTACAAAAAGCTAAGAATCAGGACCTGATACAGAAACTTCTGTGAACGCTTTATGGAAGGAAAAACAACAACAACAACAACAACAAAAAACACACACACGATTTCAGCAAGATATAAAAGAAAACTTTTCAGAGATAACGAATGCAAGGCAATTTACTTGAGGGAGCAATCATTCTGATTTACAGATAGGTTTTAATCCTGTTAGCTTAAAAAACAGTCAGTTCCCTATTGGTTAGAGCCCGTAAAGCCAGGGAGAAGAACGGTACTAATTTCACCAATCCTTTTGGGCAAACAACTGGGTGAAATTCGTAGTGCTCAGTTTTTGACGATTCCCCCAGGTCAGGTAGAGGTTGCAAAAAACAAACACACACAAAAACCACCACCACCACCCCCCCCCACACACACACACCGTTAACCCACTTGTAGAAAAACAAGGCTGATCTGAATTCCCTCTACATTGCGCTGTGCTGCAGGCTGGTCCCTCCCTCCCTCATTCTCTGTAGAAAAAAGTAAAGCTGGCAGGGACAAATGGCTGCATGCTGTTGGACAGGAGGAGAAGGACACAATGACTCTTGCAGCCTTCCGAGTGAAGAAGGGATTGTGAGAGCATTGAAAAGAGAGATAGCACACACACACACAAAGCTGGATGAGCTAATAATGCCTAGACACACACACACACACACACACACACACACACACATCACTACCAGGCACAAGCTTAGAGCCACAGGGCCAGATGCTTACGTGCTCTGCAAAGAACCTCTTGGAGAAGGAGGCTACAATCTTCCGGGCTTCTACCCCAGCTTTCTGCCGAACTTTATACTCTTCCAACCAATTGACGTAGTCGGTGGGGCTGTAGTGTTTCATAAGGGAAGGCCACCTACAGACAAGGAGGAAAACACCCCTCAGCTCACACAGGGACCCGATCGCGGGCGGCCTGGGAAAGCAGGGGCCGCGGGGCGGCTGGCTCGGCGGTCCCAGGGGCCCAGCCCGCGGCCCTCGTTCCGATCCCGGCGGCGGGCCCGCGCTCGCCCACGGCGTGACCTTGGCTCCGCAGGATGAATGCCGTCTCCACTCCCCATCCGTGAAATGGGGGCAAGTGGCAGCAAGAACCGCTCTAGGGGTGACAGTTACCATGTACGCGGCGCCTCCTAAGAGGAGGGCCCTGGTGAGTTCGACACGTCGTCTCTTTCAAGAACCGCAGCCTAAGGTGGGTCTACCGAGCGCCAAAGTCGATGAATGAGGCTCAAAAAAAAAAAAAAAAAGGGGGGGGGGGAGTCTACCCCAAGGTCATCCGGCGAGGATGCCGGAGCCAGATTTTATCCAGGGTCCCACCCCGCAATCTGCGCCCGCCACTCAGGGCCCTGAGGCTCCGGCATCCCGGTCCGGGTAAACAGGGCCCGCCGGGCACAAAAGAAGCCGCAGGGCGGACCACAGCCAGCCATCGTCCTCCGTCCGCGAGGGCCCGGCCGCCATCCGGGCGCCGGAGGGGCCGCGCGGCCGGCGGCCTGAGGCCTTTGTCTGTCGGTCCGCGGGAAGGGCCCGGGGGTGGCATCCGGGGTGGGGTCGGCGCGTGTGGGGTGGGGGGTGGGGAGGGAGGGAGGCGGCGGCGCAGGCCGGCCAGGCCCGGGCCCGGGCCCCGGGGGGCGCAGCACGGACACGAGCGGCTGCGGGCTGCGGGCTGCGGGCTCACCTCACCCGGAACTGCTCCTTCCACACCTTCCCGCTGCTCTGGCAGAGTTCGCGCAGCCGCCGGCAGGTGCTGGAGACGCGGCTGACGTCCGTGGCCGTGAGCGAGCCGCAGCACAGAATGTATTCCAGCACCTCGCCGGGCAGGTTGACGAGGCAGCTGAGGCCCGCCGCCTCGGGCGCGGCCTCCTCCGGCAGCGCCGCCTGCACCACCTCCATCGGGCTGTCGACCGCCGCCGCCATCTTGTCCGAGTACCTGGGGCCGCGGCAGGCTCGCGCGTGCGCGCTGGGGGAAACCCCACTCCGCCCCGCCCACCGGCCTGCCTTAAGGGGCGGGGCAGAGCCTAGCCACGCCCACATCGGTAGCCACGCCCCCTGTGCCGTGCTTCTGGGGAGTGAGTGCTGTGGCTCCTCAAAGGGGAGAGAAACGCGTTTTTATTTTTTATTTTTTATTTTTTTTTAAATAACTGGGCTGCGGGCCTTGGAGCCCTGAACCAACGAATAACCATGCCTGTCTTTCTCATACGTGCGTCCTCGAATGTTTCTTATGAGTTTCAGCTGGGGAAACAGGTTCAGGGAGATAAACAAGAGTCCCTTGTCCTACCTAGATCCTAATCCAGAGCTGCTTGACTGCTGCTTGACCGCCCCTAAATGAGGATGCTGCAATCATCACACACTTGATATTCCTGCATGGACCCTGTGCCAGGCACTCTACTTACGGCTTTCTCACCCATGAAACGAGGCTAACAGTAAATCTCCCTGGGATGAGGACGATTATGATACCTTAATCAATAAAAAATATAAATAAACAATAAATCTTCCTATTAAATTAAATAGTATAGATAATACTATTGCTGCATTGTTTTTCAACCACCACACACAACTGTGCTAACCTCCATCAGGTCTCGCAGGGCCTGGCAGAGGGGATTTTATCTTACCTGTGCTCAGAGGCATTCTCCAAGTTCAAATGCCCAACAGAGGTCAAGTTCTCTGTGCTTCAGTTCAGGAACAGAGGAGCACGTTTCATTTCTAAAAGATCACTCCTAATATTTCTCAGATCTGGCTCCTTCTCTCTATCCCCTCGGCCACGGTCCCAGTCCACGCTGCCCTGTGGCTCTTAACTGTTCTCCTGGGTTTTGCCCTGGCCCTCAGAATGTGACAGTCAGCTCCCATGACACTCAGACCTCGGTAGTTTCCAACTTGTTAGGCGGAAGGCAGACTCCACAGCCGCACAGATGATTGGTGCAGTTCTTATGAATGACGATGGCTTTCTTATCAATGCCATCCCAGCCCTTCTTCTGTTCTCTCTCCTGATCTAAGATGATTAAGATGTGTGTGTGTGTCTGTCTCGGTGTGTGCGGGGGGGGGGGGGGGGGGGGGGGGGGAGGATTAAAAGCTCCTGCCAATCAGTAAGTCCTCACCACAACCCTACCAGAGAAGAGCAGTTTTGTTATGAACAAGCATTAAACTGGACGGTGATGTACATCACAGGTGACCTGCTAACGAGACTACAGAGGCAGAGAAAATCTTGCCCTTTTTAAACACAGCCGAGCATTGCATTGCAGACAAGCTCTTGAGATTCATGATAACTTGCCTAGCTCAGCCGAAGCTGACTTGGTAGTTGGGATACCCACTGTGCTATCTGACTGCTTTTCTCTCATTTTTATGACAAGCAGGTGATTACAGTTTGGAACAGGGCACTCGGGCTGCACTATCACATACAGGGACATAGAGACACTACCTGCCTAGAAATCTCATTTCAAGGAGCTGGTTCCCAGGACGTTAAAAAAAATAAAAAAACTCCTGCCCGGCCTGCATGGCTCAGTGGTTGAGTGTCAACCTGTGAACCAGGAAGTTGAGGCTCGATTCACAGTCCGGGCAGAGGCCTGGGTTGCAGGCTTGATCCCCAGTGTGTGAGGTGTGAGGAGGCAGCCAATCAATGATTCTCTCTCATCACTGATGTTTCTCTCTCTCTCTCTCTCTCTCTCTCTCTCTCTCTCTCTCTCTCTCTCTCTCTCTCTTAGGTCAATACAAATACACTTTAAAAAGAAATGTCCTGGGTTGTCATACTGGCAAGAGGCTTATTTATTTATTTATTTAAGATGTGTAAACTGGAGTATATTCACACAATGGAATATTATTCAGCCTTAAAAAGGAATGGAGCACTGATATAGGCTACAATGTGGCTGAACCTTGAAGACATGGTGCTGAGTGAAAGAAGCCAAACAGGAAAGGACAAAGATCGCATGATTCCATTTTCATGAAATATCATGAAATATCTAGAATAGGCAAGTAGAGACAGAGCATGGATTCTAGGTCGTCAGAGGTTGGGGGAGGAAAGAATGGGGAGCTACTGCTTAATGGGGACAAAGTTTCTGTTTAGGAAGGTGAAGAAGGTCTGGAGAGAGATTGTTAGTCAACGCTGTGAATGCCCTTAATGCCGTTCAGTTGCATTCTTTTGTGGTTAATCCTCAACCGAGAATATTTTTCCATTGCTTTTTAGAGAGAGTGAAAGGGATGGAGAGAGAGAGAGAGAGAGAGAGAGAGAGAGAGAGAGAGAGAGAGAACATCGATTGGTCAACTCCTGCATGAACCCCGACCAGGGCCTGGGATCCAGCCTGCAACCAAGGCACCTGCCCCCAATTGGAATCGAACCCAGGACCTTTCAGTCTGCAGGCCTGAGCCAAACCAGCCAGGGCTTCAGCTGTATTCCTAAAAATAGTCAAGTAGTAAATTTTCTGTTATATCTATTTTACCAACATTTAAAATAACAGCGCACACAAAATGGGTTTACACACCCACCAGAGACAGGAATGACTCTCACCCACACAATTCTCCGGGAGATGATTGAAGAATGCGAGGAGGGATGACTGACTTTCCCCTGTGGCCACAGGAAAATTCTGTTTTAAAATTGACCCTCCCAGGACCCCCTTCCTTTCATCCACATTCCCAAATTGCTGTCATATGCGTGTCATATGTCATATGTCACGCCCCTGCAGTCACCCACCAGCACGGGCAGGTCTAGGTTTTGTGGGCCGAAGTCAACAGGAGAGGGTCTGTGCAGGATGGGGACAGAAGGCACCTTGGGCGGGGTCTTGCAAGGGAGGGGCCTGAAGTTCAGCTTCCTTAGCTCCAGGGCACATGGGTCTCTTTCTATGAAATGGTCACCTCCATGAAAGCAGGGCCTCTACCCAATTTTGCTCAAATATGGTATGTATTGCATGTCCCGGCTAGGTGAGAGGGTTTGTGCTATGAAGACAGTCTGCAGACCGACTAACCACTCCCCCTCTCCTCCCACCCAACACCTGAGGGACAGGGCTTGCTCCCACCTTCCTCAAGTCTCCCCAGAGCCACCTTATTGATGAGGTCATCCCGACTGCCCTATTTACTCTGTCACTCTAACCTGCTTTGTTTTTCTCCAAAAATACTCACCACCATCTAACATCCTCCTTAAAACAGCAAGAACTAGCTGATGGTTTCTCTCCTTCCAGGAGAATTCGAAGGAATCCTGGCAGATATCCAGTGCCCACAAAAGGGCCTCGTTACATCTCTATTGAATGTGGAAATGAATCCTCTAAATCACATGTGTCAAACACAAGGCCCGCGGGCCAAATCCGTCCCGCCAGGCCTTGCAATGTGGCCCGCACCGCGCTGTCATCACTGCACTCCGCTGCGTTTCCATCACAATGACAGTTTATGACTGTTCAGTAAACCATTCGGCCCGCGATTTAGGCTGGATTTTAGATTTTGGCCCCTTCTCTGATTGAGTTCGACACCCCTACTCTAAATGTAGATCAATGGAGCCAAATGTGCTTGCATGTGCATTGCTGACAAGAATCTCTGAGGGCCAGAGGGCAGACTAAGATTGCCTGAATCAGGCGTCCTCAAACTTTTTAAAGTGGGGGCCAGATCACAGTCCCTCAGAGAGCTGGAGGGCCAAACTATATGAACTACTAATTCCTACTGTAACACCTCGGCTGCGTTCACTGCCCAAAAAACCTGGCGGGCCAGATCAGACTCCTCTGCGGGCCACATGTGGCCCGAGGGCTGTAGTTTGAAGACGCCTGGGCCCTGAATAATGGCTCCCAAGCACGTTCATATTCTAAATCCCTAAAACCTGTGAATACACCGGGGTGGGCCAAAGTAGGTTTACAGTGTGAGTACTCGAAACAGAAGACTTTATTCTTCCATTATTACTAGAGGCTTGGTGCATGAAATTCGTGCACATGGGGCGTGGGGTCCTTCAGCCCAGCCTGTGCCTTCTTGCAGTCCAGGAACCCTCAGGGGATGTCCGACTGCTGGCTTAGTCCCACTGCCCTAAGCCAGCAGTTGGACATTCTTAGCTCCTGCCACCGCCACTACATTCACCAGCCGTGAGGCAGCTCAGGGCTTCTGGATGAGCAGGGGGAGAGCACTTACAAGCCTGGTGGTCAGTGTGTGTCATATGCTGTTCAGTCTATTTGCATATTAGCCTTTTATTATATAAGATTATTTATTAATGATTGTATTATTTGTATTACAGCTTAAACCTATTTTTTAAAATGTTTTTATTGATTTCAGAGGGAGGAAGGGAAAGGGAGAGATGGAAACATCAATGATGAGAGAGAATCATCAATCAGCCGCCTCCTGCATGGGTCCACACTGGAAATTAAGTTGGCAATGTGGGCATGTGCCCTGACCAGATTGCACCATGACCTCCTGGTTCATAGGTCAATGCCACACTAACTGAGCAAATGCACTTTTGCCTGGTGTTACTATTATGTGGGTTGTTTTTTTTTGTTTGTTTGTTTTTTTCTGACGCCATCAAGCAATTCTTTGACACTGCTTAGGTGTCCTGAAATTCAACTCCATTCTGACATGGCCCACCTGACACTATGACCCGGAGACAGGCCCCAGAGGTTAAGGGATCAGTCCTACAGGACTGCCCACCCCTTCAGCAGCCAATAGCAAGTCCACGTTGTCCCCTGAGCTTCTGACAAACCAGCTATGGGTTGGAGGTGCCCACAGTCTCCTCCTCCTGTTTGGCTAATTTGTGGGAGGACTCACAGAACGCAGAGAAACATCTGACTTGCCAGATTATGGGTTTATAATAAGGGGAAGAGCCGGGTGGAAGAGATGCACAGAGCGGGGGCCCGGGGAACGGGCCCAGAACCTCCACGCCCTCTCCAGGCGCCCTACTCTCTCAGTCCCTCCCCACCACCACCACCCCGGCCTCTCTCTGAACCCTCTTCCTCCTTTCATGTAGGCTTCGTTATAAAGGCATGATTGACGAATCACCAGCTATTGGGGATTCACCCTCCAGCCCCTCTGTCTGCCCCAAGGTCAAGGGGCAAGACTGAAGATTTCAACCCTCTAATTACCTGGCTGGTTCCCTGGCAACTAGCCCCCCCGGCCAGGTGCTTCCCATAAGTCACTCATCAAAATAAACACAGGAGGTTCAAAGGGTTTGCTAAGAACGACAAGGCACCTTCATTGCTCTGGTCACTCATGGAATTCCAGGGTTTTAGGAGCTCTTTACCAGAAGAGGTCGGGGAGACCAAATAGATACTCCTTCTTATAGATCACACTATCACGGTTACCTTTCACGGCACAAGTAATGGTGGATGTGATGAAGTTAGGAGTCTTGGGTGGGCCCAGTGTGATCACCAGAGGCCTTACAGCCCCGGACAGACAGGCCAGGGGTCAGAGAGGGGGCTGTGGCATTGGAAACAGGTGGGAATGGGGCTGGGCCAGAAGCCAGGACACGCTTGCAGCTTCCAGACGTTGGGAAACCTAAGGAAATGGATTCTTCCCTAGAACAAGGCCATCAGAAACTAAGACAGATTTTAGTTTTCTATTGTGGCTTGCATGAATCCTCCCACCCTAAAGGCTTAAGATCACACACCTTTAGTATCTAACTGCCGTGGAGGTCAGAAGTCACAGGAGGGTCTTGCGTGGCTGAGATAAGGTGTTGGCAGAGCTGTGCTCCGTCTGGAGGCTCCGGGCTGCCTGCACTCCTTGGCTCACAGCCGCGTGACTCCAACCTGCACGGCAACACCGCCCTAAGCGAGGGCAATTTCTCCATCGCTGCTCAACGTCATTGTTCCAAATGGGTAGCGGCCCCCGGGGAGGCAGGTAACACAGACACATACACATCCCAGCAGCATAGCGAGACTGCCATGACTGGCTCCGGCATAAAGTAGAGTTGGGAGGAGAGAGCCCCGAAAAGACAGGGTTCGAGTCAAAATGCCACCAGAGCCATGGGCTGAGGTGAGGAAGGAGGGGGGCTGCCGGGAGGGGGAGCGGCGGTGGAAGCAAAGGCCAGGCCGGCGGAGAATGGAAGCCGTGATTAGAATGGATTAATGGGGCAAATCTGGAGGAAGGATGGTTTGTGTGACATGTGGAAGGAAACAAGCAGAGAAGGCTGCTGGTGGCCAGAGCACGCACTGAATCTGGCTGGGGCAGGGGTGAGGGGGATGGGGGGGGGGGAAGGTTTGCCCTCCCCTTCTGGACCAGCTGGCCCCGGATGCCTTGGAGCAGAGGCATGACCAGACGACAGAGATGTCTCTGGAAGGGCAATGTGAGGCCGAGCGTGTTTTTCTCGGAGGGAAAAGAAGCAGGTGTCTCTCTCCCCGCAGACTTCGCCAGCAGCTCTTCTGCTAATAACTGCATTCCCAGAGCGACTCTTTAAAGCCCTGACAAAACCGCTTCAATTACTCAGGGCCTGAGGCTTAATTAATGCCACAGACACGGCAGCTTGGGTCCACAGGAGTCTCGGAGGCTTTCTTGCATTGATTTTTTTACCCGGGCACATCCCTCCTGACTAGGAGGGGAGCGCCGTGGAGAGCAGAATGCCTCATCCTGGAAGATCTCACAGTTCTCGGAGACAGCCAATGAGGGAGCAACTGAGCCAGGCTTCGGATATGAGCCTGCACACTCACCTGCGTTCCAGCGGAGAAAAGAGCTACAGAGCAGCCGGGAAACCGCCCGCCCCGTCCCTCCCCAGCCCCCACGTCCAGTGCAAAGATTTAAGATTCTTAAAAACAATCACCTTATTAATCCCTCTGGCTTCGATCTTCTGTTATTTGATTAACCGTCTCATTTTCCTCCAGAGGCCCTTGTCAAAGTCATTTCCTGTTGGGGCTGTGGGTTAGGCTCTGTCTGAGCCATCCACCTGACTGTAAACACTTTCCCTGATTTTGCCAAGGGCACAAAGAAAAAAAAAAAGTCCGTTTTTACTACTTAACTGACTGTGAAGTGAATATATTCTGTATTGATCCTTTGCCCCTCCATGTTGTGTGCCCCAAATGGCAGTGTTTCCTCTACGGCTGAGTAGTATTCCATGTATGTGTATCACATCTTTATCCAGTCATCGGCGGAAGGGCACCTTGAGACTATGACGCTAAGTGAAATAAGTCAGACAGTAAAAGCTGAGAACCAGGTGATTCCATCCATGTGGTTACAAAACCGCACGGACACGGGCAGCCCTGTGGTGGTCACAGGAGGAAGGAGGGTAGTACAGGGAACCAAATAGATGGTGAGGAAAGACGATTTGACTTTGGGTGGTGGGGGCACAATGCTAGATACAGACCACATTATCATAGAAATCTGCCACTGTCACCCCAATCAATTACATTTAAAAATCCTTTGTTTACCCCCATTCCCACCTTGTCTCCCACCCCCTTCTCTTCTCGGTTTGAGGTTGGAAGGTTCTGTTTTGGTGTAAACTTGGATTTTCACATGGTTGCCAGGCAACAGACGGCCACCCTAGTCAGGATGCACATAAATGTTAAATTGTCCCCAGCCACTCTGAGCTGAGCCTGCGAATGAATCACACAGGGGAGATGGTTAAAATGTAAGCAGGTGTGAGACCGTATTCCCAGAGAATGCTAATGGGTGGGCGGGCCAGGTGGCTCCTATGAGGGCAGGTGGGCTGAGGAGGCCCAACGCCTAAGTAGCAAATGGCAAATGACATCAAGATGGGGCAGCTTGGGCTTCCATAAGAGAACAGGACTGAGAAAGAGAACAGGATGGAGGAACCAGAACATGGATCTTATTTACATGCATGTATGAAACCAAGGCTTGGATTAAACCTAGCTTTAAATCCTAGCTCTAGTCACCCCCTCTCTGTCTCGAGTCTCCATCAGAGACCTAGCCTTTCCCCTGGATAACCAGCACCCCCCGAGGCAGCAGCCGCCCAGAGCTGCCCTGCCTGAGGATCACACAGTCCCAGCCTCTGGCAGCTCACGATAACATCTTGACTTAAGGTATCTTTCAGTTCCTGAGCCCCAAGGTGGAACAAGCCTTGGCTACTCTCCGAAGACACCAGACAGAGGGACGCCAGAGGTCCAGGACGCCAGACCAGACCTCGGAGCTGTGCTCCCGCCTGAAGAAATTATTTACTACCTTCCCCCTCCGGCCATCAGCTCCCAGCACGACCTCACACCTCACCTGGAGGTTTTGCCCTGTACAACCTGTAGCCTCCGTGCCGTGAGGGGATTTCAGGCTCCTGAGTATTCGCTTCCCATTCGCAATAAAATAGCCAGTCTTTCTGTACCGCAGTCCTCGGTGCTTAGCGCTTAGCTCTGCTAGCCCCAATGGATGAACTCTTTGTTCTGTAACATACGGCTGTTCCGTTCCGTTTCGTTCCATGTAGTGTTGCATATCTTATGGCATTTAATCTTATCTCAGTGCGGTGACTCGGAAACAACCATCTTTATTTGCAGTAAAGAAATGAAGGCACAGAGAGATTGTGGACTTATCCAAAGGCACACAGCTAGGAGGCGGAGGAGCTGGGATCTGTACCTGGGCAGTCTGGGTCTCAGCAGGAGCACTGGGTGGTGGTGAAGAATGCAGATTCTAGCAAGGGGCAGTGTGGGTTCTCTCTCTGCCTGTGACATTTACTAGCTATGCCGACCTTGCTCAAACTGGCCGAGCCCCTTCTGCCTCAGTTTCCAAAGTTTTAAACTGGGGAGAGCAATGATAACATGTCCGAGTGTTCTGGTGAAGAGTAGTACTTAATAACATTTAGTCATTGTTTTAATCAACTAAGCACTTCTGGAGAGGCCAGGCGCTGCCTCTTGCTCCATCTCTGACCTGCATCTGACCCTAAAGGTCATCTTCAGAATTCCCTGCAGGGTTGGCAGTTTTGGTTGAGACAGCACTGCACCTCATGCTTTTTCGCTAACTTATCGGTCTGTGTTGCCCCCTCTGCACCCCTCTTTTCCCGTCCTCAAGACGGTTCCCCAATCAGCCTCCTGACACCTGTCTCAGGGTCGGCTTCCTGGGGAGCCCTGGTCTGTGACAGTGGGCGAAGGCATGAGAAATTCCAAGCAAACCAAACCAAAGACAGCAGTCAGCGAGCCAAGTGCACTGTTTAATGTTTTAACCATAATGCAAACAGGCATAAGTAGTTTTTGTTTGGATTCCATCCAATGAGAAGATGAGAACTATACAAGGAGGAGCATGCGGTGAACACAGCCTGGACAACCTTGCAAAGAGCGTGAGGCGGGGCCGGTCCTTTGAGGAAGGTGCCGGAGCGCACGGACACTTGGCGGAGATAGCAGCATCGAGAGCTCAGAGGTAGGGGAAGTCCGAGTTCCTGATGGTGTGTGGTCAGATGAGACACCGCTCTGCCCACCGGCCCAGCTCCCAACCCCGGAGTGGAATCGCACAGGGACAGAGCAACCGACCGACCGACCGACCAACCGTGAGCTCTCGCTCAGCCTTCCAGGACATCACTGCCGAACCCAGAGTGGGTCTTACACTCACAAGGACAACTCAGCAACCTGGAGAACAGGGTGCAGGCGGGAGGCCGGGCACGGAGGGCACTGGCCTCTGAGGGTCACAGCCCGTTATGGAACTGAACTGTCATCCTTCCAACTTGGGAGGGAGGTTGTGAAGGTACCTTTTTATTCCCCCTCCACACCCTTCCAGTCTCAGTGGGGCAGCAGGTGACAGAAACAAAGCCACTGGGCTGAGGAACACCTGGCTGGCCAGGGGCATCTGGTCATGTCCGAGAACTATGCGGTCGTCACGGTTACCGGGCTACTACTGGCTCAACACGCTCCAACGCCCAGGACAGCCCCCCACAAAGAGCCCTCCAGCCTCAAACGCCCACAGGGCCGAGGCCGACAGCCCCGTCTCCCAGAGCCCGGAGCCCCATCTAGGCACTCGGATGTTCTGGCGTCTTTTTCTAGAAAAGTACGCAGGGCAACCTCAAGGCAGATTTGTTGAGAGTGGGCTTTGTTTTGGACCAGACAGGCACGGCCTCATTCAGAGCTGCCCAGCGATTCTAGGACAAAAAGAACACACGGGGGCACACATGCTCCTGACCCGCCCCATCCCCTGCTCTGCCCGGAGGAACCAGGACTGGCGGCTTCCCAGGCGGGAGCGCTCACTAGCTCCCCCCATCTGCGGCGCAATAGCGTGCGGGGAGCAGCAGCTTTTCCTGGGCCTCGTTGCCAGCAGGCAGGGACGGAGAGCCGCGCAGGGGTCAGCTGCCAAGTTCATAGGAACCATCTGAGTTGAGTCCTTGGGAGGCAGGGCCTGCCCTCAGACTGCCACATCTCAGTTTCCTCCATCCCCGCTGCTGGCCTGTCATTCTTGAGCCAAACGGGGCATTTGGATGTAGGAGGCATGGCGGGGGGTGGGGGGGGGGGGAGGCAGGGCATACAAACAGGTCGGATGGGGCGCTCAGGTGAGGGTTTCTCTCTCTGGTTCCCTGCAGGCGTCTCATTAGCTGGCGGATTCAGACAGAAGGCTCTGTGCACAAGGCGGCACGGTGACAGGCGGGAGACAGAGGCAGTGGGGGTGGAAATACACAGATAAACACGACCGGCTGAAAACAAAACCTAAGGGCGGTGCTGAGGGCGAAGGAGCCAGCCGTCTGGCCTGCCTGTTCCGGCAGGACCCGAGTGCCCCGTGACCTCGGTCAGAAAAGCTCCTGTGTTTTGGACTTGGAGCAAACCTGACTCTTTCTGGCGCCCCACACAGGTGGCTGGCAGGAAGGCGCTCTGCTCGGAGGCCAAGGTCTCCTGGCCAGGGGCAGTTCTCCGTGCAGCCGAGCCCGGCTGGCCTGGGAGGACCGACCGTGTGGACTCGGGGAGAAGCTGGCTTTCCCGTCCGCACCGCACACTCGGCTTCCTCGGGGGGAGGGGGAGGGGGGCGCCTGTCTCACCTCCTGAGCCCCGTCGCAGCCGAGAGGCCAGAATCCCAGCGTTCCTGTTTGTTGTCATCTTTCAGGACGAAGTATCCAGGTCCTATTGACTCAACCCCTGTAACCTCTTGTATCACAGTATCTGTTTCTCTCCTCTTTCCAGCCTTTGTTCCTGCGATCGCCTGCACAGAGGTCAACAGGCCGGCCCTCCGTGCTCTGTGCTGCAGCCAGAACATTCTTTTCCAGGTTTAACTCCAGTTACCACCTTATTCTTCCCTTTTAAAAACATTCTTAAGGACTCCCATTGCCTACCAAATACTAGTAAAGTCAAAATTCCTTAACATGCCACTCCCCCTCCCCACTGCCTGGTCCTGCCCATCGTCCCAGCTTCTCTCTTGCCATTCCCACCCTCCTCAGCCTTCCAAAGCTGGTACCTCTGACACCATCCCCCACTTCCCCCTACGTGCCCCACCCCGTGCTTGTCTTTGCTCTCACCCTTCCTACTTTGTGGCACATGTGTCTCCCAAATGTCCTGGTGGAATCCACCCACTTCTCGAACCCCAGACATTTATGTTGATTCTAAGAATCGCATATCTGCATACTGATTCTACCCATCTATAAAAGCGAACTGTGTTCTGCTCTGTGCACCGTACCATGCCTTCTGCATTCTGGAGAAACATGTTATACATTAAGTGAAAAAAATTAGACGTGACCTTTTACAGTGGGTCAGGGGCTGTAACTGAGCACCTTAGGGGCAGTATCTCATGTAATCCACCTTGTCCTACAGGTGACCATGCGGACTCAGAAAGGTGAGTAATCTGTCAGCCACAGCAGTCTGCGGGGATGAAATCTACAAGTAAACATGGCCAGCTAACAACAAGAGGGCATGAACTCAGGCCAGCTCCCAAAACTCACGTGGGTGATCTGAAGCCTTCTGCCCACAGGAAAGCTACCGGGGGTCCCACTCCATAGGAACCAGGTGCGGGGATTAGGCTCTCAGTGATGACAGGAACGCGTGACTGTTGAGGGGATGACCATTCCTCCTGCCCAACTCACTTCTGTCTAGTTCTGTTTACATGGGGTTGGAGTTACTGCAGGCCAGCTCAATGGGGAGAGGGAGTCAGAGGTTTGTAAACTGGGGGACCCCCAAATGCCCAGCCAACCCTACTCTTGCTCACCTCTTGCTAAACCAAATTTTTGGTTACTGGGACTGAGCTAAAACCCGCCACAAGAGGGCAGCATTTACACACCTGGATCAGAGCTAAACCCTCTAGGACTCCACTCGCCATCCCTTGAAAGGCTCATTACAGCCAGGTTTTTGGTGTCAGGGATTCTGACAAAGGAGAGAAACAGATCAGTCTGGTGCCCTGTCTGCGAGCTAGGAGCTGTGAAGCAGCTGTGTTGTAGTGGAAAGGAGTTTACTTAAAAAAAAAAAATCCTTCTGGGAAGAAAGATGAATCCTGGTTATCTAATCATCTCCTTGGACTCCCCGATAAAACAAGAGGAGTTTCCCTTCATCTGCCTCTTCCCCAAGGACGCGAACAGAGAGGAGGGCACCTGGCAGAGTGCTCACAAGTGTTTATTGGGCGATGGAAAGCGTTCGTGCAGAAAGCTCGATTTGATGGAGGTTGGACACATTCCCCGGGGAGCGAGTGACATTGTAGGCGGCATCACCAACAAGCTCACGGGGTTGGGAAGCTGCTAGGGGACAGATCTGTTTGCAGAAGAGACGGGTTTACGAGGGGCTTCCCTCCAGGTTAGAAAGGGTCGGGGAGCATGCTGAGCGTTTGGTCTCAATGCCCTTGGAAGTCTGAGCGGGAGAAAACAGGACTCAAGGAAGGCAGGAGGCCCTGACTCTGTGTCCGCCAGGGCACCAGGGGGCGCTCCCAGGGAGGAGGACAAAGACCAGACAGTTTGCCCTTTGACTTAGTCTTGGAGGTTGTCCTCCCCAACACTTCCTTGGCACCCCCATTCTAAGGCCTTTCCAAAGAGGCCAGGGCACTTTCTCTTTGGTACCCCCCCCCTTCCCCCAAAAAAGCCACACATTGAGAGGAGCATGGAGAAGGAAATGCCCATTGTGCAGAAGACACTGTCTTTCTGTGACAAAACCAAACAGAAGGATGGGCCTGGCCCAGTGTTTCCCTCCCAACCCCAGGGCCAGAGCATACCCGGAGCCAGTCCCCTGCAGTGGGCACGGCGGCTTTTGGGCTTTCTCTGGTGGGCGCTGCCCGCATTGATGGGCAGCACTCCCATGCCGCCATTGCCATTGACTCGGAGAAGGTAAAATGTAGCGGCTTGCCAGCCAGGGAGAACCTGTACCAGCTCTGATTCCTGCTAACGACTCTGCTGCCCATTTAAAAAGGAATCTGTCGAGGACAGGACAATTTACTTGTCACTGTTGTTTAGCAGGCTAAACATGGGGGGATGCCTTGTAGAAGGCCTACAGCCCAGAGGCTGGGCCCTTCCCACCCTGGGCTGCGGGCCTGCAGGGGGAGCCATGGGGCGCCCCTGCCCAACCTGATCAACCCTAACTGGCTTCCGGGTTTTTACCCTGAGGGCGAAGCAGCAAGCCCTACTGGGGGGAATAAAAATAAAAGGATGATACTTCCTTAATCTTGTTTCCAGTCTTCACAACTTTAAAGTTGGATCCATTCATACTTAATTTTAAAGCATTACAACAGGGGTACCTGGGACCAGAGACTTGTCCAGAGTCAGGGGGTGGCAAAGATGTCCAGCCTGATCCCTTGGACAGCACTGCTCTGGCCTTGTGGGTGGGCTCCTCTGGGAGGGTTTGGGGTGGGTGGGCTGGGGGGAGGGTTACCCAATCCAATAGATGGGTGAGTTTCCCGGCCATGGCTCCCTCGGGGTGCAAGAATCTAAATATATTTAGTTCTCCGATTCCCCCTTTCGTTGGAGATTTTCCCCTAAACCATCACATGCCCTCTCCGTGCCCGGACCCTTTATTTCCGGGACCATTAGGGTGCTTCCAAGTGCTACAGGGACCCAGGCGCAGTCCCTCAGTTAAAGATGTGTGAGCAGCCAACGCAGGCTGGGCTGGGTTCTCGGCCCCCGGGGTCTGCAGGCAACACGCTCACTTGGACAATCACAAGTGTGCACACGCGCACGACCAGACGTAATCATATAAAAGGTAGGTGGGACTTCAGCAGCTGCTAGACTGGCTCAGAAGACTTCCGTGTGATGGCTCTCCCAGGGACCCCCAAAAACAAGCTCTGCCGTGAGCGCCACACGTCCCAGGGCCTCCAAACGCCTCAGACTTGTCCTTGCGGGAGGAGGGCGGGCAGTGCCGTGAGAGCCGCTGAGGAGCGTAGAGGCATTGCATTGCAGCGGGAAAACTCAGGAGGAAACCCAAGGACACACGGAGCGGTGAGAACCAGGAGAGGGAAGCCAGGACAGGCAGTGACAGGATGAGGCAGAGGGGCCACGCGGGTCCTGTGGGAAGAAGTCAGCGGTGTCCACGCTTATGGGACCTGCCGCCACCCCTGCCGGAGCGCATGGGGCGGCCTCCTGCTGTCTGTCGGGAAGAGCATCCGCTCAGGAGCTAAAAACCCTGTGGGAGAAGATTGAGGAGGGAGTTAGCGCCAAAGGGCCAGGCCGCTTTGTCCTTAAAGATATTGGGGGGGGGGGGGGGGGGAGGAGAAGGGGGTGTAGGAGAGGCTAGGCAGAAAAAAGGAGACATATGTACTACTATTTGTAATCCTTTAAACAATAAAAAAATTTAAAAAGATATGGGGGACAGCCACCTACACTCTGCACGGGCCCGCCTTGCCCTGGCACCCAGCTGGGACCTGCAAGGAGTGACCGCAGGAATCAGTGAACGCTGGCTCCCAACACACCGGTCAGGAAGAGGGACATTTAAAGCGGCTCAGTGACAGCCAAAGGCGCTGTGGTCACAGCAATAAAGTGAGCCTCCTGGACACACGAGTGTGTGTTCGAGACAGCTGGTGGAAGGGGAAGACCATGAGGGTATGTGAGAGAGAGAGTGTATGCCCTCTGCTACTCTAAATGAGACGGTTCCATTGCCACCGAAGGGAAAGGGCCCAGGGTGGGGGTGGCGAGGTGGTCTGGGGCAGGGAAAGGGGGCATGAGGTTAGAGTCAGGGCTGGTGTGCCATGGCACTGCGGTCAGCCTAAAACAGTGAGACTCAATCCCAGCCTTGTGGTGCCCCAGACGGTTTCCAGCAATTTCTAAGGGAAGAGTGAAGCTGTCAAAATAATGCCAACTGGAATTTGCATCAATGAGAGTGTTCCCAGCAATTCTGAGGAGTGAGAGACATGGTGTGAACCCCCAGACAATGCTGCAGAGCCCCGAGCTGTCATTCCACTAGGGGGTGCCCTGGGCAGAAGCTGGGGTTCCTGCACTTGAGGGCAGAGTCTCCCAGAGGAACCACTGCACCCAGAGGTCTAGCCTGGAAGGCGCATTTCTAACACGCTCCCAGGGACCCCTCGGAGGGAAAGCCCTGTTAATGAGGCCAGACGTCCCTGCCCATCAGGACCCAGAAGAGGGCTCTGCACCCCCTTGCCAGGGACGGGGCCAGCTTACTCGTCAGTGTCCTTTTTGCTCCCCTCAATGAAGGCAATGGATTCAGATCTAAGGCGGTTGGTCACTTCATACGTTCGCAGGGTGACCCCAAAGATATCCTCATGGTAGCGGTTGTCATCCTAGGGAACGGAAACAGGAAACAGCCCTGAGGCCAGCCCAGGGCACAGAGAGGCAGGCATGCTGACACCAGCATGAACTCTCCCTAAAGAAAAGGAGCCCCAAAGAAACAAGGCGCCCCAGCGCCCCTGGAGTGCCCTGGGCCTCCAAGACTGTTGGAGCAGGACCCGCTGCCCTCCAGGCACGGGGTCTCTCCAGCCCAGACGACGAGCACCGGGGTCCGTTCAGGAACAAGCTGCTGCTCTGTGGGTTCTGAGGTCAGGAGGGGAGGTGGAACAGGAGCCTCGGCACCCTCCTGCCCTCTCCAGTGATCTGCCCGCTGCTGCCGTCACACACCACAGTCCCCGCCATATTCAACCTGCCCCCTGCACGCCCGGCCTCCTTCCTCCTCTCAGGGGGCTGGGACACCTCCATCCTCTACCTGAGCCAGAGATGGCAAAGTGGGAGAGGGATGTCCTTATGGCTCCCCAGGCTGAGACAGGCGGGGTGAGGAGGAGGAGACAAGACCCCGGGTGCCGGGAAGGGCAGCGAGAGGCCAGCACCACTCACCCTCAGGCGGCTGATGAACACGCCTGCGTCCTCCACCGAGAGCTGCCCCTGCTGCGCCACGATGCGCTGCACGGCCTTGAGGACATCGGCGGCCATGGTGACGTCCCCGCACACGTAAATGTGGCCCCCTTGCTCCTTCAGGGCTTGGTACACAGGTTCCGCCAGCTTCTCCTGCAGGATGTCCTGCACGTACTTCTGTGGGGAGCAGGGGCTGCGTGAGCCCCAGGGAGCAGAGCCCCAGGGGCTTGTGGGCAGGGGTATATCTGGGGTCTCGGGAGAGGGAAGCTGGGAGGAGGAAAGCCAACCCGAGGCTGTAGGAAGGAGCGGCTCCCCACTTTGGACTTTGCTCTGCGGAGGCCCCAGAATGTCTCCTGAAGGGGCATTAAAGGGGAGCATTGTCTAGCTGCTCCTCTCTCCATCCATCAGGGGTCCCCTGCGAGGTTTGGATCCATACATTTGCCAGAGCAGATATATACATACATACATATACATATACATATACATATACATATACATATACATACATATATATATATATATATATATATATATATATATATATATATATATATATAGGGTCGGCAGCTAAGTAATTGCGGGTTTCACACATATATGGCTTCAGTTGAATTTTTAGGTTTGCAGACGTAGTACAAATGTAAAACACATTTTGTTATTTGATAGTTGGCTATTCAGCTGTTAATCAGTAAAAAAAGTTTTTTGATCTGTTTTGTAGTTTTTGTTTGGCGTTCGTTGAAAAATGGAAAATCAAAAGGAACGTTTTCGTCATGTTTTGCTTTTTTATTTCCGCAAAGGGAAAAACGCATCGCAAGCTCATAAAAAGTTATGTGCTGTTTATGGTGACGAAGCCTTAAAAGAACGGCAGTGTCAAAATTGGTTTGCCAAATTTCGTTCTGGTGATTTTTCACTCAAAGATGAAAAACGCTCTGGTCGTCCAGTTGAAGTTGATGACGCCCTAATCAAAGCAATAATCAATTCGGACTGTCACAGTACAACATGTGAGATTGCAGAGAAGCTTCATGTATCACATACATGCATTGAAAATCACTTAAAACAACTTGGCTGTGTTCAAAAACTCGATACATGGCTTCCTCACGAACTGAAAGAATCACAGTTAACGCAACGCATTAGCAGCTGCAATTTGCTAAAGAAACGTAATGAAAATGATCCATTTTTAAAACGACTGATAACTGGCAATGAAAAATGGGTTGTTTACAACAATATCAAGCGGAAAAGATCGTGGAGCAGGCCAGGTGAACCAACTCAAACAACATCAAAAGCTGATATTCATCAAAAGAAGGTTTTGTTATCAGTTTGGTGGGATTACAAAGGAATTGTCTACTTTGAACTCTTACCACCCAACCGAACAATCAATTCTGATGTCTACATTGAACAACTAACGAAATTAACCAATGCAGTTGAAGAAAAGCGGCCCGAATTGACAAATCGAAAAGATGTTGTATTCCATCATGACAATGCAAGGCCACACACATCTTTGGTCACTCGGCAAAAATTAATGGAGCTTGGTTGGGATGTTTTGCCACATCCACCATATAGTCCTGACCTTGCACCATCTGATTACTTTTTGTTTCGATCTTTACAAAACTCCTTGAATGGTAGAAATTTCAATAATGATGATGATGTCAAATCGTACCTGATTCAGTTTTTTGCTAATAAAAACCAGAAGTTTTTTGAACATGGGATTATGATGCTGCCTGAAAGATGGCAAAAGGTCATTGATCAAAATGGGCAATACATTACAGAATAAAGTTATTTAGTTCCATGAAAAAATTGTCTTTGATTTTCTTTTAAAAATCCGCAATTACTTAGCTGCCGACCCAATATATATATATTATTGATCTCAGAGGAAGGAAGAGGGAGTGAGAGATTGAAACATTAATGATGAGAAGGAATCATTGATCGGCTGGTTGCCTCCTGCACGCCCCCTACTGGGGATCAAGCCCACAACCAGGGCATGTGCCCTGATTGGAACTGAACGGTGACCTCACCCACTGAGCCACGATGGCCTGGCAGGAGTGGGGTTCCGACAGGTGTCCTATGCTGACGTGGCAGAGCAGCCCCAGGCAGACAGCAAGAGGTGGGGATAGGTGAGGGCTGCCAGGCCGCCTGTGCAAAGCCAGCTGCTGTAGCTGGAGCAAGTGGGCTAAGGGAATGTGAGGGGGACACCCGGGGGGTTTGCTATAGCCTCCAGGACGTTTGTCTAGCTTGTTCCAATGCCTCTGGCCCAGGAAACTCCCCTCGGCCGAGGCTGACATTCAGCTGTTCGCCTGGCTTGGCTGTCCTGATGCTGATGTACTTCTACAGCAGCTGTCAAACGGCCACGGCCCAGATTCTCTGAGTTCCCCCTCATCCCAGCTGTCCTGGTCTCCTTCCTGGGACCCCTCCTCCCCCGACCTACCCCAGATCCTGCAGGAGCATGCTCCAGGCCTGTGGCCCTTTCCATTTGGACTGGTAGGGTTCCTCCCCCTCCCCCCCCCTCTCAAAAAATATATATTTTATTAATTTTTTACAGAGAGGAGGAGAGAGGGATAGTTACAAACATCTATGGGAGAGAAACATCGATCAGCTGCCTCCTGCACACCCCCTGCTGAGGATGTGCCCACAACCAAGGTACATGCCTTTAACAGGACCGAACCTGGGACCCTTCTGTCCACAGGTTGACTCTCTATCCACTGAGCCAAACCAGTCAGGGCATGGTACGGTCTCTTATGGGCCATTAAATATTTCTTTAAAATTCACGTCGAACGTTTTTCCTGGCTGGGGTGGGGCCGTGACCGAGCAGGGCTACCTTTGGCTTGTCTGGCTCCCGGGAGTAGGCCGTGTACAGTTCTCTGAAGACCCCCGCGCTCCGGGCCTGCAGGGTCTCCTCCCTGTAGATGTGGTCCACCTTGGACTGCCGGCACCCGAAGACCAGGATCATGGGGCAGGGACTCATTCCTGGGGACCAGAAGACCTCATGTCACCCACAGCCCTGATGCCTGATTTGGGGGGTGGCTGGGGTTGGGTACTGGGAACCCCAGCAGATGCCATATAGCTAGAGGGACATGAACACAGGGGCAGGACACACACACACACACACCCCACACACACGGAGGCAGGCAAAGTGTGCTCAGACTTTGGCAAACCTCCCTTCTCTGGGTCTCAATCTTCCTTCCTGACCCCGTGGGAAGGTCTCAGAACCTAGACTTTGGAGCTACACAGCCTGGGTTCCAATCCCAGCTGTCTGACAACAAACTTGCTTAGTTTTCTGTCTCCATTCCCCCCAGGTACAAAACAGGAATAGTAACAGCAACTACCTGATAGGGTTATTGATAGACCTGAATGTCAAACGTCAGAATGGTGCCTGGTGCAAATCAAACGTTAGCTAGGCTACGTGAGTGACAGCTCCATAGGGGCAGGGGCCTTTCCAAGTTGTTCCTGTCTTGTTCATTGGTATGCCTCCAGTGCCTACAGCAGTGTTGGCATTTATTAGATGCTCAATAAATCCCTGTATAGCACCAGCACTGTGGCTCTCTGCTCCCAAAGCTGATCTGTGTGTGTTCCACACAGCAAAGCCTGCCCTTGAATACGAGCCTCTGAGAGAATCCCATCAACACCCCAACTGAGAAGGCTTCCTGTTGACCCTTCCAGGGCTGCCTGAATGGTAGGGAGGGTCCAGTCTTAACTGTCCAAGGAGTGTGGGCTTTCAGGACCAAGCACAAGCTGAGGGAAGATGGGCTCGGACAGGTCTTATGAACGGCACCAGGGGTCAGGTCGGAGGGAGGCTCCCCGCCGCGCGTGAGGCTCCGGAAAAAGAATGGTCACGCCTCTCCTGAGACCCTGGTGGCTGTCCCTGGGCCGGGGGTAGATCCCCTGTGGCGACTGGGCCAGGACCCACCTTTGTGTTGGATATCAAATTGCCGCTGCTGCCAGAAGCTTCGGAAAGGGGCGATGCCAGTGCCCGGGCCAATCAGGATGCAGGGCACTTGGGGGTTTTTGGGCAGGTGGAAGCCGGGCGCTCTGGACAAGGAAGAGAAGATCAGGAGGCTTGCTGGGTCAACTGTGACTAAGAATAGCTAGGTCACTCTGGCCAGTGCACTCTGGCTAGAATGCCGGCACGCATACCAAAGGATCATGGGTTCAACTCCCGGTCAAGTACCTGGATTGAAGGTTGATCCCTGACCCTGGTTGTGGTGTGTGTGTGAGGCAACCAATCAGTGTATGTGTGTGTGTTTCCCTTTTCCCTTTCGCTCTCTTAAAATAAATCAATGGAAAAATATCCTTGGGTGAGGATTAAAACCTGTTAACCAAGCGGGACCTATAAATACGTCAAATGTAAACAATATCGGGAACGGGTAGGACGGATGAATACGTCCTTGAAATATATGTTGCACCCTGAGAGGGACGGTATATATTTTTTGTAATTAAAAAAATATATATTTTATTGATTTTTTACAGAGAGGAAGGAAAGGGGAGGGATAGTTAGAAATATCAATGAGATGAGAGAGAAACATCAATCAGCTGCCTCTTGCACACCCCCCACTGAGGATGTGCCGGCAACCAAGGTACATGCCCTTGACCGCAATCGAACCCGGGACCTTTAGGTCATAAGGCCGACGCTCTATCCACTGAGCCAAACCGGTTTTGGCTATTTTTTGTAATCTTCATCATTGTTTGTAAAATTTATAATTTTTTAATTCGACGTGTCCATTTTTTTTTGTCGGTATTCTCTTCTATTTTTTTTTGGTAATTTTGTATTTTCCTTTGTGCTTTACATATATAAATAAGCGAAAATATATATATATTTCATTTATTTTCATTAAGTATAAATAAAAAAAAATAATATGAAATTATGTCCTCCGGGCGTGACGTACTGACACGTCCTAGTGAAAGAGTACGCGCCCGTTACAGGTTGCGTCATTAAAAAGGGAACTCCCCGGTTAACAGGTTAACAATAACAAAGAATAGCTGAGTCTTAGGGAGACCAGGGCCCAACTTGGGTAGAATACAGTGGGATCTGCAGCTCTTCAGCCTGGCCCCTCGTACCACCAGCTCTAGGGGACTAAAGAATCACCTGGGGGTGTTAAAAGGGGTGCAGGTTTCTGAGGAGTCAGTCAGTCTGGGCTAGGATTCCCTCCCTCCCTCCCTCCCTCTCTCTCTCTCTCTCATTATCCTCACCTAAGGATATTTTCCCATTGATTTTTAGAGGGAGTATAAGGAAGCAGGGGGGGTGGGGGGGTGTAGAGACAGAAACACATAGATTGATTGGCTCCTGCACAGGCCCCAACCAGGGCCAGGGATGGACTCTGCATGTTCTTCACTGGAATCTAGTCTGCAGGCCGACGCTCTGTCCACTGAACAAACCGGCCAGGGCTGGGGCTCTATTTCTGAAGACCCTGAAGGCATGTGGACCAGCCCATGAACAGCTGAGCAAAGTGGCAGGCCAAGGTCACTGTTCAGGTAGAGACGTCATTGACTGACAAAGCAGACCCTTACAATGGGCCTAAGCTCAGGCGTGTCCTTTGTAAAATTTTTTAAAGTAATATTTTTTTATTTGGTTGACTGACTGTGATAAGAACACCTAACATGAAAGCTACCCTCTTAACAAAATTTTAAATGCACAATGTGGTACTGTAACCATAGGCAGGAATATCCTTTACAGCAGAGCTTGGGAGGAAGGCTCTTATTGGTGGTGGTGAGGGATGCTCGGACCTCCTGTTTCTAAGGATCTGGGGACAGCAGGGTGTCCTTTAGGATGTGGATAGAGCCTCCCCAGGTCTGCAAATGCCATGGAGGCTGAGCCTGCACTGGGCTCTCCTGCAGCTTTCCACCAAGCTGAGGACATGCCCTGGATACACGCCCGCTGCGCTGACTTGCCCAGACTGGAGGGCTGTCTTAGCTTCTGCTGGTCCTGTCTCGCGATCCCGCTGCCTTAACAGCTTGGAGGGATGCGGAAAGCTGAGCGCATCTGATCCAGCCGTCTCTCTAGAACTCTTTGGGCTGTTCCACCCACCCAGCTCGGGAGAGCAGCATGCAGACTGGGGTGGCTGCTCATTTCTCTTCCTTTTACTCACCCTCTCACGAAACAGGGGACCACGTCGTCAGACTGGATCTGGTTGAGCCAGGAGGAGCACACGCCATGGTGAACTGGTCCTTCTCCATCTAGCAGAATAAACAGGTGGCCTGGCTCACTCCTGTCCCCAAGCTTCCCGGCACTGGCACCCCCCTTCAGTCCCGAAGGCCCCCAGCCCCAATGCCAAGTTTCTGCCTTGGAGCTCCTTGTTGGATCTCTTCCTCTGACGGGGAGGAGGAGGTGGAGTAGCTGGGGGGAGCCTGTGAGCTGTGAAAGTGCCCAGGGTGCTGTGGGGGCGGGGGAAGCTGGATTCAAATCCCGCCACTGGAAGGGCTTTGGTCAGAGTTTTCCCTATGGGCTGCACTTTGATTGCTTGATCAAGGAGGGGAAGTGCGGAGAAAAGTGTCCCGTTAGCTGACTGACCTGGGACCAGCAGGGCACCTGAAGTGGAGCGCCACCCCCAAGGAAAGGCGTGGTTCGAGCTGCCGCATGGAGTTGGCTCTGCCTAAGGGGACAGGGTGCCTGCTCTGCTTCTTCCCCCAGTTTCCTGGCCGTGGGCATGGGTCTCCAGCTAGGGACTTGGGATTTGGCAGAGCTGCCGGGGCCCGGGGGAGAACGCAGACCCAGAGGCCCCTCAGCACCTCTGCCCACCTCCAGTGCGGTAAGAGACGATGGCCACGGTGAGGTGCACCTCCTCGGGGTACATGTCCGGGGAGGAGCTGATGGAGTAGTAACGAGGCTGCAGAAGGGACAGCTGGGTCAGGAGCAGGGTGGCGGGCATCTGGATGGACGGGAACTCCTGCAGCACCTCCACGATGGTGGGGTTCTTGTTCCATTTCCATTCCTCATACTCCTGCAAGCCCTGCGCCACGGAGAGGGACAGAGGAGAACTCGCACTCAGCTCCAGGCACAGATTTCCACTGGGGGCTCCAGCGGGCCAGGGAAGAAGGCAGATAAAAGCAAGAATAGGCTGGCCGGCTGGTTCAGTGATTGAGCGTCGACCTATGAGCCAGGCGGTCACAGTTTGATTCCTGGTCAGGGCACATGCCTGGGTTTCGGGCTCGATCCCCAGTGAGGTGTGTGCAGGAGGCAGCTGATCCATGATTCTTTCATCCTGGATGTTTCTCTCTCTCTCTCCCTCTCCCTTCCTCTCTGAAATTAAAAAATAAATAAATAAAAAAATCACTAACACTTAACATTGTCAATACTGTGTGTCATATTTTAACTCTCACTCAGTCCTGATGAATTAGTTATGATTGTTATACCCATTTCATAGATGAGGAAACTAAGGGATATAGAGGTGCCATGGCTGACGAGTGGTGAGTCTGGGTTTTGAATCTAGGTCAGGGGGTGAAACTTCAGCTTTCAAACCAAATCTGGTTAATCCCTTTTGTCCTTTACATGGTTTGAGGGAAACATCTGAAGAATACTATTTTATGACCTAAGACTTTATATAATAAAAGGCTAATATGCTAATTGACCCAATAACTGGTTGCTGTGATGCATACTGACCACCAGGGGGCAGACGCTCAGCGCAGGAGCTGCCCCTCATGGTCAGTGCACTTCCATAGGGGGAGCGCTGCTCAGCCAGAAGCTGGCCTTACAGCTGCGAGCGCAGCAGCAGTGGTGGTGGGCTCCAAGGATGTCTGACTGACAGCTTAGCACGGCTCACTCAAGGGCTCCCAGATTGCCAGAGGGTGCAACTGGGCTGAGGGGACACCCCTGCACCCCAGCACACGAATCTCACGCACCGGGCCTCAAGTATGATATTAAATTCAAAATAGAATACTATTTTTTGACCAAAAATATGATGTAAAAAATCAAATTTCAAGTTCAAAAATCCATGAATAAGGTGGGATTGGAAGCCAATCACACCCACTCACTTATGTATTGTCTGTTGACTACAAGAGCAGAGCTGAGTAGTTGCCAGAGACCAAAAGGACTGTGAACCTCAAATATTTACTAGCTGGCCCTTTACAGGGAAAATGTGCGGAGCCTTACCCTAGATAGTCTGGCCCAGAATCTAGGTTCCTGACCTCCACACTGTCCTGCAGTATGTGAAGGTCAAAAGAGAGGCACCATGGAGGGAGTCATGACTCCCAGGTATAGAATGCTAATGTGCAATCTGTGGGTTTGCAAGGGTACAGGTGCACCTGCAGAGAGCATGCTCAGATGGTAAATGGCAGTCCGGAAAAAACAGATCAGGGGGTGGGGAACCGTGTTCAGGGCAGGATGACAGGAAAGCCCAGCTGTGGCTAGGGAACAGAGGGGTTCTCTGGGCTCCGGAGTGATCCTTCCCCCTGGATCTCAGAAGCTGTCCTGGCAGTCCTTTTTTGGACTTAGGAGGTTCAGATTTTGAGGAGCGAAAGGCCATTCCTGTGCGTTGGCTAATAAAGCCTTTCCCCACTTCTCTAGAGACCATCCTTGGGTTATTGAAGGGGTGTGGCATCAGTGAGGATGTGCCTCCCAGACCTTCAGTGACCTTCAACTGCCAAGAGCCCCAGCATGATCGCCTGTGCTGGCCTTGCCTTGGAATGCCTGTGCGACCCAGGAACCGTCCATTCAACTTCTTCTCCTCTCCTTCACTTGGGGTCAGACTTGTTTTGATGTCTGATAGTGCTCCCAGACTTATCTAACTCCCTTTCCATTTTCTCTCACCCAGGCCTTTCCCCTAATAAAAACCCTTGTTCATTTAATCTTATAGTTTATGCTCTTTGGAAAGAAATAACAATACAGTTACATCCAATTCTACTTTAAATAATCCTATTGTCTGACCAGCCTGGCTAGGAGTTGAATATCAACCTATGAACCAGGAGGTCACGGTTCGATTCCCAGTCAGGGCACATGCCTGGGTTGCGGACTCGATCCTTAGTGTGGGGTGTGCAGGAGGCAGCCGACCAATGATTCTCTCTCATCACTGATGTTTCTCTCCTTCTCTGAAATAAAAATGTATTAAAAATATATTTTTAAATCTTGTGGAAGCAGAGCAAGTTCTGGTTCCTCTTATTAGTTACCCTTCCCATTAACTTAAACATTTTAATCAAAGTTATACATGGACAGTTTAAAAAGTTAAATAATTCTGGAAAACTCATGAGGAAGAGAATGCCCTTCCACCTCTCCAATCTGCCTCTGGCTCCCCAGAGGCGCTTCTTCTGCTGTTTACGCATCTATTTCTAAGTCACATTCACCCCTTGGATCGGACTCTGCCTTGCGGACCATCATCAATCCCCTCTCTGGGACAGCAGAAAGCTAAGCCACCTTTGCTGGTGGCTTGCACACCAGGGAAGAGCCCCACTGGGAGGAACTGGGCATCTTCCTGGGTGGGATTCTTACCTGGCAAGGCTTTGCAGCAGCTGGAGCAGACAGGCCCTCGGTTCCTATGCAAGGGTGGGAGCAGCTGTTTGCTGACTTCACCTTTCCATCAGAGCCCTCCTTTACCTTAAACCTTTACCTACAGCTGCCCTGCACTGGCAAAGGCTTAGCTGTGAAACAGGGCACGGTGAGATTCTCCATTTCTTTTTCCTCTAAGCATCGGCTAAGAAGCTTCCACTGTGGTCCAAGAACTTTGAGATTCAATGAGGTCACCCTTGTCCTATTAGTGCTCAGAACCAGATGAGATGGTCTGGACTAACCCCAAAGGACTTTCTGGGAACTAGAAAACGGCAATGTCTGCTCAAGACTGCCACCTGCTGGAAGTGTGCTGTAATACCAGACAACTAGGCAAGGCCCAGGAGGTGGAAGGCGCGCCCTGCGGGTGCAGGGGGCCAGGACCCACCTTGCTGAGGACCAGCAGCTGCTGCTTCTCTTTCTCGCTGGTGGCCAGGGAGGCGAACTGCTGCAGCTGCAGGGGCGTGGGCGGTGTGGTGATGTCCAGGTAGTACTTGAAGGCCTGGAAGATGGTGCAGGGCGGGAGGCGGCGCTCATCTGTCCAGTTACGGATGACTCCTGTGGAGGCACAGTGGAGGTTGGGGGTGGGTGGGGGCAGGAGAGTGTGAGCTCTGAGGGCTTGGGTCCCAGTCAGGATGGGGCTGGGTGAGCCCAACAACCCCTCGCCTCCCCATCTTCTATATCTCACATCTATACCTCATGTGCAAGAATATCCAAAACCCGTTGTATGCAAACTAGTCCAAAAACTAAAAAGGAAGTATTCAAGTAGCAGGAGACAGTCCCAGGCATTCTACAGTGAGCCACCAACTGAGCATGAGTTATGTCTGTCCTCTGGGGAATCAGCTCTCCCTCCTCTGAGCGGGATTCCAGGATTTAAAGTGACAAACATGCTTAACACCTACCTAGTTTATTCTATGTGGCAAGTAGAGGCTCAGCACTTTATATTAACTCCTAGAATCCTTCTCATCTCCTCAGACTCACAACCACCCTAGGTGGTACGTGCTTTTATTATCTCCCTTTGCAATTGAGATCAATGGGAGCCCAGAGGTCACACAGCTCGTAAGTGTGAGGCCAGCAGTCTGTCTGCTTCTGTGTACTTTTCATTCAATATAACCCCCAAACACAAGCCTCTCCTTCATCAGGGACGCAACTTAAGATAGACGGGTGCAGTTCCGCATGGATTAAACACTGATTTTGAGGTGTGTCTCTCCTAAGTGTGCCCTCCTAAGGGACCTTCAACAGGGCTGTGACTACATACTCTGCTCATGTTCTGCCCTGGCTGCACACCTGAGCTCCTCTGTAGAGGTGACAAGCCACTGTTCCACAGGCTGCCACGCAAGGCCACTGCCGTTCCTCGTCCTGAGCCCTGAGCTCACCTGCACCTACTGAGCTGAAGCACTGACCCCTTTGCCTTTGCCAGTTCCTCAGTGGGAATGCCAAGAATGACCACGGAAGAGGTGGGGACGTGAACGATGAGGTCTGATATGTGGGCATGGGGCTGCATACAGTCAGTGCCTTTGGACCCTAAGAGGAGGCAGGGTCAGACTCCAGCTGCCATTTATTAATACTCTGTGGGCACGGGGGCGGCGGTGACACAAAAGGAAGCAGAGTGGGCTCAGCTCAAATCAGGCTGCCCATCGATGTCCTGGCGTCCCAGACAATAGAGCAGCCTATTGGGCCAAGGTTGTTCAGCCCAGAGAAATGGGGTGTTCCGTTCCGGAAGCTGGAGGCAGCAGAGACCCACTCTCCTCCCTGGGTTGGTGACTGGGATCAAGAAGGGATCTGCTCTTCCCCGGACACCCACCGCCTCTGGGACTCCCTGAGAAGGGGAGGGCCTGGGAGTGGGCTGGTGGGGGGCCGCATGGCCGTGTTTACCCAGAGCCGTGCTCCGCTCTTCCAGCAGCTCCACTTTCACCAGCTGGTTGATAGGAGGCGCGTCCTCCAGCCGCTCGATCAGGGCATTCACCAGGTCCTCCTGGTTGCCAGGGAAGACACCCAGGTGGTCCCCAGGCTGGTACTGCAGCTCCTGATGCCCATTGGTGTGGAGACGCACGAAGATGGTTGACCGGCTGGAGGGAAGGACCAGGAACAATGAGCTAAGGCATCAACAGCCACCGCCCCCTTTCTTTGCTCCTTCGGGGGTTCCCGTGACTGCAGTTTGCCTCCTTCTATTCTCCTTGGGTCCGGAACCAGCCAGACTTCTGTCCCCTCACTTCCACACCCCGGTGTTAAGCAGCGTCACCTGGGAATTCACAAATCCAACAGCCACTCAAGTGCTCAAGCCCGTCATGGGTGCAGCACAGGCACAGCCGCTCATGCCTCCCTTCTCGCGGAGCCTGGCACCGAGGCTCTGCTGCCTCCTCCCTGGCTGCCCTGGCTCAGTCTCCTGTGCTGGTTCCTTCTCATCTCCCCCAACCCTGGGCTTTGGAGCTCCCAGGGCTCAGTTCTCAGATCTTTGTTTTTCTATCTTCTTGCCCCAACTTTTCTTTTCTCCACTGCAGGGACCATCCCCTGACCCACAGTAGCATTTCCTTCATGGTCCAGTCTGTGGTCTGTCCCCCTGCCCATCCTCTGGCCCCCACAGCACCGTAAACTCTAGAGGACAGGGGGTTGGTGTGTCTGTTTTGTTCAGGGCTCTATTCCTGGCACCTAGGACGGTGCATGGCACATACTATTGGGTAGGCAACTAAGTAATTGCGGGATCCACATATATATGGCTTCAGTTGAATTTTTAGGTTTGCAGACATAGTACAAATGTAAAACACATTTTGTTATTTGATAGTTGGCTATTCAGCTGTTAATCAGTAAAAAAAGTTTTTTGATCTGTTTTGTACTTTTCGTTTGGCGTTCGTTGAAAAATGGAAAATCAAAAGGAACATTTTCGTCATATTTTGCTTTTTTATTTCCGCAAAGGGAAAAATGCATCGCAAGCTCATAAAAAGTTATGTGCTGTTTATGGTGACGAAGCCTTAAAAGAACGGCAGTGTCAAAATTGGTTTGCCAAATTTCGTTCTGGTGATTTTTCACTCAAAGATGAAAAACGCTCTGGTCGTCCAGTTGAAGTTGATGACGCCCTAATCAAAGCAATAATCAATTCGGACTGTCACAGTACAACACGTGAGATTGCAGAGAAGCTTCATGTATCACATACATGCATTGAAAATCACTTAAAACAACTTGGCTATGTTCAAAAACTCGATACATGGGTTCCTCACGAACTGAAAGAATCACAGTTAACGCAATGCATTAGCAGCTGCGATTTGCTAAAGAAACGTAATGAAAATGATCCATTTTTAAAACGATTGATAACTGGTGATGAAAAATGGGTTGTTTACAACAATATCAAGCGGAAAAGATCGTGGAGCAGGCCAGGTGAACCAACTCAAACAACATCAAAAGCTGATATTCATCAAAAGAAGGTTTTGTTATCAGTTTGGTGGGATTACAAAGGAATTGTCTACTTTGAACTCTTACCACCCAACCGAACGATCAATTCTGATGTCTACATTGAACAACTAACGAAATTAACAATGCAGTTGAAGAAAAGCGGCCCGAATTGACAAATCGAAAAGGTGTTGTATTCCATCATGACAATGCAAGGCCACACACATCTTTGGTCACTCGGCAAAAATTAATGGAGCTTGGTTGGGATGTTTTGCCACATCCACCATATAGTCCTGACCTTGCACCATCTGATTACTTTTTGTTTCGATCTTTACAAAACTCCTTGAATGGTAAAAATTTCAATAATGATGATGATGTCAAATCGTACCTGATTCAGTTTTTTGCTAATAAAAACCAGAAGTTTTTTGAACGTGGGATTATAATGCTGCCTGAAAGATGGCAAAAGGTCATTGATCAAAATGGGCAATACATTACAGAATAAAGTTACTTAGTTCCATGAAAAAATTGTCTTTGATTTTCTTTTAAAAATCCGCAATTACTTCGTTGCCGACCCAATAGATGCTCAAGAAATATTTTGTTAGTTGAAGGGAACTCAGTCTGCCAGCTGCCAGAACAAACTTTGTCTCAGTAGCAATGGGGTCCTCTCGACACTCAGAGCTAAGGCAGTGCTGATCCCCCCCAGAATCCTAAACTTCACACCTTTTGCAACTGGACGTCCTCATATTGCATGGGAAGAGGGAAAAGGACCTGGCCTGAAGCCCATATCCACCCGATATTATAAAAATGGAGAGATCTAAGGAGAAACCCAGAGAGAACCTCATTCCCATCTGCAGGACGTCCTTTCTCATAGATTCTTGTATGTCAAATGCACGGCGGTCTGTACCAGATGAATAGGGGCCTCAAGAAAGAGTTCTCAGGCTTTGGTTATTCTGGTTGGTGTAAAGTTTTGGTACAGATACTACATTTTACAAAATATTTGAAAACTTGGGGATTGATCACACGTTGGCCAATCAAATCCCTTGTACACCTCAGGTTATGATCGAATTTCAGCTCTGCTTCCTCTTCTTTGACAACTGGTTTTCAGTTGATAGAGAACTTGACATTCAACATGAAGTTTCTATTCTCCCTTGAATAATCAACATTTGAGTAAACCAATGGGGCTTGCTATTTAAAGGAGTTTTTGGCGGAGCCAGAGCCTTTTTGTGCTGCAAATTGCTGCCATTATTAAAAATAGCTGTGCTGGCACACTTCCTTTTTGGGGTGTCAAGTATTTTTTTGAAGTGGGGAATTTGGTGACTGAAGTTGTGAATGGCGGTGTTAGGGTCTGGGGTCCCACTCCCCATCTCTGGGCAGATTATGCCCTCTCTGGGGCACTGATTTTACACGATTGATCCTGCTTTGAGCTCACACCCATTTTGGTTCCCAGAGAGTCAGGACATTACCCACTGCTAGCTCCAGGGAGGGAATTAGCAGAGACTGACGGCCAGCAAGTGGCGCTGTGGGGTTGCTAATTTGGGAACCTCCTGAGACAACCACAGGAATCCTTTGAAAGGCCTGCAAATCAATTCCACTTTCTCCCATATCATCACGATTTCTTTCAGAAGTGTATTTGCCTCTGTTCTTTCAGCTGGCACAAAATACAACTGCAGAGGACACGAACCTGCTGAGCTGGCTCACGTTCACAGCCACCGGCCCCAGCCTGAACTAGCAGAAGGTGGCCAGGCAGATAAGGGACAGGGATGGGGGTGGAGCTGGCAGGTTAGCTAAGAGGCCGGCCTAGGCTCTGACCAGGTTGGGCTTGCTGACAACCCCAGCACAGAATGTCTGCATGGTCCTAGGGCACCTTGATGGGCTGGTCCTTGAAGCTCTGCAGGAAGCTGGCCCTGGTGGATAACGCTAGCCTGAAGACCAAATGTCTTAAATCTCAGTCCTGTTGGAGGTTTCCAAGTGTAGGACTTTCTAGGCCTTCTTAAAACAAAAACAAAAACTAAAACAAATACAAAAAAACTTGCCGAAACGGGTTTGGCTCAGTGGATAGAGGGTCAGCCTGCGGACTAAAGGGTTCCCAGTTAGATTCAGGTCAAGGGCATGTACTTTGGTTGTGGGCACATCCCCAGTAGGGGGCGTGCAAGAGGCAGCTGATTGATGACTCTCATCAATGTTTCTAATTCTCTATCTCCCTTCCTCTCTGTAAAAGAATCAATAAAATATCTTAAAAAAAAATTTGGGGCACCTATGGACCACTGAAAGTATTAGGGGAGAAAGAAAGGGAAGTATTGGGGAGCAGCCATTTAGGCCTTCACCTCCTCCCCCAGAGTAGCCACGGCCTGAGCTGTATTTATATCCACGCACAGAAGCAGAACTCACACACACACACACACACACACACACACACCCGCGTGCATGTGCTTGCAGTGGTTCAATGCCAGGTTCCCAGATAAAACAATAGTCTGCTAATGTCCAGCATTAAATAATAATAATAAAAACCTGTTCAATTTTCCAAGAAAAGGGTAAACAAGAGCAGTAAGAGTTAATAGGTTCATTCTACAAATCTATATTGAATGTCAGGCACTGTTCTAGGCACTGGGGAGACAGTGGCAGATAATGACAAAGTACCCTGACTTCACTGAGAAGTGACTTAAAAAGATCTCAGATGGAGTTGCTGATGTGGATGGTTCGTGGTGATGGGTTGGGGACAGTAGGCTGAGACCACCAGATAAGAGTGATCAGAGAGGCCTCTCTGGAGATTTCACTTTTGAGCAGAGACCTGAACAATGGGCAGGGACAGACATGCCAAGATCTAGGGGGAGAGTGTTCCCGAAAGGAGGAGCAGCACGTGCCAAGGCCCTGAGGTAGGAGACAGTGTAGTGTGGCCGAGGAAGGGAAAGGAGGCTGGAGTGTTTGGAGAGTGATGGACACAGGGCTATGTGTTGGAGAAGGAGGTCAGGGAGCTGGGCGGAGGTCACCACCTGCCACAGCAAGGAGACCGGGGGTTTCGTGCGTTCAGTGGGAAGCCGCTGGAGGCTGTGCAGCTTGGAGGGATAGGCGTCAATGTACATTTTGAAAAGATTGCTCTGGCACTGTTTGGAAATTGGGTCTTTGAGAGAAAAGCCAAGCAACAAGGAGGCAGGGTAGGTGCCTAAAGCAGCCACTCAGACCAGAGGTCATCATGGCTTGGCTCAAGGTAGCAGCTGGGACCTCTGAGGGGAGATGAGGAGACTTGAGTTTTGGCTTTAGCCAAATGTGGATGTTTTCTGTTACGATGGTGAAAGCTGGAGAGAGGCAATGTATCTGAGGGGAGATGGAAACTATCTGAGCACAGACCCATGAACTATCTGAGCACAGACCCATGAACCAATAGGTCACTAGTTCGATTCCTGGTCAGGGCACATGCCGGGGGTTGCGGCTCAATCCTCAGCTGGGGGTGTGCAGGAGGCAGCCAATCAATGTGTCTCTCTCATCGATGTTTCTACTTCTCTATCCCCCCCCCTCTCTCTCACTCTCTCTCTCTCTCTCATCAATAAAAAAGCAGTAATACTTAAAACAAATTTTCAAACATCAAGACCTCTCCTTTGTATCCACCAGTCTCTAAGCAGCCAAATGCTCAGGCCCTTCTGCACCTGGTTCTCTTCTGACAGGTCCCTCTGCCACTCTCTCCAGCCTGGCTCAAGCCTGTCCAGCATGTCCCTCCTCCTCCTGCTCCTGGACTCCCGGGCACACCCCACCCATTAGTGCTCCGGTATACACTCTTCTGTACTGTTTGCTAATTGGTGCTCAGACATTAAAAAATGTATTTTCTGGCCAGGCAGTAGCTGCCATCACTTTTCTCTTTAGATTTGCAAGGACCACCCTTGAAAGGCTGTTTACTTCCTTTTAAGCACTTTGCTTGCAATTAAGGGCCTCCAGTGGGGTCATTCCTGATAGCGTGCTTATGGTTTCCTGGGTCCCACAGCCCGAGTTGGGCCTTGGGCAGGGAAAAACAGGAGAGAGTGTCATGCTTTTTCACTCAATTAACCCTTAAAAAATGTATAAAGCTAGAAATGGTAGTAAGCCCCCCAATAGGTAGTGACACAGAACATGCTTTTAAAGAGATAAACCCTCGACACACATTGATCCTTTTTGTGCTAATCCATACTGTCTTCCAGCTCCCGACCTTGTTGAAATACTCTTGGAGAAGCCACTCGGCATAGAGTCAGCTGACCTTTGCAGAGGTGGGAGGGGAGTTATTCTGGGACTTCAGTCCAACTTAGTATCAAACATTTGCAAATTAACTTGCTTTTTAGGTGCTATGATATAGGGAGTGATTTTTATGATCTGGTCTTTTCTAGTAGTTTCTTAAGTCTCTTCTCTTATAATGCTGCTTAAGTCACACCTTTGTACAGGATAGAAAGGGAAAGTAAGATGTGAAATATTTCAAATGCAGAGTCCTTCTCTATATCAGAGATTGTTAGGTTGTGCATATTGCATTTAACTAGCTATTCAGAAGGTGCAATTTCTCAATCCATTTCTTGAATGTTTGGAGATCTAAGAGAGAACACAAGTGGCCTGGGATTCCATCCTGTAGGTCACTCTATCAAAGTCTTGTAGCCCACATAGGAAAGCATGCACATTAACTTTGCAGGTGCATAAAGTTGGATGGATAAAGACTAGCCATGGGAAAGTAGGTTATAACTGTTGCTCTATGTACCTGTCTATAATATAGCAGCCTTGGAATGCAGTGGAGGCCACATGGATAGGCATTCAGTGTCTTGACCTTGGAGCTAGAGAAGCCAAGTCTGTGTGACCTTGAAAAAGTCACTTGCATTTCTAATGGTCATTTCTCCTATTTAAATGGTAATTTCTCCTATTTAAAATGTGGATGATGATGGTACCTCCTTCCTGAGGTGGTCAGAATTGTGGGAGATCCTGCATAGAATGGATGAGAATGGTGCTTGGAACACAAAGAACTAGACAAATGTCAGCTATCTTTGTAGTCCTCACTGTCATTTGGGATAAGGAGACAGGAGCTCTGAGGACCTGAAGGCCTTGCCCAAGGTCACACAGCTGTTGCATGGCAGAGCTGGGGTCACCACCCAGGGTTGTCCACCTCAAGAGACCACTTTTTATCCATGCCATGCACGCAAAGAATCAAGATTTAAAAAGATCTTCATGTGCTAAAACTGCAAAGTGAAAGAGATTCCAGTTGATGGGGATCAATCCAAAGATATTCATGTGTGCTAAGAAGGTCACTTATGCAAGTGGAGGGATGAACAGACCTGGATGGATCATTCTGAAAAGATCTGAAAGCTAAGTCACCCTGGCCAGGTGGCTCCGTTGGTTGGAGCATAGGCTTGTACACCAAGAGGTTATGGGTTTGATTCCCAGTCAAAACAACTGATCCAGGTTTGTCTCTCACATTGATGTTTTTCTCCCTCTCCTTCTAAAAATCAATAAAAACACACCCTCGGATGAGGATTGAACAGTAAAGACTTGATAGCTAAGAGCAGCAAATCCCTAAGCTTAAACGGGAGCTCAGCATGGCTGCTAGAACGAGGCCTGCAACCTCGGCATATCAGCATCATGTTCTCATGAGGGATGGTAACAATAGCAGTGGTCACAGGACCTGCGCTGCACTGTGACCAGGTCTGGAACGCCACTTCCAGCAGGACAGAGTGTGTCCTTTCACTAAGCAGAAGGTGTGGGAAGCCAGGTCTTAGGAAGAACAATTGGAAGGAATCGGCCCAGAAGGGACTGGTCAAGGTCTTGACTCCTAGCAGGTGTTTCATCTGGAAGAACCAAACATTTTTTAGGTGTCCCCAGAGAGTATCACTGGCATCAAGACACTCTTGGAAGACATGCTTTGTAAGCTATAGTAAGGTACTAATCTCTAACAATTAGGGCTTCAAATGCACAGTGGCTGTTTTGTGCAGTAATGAGCCTCCCGTCATTCCAAAGGACTAAAAGCAGAGCTCTAGAGAAGAATTACCCACCAGGAGAAAAACGCCTGGATTAAGTGATTTTGACTGAGATGCGATGGCACAATTAGAGTTCTACAAGGGAGAGGTCTATATGGGGAACTTTTTATAGAACCATTCTCTTTCCACATGATCATCACCATCTCCTTTTCCTGTCCCTCCAGGTGGGGGCTTGGCAAAGGAAAAGCAGAAAACAAAAATGCTACAAAGCAGCAATGGGCTCTCAATGGCACTTGGGATGGTAACGGGAAACCAGTTTCCGTAGTCAGCAAGGACCCTGCCTCCCTGTGGGGGGTTCTAGAGCAGCGGGGTGGTGCCTGAGTGAATAAGATTCCTACCTGGATTTAGGGCTCTGAAGGTTTTGACGGCTGAGAAGACGAGCGGCTGAGATCCGCTTCTTGTGCACATTGGATAGACCTGCGGGGAGAAGAAAACTCCTCCTGAAATGGGTTAATCAGTTGTCAGGAGAACATCTTCAGCTTCCATTGACCCTCTACTCGCACTCCCACTGTCCTCTGGAGCAGCAGTCACCAAGTTTTCGGACCTCATGGACCATAGTGGTCTGTGGACCACTGGTTGGTGACAGCTGCTCCAAAGGTTTCCTTAAACCAGTCGTCGCCAACCTTTCGGACCTCACGGACTACCAGCTGGCGACCACTGCTCTGGAGTCAAGTGAAGGGAAAATAAGGAAGAGGCAGGCAGGCAGTGGTTGGGTAGGTGGGGTGGCTGTGGTTGCACTTATTGAGAAGAGGACGGTTCGGGATAATGCCCCATTTTCCGGGAGAGAGGTCCATGCACACGTTTCACTGAGCGCGGGGTGGCAGCAGTGTATTCACTGGGAGGACGAAGGGACTAAGCAACGAGACCCACTTTCTCTCAGCACCTTTCTATTTGACAGCTCCAGACTCTCCTTTGCCCCCCATCCTGAGTGCCAGCCCCAGAGCCTGGTGAGAGGTACCTTGTGTAAGCTCTGGAGCTTCGGCCACATAGGTGAGGCGGAACTTGTTCCTCTTCCAGCTGCGGTCATTGTTGATGAGGGAGTTGTTCGCCTTCTCAATGTTGACATCATCTCCCACGCAGAACACGTCACAGGCTGTCTGTGGCACATACAGGGCTTTCAGTGGCCTCTTTCAGCCAAGAGGGACTCTTTTCCAACAGCTCCGAGTCATGGCATGTATCCCACCATCCATCCATCAATCCATCTACCTACCTACCCACTCACCCTTCAACCCTCCATCTATCAACCCCTCCAACTTCCCTTCCGCCCATCCACCCACACACCCATCTACCCACCATCCATCCATCTATCCAACCACCCACTAATCCATCCTATATTTTTGAACTCCTTTGATGTGCTGGACATATCACATTTACTATTGTCTTTAGGACCTCACTTTCGTATGTAACTCTATGCACTTATTTATAAAACCAACATGTGTAGAGGTCTATTATTAAACAAGAAAGTAAATACTTTAGAATTTCCTATCCAGGTTCCTCTACAGATTTTAAAAAGTTACACTAAAGGCAGAAAATACTGAATGTCTGTATACCTGTACATAAGTTTTCTTTTTAATTTGCTAAGTTTATAAGTTCTCTAACTCTAGTAATCCTAAGAATTACTGTTCAGAATTATTTTTTGAGATAAAAGCCAAGGATAACACCAAAGGTTTTCAATGATAGCTTTTTACCAATTTTTGGGCTCGTGTTGATTTTCAGACGATTCAAATATCCATCAACTGACGGATAAACAAAATAAGGTATATCCATCCAATGGAATATTTGGCCATGAAAAGGATTGTGTCTTCATTGAGTGATCATGGTTAACATCTCTAAAATGAGTCATGCTGACCCCAGGTATTCTGGCATGATGTGATGAGGAGATCTCTCCTGGGATATTCTTCCCCCCAAACTATCATCCCCCTCTAATCTTGAAAAAAAGATGATACAAAGTCAAATTGAGGGAAACACTACAAAATGCCTCACCAGTACTTTTAGAAACTCTTAGGATCATAAAAGGAAGACTGAGAAACACAGATGACGAGATGAAAGAGATATTTTGACAATGCGATATGGTATCCTGGATTTGATCTTGAAATAGAAAAAAGACATCAGTGGGAAAATGGGTGAAATCCGAATAAAGCCTATATTACTATATCACTGTTCCTACCGTGTTTCCTCGAAAATAAGACATCCTCTGAAAATAAGACCTAGCGCAACTTTGGGAGAAAAAATTAATATAAGACACTGTCTTATTTTCGGGGAAACAGGGTAGTTTTGACACGTATACCATGGTTAACAGCGGGGCAAGGTGGGTGAAGGGAATTCTTTGTACATCCTTACTTTTTTGTAATCTCAATTTATTATAAAATAAAAAATATTAAAAAAGAAAGGAATGAAGTACTGATACATGGATGAACCCTGAGAATATTATGCTAAAGTGAAGAAAGTCAGGCATGATGAACCCTGGGAATATTATGCTAAAGTGAAGAAAGCCAGGCATGAAAGACCACATTCATATGAAATGTGCAGCATAGGCACATACATGGAGACAGAAAGCAGGTTAGTGGTTGCCAGGGCTGGGGTTGGAATGTGAAGATAGAGGGGTAATAGCTAAAGGACAGGGTGGCTTGTAACACATGCTGCTTCTGGGATACTCAAAGGTGGCCAATTGAAGTCAACACCACACAGTTATCTTGAGGTGTGAAAAAAGCCAAGTTATCTCCATTCTGCCCATCCAGGAAGAAAGCAGGGACAGGCTTATTGACACAGCCTCCCCACACAGGTTTCTTATAGCTCAGAGGCCTCAGTTTCCCTCTTGCTCTACACCTGTATTTGCTTTCAGAATGAAAAGTATCAATTGGGTCACAGAAGACTGTATAGCCCCTTTTCTCCAGAGGCTGCTGCTAAGAAGGTACACCAGGCCGAGGAAAGAGCAGGTAAAGGTGGGTCTATAGTTATTGCTTTTTCTTTCTCCCCCAGGGGCAACTAAATCATGTCCCACACGCAGATAGGAGGCCATTAGTCCTTTATCCTCCTGTGGCCTCTGTCTAGAATAGGATGTCCTATCATGATGGAATGGCTCTGTACTGTCTGACAGTGACCACCAGCCACTTGTGGTTTTGAGCATATGAAACATGGCTGGTGCTACCGAGAAATGGACGTTTAAATCCAATTTAATGTATACATTGAAAATATAAAATAACATTCATATAGAATGAGATAAATGAACTATATGTAAATTAACTATATTTTATACTAGAGGCCCGGTGCATAAAATTCGTGCACGAGGGTGGGGTGTGTCCTTCAGCCCAGGCTGAACCCTCTCCAATCTGGGACCCCTCGAGGGCAGTCGGACATTCCTCTCACAATCCAGGACTGCTGGCTCCCAACTGCTCACCTGCCTGCCTTCCTGATTGCCCCTAACCACTTCTGCCTGCCAGCCTGATCATCCCCTAACCACTCCCATGACAGCCTGATTGATGTCTAACTGTTCCCCTGCCAGCGTGTTTGCCCCCAACTTCCCTCCTCTGCCAGCCTGGTCAACCCTAACTGCCCTCCCCTATAGGGTTGATCACCTCTAACTGCCCTCCCTTGTAAACCTGGTCCCTCTCAACTGCCCTCTCTTGTGGGCCTGGTGCCTCTCAACTGCCCTCCCCTGCTGGCCATCTTGTGGCCATCTTGTGTCCATATGGGGGCAGGATCTTTGACCACATGGGGACAGCCATCTTGTGTGTTGGAGTGATGGTCAATCTGCATATTACTCTTTTATTAGATAGGATAGAGGCCTGGTGTATGGGTGGGGGCCAGCTGGTTTGCCAGCTGGTTTGCTCTGAAGGGTGTCCCAGATCAGGGTGGGTGTTCCCTTGGGGCGGGGGGCAGCCTGAGTGAGGGGCCTGTGATGGCTTGCAGGCCAGCCATGTCTCTTTCCCCCTTCCTCCCCCCCCCCCTCCCCCCACACACACTGACTCAAGCAGAGGCCCTGGTATCTGGAATTTATTTACCTTCTACAATTGAAACTTTGTAGCCTGGAGCGGAGCCAAGCCTCCTGCTTGCTCCGTGGCCGGCAGCCATTTGTTTTGGGATTTGTGTATCTTCTATAATTTAAACTTTGTAGCCTTGAGTGGAGGCTTAGGCCGGCAAGGGCAGGCGGAAAGCTTGGCTTCCTCCATTGCCGGGGAAACCCAAGCCTCCCTTCTGGTAGCCATCTTGGTTGAGTTTATTTGCATATTTGCTTTGTTGGCTGGTGGGTGTAGCTTGTGGGAGTAGTGGAGTGATGGTCAATTTGCATATTATTCTTTTATTAGGTAGAATAGTAATATGCAAATTGACCATCACCCCACTACACCCACAAGCCATGCCCACTCACCAATCAGAGCAAGTATGCAAATTAACCCCAACCAAGATGGCTGTAGCCACAGAGAGCAGTTGAGAGGCTTGGGTTTCCCCAGCAACAGAAGCTAAGCTTTCTGCCTGCTCTAGCTGGCCTAGGCCTTCACTCAAGGATACAAAGTTTAAATTATAGAAGATACATAAAACCAAACAGAAATGATGGCAGCTGGAGTGAGTATGGGGGTTTGGCTCCACTCCAGGCTACAAAGTTTCAATTGTAGAAGATAAATAAATCCCAGATACCAGGGCCTCTGCTTGGGGGGCATGGCTGGCCTGCAAACCACCACAGGCCCCTTGCTCAGGCCGCCCCACACCCCAAGGGAACACCGACCCTGATCTGGGACACCCTTCAGAGCAAACCAGCTGGCAAACCAGCTGGCCCCCACCCATGCACCAGGCCTCTATCCTATCTAATAAAAGAGTAATATGCAGATTGACCATCACTCCAACACACAAGATGGCTGTCCCCATGTGGTCAAAGATCCTGCCCCCATATGGACACAAGATGGCCACAAGATGGCCAGCAGGGGAGGGCAGTTGAGAGGCACCAGGCCCACAAGAGAGGGCAGTTGAGAGGGACCAGGTTTACAAGGGAGGGCAGTTAGAGGTGATCAACCCTATAGGGGAGGGCAGTTAGGGTTGACCAGGCTGGCAGAGGAGGGAAGTTGGGGGCAAACAGGCTGGCAGGGGAACAGTTAGACATCAATCAGGCTGTCATGGGAGTGGTTAGGGGATGATCAGGCTGGCAGAAGTGGTTAGGGGTAATCAGGAGGGCAGGCAGGTGAGCAGTTGGGAGCCAGCAGTCCTGGATTGTGAGAGGGATGTCCAACTGCCCAATGAGACCCAATCCCGATGGGATTGGGTCTAAACGGGCAGTAGAACAGATTGGAGGGGTCCCAGATTGGAGAGGGTGCAGGCTGGGCTGAGGGACACCCTCCACCCCGTGCATGAATTTCATGCACCGGGCCTCTAGTAGTTACATATTCTCATAAAGAGTGAGAAGGAGTAATTCATATAATATAAAATTCACCATTTAAAATGTACAAGTCAGTGGTTTTTAGTATATTTACAAGGATGTGCAGCTACCACCATCATATTCGTGACCCCAAAGACACTCTGTATCATCAACAGTAACTTCCATTTCCATTTTTTCAAAATCCTGGCAACCACTAATCTACTTTCTGTCTCTATAGATTTGCCTATTCCAGACATTTCATATAAATAAAATCATATAGTATGTGGCCTTTCATGTCTGGCTTCTTTCACTGAGATCGTATCTTCAAGGTTCATCCATGTTGTAGCATGTGTCAGGACTTCATTCCTTTTTATGGCTGAAGAGTATTCTTTTGCATAAGCATACTGAATTTTATTTATCCATTCATCATATTTAGATTTAAATAGCCACATGTGGCTAATGGATCCCACATTGGCTAGTGAATATTTAGCACAAGAGGAATATGCTTCTCCAAGTAGACAAGTTGGTTGGGTTCCAGGTCAAGGCATGGTCCTTGGTTTGGTTAATCAATTCTATGTGTTTTGTCTCTTTGTAAACCAAATGTGAGTGAGGGATGGATTCCTCCCTGAAATTCCAAGATTCTGTAAGTTCTTTTGCAGACTAACTCCTTAGACACAATGCAGGAGTTTGGGTTCAGTGGAAGAATGTGTGTTGTAAGGCCACACAAACTCATCTGAGTTGTTTAAAGCTGCCTCCTAGGTGGATACTTGGGGGAAGTACTAGGGGTCTTCTCAAGTTTATTCTCTTTCTGATGGTTCAGGTAGACTGTCTTTGGGGGTCAAAGGGAGCATGACCTTTCCCCCTGGGTCTCTGAGATCTGGGAGGATGGTTACCTTGAAGACCTTCTTGGCCCAGGTCCTGAACGCCTCCTCCTGCCCACAGAGCTCATCCCCTTCTTTCATCTTCAGGATCCTCTCTCCTCCCAGCTCTTCCAGGAGGGTGTCCACAGCATGTCCAAAGGCGCAGAAGTGCGGATATGCCCTCGAGCCAAGGCCAAACACCGAGAACCTGCCAATGAGAAAACAGAAAGCTCATGGGAGGTTGGCCCGAGTGGGTGGCTGGTTCTGTGAATAAAACTATGTCTCCCCAAATTCATATGTTGAAGCCGTACCCCCAATGTAACTAATTGTATTTAGAGATGGTGCCTACAAGGTGGTGCCTGAGATGAAATGAAGTTATAATGTGAGGGCCCTAATCTAATAGAACTAGTGTCCTCATTAGAAGGGAAGGGACACTTGAGTCTCCCTCTCTCTGCATGTGTACAGTGGAAAGGCCACAGCAAGAAGGTGTTTGTCTGCAAGCCAGGAAGAGAGGCCTCACCAGAAACTAGTCCTACTAGCACCTTGATCTTGAATTTCCAGCCTCCACAACTGTGAGAAAATAAACTTCAAGTGTTGAAACCACTCTGCGGTGTTTTGTAAGGCCACCCAAGCAGACCAATACACCTGCTTTTTGTTTTCCCCCCAGGACTGTGGTTAGCCATTGTGGTCAGGCAACACCAAGCCTATTTGGAGAAGGCTATCATTCAAATAGTCCCCAGAGGCTTCTCCCTTCCTTTGGTATCTACTAGGCCAGTGGTCGGCAAACTGCAGCTCATGAGCCACTTGCAGCTCTTTGGCCCATTGAGTGTGGCTCTTCCACAAAATACCACGTGGGTGCGTGCACGTAAAGTGCGATTGAAATTTTGTGATCCATGCGCAGAAGTCGGTTTTTGGCTCTCAAAAGAAATTTCAATCATTGTACTGTTGATATTTGGCTCTATTGACTAGTGAGTTTGCGGACCACTGTACTACGCAATACTGTCCTCAGGAGAAAATGCCAAATTTGTCCTAAGGAAAGTGAATTGGGGGTAGTGATCATCCAGAATCATTGCTGTTTCCTGAGTGTCCCTCTCTAAGTTGGACTAATTGGGAATATTTGTCTACATTATTGGGAAGCTTAAATTCTACAAGTTTTGTAATTCTACAAAACCAGAGCAGTTTCAAGTGCAAAGACAATGGAAATTATGACACAGAGGTCCTCAGGGACCTGAATCAAAGAGGAGACCAAGAGGACTTATCGCTGACACGTCACATGTGGGTGTGGACAGGCTCTTCCGAGAGGGATGAAGGGTTTGTGAACATGCTGGCTCCGCCCCTTGCAATGTCTATGAAATTAACTGGTTTCACAAACCCTCCTGGCATAGTCACCACCAAGAAGATGCTGCTGTTTGAATAGATGGGGGTTAAATTAGTGACATTTTGGTTGATGTGGAGATGGGGGCTGGCAGCTTTCAGGTATGGGAAGTGGGGCCTGGCAATCTGGTGAACAGGAGTGGACTTGTTGGAGGGCTGCCTTAGCCTAAGCAGATTTGGAAAGGCCCAGCATCAACCTGCCGTGTGGTTAAGGCACTGCTCCCCAAATCTGCAATATGTTTGTTTGTGAAACCACCATACTTGACTGTCACCAACTCTGTTTCTCATTATTTCGGTTTAACCTGCGTTTAATTTGTGCTTACTAGCCCATCCAGCCCACATGTGTTCATAGCAGATGGTTCAAGAGATGAGCTCATGAATATGCTTCCTGGTGCACCTGAAGACCTGCATCATCATCACTTTCCAGACTCACGTTTCCATCACCATGTTCACTTCATGGCTTCAGAGTTCCTATTTTAAGCCTCTAAGCCAGGAGTTGGCAAAGTTATTGTATAGGGGGCCAGAGAGTAAATATTTTTAGGGGAAGAAACAAAATTGAAATGATTATATAGTTACTTCTATAACAAGAACAAATTCACACACATTTTTTTTTCTACTGACAAAGTTAAAAATGTGCTACTAATAATGATAATAATTATAGCTCAGTATAATTTTTTAGTAATACATGTCTACTCATGAGAATTCTTTTTCATGGGAGATACCATTATGCTTAATTGGAGCTCAAAGGTAGTGTTTTTTTTTTTTTTTTTTTTTTAAATAATTAAATGAACTGCAAGTGTTCAGGTGTAAAAACCATTCTTAGCTTATGGGTTGTACAAATTCAGACAGTGGCTAGGCTCGATTTGGACCATGGCTGTCACTTGCCATTGCCTGCTCTAAGCCATGGTGGATTTAATAAGGGAAAAATGGGTCCGACTGTCAATCTATGCAGCTGACATTTCAATGTCAAACTAAAAAAATGCAGATTTCAAAACCTATATAGAATGGATAGCACCAAGGGGAACCCTAATGTAAACTATGGACTTGGTGTGCTCATGACGTGTCAACGTAGGTCCATCAATTGTACAAATGTACCCTCTGGTGGGAATGTTGATGGCGGAGAAGGCTATGTGTATGTATGTGTTGTGGGGCAGAAAGTATATGGGGAGTCTATATAAAATTCCCTGAATTTTTCTATGAACTTACGACTGCTTTAAAAATGGAGTCTTTTAAAGAGTGGACTGATGGCTGCAATGCTTCAATATCAAGGAGCCCTGTGATCTGAATAATCTACTGAGCACTGCTTTGAGCATCTGTGAAGAAGGTTTAATTAGTGGGCAGGTTTAGTTAGAGATTCCTGGCCAGGCCTGGATACTCTACTTGTATCAACCTCGTCTTGACCAATATCTTGAAACCAAGGGTTTGACATGACATCCAGTTTTATTTCTTTCCAAATACCCATTAAATTGAAGACACAACTATTGAAGTACAAAATATTGAAGTACTATATACTACCTAAAGTTATCTCATGGCATGTGATTATGCTTTTGAAAATAAAGGAGTTAGACCAGTATCTTTTGAATCTGACTACACAATGGAGTCAATTGGGGAAATATTTTCTCAGTTTTTAAAAATGTATTAATTCCGGAGAGAGCAAGATTTGTTGTTCCACTTATTGATGTATTCATTAATTCTTGTATGTGTCCTGACTGGGGATTAAATCCACAACACTGGCGTATTGAGATGACATTCCAAACAAACAAACAAACAAACAGAAGACATACCCGGCTAGGGATAGGGGAGAAGCAAGCTTTTTTTTTTTTTTTTTTTTTTTTTTTTAAGTAAACAATGCTTGGTCCCAATTGTAGGCTGATTACACCAGAATCTCTGGAGTTGGGGCTTGGTTATGGGTGTTATTACAAATATCTCCAGGTGCTTTTAATACTCATACTCAGCTTTCAGAACCACTGGGTTATGGCAGTTTGTCTCCAGAAGCTTCTATCAAGTGTACAACATATCACTTGGGAAGGACAGCTCATTGTGTAATTTAGGGGGCTCAACGTTCTCCATCAACAGTGATGTGCTGATGAGGGGGTGAAATGTGTGTGATGGGATCAAAGGTGTGTGGTGGACAAATATGGGATTGTGGGGGCAATGAGGCTGTGCATTTACGAAGAGGAGTCAGGTGCAGCCAGGTGCAACTGATTGTTCCAGGGATGAACAGGCATGAAGGAAGACACCCTCATAACAAAGAGTCCACTTTGCAGCTGAGTCCAGTTCCCCCAGAGCCTTTGTCATCCCTGATGCCCCGAGCCCCTTGCTCACCTCACATTTGCCAGGGGGCCAGTGCTCTCAAAGTTGTCTCTGTGGTTCGGCCCACTGCCTAATGACTTGTGGATGTCGGAATAGGAGGAAACACTGTTGAACCTGACCTTGTAGCTCCTGCCAAAAGGAGAGAGAGTCATGAGCTCTGGCTTGAGCCCTCTCCTGAGGTCAACACCCTGGATCTTCAAATGACCAGTCCTGGTTCTAGAACCCTCTCATGTGTGATGAGTGAGACCATAGCATCCTAAGGCCTCCTCTACAATGGATCAACTTACCCTCACCCACCACCGTGCCAGCCAGCCATCTGTACTTGATGCCCTGTGTATTAAAGGTTTCTTTCTGACCACACTCAACTCAGGAAATTGAAAGCCCAACAGTCAAAATAATTGAATAGGCAAGAAGTCAGGAAGGAATAGAACAGACCTCCCCTAACCATGATTAGACCATGCTTCCTTGCTACCCAAATTTTAACGTGTGTAAAGATCAGCCTGGGACTGTGTTAGGCAGATCCTGATTCTGAAGATTTGGGGGCTGAGCCTGCAAGCTTGAATTTGTAGTAAACTCTCAGGAGATGCCAATGCCGCTGGTCCCCAGACCTCACTTTGCGTAGCCTGGACTAGACTTGTATTGTCCACTGTGGTGGCCATTGGCTACCTGTGGCTATTTGAATGTAAATCTATTATAAATTACCTCACACATTAAATAGAATAAAAAATCCTGTTTCTCACTTGCACTAGCCACACATCAGTTGCTCATTCAACAACCATGTGCGGCAGAAATATAGACCATGTACTGACATCACCCTAGAAAGGTAGATTGGACGCTGCTCTTTCTGTCAAGCTGTGGTCCTTAGACATTTCCAGGGTCTGTCACATCCCACCTTCCCCGTCAACATGGAAAGTGCTCAGCACTGACATGTGGCAGGAAAGGAGACTGGTTTTCTCATTAAATTGTTTTGAAGGGGAAGGAAGATGTCATTGGGACTCAAACCTCAGCACTAGAGGCTCAGGAGCCTTAAGCGTCAAGAAAACACACACACCTGGTTTTCCAGTTTTTCTCTAAAATAAGTTTAGATCTCAGACAGGGCAGAAACATAAAATAAAACAAAACAAAATAAAACAAAAAAAGTCTCCAAGACAACCCCCCCCAAAACAAAAACAAAAAATCCAAACCTCCAAACAGAAACAAAGCAAAAAGGAAACACAAAAACTCAATACATCAATCTGAGTGCAAAAGACAAAAAAAGAAAGTGCGCATTCTGGCAGCAGGTTCCTAAGCGGGATATCTTCAGTTCTTGCTCCAGGATCGGGAAAGGTCTAAATACATGTAAGCATAGTTTCTGCCCTAAAATAGTCACACGTTGAGTCACTTCTCCAAATAAGGCATGCAACATATCAGGGGGTGGCCGTGGTGTTAGTGGGAGGCGTGGTGGGTGGTTGTGGGGTAAGAATAATAGCACGTGTTTTTGTATGAGGTTTACGGTTTCCCAAATGCTTTCCTCTCTCTTGTTATCCTTTGGCCCTCACAACAGCTTCCAGGTATAGTCAGGACAGAGAGAGCTTCTCCCCATTTGGTGGATGAGAAAGACTGAGGCCCAAAGAGGTCAAGGGACTTGCTCCAGGAAGCTTAATGAGTTAGTGGCACAGCCTGGGTTAGAACCTCAGGCTTCCTTCACACTTAGATGTGGCCTTGGCGGTTTGAGCATCGGGCATGCATGCGCACACATGCACACACACACATCTCCCTGCACACATGCATGCACACAGGTGCATGTATGCACACGCACACCCGCTCTACCTGTGCTGGCTGTCACGGGCTGCAGCCAGACCATGGACTTCTGTGTCACCTCGGGGGAGGAGAAGCCCTTTACGGGGAGAGAAACGCAAGGGTTCCGGGTACCTAGAGGGGAGAATGGATGGTGCCCTATCCTCCCTGAAGGAGGGGACCCGCTGGAGACCACCCAGCATGGGATGGGCAGAGGAGGGGCAGGCTCAGTGAGTGCTGGAGCTGGGCACAGAACGAGGGCTGAGTGCAAGGGACTCAGCCACCCCCTGGATATGAAATGCATGCGAGTTTGGCAGCACGTGCTTGGCTACAAGAAAACCAAGAGGGATTTTCTGCGAACCACGGCCAGCTACCACGCCATTTGGTGCCCAATTGCAGGCATGGGGTCTGCTCTGAGCTGGAGGAAGTGCTGTGCTGGCCTCACTGAAAGGCAGATCCGTCTGCACCTGCCATATGTTCCCCACTTTGTGGGGGATTTAAGGGCTTTTCAAGGGTAATTTAGATTCCAGGGGTTTTTCAGATCACGGAATCTCTTTAGAACCCAGCCCCACGTTGGATGCAATGTCATGTGAACATCGTCTGACTGCAGGCATCTGCCTTCTTTTGAATGCAACCCCCACACGAGTTGCAATGCCATTGTGAGCATCAGGTGGAGCAGTTCCAGGGAAAGCAGCTCATTTCACTGATTCCGCATGTCGGTTCCCAGCGGCAGGAGAGAACTGGTATTTGCACAGTGCTCCTAATTTTTCACAGGGACATTATATCTAGTTTCTTACAAATGGGAGAGTTTAGGCAGGTGCAATAAACTCTATTTGATAGGAAAAGCAACTGAGGCACAGGGCTGTGAAGTGACCAACCCAAGACCTTCTAGTTACAGACCAAAGCATCAGCTCTGGTGGGGCACACGCACCCACCAGCTAAAATCGGTCACAACCACCACCCACCCAGATCTCAAATGTGAACCCCAGGTGCCAAAAGACAATTTCCAGTTACCCCCAAGGGGTGTCATGCTACCTTGGAGGGCCATTCACTTACTTCCTTTCCTCCTGCACAGAGTTGGGGTGCCTCATTTCCATCAAAGCACAGCCGAATTTCTGCAGACCAAAAGAGGTGAGTGACATGGGAAGTGTTTATTATTAAAGCTGAAATATGCTCAGGCACCGAGAGTCTGGGGTCCTAGCTGGAAAAAGAGGAATCTGCTGATTGGGGGCCTCGATGTCTGAGATGGTGAGATGGTGAGGGGCTCGGCAGGGCAGCAATGCTTGAGCTGCAGATGCACATGGAAGGGTCAGCTGCTTAAAGAACTGCAAAAGTGGACTCGCAACCCTCAGCACACCAAGCCCCTTTGTGGTTTTCTCTCTATAAAAATATTGTCCTCACTTCTCTCATCTGGAGCATCAAGCTCCAGGGGACACCAAGTTCTTGGTTTGAGCATCCATTCTAAAGAACAAGCTCACTCAGATGACAGCAATTTCACTAGGAACCAGCCAGCCCCTGGGTACCAATGGACAGAGGACTTGGAATTTCCAATCTTAGATCCACACTGAAACCACTGTCTTTGGGGCCCTGGGAGGATTTGCTACTGAACAGCAGGTGCAACAGTAGCCCCTCTTTCTTCCTCCGGGTGAAAACACATGCTAGAACAGGTGAAAACTCATCTTACCTCCCCATTTTCAGGGGGGTCTCCATTGCCAAAGGTGCTGGTGACCACCAGGACCAGAGTTTCATGTTCCAGGTGCACAATGTCATAGTCTTCCATGGATATCACCTAGGTGGGAGAGCAGGAGGGGGGCAGGAAGAAAGAGGTGATGAGGAGAGAGAAGGTGGGAGAGAACAAGAAATGATGGAAGAAGGAGGAAGAGGAGGAGGAGGAGAGGCAGAAGATGAGTCATCTTGAGCCATCTCCTTTGGAAGAACCAAACGCATGGGGTGTGGCTATTTCAATGGTAGAATGGGAAGCCTTTGGCAGTGTGGGACCTTCCTACAGTCACTGTGGCCTGAAGGACGTAGGAAATCTGGGGAAACGGTCCAAGGGGTTGACTGCCAGGAGAGCCAGATCCTAACTGAGACCCTGCAGCTTCTTGACCACATCTAGGCTGGGAATGACCTGGCTGACTGGATCTGATCAACTGCTGCTCAGCCTCCTTTCTAACCCTCCCTCCCACAGGGTGGGTAACCTGGGCCAGGCAAGTCTGAGATACCTGCTTTAGGGAAAGATTGCTGCCCTATATCTTATTATCGCTTGAGAAACATTTTTCAATGGCGGTTTTTAGGGAAGCCCAGTCTCTGGAGATGCTTCCCAAAAATGAGTGAGCCATAAACAAACATGTTTGGGTGACATTTGCATTCCCTGCCCTCTTTTGGAGATAACACAGACTTTCAGACTACAGGCTCTGAGAAGTCCTGCAGCAAAGAAACCCACTGAACGGTATTTAATGCAGCTTCTTAAACTGACTCCAGAATTGATTTTCATAAAATCCTCTAATGGTTTCCTCTAGATCTGGGGGTTTCATTTTGTAATTCAAAATGAAACCCCCTGGGGGGTTCACAGAGAGAGGAACATCATAGTCCCCTGAAATTTATGAAAATGTGTGTGTGCGTGTGCTGATGGGCAACTTGAGATGTGCTTTCATTCATTCTCAAAGGGTTCTACTCTGTGGAATTCCCTCTCTCCCCTTCCAACTTTAATCACCAGCAGAGGCTAGAAACCTGGCAGTGCCCCCTACCCACCTTGGCATCGAAGGCGTGCTTGAAGATCTCACACAGGGTTTTGGCATAGGCCTGAGATTTACCCGTCTCTGTACCATAAAGGATGGTCGCCTTGACCCTCTTGGCCATTGCCTGTCCCATCAGCTTGGCTGAGAACTTGACAGCTCTGGGAGGAAGGGGAGAGAGAGGACCATGGGAAATGGGAGGCTGGGACTATTGGGCAGAAGCAAGATCCATGACATTAACCAGAGAGAAATTACTGTCCTGATCTTTGATGGCCTCTGGGAACTCAAAGCCTGAAAGGGGCACCATTTGACCCCTTTACATCCCTCCAGAGCAAGGAGTCATGAGCTGAAATGGTTGGTTAATTGTGTTGGGTTGTTAATAGACCAATCCCAGTCTTGAAGACCTTGCTTTGCCAAGCATTGTCCCCAAAAGATGACCATTCATTCATGCACTCATTTGTTCTTTCATCCAATGCGTGTTAAGCACTTATGGGCCAGACATTGTTATAGGAGCTGAAGAACATAAGAGAATGTAGCTGTGGACAAGCAGCTGTGATGGGGCTTACGTGTGTGTGTGTGTGTGTGTGTGTGTGTGTGTGTGTGTGAGAGAGAGAGAGAGAGAGAGAGAGAGAGAGAGAGAGAGAGAGAGGGGTGGGGGGAGAAACAAATCACTAACAAATCACTAAGTATTGAACCCAAAGGGCTTTCAGAAGCGAAGGACCAGGTCTGGTTTAGTCAGCCATGCATATCCAGGGTCTTGCACAGCTGATGTCTAAGAGGCACTAACTATATACCTAGCAAAAGGAATGAATTTTAAAGATGCTGCTAACACTGAATACTTGGGGAGTAAAATGTTAAGTCTAGGCTCTTTGTAGTTAAATGGAGAGAATTCAGAGCCACTGTTCTTCTTGTCCATGAGGGCCTGGGCGAGGCAGCCAGGCCAGAGGCCCAGGAATGTCTGGGCTCACCTTCAGAGCACGCATCCCTGCTCTAACTAGGCATCTCTGAGCAGACAACTTGCTAATTACTCCTACCTGGGGATTATTGGTGGTAAATTCATCATTTTTTTAGAATCAGGGAAACCACCCACGCTGCAGGAACACTTGGGCTAAGGGGGAGAAGCAGAGAGAAATTAAAAGGTGCCTGGAGGGTTCCCTTTGAATGATGGGAGCATAAAGCAGCAGCTATAATTAACTTCCATTGTTTCTAGAGCCATCTTAATAGTGCAGTTAGTGTTTTAGATTTTCCCGTTCTCCCCCCACCAGACAGCTGAACTGAAGGGAAGCAGGGGTTGCCCTCCCTGAGAATATTTGTGATCTCTCATTAGGGAAAGGATGGCTGCTGAGGTGCCCTTGCTTGGCTGGAAGACGGGGTTAGGTGAAACGAGAGAAGAGGGAAGGAAGGGAGAGAGATGCCATGGGCTATATTAATAGAGCCAGCACCCAGGGTTGAGTCCCTGCAAGACCCACAGTGTCTTGCTTCTGTGGTCAGTGGCATGGATGGCACCGATTTTTTACTTTTATTTTTTACAACTACCACCATGCAGAGAGAGTCTGGATCTGAGGGCATTCAGGAAAGAGAGTGAGGGGCTCTGTGCATACTTAGCTCCTTTGCCAAAACGTAAGTTAACTCGGAACAGGGTGTCTCCAAGAGTGCTGGCGGAGCTCTCTTTCTGAGGAGAAGCCTGCATCCCCATTACAGCACCTCAGTTGGCTCCACCCCACTTGTCAACTGGCCCCTTGCTGGCTATGCATTCTTTTTTATTTTTTAAAATGTTTTTATTGGTTTTTAGAGAGAGAGGGAGAGGGATAGATAGAAACATCGATAAGAAAGAAAAAACATTGATCGGCTTGCCTCTGCACGCCCTCTACTGGAGACCAAGCCTACAATTCAGGCATGTGCCCTGACTGGGAATTGAACTGGTCACCTCTTGGTTCATGGGTTGACACTCAATCACTGAGCCACACTAGCTAGGCTGACTATACATTAAAGACAGTTATTCTATGGTGGCCTTAATAACCCCCCTCCTTCCCTCCTGTGCTCAGTTAGGACTTATTCATCTTACTCTTCAGCTCAATTGTCATCTCCTGAAGGAAGCCCTCTTTGACCTCCTAAACTCGGTGAAGTCTGTTCTTTGGCAACATGTATCATTCCTCGATGGCACTCGAAGTGCTGACTGTATTTGTATGATTCTTTGACAGATAAATGGTTGTGAGCTTCAAGAGGGCAGGGACCACATTTGTTTGGCTCATGATGTCTTCCCTAGAGCCTAGTACAATGCCTGACAGGGAATAGACTCTCAATATTCATTTGTGGGCCAAATAAACAAACAAACAAACAAACGAACGAACGAACGAATGAATGAATGAAATTAGAGTTCAGCCCTGGACAAGAGTACTATTGGCAACGATGTTCTGGACCCAGCTCATTCCAGCTCCTCTCTACTATGGGTTCAGTGACTTCCCGATGGTGGCTTAAAACTGTCCATAATGGGAGTATTTACACTATGGCAACTGGCCAACATTACAAATCTACTATTATTTTTACTTTTAATATTATTATCAGGAAAGCTGGTTTACCAACATACCATTGCCTCCAGGAAAAGAATTTATGAATCTGAGTGAGGAAAGTAAAATCGGAAGGGAGAAGAATTGTGGCGACATTTAAATCCCTCACTCTGAGGCAAAGAAGGCATAAGGGGGTGAGAGAAAGTAGAGAAATCTTATCACACTAGAGGTCAGAGACATGACTAGCTGCTTGGGGCTCTCCCTTTTCTGGGGCTCCCCAAGCTTTGGGGCACACACATCTCCCACCTACTTCAGGAGACTTACTCTGCCAGCTTCTTGAAGCCGATGGCTCGCCGCTTTGTGGGGGTCACGTTGGTGCCTTTCCAGAGGTGGGTGTTCCAAGGGTCAGGCTGGGAAGAAAGGACTACCGTTACTGCCGGGAGGGACCCAGGCTCCTCTTGGAAGATGCTCAGGATTCCTGGGGGCTGTGGCTGCCCAGCCATGCCCAACCCGCAGCCCTTGAAGGGAGTGATTCTGCGAGTGATGACCATAGGATCCTTGCACAGAATGGCTGGCCTAGCCTTTCTGCACTGTCCTGCTAGACCTTCCCACGCAGCCCTCAGTCCCTCCCAAGACTTTCATTGAGACCCCAGACTACTCGTTTAGTCTCCATGAAATCTTTCTGCTAGGGCTGCGCTGTCCAACATGGTAGCCACTAACCAAGCATGGCTACTGAGCACTTGAGTGTCCAAAGTGCTAGTCTGAATTGAGACTTGCTCTCAGCATAACACACACAAGGATATCGAAGACATAGTGAGAAGAGGCAGGGAGAGGCAGGACCTGGTATTCGAAAGAGGGGGTGAGCCGGTAGTTGAGCATCTCCTGGTGGAAGACAGGGGTGATGCTGCCAGACATGGGGGGCACAATCCACACCCAGTCTGCCGGACAGCCCCCCCTGCAGCGGTATTCATTCTCCATGTGCTTAATGAAGGATTCAGTGGCCGAATGGTGGTCGACGATGGTCACTTTGTCACTCTGTGGGTGGAGAGGGGACAGGAGCCAGGAGTAAGAAAGCTGGGGTGTTTCAGGATTCTCCCACAGAGTGGTGTTTCTCAAAGGACAGGTCCTGGAGATGGTTTAGTGCCCAAAACTTCTCTGCATCTCTCCTTCTGACTATACCCAGGACTGTTATTACAGGGAGGGACCCTGGCTCCTCTTGGAAGATGCTCAGGATCCCTGGGGGCTGTGGCTGCAAAGTGAGTCACTTTATAGGGGTCACGTTGTGGCTAACAAGCCTCTCTTGCTAGTCTTCCTCTCTCCTCCCCCGTCCTTTTTTAAATGAACCTCTCTCTTATCTACCTGGAATTAAACAACTTGGTTTGGTTATTCCTTGTATTCATTTATTTACATTTACAATTCTTTTGTACTTAAGGCAACTGATCTTGGCTCTCCATTTATGGCGGTGATACAAAATCCTGTCTCTGTTAGCTGATAGTCTGAGTCCCTTAAGTAAGACACAGACAATACCTGACATCTCAATTCTAAAAAAAATCACAGGTGACAAGTCACAAGCCCCACTACTGTTCACCTCCTCCTCAAACGTCCACACTCAAGATCAACACGGAGAGGCAGGCATGCGTGATGGGCAGTAGACCTCGCTGGTGGACCCATCTCCCCAAAGGTGGTTGCTGGCAGCGAGGGATTTTGGACTTTTTGCTCCAAGGCTCTGAAAGGTTTAGTTCCTCCCTGAGGCTTGATGGCCAGGACCCGGGCACTACCTGGAAGCTGTAGAGAACTGCAATGTTGATCTCCACCAGCGCCTGGTCCTTCCACAGGGAGGACGTCTTCTTCATGTCCAAGTTCATCTTCTTGGCCACTTCCTGCAAGAAGAAGGGAAACAGACTTACAGGCTGGGACGCTTCAGACTAAGGAGGGGCAGGGCTAGCTCGTGTCATGAATGAACATCTTAATTATTAGTCAGCTCACTGGCAGAGTGAGTCACTCACTGAAGACTTCTTATTGAGGACCTACCGATGGTGGGAAACTAGAGACGTGGCTGGCCATTTACTATTGAGCGGAACTCACAATGGTAGAGAACAGTTTATATTGTCATCAGTGCTAATTCCTACGAAGAAAATAAGACAAGGATACAAGATGAGCAGGGATATGGGGCAGGGTTCATTGAACCACGATAGTCAGGAAAGGCCCATGTGGAGGTGGCATACCGGGTGAGACCAAAATGAGGAGAAAAAGCAGGGCATGTGCAGACAGAGGGAGGCGAGGGTCTCGGCAGAGAGACAGTACATGCAAAGCCCTCGAGGAGGGTTCAGGCTCGTAGCGTCTGAGATACAGAAAGAAGGGCAATGCATGCGGAGGGTGGGGAGTTGGCGGGAGTTAGTAAGAAGGGCAGGATCTTGAAGGATGTGCCACGGAGCCAGGATTTTTATTCCAAATGTAACAAGGAGGGTCTTCACAGGATTTTAACCAGAGATGTGGGCCTGGGAGTGACCTTGTTTATTTTCTAGTGGGAAAAGCTCTCCACCCATTCTGCTTCCCCCCTGGAGTGGCCACTACTTGTAATCTAGATCATGGACGTTTTGAGCTTGACTGACTCCATCTGACAGGTGAAGAAAGTGAGGCTGAGAGGTGCCTAGATTTGCTCGACTTCTGTAGAGCCAGTTGGCCTCAGAGCTGGAGCCCAGGGAGATGTGTACTGCCCAGAACCCAGGCACTGCTCCCCAACCAGCTGGCGTCTCTGGCAAAAACAATCCCTGATGTTTGTTACAGCTGAAGCAGGAGCTGATGTCAAGGGTGGGGAAGACCTAATAGCAAATGCACTAATTAGAGCCTAGCTTTTCTCTTACTCTGTCAATTCCAGTCACTCGTGGGAACCCGGGTCTCATTATGGGGCTAGAATGCGACAATTTCTCAGCTTTGGGTAAATAGCTTCCCAGCCTCGGCTGTCAACATTTGTACAGAATGGCAGCTGGAACTGGAGGCAGGGATGGGAGGAGTCTCACTTAAGTTACCCAGTGACTACTCGTTGCAGTCGAAATGCAAGCAAGATCGTGGAGGCGGACTTATTGATTCACCGTTTGGGGCTGAAGCGTTAGGTTCAGCTTGGGGTCCTTGGGCAGCGACACAAATGCAGAAGTAAGGAATTTGCTGCTTTACTAAGTACATATAAAGCTCGAGTATATATAAAAGGGGAGAGTGTGCCTAGCCAGTTATGCTGCTACTATTACTTCTACAGCATTATTTTAGTTAACAAAAGAGAAATTAATTGCAAGGGGGGGAAAACACCTATACAACTTTTTTAAAAATCCCCAAAGGTGACTCAACACATCTCTATGAACATTAAAATGTTTTTTCCTTTCTTGCCAGAAGTCTGCACAGATTGGTGGCTGCCCCAGTAGAATCCTTTAGGGAGCTTTGAAAAATACTGACGCCCACCCACCCCCACCCCCATAGAGCAATTCCATCCTGGGGAGTGGGGTCTCGGGCACTGCTGTGCTCCCCTGGTAACTGCAGTGGACGGTGAGGCTGAGGACCTGGCTTCTGTCTTGCAGGCTAACAACCAAGGATTTTTTTTTAAGTGAGATATAATTGACATATGATATTGTGTACATTTAAGGAGTACAAAGTTCAAGGTGTTGGTTTGGTACATTTATATATTGCAATATGATTACCACTGTAGCATTAGTTAACATCTGTAAGGAATTATTGTGGTGAGAACAATTAAGATCTAGTCTCTTAGAAACTTTGAAGTTTATACTAGAGTGTTGCTGATTATAATCTGTAAATTATAATGCTGTGCTTTAGATTTCCAGAATTTATTTATCTGTACGACTAAAACAACATCTTCCCCAATTCCCATGCATCCCACCCCCCACAACCACCATTGGAATGCTCTGATCTTACCAGAGAATCCACATTAGCGAGATCATACCGTGTGGGTCCTTGTCTGTCTGACTTAGATCATGCGGCCTATGCCCTCAAGGTCCATCCAAGTGGACACCTATGGGTTCAGCCACATAACCTAATGTTTAGTTCTGAGTTCTAATCTTGACTCTACCTTATTTACTGTGTGACACAGGCCAGCACTTCATTCTCTGCTTCTCAGTGCCCTATTTTGAAACAAGGCCAGCGACAGCAGACTGTTGTCAGGAACATTTGCTGACAAAACCACAGCAATCCTGATGCTTTCACCAGAGCTGAGCACCAGGAAGCAGTCTGCAGATGAGGATGGCACTTTTCAGCAGATGAGGATGACTCAGCCAGGGAGGAAACCAGACCCTCCACTGAGAAACGTGTGTGGTGGAAAACCACCGACATTCCTCCTCCCTGGTTTTCCAGAAAAGAGAAAAAAAAAGAAGTCCCAAGTTCATCGGTCATTCTCAAACCCTTCTACCAGAGTTTGACACTGAGAGGCAGTGTAGCAGTGTGGCGATGAACTTGGACCACAAAACCAGACTGGGTTTGCATCCCAGCTCTGCCGTTTTCTAATGGTACGACCTTGAGCTCATCATTTCACCTCTGCAAAGGCCTTGGTTTTCTCATCTGTGAAAGGGAGCTTTTTAACCTGGAGGTTGCGGTGAGGATTAAATAAGCATGTTATACATGCTAAGTGCTTTGAACACTGCCTAGCACACAGTCCATACACAGTTAGTGCCACGGATGCCTCACTGAGACTGCAGATTCTGTTGTAACCCATTTCCAGTTTCTAAGCCCCAAAGCCTGGCTGTGGGAAGAACTGCTGAGCCCACCCCTTCTGCCTGTGACTAAGGAGGGACCTCACCTCCAGGATGTTGTACCGAGAGTTGTCACAGTAGTCACGGACGCCAATCTCCGTGCCCATGTACCAGCCGCTGAAGGGACAGGCGCTGAACTCCAGGCCGCCGATCTCCAGAAGCATGTTGGACACAGCAGGGAGGCCGTACCACTTCAGCCCCAGGTCCTTGAACCATTCAAACCTGCGGAGAAGGACACAGCCCAGCTCACCACCGGGCAGGAGTCTCAGGCAGACAGAGGGTGGTACATGCTGAGTCTGGGGATGCTGAAATGCCAGCGACTGACTGGGGCTATGTCAGAACCTGATTCCTGGGCTCTGCTTCAGAGCTGCAGAATCACAGGTCCAGAGCTGGGGCACGAGAATATGCATTTTGCCATGTTTCCCAGGTGATTTGCATGGACATCCAGGCATGTGAACCACTGTCTTGGACTGCTGTTAAGCTGCTAAGCCCACTCTGAAAGTTAGTCCAGGAGAAAGTGAGTTCCCTCCTTCTCAGGGACTTTGCATGGCCTCTTTCCTCCTGGGACCTTCTTTCTTCCTCTATGTCTGTCCAGCTCTTATTTACACTTTAATTCTCAGCTAAAATGTTGTTTACTCTTTTAGAAAGCCTTCCCTGATGCCCAATCTGGATAGGGTCAGGTGACATCATGCCTCCAGGCACCATACACTTTCTATTGCAGCATGTTATTGGAACAAAGCTATTTGTGTAAGATCAAAACTTTAAATAAAGACAGGATTCCACCCTGCACTCACATGACTCATTTGGTTTGCCTTCTTCTAGTCTCAGCCCTGAACTGGATCCTGGATTTATTTAAAATGTTGTCACATTGTACAGCACATATTTTTTTAAAAACTATTTTTAATTTTTCTTTCTTTTTAAAAATATATTTAAATATATTTGTTGATTTCAGAGAGGAAGGAAGAGGGAGAGAGAGAGAGAGAAACATCAATGATGAGAGAGAATAATTGATTGGTTGCCTAGGGGATCAGGCCTGCAATCCAGGCATATGCCCTGACCTGAATCCAACCGGTTCATAGTTCATAGGTCGACACTCAACCACTGAGCCACACCAACCCGGCTATTTTTGATTTTTAAAAAATATTGCATTAAAATACTATTCATCTTGATTATTGAGTTTGTTGGTGCTAGCCTCAATTTTGCCCCCAAGGCCACTGTGGATTTCCTTCCCTCCAAATTCCTTTCAGACTTGACTGCCATTAAGTCACAGGGTTTTAAACAGCTGGGCCCCAAACAGGGTAGTAGGTACTTATGCACTCTAATCCTTTGGGCTGGGAAAGGGCAGGTCTGGGTTGGTAACTTAGGAGTGGGGTAAGAATTCAGAAAAGATGGCAGTCCCCAGCTGGTCAAGGAGGAATTATTCTGAACTCAGGTCCCAGTGTGAGGACTGAAATCAAGAGCCCCTTTCAGCCTGTGTCTGGGCTGGAGAGAGAAAGCCAAGGGGTACAGAATGGGCAAAGGGGCATTGGAGAAAATCCACCCACCCTCACCAACTCCATGCCAGGCCCTCTTACTTGGGGTGCCTGATGGGCACTTCCAGCACCAGCTCTGGGGGAATCTGGAAGAGCTCGGGGTCATTGCCGTTGGCCTGGAGCAGGAGTGGCAGGACGTCGAAGCGGCCTCTCGGGGGCTTCCAGCCCTGTGATATGCAGATCTGCAAGGAGACCCGCCGGTCAGGCCCCAGCTCAGGCCCCAGATCCTCCCAACATGTCGGCATCGGGAGGGGCAGAGCCCAGACAGCCCGTTCCTCTGGAGGGTCTGGGCCACGCCGCCTCCTTCGTCAAGGTCTCCCCGACATCACCACGTAACCAGTTTTACCCTCCAGTCCCACAGACAGAGGGTAAACTGTGCCCCAGCACCAGGCTTTGAGCACTCCAAATGTGGTGGGTTCCAACTGAGGCCATAAGTGCCATAAGAGGAAAATACCAGGCCACCGAGACAGAAACCACGCTTTATGACTTCTGGGCCTTTCCTGCCCACTGGGGAGGAATCTATAACATGTAATATGTAACATGTAATCAAACATATTAGGTATAATTTACTTGTAACTAGAGGCCTGATGCACAAAATTTGTGCAAGGAGCTCAGCCCTCACAGCCCCAGCTTTGTCCAGAAGGTCATCTAGAAGGTCATTTGGCTGTCCAGTCTAATTAGCATATTATGCTTTTATTATTATAGATAATAAAGTTTAAATAAATTAACATTTAAAGCTATTTAACACAATTACATATATTACTCAAAAAGTATATTACTTTAATAAGTATAATAAATAGGTTAGTCCAATATTACCCACTATAACATTTTCAATACATAATTGAGATAAGAACTTATTTATAAGATATTCTCCACTCTCCTTCTTTGGTTTCTGTCTTGGTGATTTGGTGTGTCTGCAGACAGTGCTCAGGAGCCCTGTGAGACCAGCAGCTGCTGTATTGGACAGCTCCAGGGAGAGGTTTGAAAAAGATACAGCTACGTGGCTATGTTTGGGTGATTCTTTCTGCTGTGTTAGTACAAAGAAGAAGCATGAAATTATGCACGTAAAAGAACACGTCCTGTCAGCGAGGTTTCTGGAAACAGGAGAAGAGGGAGAGGCACTGGCATCTATGTTCTGGTGGCCACAAGGACAGGGTCAGCCAAGTCTACACTCAGCTCGCAGCCAAGTGGAGCAGAAAGTCTGGCTGAGTCTAAATCGGCACAGGTGCCACTCCTGGTCACCCTGGTATCAGCCCTTCCTTAGGATAGTAGCATTTAATCAGAAAAGCCAGATGCAAAGGCAGTTAGCAGCAGTGAGGGAGTTCAGTGGCCCTGCCTGGCCAGCTCCTCTTGGGGGAGGTCCTGGGTGGAGTTTGAGGGGGGTTTGAGGCAAGGACAAAGATGACCTTCAACTGGGGATGATTGAATGATTAAGAAAAGGGGGTATCAGGCCTGTGTGCCTGAGGTCACGATAGGCATGGCATCTGCTTGTGGTGTCTGCCAGGGCACAAATGCTGTAAGCTGCTGTGCCTCAGCTATGCTACCTGTCTGCATCACCTGGGAGGAGCCCTGGCTGGTGGTGTTTGTGTTTCTCTGGCTTTTATGAGTTGACTTGGGCTGTCAGCAATAGTGTCTCTGCTGGTACCATGGAGAGTCCAGCCTATCCAATGAGGGTTGTGTGGGTTGAATAGTTGTTAAATGAATGAATGAGTGAATGAATGAATGATATGAATTTGACATATTACCCAACTCAGAAAAAGTGGATGCAGGCATGGTTTCCATATGTCAGCTCCTCTCCTCCAGGTGGGAGGTAGGAGATTTGGACTGTATTTCTAGCTTTCTCTCTGTTCATTTATTTCCTTGGATAGTTCACTTGGCCTTGGTGAGACTCAGTCTACCCACCTGTGAAATGGAACAATGGTTACTATCATGAGGGTCAGGCAAGGTAATGGCATGAAAATGACCAACTGACCAACTGTAAGAGAACCATCTGGTTCTCTCTGGGAGCCACAGAGAGAAGGAGGTTTAGGAAAGAATAAGTGGTAGTTCATTTGCTTTCCTCCTTATGATGATGACATTAAAATAAAAAAAATACCTGTTAGTAGAAACAGTCTGGGTGATAACAGCCCAGGTGGGCATGGACGGGGGGCACGCACCTCTGTGAACGCCACGTTGGCTGGGTCCCCCAGAATGGAGCCGTCAGGCTGCTTGTAGCCAGCATAGCGGATAAGCTGGGAGTTCCAGACTCGAAAATCGTGCTTGCTGTCGATCCTCTGGGGAAATATGGTGATGGCGGACCTGTGGGGGACGGAGGGTGACACCTGGTGTCAGGGTGGGGCTTGCACTTTGGGGACACCCTGGAAAAAGTGTCACCCAGGTCAATGAGTGCAGGAGGCTCAGGGTGTATTCCATCTGTGCCCAGGTCCCCAGGCCCTTGGAGCAGCTGTCGGGAGGAAGGGACCTTGCCCCGTTGCTCCCTGTGTCTGAAGAAGGTGGAATGGGAGACCCCATGCCACCTTGCTGACGGAAAAGGAATGCGTCTCATATGGGACTTTCAAACAATCTTGACTTGGGCCAGTTTCCCAGGGAGTCCTTTAGCAGCAGGTAATCTCCAGAAAAGACCATCAGACCCTGCTTCCCTTTAAGAATGCACCATCAGCCCTGGCTAGTTTGGCTCAGTGGATAGAGCATCGGCCTGTGAACTGAAGGGTCCTGGGTTCAGTTCCAGTCAAGGGCACATGCCTGGTTGAGGGCTCAATCCCCAGTAGGGGGCGTGCAGGAGGCAGCTGACCAATGATTCTCATCGTTGATGTTTCTATCTCTCCCTTTCCCTTCCTCTCTGAAATAAAAATATACCATTTCCCCGAAAATAAGACAGTGTCTTATATTAATTTTTTTCTCCCAAAGTTGTGCTAGGTCTTATTTTCAGAGGATGTCTTATCTTTCCATGCGCTAGGTCTTATTTTCGGAGGATGTCTTATTTTCGGGGAAACACGGTAATAATAATGATAATAATAATAATAATAATAATAATATGATGCACCATCGCCCGGCTGCAGTGGCTCAGTGGTTGAGCTTCTATCTATGAACCAGAAGGTCAAGGTTTGATTCCCAGTCAGGGCACATGCCTAGATGTGGGCTCAATCCCCAGTGTGGGGTGTGCAGGGGGCAACCTGTCAGTAATTCTTTATCATTGATGTTTCTCTCTGCCTCCCTCTCCTTTTCTCTCTCTCAAATTAATTTTATATACATATATATGTATATATATATAATGTGTGTGTGTATGTATATATTAAAAAAACCACAATCTTAAAAAAAAAAAAAGAATGCACATCAATGTCCAATTCTAGTCTTTCTCCTACCATAATTATCACCGTTAATTCTCGTCTGACCCCCACCCATTCCACGCCAAAGTCTACAGGCTTACAACTAGAACAGATACCAACTTCCATTTGTATTCCATGTATTTACTCCAAAACGATAGATTGCCACTGGCCTCGCCTACCGAGCTAGGCAACAATGAGACTGTGTATTGTTAGAGTTGTAGCTGGAGCCATGCTCTCTGTTAAAAGCAGTGTTAGAGAGGCGTCAAAAATAGGTTAGCACAGCTGAAACCGGTTTGGCTCAATGGATAGAGCGTTGGCTTGGGGTCTGAAGGGTCCTGGGTTCGATTCCAGTCAAGGGCATGTACGTTGGTTGCGGGCATATCCCCAGTAGGGGGTGTGCAAGAGGCAGCTGATCAATGACTCTCTCATCGATGTTTCTAACTCTATCTTTCTCCCTTCCTCTCTGTACAAAATCAATAAAATATATTAAAAAATATAAAAAAATAGGTTAGCACAAAACTGAGATTTTCTCCTCAGCAGCAAAAGAGGGATTCATAAAAATTAAAAGGAGAATAACTTTTCATGAGTGGTTCAATGTCTCACGCCAGGAGTTCCTGCCACGTGGATCCACTGGTCCCATCACTGGACCGAATCCCAAGCTATGGCTTGTGCTGGCATGGGAGTCACACTGTGGGTCCAACCATTGCTCACAGACCTCCCATCCAGATCCTGCTCCTGGAACTTTGCCCCCTTGGCTGGAATCCCTCTCTACTGTCATTCTTCCAAATTCAAGCCCTGACTCAAATCCGCTTTCTCCACATAACATCCCCTACCCGACCTGGTTCCCAAGGCCTTCTGAGCCAACTGAAGTCTGTCTGCACAGGACAACATTGCTTTTAACACTGCAGAGATGGTGCAATGCACATGGTGGTGAGTCCAGGTTGGGGGGAGGGTGAAAGTGAAAGTCACAAAGAGCCACAGGCACTCTTAACAATCTCTTAGCAAAGGCTCCATATTGGGGAATCAACACAGGATAAGCCAATCCACCCGTTTTCCCTCCAGCAGTAAAGCACAGTGTCACTCCTTTGGTTGAACACCGATAAAGAGCGTTTGTGTAATATATATATATTTTAAAAGTATGTTTAGAAACAGCAAAATCACACAGTGGGATGAGACACTCATGTGCAGGCACTGAGACCAACAGCAGAAATATAACACATTTATACCTCTCAGATCCCACGTCTCCTAAGCCTAATCTCAATCACTGGCAGGTGGAAACCCCGTGTTGTTTAAATTACTTCTCTCTCCCCTCCCTTCTTTTACCTTGCTCGCCTTTCTTTAGATTATTTCTATACATAGCATACATGCTCTTATGTATGTGTTCAGATGTGTGGTTTTAAAACTTACTTTCAAAAAAAGAATCGGATGAATATATTCTTTAATAGAAGATGTCATAGAGACACCCCAAAATGGAGGTGCACTGCCTAGTCTGTGACCCCCCTCCCCCGCGCCCCATAGTCATGGCATCATTTGAAAACTACCAGAACAGCCCACAAGCTTCTTGAGTCTGAGATCTCAATCAAGCCCCCTTTAATGCTCAGTATATGCTGCATTTCCTCTGAAGGGGGAGGTCTTTTAGTAAAAAGATATACAGTTGACCCTTGAACAATACAGGGTACAGGGACAGTGATCCCTCAATGTAGCGGAAAATCCACAGCTAATTTCTGACTTCCCACAAAAACTTAGCCTACCATTACTGGAAGCCTTACTGATAACATAAATAGTCAAGATATTTTTGTAGGTTACCGTATCCTTTAAAATATATTTTGTATTCATTTCAGAGAGGGAGAAGGAGAGAATGATAGAAACATCAATGATGAGAGAGAATCACTGATCAGCTGCCTCTCTTGCACGCCCCCTACTGGGATGGAGCCAACCACCTAGGCATGTGTCCTGAGTGGGAATCAAATCATGAACCTCTGGTTCATAGATGAGCTCTCAATCCCTGAGCCACACTGGCTGGGCTACATACTGTATTCTTACAAATACAGTTAGCTAGAGATGAGAAAAATGTTATTAAGAAAATTAAAAGAGAAAATACTTTTATTACATTTCTTGAAAAAAATCTGCATCTAAGTGGGCCTGTGCAGTGAAACCTGCAGTGGTTCAAGGGTCAACTGTACTACTTCCCATGCAGGCCCGCGGCTCAGATTACAGACCTTCTCCTAGGGTAGGCTCAGCTGGCAAACACTGTTTCCTTCTCAAGGAAGGGACATATGCAAGAAAACCCATGCTTCACGCCAACAGGCCACTTTGGGGATGAGCTCAGTGTAGCCCCAATGCTTAAGGGAATATCCCTGCCCGACTGTAATTTCCGATGTAATGTAAATATCTGCTCTACAGCAGCGGTTCTCAACCTGTGGGTCAACCATCAGAAAACACAGATATTTACATTACGATTCATAACAGTAGCAAAATTACAGTTATGAAGTAGCAACAAAAATAATTTTATGGTTGCGGGTCAACACAACATAAGGAACTGTATTAAAGGGTCGAGGCATTAGAAAGATTGAAAACCACTGCCATAAACAATGGGATTTTCTTAATCCTGGAAAGGAGAAACATCCCTTCCTGCCCCTCCTTGGTGACATGGAATGGTGGGCTGAATGTGATTTTGGCTGCTGTAGCTTTGAAAACCACGTGGAATTCTATTTTTCCCAGAAGAGAAGGGTCATGGCGGTGGAACAAGGATGCCAGGCCACTGCTCCCAGCCTGGTGCATCTCCTAGAGGAGGTGGGGAGGGTTTCCCTGGCAGGTGAGCCAAGTCCAGACCCAAGGGGCAGCGCTGGGGGATTCCCCTTCCCCAGGCTGGTCAGCTCACCTGAGGTTCCCTTTGTTGGTGGCATACTTGATGTGGTTGCAAATGTAGTTGAACATCCCATGAGCCGTGGTGCAGTCGCGGGCATCAAACACCTGGAAGAGGTGCACTGTGGGATGGATGGCCTCCTCTTTCCCTCCTCAACTCCCCTAGGGCAGCCTTACCATTGGAGGAGAGCCCAGAGCTCACTCCAGCAGCTACCCCATTGGAGTAGTGAGCACCTCACCATTCCATCAAACCAGAAAAATCCCTAAAAGTAGGCATGGATTGTAAGTGATGTGGGAAAGGGATGGAGAGGAGAGGAGGGACTTTTAATGGACTGGTTATATTTCCTGTTAGGTTATTAGGGATCAAAAACAAACAAACAAACAAACAAACAAACAAAAAACAAAGAAACCCCTGAGCTCAAAAACTAATGTACTTCCAACTTGAAACCATTCCCCAGAGAAAAGTCCTACCAAGGGACACAGAATCTGATATTTTTAGTCAGCAGGCAAATAATAAATAATATAAATAAGCAAAGAATAGATGCAAGACAAAAGGGAGTGGTGGGGTCTGTGGTCAACTGGAGTGTATAAGCCTTAACAAGAGAGACACAAATTCATTTTAAAATAAACACTCTGTTGGCTATAGTCGTGAGACATGATTAGATTTGGCCATGATCTGAGAATCTGAGACCCCATGTCAACCATCTGGTGGTACTTCACCTTGGCCTCCAGGTGAGCCATTTTAAAGCTCACCCCTCCACCTACCACCCTCTCCACTAATGGGCTCATCAAGGTATCTACGCTTCACCACCTACCTGCAGTTTGGACCACTGGATCCTGCCGACACAGCGGGAGGCATTCCTCCAGGCGTGCTTGGCCCCGTAGATGAGCTCTGTGTCTTTGAGCTGATAGGTGCTGGTGGTTTCAATCTCTTTGTTCACCTCTTCCAGCCTCTCCATGTGGGCTTTGGAGCCAAATCTGAGTAAGGAGGGGAGGGAGCATCACCTTCTCTCCCAAATTAGACGTTGGTGAAAGGAGGGAGCTATGACAGGAGGCCAGAAGCCACAGAAAGTCAGAGTTGATTTCTGGACACAACAGTTCCAGCATGAAGCAGAGGCTGCAAACTAAAATGCCCACAAAGGTCCAGCAGTGACTGAACTGGCTGGGTGGGCCAGCCACCGCTCTACACCAGCTAGCTGTCATCTTGAGAGCAATGGGAGTCCCCTGCTGCAGATCTTTCAAAGAAACTGGAAATCTGAGTTTTAAAGAAAACTCTTCTAATTTTAAATGATGGCAGTGAATTAAACTTTAAAAATTAAAAAAATTATGAAAAATGCCAGACTTATGAAAAGGTATAGAGAATAATACAATGAACACCCACACCCCAACCCTAATAAATATTAAATAAATAAGGACTAATATTATCAATCCTTGGGGACTACTTTCCCATAATGGCCCACCTTCTTCCCAGAGTGACTGCTATTTTGCATGTGGCATCTACATTCTCATGCTTTTGCTTATACTTCTGCCTACATATACAGATAGCCCTAAATCATGTACATTGTTCTGCAAGTTTAAAATGTTTACATAAATGGTGATGACCTAAATGTACTCTTTTACACCTGTCCTTCCTTTTTTTCACTCCAAGTTATTTGTGCACTTCATTCCCATGAGCACAAAGAATGTTAACCCATTCATTTTTTCTTTTTTACAGCTGTATAGTATTTCATTATGGAAAATAGCGCACCTTATCTCCTATCAATGGTGTTGCGATGGTTTCTAGTTGGTTCTTTAATTTTAATTTTTTCTCTATTTTGAACAGTGTTTCAGTGAACATTTTTATGGATGCCTTCTGTGCAAAAGTGTGAGAGTTTCTTTAGGGTATATATCCAGGCCTGGAATTGCTTGAAATGTTTCCAATGTAAGCAGCACTTTGCAGGCCAAACAAAAACATTTCTGGGGGCTAGATTTGGCTCTTGGACCACCAGATTCCAACCTGTTTGTGTGTAAACTTGCCTTTTAATGGACGAGTAGTACTGATCAATGAACTCTTTGGCGAGAGGGAAGAGCTGTTCTGTAGTGCGGACGTCCTCAGGCCTCCGTAACTGATGAGAAGGCTGCATGATGGAGCCCATGCAGATGTGTTCTCTGCATCCCATTTCCTGGACGGAAAAGAGATTTGGGCTATTACTTGGTTTTTCCCAGGTGTGGCATGTACTCGGCTGTGGACCCAGATGGGACACTTGTGGTGGTGTCGACCTGGCCTTTAATTCCCAAGGGGGATGTCTCAAGCACCAGCTTCATATCACTGTTGGATGTGGTCATCAGCCAAGGTAAGGTTCTGAAAACGTTTGTTCAACTCAACAAGGGAAAGAGTGGCTTTGTGACTGGCCTTCCCTTGGTTCTCAATCTCCAGGAGCCAGGGGAGTGGCCACAGTGGCTTATTTGAACAGGTCTATGATGTGTTGATTTTAAGAAATAGCCCGATTTGTTCCCCTCCCTATATTCCTTTGCAATAAGACTTTATGGCCACTCCCCATGAAAGGGGGGAGCCTCTTCTACCACCTCGTGAGTGGCCTGCAATACACTAGATGTCAGGAGCCTCTGATGTTGTGACAACCAAAAATGTCTTCAGATAATGCCAGGTTCACAGGAAGTCCCCACCACAAAGAAGTATCTGGTCCCAAAGGTGGCTAATGCTGAGGCCTACACCCTCCTGAGATACTCACCAACGTGCTCTTAAGGTGGAGGGTGTCAGTGAGAACCACGTCAGTCTCCCAGTTCTTGACCTTGAGGAAGCGGGGGCACTTGGAGGGGCTGCCGTTCTTTGGGGGGGACTGCTTTCCTGAGGCAGGGGCCTGAGGAGAGAGGGAAGATGGGACGTTAGGCAGGAGGGCACTGGAAAATGGCCTCTGCTGGAACGGGAGTGGCACTGCTCCTCCTGAAACCTGCTCTGAGTTACCAACTGTCTGCACAGAGAAGGGGCTCGCCTCTCCCTGGCTGACCTGTGAGAGGTGGCTGGGAACCTGGTCCCTCCACCTTTGCAGAAGGAGGTGTCTCGGAAGAGCCTTTCGGGTTCTGTTCTGGGAGAAGAGTCAGGAACCCAAAGATGGCCAGGAGCTCCCTGGTATGTAGCACAGGGCCTGGCTTTGAGCAGGGCCTCAGTGAAGGTTTGCTGAATGAATACACGACTGAAAGGACATCATCAGTTTCTCCGAAGGATAAAATCCTCAGGGCTGAGGAATCAAACCCGAGGCTGGGTCAAGTTACTTTTCCTGGCCTTCCTTCTTCAGCCTGATTCACCATTTCTAGTCACTACAGGGGCAACAGAAGGTTTAAATTAGAAAGGTTTGCAGCATAGAACGTTTCCCCCAAATTTCAGGTTCCTGCCTTTCAAAAGTGCCCAGCATGTCCCTGTCTCAGGGCCTCTGCACTTCCTGTTCCCCATCTTGAACACCTTCAGTTCTCCATTTGTCTTCACTTCTGCAATAAAACTGCCCAGTAGGTGAGGAGGCATAAGTCCTGGGCTGACCAGTGTTGGCCCCTCCATTGAAAGCCACATAAAAGGATCACATTTTGTTCTGAGCAGTTGTCTACCTGCCTGGGAGAGGGGTGCCCATGCATCAGACAAGCATCGTTCACTCCACAGTGTAAGGGAGTGGCAACAGGCATGCCCTGATGCGACAACAGCTGAGCAGGGGAGGGGAGAAGAAGAGGCGACGTTCAGTGACGCTCATGCCAAAGAGTAGAGCAATGGGCCGTGACCTTGAAGCAGGGCCCCTTCGATGTGCTAGGTGCTGCTAGGCAGTGGGATAGCTGCTGAAAGAGTCAGACAGGCTCCTTGACCTGGAGCACTGCTGTGGGAGAAACGGAGACAATAAGCAAGTGAATACACACACAGTATAATTTCAGGTGGTGTAAAGAATTTGAAATAAAAGGAGGTAGAGGGGAGAAAGACAAGTGCAAATGTCCTGAGGTAGGGACGAGTACACTAAATTCAAAGGACCAGCAAAGAGGCCGGTGTGACTGGAGTATGTGAGTCATAACAAGGACAAGGATACGAAGTCAGAAAGAAGGCATGGAGCACGTTATATCAGCTTGGAGGACCTGAGTTGGGTGAAGGAGCTGTGAATTACCATTAAACGGGCTAAGTCCAGGACAGAGAACACAGAGAACTCTGAAAGACTACTACTGAAAACTAACCATTCAATAAGTACTTACTATGTGCCAAGCAATAACCTTATCATCCCCATTTCACAGATGAGAAAATTGAGGCAAATAGTGGTTAACCAAGTTGTCCAAGATCACAGAGCTAGTAAGCCGGAGCCAGGAGTAAATCCAGGCAGTATGACTCTCAAACCATGCTCCTATTTGACAATCCTGCTTCTTGGCTATTATGCATAATTCATTCATGAATTCATTCATCATTCATTCATTCAACACATGTTTACGGAGTATCTCCTATGTGCTAGGCAAGGCAGCAAGGGCCAGGACTATGTGACAAACTAGACAGATGTGATCTCTGACTCCATCGAGTTCACAGCCAATGGGAGGGGGATCACAACTGAATGAGCCACTGTAATTGAAAGCAATGGTACAGTAATATGGGAGAGTGATAGTAACAGGGGACTGTGCTACATAGAAGAAGCATCTGGCCCAGAGCATTTGGCTTCTAAGTCAGACCTGACGGACTAGTAGGTGTTCACCAGACAAAGAAGGGAGAGCAGCAAGGCCTTGCAGGCAGAGAGAACAGCTGTGCGAAGGCCTAGCAGAGCCACCTTTTTGGTCCCGTGGCCACCTCTGAGCTAAAGCATCCATGCCATCACGTTAGTGGGAAACAGGAGGCAGGCGAACAGATAGCTCCAGAACAGAGCATGGAACGGTAGCAGAGAACAAAAAGAAACCGCTATGACTCATGATATCTCATTCCTCCCTGCCCTGACCAGTTCTGGTCATCCCCAGTGGTTCCCAGCTCAGAGCTGGACACCACCATCCACCCATCTGCGCAGGCCACCGCGGGGAGCTGTCCTGGGCATCATCCTCTTTATCTCCCACACTTACCCCATCCCCCACTCCCACCCACTGTAGTTTTCTCAGCAGCTCTAGAGTCCATCCACTCCTCTGTCCAACCACCACAATCTCTCGCTTGGACAATGGCAGTCACCTCCTAACTATTAGCCATTACTTATTACAACCGATGCTGTTATTCTACGAATACAATGCAACATCTGGTATTACTACTGTAACTATCGCTATAACTACACTACTGCCCGGCTGGTAGCAGGAGAGGGACCTGGATGAGTTCTTCCCTTGTTCGCTTTTGGCACTTTCCATCTTGCCAAACTTTAAGTCCTTTTACTTGTGTCCCCATGTGAAGCTACATACAAACAACCGCACTTCCTCTGAAGGCCCGGAAAGACATTCTAAGTACTCCTTTAGACCTCTGTCTCCACTGCTGTCTCTTCTAGCAGACAAAAAGGTGGGGGTGGGGGGGGAGGGAGCATGAGGAGAGATAACAGAGGTGGTGCTGATGTGGGGGTTAGAGCCAGGACCCAGGGCGAGGGTGGGAGGGCAGATGGGTAGGAGCCCAGTGTGGCAGGAGCGGAGCTAATAGGACGAATAAAAGAGGACATCTGTTGAGGTGCCAGATGTGTGAAGGGTGGTCATCAGGAGCTGAGTAATTGGGGCCCGAGAGCCAGGCATGCCACTCTTCACCCTGGGCTGTGCTGAGTACACACTTGAAACCCAGCATTAGGAGACCTCTGGCAGGGCTGCCTTATTATTGGGGCTTTGATGTTTTAATTAGCCAGCAGTAATATTAGATGACTCAAGAGGGGACAAGTGGTTGATTAATATAGCAATCAGGGGCCCTGTGTGGGGGATGCAAATGACTTTTCTGAGTGGGGGCCCAAGTTCAGGATAAAAATGCAATTAGTGGACCTGTGAGTCATTACGCTGGGAACAGGGCATGAGTGGGCTTGGGCGGGCAGCTCTGTGTGTCCTTTTCTGAATTTGTGTCTGAGAAAGCTTTCCAGGTGGCGGGAGACACAGATTTGATTTCGTGGGTTCTGAGGGCGGTCTGCTCCTAGATTTGGAAAGAAGGCTCTGAGTTCCGGGGCATTTCAGAGCAGGGTCAGCACCTCTTAGCAGAGGCCTGAAGAAATGAAGGGAAGTGGCCTTGCAGCCCAAGGGGGGACAGCTAGGCAAGGCCACTGTCAGCCTGGGGCTCAAGCCAGGAGTTCATGCTTGTAGGACTTCTGACACCCTGATTGCCTCTCCTGTCCTTCCCTCCCTTCCTTCTCTCCTTCAGCAAGTACATACGGAGCACCTACTGTGTGCCAGGACTGGTGTTTAGGCTCCTCAGGGTTCCCATTGTCATCCCACAACTGGGAGAAGCACCTATTCTAGCCGGGGTCTGGAAACTCAGGCCCGTGAGCCAAACTGGTTTGGTCCCAGTTTTGGCACAGCCTATAAGCTAAGAATGGCTTTTCCATTTTTAGTTTAAGTGAAAAAATCCAAAAACTAATATTTTATGTTGCATAACTTACATGATGTTCAGATTTCAGTGTCCACAAATAAAGTTTTATTGGCACCCAGCTACACGCACTCATTTCTGTACTGTCTATGGCTGCTTTTGTAATACAATGATAGAGTAGCTGTGATGAAGACGAACATTGTATGCCCACAAAGCCAAAACTCTTTCCCATCTTGTTCTTTATAGGAAAAGTTTGCAGACTCCTGAGCGAAAGCATTGGATTCCACTGGCTGAACTGTAAGCAATTTTACTGTGTCTCCTTCTGCCTAAATGTTTTTGTAATCATTTGTTAAAACAACGCCTCACCTGTTACTCTGTGCTGCCTCCCTACTATTACTATGTTTTATTTTCCTTCATAGCACTTACCCCTGCTTGCAATTACTACGAGTGTGTATTTGCATGTGCATGCATTTGTATCTTATACATTTATTTATGTGTCTCTACTAGTAGATAAGAGTTTTCTGCCTACCCACTGTTCACTTTGTTCTCTCTCTAGCCCCTAGGCCAGCCCAGCATGTACAACATGTTCAACAAGCATTTGGGGTCAGCTGTAAACTGAATTGTGACCTCCTGAGTTCATTCATTGAAGTCATAACCCCCAGTGTGACTATATTTGGATATGGGGTAGTTAGGAGGTAATTAAGGTTAAATGAGGTCATGAAGGTGGGCCCTTCCTCTGATAGGATTGATGCCCTTAAAGGAAAAGGAAGACATACCTCTTTTGCTCATCCCTCCCCGCCCCCAACACACAAGAAATGCCACGTGTGGACACAGGCCAGGAAGAAAGCCCACACCAAACGTAACCACGCTGCCACCCTGACCTTGGACACCTGGCCTCCAGAACTGTGAGAAGTAACTTTCTGTTGTTTAAGCTACACAGTCTGTGGTATTCTGTTATGGCAGCTCGAGCTGACTAATATAAGATCAAATGCATTTCAAAATTGAAGAGTCTGCTTGACCAACATGACTCAGTGGTTGAGAATGAATCTGTGAACCAGGAGGTCTCTGCTCAGTTCAGGTCTGGGCACATGCCTGGGTTCCGGGCTTGACCTCCAGTTAGGGGATGTGCAGGAGGCAGACGATCAATCATTCTCTCTCATCATTGATGTTTCTAACTCTCCCTCTCCTTCCTTCTCTGAAGTCAATAAAATATTTATTTTTTAAAACCGTGGAGTCCCTTAAATGCTTAGTCAGAGACTAAAGAACCCCTGAAGCTACCTGACTGAAGGGGTGACCTTATCAAAGCCGAGTATTGAAAATATGTGACTGCAAGGCCTGCAGGCTAGGAAGGAGAGAGATGAAGACTTGGGTGCCAGGAGAGATCCCTGAGGTGTGAGAGGGTGGGAAGGAAAAGGACCAAGTCAACACTGACTCAGAAGCTTCTGGCCTGAGTGGGTGGGAGCCAGTGAGCCTTACAGTAGGAGTTGAAGGTGATAAGAGGAAGGGAGGATTTTCAGGAAGGAAGGTAGACACCAGACATAGGAATAACAGAAGCCAGGCCCTTGCCCTTCCTGGGTTATAGGCTGTCACCATCAGGAGCCTCTCAGTGATGTAGGGACAAGAGCATGGCAGCGGAGTCCCTGGGAGACACAGAGCATCTCAGGAACGGCCATGGGTTGAACTGCCCCTCCCAAATTCATATGGTGATGTCCTGCCCCCAGGAGCTCAGAATAGGACCTCATTTGGAGTTACTAATGAATGATTCTGTTACAAGGAGGTCATCAGGGCAGTCCTAATCCAACCTGACTGATGTCTCATAAAAAGGGGAAATTTGCCCTAGCTGGTTTGCCTCAGTGGGATGGAGTGTCGGCCCCTGGACTGAAGGGTCCTGTGTTTAATTCCAGTCAAGAGCATATACCTCAGTTGTAGGCTCGATTCCCGATCCTCAGCCCTGGTTGGGGCACATGTGAGAGGCAACCAATTGATGTCTCTCTCACATCAATGTTTCTCTCTCTGTCTCATCCTCTCCCTCTCATTCTCTTTAAGAATCAATGGAAAAATACCCTCAGGTGAGGATTAACACACACACACAAATGTCAAATGAAAAGGGGACATTTGGAGACAGACGCACACCCAGGGAGAATGCCAGGCAGACATGAAGATGGTCATCGACAAGCCATGGAGTGGCCTGGAGCAGACCTTTCCTCACAGTCCCCTGAGGGAACCAGCCCTGCCCATTCCTTGAGTTCAGACTTCTGGCTGCCAGGGCTGGGAGACCACTGATTTCTGCTGTTTCAGGCCCAGACTTTATCACAACAGCCCTGAGGAGCCGAACCTATTCCCCAGGGGCTAAGGCCCCAACCTGTACAAAGCAAGGAGCTTCCTTTCGTTCACTATTGATGCCAGGGACAGCTCCTCCATGATACCCCTGCAGTAACCTGCCCGCTAGGCTTCCACGCAAATGAGGGCAGACACTGGGCTGAGCTGGGCAGCAGGCCATCCACACCAGGGGCCAGATGCCCCACACAGTGCCCTTTGCTGCAGTGCCCCGTGGCACGCTCTACCCCCAGGGAAGCCAGTGTTACCCAGTTACAAGCTGCGACAGCTCAGGGTTCAGGACCACAAACCTGCAAACCAACAAGTACCCATCCATCCGTGCAATTAAAAAATTGCTACTTAACCAACTTAACCAACTGTGTTTAATGCCTTGGAGTATAATTTCCTTGTAGTGTATTCAAAGCATTCTTTTGAAAGTGATTCATTCTTTATAATAACTCTGTGGAAGCTTGAAATCGCTTATTCTTCTCCCCCTACTTTGATTTTACAGTCCATGGTCTATACTCTGGAGGGGGATTGAAAAGGAGGTGCTTGGGGATCAGTCCCATAACAGGGTGAGTCCACGGATGAGGGCCTTTGGAGATGAGGGGTCTTTAAATTAGATTGTGGATACTTTATCCAAGTGGGTTTATGCTTATTGTTGCAATAAAATCACAAGATAACTAGATAGACAATTTGCAACTTGGTCCCATTACCACACAAGAATGTATATGTGTGTTATGAATTAATTTTATTTATTTTTATAATCCCTAAGTATGGACACTAGCCCCAAACAGCTGAAGCCAGTCCCGAAGGGCAGAACCTTGCTCCAAAGAGCCAGCCTCACCCCTAAGCAACACCCCTCCTCCAGCAGGCCCCGGGGCCAGCCTCACCATGTCCCAGTGACTCCCACAGGCAGCTCCCCCTGGAGAGTCAGCAGCCCTTTCCACCTCGGGCTCCCAGGCTGTGTGCTCACTTAGGGTCCTCTCCTCTAAGGCAGTCTGTGGGGACCAGGCTTCCTATGGCCAGGTCCATTTGATTTTAATGGACCTAGCCCGGATGGCTCAGCCAAGGTGCTGACACTCGTTCCAAAGAGCCAAGCATAGGCCCTAAGACCTCAACCTCGTCCCAAACAGCTATAGCCAGTCCTGAAGGGCAGAGCCTCGCCCTAAAGAGGAGAGCCCAGACCAGGCCAGCTGAACCCAGTCCTGAAGGGCGGAATCTAGTCCTGGAAGGTCCAGCTTAGCCCCGAATAGCCCAGCCAAGGCCTCAGAGCCGAATCCAGTCCCTAAGAGCTGACATTAGTATTGAAGAGTCACGCCTACACCTGAAGAGGCAGCCTAGCCCCAAGAGCTGAATCTTGTTCTGAATAGTTAAGCCCAGTCCCAAAGGGCGGAGCCTAGCCCTGAGGAGCCAAATCTATTCCCCTATGAATTAATTTAAAAGAAATCCTATAGTTATCTTGTGGTCTACCTCCATTATATTACATTGGACTATGCGTGTTTACTAAAGAATTAAATTGCTAAATGTAAACCGTTATAATGCATAAGCTTTGTGATTATGTTTCTACCTTTTAAAATAACCTGGGACACTCAGAAAATGGATCTGAGTAGGGTCTCTACATGGGTTTTGGCCACTGTTATTGATTTGCAAAGAGAGGAAGCAAAAATGATTTGACCCACACGCCTCTCGGGGTAGAACCTGAGTGGCTGGAGGTGGAGGGGATGAATGAATATGCAGAGTTATGCCACTCGTCCATGAACCGGAATGTCATTGTCCCACTCAGACAACATCTAGCATTGAATATACTCACTATTAAAACAAATAGTTAGCAAAATAAGTGGAAATTCCAGCAGGGCTAAACCCAAACACCCGACAATTCAGGCACCACTTCCTGGCTCCATCCTGGCTCTTGACTGCCCAGGGAGGCTGGTCTCAGGCTAATGACCTACAGACATTCTGGGGGTCACCGAGTTGGTGACGACTTGGGTGAAGGAAGAGAAAGGTAAGATTTGGGTTCTACTCCCTGCCAGGGCCTCTATTCAATATAAATTCCTGGAACGCATCTTTGCTGAGGGTCCTTGCCTTGTGGTTGAGGGCACCTGGGACACTGGGTAGCCTGGGGAAGGAAGGGGAAAGATGCAGGTGAAGAAAATCCAACCTGGTGTCTAACTCTGGTCATGAGCCAGATGGAGAAAAGGGGTAGCCAGCCTGATAGAGCTGAGGGTAAAAATGAGTTTAATAACCACATATAACTAGGGATTTGGGGCACCCTCCACAGAGAGAAATGAATTTCAAAACACAGGTGGTTTCTCAAACTTCTAAGAGGCTTAGGGAAGGGAGCTATCTGCTAGTACTCTTGAGGTGTCAACCCAATTGGGGCCCAAAGAGTCTGCTGAAGGCAGCCAGGTGGGGAACATCTGGGCACGATCCTACAAAACCCCAACCATCACGGTGACTGCTGTGTGTCTATGTCCGTAGCTTGTCTTGGATGTGGAAGTTTCTGGAACTTGAGGCCAATATTTGCTGAAAAGCTGACACTTTGGCTGTGAACTCCTCCAGGGTAGCGATCAAGGTCATGTTTAGTAAATGCCTGTTTTGTGCCCAACTTGGGTTAGGCCATTGCACATTTGCTGGTTCATTGCATCTTCATGGAAACCCATTTTATTCAGATGTGAAAACAGAAGCTCTGAGAAGTGAGGGGGACAATCTACAAATTAACTAACAGGCAACAGGGCAGGGCATGGGATCAGGGCTTGGAAGCTCCTACTTTTCCATTCCAGGCCTCAATGTGTTCCCCTCTGTGATGCCCAGAGCCTGGCCCCAGGAGGCTTGAGTGACATTTGCTACAGTGACTTGAATGATCGATAATGATGATGATGTGGTCATAATGGGACAGAGGTGCAGTCCTGTCACCAAGACTCCCTTTCCCTTTCTGGGTCACAAGGATGCCATTTGTAAAACGGGAATAATGCTTCTTGTCCTTTCTGCCTCACATTAGTAAAATAAGAATTAGTAATATATCTATACCTAAATTAGTGACATAATAAACCTATAAAATTATAATGACAACAACAACAATACACCTTTTTGGAGCACTTATTCTATGCCAGGCTCTATAGAGTTAAGAGTGGACTTGTGGCTCCATGGCCTGGATTCAAGTCCCATCTCCCCCAGTCACTAGTCATGTGACTTTCATCAAGCTACTAAACACTTTATTTGTGCCTCAGTTTATTTATCTAAAAAGTGGGAACAACAATAATACATCATTGGATTGGGCTGGAGATGAAGTGAGACTGTAGACCTCAAGGGATTAGCACAGTGCCTGATCTGGCTCAAGAAACATTAGTTATACCCTAGCTGGTGTGGCTCAGTTGGGTGGAGCATTGTCCCATGCACCAAAAAGTCAAAGGTTCGATTCCTGGTTAGGGCATATAACCATACCCAGGTTGCAGGCTTAACCCCCTATCCGGGCATATGCAGGAGGCAACTCATTAATGTTTATCTCTCATATTGATATTTGTCTCTCTTTCTCCCTCTCCTTTCCTCTCTCTCTAAAAGAACATTTAAAAAAAAGAAACTTAGCTATTATCCTATATAATAAAAGGCTAACATGCAAATCGACCAAACAATGAAACTACTGGTTGCCATGATGCACACTGACCACCAGGGGGCAGAGACTCAACACAGGAGCTGGCCCCTGGTGGTCAGTGTGCTCCCACAGGGGAAGCACTGCTCAGCCAGAAGCCAGGCTCATAGATGGTGAACACAGCAGTGGTGGCAGGAGGCTCTCCCACCTTCGCAGCAATGCTAAGGATGTCCGAATGCCAGTGAGCAGGTCTAAGCTGTCAATTGGACATCCCCTGAGGGCTTCCAGACTGCAAGAGGGTGCAGGTCAGGCTGAGGGGAACCCTTGAATGCACAAATTTTGTGCATCAGGCTGCTAGTCCTATCTAATAAAAAGTAATATGCATTAAACATCACTTCACTATGCCCACAAGCCACACCCACCAGCCAATCAGGAGCGAATATGCAAATAAATCCAACCAAGATCTCTACAGTCACAGAGAGCAGGAGGGAGGCTTGGGTTTTCCCGGCAATGGAGGAAGCCAAGCTTTCCGCCTGCCCTTGCCAGCCTAGGCCTCCACTCAAGGCTACAAAGTTTCAATGATAGAAGATACATAAATCCAAACAGAAATGGCGGCAGCCATGGAGCTGGAAAGAGTAGGAGTCTAGGGTTACCCCTGGAAATGGATGAAGCAAAGCTTTATGCACACCCTGGCCAGCCCAGGCCTCCATTTAAGGCTACAAAGTTTTAATTATACTTTGAGCGAAGACTGAAGATACATAAGTCCCAACAGAAATGGCTGCCACCAGGAGCAAGCAGGAGGCTTGGCTCCACTCCAGGCTACAAAGTTTCAATTGTAGAAGGTAAATAAACCCCAGATACTAGGGCCTCTGCTTAGATCACCAGGGGGCATGGCCGGCCTGAAAACCACCACAGGCCCCTTGCCCAGGCCACCTTATGCCCCAAGGGAACCCCCACCCTGATCCAGGACACCCTTCAGGGCAAACCAGCCGGCCCCCACTTGTGCATCAGACCTCTATCCTATCTAATAAAAGAGTACCGGTAATATGCAGATTGACCATCACTCCAACACACAAGATCAAGATAGCTGCCCCCATGTGGTCAAGGATCCTGCCCCCACAAGATGGCCAGCAGGAGAGGGCAGTTGGGAGAGACCAGGCCTGCAAGGGAGAGCAGTTGGGGGGTGAACAAGCCTGCAGGGGAGGGCAGTTAGGGGTGACCAGGCCTGCAGGGGAGGGCAGTTAGGGGCAAACAGACTGGCAGGGGAGCAGTTAGGCATCAATCAGGTTGGCAGGGGAGTGGTTAGGGGCAATCAGGAAAACAGGCAGGCAAAAAGTTGGGAGCCAGCAGTCCTGGATTGTGAGAGGGATGTCTGACTGCCCATTTAGGGTGGGATTGGGCCTAAACAAATAGTCGGGCATCCCTTGAGAGGTTGGAGAGGGTGCAGGCTGGGCTGAGGGACACACACCCTGCACGAATTTCATGCACTGGGCTTCTAGTCCTCTCTAATAAAAGAGAAACATGCAGATTGACTGTACCTTTGCTACACCTACAAGCCACGCCCACTAGCCAGTCAGGGCAAGTATGCAAATTAACCCAATAAAGATGGCAGTTAATTTGCATATCCAGGCCAGAGCGAAGACTGAAGACAGTGTAGAAGCCAAGCGTTGCAGAAGGGAGCGAAGCTGTGGAGAAGCAAGCAAGTGGGGCGGTGGCAAAGGCAGGGAAGCAGGCGGGGTGGGGAGAGGGGAGAGAAGCTGGTGGGGCTGTGGAGAAGGAAGGGAAGCAGGTGGGGCAGCAGAGACAGCAGCAGGAAACCCTACTGCAAGGGGCATCTAATATATATATATATGTATATATATGTATATATATATATATATATATGTATATATATGTATGTATATATTTATATTTATATATATATGAAAGGCTAATATATTAAGTGTCTCTCCTTCTGTCCAACCATTCACTATGATGCACACTGACCACCAGGGTGCAGATGCTCAATGAAGGAGCCAAGCTGCAGTGACTTGGCAGCGGCAGTTCTCAGGTGACACATCCTGAAACCAGGAGGGAGCCCAATTCCTCATGGGGCCTCACGATTCCACCTTCGGATGTGGATTATATTGTTGCTGGGGCACTGTTGGCCCTGAATCTGGTTTACACTTGCATTTGCATTCCATACCCTGTATGACGACAACTTTGCAGAGTGCCCTCTTGCACTCCAGGACCCTTCGGAGGATATCGGAGAGCCATTTTTGGCCCAATCTCTGCAGGCCAGGCCGAGGGACCCTGCCTGCCGGAGGACCCTGCTCACTCCACAGATGCCTTTCAAGCCACAACTCCACCCCAGGTGCCACCAGCTAGGGAGGGACTGAGAGAGGTTGTCTCCAGGACAGGTCTAGTCTGTCTCATCCAGTCCTGCCCTGAAAGCCAACTTTCAATTAATTTCCTTTCAATGTGCAAGAATCTCTGCACCAGGTCAGTAGTTATTATAGATAATGCTATCATCTCACACAGGATCTCATTTCATCCTCCCCACAACTCTATGAGCCAATTAGACTCACTAGGAAATGAAGGCTCAGTGCAGATGCTGTCTGTTCAAGGTCACCAGCAGGAAGAGGCTGACCCTGGGCTGACCCCCATACTTGGCCCAGGACTGTGGGTAAAGGAGTAGGAGGGTTAGGAAGGCCACACCCCCACAAGGTGGTATTTCTATCAGTATTATTGTTATTGTTATTTTTATCCCGACATCATTAATGTGCAGTGAGTCAGAGCTGACTTAGGTTTCAGGGCTGTCACTGGGAGCAGAGTGTTTTGCTGGTTTGTCTTCATTTGGACACAATCGAGCTGGCCCCGGCTGCCCCCTTTTTGTTTTTCACCAAAGCCAGCACTCGCTAGCCAGTTGGGGTGCGAAAAAGGTCCCTCACTAGGCCTGGTCTTTTGAAGATTGGGGACCTACAAGCACTCCCCAATTGCCTCATCATTCGGAGCTCTCTAGAGTGGGGTGATACTGACACTTACTTGGAAGCAGAGAATAGCTTCTCAACAGATTCTGACATTTGGAAAACATCCAGAAACCCCATGTCCCCAGGGGAGAGGGAGTGCCAGGTTCCTGATGAAGTAGAGGAAGTGGAAAGGGGGTTTCAATAGGAGCCATCTCTCTGACCACCTGACTGCCTCTGTCAGCCAGAGGCTGGGGAGAGGAGCAGCAGGCTGAATAATAGGGAAGAGCGCCAAATAGAAATCTCATTTCCCTCAGTACCGAGACCCCCTCTGCACCCACAAAGGACTGGAATGATGCTAATTAGTATGTGAAAATAGATGTTCTGCCTTCAAACAGGGCATGGTTGCCACCCCTTGCCCCTTAGGAGAGCAAATCAGGTAGGCAAAGGAAGAGGTGCTTAATCAGAATGGAAAGCAAGAGGGCTTCATTCCGTGCTAAGACAGAATGGAGAAACAAGCAGTTTCTCCTTGTCATCTGGTCTTGGACTTCCCAGCTTCCAGGACTGTGAGAAAGAAATTTCTGTTGTTTATGAGCCACCCAGGCTATTACTAGTGGTCCTAGTAATCACGTCTGCTCTGTTCCCAGCGTTGAGTCCCACTCCCCAGGCTTTAAGTTCAGGGTTAACACTGTCTAACGGAGGTGGACGGCATAAAAGAAAATGGCCAGAGTCCTGCAACTCAGATTTTAGCAGGACCCTAAGGGTCCTTCTGGTGGGGGCAAGGCCTCCTCTGCTTCTCCCCTATACCCCAAATCTCAATGCTACTATACTTACCAAGGGAGACACAATAGGGAGTGGTGGGGATTGCAGCAAACCAGAGAGCCCTGTCTAGAAGGGGCAGCTGCTATTTAGTCCAGGAGATTATCTATATCTATATCTATATCTATATCTATATCTATATCTATATCTATGTCTATGTCTATGTCTATGTCTATGTCTATATCTATATCTATCTCTATCTATCTATCTATCTATCTATCTATCTATCTATCTATATAAAACAGGCTATATGCAAAGTGTCCCCATGGGAGTTTGACCAGGAGATTGGGAGTTCTATCCCTCACTATGATATGTGCTGACCATCAGGGGGCAGTATGGAATGAAGGCCCGGACCAGCAGGGAGGGGAGGCCCTGGGCAACAGCTGGCAGCTAGGGAAGGGAGGCCCTGGCCTGCAGCCAGAAGGCCCCAATTGGCCCTGATCACTGGCCAGGCCTAGGAGTCCTATCGGTGCACGAATTCCGTGCACTGGGACTCTAGTTTCATCATAAGAATAGAGGTCCATGTGGTCAGGTTGTACATATTTTAAAGAGAAGTTGTATGTATGATATTTATATAACATTTTGAAATATTGGCAATAAATTCAAAGTTCAAATAGAGCCCTAGCTGATTTGGCTCACTGGATAGCATGTTGGCCTGCAAACTGAAGGGTTCTGGGTTCAATTCTAGTCAAGGGCACATGCCCAGGTTGCGGGCTTGATTCCCAGTAGAGGGCATGCAGGAGGCAGCCGATCAATGATTCCCTCTCATCACTGATGTTTCTATCTTTCTCTCCCTCTCCCTTTCCCTTCCTCTCTGAAATTAATAAAAAATATATTTTCAAAAAGTTCAAATGGAAATTGTCTCTTAGGATAGTGGTCCCCAACCTTTTGGACCTCATGGACTACCGGTTGGTGATTGCTGTCTCAGGATAAGAGAGTGAGCTCCAACAATCATGTCTATTGCCCAGATCTGGTCTGAGACTGCCTCTTTCTGTCCTTAGACTTAGACAGACTTTCATTATGGTAGCACTTCTTTAGTTCAATTAAGAAAGAACATGTACCTTGGCCAGCATGGTTCAGTAATTGAATGTTGACCTATGAACCAGGAGATCATGGCTGGATTCTGGGTCAGGGCACATGCCCAAGCCCAAGTTGCACACAGCCAATCAATGATCCTCTCTCATTATTTATTTACTAGAAGTCTGGTGCACGAATTTGTGCACTGGTGGGGTCCAGCAGGCCTGCCCCTGATGGGGACCATTGGGGACAGGCCAGCTGGGACAAGGGGCCAATTGGGGGTGGAGTCAGCTGGGGCAAGGGGCCTTGGATAGTTTTATGGCTGGCCCTGCCCCCAATTGGGATGGGTATGCCCATTGCTGGTTGGGGTGAGGGGCCATAGGCATTCCGGTTGTTTTGCTATTCGGGCTATTTGCATATTACCCTTCTATTATATAGGATTTATTTTAAAAATATATTCTTATTGATTTCAGATAGGAAAAGAGAGGGTGAGAGAGATAGAAACATCAATGAGAGAGAATCATTGATCGGCTGCCTCCTGCATGTCCCATACTGGGGATAGAGCCTGCAACCCAGGCATATATCCTGACTGGGAATCAAACCGTGACCTCCTGGTCCATAGGTCAATGCTCAACCACTAAGCCACACCCACCGGGCCTCTCTCATTATTAATGTTTCTCTCTGTCTCTCTCTTCCTCTCTGAAATAAAAAATACATTTAAAAGAAAGAAAATATATAGACTATTTTAACTTTATCTGTTCATTTCTTCATTAATGGGTAATAGTCCCCTCATGCTCATAATGTGACCTTGATTTTTCCACTTATTTATGTATTCACTGGTTGCTTCTTGCATGTGCCCTGCTTGGAAATCAAACCCACAACCTTGGCATATGTGGACAACACTCCAATCAAATGAGCTACCTGGCCAGGGCATGACCTTGATTTCTGAGGCAGCGTAAGAACCTACAATTGTGCCTGTTCTCCAAACATTCCCAGAAGTCACTGCAAGAGGTAGAGGAAGTGGCCAATCGGACCCTGGGTCTGACCTACTGCAGAATCCCGCATGCTCCTATCTTCCTAGCTAAGGAAGCAATCCCCATGGAGGCTCTGCAGTGTCCCACCCTCCCTGTGAAGGTATGCAGAGACTCTGAGTCCTTGTTTAGATGAGCTGGTGGAGAAAGTGCCATAGATCCTGCACCAGAAGAAAGAGCTTGGCAACCTGGCCTATGCCACCAGGGGCTTGGGGCAGGTGTTGGGCAGGAAGATGACCCGCTGAGTGACCTGGACCATCTCCACCTAGACTTTGTGCATGCAGAGCTGTGGTGGCAGATCACATGCCTCCCTAGGGCTGCTAGGACCTGGCCCGTCAGCTGCCTGGGCAGGGGAAAAACAGATGCTGCTGTTCTCTAGCCAAATCGAGCCACTCTCGAAAACCATATCTGCCCAGCAGCCAAACTACCTCTGGGCAAATTGGCAAAGATGGAGCTGGTGAGGCTGTGGGGAAACAACCACGCTCCTACTTAGCCCATCAGATTGGCATGATCTTTGTGATAAGCAATTTCTCAATCTCTGCTTAATAACAAGTGAATATGGTCTTTGACCCAATAATCTCAGGAATTTATTTTACTGAAAAGCCTGCTCATGTGTCAAATTAGGTATTTATACAATATCATTATTTACAGCAATGTCATAGCAAAATATTGGCAATGACCCAAGAGTGTTCATTTTGGAGAATGGGCTCAATGAATATGGCAGAGGCATGCTACGGAAAATTATGCAGCTGTGAAAAAGAATGAGGACTCTCTATCTACTGGTAGTACTAATTTCTAGATATGCTGATAAGTGAAAAAGCAGGGTGCAAAACATTATACAATAAAATGTATAATGTACTCTCATTTGTGTAAAAAATAATTATGTGTGTGTACTTGTCTATGCTAAAAGGACCACAAAAAATTATGACTATTATTTACTGTAGGAAGAGAAACTTTGTGGCTGGGACTAGGGAGAGAGAAACACTTTTCATCATGCATATTTTATAACTTTTAAAAAACATATTTATTGATTTCAGAGAGGAAGGGAGAGGGGGAGAGAGACAGAAACATCAATTATGAGAAAGAATCATTGATCAGCTGTCTCCTGTAGGCCCTACATTGGGGACTGAGCCTGCAACCTGGGCATGTGCCCTGACTGGGAATCAAACCATGACCTCCTGGTTCATAGGTCAATATTCAACCACTGAGCCAAGCCAGCCTGACATATTTTATATATATCTATATCTATATCTATATCTATATCTATATCTATATCTATATCTATATCTATATCTATATCTATGTCTATATCTATATCTATATTTATATCTATATCTATATCTATATATATTTTAAATCCTCATCTGAGGATATTTTTTCCATTGATTTCTTAAGAGTGAAAGGGAGGGAGGAGCAGGGAGGAGAGAGAGAAACATCGAAGTGAGAAAGACACAGCGACTGGCTGCCTCTTGCATATGCCCCCAATTGGGTGCAGGGTGTGAACACACAATGGAAGTACATGCCCTTGACCAGGAATTGAACCCACTACCCTTTGGTCTGCAGGCTGATGCTCTAACCACTGTGAAAACTGGCCAGGGCTCTATTTTATCTTTTAAATTTTGAACCATGTGCGTGCCTTTAATGTAGAAAAGATTTAACATGTGAGAAATGGCAAGCTTACAAAGAAAATGAAACATACCAAAGCCAACATCCATATTCCAGGATGGGTGCTCCTGGCCTTTCAGCCCCACACCCTCCCTGCAGCACGGCCCCTTACCTGCTCCTTCTCTGAATACGGATTGTTGAGGACCACAGGCACATTGCCCTTCCCCCACAGGTCATTAAAGACACGGTCGTTCTCCACGCCAAGAGGCTGAGGTTTGTGTGACTTGGCATCCAGGTCTCTGCAAAGCAAGGGAGTGGCGTGAGGAAAGCACAATGTGAGGAGTGGCCAGCTAGCTGGTGGCCCTGGTCCGGAATTCCCAAGGCAGCCCAGAGCCTCCATGGCTCACCCCCAGGACTATGTGGAGCCAGAGAGCACTGGGTGCCCAGCTTGCTGCCTCATAGGATTGTCAAACACAAAGGTGAGCTCATCCAAGTTGGCACCCATGGCTGGCATCCACCCATCTTCGCGGGCATCATTTCTGGATGGCCATGATATGTACTGTGCTCCTTCTTATCCTCTCCCTCATTTCAAAGATCTACGAATAGAGAAAGCTCACTTCCTAGCAGAACCCCAGGTAGAATCCCTGACACAGTGATGCCTATCAGCCTTAATTATGTAGGAAGTAGGAGGAGGAGGGATAGGGAAGGAAACCAGTCCTGTGGGCCAGGGTGGTAGGTCCTCTCAACACTAGGCACTGACAAGAAGACTAATGACACCAGCCCAGGGTAAACTGGAATGCTCCTGAAATAAGGGGAACAGAGCAGGTAAAATAATACTATTAAAATGATGGCTCATATTTGTTGTGCACTTTACATATGTTTTGGTTAATTAATCTTTGTGACAACCCTGTTAGATATGAATATTCACCATTTTACGGATGGTGGAGGTGAGAAAAAAAGCTAAATTGTTCAAGATCACAGGATCCCAATCTACTCTTCACATCCTTCTGAAGAGGAGGCTCCCATTATTATCATTTGTCATCATCACCACCACCATCACACTACCATCATCGCATCCACGATTCTCAGGATTATCACCATCATCACTATCATAATCAACACCATTCAACTTCTCTTCATCAGCATAACTGTCAACATCACCATAATCATCACCACCATCATCACCAGTGTTAGGATTGTCTGTATCACCACTACCATAATCACTCTCATCATTACCGTCACCACCATCCCCATCCTCCTCCTCCATTACTATTATCAGTCTCACTGTCACCATCAGATGAAGAAACAGGCTCAGAGAGATTAAATCACTAGCCTAAGTAACTCAGTTAGTGATGGTGGAGTTAGGATTCAAACCCAGCTTGTTCCTGACTCTAGAGCTTGACTTCAAAACCAGAAGCTCTCCTCACTCCCAGGCTTTGACCTTGAATAAGTTCAGGAGGAGGCTTTCTCAGCCAGGTTCCACAGACTGGCCATCCTCTGAAATGGAGGGAAAGCATGGCTGGGGTGGGACTGAGACTGCATTAAAATCCAAACCTGTTCTTCCTCCCTCTGAATGCTGTCCTCTGCTTCCTGCTTCTTTTCAACCCTGCCCCCAGGGTTATCCTGACTACGGCATATATCTGCTTCCCAACCTTGAGCGTCTAAGCTGGCCCTTGTCTAGCCTTCTGTTTTATGTTTCCAGCTTTGTGGTCTTGGCTCCATAATTTCCCCTGATCAGCTATTTGGGATGAATCAGAAGACAGGGCCCAAGTGAGTGCATGGCCCTGGGCAGCCAGCTGCTCCAGTTGCTCATTGGGGTCCAGGCAGACCCCCTCTGGGCTGCATTTTGCAGAGTTCTGGTGGTCCTCTTCTGCTCCCTTGCTTGGAAAGCTCTGCAACTGTCAGAGGGAACATAGTGTTTTACCCTCTTTTCTAGTAAAATGTCACTAAAACGCACCGGGAGTAGTTTTTGATTACAGAACCCAAGTCAATAGTTTACCTATGTGGTGAAGAACATAGGAAGCTCATCTGTTGAGAGGGCTCCTTTAAATGTCACTCAGCTTCCTCTCAGCTCTGAAACTCCTGACTCTGATCACTCGACCATAAACCCGGATTCAGCAGAGAATGGATGAGGCTAATACTGTTTGAGCATCCTTGCACAGAAATTATTTCATTTAATTGCAACAGATATTAAAAGCCCAATTTTACAGATGTGAAAACTGAGCCCTGAGAAGTTAGGTTAGTTTCCCACGGTTCCATAGTAAGCACACAGCAGAGCTGGGATTTGAAACTAGGTCTGACAGGTGCTCAGTCCAGATCCTTCCTTTAAAAAAGCACAAAACCAACAAAAAATAGAGACAGGAAAAAACAAACAAACAACTAATCAGGATGCTCATGCTAAGCCAGGGGCTAAAGAGCAAGTAACCCAACATCGCTCACAGAAGGAGGCCCGCTTACAAAAATTACAGGGTCCAATCACCTAGGCAACTCTGCAATGGCTCCTGGGCTTGTCTGTGAATCTACAGGGAGCGAGCCACTTTCACCACCATCCTTTTAACAACTTTGTTTAAATAATGCTTTTGAAGTGTTTCGTCAACATGCACTTACTTAGGAGTCCTATGTGATCAGTAGAAGAAAATATTTTGAATATGACACCAGGAGGAACAAGCAAGTTGAGTTATTTGGCTCCCATTCCCCCAGGGGCAAAATTAGAAGTAGATTTAGGTAGATGCCAACCCCAGTCCGTCAGTGATAAGCAGGTCTGAGGGAAATAATCTGGCTTACTGCTACAATCTCACTCGCCCTGGGACTTACCTGCCTGATGGGCTTGTAAGGGTAGTGCAGCCTGTGTAAGCACACTAGCTATGAATTGAGTTCAATTCTTAGTGTTGATGGTTCTAAGCTGTGCAACTTTGGGTATTTTGGATACTTGTCTTTTCTAATTCTCCATTTGTTCATCTCTAAAATAGGGTTAATCATAATAATGCCTTATTTTAATGGTTAAATGAGGTCACACTCACAGCATTTATACCTACCATCACCACTCTGCAGTCAGGATTCTATGGCGAATGCTGTAGCTGAGAAGTAGGGTGAGGGCCTCTGGGTTTGGGAATAGTCATGACTGTAATACCTCATATCACAAACGCTGGGCAGGATTCTCCAGTGTCTCCAGGGCCCTGGCTGGGTGGATTGGGCTGAGTTTGGATCCTGGGAAACTGAAGAGCACACAACAGCCCCTGCTCAGCTTCCAAGGCACCTCAGGGCCTCAGTTTCCCTTTGACTGGCAGACTCTGAGAAAATATTCTGATGACGTCTGAAACTTGATGACTAGTAGTCAAGTGATCTGTGGCCAACACTGCAATCTACAAAGTCAGTAGAGGGTAAGAGCATGGGCTTGGAGTCAAGTCCTGGCTTTATCGCTTACCAGCTGTGTGACTTGAAACAAGTACTAGGAAAACAGGGTGCTATGAGGAGCAAATGAAGTACTCAATGAAAAGACCTTAGTATGGGGCCAGGCCCACCTGAAGTGCTCTGTAGGGGCTGAACATAATGATAATAAAACTCAGGCCATTTGTGACAACATAGATGGACCTTGAGGGCATTTTGCAAAGTGAAATAAGTCAGAGGAAGAAAGACAAATACTGTATGATTTCAAGTATATGCCGGAAGCCAATTCCAGCATGTCAGCAGGACTGAATCATCTCGAGATGTCTGAGGGCATTTCCCCAAACCTGAAAAGGATGCATAAATTGATTGCTTGCTGCCAGACAGTTATAAGGGCATCTTAATCTACATGTTATTGCCTCCTACTGGCCAAACACCTGAACAGCTGTAGGCCGTTCTTTCAATCTGACAATGGATTCTGTGTAGATGTGTATATCTACCATGCCTTAGGAAAAATTGTGTTAATAAAAAGCAAGGAGTTCTGAAACAAGGACAACTTGGTTTCTTTAGCCACACTCCTCTGGCCTCCCATAATGCCTTCCAAAACTATTATATGTTTTGCTCTGGACTCTTTGTTAACTTACACACAGTGCTTTTCCAGATTCCTGAACCTTCCTAGATGCTGGATCAAGAACACCAGCGTTTCATATACGTGAAATATAAAAACCAAACTAAAGCAAACTCATAGATACAGAGAACTGGTGGTTACTAGAGGTAAAGGGGTTCGGAGGAAGGGCAAAATGGGTAAAGGGGATCAATTCTATGGTGAAGGATGGTAACTAGATTTAAAATAGTAAACACAATTTAGTGTATACAAATATTATAATGTTATACGCCTCAAATACATATAATCTTGTATACCAATTTTACCACAATAAAAAAACCTGCCAAAAAACAAAATAAAAACTCATGCTTCTCACAGAAGGCTCCCTTGCCCCCAAGTTAAGCTAATACTCTAGGGTCAAAATTGACTTCTGTTCCTCCAGCCACATTCTAATGCATGGTTTCTCTTTTAATTCTGAACATTCATTGAGATTTCTAGGTAGAACCAGGACAGTGCTGTGTGTCCATGGGCAAGTTGCTTAACATCTCTGAGCTTCAGTTCTATAAAAGGGGGCTAAACCACATGTCCTACTTAGGGAGCCTAACTCATGAAAAGAGATAATCTGTAAGTAACCCCAAGTGGAAAAGAAGTTATCAGAGCCCAGGGCGAGGCTGACCAGCTGGTCCAGATGGAGGCTGGACTGGGGACCTTGGCCTCTTTAAAACCCTCCTCAGGGCAGCAAGCTGACAACCTGGATTTCTTCTGATAGGAAGGATTTTAAAGTGATCGCTCCCAAGTGCAGGAGGACTTGGAAGCCCCGAGATTCTCTTCCTTGCAATGCCTCACACACTGCCACCACCTGCCAGGGCCACCCCGCCACCCTGGGGTGAAGAGATGAGGCTATGTCTAGACTAAGCATCACTTCTACCCCCAGGTAAGGGCCAGCACCCCCAAACAACAGGACCAGGGATGCCCATAAGGGAAAGGGACTAGATGGAGCAGAATAAGTCTGTCCAAAGGAAAGGGATGGAAGGAAGGGAATGAGACTGAGAGAGCAGAAGGTCAGGGGCACTGCCAAGAACCAGCCTCTGCTCAGACCCCAGAAGTCACAGACCAGTAAATGTAACCTGGTGTGGGGCTCAGGGCCTGGCGGGCTGCCCGCCTCATGGTCACCTGTTCATGCAGCATCTGGGATGCCAGTTCCGATCCCAGCCCCCAAATGCAGTTTGGATGGAGAGGTTCCTGGGAGGATGCCTCATTTCCAGGCAGCCACATGCTCCAACGGGCCTGAACTGTGCCCAGCCTGCCAGCCCCGAGAGTGGCTCCAAAGACACTGTCACTGTGTTTCCTTTTCCTAACCTGGGACATGGATTCTTAGTGAGGCACTTATTTCAGCCACTAGGAGGCAGTTTGGCAATTTGTGGGGGCACCTGTGGTTGTCATAGTGGGAGGGAGGTGGCTTCTGGGGTCAAGGACATCCTGTAACACCAGGAACACTCCCACACAAGCACTAAGGGTCCTGACTGCCACACCACCTTTGAACATTCACACAGATTTTTAAAAATGCTTACATTTCTGAGCCATGATCCTAATTTGTTTTAAAATAGACTGAATTTGCCGAAACTGGTTTGGCTCAGTGGTAGAGTGTCGGTCTGCGAACTGAAGGGTCCCAGGTTCGATTCTGGTCAAGGGCATGTACATGTACATTGGTTGCGGGCACATCCCCGGTAGGGGGTGTGTAAGGGGCAGCTGGTCGATGTTTCTCTCTCATCGACGTTTCTAGCTCTCTATCCCTTCTCTCCTCCTCGCTGTAAAAAATCAATAATATATATATATATTTAAAATAAAATAAAAATAGACTGAATTTTCCACTGCTGCAACTAAATCAGAGGAATGGCATTGTTTTATTGGGAGCTGTTCACCATTTCTGGAAATCACATCACCAAGGCGACGACGCTGTTGGTGGCATTCGAGATACCAAAACAACACACGTGTGTCAATCTGCATCTGACTTGGCTATGTTTGCGGCACTTCTATGTTTAGGTGCAAACAGCTGACCATTCCAGTGGAGTCGGGCCTGAGCACTGATATGTGAAATTACAGGTTCTTTTATCATCAATTATTTTTTTGCCCTGTCTTTATTTTGTAGTTAGGGCATTAAATTGATTTAAAAAATGTCAAGTGTGGATAGGTTATATGATGCATGAATTAGCTGCTGGTTAGTAAAGGGACATTTAAAAAGATTTGTTAAGCTCAGCCAGTGTGGGTCAGTGGTTGAGTGTCAACCTATGAACCAGGTGATCATGGTTTGATTCCTGGTCAGGGCACCTACCAGGTTGCAGGCTCAATCCTCAAGGGGGCGTGCAGGAGGCAGCCAATAGATGTTTCTCTCTCATCATTGATCTCTCTCTCTCTCTCTCTCTCTCTTTCTCTCTCTCTCTCTCCCTTCCTCCATGAAATCAATAAAAAAAAAATTAAATTAAATATCTGTTAAAAGGAGGTGGGGTTGCTTTGAGTCCAGCATGGGTATAAACCATTGAGCATGGGGAACACGTGCTCTTATTAAATATCCCTCATCTTTACCATTTATGTAAGTGGTTTCATGAAGCCCTGGACTTGTCCTGCCTTGCTTCCTCCCAAATCTTACCTCCTGCAAATAGTTTTTTCTGCTGCTTTCAGTAAAACAATTGCACTACGTGCAAGGTTGGCCCAGCTGCTGCTTCCTCCCCAGAGGAGGAGTTGGAATAACCCCACTGGGTTGCCAGCTTTCCTCCCCACATAAGCAGAAAATGCCAGCCTGGGCAACACAGAGAGGCTGGCACCCACTTCTTCAAGTTCTAGCCTCAGCTCCCACCTAATCTGAGCAGGAGCCCTGTTTTGGGGAGTTGGGCCAATTCTCTACCTTGATTCCTCCCCCTCTGTCACAGCCCTTGACACGCTGCCCAAGGAGAGAACTGGATTAGCCTGAGGTTTGCCAGTGCTCCGCTCTCTCCTCTCTTTCCAAGGCCTGGACACCCACCTCACCTACTGGGTGACCTTGGGAAAGCCCCTCCTCTCTGACCCTCAATCTTCTCACCCATTGATATGCGAACTGCAAACATACCCGTTGTCTGGGGTGGCTGGAGGGTTACATGGAATCAAGATTGAAAAACGTGACACCAGCTAACATGATTGACAGCTCTGGGATTCATGGCAAGGGATACCTCCTAGATGCAATGCCCATTCTGCTCTTGCAATTTTAAAGGAAAGAGGCAAGGGTGAGAGAGTGGCTGTGCCCAGCAGATGTCGGGGACAGCTCAAGTTGCCTTCCGGGCTGCGAGGTTGAGCTACAGCACATGCACACATGCACACCTGCGGGGCTTACCTGTCCACCTGGACTTCTGCATCTTTTGTCTCCACCTTGGCAGGTCCCCTTCCGTTGAGCCCTCTGTCAGGAGTGGTGAGAAGGTTCAGCACAGGCTTGATCTCCTTGAGCAGTTCATTGTGCTCCTCACTGCACTGAAGGGCAACCCCGGCATTTTTCTTGGTAGTGTCCAGGCCATTGGTGTGGGACAGCGAGCCAGCTCCTGGCCCATTGTCCTGGGCGTGCTGTGGCCCACTGCTGGGACCCGAGGCCCTGTCCACCGCCAGCGGCTGCTCTTTGCAGGATGATGACTGGTGTGACAGATCGACAGCTGTGGTGGGAGGACCCAGGGGCCGTGTCACCCGGATGGTCTTGGGGGTCCCATCCCCAGTAAAGGTGGTCTCCAGGTGCGTGGTGAAGCCCTCCGGGCCCCTCAAAATGAGGACCACGTGGGTCTCGGAGGCAATGCCCCTGAGCACCTCCAGGGCACTGGCGTAGCTCAGGTCCACCAACGGCTGGCCATTGACAGCAAGAATGATGTCTCCGGCCTGGATGAGGCCGCTCTGCTCTGCAGCACCCCCTCGAATTAGGTCAGAGACGATCACAGGGGGCTTGCTCACCCGCTCCTTCACCAGGAACCCCAAGCCCCCCTCTTTGCGCTTGAAGAGGCGGACAGAAATCACGTTGGGTTGGATTTGTTCAACATTAAACATGTGATTCTCCATGGTGTCGTGTCTGAGGGTCTGAAGACCTCAGACTTTGTTGAGCCTGGTGGCTTAGCCAGGAGGAGCCCAGCTCAGGCTGTGCGGAGGAGGAGCCGGGACTGTGGTGAGTCTCTTGGGCTTGTCTGACTTTGACGTCAACCTGGTATCACCCACTCATTGCTGTTCGGCGGTCGGTGGCATGATTTCACGCGCCTGCCTCCCTCCTCGTTCTCTAAGGAAGTGATGGCTGATTAGGTAGACGTCAGGAGAAGCGGTGGGATGTGTCCCTAAGCAACAGGTCAGGCGAACTGTGAGGGGAAGGAACTGGTAGATGTGTCTAGAGGCGACACATGCTCTTGGGAACTATTCCCTGGGTATGGCCAGCCCGTGAGACACAGATGTGATCCAAAGCTTCCTGAGCTGAAGAGAAGGAACAAGGGACAGAATTTAAAAAGAGGTCGAGGTGGGAGTGCCCAACAGTACCTTCAAAAGGAAGCTGGCAAATGAGAAGTCTAGCCATAAGACGCTCTGGAGGGCCAACCCAGAAACAAAATCCATTTTCTTCAAGGAGGATACTTCCCAGTTGGCTGCAAACTGCCTGGGTTCATCTCCATGATCAAAGCCCTGGGTAACCACACACAATCCTTTCAGCCTCAAGGAATCAGAAGGCAAAATCTTATTTTTTCCCCCCACTGCAAGCATCCACCCTCCAACTTGTCACACCCGTGGCCGTTGTCTGTCTGTCTCACATTTTCCGTCCTCGGGTCAGGAGCTCAGCCAGCACAGATCTGTGGGCTCTCCTCTCTGGCTGCCCCCAAAGCCCTCACAGCAACCCCTGGAAGGGGACACTGCCTTTTGTGGAGTCACCAATTAAAGATGTCAACTGGCTTTTATGACCATTTTTATAATTACTGAGTTGTTCCAGATTCAAAAGGACAGACTTAGCCACCATTACAAACCAAATTGGTGTAAGTACAGACACAGGTCAATATAAAGCTTTGGAGGACATAGGTATTGATACTTCACAGACCACCTGACACCTTAACATAAAAACATTGGGAAGAGTAAGCAAAAAGCAGGCACTTAGTGTTTGTTGAATGAAGAAAAAAAATCCCAAAAGACTTAACATATGATTTTTCTTCTTTGATGAGCACAGAAACCCTTCAATAGACAAGAAGACCAAAGCTTGGGAAGGGTCAGTGACTTGTCCAAGGTCAAGTAGAGAATGAGGGAAGATTTGAACTCAGATTGGTCCCACTCCTGAGCCTTAGCTTTTAAACTTATATCTAGGTTTAAAAAATTTATATTCTTATTATTTTTACAACTCCCACCAGCTCCTCCAGGCTAGGGAATCTGAGTAATGTGCTTGAAGAACTGAAGGCCAATAGGCTGCTGTGGCTCAGGTGAGGTGTGTGCACCTGTGGCATGTACAAAGCGGGCAGCGATGTAGGTGTGTCCTTTGTGACTAGGCTGGGGCAGGTGATCTGAGGTTGTGGGTGGATTGGGAACAGGTGCAGTGGGTGGAGAACCAGTACATCCCTGTCCTCGTCCCCAGTTCCATCTTCACCCCTCTGCGGGCATTCACTATGCCTTAGCACAGTGAGGGCTACCATCTGCCACTGCTAACAACTCATTCCCTCCTTTCCCTTTTAGCAGCTTCCCGGGTCACCCCGGGGCTGGGCTGAGGCAGATGACAGGCTCCTGCTACCTCTGAGAGCAGGAAGTGGATGCATACACCCCAATGAGCAGGAGGTACCCCCTCCTGGGTCCCCTGCAGGGCTGGTTAGCAAGTTACTCCCCCCTCCCCATTTTACAGCTTGCTTTACGTAACTCTGCCAGTCCCTCTGTGTGGGTGAGGGAATAATGACTACCCAGGCCCAGCCCAGGCTGTGTTCTCCATCTGGTGTTGCTGTGTGTGTGTGTTTCTCTGTGTATTCATGCACCGCCTCACGCGGTGTCATTTCTCTGCTGTGTGAGTGTGCATGTGTGGCCTGTGGAGGGACGGGCTGAGTGTCTTCCAGCATCCTGCTCCTGGGGGCTGGGACCATCGTGCTCTCCTCGCCGGGGAGAGGATGGGTCCGCCTGCTTCCCATCTTCCTTAACTCTCCATGAGACCATTGCTTCTTGGTACCAGACCCAGGATGCTCACTCTGTAGCTGGAAGCAGAGCCAGCGGGGACCTCCCGAATGGGCACTCAGCTAAGGTCTTTAATTAAAGATGAGACTTGAAGGGGAGCTCCTGGGGAGGCGAGGCCCTGTGCTCGCTTCCTCCACACACTGGCCTGGGCCAGACCTTCCCAAAGGACGTAGGCTGGACTTGGCTCAAGAAAAAGCAACAAAGCAACCCACAATCCCCCCACCCCCAGCCTTGCTTCGCTCTCTTTCTCAGCTGTTTTCAAATCAGACAGAGCTGTTGGCAGGTTCCGTTTCTCAGACTTTGGCTCTAGAAAGGCAACTTGAAATTTGGAAGGAATTGGAAAGGGGCTGGGCTCCAGAGGCAGGAAGAAGTCAGAGTCCGACAGACAGAATGAGAGTGGGCAACAGAGAACACAGCCCTGGGACCAAGTGAGTGGATTCTGAGTACTCACTGTGGCCAATCCTCACCCTAAAAACAGCCCGACAATACGAGGTGTCTCTCCTTTTCCTTCCCAAAGCACACTTTCCCCTGCTGTCAATTTTTATTCTCACCCAGACCATTGTCAGGGCTGACTATGCCCATTTTATTGATGAATAAATTAAACAACTACAGGAAGAACCCCTTGTCCCAGCTCGCAAATTCCCAGTGTCCAGCAAGCTCCTCAGTCCTGGGCCACCCTCCTGCTACAGGGAAGATTTTAAAGGCCCTTTCTGGTCCTATCTGTGTGTTTCTGGGCGAGTTCTTTATTTTCTTGGAGCCTCGGTTTCCTCATCTGTAAAATGGGGTCATTATGTAATGACCACCTCCCTGGGAAACGGGGAGGATTAAATGAACCAGTGAATGCAGGGTGCTCAGCAAGGTCACAGAGTGAAGGCTCAGGAAGAAACGGCATCCTGTCATCGTTGCACTCAGCGTCACCCTCAGGCTTTCTGGCTCACCACTGAGCTCACTTTCTACTCCACTGCAGTCTCGCCAAAGGTGCATCATGTGCCACCCAGAGGCGGCCTTTGTTTGAAAGCACACCGAGGACTCACGACAGTCACAGTGCGGCACAGCGACTACAACCCGGCCTCCGCCCTTTGGGGTTGTGGCTTTAACAAACCCGGTGTGCGTGCCCGCCGGTGCACGTGCCATGGCAACGATACTTGGACCGGGCCTCATTCAAGCAGCTCAGCAGTGTCGGCGTATTTGTTTCCGTTACCTGGCTGCGCGGAAACAGGCACTGGCTTTCAGGGATGACTGCCAGAGAGAAGCAGGGAGCCAAAATAGGCCAGCGTCTGCCACCACCACCGTCTCGCTGCTGTGCGACCTTGGGCAAACCGCTCCCCAGCCCGGGCCACGCTTCTGCGATCAGAGGAATGTGACAGTCACAGCTCTGAGTGACTGAGAATATACTGTGTGCTAAGCATGGTGCTGAGTCCTATGAAGCAAGAGCTGACAAGGTGATCGCGGCTGAGAGAAGTGTGCGGGGAGGAAGCCCTGGGTGGATGTAAAGGAGTGGATCCTGAGGACTCACCAAGGTGAATCCCGATCCTAACAATATCCCACAAAATCATGCCTCCCTCTTTTTCCTCCCCAAAGCACATCCTCCTCTGCAGCAACCTGACCAAGGTCGTGTTCGACGGTCCCCATTTTACCGATGCAGAAATTCAGCTAAACAGGGAGACCTGCCTGCTCTGGCTTGCCTATGGCTTTCTGTTTCTGCAGTGGGGTCAGAGGGTTTGGGAATCAGCAACAGCTGAGGGGTCAAGAGCTGTGCCACCAACACAGCAGCCCCTGGCCACAGGTGGCCATGGAACTCCTGAGCTGTGGCTGGTTCCACTGAGATACACTGTATGAGTAAAATGAACACTGGATTTTAAAGACTAGCAGGAAATAAAGAACATAAACTACCTCTAATTTTCCAGTATCTATTACTCACGTCAAACTGATAGCGTCTTGGATATATCAGGTCAAGCACGATGATTGGAAAACGTATTCACCTGTTGCTTTTGACTCTTGAGAATGAGACCACTGCACAATTAAAGATCACCCCTGTGGCTTAGATTGCACTGCCACTGGCAGCGCTGGTCTAGAGTCTGGTTCTAGCGTAGGGGTGTCGAACTCAATCAGAGAAGGGGCCAAAATCTAAAATCCAGCCTAAATCGCGGGCCGAATGGTTTACTGAACAGTCATAAACTGTCATTGTGATGGAAACGCAGCGGAGTGCAGCGATGACAGCGCGGTGCGGGCCACATTGTAAGGCCTGGCGGGACGGATTTGGCCCGCGGGCCTTGTGTTTGACACATGTGTCCTAGCGTCTGGCTCCTGGACCAGAGCTCTTCATGTCCCCCTGACGTCCCCCTGGGATCTACTTAGCCAGGCAGTTGATACTTCCGCCTAAAGATAGCGGAAAAATGACACAGAAGGTTAGCAAACGTCTCACCACTGTTTGAGGCTGACTGCTGAGAATGAGGCTGATGGGGTTAGAATGGGGAAAGAGAAAACCCACTGAGAACCTTGTGGAGAGCCAGGTAACAGGAAGGTGTTACCTGAGCTAACAGTCCAGAACCCAGCCTCCTGTCACCCAAATGGCCTTTAAAATCTACCCTGAGAATACTTGTCTCATTGAAGAGAATAAAGCAGATCCCCATTTGCAGGTAGAAAATGAGCTTCAAGACATACCATTAGGTAAAAGAAAGAAAGAAAAGAAGAAAAACCAATGCAGAGACCATTCTAGAAGGAAGGAGTATCATCGGTTGCATCTTACAAGGAGTATTGGAAGTCAGAAGTAGGAGGAAGCACTGAATATCTTTCTTCTTCCTATTTGAATATAATTTAAATTATTTTTATCACGAGTGTGACCTTTTAAATGAGCAATGTTGAAGAAAAGAACAGCCCGCCTGTGAACGCCTCGGTGTTTCCACTTTGCGCACCCACAAAATCTATAATGGATGATAGCCCTGTATCCCATCTCTCTCCAATCTCATTTAAAAACAAATTCAAGTCCTCCACGTCTTAAAACGAAACAAAAACTGCTGCCTCCAACACAAACAAAAGACTGAAAACGTAACCCAACTGTGCTCTCAAAAAAACCCTCAACAAAACCACCAACTTCCCTCCATCTCTCAGCTAATTTGCAGTCTTTCCCCAGAGAGCACAACCCCCGGAACAAGCTGATGTGCCTTCTTCCACGCCAACGCACAGCCACAAACCCGCCAACCTCTGCAAATCGGGGGGTAAGTTGTTCCGTGTTTTGAGGATGCCAGTCAGACATCCCAGACCCCCATTCCCCCAGATTCCTGGCTACGGCTGGCCTGGGATGACTCTGACCAAATGCCCCACCTCAGAGGCGGGAATGAGCATGATGGACAGTTATTTAAAGTCTGACAGTACACCTTGCACCTGAGGGCTTAGGAAATCCATACTCTCTCACATCGTTGCTTCGTACAGTCCCTCTGTGTGGTGATGTAACTATACTCCCTGACTTAAAATACACAGATCTTTGACCTGGCTGCCAATTTTTGACCTGGCAATTCAATTTTTAAAATTTGCCCCTTTTGATGAAACACACACACACACACACACACACACACACACACACAGGATCCTTCCTTGCAGGGTTGTTCAGAATATCAAGAGATTGGGAAAATCTGAATATCCACCATGAGAGTGGCACGTCCCTGCAATGGAATCCTGGGCAGGCATGAAACACTGGGGGCTAAGATCTAAAAAGGTCAATGAGCCGAAACCGATTTGGTTCAGTGGATAGAGCGTCAGCCTGCAGATTGAAAGGTCCCAGGTTTGATTCCTGTCAAGGGCATGTACCTTGGTTGCGGGCACATCCCCAGTAGGGGGTGTGCAGGAGGCAGCTGATCGATGATTCTCTCTCATCGATGTTTCTAACTCTCTATCCCTCTCTCTTCCTCTCTGTAAAAAATCAATAAAATATATTTAAAAAAATAAAAAGGTCAATGATCTTCAAGATATATTACTGAATTTAAATAGAGAACATGTATAAGAATGTATTTCTATATGCACCCTACTTAGTTATCCATACTCCCATATAAGCTCGAAGGTGCACCAAAAATCTCTGGGAAAAAACACCCAAGATATTAGGAACAGGCTGCTTCTGGGAAAGGGCCCTGGGAGGCTGGGGGTCGGTGGGAGGAAAGCTTACTTTCTGTTGTCTATTGTTTTGCTTCCTGTCTATTGAGAACATTAAAAGAGGATTTGATGTGTCGGGTCCTGGAACTCAAGAGAGGCAGCTACAAACGCAGGCCCTGGACGCTGGTGGTAAGTCGCTCCCACTGGGGTGGGCCAGGGTGTTACTGGTCCGTGGTGGAGTCCATCACAAAAGAGAGCTCCAGGGCAGGCATCTCTGTGTTGGAATAGACCTGGGGAATTATGGAGCCTTCATTTCATCTTCATTTTTCAAAGCTCATTTTTATGAGCTAGTTCAGCTGCTATAGAGCACTATATCCATCAAATAGACAGAAAATTCCAAGGCTTAAGACTGAGTTTCTTTTTTTTTTCTTTCTTTTTTTTTTTTTTTTTTGTCTTAATCCACACCTGAGGATATATTCCCATTGATTTTTTTTAAAAGAGAGAGTGGAAGAGATAGGGTAAGACAGAGAGAAACATCGATGTGAGAGAAACACATCATCTGGTTGCTTCCTGTACAAGCCCAACCAGGGGCTGGGCTTGGGAGGAGCACTGGGGAGGAGCCTGACCAAGGTATGTGCCCTTGCCCGGAATCGAACCTGGGACCCTTCAGTCTGCAGGCGGAGGCTCTATCCACTGAGCCAAGCCGGCCAGGGCAGGACTGAGATTCTTACATTGCTTCCATCCAGGGACCCCTCCATAGTACTCAAATCCCCAGAGATGTCTCTCTCCTCACCTCCACCAGACCTCATGGCTGGAAGTGTCATGTGTGGTCCAAGGCATGGACCACATACCTTTGTGATTCCCCCGAACCACCTGTTAGGTTCAGATTTCTAAGCTGCAATATGGAAACAAATTGGGACAATTAAATGGGAAAGCATTTGGTGTAATAAAACCCATAATGTACATGGCACTGTTAACTATTCTTTTTTTAGTCAATTTAGATCACACCTCAAGGAAAATGAACAATTTCAGGCCAGATATGCAAACATAACTATGGCCAGATGATGGCCTTATTACTACACAAAGGAAACAATATTACCAGTGGTCTCTGAGACGCTCCTTAAGAACCATTAAAAACCAATGGCACATTTCCTCCCTCCAAGAAACCTCACCCTCTTTTACTTCCTTTTTCTTCTTCTCCTTCCCTTACTCTCTCCCTTCCTTTTCTTTCATCCAAGCCAAACCCTCATTTACTAATTCTTACATTGCTCCTGCCTGGCTCAGTGAGGATCTCGGCACTGGAGATGTAAGGTGGGCAGGACAGACAGCATTCCTGCCCTCAGAGCTCACAACCTGGGGCAGAGGTGGGCGTAGACATTTAGCAACAAGTATAGTGACTAGAACAAAATATTGGTAGAAATACAGTGTGCTAACAGGGGCATGGACATGATAACTAACGGTCTTGTGGGTGGTCAGGGAAGGTTTCCTGGAGGAAGAGTCACGATATAGAGTTGGCCAGATGAAGGAGTGGGTGTTGGGAGTGAGGAGAGACTGTATTGAGGTAGGAGGGGAGTAGGCATTGATAGAGTCCACTGTGGCAGGAGAAGAAATCAATGCCTTCTGAAGCTGGAGAGGTCTTTAGGAGCTGGATCCTGAGGGCTTTTAGTATAAGGTGACCAGATTTTAACATTGGTAGAACGGGACACCATTGACCGGGGTGTGTGTGTGTGTGTGTGTGTGTGTGTGTGTGTGTAGATAGGGGGGGCGGGTTTTTTATTAAAAACTTGGTCTTTATGGAGCAACAAAAATTTTCATAGAACGCAAAAATAGTATTATATTTTTTAAAACTTCAACTTAAGTACAATTTACAAATATAATAAATAAATAAAAATTATGTATAGTCGTGTCACTTTCAAGGCCGGCGCTAGACTTTTGCTGCCACTATAAAATATAAATAATACGAGTACTGTCTGCTAAATTCAAGAAAATTTATGTATTTATGAAATAAATAAGTTACTTACCTAAATTATCTGAATAGCTGATTTGTTTAACTAGCTTACTAGCACGCAATACAATGTGTATCTCTGAGAGACAGTTACAAAATGTTTTCGTTGTTGTCAATCCCAAAAAATGCTATTGTTCATTAAGTCCAAACAATGGTGGTCGAATTCTAACAACTTATCAACAATGCAAACTTTGATAAGCAGTTCTCGATAATCAATTCTCAACAATTATTTGTTATTATTAAAGTTTAACATTATAAAATAACAAAAATAATATAAAACTCATATCCTGGCTAAATAGCCACAGGGCCGCCGAAAACCTTATATTTCCTTCCCATTCTCCCGCCGTTCCCTAGCTCATCGTGCATTTTTTCCAAAACTCAGGACTTTTTTAAAATGTCACGGAACGCGGGACAAATGGTTAAAAATCGGGACTGTCCCACCAAAAGCGGACGTCTGGTCACCTTATTTTAGTACCATGTTAAAGAGTTTGGGCTGTATTCTCAGGGTGATGGCAAGCCGGGAGGGCTTTGAGAAGAGAAGTTCTGGGGTCAGATTTGGATTTTGTAAACATCACTCTAGCTGCTGGATGGAGATTGGGTGGAAGTCAAGGCTGGCTACGGGGAGACCAGTTAGGAGGTGGCTGCAGCCCAGAAATGAGAGATGAGGCTGGTTAGGATTAGGATGGTGAAGGGGAGGAAATAGGTGGATTAAGAGATATTAGGAGGTTGAGCCAACAAGGTTTTGTTACTGACTGGATGGAAGGGGCAAGAGAGGAGGAGAGGTCCGTGGCGACTTTCCAGTTTGGCTTCCTCAGACAGACAGAATGTGAGGTGAGTAAGATCGGGGTGAAAGGAAAGGTAAGAATAATCATTCGATAGAATTAGTCTTCCTGAGTAGTAATAACTAATTTAACGGTGGTCCAGCATCTTGCAAGAGTCAACAACATCTCCTTATTCTTTACTCAATTCTGAAAATGAAGAGAGGATTACAGAAAAATACACTTGACTTGGCTTACTCTCCAGCTGTGCCACTGACTGGCTACTTGATCCCGGGCGAGTCATCTAACATTTTGAATCTCCAGTTCCTTCCGTGAAGCTGAAAAACCAGAAATAAGGACCCCCCAGGTTTTTGTGAAGATTGCATAAGATCAGCTCTACCAAGAACACTTTGTAAACTGTAAATGTCTGTAGTGGCCTGTCTGAAGGAAGACATCAAAAACTAGATCTTCCAAATCACAGCTCAGTGTTGAGGTTCAACCAAGTTGCTTGACAAGATAAATTTTTAAAAGAACAATTTCGCTGAAACAGGTTTGTCTCAGTGGATAGAGTGTTGGTCTGCGGACTCAAGGGCCCCAGGTTCGATTCTGATCAAGGGCATGTAGCTTGGTTGCGAGCATATCCCTGGAGGGGGGTGTGCAGGAGGCAGATGATGGATGTTTCTCTCTCATCAGTGTTTCTAACTATCTCTCTCCCTTACTCTCTGTAAAAAATCAATTATACACACACACACACACACACATATATATGAACAATTTCATGAGAGTAAAAAGCTGATTATAGGTATTTAGGGTTTATTGGGAGAGCCATAGCAATAATTTTTTTTTCTTTTTAAATAAAAAGGACCAGCTGAAACCGGTTTGGCTCAATAGAGTGTCGGCCTGCAGACTGAAAGGTCCCAGGTTCGATTCAGTCAAGGACATGCACCTTGGTTCTGGGCATATCCCCAGTAGGGGGTGTGCAAGAGGCAGCTGATCGATGTTTCCCTCTCATCGAAGTTTCTAACTCTCTATCCCTCTCTCTTCCTCTCTGTAAAAAAAAAAATCAATAAAATATATTAAAAAAAAATAAAAAGGATCATATTGTAGTATTACAGACCCCTACTACAATTCCTTCATTTTTCAGTTTTTATGGAGAAACTACTTTGTTCTAAAAACAGATCATCCTAATGAACTAGGAGACTATATGCTCCTGGATGACAAAGATCATGATTTCCTGAGATACCCTCAGTGCACAGCAAAGAGCTTGGCACATAGCAGTTGCTCAATAAACCAGTCTCAATCTCCAAGTCTACAACCACTGAATCAAGAAGCCCAGGTGGGAGGAGAGAGGGAGCAGTGGAGACTATAGACAACCGGAGAGCCCATGTCATGTCTGGAGCACCATTCCAGATGGTGGTTGCTATGCAGGAAGGCAGCCCTGGTATCTGTTCACTTCCTGCCAAGCAGCTGCAGAGAGGTGGTCACATGGCCCATGACAAAAGAAAGAATGAATAAATGAGTCTTCACATACTTGGGTAACAACACTGGATTCAGAAAAACGAGAGCTCAAGAGGAAGGTGCTGATGAAGTGTGTACAGTGACCAGTGATGAACGTGGCTGGATGTGCTGTGGCATCATCTGAGAGCTGTTTGCAATGCAGAGCCTCAGGGGCCACCGCAGACCTCTTCATCAGACGCTGCATTTGAACCAGACTCCTGGGGATGGGTGTGCACATTGTAGTTTGAGAAACCAGCTGGCCTCTAAATGCCTGTTACTTTTTTTGCTGTCCCATGATACTTCAAGCAGAACACTTCAGTCTAGGGAGTGTGATGATATTAGGTTGAACCTTGTAAAATTACAGTCAATTCTTTTGTGACCTACAAAGACGGCAATTTCAAATGAGATTTCAATTTCGACCCAAACTATAAACGGTTCTTCACAAAAGTGCTGCAGAGGCAGGTGATCGCTTGCCTGGGTCTACAAACCTCCATAGGCACACAGAGGGGGTTAACACAGTTCTTTAAAAACTGGGAGTTACACATGAAATGCAAATTTCTGGTTTTCGTAGAACATTGCAAGGTGTGCCCACACTGCTTCCGCCTGCCTGAATGTTAACAAACAGCTGGAGTGTGTGTGTGGGGGGAGTGTGTGTGTGGGGGGAGTGTGTGTGGGTGGGGGAGTGTGTGTGTGTGTGTGGGGGGGAGTGTGTGTGTGTGGGGGGAGTGTGTGTGTGTGGGGAGTGTGTGTGTGTGTGGGGAGTGTGTGTGTGTGTGGGGAGTGTGTGTGTGTGGGGAGTGTGTGTGTGGGGAGTGTGTGTGTGTGGGGAGTGTGTGTGTGGGGGGAAGTGTGTGTGTGTGTGGGGAGTGTGTGTGTGTGGGGAGTGTGTGTGTGTGGGGAGTGTGTGTGTGTGGGGAGTGTGTGTGTGGGGGGAGTGTGTGTGTGGGGGGAGTGTGTGTGTGTGGGGAGTGTGTGTGTGGGGGGAGTGTGTGTGTGGGGGGAGTGTGTGTGTGTGGGGAGTGTGTGTGTGTGGGGAGTGTGTGTGTGGGGGGAGTGTGTGTGTGTGGGGAGTGTGTGTGTGTGGGGGGAGTGTGTGTGTGTGGGAAGTGTGTGTGTGGGGAGTGTGTGTGTGTGGGGAGTGTGTGTGTGTGGGGAGTGTGTGTGTGGGGGGAGTGTGTGTGTGTGGGGAGTGTGTGTGGGGGGAGTGTGTGTGATGGGGTAGTGTGTGTGTGGGGGGAGTGTGTGTGTGGGGGGAGTGTGTGTGTGTGGGGAGTGTGTGTGTGGGGCATCCCTTTGACAGAGCATGAGCTCTCCCGTTCCTCTCGGCCCCCAGGTGACCCCTCACTCACTTGTTTCTTGCCAGGACCCTGCAGGTACGTGGCTGTGGGACCCCTGCTAGATAGTGAGGTTTAAAGGGAAGCAACACAGGCCACCTTTAGAAGCTGCTCGGTGATTTGGGTCCTGCATAGGTGCCCCCCATCCACACGGTGGCATTTTATTCAGCCATAAAAAGGAATGAAGCGCTGACACCTGCTACAGGTTGATCCAGGCCCCCACCCTCCCAAGAGCTCTCTGCATCTGTCCCAGCTTGTGCCCTGTGGCTGCTGCCCACCTGACTTTCCCCTGGGCTAAAGCTCCCAGGGCAGTGCAGCGTTTCCCAAGTCTGCTGCTTCTCTCCCCTCGGGGTGTTCACAAAGACCCTTCCTGGAGTGACACCTTTCTCTGAAAATAGAGCTTTTGCTTTTGATGTCAAACCAGCCCATGCCTACTCACTCCACAAGAGCTGAAGGGGAACAAGCCTCCTTCCTCCATTCACAGGGAGCGCACAGGCCCAGGCCCCAGACACTGTCCTGAGTGTGTGTCTTGGGGGTAGCGGAACGGGCTGGGTTTTTACCTCCTGTTGCACTCGGTCAGCCCCTAGAAGACAGCCCTTCCTCTGCACTGAGTGACATTTTCCCACCCGATTCAGCCTCACCTGGCAAAACTCTGCAAATTTTCTTCATTCTGGAAGAAAGAGAATGACATCAGTCTCTAAGCTGACATCACAGATGGGAAGGAAGGCTTATGAGGAATCTATAATAATAAAAACATAATATGATAATTAGACCGGATGTCCTTACAGACAAAGCTGCTGCAGAGGCAGAGGCAGAGGCAGAGGCAGCTGCAGCAGCATGGGGGCCAAGCTCCTTGCACGAATTTCGTGCATTGGGCCACTAGTGTAGTGGATAAGATGGCACAGGTCCTGGGTTCCAATCCTGACTCTGCTATTTACTGACTATGGGCAAGACGTTTATCTCTGTGCCTGAATCCTTGGCTGCAAAATGGTGAATAACAACAGGATTCTCTTTGTAGGGCTCTTATAAGGATTACATGAAATAATGTCATATATCTCTATGCCCCTTATGACTTGCCTATACAATGACTAATTTACTATTTTTCCTTTAGTTGGCTCACTTTTTACCTTTACTATTTACTAAACTGCATCGTAAGGAATAACACCCATGAATCATGGTATGAAGTTGCTGGCTACCTTTTTTATTATCTATCCAAAGGAATAATGAGTAAATTTAAAAAATGGATACCCCCTTGCTCCAATCAAGAGAAGACACTGAACAATCTCGAACTGTGGGACATTCTACAAAATGATTGACTAGCGCTCTTTGAAAGTGTCAAACCCACTGGAGGCGAGGAACAACAGACAGACTGTCACAGATCTGAGGAGACGGAGAGAAATAAGAACTATAAATGGTGTGGCCTCCTGGATTAGGTCCTGGAACAGAAGAAGGCCATTTGTGGAAAAATTGGTGACATTCAAATAAGGTCTGTAGCCTAGTTAATAATATGACATCACTGTCAATTTCCTGTTCTCAATCACTAACTGTGGCTGGGAATGATGTTTACATTAGAGCAGTGGTTCTCAACCTTTCTAATGCCGCGATCCTTTAATATAGTTCCTCATGTTGTGGTAACGCCCAACCATAAAATTATTTTTGTTGCTACCTCATAACCGTAATTTTGCTGCTGTTATGAATCATAATGTAAATATCTGTGTTCTCCACTGGTCTTAGGCTCTACAGCAAATACAGAAAATGCTAATAGGCTGCTGTAGAGCCTAAGACCATCGGAAAACACAGATATTTACATTACGATTCATTAACAGTAAAAAAAATTAGCTATGAGGTAACAACAAAAATAATTTTATGGTTAGGGGTCACTACAACATGAGGAACTGTATTAAAGGGTCGCGGCATTAGAAAGGTTGAGAACCACTGCATTGGAGAAGGAATGTAAAGACTCTCATTGCACTATTTTGCAACTTTTCTGTAAGTCTAAAATTACTTCAAAATAAAAAGTTCTTAAAAAATGGATGCAAGGTAAACAGTCCTTTACTCTTGCCCCACCCCATTTCAGCACCTGGCAGAGTTGCCCGTGAATCCCAGCTCCTTCATTTCACAGAACAGAACACTGGGGCTGAGTGAGTGGAAGGGATGCGGCCCCCATCAGCTGGCTAACTAAATGGGTCTCTCCTTGCATTTCTTTTTAAAAACTATTTTTATATGTTTTTTATCGATTTCAGGGAAAGGGAGAGGGAGAGAAACACCAGTGATGAAAGAGAACCATCAACTGGTTTATCATCACTAAACCCGGCCATGCCAAGATCCACGTCCACTGTATCCTGTTGCCTCTACTTTTATTGGGGACTTAGGAGGGTTTTCTGTTGACAGAGCCTTTCATCTCATGGATCTGCCTGTTCCGGCTGTTTCACTGGAATCCCACAGTGAGTGGCCTTTTGTGTCTGGTCTCTTTCCAGGATCATCGATGCTGGAGCACATATCAGCACTCCACTCCCTTTTCATGGCTGAATAATATTCCATTTTTGGGTGAACCATTCATCCGCTGATGGACACCTGGGTTGTTTCCACCTTTGGACTGTTGTGAATAATGCAGCTAAGAATATTCATATGCAAGTTTTTGTTTAAACCCTTGTTTTCATTTCTTCCTGGGTAGGGGTTTCCCACTGGGATGATGGCAATAGTTTGGAACTAGGTAGATGTGATGGTTGTAAAACATCGGGAATGTACTAAATGCCACTAACGTGTCCTTCAAATTTCATGTTATGTGAATTTTATCTCAATACAAAAATGGATACCACCCGTGTAGTATCTACCATAGTTTGGAAAACTAGTGCTCATGTGAGCCCAGCACTTACCACAGCGCCAGGCCCGGAGCGAGTGTGTCACAACATTGGCCAGTGTCGTCATCGTTGCCAAAGCCATGCCAGGTTCCCAGCTCCCACTCCAGAGCTCTTTCTACAACACCACGCAGCTTTCACCGTGAGAGTTCCTCCAACTTAATCTCCTACTCTCCCGGAAGGTCGGCAATAAAATCCCAGGGCTGCTGGGAAACCACAAGAATGCTCTGCTCTGTCACCTGAGAGCTGCTGTCACAAGATGCACACCTGGCTGGCACCACACAGCTGGCCATCGCCTCCGATGTATGCTCAGAACAACACAGAGTGACCATTCAACAGACACCATACTGGTTACTTGTTGACAGAATACAAAACCTATTTTGGCAGCTTATTCAACCATCCTTGCCTCCTTAACCTGTTAACTGGGGAGTTCCCTTTTTAATTACGCAACATACAATGGGTGCATACTCTTTCACTAGGACGTGTCAGTACGTCACGCCCAGTGGATGTAATTTTATATTATATTTTTATTTATTTATACTTAATTAAAATAAATGAAATATATATATTTTTTCGTTTATTTATATATAAAGCACAAAGGAAAATACAAAATTACAAACAAATAGAAAAGAATACCAACAAAAAAATGGAAACATCGAATTAAAAAATTATAGCCGAAACTGGTTTGGCTCAGTGGATAGAGCGTCGGCCTGCGGACTGAAAGGTCTTGGGTTCGATTCCAGTCAGAGGCATGTACCTTGGTTGAGGGCGCATCCCCAGTAGGGGGGGTGTGAGAGGCAGCTGATGGATGATTCTCTCTCATCGATGTTTCTAACTCTCTATCCCTCTCTCTTCCTCTCTGTAAAATATCAATAAAATATAAAAAATTATACATTTTACAAACAATTATAAAGATTACAAAAAATATATACCGTCCCTCTCAGGGCGCAACATATGTTTCAAGGACATATTCATATGTCCTACCCCGTTCCCGATAGTGTTTACGTTTGACGTATTTATAGGTCCCGCTCGGTTAACAGGTTAACAGAATGCATGCTTTATTTCCCCAGAACTCGACCCTACAATTTGCTGCCTACAAGTCGCAATGCCCTGTCACCATTCAATGGAGTTTAGAATGTCCACTCCCCAGTTCCTGGAGACATATTCTGGCATTTCGGATGGAAGGAAATACCTGGTTTGTTGTCAGGATCCCACGAGGACCCTAGGGAACACTGGACACATCCCAGCATGCCTCAGCTCGGGGAAGCGTCTTTCTGCTCCGCACTGGTGGGCTGGGATAGTGGTCGTGAGCTCTTCCTCTTCCCTCTGCCTCCAGATCTGTTCTCCACCTTCTCAAAATGTACCTGGGCCCCAGGAAGAGGCTGGCCTTTATGGCTATCAAAAGGCTCCTTGCCTTCTGGCTTTTGATTGGGTTTGGTGGATGGGAGGCACAAGGGAGATGAGAGGGAGGAAGCAGAGAGGTCACTCTCACTTTCTCTGCTCACTCCTGTCTTAGGGCTGTGGTCTAGAGAACTTTGCCTTCCTCTCTGAGCACAGCTGCCCTACCCTGGGCCCAAAGGGTTTTGTTCATAGTGGTCTCTCCCCTGTTTCATCAGGCTGGGTGGCACCACTGCCCCTGGTGCTAACACTTTGTCTTCCCTTATCAGTACTTTAAACTGTGTCTGTAAGTAATTCTTCCATTAAATTATCTTGGAAATCCCAGCTGCAGGTCTTCTGTATCCTAGTTTGACCCTGACTGACAAATCTACATATCTATCTACTTACCTATCTGCCTGTAACATAGAACCATTTGAAAATAAGATACTTCTGCCCTAAATTCTTAAATCCCCATTGTACCTTGGATCTAGAGATGAGGACTATCAGAAGCAGACCTAATGGTCAAGGCATGTCTAAGTGGAATTATCCATATGGCCATCCTCACCTTTACTAATAACCTGACAGAGCACCCAATATGTGCCAACAATTTTTCAACTTAAAAAAAATATATTTAAATTGATTTCAGAGAGGAAGGGAAAGAGAGAAAAACATCAATGATGAGAGAGAATCATTGATTGGCTGCCTTCTGCACGCCCCACTCTGGGGATTGAGCCCACATGTGCCCTGACTGGGAATCTAACCACGACCTGCTGGTTGATAAGTCGACACTCAACCACTGACCACATTGGCTGGCTGTACCAACCATTTAATGGTCCCACTAACCCAGGGGGGGTGGAGTTATGCTCCTGTTTACAGAAGGGGAAAAGGTTTAGAGAGAGACTGAATAACTTGCCCAAGGTTACAGGGTGAGACAGTGGCAGTGGGGAGCCCAGCCTGGATGGGCTCCAGCAAATTGCCACCCACTCCCTACCCCTCCCATCTAGAGCCCACATCACGGCAAGTCAGACCCCTGTGCCAGGGAGAAGAGCTTGCTGACCTGACCCCGAGGAGGATGTCTAAGCTGCAGTTCTGAATCACCCTTCAGAATTCACATGCATTCGGGCACGCCAAGGCTAGGAAGCTGGCGGTGGTAGAGGCAACGTGAGAAGGTATTGCAGGACGAACTCAGCTCATTCCTAAATTCCTCAAGAGCCTGGGAGCCTGCTCTGCCTCTGACAGAGGGAACTGTTGCCTGCTCAGTGTCCCAGATGCAATGCACTGTGGAAGAGGGCTCGATTGGGATGCTAAACAGCCGTAAACGACATTGTCACCAGCCTTCATAAAGCACAGTGACTCACAGCCCTAATTAAAATGCGGAGGGGGAAATGTAAAAAAGGCTGCCACGGAGAACAGTGACCTTCTGCAAACTGCAGGGTTATTTCTTCCAGGAAAGAGATGCCCATGTGTCTGTGCCTGTACAGGTGTGTATATATGTGTGTGGAGGGGGGCTAGAGTTGGGAGGGTGAATATTATTCTCCTAAGAAAAAGTCTGACTAAAGCTATTCTGGCTGCCCAACTTTTATTATGAAATACTTCGACGCAGAAAATTAAAGAGCACAGCACTTATAAACTTCCAACCAGATTCATTGACTATTAGCATTTGCTGTATTTGCCCTGTCTGTCATATCTATCAATCAATTGATGGATCCATCCTTCTATCAATCCATCATTTACCTATCGATTTATCAACTATCTCTCTGCCTCCCTCCTTCCCTGCCTTCTATTTACCTCCACCCTTCCTCCTTTATCCCTCCCTTTCTTTCTACCTACACGCCTGCCTTATCTTTTACAATGAAGCATTTGAAAATAGGATGCTTCAGCCCTAAATTCTAAAGCGAACATAGTCTAAGAATAAATATAATCTCCCATAAAATCCATAGTTCCATTATTACATCCAAGAAAGTTAACTATATTGGGAAAACGGTACGGAACACCCCATCAAGGCTTTTTACACGATGGTAACCTGAGTAGTGAACCTTACCCCCATGGCTTAGGAGAGAAGCTCACCTCCTGCCAGCATGGGCTGCTGAGGCTCTGAAGGGAGAGACTTTAGGCTTCCTGAGAGCTGGTTCTGCCCGTCAGTCTCAAGATGAAATGTCCAGCCTGAACTGCTTGGCACCAGCTTGGGAACAAACAGGATATCCCGTTTGGTTACACCATGTGGTTTTAAAAAGTCCCCCTCAAAACTGAATCTCATCCAAGACAATCACCCGTTTTAACTGCAAGATGTGGCTCCTGATAACTTCTCGCCATTCTGAAATATAAACTGATAAGGCATCGCCACTCAGAAAGAAAGATCTTATGTCTGAGGACAAGTCTTGTAGAAGGTTACCTCTCCCCCCACCCCCACCAAGAAATCCTGGGTGCGGAAGGCCGTAGTTAAAGAAACCACATATATCTACATGTAAGGGTTTGTGCATGTTTGTTAAAAAATAATAAAAAACAAAAATATCAAGCCAAAAAAAAAAATCCACCCAGTCTCATCATTTTATATTATGCCTTGCAACAAGGTTATCTCATTTCAGTGACTATCATCCAGGGGAAAATGACAATGAAGTCTTTCCAGCTAAGACTGATCTTAATAAATTAACACCCAGATGTTATTGACCCCTTTCATTACCTGAATTCTGATGCATGAACATCATTGGCTTTCGTTTTCCTTACTGAGTGTTTTAGAAATAAGAGACAGCTTCCAAAATCAAAGAGAAAAACGTGCCCAAGCCTTGTCAGTTGCTAACGAGTATTACTCTGTTTTAATCCTGTAAGTTACATTGTTATGCTTAAAATTCTTGAAATGAAATACAGCACCAATGTGATCTGCACGGCCCTTTAAATGACCAGAGAGGATGGGCAGACCACACTGTTTGTCCCATTGCGTCCTAGTTACTGGCAAGTTGATCCCTGCCTCAGACACTGAGAGTACTGGAGGCTCTCACTTCCTTAGGCCTCACCCTCTTACGGGGTCTGCCACGGGCTGGGGATCAGAGTTTGCTTGTTTGATGCAGAAGCGGCTTTCCTGACTTGTTGAAGACACTACGTCCTTTAGCTGAGAAACACTGGATGCTCATCAATATTATCTGATGTTGAGCAAGCTCCTTTCTTCATTCCCACCTGGAGGCAGGTTTCAGAAAGGTCCGCCTTTTCGATCCCCATAGTCACCTAGCTGTCAGGTTTTGCAAGAAGAGATTCCGAATGTTAGCTAAATGCTAGTGGGCAAAGGTTCCCGGCAGAAGCGGGGACACTTTTCAGGACACCCCTGAAAAAATCTGTGGGATTTCTCTCAGGTGCCATTTCCAAGGCTCCCATAGCATCGTGGATAGCCCCAAAGAAGGCCTCGTTTTCTGGGGAATCCCCAATTGAGAAGTGGTGACCTTACAATGAGAGGTGCCAGTGCACGGAAATCAGAGTGGGGAGAGAAGACGCCGCCGGGCTGGAAATGGGAACTGGCTCCTGCAAAGGACTCCGTGCTTTCGTCCCAGCAGCGTAGTCTTTCTCTTAGGACCTGTCAGCAGAAATCACTGATGGATGCAACGCATGGACGAGGACTGGGCAAACGTTTGTCTCGGGCAAGACCCAGAACGTTATGATTAAGCACATCTGAGGGAAGTTAGTCTCAGAGTTGTAAACTGAAATGTCTTGAAGGGCCAGGCAAGACATAAACAGTATTTAATGGTGTGGCCTGAGACCCAAAGGCAACAATAAAACCAAACCAAACCAAACCAAAATGCAAACTCAAACGCACCTGCAGGGTTGCCCATGATTCCCAGCTCCTTCATTTCCCAGAACAGAACATTGGGGCTGAGCGAGTGGAAGGGGCGTGGCCCCCATCAGTTGGCTAACTAAATGGATCTCTCCTTTTTGCATTTATTTAAAAAAATATTTTTTATGTTTTTATCGATTTCAGGGAAAGGAAAGAAAAGGGAAGGGAAGAGAGAGAAACACCAGTGATGAAAGAGAATCATCGACTGGTTTATCATCACTAAACACAGCCATGCCAAGATCTACTGTATCCTGTTGCCTCTACTTTTATTGGGGACTTAGGGACATTTTCTTTTGACAGATCATTTTTATTTAATAAGGTCAAGTGGACTCAATGTTCCAGACTTGCAGGATAATGCTCATGATTCTCCTTCCTAGAACATGTGTGTGAGCAACATCAGCATATGCAGGACTCGAAAAGGTTGGGGATGTGTATGGTGGAAGGGGGGAGGCATCTTAGTTGTCCAGATGAGTCGACTGCTTTGATGAAACCAGTGGTAGTTAGACAGGGTTTATTAGCTCCTGTTTTACTTGGTTCGCAAAGTTGTATCTGATAGGTCACTTTTTAAAATATATTTTTTATTGATTTTAGAGAGGAAAGAAGAGGGAAACATCAATGATGAGAGAATCACAGACTGGCTTCCTTCTGCATGCCCCCCACTGAGGATTAAGCCTGCAACCCAGGCATGAGACTTGACCGGAACTGAACTGTGACCTCCTGGTTCATAGGTTGATGCTCAACCACTGAGCCACTTTAAAAAGGAATTTCCTCTTAGAAAGGACAGATGAGTCAACCAATGGGCTAAATGTGACATTATCATATATAAGCACTTTACAAAGAATTAAGACACTGAGGTTCTATCCTAGCTTTGTCAATACTGTACTGTGTGACTTTCAGCCAGTAACATAGCTTTTCTGGGCCTCAGTTTATTCATCTGCAAAATGAGGCTGATGGATAAGAGCTGAGGGCAGTCTCCTGGATAAGTCTCATTAACAACATAATAGAAATTTCAATCTCTGTAGACACTGATTCATTAGATGTGGGTGGGATCTCTCTACTTCTAACCAGGACCTTGGTGGAGTCTAATGCTGATGGTCCCCTGGGCTGTTGCTGAGCATGTGCTACATCAGATGAGGACTTGATGCTATCATATATTAGAATGAAAGAATGGTCACATCTACCATCACTGCAGTCTTCATATTGTCAACCACACAAACCCAACTGACCCTCAGTGGTAAGCATGTCCTTTGTTCACAATGAAAACTGGTTCTGGAATACCAAATTCAAGTCCTGTGCAACCTGGTTTCCAACAGGAAAAAGCTCCAGTTCTAAAGAGTACAGATTGTTGCCTGTGGCTCTCAACTACCATCCAAGACTCAGACCCACAGAAATTGAGTGACAGGCAATACATGGAGTCCACCCCAAGACATACATTCCCAAAGGCAGCAGAGCCACACTTATGTGTGCTCATAATACCCAGGTAAACTGACACTCAAATCTTCCTGCATCTTTTAAATTTTTTGACAACTGTCTGGGTGGTACCTTGGACAGCGCCTTGCAGTTCAACTCCAGAGACCCTCAGAAAACAGCCTACCCCACCAGTCCACTCCTAGCCTCTCACCTTTCCCAGGGGTGGTCCTTCCCTAATGAAAAACTCCAACAGGGGGGGTGGGGGATTGCTTTTGGCCATCTGGGGAAAATGAAGAAGAGGCAGGAAGAGTAAAAGGCAGGCTAGTCTGGAAACCATATCCATGTTATTGGCCCCAAATGGTTGCTACAGAAGACTTCTTCTGCGGTTCCCTATTTTGTACAACCACTAATCTTGGCATAAGCTATTGTTTCCAGAACAACTTATCACAAAATCTTCAAGACAACCCCTTGAGGGAGCTCTTGTTCTCATTTTGCAGATAATGGAACTGAAGCTCAGAGAGGTTAAGTAACCAGCCAGAGGTCACACAGCCATGCAGTAAGCTAAGGTTGGTTTCAAGTAGAGATCCTTACCAGATCTCTTTACTGTACTGCTTGCTCTTTTTCTATATGGTCTGAGACTTTGGGGAAATCACAATTTCTGGAGACAAAGTCCGCCTCTGATTTTGGAGTAGTCTCTGGCTGAATAGATATATCAGGACATGAGGCTGTGGTTGCTATGGGAGGAGCACACGTAAAAATGCTTACCTGCTCAGGGAGGTGTAAAAAATTCCCCCAAGAAGAAGCTCTGAACCAGGACTGAGGTTTCTGGTTGTGCCACTTACCAGGAAGGTTCCTGAGAGCAGGTTGCTTGGCTTGCCAAGCCTCAGTTTTCATATCTGCAAAATGGGATTCAGAACCCCGTGCCCGTGACCTGGGGGGAGTATTTCTGGGGATATTCCAGGAATATCTTGCATGTGGCAGGGCCTTGGAGATGGCACAAAGCTGTGCATCCTTCAGGCTTCTGAAACTGGGGCTGCTAGAAAGAACAGGAGTGGGGGTGCTGGATATGGTGGGTCAGAATATCTCCCTTCAGAGACCTGCCAAAGCTTCTCAAATCTGTCTGCTGAGATGCTTGAGGGCAGAGGAGAATGGATGCCACTCCCACAGGCTTCTACCCTGTTTTATCTAAGTTCTAAATAACGATGGGGAGAATCAACGCTACTTTGCATCTTTGTGAACCCCTAGTGCTTGCCAACACTGGAGACATGGAAGAGAGGCTTTCCTTTCTTTCCCAGGGACCAGTCTGAGGCTCAGCCCCTTCCCCCTTCCTGGGCCATCGGAGGAGACCAGACAATGTGCCTGCACCACTGGCCAGCCCTGCACCTCTGCCTGGGGACGCCCTAGGGCCTTTCCTGTGCTTGTCATTCTCCAGGGGCCTGAGCGGGGCTGGAAGGGTCTCATCTGCGGAAAAGAACCTGTGCACATTCCCAGGGCGACCTGGGTCCCACTGAGGGTGAGTGCAACCCATGTAGCCTGAGGGACGGTCCCCCAGTTTCTCTGGGTAGGAAACCACTGACCACCAAACCTCCTGGATCTGGATTTTAAATAATAAAATAGCAGCAACGTTTCCTGTGAATTGAGCACTCAACCTAAGCTTCATTTTCACATTCATGAACGCAATGAGGATGCTTACAACAGTGCAGCGAAAAGGTTTGCATTGTTCCCCATTTTACCGACTGCAGAATGCTGGCTGGGGAGATGAAGGGACTCACCTAAGGCCACCCAAGCACAGGTACATCTCAGGTTAGAACCCAGGGGCGGCCCTCCGAAGCTTCCTGCCCTAGCTCTCCTGCTTTCCTCTGGCGCTCCACCACTCCATGCTGGTTGCCACCCTGACAGCACTGTGGGTCCCAGCCAGCAGGGAGAACCTCTGCACACTGGTCACAGTGCCCTGGGGCCCGGAGCAAAGGTTTGCAGTCTCTAGGGCTCGGTCTGGGGACCCTCCTCCTACCCTCAGACCCAAGGGCCCCTACGTGTCCCTGGAATTTGGATCTTGCAGGAACCCTGCTCCAAACCTTGGCAACAGAAAGCAAGCACGTCGCGCGCAGTGCACAGGGTCCCAGCTTCTAATCCCAGAGAAGCGCACCCCTTGCCAGTCAAGGAGGCGCACGGGGAGCCCTAGAGCCGCTTTCCCGCCGGAAGCACAACTTTCCCGGGTGAGCCAGTGCTCTTACACCCTCGTCCCGTCACACAGAAGGAAGAGGTGCAGGCGGCCCTGCCATTACTGCGGAGCGCAGTGAGGATCCTCTCAAAGTTGGAAGCCAGGCAGGAGCGATGTTCCAAGGAGCAGAGCCCGCCCAGCCTCGGTCCCCCACCGAGGGTGGCTGGCGATGCTAACGAGGCCGCCATTACCCCGGGCTCGCAGGTGCCATACCTTAGAGGAGCCAGGCATGAAGGAAAGCTTAAAGTTCAGGTTGGGCAGATGCCCAAATGCCAGGGCTAGCGTCCCCCAGCCCCGGCTGCCCGCTGTGGGTAGCAAGCGGTGCCAGGGTTCCGCCATTAACGTCGGCGCACGGGTCCTAGCGAGCGCGCGGTTGGAGGGAGACTGGGTCCCTGTAAAGTTGGAGCAGGGTGGGCGTGAGGACCCCCACACCGGAGCCCCCGACCCGGGGCCGCCCGCGGGGAGGGGATTGAGGCTGCCCGAACCAAGTTGGGACTTGGCAAACCCCGCGCCTCTCGAGCGCGCATTCGGGGCTCACGGGGAGCAGGTAGCCAGAGGAACCGGAGGAAGCCTGGGCCGAGAACTCACCTGCCGCGAGCCGGGCGGCACTGAAGCTGCCTCCTCGGGCTGCGCGCCCGCCTGCCCGCGGGTCCTCGCGCCGGCCGCCTCCTCCGTCCCCTCCTGCTTCTCTTCCTCTCAGGTCCGAATCCTCTCCACCGCCCTGCGCGGCCGGAGGACGCCAGTCGCTCCCACTCACGCCCGGGTAGGAGCTGCGCGCGTCCTTCCCCCGTCCGCTCCGCCTTGTGTTTCTCCGATCTCTCCCCACCCCCTCTTGCCTACCCCTCACTCCTCCCCTCCCTCCTCCTCGCCGATCCCGAACGATCCCAACCAAGTTCGGGACGGAGGCGGAGGGTCCCCCTCGCAGTGTCGGGCGCCCTGCACGCGCGCCCCTGGCTCACCCAGTCCGGTCGCCCCTCGGAGGAGCCTTGGCTTGGAGATAGCACAAAGCTAAGTAGCTCCTAGCCCAGCGGCTGGAAATGTGGCATCGATATGTAGGGACTGAGCCATGCGCTCAGTGAGGGTCCTGAGAGGGAATTTATTTCTTAATGTCCCTCCCTTATCTTTTCATCACTGAAACGAATTAGTGGTGACGTCCAACCCCGCTGGTTATTGGGTATGGGGAGGGAGACGTGGCAACCCTCATTAAAAGAGCCGCTCTGGGCTCCAATACATCTTTTATATAACCCAATTTCCATTTTTTTTCCTATCAGGAAACACACACACACCAGGACAATCTCTGGGAGCCAGGAGGGGCTGAATGTAGTAGCCACCAGGGCAGTTCTCTTAGGCAGAGAGGACCAGGATGGAGGTAGGGTGGTTATTTCTGTTTGTACATCAGTGTTGGGATAGCATTCCTTAATGGGACAGTGGGATGCACAGCCTCTCCCACTGGGTCTGGCTGGGAGCCCCCAGGAACCATTGCTGCCCTGGCTCCTGGTGGGCAGACAAGAAGACTGGCAGCCAACCCTGGGAATGCTGCCGTGTTCTGGTCTTCCCTAGAGGAGGACGTAGGCCCGGCAGCTGGGGAGGCGGCAGGGCAGGGGCAGGCTCACCTGTGGCTGGTGCACCTGCCGATGGGGAGAGGCTGAGGGCTGGACTGGGGGAGGGGAAGAAGCAGAGAACGGAGCTCTCCTTCCTTTCTTAGGGACCCTAGCATATGGGTAACCATATAAACCCTTCTCAAAGCTGTCTTTTCCTGGGCAGATTGCACAGGATTTTGCATTTCACTGTTGCTGCTGCTCACACACTCTTGGGGAAATCAAGCAAAGAGAATTCAGACACACACACTCAGCACCTGGCTCTGGGTGGCTTGACCCTGCCCTCTCCCCAGTGTTACCCAGGGGAGCAAGCACACTCAGGCTGGGAGCTGTGCAAAGAGGGAAAGAGGAAACACAAGCCCCTTTGGCACTAGTCAATGCTTTTTACGCTGTCTTGCACACTGAGCATGAGAGAGGGGTATGACTTTGGGGGCAGGAGGAGGGTGGGAGGGATGAGGAGCGGGGAGGGAATAAAGAGTACGCTGGGTGCATGGAGGTCTGTGTTGTCTTGAGCACGCTGGAAAGAAGACATGAGACACTCCCTCCTGGTCCCGAGGCTATGCCACTTCCTGACTGTGTCCCACAGGGCAAGTTCCAGAGCCTCAGTTTCCCCAGCAGAGAAATGGGCCTGGGTCCTTGTGAAGATGCATACAGTAAGATGGTAAGGTGAAACGCTTGGCAGAGTGCCTGGTATATAGTAAATGCTCACTAAACAGGAGCCAAGAATAATAATAACAACGTTGAGACTAAGAACAGTGACATCAAGATTGGATGGGATATCCCAGGGAAGCCAGGCTGAAGCCGAGTCCTTCCCGCAGAAGCCCTACTTTCCCCTGCCGGAATCATTTCAAAGTTGAGTGCTGGGCTTCAGTGGTGTCAGACTCAGAACACTGCTCCCCTTAATTACCATGGCAACTGGGGAAAATCAGGAAGCCAGGGGGAAGGGAAACTGCTCTTCCACTGGGCTGCTGGTTCACCTTTTCAGAACGAGGACCATGCCTGCATGGGTTCAGGTGGGGCCCGGAAGTGGCCCAAGCTAGGGACACTTCCTGTTTTGAAACTGGGGAGAAGGGTGGTTGATACATGACGGGCAGCCACGAGATGGTGGGGTCAGGGCCAAGGCTGGGCTGGGCCTGAAAAAGGCAGAGTTGGCTTGGATTCAAAGAGAGGAGCAGAAATCCCATTCCCTGAATTCTGTCCTCTCTGTCAGCAGTCCTGGTGCAATGGAGAGCAAAGCACCAGTAGGTAATACAGTGCTTGAAGCAGATTTGGAAAGACAGGGTTTCCCAGGCAAGGTAGGAGCTGGTCATCTCAATAGTATGAGCATGGGTATGAACGAGGGGATGGGGGGGGGGGGAGGGGAGAGGAGAGGGAGAGGGAGAAAGAAAGACTCCCTCACTCTGGTTATTTCTGTGGGGTTACGGTACTCATAACAAAACCAGTTGTAGCAATAGAAAAAAAAAATGGTGAGCTTGTGTGAGCACTTAGTATTTCACTAGTCTTGAACCAATCATTTTATAGGGACGTCTCACTGACTCATAAAAATCGCAGATGATTCCTTTTCTTGTTCCCATTTTACAGAGGGGAAAGCAGAGGCTCTGAGAGGTGGTGACTTGCTCCAGGTCACCCAGGGAAGTGGCGGTAAAGGAATTAGGCTCTGCTCCTATTGACCCCAAATCGGGTCTCCTCCTGCCTCCCCACCGCCACCTTGTGAAGAAGGGGGGTGATGATTCAGAGCTGTCTTTGGGGGGGGCAGGGGAGTGTCTGGCTTTTGGGGACATTCCCCACTTCACTTGTGCTGGGCCAGGACCCTAGAGGGCTTCAACAACTGGTGCTGAAAGATCAGAGACTCGTAGGCATGTGGTGGCCCTTGGACCAGGCGAGTGGTCGGCAAACTGCGACTCGCGAGCCACATGCAGCTCTTTGGCCCCTTAAGTGTGGATCTTCCACAAAATACCACAACCTGGGTGAGTCTATTTTGAAGAAGTGGTGTTAGAAGTAGTTTAAAAAATTTGGCTCTCAAAAGAATTTTCAATCACAGCTGGTGGATATTTGGCTCTGTTGACTAATGAGTTTGCCAACCGCTGGACTAGGCAGAGTGAGTGTCCCAAAAGCTCCTGGGCATGGTGGCTCTCTAAATCTTTCCCCGAGGCCTTCACTTAACCTGACTTCACGAGGACCCCCTTGGTCTTCAGCGGAAGATGTCAATATTACCACTTTTCCCAGATTCAAGAAGCAGACACACATGCAGGGCTCGGCACAGAGCAAGCCCTTCCTGAATGGTCACCAAGATAACAATCATTCTTGGATCTTCTCTCGGGCTCACAGCCCGGTCTGTGTGGACGGCAGGTGGATAAAAGGCCTTTCCCAACCGAAGAACGGCTCCCCTGTCCCCACTCCCTTGCCACCTAGACCCTAACCAGTCCCCCGGTGGCCCCTGGGGGAGCCTAGGGGAGGAGAGGGAAGAAGGCTCGTCGATGCGGCTGCCACCGAGGGGGTAATACATTATCCAGGGCTAATGAAAACATAATTATCTTCTTTTGGCTGCAGAGAAGGGCTAATTTAATAGGCTGCGATCGAAAAGCATCTGCTGAATTCACCCAGCAGTGAAAACACTTGAAGGGCTTGAGCAGCAGAGGCAGCAGGCACACTGTGGCTGGCCATGTCCTGCAGCTGTATCAAGGTGGCAGCGGCCCCAGGAGTGGGGATAGGAGGGTGCAGGGCAGAAGCAGCAGGGAGAGGGGGAGCGTGTGGCAGCTGACAGGCATCCTATGAGCAGGCAGACTGGATTACTTCCCTACTATGTGATCTTGGTCCACTTCCTTGCTTCTCTGAGCCTCAGCTTTCCCATCTGTAAAAGGGGATTAGTCCTCCCTCCTTCCCGTTGTCTGGGAAGAATAGATGAGAAATGTGAAAGGTATTGTGGAGCATTCTTAGTGTTTAGCAAAGCTCACCCCTTTCTAACACATTGCTGGGCCAGTTCTACACAGAGGTCTTAGAGTAGCCATCCCCTCTTTGGAGATGCTCCTATCCGAACCCCCACAGCACCTTTCATAAAAACATCACGCTTTAGAGTATGGTCTTCTTTAGTGTGGGGCCAAGAAGAGCTCACAAAGGCACGGCGGCTGTCCCATGTCTTCCTCCAAGCCAGTGCTTCCCAAAGCATGCTCCCTGGGCAGCGGCCTCAGCACTCCCTGGAAGCTTACTAGAAATGCCAGTTCTTCAGACTGATGGTGGCCAGAGGAGAGGGGGACAGGGTACAGGGTGAAAAAGTGAAGTGATTGAGAAGTACGGATTGGTAGTTACAAGACAATCATGTACAGTCTAGGAAATAGAGTCAATCATATTGCAGTAACTATGTGTGGTACCAGGTGGGGACTGGAAATATCAGGGGGATCACTTTGTAAAGTACATGATTGTCTAGTCAGTATGCTGTGCCCCTGAAATTATCTCAAAATAATAGAGTAAAAGAGAAAGAAATGCCAGTTCTTGGACCCTGCCCAGACCTGCTGAATCAGATACACACCGGGCACAGCAATCTCTTTTCCACAAGCTCTCCAGAAATCCCGATCTTGTTCAAGTTTGAGAACCTCTGCTCCAATCCCCAAACCACATTGGTGTTTGTTGAACAAATGAGGGCTCCAGCTGTGTAACAATAATTCTTTTTAGCCATCAGCTTTATGCCAAACTCAGTGTGTGATGTCAGCCAGCCTCTTATTCATCACACACCATCCCTCACACCCTTCCAGCCTCTGTCTGAGCTGAAGGCCCACAGCGTGCCCTGAAAGACCCAGCTGATGCCTTCTGTGTCTCCTGTTCTCATTGCACATAGATCCCCTCTCTGAAGTAGAACCCCCCTACACTACCCACCCAGATCCCGATTCTAGAAAAGAATCCAGCTTTCAACTCTGTCACTAGGCACTTGGCTAGGGAAGTTGCTCAGATGTGCTAATGTAGGATTGTGTCTACTGGTCAGTCTTGTAGTTAGGAAGAGAGGAACAGCACCATGGAAGGGCCCTTGGAGATGGCTGTCCCCAACTTGGGCACTTTATATGTGGGGAGGCCAAGACCCAGGGAGGTTCAGTGATTTACCCGAGGGCAATAGCCTGTTGGTGGCCCATCACATCCCTGTCCTGGCTTCCAGCTCAGGATGTTGATTCTGAGGTCCTTAGCTAACTCAGGGGTCTCCATAGTGCTCCAGGTCCTCGGGGAAGGCAGGCCAGCAAGGCCAGGGAGTGAGCTTGCCTGAGAATCTAGAAATGTCAGAATGGATGTGGGTGACACAGTAGCTGCTGCTGGTCAACATCTTCCACCACCACCCTGGAATATTTGCAAAACTGACAAGGAAGGAAGACAGAGGAGCCCTTTAAGACTTAAAGAGGCAGCCTGGGTATACGAAAGAACATTCTATTAATATTTGAAGCTGGGACATCTGGCCTCCAGACCTGGCTCTACCACCCATGGGCTGTGTCAGCTTGGGAAAACCCCTTGGCATCTCTGTGTCTTCACTGGAGGACTCTGAACTCCCTGGAATTATATGCAAAATCAAGTACAAGTGTGCTTTTCTGGGGCAGAGGGTTCATAGTGTTCAGTGGCTCATGGAAGGGTCTGAGATCTTGAAGAGTTTAAGATCATCTGAATTAGACATTCTCTCAAGATGCTTTAACGAGCAAAATGGAGGCAACTTCTTGCTGGAGAAACCCCTGCTGGCTAGTTTGCAGGTGGTGTCCTTTGCTCTATGCAACCCAGCCAGGCAGAGAGGCAGTTTCTTAAGTGCCCGACAGATGGCACTGAACCTTCACCGTAGCCTTTCTGTTTTCCAGTACCTGCCATGTAGGTTTGAGCTTCTGTTTACTCAGCTTTGGAGACCACTGCTGAGCTGACCTGAGTAGGATCAGAGTGCTGGGCATACCTGGGACTGTCTGTATCTTCTGGTTGCCATCCAGTCTGGTAGTATCTGTCCATAGAGGAGGCAGGTGAGGGTGGAGGCATAGGGTGTTGGTGAGAGGAGAGGTGGGGGTCGGGAGCACCCACGGGACTAACTGAAAAATAGGATGTAGCCCTATGTTTGCTGTTCATATCCCAATTCATTCCTTTTGTTCTCCCTACACTCCTACTGCAGGGCTCCTACCTGTGCTTCCCACCCTCAACTCAAGACACCATGTCTCAGAGCCCTCTAAACCTGGAATGACGGATGGCCTGCCTCCCTGGGGAGTGAAGGGTTACAGTATTTGCATTATGGAGTAAATGGCAGGGAGAAGCAACCAGTGCTTCCAGGGAAAGGGGATGGGCTGGGTCTGAGACATTAGGGGCAGTGAGGCCTGCGGCTGACTGAAGGGGCATACCCACTGAAAGCCATTCGCATTCAAATGTTTTCAAAGCAATGTTCTGCCAAACTAGACCACTTTGGCTGCCAGTGTGAGAAGTCAGACCAAGGTCCTAATCAGAACACAAAGTGGTGGTCCTTATATTGGCAAACGCCTAAGAAAGAGAATACCAGTTCCTGGATGCTGCTCTCAAAGATTTTGAGTCTGTGGGTCTCAAGTGGGACCCAAGAGGCTGTATTTTTAGTGAGCTACTTAGGGGAAACTGAGGCAGTGGCCTTCTGGTTCCGAGTCAGCTACTCTGTGCTAGTAAAGCACCCCAGGGAGCTGGCTGGGTCCCAATTCTCAGCTTGCAGAGACTTCAAATTCAATGACACAGTATCAGCAACAATAACTTCTCTCACCCCCATCAAAGCCGAGACCGCTTACAATTCTGGCCCTCTCAATCATATCACATTCAACAGAGAAAAGATGATACATCTGGCCTTATTTCTAAGAATCAGGAAAACCCTGAGACAGTCCTTGGAAGAGGATAACAGGGAGGCGGTAGAGAGAGGGGCAGGTAAAATTTCATCTTGGTGTTTTAGAAAGCAACCAAAACTGGGGGTCAAAGTATTTGATTTCTCATCCCCCATCTACTCTGGGTCTCTGCTTCCCAATCTATAAAATTAAGGGGGTTGGATGGAGCATAAGCCCCTCTCTGTTCTATTTAATAGAACCCCGTTGGGCTCTGCAGCAGTATCGTGGGGCTGCAGGTTGTGCAGGTGGTGGGGGATAATGCTGGGGGTCTTGGGGACTCCTCCCCTAGTCTCCCCCTCCACTCAGAGCGGACCTATGTATGTGGCTTCCTCATTTAGCTTCCATTTGAAAACCCAACTTGAGAGCAACTCGTTTGGGAGCTCTCCGTGGCATCTTCTATTGTCCATTTAATCATTCTGTTTTGGTGGGCCACATGCCAGACATGGAGCCAGGGGCTGGGGTACCTGAGATCCCCAGGCAGGAATTCTGCCTCCTGGAGCACCCAGTCTAATAGGGGAGCCAGGCGAGTTGTTGGTCATGAGCAGTGACAACCCAGCCTGCTATTGTGCTGACACTTTGCAGCTGATACTGCCCCAAACCCTGAAAGGGATCCTGCTGGCCTCACTATGGCTTATAAACCTTAATGACAGAACCCCTTCCTTCTCCCCAGCTGACAGCCCAGAGCTCTGTTAGCTTCATATGTGTTGGCATTTGATTTATTCAAACTGACACTCAAGCAAACTGTCTCACACTCTTCTCTAATTGTGTGGAAGAGGGGAGTGTGCAAGTATGCAGTGTGATTCAAAAGCTTTGGAGTCAGTCCTGAGGTTTGCCACTTCTAGCTGTGTGACCCTTAGGCAGGATAATTACCCTTTCTGAGCTTTCTCATCTGTCAAAATTGGGGATGATGACTTCCCTACCTGATAGGATTGTGATGATTAACAGAGGTAATGTATGTGAAGCCTTTGGCACAATCTTTGGCACATAATACATGTTCAATAAATCCAGGCTCTGCCTCTTGCTTGCTGTGTGACCTTGGGCAAGTTACTTAACCTTTCTGAGCAGTATTTACCTGCCTTTCAAAAGCTTTGAAAATCATATTAACAAACAGCTACAAAGCACCTGGTATTTAGTAGGCATTCAACCAAGGTCCATTCATTGATTCATTCAGTAAATATTTACTGTAGCACCTCCTGGCAGTGGCCCACATATATCCCCTGGCACCTACCATTCCCAGACATGCGGCTCCAACTTCCAGCTGGCAGCACCCACAACTCTTTCACAGATGAGCTGTCTGGGAATTAGCATAGCCCCCTACAAGTTTCCTCAACCAGGGCTGACAGGCTTTGAGCTGTGTGGTCTACACTGGCCCCCAGGACTGAACTGCAGGATTCTGCTCCTATTATCCACATTGGTAACTTGCCAGCTAACACACCCTTTCTTGGCTCCTTCCTTTCCCTGTCCCACCCCCACCCCTACCCCCAAAGAAATCATCTCCCAAAGAAATTCATTGCAACCAACACTCGTCTGCATCCATCTGCTTCTGGGAGATGGAAACAAAAACTAAACCAAGACATCGACTGAACTCTTACTCTGTGCAGTGCCACACACTGGACTCCGTCCTGGGTCTAGATTAATGATTAACTGAGCAGACAGGGTCCCAGTCCCCCCATCAGAGGAACAGACAGAGACAAAGAGCTCCATAGAAATTAACTGCAGTTGGTAGAGGAGGCCCCTTCTCTCTCCCTCTTAGCACACCCCAATTCTTCCCAGAATTGTAATTATTATTTTCCCTTAACCATTCAACGAATAAGCATTGGCCAGAATCCGCATCTTACTGATCATGTATTTGCCCCTACAAATGCCTGGCCCAGTGCTTTGTATTCTTCTCTGGATCAATACTGCATGAATTACTTTCTAGGCTGTGGGGACACAGCAGTGAGAAAAAAGACCTAGTCCTGGCCCTCATGGAGCTGAAATTCTGGCTGGGGAGTTTGATCATAAAGATAATAAAGACATCCATAATAAAAATAATCTACAAGTAAACAAACAATATGATTCCAATTGTGGTAAATAATATGACAAAAATAGCAAAGTAATGGAGCAGAGAAGGGGACTGGGCTAGGGGTAATTTTATTTTTTTAAATATATTTTATTGATTTTTTACAGAGAGAAAGGGAGAGGGATAGAGAATTAGAAACATCAATGAGAGAGAAACATCAATCAGCTGCCTCCTGCACTCTCCCCACTGGGTATATGCCCTTGACCAGAATCAAACCTGGAACCCTTAAGTCTGCAAGCTGACGCTCTATCCACTGAGCCAAACTATTGATAGTTAGGGCAACTGGGGGTAATTTTAGATAATATGGTAGAGAGGGCCAGTTAGAGTATATACATACAACTGGTGCTCAATAAAGGAATGCTCAATACAGGAGGGAAAATCTTTAGGTATCCAGCAAAGTACGGATGAGGAGAGCACCTTCAATATGAAGAAAAGAGAAATTTTCTAAGCACTTCAAGGAACCCTGACCCTTCTCTGAGTTGATGCCACAGGAAAGGTATCAATGGTTCCATTCAGAGATTGGTTGGGTCCGTTGTTTAGCTAATTAACACCCCCAGAGAGGAAGAAGCCTTGGTGTTTGATTAATACTAGTAGGAGAGCTACCAGAATCAATGAGAGGCCTTCTGAGGTCTCGGGAAATCACACGGCACTGGAAAAACAAGGTCTGTAGCAGATTCTGCAAGAAGTTTCATGACTTAGAAGTGGCCAAGGCCAGTAGCTGCTAAGATCTACTGCCTGCCTACTTGTTCTGGGCACGATGCTCGGTGCATCATATCCCACACTGCTTAAGGCTCACAAAGATCCTGCGGCTACTATTATAACTCCATTTTCAGGGGAGGAAACTGAGGCTCAGAGGTTTGGTATCTTGCTCAAGTGCATGCAATGACAATGCAGTGTGTCAAGGGCGGGTGATGAGAGGAGGTGGTGGTGGTGAACCCAGAGGAGGTAATGCCTCCCCAGCCTGCAACAAAGAAACTCTTCCCCATGGGCGTCTGAGCTCCAGGCTGAGGTCTGGAGGAGACTGGAGCTTGCCCAGCAAAGGTGGACAGCGAGGAGGGAGAGGAGCTCATTCCAGAAATATATATACAAGGACCTGGAAGTGATGGCATATCCAGAAACCCCTGGGAGGCGAAGCATTTCTAGAGCCATGGTTAAATTCTAGGCTGCCCCCTACTCCTCAGAAATGCAGTGTGGAGGCTGTGGGCATCTCTGGGTGGTTCTGGGCCATCAACAGCTGTGGTGGGTTCCGGGTGACTGCAGCATCTGACAAGTTTGCCCACTCCCGCTGCTGCTGGCACCCAGAGCACCTTGTCCCCTTGCCCAGGCCCGCACCCCCACCCAAGCCCTAAGCTTTGACAGAACTCTAAGCTTTCTAGCAGCTTGATAAAGTGTCTCTGACTGTGCCTTCAACTTCCAAATTGCTTGACATTACCCAGTCTTTCCTTCTCTATGACCACCTAGCAGTCTAACCATCTTCTTGGGTCACACCATCAGTCTGCACCCTGCAATCCAGTCTCCTCTCCCAACTGAAAGACACCTTTCCAAAATGCAAATCTGCCCCTGTCACCTCTGGAGCGTGGAGCACTTCAAAATCTCATGCGCCCTCTGGACGAAGCCCAGATTCCTTAGCATTACTTGGTCCATTTACTCTTCACAACCACAAATAGTCAATTGAGCGCCAATGGATGGTCCTTCTGAGGTGTGATGAAGCTTTAGTTTTTCAGTGGACTTGGACTTATTTCCATTTGGTAGGAGGGGGTCCTGTGAGGACACCTCTTGTTTTTGTGGGCTCAGCATTCACATCCCTATTCAGGCCACAGCACCTCACTTTTCTACGGAAGCTCCCCGCCCTCTTCACATGCAGTCCTGGGGCTCTGGTTCCTGCCCCTTAGTTGTCCGGCTTTTATTTAAATCATAGAGCTACCCTCAACCCCTCAAATACATTCCTCATTTTGCTGGAGTTTTGTCAGTCAACTTACAGCTCTTAAACCCAATGGATGGGGCCACCTCTCACCTTTCAGCCTGAAGAGCTATGGGATGGCTGTCATCTGTTTGCTACCCCCCCCCTCCCCAGGTCCACTTACCCCCCTTCAGTTCCCTGCATGGTGCCCTTAGAGGCTGACTCAACCAGCAGAGTCCCTTGCCTCTGGCTTATGGCTGGATTCAGCCAATGGAAAGCATCAGCACAACAATGGAGGCTAGAGAACAGTGAGGCTGGGTTTATTTCCTCTAAGGTCCCTCCCTATGGCTAGAGAAGCAGGAACGATATTCCTCTTTTAACGGTAGTCCTTTGCACCCAGCTCATTCCCAGCATCTGCTAGCTCTCCCTCCTCTTGCTCTTTGAGGCATCTCATGGTTCTGGGTTCTGCACTACCCCTTGTGGTTCCTGTTGACCCTGACCACGCGTTTACAAACAGACCCTTCATTAGTCTCTCCACCATGGCACAGTCTGAGTGTGCATCCCTTGTCATCAGGACAATGATATAGGGGAGGTGTCTACCAGGATCTGTGCCTGCTTAGGATCAAGATGAGATGGGATGCAGTGGTGAGTATTCCAGGGTCCTGGGAGATGGAAGGGGGATAGGAGATCGGGGGAAAGAAAAAGAGACATCTCCCCAGGTATGTATCTGAAAGTAGTAGTACTGAGATGAGACTCAGCTAGAAAGAACTCTGAGATGCAGGTCCATTACTTTCTTGCTGTGTGATCTTGGGAAAAACTATTTCCTGTCTTGGAACCTCATCTTCTCATCTGTAAAATGGGAATAATAGAACTTCCCATATCAGGTTGTAGTGGGGTGTCAATAACATCACTCATTCACTTAACAAATAAGTACTCAGCCCCTACTATGTGTGGTTTTCCTGCCTTCTCTTTTCCTGTCTATTGATTGGAAGCAGAGGCTCTTTGGCCCCTTGAGTGTGGCTCTTCCACAAAATACCACGGCCTAGACGAGTCTAGTTTGAAGAAGTGGCGTTAGAAGAAGCTGAAGTTTAAAAAGTTTGGCTCTCAAAAGAAATTTCAATAATTGTACTGTTGATATTTGGCTCTGTTGACTAATGAGTTTGCCAACCACTGGCCTAGGGGATAGTGGCATCATAAGATGAGAGCTCCCTGGGTCTCTGGATCACCACTCAATTAGCCTTTATTTGACCTAAGTATACGTTTTTATTCCTTTGAGCCACTGAGACTGTAAGGTCTGTCTGTTACAGCAGCTAGTACTATCTTAACTTACCACTGGGGCAGTAAACTAGGAGAAAGAACCAGCAGGACTTGGTGATGGATTGGCTGTTGTGAATGAGTGAGAAGGGGTAAAAAATGACTTCTAAGTTTTATCTTGAACAACTGTTGGAGATGAAGTTGATGTTTCCTGAGCTGGAGAATATGTGAGTTATTTCCCCCCCCCCCCTGTGGTAGTAAAGAGTTGAATTTAGAACATGATGTCTGGGAGACATTAGAATGGAGATAGCGAGTAAAGTCAGATGTAAGGACTCAGAAGAGGTCTGAGCTAGAACAGTTCAGGAATTTGTTGCCTTATAGATGGAGTATGAAGTGCATAGTAGGCACTCACCATTCTCTGAATCAGGATGTGAATCCTTTCTTCCTCACTTCTACTCAGCGTTTGGAAGTTGGTGGGCACAAATAGTCCAAAAGCGATTCATGAGCCGCCTCCACTCAAACCCGACAGCCGAAGAACCATCTTTCCTTGCTACATTCTTGTACACCCATTGCAGAAGCTCTCTGAGCTCAGAGAAGCCTGGAAATTAAGCTATTCAAAGGCTGAATGAAGGTAATTCTGAAGATGCTTAATACTGCCTTCCTGCTGTGTTGGGTAAAACACTCACTCATCTTTGATGCAATGAAAACCACTTGAATCTCTGCCTTTTATTTCTTCCAGCAGCTTCACCTAACAGGCTGGGGTGTGAAAGCAGAGTGTGAAAAAGGCAAGTCCCACCTTCACCTGCCTCTGGATCAGGCCACCTGTCTCTCCCCCCGCTACAGGTCTTTTATTCTACGGAGGTTGGGGAGGGGGTGGGAGGTTCCTGGGCAGGCTGCGGAGGCAGCTTGGCTAGGAAGAGACCCTTGCAAAGCTGAGACTTTCACCCAATGGCCTATAATCCCAGGATAGAAAACTCAAATGGCCTGCAGAGCCAGCTAGTTAATGACCCAGAAAAATGAGACTCCTGAGGGACCTTAGAGAACTAGAGAGCACCAGTCCTGTTAAGGGGGTAGACGCTAGGTGACTCCAGCTGACTTGCCATGGGGAATGAAAGTATAGTATTACTAGGTCCTTTGGCTTCTCAAGAAAAGCTTCAGATTCAGATTTCCTATGAAATCTTCTGAGTTTTAATTGATAATAACTAATTAAATTTAAACAGCATGCTGTAGGCCAAACAAGGAATGGGTGCACGGTGCATATGATACCTATGTTTGAGCCCAGCATGAAGCCTCAGGGAGTTATGGAATGGACATGTGCCTCCTTCCTAAGAAACGGCCCGAGGGGGAAATATGTAATCATCCTGGAATTGTTAATGAACTGACACAAGTTCACTGACTCAGCTACATAAACTGTAAACCATAATTTATGGTTTTCTCCCTCCTTTGGTGAGGTAAACATTGTAAGTTTTTCAACATGTGAGAGAAAAAATGTACTGAGGGCAAGCTGGGCTCTGAGTGAGGGCTGTGTGTGTCTTGTTCACTGATGAATCCTCAGGACTAAATAGATACAAAAATATATTTTTGAATAAAGTAATGAATCAACCATAGAACCAAGTCTGCATGCTTCAGGGTCCAATGGTTCCCCAAGGCCCATGTTTTAGTTCTGCTACATTTAAATTATTCAATAAAGAGGACACCCTTAGGATGCTGGTGCAACATATGATGGTCCCCATTGAGGCACGCACACTTAGCATTGACAAAGTCTGTGTAGCTGGTCTGGAATTCTCTTTTCTTCTCTTACCACTAGAATCTTTTAAGCCCTTAAGCTCCAGCTTGAGCCTTCTCTACAAACAAAACTGTCAGAGACCTACAGACAATAGCACCAACAACTTTCCCATTTAATGAGCAGCTACTACAGCCTGTACAGCATGCTACTGTACTGAATACCGTAGCCCACTATAACACCTATCTAATAAAGAGGGAATATGTTAATTGACCCTCACACCATCACAAAGATGGCGGCATCCACAGCCAAAAGGAGGGAATATTCTGACTGCCATGACCTCAAAGATGGTGGCGCCCAGTCCCCTCAGTCCCACTGGGGCGGCAGGCAGGCCTGGCCACTCCATGCACCTGTCTCTGGAGTCCCCCAGTCCTCCCAGCCCCCCAGCTGCCCTGGGCTGGCCTGTGCAGGCAAACCTCAACTATTGGCTGCCCACCTGCCCAGGGCTGCCCAAGGCTCAGGTAACCAGGGTCAGACAAGGCTTGCACAGAAGTGTGATGGGGGCATCGCTTCCTCTGATCGCTGGGGCACCTCCCACCCCTGAGGGCTCCTGGACTGTGAGAGGAGGCATGGCTGAGGGATGCCCCCCCAAGTGCATGAATTGTCATGTATCGGGCCTCTAGTGGTTAAGTATTTGGGTATCTGAACATATCTAGAAATAGAAGACATATAGTAAAAATACAGTTTAGGTTGCAGGTTTGATCTATGGCCCTGGTTGGGGCATGTGTGAGAGGCAACCAATCGATGTTTCTCTCCCACATCAATATTTTTCATTCTCTTTCTCTTCCCCCACTCTCTTCCTCCCTCTCTTCCTCCCACTCTCTATAAATCAATGGAAAAAATGTCCTCAGGTAGTAATTAACTAAAAATAATTTAAGAAAAAAGAAGACACAGTGTCATGTCCACACTAGCTTCACCCATCCATCCAGTGCATTCTCACAGCAGTGAGAGTAATATTCTAAAATACATGTATATCCTGTCGCCCCCTTGCTTCACGTTCATCAATGGCCTTCTGTTGGCCTCAGGATGGAATGAGTTTCAGACCCCCATCGGATTGGTCTCTGCCCACCTCCCCAGCCTGTCTCCCCCTCCTTCACACCATGACCTAGACTTCAGCCAAAAACTGCAACTCACAGTTGAGCCATTGTCTGCTGCCAGCACCTGCCTGGAATACCTTTCCACCCCTCTTTACCTGGTTAACTCCAACCTCTCCTTCAGACCTCAGTAGAGAGGTGAGCTCCCCCAGAAGGAAGCCTCTCCCACCTCCTGAGATGGTCAGTCACGTGCCCCCCGTTTCCCGAGTCCCTGGGGCACCTCCAACCTGGCAGGGTTCGCTGCTCTTGGCTCCCTGAGCTTGTCTGTCTCTGTCTCTGTGTCCTGGTCATGACTGGCTGGCTCTCCAATGCCTTACAGAATTGCAATAAAAAGTTTTGAATGAATTATGATCGCTCCTTTCACCTCTGCCTCCTGTCCCCTGCTGGGATCCCTTCAGGCTCTGTGAATTACAGAGTCACCGGATATCCACAAGGTAGGGCTGGGGAGCTCTGGGAATGGCCCCATCTGCCTTAATTCAGACACACCACAGTGCCCAAAATGCCACCATTAGCAAGTCAGTTTCTAAGGGAAGCATTGCCCCGCTCTGGGGGTCCTCAGGTGGAGACCCCACAATAAGCATGCTACCCTTCCCTGTGTATGTGTTGCATGCTATAATATTGCCAATAGCAGTGCCACCAGGGGCCAGAGAAGAGGCTATTTCTGCGAGGCTGTGTGGTGCAATGGTTACCTTCTCTGCCTGGGTTGGAATCCTGCCTCTGCTGTTTCCCAGCGGAGTGCTTATCTTTGCCTCCGTTTCCCCCTCTGTAAAAGGATCTGGATAAGAAGAGCACTCTGTTTTGGGGTCAGAATAGGCATGCGGTAGTGATGTGTTCAGTCCAGGACTAGGATGTAGTAAGAGTTTGAGAAACCTACGTTATTATCATTATTCTCCTTTAAGCTCCAGAAGACCTGGCCTTAAGTCCCAGCTTGCTGCTGACTCTCTGGGTGGCCATGAGTAAGTCCCTTTCCTTCTCTGGGATTCCCCAGCTGTTCTCGGGTTCTCCCGCCTGGGTAGGCGGGCTCTGCCAGCAGCTGGGAAACAGCTGTTGGATCCCCAGCCGAAACCTGGCCCCTTCGAGGAGGGGTTGGAAGGCTGGCTGGGTGGGAAGTGAGTCTGGGTCACCCAGGGCTGATTTGCCTACAGGAGACCTGGATGGCATGGCTAAAAAGCTGGCAAACTATTCTTTTTCTGTTGCTGCTACCATAGGTATGGTGACCACCTGTGATGGTTTTCCTAGGACCATTCTGGTTTTAGCCTGTCTGAGCGTCACTGGAGGCTCGTGAACAGCCAGGACCATCTAACACAGCGGGCTACCATCTCCGGGGACAACAAGGTTGATAACAGAACAGATGTGGCTACTGGCGGCTCTGAGGGGTTGCCCCAGCTGCCTGGCATTGCTGGCCTTGGGCAAGGGATGGGGAGGAGGGGCTGCTGTTGTTCCCCTTTCTGCACCCCTTTCCACAGAGTATCAGCTGCCCAGTGAAGTGAAAGCTGAGTTGTTTCCAGCTGCGGGGCCTTGTGCCCCTGCCTGGACCTCCCTCCAGCCCTTGCTTTCCTTAAAAGAAATTCTAACAGCAACTCAAGATCCAGCTCCAACATGAGCCCTGCCTCCTGGCGCTGAGGTAGCAGAAGCCCTCCCCTCACTCTCAGTGCCCACAGGCACATTACCCCCCTCCAGCCCCATCTCCCAGTCTGCACGGCAGGAGTGATCAGAGAGGCCACTTCTCAGGGTGAACAGGATAGTCACGAGAGGTAAGACGTTTCAAGTTCTCAGACTGGTGCCTGGGGCAGAGTAAGTGGTCAATAACCGCCAGTAACTGCAAAAGGGACGGCAGCAGCGACAGGAAAAGAACAAGTGATAGTGATGCTAGTGGTTGTGTTTTGGCATCTCCCTCTCTCCTCTGGTCCCTTTCTTTCACCTTCTTAAGAATTGGCCCACACTGGATCCACCTGGACTGGCCTGTACATACTCTCCACACATGTCTGATGGACAATGTGAGGTTGCAGGTTTCAAAAGCTCCTTTTAAAAGTCCTTCTGCAAGACAACGAGGACAAGAACAGCTAGCCTTCGCTCAGCTCTGGCCCCATGCCCAGCAGTGTGCTACGTGCCCAGTGGTCCTGTGGCCGCTTTGAACTCAGTAAAGGCTGGCTGGCCTGGTGTGGCCTCTGTCTGTCAAGTGTTCCCCGCATGCTGGGCACACCACCATCCCCTCCACGGGTGATTCTCAGCGGGAGGGGCTCGGGGGCTGGATACTGACTCCCAGGGGACACGTGGCAATGTCTGGAGACGTTTTTGGTTGTCACAGTTGAGGGTGGGGTCCTCCTAGTATCTGGAGGGCGGGTCAAGGATGGTGTTAAACATCCCACGAAGCACAGGGCAGCCCCTCACACAGACTCAAGTAGACCAGCACTTCAATAGAGCCAGGTGAGAGATGCTGTCCGTGTGTGTCATCTCCTATGTCATCCCCCAAGCCTGGGACGTGCAGATCAGAGAGGAGGAAACCGAAGCTCAGCGAGGTCCAGGCGAATGTCACATGATGCCAGACCCTCTGCTCTTTTCGCCTCTGCTCTGGGGTGCAGACTCGGACTTAGTGCAGAGCAGAGCCAGCTACCCTGGCGGGAGGGGAACTCTGCTGATTAGCTGAGCACGGCCTGTCTGAGGGTCACTGGAAGGTCGTGCCAGGCCAGAACTTGTCCAGAGCCCATGGCAGGCCCACGGGAATTCTCCTGGGCAGCCAGAGCAGCCACCAGATGGGAGACCAAATAGAATTTAATATCTGACCAGCTGCAGCCCGCAGCCCCCGGACTCGGCAGGCCACCCTCCCGGCAGAGGAGGCGGCTCTTCTGGCAACACTGCCACCCTGCGTGCTCGATTCGAGGCTGGGCCTGGAAGACCTGACTGCTGAAGACAGTGTCTCACGTACCACAGACTCGTGCACACATGTGTGCACGTGCACACACACACACACACACACACACACAAGGCCTGTTTCCAGGTGCTCTGATAGGCACTGAAACCATCCCTCTCTGCCACAGGCCTGCTCCTCTGCTCCTCTCTAAAGAAGCTGGTGGTACAGAGCTGCCATGGGGCTCTGTGCTCCACACTGAGATTTCTGTGAGAGGCAAGATGCTTCCAGGAGGGCACTGAGCCCACCCTACATCTCCAGACATTGCCCCTACCCCCGCTGAGAATCACCTGTGGAGGGGCTGGTGGTGTGCCCGGCACGCGGGGACACTTGATAGACAGGCCTTTAGAGCCCAGTGGCCTCACCTTCAACCTCCCCACCGCCCTGATCTACTTCCAGAGAAATACAACCAGCTTCACCCCTTGGGAGTCAAGGGGGTGCGTAGGAGCTGAGAACCATTCTCAAGAAGTGCTCTCGAGAGCTGTGGGAGCCACAGTAATTGAGGGTTTATATCCGGCACCAGGCACTGTGGTGCATGTGTCACCTTCAGATCCTCATGACAGCTCTGTAGGTGCTGACAGAAACCCCACTTTTGAAGCCCAGAGAGGTTAATCCCCCAAGTCACAGAGCAAGTACACATTTCAGGGTTTTCTAGGAGGCCAAGAATTGCCAGAGATCATGCAGGAGGGCCAGCATAGGGCTGGCATATAGTGGGCAGCCCAGATCAATCCTTGTTCCAATGGGGTCTTAGGAAGCCCTGTCAATCAGAGACAAGTGCTGCACCTAACCAGTCTTGCATGTAGCTACCTCTCAGGTATACGTGTGTGTGTGTGTGTGTGGGGGGGTGGCACTCTGTTCTTTTGTGGTGGTTAAAACACACCTCGTCGCCAGGCAGGGTGTTAACATCATTGACTCGTATGGCCAAAGCCTTCTTTGGAAATAAGGCTGTGGCCCATTTCACATCAACTCCATGTCTGAGAATGGTTCCATCTCCTGAATTTGCATCTTGAGCCTTCACCCTGGTTTAGAAGCCGCCGTCTTCCTTAATTAATTGATTAGCCCAATGTGTCAATGGGGTGAGTGTGTGCCAGGCACGAGGAAGACAGCATGGTGCTGGCATAGCTCTGCCTGGCGTGTCCTGACACAGAGAACAGCCACTGTTTGCTCAGCTCCTACTCCATATGGGGTGCTCTGCGGGCCCGACACTGCCTCCTATTCAAGGTTGAGCTATCACCACATCTGTTAATTTGGGGCTTAGAGGCATCTGGGGCTTGCCCAGGGTCCTAGGATTGGTTGGTGGCAGAGGTAGGACAGGGAGCCGGGCCTGACTAGGGCTAAGTCTCCATCCCTTCTGGGTAGCAGCTCAGCCCACACCTGGGCTTGTGGGGCTCATGAGAGACAGACAGCCCTGTTCCGTTTGCTTCCGGTTACACCACTGCACTCTGCCCCTGTCGGGGTCCAAGGCAGCGACGCACAGCAGCAGCTCCGCTCCCCTGACTTCACCCTGAGCTGGCAGTGCCACTGGCTCTCTCCCCCAAGGCGTTGGCTCCCGCTGGCCCGGAACACTGGGTCCGCCCGGGGAAGGAAATCGCATTACCCAATTACAGCTCGTTTGCAAGGCTCCCCTGGCCAGCCAGGAGGCTGGCTTCCTGACCCCATTCATCAGACATTCAAATCCCCAAGTTCAGGGCGGCCCAGACGGCCTGTGGCTGGATCCCAAAGGACCGAGATGCCAAGGACGCAGACGTGGCTCCCATTCCAGCAGCTCCTCCCGGTTCCCCTGACTTAACTCCCCTGAGCCCCAGCGCCTCCCCTGTAAATCAGGGGCAGTAACCGCATTGGGAAGACTTTCTGTTTCCATTTTTCCTTGCACACCAGCACCCCTGTTTTGTAAGGAGGCATGGTACCCCTTTCTCAGACGGTCTGCTATTTGTCCCGCTCGTGCCTAGAGGAGGGGCAGGTCACCCTCGGCCCCAGGGCTGCAGCGGGGGTTCAGCAGGACGACGCCAGCAAAGCCCTCCACCCCGCCGGGCACCCGGAGGGGCCCCCGCTGCCCCTGCCCCCGGGGAGCCACACCCGCACCCTCTGACCCTCCGTTAGCGGGGCCGGGGCCCAGCGGCTCGCTTCCAATGCAGGGAACAGCCGAGGCGAAGGGATGTCACCTCGGAGATTAGGATCCCAGACGCAGAGGCGCCTCCTCCTGCAATCGCCTGGGGAGGGCTAACCCCGATGATGCCCGGAAGAATCCGGGCCTGGAGCCCTCCCCGGGGGCGCGGCCCGTGCAGAGGCCGCTGGAGGGTGATGGCGCCCGGGCACCAGCCTGTGAGGCCCGAGAGGGGGTCGGGGAGTGCGTCCCCCCAGGGGCGTCTTGGGGTGACTGTCTGCTCCCCCCAGGCCTTTAGGGGGACCCAGGGGTCCTGGCACTGGCGCCCTGTAAGCTCCGAGACCCCCCTTATCCACGGCGCGTGGAGGGGGCACCTTCCAAGGCCCCAGGGGCTGCCGGGAGCCGCCATGGGGCCGAACCCGTAGATGCGATGCCCCCCCCCACCCCCGCCATGCAGGTGCCATGCCCGTCAGGCACAGGAACCAGTAACACGCAGGTCAACGCCACCACAGGCTGGAAGGAACGTCGGCGACGGCGGCCTCCTCAAGCTTACCTCCCTGCGACAGCGGCTTCCGGCTGCTCCCGGGCGGTCCCCCCCGCCGCCATGCTACTCCTGCACTTCGGGGCCCACATGGGGTGAAACGAGGGTGACAGGGTGACGTGACCACGAGCGCTGAGGGACCCCAACGGCGGCTCCACCGTCCGACCGTGGCCGCCGCCTCCAACCGCCAACCAAGATGGCGCCCGCGTGTCCCACATGGCGGCGGCCGACACGCAGGCCCCGGGCGGGACCGCAAACCTCGCGAGATTTCATCCTGGCTCGGCGCCACCCTGTTCACACTTAGGAGCCATTTCTGGAACTTTAAAAATTTAACTTATTAACTTTAGAGAGAGAAAGAGAGGAGAGGGGGAGGAGAGAGAGAAAGAGAGAGAGAAACATTGCTTTGCTGTCCCGCTCATTTATCCCTCATTTATATATTATTCGCTGATTCTTTTTTAAAAAGTATATTGACTTTTTTTTTTTTTTTTTTACAGAGAGAAAGGGAGAGGGATAGAGAGTTAGAAACATCAATGAGAGAGCTTCCCCTTCCTGTCTCTATAAAAATCAATTAAAGATGCCTATAATTTTTTTTTTTTAAAGAAGGGACTACTGAATTTGCTACTTTTCTATTATCTATTATCACTCTGGCAACTGCCCAAAGAACTCTCCCCCCCACCCCGCCCCCCGACCAAGTACTCTCTGTGTGCCAGGCACTTTATTAAACCCCTATATCTACTTGCTTAAAAAATACCCATTTTATAGATACGAAAACTGAGGCTCAGAGAGGTTAAGAGACCTATCAGACATGGTCACACAGCTGGTGCATGGCCAATCTGGGATTCAAACCAGGGTCAGACTGGCCACCAAGCATTCGCTTCTTCGCAGTTTTCCGTGGGGCCTTCTGAGACAGCCTCCTCGGGAGCCCTTTGCTGCCTCCAGGAAGCACCCCCAGCCTGTGCTGGGGTCAGAGAATGGCAACAGTGCTATCCTGCCCCAAGAATCACGCAACGCCGAGACGGGTCCCAGGAGACCCAGAGATTAGTGGGTGTGTGGCATCTTTTCCCTCAGTCAAGAGGGCGTGGGGCTGCCTGCGTGGAGGAGGGGGCCAGCTGGCCTCTCTGAGTGCCAGACAACCAGGTTCCTCCCACGCCCTCTTGGATGTGAGCTCAGTGGCTGTGGGTCCCCGGAGGCCCCTAGTGGAGTGTGGCTCCTGCCTGTGTGACTGCAGGAACCCCGGCCAGCCCTCCCTCCCTGGAGAACCTCATCTGACCCAGAGGTTTCCGGTTGCCGTGACCTCATCCCAGCTTCCCCCGCAATGTACGCTCACGTCCACGTCAGCTGATGTTGCAGAGGCCATGAACTGGGCTAATTGTTTGCAAATAGCGAATTGCGAGGTTTCTTGGCTGATTACGGGCCATTAGAGCGGGAAGCAGCAAGGTTCTGCTGGGTGATAGATCACTAATGAAGGACCCCGGGGATGCCATCTGCCCGGATGCGACTCGGGGGCCTCCGCATGGCCTGGCCACCCGGTGGCCTCAGATGGCCTCCGGCCTGAGCCCACAGGAAGGGCATGGCCCCTGCACCGAGCGGGAGGAGTTCTCCCCCGTGGGGATCCCTCAGACGCCCCACCCCATTGTCATGTGGCAATGATGTCACCGAAAGAAAGGGGCGCAGAGGAAGCAGACCCTGGACCACGGACTGCCAGGCCGTGCTGAGAGCTATTGTCGCTTCTATTGTGACAGCGCTATGTGCCAGGGACAGCACCTGTGGTTTCCACAGATCTCCTTTGATTAACGCATCAACCGTGCGAGGAAGGCACTCTCGCCACTCCCATTTTACAGATGAGAAAACAGACGTGCAGTGGTGACCTCACTCAGCCAACAGGAGACAGAGCTGGGCTTTAACCCCGCTTACCTGGCTCTAAAACGCGTGCTCTTAACGACCACTCCCCGGGAGGGAGGGGGCCACAGCACAAAGGTCCCGGAGGGGTTTGAAAAGGCTGCTACGTGCAGGCCCGCACCGTCCATTCTGATAAGGATCTGGGAACTGGTCAAGTGACGGTCTGGCATGCCTCACCCTGGACTTCGTCATCCTGCTTCCATGTTTGAAGGTCAGCGAGTCTCCCGGAGCTGGGATGACTGACGGACACCACAGGAAGTGGCCGATGTGAGATCAGAGGCCTGGCTGAGTTTTCCAAGGCCCTCTCATGATACCGACTCTTCAGAATCATTCTCGTGGCTCTGCTAGGGGGCCCCAACCCCCAGTCTGGCCCTGAGACAGTCATTTCCAGTCACGGCCTCCCAGGATCATTCCCTTACCTGCTTCTCTCTCTGTTTTTGAAGCTCCTCACTCTTCCTAATTGTCCTGATTTCAGTTCTTTCTTGCTCTTGTCAAACACCAATTTAAAAAAATGAGTCATCATTAACTTCACGCCACTCTTCAATTAGGCCTATTCCTCTCTCTCTCTCTCTCTCTCTCTCTCTCTCTCTCTCTCTCTCTCTCTCTCTCTCTCTCTCTCTCTCTCATCTTCGGCTTCGAAACACCAGAGGAGAAAAATATTATCCTTTTTTGACATTTAAAAAAAAAAAATCCCTTGCTCGCATAAGTGTTACTGGCTGCTCAGCTATGCCGGGACCGTTCCCAGGCAGCATGTGCTTCCGGCTGGTCTAAATGCCGCACGAGGACCCCGGCTGGGGACACAGCGGCTCGGAGTGCCTCAGGAGAGGCCGTGTGGCTGACAGTGGCCTCCGATGGCTCCTGAGGGCATTGGTCACTGAGGAGCTCCAGGTCTCATGGCTCAACCTCCCAAACTGGCCAGCTCAGGCATGAGCCAAAGCTGAGGAGCACCACTGGGGACATGAACCTCCCGTTCACCCCCAGCAAAGCCGGCCTGGCTCTGGGCCAGCCCGGGCAGCAATCCTAGGTGCTGCCCACGGAGCGCCTCCCAGGACCAGCGAGACGGTGGCGTGGAGGGCTCCGTTCACTCAGTCACCCAACTGGGCAGCGTGTCTCCTGGGCCTCAAGGCTCCACTGGGAGGCCGGAGGCGGGACTTCCTGCGTTAGGGCAGGCTCTGGATTCCGTGCCCGAGGCTGCTGCTTACAGGCTGTGGGACGCCGGGCAAACGTCTCAACCTCTCTGAACCTCAGTTTTCTCATCTGTGAAATGGCAGGAATACGAGCACCATCCTTACAGGCCTGTTTCAAGACTTGGAACGGATGATGCAAAAACTCTGGACTGGCTGAGGGCAGTGAGAAGGCAGAAGACTTAAGGAAATCGCACCTTCCCAAGGGGGAGTGCAGGGACCAGCAAGTGTGGATGGACCCAGTCACAGGGACTGTCTGGACTGAGTGTTCGGAGTCAGAAATAAAAAAGAAACTTGGCCAACCAGTTACTGAGAAGGGGCCGAAGGCACACGGAGAACAGCATCGCCTGAAGTTGAAGAGGATGGTGGCAGATGTCAGAACGGGGGTACCTCCAGGGGCAGCTTACTGATTGGGGGCACATGAGGGAGATTGCAAGGTGCCCTGGAAATTTTGTTCTTAATGATTCCAGAGAGGAAGGGAGAGGGAGGGAGAGAGATAGAAACATGAGTGATGAGAGAGAATCATTGATCGGCTGCCTCCTGCACACCCCACATCGGGGACTGAGCCCGTAACCCGGGCACGTGTCCTGACCGGGAATCGAACTGGAACTGGGACCTCCTGGTTCATAGGTTGACTCTCAACCACTGAGCCACGCCAGCCGGGCTGGACATTTTGACCTTCATCTGGATCCCAATGACGAATACATAGGCATATATTCGTGTTAAATTCCACCTTGCGTATACCTCTAAGATAAATGTGCTTTATTGAGGGTATGCTATAAATTAATCCAAAAAGAGGGCAACACACAAATGGGAGCATTTGCAGAGGGTCTGGGCGAGGGGAGAAAGGAGGAACAAAAGCTCAGCGGTCAGGCGGAGCACCGGGAACCAGCCATGTGGACGTTCTGTCCTCTAAGAAGGCCGCCCGCGCTCTGAAGTGTGGCACAGAGCGTGGTCCCTGGACCAGCTGCTTGGGCGTCAGGTGGGAACTTGTTAGAAATGCAAACTCTTGGGCCCCGCCCTAGCTGGACTCGGGGTCTTTGGGAAGATGGGGACATGTGGCTTTGGAGGTGCCTTGTAGACAGTCCCAATGCAGAGGTCGCTGAAGGTTTGTTATGGCAATGACGGTGGTGGGGGATGAGTGTTTGCTAAGACAAGGAAGGGGGAGGGGCTTGTAGGAAGGAAGGAACAATTCAAGGTCTGGGACCCGCCTGTCGGCCTGGTCTGCTATGAGAATGCGTGGAGGTCTTGGGGTGTGGGGGTGGTGTGAGGCTGTGTCTGGGAGGTCCTGGGTGGGAGCTGAGAAAAGGGAGGGAACTGTCTCTGAGGCCGGGACAGCCCGAGGCTCCTCTCACTCCTAAGCCACAGGGACTTCATAACTCGCCTCTTCCCTCTTCCCTGTCTGCAGTGAACAGGCCCGGGGCTGTGATTACACATCCCCAGTACACTCGGTTACGTGTCCAATTCAGACTTAATAAGAAGGCTCCGGACTGCGTAATAAAATACAAGGAGCGTGTTAGCAGGTGAGGCCCGATGGGCATTTAATTAGCCGCAGCGGCTCCGGGCTCCGGGGAGCGGCCGGGTGGGCGCTGGCATCGGGTCTGTGCAGGTGGCTCTCCGGGCAGCAGCTGAGCACCCAGAGGTCCAAGCGCCGGTGACCAGCAGACCTGTGAACATCACGTGTGCAGGACCAGTCCCTGTCCTGTGAGTGGGAGAGACCCCGGAGCAGGCCACTGTCAGGGACGGGGAGGGACAGACAGGTTCATTCAAACCCAGCTGACGCCTCTGGGGAGGGTGTCGAGGGGGCCGCCATGTTGTGGGGAACCTCAGGCAGAAGCTGGTCACCTGGGGTCACGGCCGCGGCTGCTGCCACCGAAGGAAGCCAGGCTCGGCCCCTGATTTCCCGCATATTCCGAGAAAAGACACGACTCCACCCAAAGCCCAGCTTCCTGACCAGCTTGCCCGTGATACCAGCCCCACCCTGCCGCCCAGGGCTGGCATCCCAAACCAGAAACTGGCCCGGGGCCCGAAAAACCCAACTCCATTCCCTGCACAGAACCAGCAGAGCTCCCTGGGGGAGAATGAGCAAACGGCAAAACTATTAAACGAAGAACAGGTGATACGTTCAAGAGAGGGGGCATTGCTGCCTTATTGGACGGAGGGATGTAAAGAAATCAGAGAAAACTTTGCCATATTTCCAATTCCTGTTTTTGATACAATTTTAAGAGGCGACAGGAGGCATTCATGGAACGGGGGGCGGGATCTGATGGGGGGCGGGGCCTGTGAGATGGAGGCATAATCACTCATTAAAACGACAATGGAAGCAGAGACACCAGATGAAGATTGCATAAAAGTAAACCAGAGAAGAAGAAAAGAGCTTGAGGAATCCGCTCAGAACTCAGGAGGAAAATTAAGAAGACTGTCGGCATAAGAAACATCCAGCCCTTTTGAGAATATTTTAGTTTATTTGAGCCAGAATTGCCGGGAAGGAAAAATTTCAGCGGACTGAGGAAATGCTCTGGCAAATGGCAGTTTTGCAGCTCGTTTTATTCAATCAAAGGAGGAGACCTAAGGAGGAAGGGGTGGGGATAGGGGGGCTGTTATAGAAAATCCACTGGTATAAGTACCTTCCACTAACCGGTTGTGCCACTGGAGCTACAGGAAGCACACAGAACCCCAAACAAAAGGAATCCAAAGAGGACACACCAAGACACATCATAATGAAAATGCCAAGAGCAAAAGACAAAGAATATTAAAAAGAGCAAGAGAAAAAGTTACCTATAAGGAAGCACCCATATGATTATCAGCTGATTTCTCAACAGAAACTATGCAGGCCAGAAGGGAGTGGCAAGCAATATTCAAAGTGATGAATAGTGAGAACCTACAACCAATATTACCCAGCAAAGCTATCATTTAGAATTGAAGGGCAGATGAAGTGCTTCACAGATCAGAAAAAGCTAAAGAAGTTCATCACCCCGACCAGTATTATATGAAATTCTGAAAGGTATTATTTAAGAAGAGGAAGAAGAAGAAAACAGATAAAAATTATGATCAACAAAAACATATCTATCAACAAGTGAATCTAAAAATCAAGTGAATTAAAAATCTGAGGAACAGAACAAACTGGTGAATATAATGGAATCAGGGGCAAAGAAAGGGAGTGGATTGATAATTATCAGGGGAAAGGGATGTGGGGGATGCAGGAAGAGACTGGACTAAAATCGTGCACCTATGGATGAGGACAATGGGGTAAGGGGGTAAGGGCAGAGGGTGGGTGGGAACCGGGTGGAAGGGAGCTATGGGGGGAAAAAGGAGAAACAGTTGTAATAATCTGAGCAATAAAGATTTATTAAATTAAAAAAAAAAAAAAGAAAATCCACTGGTAGTTAAGTAGGGAGGTGGGAGGCAGAAAAGTGGGGAAACATCCTCTGAAAACCTCTTCACACCTCGGGCCTCAGTTTCCCCAGGTCTGGGAGGCTGGCTGGCCAACCTCCGGGGCCCTAGAAGGAGGGTCACTGTGCACTGAACCAGCCTGGCCCCTCCGAAGGGACACAGCTCTTTCCAGGCTCGGAACCCGGGCCTGGGAGGCGCCTCGGGGCACGGAGGCTGCGTCTGTTGCATGAAACCACATCTTTGCCCGTGAAGGGGGTTAACCGAGACCAGCTCGGGCCAAGGAATCTCAGAGTTTGCTTTTGGAGCAAATTTAAAAGTCATACAAGGGGCTCTTGCCCAACGCTTAGTGTTTGGACGCGAGTGAGCAAGGTCCGAGCGTTTCTGGCAAACCCGCGTGGGTTTTCCCTGTGAGGACGGACGGGAGGATGGATGGCGAGTCCCCGGGGGCTTGTCAGGCTGTGGCTCCTGATGAATTACCGAGACTCTGGCTCAGGGGGAGGGAGGCACGTGCCCCATGCAAGCAGCCGGCCTCCTTCTGCCTCAAGGACAAGTAACGGAATCATGGTCCTTTCTCCCTCCACCGTCTTGTCTGAGCCCCATGACAGCCTGCGAGGCAGGCGGGACGGGTGCAGGTTGCCTTCAACATCAAGGAGGAGAGGAGGCCCAGGGAAGCGGGGCCGCTGCCCAAGCCCTCAGAGCTAAGCGGCCGGCAGCAGCTCCGAGGCAGAGTAAGTGCTGGTGCCACCAGCCAGGAAGACTCTACCCAGGGGTCCTCAAACTTTTTAAAGTGGGGGCCAGATCACGGTCCCTCAGAGAGCTGGAGGGCTGGACTATATGAACTACTAATTCCTACTGTAACACCTCGGCTGCGCTCACTGCCCAAAAAACCTGGTGGGCCAGATCAGACTCCTCTGCGGGAGGCATGTGGCCCCGCGGGCCGTAGTTTGAAGACGCCTGCGGGAACAGCTGACCTCGACCTGCAGGAAACACCGTCCTTGTGGTAGGCTGCATAAATGGCAAGGACACTTGGGGTGGAATCGATTTCCCCATCCCCCGGACCTGGGCTGAGCACGTAACTTGCTTTGACGAACAGACGTGACATTTCCCAGACCTCCGTGTAGGCTTCAAGAGGACGTAAGCTCCTCTCATGCACTGAGCGCTCTGCCATCGTCACCGGTGAGCTCAGATGAGCTTGCTGCAGGGTGAGACACCAGTGGGAGCAGAGGCAGTCATCCCAGCTGAAGGCCTTTTATTTTATTTTTTTAAAAATATATTTTATTGATTTTTTACAGAGAGGAAGAGAGAGGAATAGAGAGTTAGAAACATTGATGAGAGAGAATCATCGATCAGCTGCCTCCTGCACACCCCCTACTGGGGATGTGCCCACAACCTAGGTACATGTCCTTGACCGAAATCGAACCTGGGACCTTTCAATCCGCAGGCCGACGCTCTATCCACTGAGCCAAACCGGTTTCGGTAAGGCCTCTTAGATCAGCCAACCAGGTAACTGAACACAGATCCAGACTGCCAACGTGCAGAGTTATGAAGTTCAATAGAGACTTAGAACAACGAGCATTCACACTTTGGGGTGGATTGTTACTCGGCAAAAGCTGACTGATGCATCGCAAGGAGAGAGGGTTTCAAAAGCCATCATTGGCCTGACCTCAGTGAGACTTGGAGCATCCATAGAAATAGGACCTTCGCCCCTAGACAGCCAGAGCCTCAGTCTGCCTTGTGGTCAGTCCTCTTGGGGACTCACCCAACCTGCTTCCGAAGTCGGGACCGCAGATGCTTCATGCAGTGAGCAGCTGCACCGTACCCTGTCTGAAGGGACCATTTTACAGGCCGTCCGTGGGTTCACTAATTCCAGTAGAGTGTTTAAGAGCATGGCAGACAGACAAATCCAGGCACAACTGTACCACTCAACAGTCCTTCTACCGCCCCAGCCTCAGTTTCTTCATCTGCAAAATGGGGGTATTAAGAGCCCTCACCTTCTAGGATTGCTGTGAGGCAGCAATCACCTAATGACACAGACGGCGGGTACAGGTGGAGCACCGCGCGCAGCACCGAGTAAACATCACCACGCCTTAGGTGTTACCGCTTGTGGGCCGCTCTGTGGCGGCAAACTCCAAACACCAGGCCACCTCGCGCTCTGACGGCCCTTCTCGTATTTCCCGGAGGAGGACGGACATCCTCACTCGACGACAGAAAGCTACAAGAGGCGGAGAAACACAGCGCCCAGCGCTCTCGCCCTCAGCACTCCTCACGTTTAGAGCCAGGCCATTCTTGTGTTGCTGGTGCCGGGGCCTGTCTTGCGCACAGTAGGATGTTTAGCAGCGTCCCTGGTCTCTACCCGCTAGATGCCAGCATCCGTTTCCTCCCCAGCTGTGACAGCCAAAAGGCCTCCCGCATTGCCCAATGCCCCCCCGGGGAACAGCACTGTCTCCAGTTCAAACCCACGGCCACGGCCACCCTTGGGTGCTCCAGAAACGGGGTGAACTTCCTCCAGGGCGGGGCACCGCACAGGGCGGACAGGCAGCTAAAAAGAACGCTCCCCAGCCCAGGATGGATAGATGGGTGGTGGCTAGACAGACAGGCAGAGGAGCAGAGAGATGGATGAACAGGTAGGAGAACAAGCACCAGGGTTGGCATTCCAGGAAGCCTCCTGTGCAGTCTTCGGATCTATCATTCCATCCCAAGAGATTCAGCTCCCACAACTGTTTTGAAAGTTCAAAAGTGCAGAATGGCCCAGAATTGTTCTTAGGCACTTTGGCCCAGTGTGTGTCTCCAGCCTCTGGGATAATACACACTCTAATGTTTAAACAGTAGACTCAGAATAAACAGTGAATGTAGACATGAAGAAATGGCACTTTTGTTACTTCTCTCCTTTGCCTCCACGTGGAGTGGCATTTCAAATGCATTTATATTTAAAAGCGTGAAACAGGGTGGGAACAGCCAGGAAAATATTTTTGTTTTTTGTTAAGGACAATTTTTTTAGTTCATTTCTGACCTATTTTACTGAGTTTGAAGATAGCTTTAACGCTGAAATTTATCATTTTAAAACAATTGGTTTAAAATCAAAGAGTAAACCATGAAAATAAAACGTCTATGATGGCCTTGTTACTGAAAATAACTCTATCATCTAGGGGAGGGGAGTGTTAAAAAAAAAAAAAAAAAAAAAAAAAAAAAAAAAAGATAAAATATCCTCAAATCTTACTGCCTCCCAGAGGCAATCTCCACTGAATTTCTCTTCAGTCTGGCTTTATATTGACTCATATATGTATACGTGTCCACAGAGTAAACAGAGCACTATGTTGTATATGTACAAATAGTTAAATACCTGTGAATATTATTACCTTTTATACCTTACTAGTGGCCCAGTTCACGAAATTCGTGCACAGAGGGATGGGGGTGGGGGAGGAGGTGTCCCTCAGCCTGGCCTGCACTCTCTCCAATCTGGGACTCCTCCAAGGATATCCTACTGCCGGTTTACAGGGATCAAGCCTAAACTGGCAGTTGGACATCCCTCTCACAATCGGGGACTGCTAGCTCCAACCATTCACCTGCCTGCCTGCCTGCCTGATTGCCCCTAACCACTCTGCCTGCCGGCCTGCTCATCCCCAAATGCCCCCCCACCAGCCTGATTACCCCCAACTGCCTCCCATGCCAGTGTGCTGGCCTCCCTGATGGCCTGCTCACTCCAATCTGCCCCTCCCACTGTCCTGATCACCCCAACGCTCCCCCCCCCCACCCGTCCCCACCGACCTGATCACCCACAACTGCTGTCCCATCCTGGCCTCTAACTGCCTCTACCTCGGCCCTGCCACCATGGCTTTGTCCAAAACATCCGGAAGGTCTCCCACTCCAATTAGCATATTACCCTCTTATTTGTATAGATTCCGTAACTTTCTCACTCGACAGGATGTGCTTAGCCCTCAGCATCTGAATGCGTGCAGGCTAGAGCTGTTTGAAACAGGCTGTGTTTTGCTTATCCGCTCCTGTCCGGAGGGCGCGGAGGCTGCTTCCAGCTTTCTGCCTTTATAAATAATGTGCCCTGAGCAGGCGTTCCTCTGGACAGGGCAAGGTCGGGCAGGCAGAGCTCTCAGTTGAAAAGTCATCATGTGCCTCCTGAAGGCCGCTGCCCGGCAGCTCCTGACGGTCAGGGTTATTTTCACCCCTGCCCTTTAGCCGGGCGGCCCGGGCCAGGCGGCCCCGCATGCCTGTCTCATTGCCGGCGGTGCCTCCCGCCGGATCCCGTGACCCTGTGGCCATCCCAGACCCAGCACCGTGAGCCTTGTGATCTGGGCTATTTAGGCAAGCTCCCCAACCCCAGGCCCCCCTGAACCCGACACACAGGCACGCGCGCGCGCGCACGCACGCACACATGCACACACACACATGCACACACACACACACACACACACACACGCACACGCACAGCCCGTGGTCTCTCTGTGCCAAGGAGAGATTTCCCGGCCTGATCATGTTACTCGGCTCCGAGTTCCTGGGCTGGCAGGTGGGGCAGGGGATGCCCGGCGGTTCTCATTGTCCACACCCTAGCTTTCCCATCTCCCCGCAAACACTCCCCTGGCCACCGTCCATGCCTGTGAGGGACACCAGGCACACCCCACTTCAAATCCTGGCTACGGAGGGACCTGCTGTGTGGCCTTGGACAACACGCTTAACCATAAAACAAGGATAGTCACCCAGCTCAGAGGAAAAACAACAGTGTCTACCCATATAGCACCATTCTTTCTTCTTCTTTTTTTTTTTTTTTTTAAATATATATTTGTATTGATTTCAGAGAGAAAGGGAGAGGGAGAGGGAGAAACATCAACGATGAAAGAGAATCATTGATAGGATGCCTCCTGCATGTCCCCCAATGGGGATGAAGCCCACAACATGGGCATGTGCCCTGATCAGGAATCGAACTGAGACCCGTGGTTCATAGGTCATCACTCAATCACTGAGCCACACTGGCCGGCGAGGGGACCATTCTTTATGTGCATTTTCTCCCTTAATCCTGCAGGTCCTCCTTCACCCAGACCTGCCTTTGTCTCCAGGCTCATCTCTCTCTACCATCCCCGCCTCCCAGCTCAGTCCCTGGTGGATCAGATTTATGCTGAAGCCCAAGATCCACAGCTCTAGGGAACCAAAGCAGGTGTGTGTGTGTGTATCTGTGTGTGTCCCCAGCCTGTGGCTCCCGCTCCCTGTGCGACCTCACCATCTACCTGACCACCCCAGCCCCTCGCCTCCCCCCGGCCTGCGCTCAGCCCCGTTCCCGGACTCCGTGGGGTCCCACAGAGCCTCCCCCCTCCTCAAGTATGGTTGTTGTTGTTGTTTTATTTCTTTATTGATTAAGGTATCACATATTTGTCCTCAACCCCCCATTCCGATCTCTGTGTGTGTGTCTCTGTGTGTGTGTATCTGTGTGTGTATATATATCTCTGTGTGTGTGTCTGTGTGTCTCTGTGTGTGTGTCCCAATGGATGTGTGTGTCTGTGTATCTCTCTGTGTGTGTGTCTCAGTCGATTGAGTGTCATTCCATACAACAAAATGTGGCAGGTTCAATTCCCAGTGAGGGCACATACCCAGGATGTGGGTCTGATCCCTGGTCAGGGCATGTATGGGAGGAATCAATTGATATTTCTCTCTCTCTCTCTCTCTCTCTCTCTCTCTCTCTCTCTCTCCTTTTCCCTTTCTCTATAATAAAATAAAATAAAATAAAATATCAAAATACATTGAGCATTGTTTGTTTCCCAAACTCCCAGCAGCTCCACTTGCCCAGCGGTTCCTGCCACTCAATTCCCTTGTCAGTAGGGATGCATTCTTTCATATAAAGGAATCATCGTCAAAATGCCCAAGTACCTCACTGTTCACTTATATATTTGAAGGAGGAGGAGGAAGAGACAGGGAAGAGGGGGAGGAGGAAGAGGGGGAGAGAGATGAGGGGGGGAGAGGGGAAGAGTAAGAAAAGGAGAAGAGAAAGAGGGGGGAAGAGGGAAGAAGAGAAAGAAGAGGGGGAAGAAGAATAGAGGGAGAGGAGGAAGAGGGGGAGAGGAATGAGGAAGAGGGAGAAGAGGAAGAGGGGGAGAGGGAGAGGAGGAAGAGAGATGAAGGTTCCAAGCCAGACTCCCACATTTCTAAGCTGCTACGAAGTCCCCTTCTCATTAGGGGTTGCATTGGGCTCCCCTGGCCCTACCTCCGATTCCTACACTGAGGTCCTCACCCAGGACCTGGGAACCCGTCTTTATTTGGAGATGGGGCTGCAGCAGATGTAATTAGCCGAGATGAGCTCATGCCGGAGTGGGAGAGGGAATCTGATAGGACTGGTGTCCTTATAGGGAGAACACCACATGAGAGGGACAGGCAGGCAGAGAGGGAGGACGAAGTGAGGACAGGGAGGAGGCCACTGAGAAGCCAGGAGGGCTCAGGCCCCAAGCTGAGAGGCAGGGTGCAGGTTCTCTCCCGCAGCCCTCGTGAGGAACCGCCTCTACCGACCCCTGGATCTTGGGCCTCCAGCCTCCAGGCTGTGAGACGATGCATTTCTTCCGCCCAAGCCGCCCAGTGCCAGGAGCGTGTGGTAGCCCCAGCAAGCCACACACCTCTTGTCAAGATGGTCGATGCCCAGCCCAGCCACAGAGCACACTGCCCCCGCCTGTCACAGTCCACAAGCGGGGCCCTGGTGCCCAGAGAGGTCACGGACACGCCTGGCCGAGCAGGGGGCGGCCGTGGCACAGTTGTGGGCGGCTCTTCCCTCCTTTCTGCTTGAACGCGTCTCCGACATACTGTGGGCGGCGATGACAGAGGGAAGCGGTGCCCGTCCTTGGTAAGGGCACTAATTGGCTTGAGCTGGTCATTCTGGCCAAGCCCCGTGGGTGGCAGCCAAGCCCCCAGGAGGGGCCCGACTGGCCTGTGTGTGGGGGGACATGGCCACAGGCTGTCAGGCTGCTGTTTCCCTGCCCGTCAAAGTCATAGGGGGGGCGGGGGGAGTTGGGGGGTAACATTCCTCCCAGGAGACAGGCCTCTGGCTCAGGGCCCATGGCATCTCCTGGCATTAGACAGCCTCTGAGTTCTAAGAGTGAGACCCCATCCAATTTCCTGAGCTGTCGTCAGCTGTGTTGTCCCTCGTGCTCTGCCTCCGTGAGGACAGCCCACGTGCAGCCGGCAGGAGGCCCTGCCCTGGAAACCGGGGGAGTGGGGGGGGGGGGGCGTCGGGAGTGAGGGGCTGAGGGAGGCTCCGCCCGGCAGGCAGCCACAGAGTGCGCCCCGAGGCTGGGAGCACAGACCCCTGGCCAGGGTCCTTCGGGCCAGCCCCCAGTCTGCGTCCCCGCTGCTGCTGGCCCAGCCCCATGAGCTCTGCTCAGCAGCGACACCGGCTGGGCCAGGTCACAGGGACCCTCCCGCCTCAGGACGACGGCTCTTAGAAATGGATGCACCAGGTCACCTCCTGGCTCTGCCACGCACTCAATGGCCTCGGCTGAGGGACGTCACCTCTCTGAGCCTCAGTGCCTTCATCTGTAGAACGGGGTCATGGGCGGGATTGCTTGTTTGTTCAAGAATGCTGATGCACGTAACTGCTGGGGATAAGAGAGATCTCTGAGCCAGAGAGGGCTGCCTTGACCAACCACAAATGCTTGCGGCCTGAGCTTGTCCACAGACTTGGGGACCTGACCATGTGTGGCCACGTGGGTTTCCAAAACCCACGGTCCCTGAAACGCCTGTGGGTAACTGCCCGAGCCCGGAGGGCTGCGCCCTGGCCCGCAGGGTGCACACCTCCTGAGAGGGCTCCGCGGCTGAGGGGTGCGCCCTCCTCTTTAGAACCCTGCGTCCCCCTTGGAGGAATGTGCAGGCGGACAGGCCATCGAGGTCAGGAATGGCAGGGCTGTGCCGGGTGGTACAAGCTGTGGGGGTACAAGGTCTGGGGAGCCAGGCGGAGTTCTGGCGAAGCTGGAGGACCGGTGGGGGACGCTGCGAGGGGAGAAGAGCCGTCCAGGCAGAAGGGAGAGCAGGTGCCAAGGCCCGGCAAGAGAAAGTGCCGAACGGGGGGCCAGCTGCCGGCTGTGCAGCGGGAAGGATGAGAGAACGGCTGGCATCGGGGCTTTGGGTGCAGCGTGAGCTTGGGCTCTGGGAAGCCTTGGATGGACGCTCAGGAGACCTGAGTGAAGAGAGAAAGCGCTAGAAAGATCTTTCTTGCAGGAGAGCTCTCCCCCAGAAAACGGGTTCCCTCTCTGAACAGGAACGGCCTGGGGGTCAGGTCGCCACGGCTGGGAGGGGTGTGGGAAGACATTCAGGGCCGTCTCCTCGCCCCGAACCATCTCATGTGGCTGAGCCCTAGCGGCAATGCCCACTGTCCGCTGCCCGGGGAAGCTGCCCGCAGGCAGTCACTGTGCCCGGAGCACCGGGGGCTCAGCCCGCGGCTGGGAGAGACGCCAAGGGATGAATGACGGCTACAGAGCCCCTCGCCCCAGCGGGATGCATTGCACTGGACCCTCCACTCCCTCCCCCAGTGCTGGTGGTGGTGGGAGGCCCCCGGCCCCGGGTGGCAGCCCGGTGAGGGGGCACAGGTGACAGCCCCGGGTGCAAGAGAACAGGCTCCCAGACCCCTGCTCTCCCGAGCTTATGCTTGTGCAGGCGCACAGGACGGAGCACACAAAAGAGTGAGTTGGCAACACAAGAAACTCGGGAAGGGCGGAGAGGAAGGGAAGGCGGAGGACCAACATCTCGTCTGAAACAGCGAGGAGTCAAACTACACCGCCCGGAGCGGACGGGATAAGAAACAGAGGCGCACAGGCAGGTCGTAGAGTTGCCACGGTAACCGATGTGGCACTAAAAATAGCGATGGACCTCCACGGGGGGACGGGTCAGGTGTGTCACCAGACACGGCCCACGGCGGGAACGCCGATCGATGCCAGCAACCACGGCGCGGGGCCGGGGGTCTGGAGACGGCCACGGAGCAGACGGAAGACACGGGCCAGGCAGGCGGGGAGCGGCCGGAGGAGGAGGGGGACGCGCACGGACACAGCTTTCCCTCTGACTGACTGCTCCGGCCGCGTGCGGCCCGAACGCGTCTGCACATCCACGTGGAGATACACCCAAGCTGACGGGCCAGCGGCGCTTACTGTGCACATTAAGTCCTTTGGTTGATCTCTCCCTTTTATCCCCACCCTCCCTCTGAGGTCCAACAGTCTGACCCATGGCTCCTTACCTCTGGGTCTGTTCTTGTTCATCCGTCTATGTAAAAAAGCACACACACGGGACTGCAGAGGAACCGGTTACATTGAAATGTCACGGCAGTTAGCGCTGCTGACCTGGGAGCCAGGGGTTATGGCTACAGCGGAGAGGGTGCGAACCCGGACGGGAAAAGTGATCGCCTCCTCACCTTCCTCCCCCTCCCTGGAGGGCAGCCCTGGCCTTTCCTAGGAATCCAGGCAGGAGCCAGGCCGGTGTGACCGGGCCCGTGGCTCCGTCACGGAGAGAAGCCACGGGCACGTTCGTGGCCCCTGGCAGGGGCGGGAACTCTCTGCAGACAGACGTGCATGCTCCCACCACCTGGGGAAAGCACGGCTTTTGTTCCCACCGACTCCAGGCGACGCCGGTTCGTCAACCCGTTCACAGAGCACACCCACGTTCCCTGTCACGCGTGCATCTCTAACATGCATGCTTTGCCGTGACATTTCAATGTAACCGGTTCCTCTGCAGTCCCGTGTGTGTGCTTTTTTACATAGATGGATGAACAAGAACAGACCCAGAGGTAAGGAGCCATGGGTCAGACTGTTGGACCTCAGAGGGAGGGTGGGGATAAAAGGGAGAGATCAACCAAAGAACTTAATGTGCACACATAGGAGCCTAACCAGTGGTCAAAGACAATAGGGGGGTGGGGGCATGAGTGGGGGGGGGTGGGGGATTGGAATGGGGGGTTGAGGACAAATATGTGATACCTTAATCAATAAAGAAATAAAACAACAACAACAACAACAACCATACTTGAGGAGGGGGGAGGCTCTGTGGGACCCCACGGAGTCCGGGAACGGGGCTGAGCGCAGGCCGGGGGGAGGTGAGGGGCTGGGGTGGTCAGGTAGATGGTGAGGTCGCACAGGGAGCGGGAGCCACAGGCTGGGGGCAGCTGGGCCCGGTGGGCGGGGAGGGACACATAGTTCCGTGTGCAGGGGCCAAGGAGAGGAGGCGGCTGGTGGGCCCGTCACAGCGGCAGCCGTGGCAGAGTGACAGGCTCCTGAGCTCACAGGCTCCAGGCCCACGCCCGCTGCAGACATGACTGCATTCGGCCTTGACAATACCCATGGGAAGGTACGATCGTACAATATTTCTCCTTCCCAGCCTGGGAGCGCAGCCCCCGCTGGCATGCCAGGGAGCTGGCTTTCAGACAGTGGTCTGCCGACGCCCGTCCGCGGCCAGGTGTGGCGGGAGGGCCTCTCCTGGAGCCGACAGAGAAACCCAGGAGGAGCCGTAGGAGGGGGGCCGGGCACCTGGGCAAACCCAGCCGAGGCCGCTGCCCTGCCAGCCGCTCCCTCACACCCTGGGCTCCGGGGGCTCCAGGAACCCATGCCAGGGGTCTGGGCATCGCCACAACGTTCAGATCCTGCCCAGTCTCCCGCCAGTTCAGCATTCGGATCTCCCGCCCGTTTCAGTCCTGGAGCCCTCCTGGCACCACCGTTCCTGCCGCCATAACCTCCTCACGGGCTCCCTCACCTGAGCGCACGCTCCCCCGTCACTGGATGCACATGGCGTCAGGCTCTTAACACTGGGCTCCCTGGGGGGCGGGGGCAGGGGACCCACAAAATGCTGGGTGGTATTGTAAGCGTCATCGCTGCGTGTTTGCCTATAGGACGTTACCATCGGATTCGCTGGTATCTATCCTGTCACTAAGAATGACCATACGGCCCAGCAGCGTGGCTCCGTGGTTGAGCATCGACCGAGAGGTCATGATTGGATTCCCGGTCAGGGCTCATGCCCGGGTTGCGGGTTCGATCCCCAGTGTGGGGCGTGCGGGAGGCAGCCGATCCACGATTCTCTCTCATCATTGATGCTTCTCTCTCTCCCTGCCCCCCTCCTCCCGGAAATCAATAAGAAAACAATGGCCACACAGTTCCAGGGCCTGCTCTGTGATGAGGGCGGCTGGGCCCAGCTGTCCTGCTTTCACTGCCGCTGGAGATGAGAGCGGCCGAGGCCCCCCAGGAAATGGGCCGCTGCGGCCGGGGAAGGCCAAGGCCGGGCCCTGGCCGCACGGACAGGATCGCCGCCGCCGTGTGCAGAGGGGGCGGCGTGAAGCAGCGGCAGGACCCGCGTGGCCGAGGCCGAGGCCGAGGCCGAGGCGGCGGAAACCCGGGCTCGGCCCCACGCCCGCGCTGTGAGCCCTCCACACTGCCCACCGCAGGTGTTTTGGATCCAGACTGGACGTGTTTTTGCAGTTGTACTGCCTTTAATTTATGGGTTTGTTTTGGCTTTATGTATTGCCAGGGGATCCTCTTACCTCAGTCCACATCTAAGCAGCAGCATCGTAAAAAAATATCTCCTGGCGATGAGGACCCGGAGGTGTCTGTGAAAACACGCGCCTTTAAAAGCCGCTCCTGTTTGAGAGACACGGAGCCACGTGCCATCCTGCAGGCCTCGCTCACGGCTCAAACACCGCGGCCTGCTTGGGAGTTAACATTCCACAGGCTTAGCTTCTCTCCAGCCTGTCTCCATGGACGGGCCCTCCACCCAGGCCAGTCCGTCACATGGGCCCGCGCCTATTTCCGGCAGTGGCATGTAAGGGTGGGGTGTGCCCACCCCTTACATCCAGGGGTCCTCAAACTTTTTAAAGTGGGGGCCAGATCACGGTCCCTCAGAGAGCCGGAGGGCCGGACTATATGAACTACTAATTCCTACTGTAACACCTCGGCTGCGCTCACTGCCCAAAAAACCTGGCGGGCCGGATCAGACTCCTCTGCGGGCCGCATGTGGCCCGCGGGCCGTAGTTTGAAGACCCCTGCTTAGCCCCTTCAATCCTCACTAGCTCTGGCCGGCGCAGCTCAGCTGGTTGGGCATCGTCTCACGCATGGAAAGATTCCTGGTTCCGCTCCCGGTCAGGGCACATGGCAGGGGCTGCTGGGGGTTGTGCAGGAAGCAGCCGATCAATGTTTCTCTCTGGCTCTCCCTCACCATTCCCCTCTCTCTAAAAATTAATTAAAAATATACAAACACTGACTAGTACCTGATATGCGGTAACCGCTACTAACACTTGCTGTCTCGTGGGCTGAGGGAAGATGTCCGTTGGTCCGGTCTCCATATCTTACATCCCGGCCAGGAGAACAGAAGGGAAACCGAGTCAAGAGTGGGGAAACGCCGGGACGAGACGGGGAGCCTCCGTGACGTCTGGGAAAGAGCTCTCTGGTCGGGAGACACAGCCAGCCTCGGGGGAGAGGCCCAGCTCTCTGTGCTCCTGGAGAAGCCACCTGACCTCTCTGAGCTCCCCAGCCTCGCCCAGGCGACCGAGGGGAGGGGGCCGCCAATGGGGTCAGGGCGGGGAGGGCGTGAGGGCAATCTGACCGCTAGGGCGGCAGCGAGGAGGCAGGCAGAGATGCTCAGAGGCAGTGAGGGAGGGAGGCAGAGGCAGGGACCGAGAGATGGAGAAGGGGCGTCCCTTTCCTGCCTTTGTTTCCTGTCCCATCATCACCCAGGCACCGTCCCCAAGACGGTTCCCTCCCGGCTCCTCCCTCCACGGGGCTCAGCTCCTCCCTGGCCCAGGCGGGGCTGCTGAGGGGTCCTGGCTGGAAGAGGGCAGAGGCCCTGGCTGGAGGGGATGCCAAGGCTGGGGGTGCAAAGCTCAGAGCCCGCCGGCCGCCATGGGGCCTGGACCCCGCAGGGACCTCAGTTCTGCAGGAGGTCACGGCCGGCCTTCTCACACGCTCCCCGGGCACGGAGGCCGTGTGCCCGGCGGAGAGGAAGGCCGGGCACGGCTCCGTGGGCAGCGCCGAGCGGCCAGAACGCGTTTCCGTCCCCAGACCGTGGGAACCACGGGCCCAGCCCGCCGCCTCCTGGGACAGAGCCGGTTCTCTCCGCTTCGGGCTCTGACTCGGAGAACGTTTGGTTTCCCTTTGGGGCCGCTGCACCCGTGAGCACGGAACGCCGCTCGGGAACGCGGTGTCCGAGGGAGGCGGCGGGGAGGGTGCGCTTGCGAAAGGGGTTCCCCGGCCGTGTTTCCCTGAGTAACGAAAGGCGCGAACTGTTCTAAACGTTTGTGTGAGAATTTCCCTCTGAATTCAAAGGTGATTTTCAAAACGCGCTTGGCAGAGGGGGCTGAGGGATGTGTTCAAGTGATGGCCTCATTTACTCCTAACGAAGCGGAACGGAAGTGGAGCCAGGGGAGGAACAGACTAAAGAGAGAAAGAAAGAGAGCCAGAGGACAAAAGGAATAACGCTCACACACACTCAGCATTCTCACACATGCCCTCAAACACATGCCTGCACGCATACAAACCATCACACCCCCCCACACACGCTGTGTCCTTCCAATTAGCTCTCCCTGCCGGGGTCCCCCCCCACCCCTTCCAGCAGGACCTCCCCCGGCCGCCCCTCCCAGCAGGACCCCCTCCCCCACCGCCGCCCCTCCCAGTAGGACCCCCCCCCCGCCCGCCGCCCCCCCCAGCAGGACCCTCCCCCCGCCCGCCGCCCCCCCCAGCAGGACCCCTTCCCCCTCCCCCCCCCCCCCGCCCCTCCCAGTAGGACCCTCCCCCCCCCCCGCCGCCCCTCCCAGTAGGACCCTCCCCCCCCCGCCGCCCCTCCCAGCAGGACCCTCCCCCCGCCCGCCGCCCCTCCCAGCAGGACCCCTTCCCCCTACCCCCCCCCCGCCGCCCCTCCCAGCAGGACCCCCTCTCCCTCCCCCCACCGCCGCCCCTCCCAGCAGGACTCCCCCCACCCAGCCGCCTCTCCCAGCAGGACCCTCCCCTCCCCCGCTGCCCCTCCCAGCAGGACCCTCCCCTCCCCCGCCGCCCCTCCCAGCAGGACTCCCCCCCCCCCCAGCGGGGCTGGGGAAGCTGAGCGGCCCTCTGTCCCCTGCGCAGCTCACACCCTCAGCCCGCCGCCAGCCCGCCGCCAGGCCTCGTTCCTGCGCCCAGAAACTGCTCCAGCTCCCGTCTCCCCGACCCCTTGGCGACGTCCCCGTTTTTGTCCCGTCCTTGGTGTCTGAGGGCCACAGCGTGAACTCCGGGCTCCCTGAGGACAGGGTCCTTTCTGTCTTATCCACACATGCAGCCTCTGAGCGGCGCACAGGCTGAGTGAGTGAGTGAATGAGGCTGTGAAACGTGGAGGAGGAGAGGGTCTGCTCAGACCAGGGTGTGGGAGATGGTGGGGGGCTGGCCACTCCAGCTCTCAGCCCTTCCTGAGCCAACTCTGCCCAGCGCCGCCCCCTCCCCCCGCTCCCCCCTTCCTCCCGCACCGCTGCCCCCTCCTGCAGGGCCCGCAGGGCTGCTCCGCTGGGCACCTGCCACGGCCCCCGCCGGCTCCCCTGGAGCCTCTGCAGCCCGCAGGAGGACAGCTTGCCGCAGGGACACAGGCTGCAGTCTGACGGGCCTCCCACCAACACCGTCGTCTGTAGCAACTGTGCACCAGGCACTAGGCTGTGCGTTTCCCACCCAAATCCTACCGACGGTTCTAGAGGGCAGACCCCAGTGGCATCTCCCTCCTGGAACAGAGCAGAGGCTCCGGAAGAGAAGTGATTGGCAGAGGGGGTGACGGGAGTGGGGCAGCATCTGGTGACTGGCGGAACTAGGAGTTGAACCCAGGTCCCCAACTCTCACTCCCTCGTTTCCCCAACTTGCTTCTCCCCTGGGACGACTCGCCCTCCCGGGTCCCCACCTGCCACCCTCTCTCCGGCTGGACCGCAGCCCCTCAGCAGCAGCGTGGGAGACGCCCTGGGCCCCTGCCCAGGGGAGTGCCGGCCAGTCCCCATTCACCAGCTGTGACCCATTTCTCCTGGAGAACTGCCTTACGACGTGCACTGGCTCACCGGGAAGGCGTCACCCCCACCGGTGAGGACAGCCTGACAGCACCCGGCCGCCCGCCGCGCAGGGGGGGTCCACGCTGCCCCCCCACACCGGGCCCTGCCCCCCCGCCCCGCGGCTGCCCCAGACACACGCACAGAACGGCACGTCTCAGGCTCCGCGTCCAGGGAGCCGGCCCGACCTGTGCGCTGTGGGAGCCAGGCCAGCGGGAGCTTCCCGTGCGTTTACTGGATGACAACCTCTCTCTGCCCCCCGGGTGCCTCCTGGTCAGGCCGTGCAGGGACCCGGTCCCCGCCGGGGAGGAGCCAGATTCTCCAGTCACCACGGCACCCCCAGTGGCTGGACCAGGGCCCAAACCAGGAGGCTCAGGGACTGTTCGTCAAATGCACGAATGAATGAGTGAGTGAGTGAGTGAGTGAGTGAGTGCTTCATCCTCCCCCTGCCAGGTGTCTGCCTTTCTCAATTCCTACCCAGCTCCCCCTGGACAAAGGCCACTCAGCCACCACCTGCTGGGACCCTCCCCGCCCCGGTCCCAGGCTGGCTCGGACTCCACACCAAAGTGCTCTGCCAGCTGCCCCACAACTCAGGGCTTCCCCGAGGGCCCTCAGAGGGGATCAGAGGGGGGCTGGGCTGCTCAAGACCAGGGTCACCCAGAACCTTTTGTCTCTTTCCAGGAGGTCTGTTTGAATAAAAGCCTCCGTGGCCACTAAGACGAAACAGCTCTCTGCTGTCTTCCAATTTTACCCCCCACCCCCACCGCCAGGATGCTGCCCATCCACATCCTGTGTGTTACATGTCCTGCTTAGGTTCCCATGGTTCTGGCCTAGAGGTTAGAAGCAGGGGCTTTGGCATCAGAAGGGTCTTGGCCACACACTTAGCCTCTCTCAGCCTCAGTTTCTGTAGCTGTAAAATGGGAGAGTAACAGAGGCTCCATCTGAGAGTTCAGTACGGTGAATCGTATAAAGGGCTTAAGCACAATGCCTGGCTCCCACCCAACACATCGTAAGCGGCACCTTCTAGTATTTATTGATTACCCAGCAAGTGCTTTGGACGTAATGGATAATCAGTCATCACAGTCATCGCACGGTCCTTTGCAAAGGGAAAGTAAACGCGGAAGTGTGTGCCCTCGGCTCCTTCTGCTGTGGGCGTGTCCCAGGGGCCTCAGGCCATGACCCCCGGCTCCGGCGGGAGCCACTGACGCCAGGGGGACAGGCCGCTGCGTGGCCAGAGAGGGCCCTGACCCTGCTGCAAAGGGACCAGGAGAGGGACCCCATGTCCCCCTGCTTCTGCAAGCACCGGCCTCCTCCGAGTGCAGACTGGCGGCGGCAGACAGCAGGGAGAGCGGGTTCTCGTGTCTCAGATTCGTGGGCGTCTCTGCAGCCCGCACAGCGCTGGGTGCACAGCGAGCACTGGACCAGTGCCGTGGGTGGATGCAGGAGTGAGGTCTGCCGAGGAACTGTGGCCCCGGCGTTTCTGAGCGACGGAAGGAATTCCAGGTGAACCATCAGATTCCCAGCTCTGAGCCCACGTCCTCGCCCACAGGAGGCCTGGGATGACTATATATGGCGAAAATGAGCTGGACACAACATTACCCAGAAAGCAGCTGGGCCTCAGCTTGCAAGTGCTTGCCCTGACTCAGGGCACCAAGCCCTTGAGGCCAGCCACCAGCCTGGCTTGGCCTCAGCTGTGTGTATGTGGAGGAGGGGGGGGGGCGTGGAGGGAGGACAAAAAGGGGAAACAGAGCCAGGGCCCCGAGGGCAGCACTGGAGACCCTTGCCTGGCCTGCCCGCTGCTCCTGGGTGCTGCCCTGGTCCACACTCGCCCAGATGGACTGTGTGCGAAGGAGCAGACCGGGGTGCCCAGGGACTGCCAAGTCCGCACAGCCCCGGTCCGCACGGCGCTGGCAGCGGTAAAACCGCTCACACAGACGGGCGCGTGGCTGCACTTCCTCCCGGCGGCTCTCTGTGGGGTCCCAGCCTCCGCCCCCCAGGGGCCCTGGGGGTCCTGCTCACCCTCAGGGCGCCCCCTGCGGCAGACACGCTCCACGCCCCCGGCCTGCCACCCCTCCCAGCACACCTCGCCTCTGTGCAAGCAAAGGGTGGCCACAGGCCCCCTGGGGTGCCCCCGGAGGTGGGACACAGGGGACAGGGCCCCTTTCTGGAGAGTGGAGCCTCCGTTAGCCCGGAGCTGCGTCTGAGCCCACCGGGCAGGCCCAGACATAAGCCACGTCGCCTCCCTGCTCGGAGGTGCCCGGCTGTCCCTCCCTCCCTGACCCCCTCCCCGCCCCATGCTGTGAGCAGGCAGGGCCCCCTCCTTTGCCACTGGGGGACTGACTCCTCTGGGAACCAGGATGAGCTCAGACCCCACCGGCTGGACCAGGGACCCCCAGAAGCATCCGTGGCCCTACGTGGCCCGGCCGTGCTCCAGGACGTGGCCTCCTCCTGAGCTCCCAGCGCAGGCAGCAGCCTCCGGGGCCGTGTCCGGTCCAGCCCCCGCGCCAGCCCCCACCACGGCCACCCCCGCGGAGCGGGCAGGTGGAGGAACGGGGCCCGGATGCTCACACAGGCGGCGCGAGAACCCGCCCCACTGGGGCCACGAGGAGAGCGGGGGCCCTGAGCCCTCCTTCACCCATCAGGTCCCTTCAGCCACGTCTGGGGTGGCCCTGCCACTGTCCGACCGACCCCGGCGAAGGACACGGGCCCGGCCTCCGGTCCCCGGGGGTTCCCTCCGAGGGAGGCCGAGGCGAAGGGGGTCGGAGATGGTGGGAGGCCCCGGACACCCCGGGGGAGCCAGCTGCACACACGAGACGCCCCCTCCCCGGTGCCCAGCGGGGCCGCCGGGCCCGCCTGGGGCGCTGAGCCCCCGCCGGGTACTCACGGGCTCCTCGGCCTGCGTGGCGTGGCAGCCGCCCCCTCGGCAGGCTCCGTCCGGAGAGGCCGGCGGCACTAATCGCCGCCTGGTGCACGGCCTGGTGGCCGGCCTTTAATTGACACCAGGTGGCCCCTCCCCAGGGGCAGGCTGGGAGGCGGCTCTGCTGGCAGGCCGGGCCCTGAGCGCACCCGCACCCGCACCCGCACCCGGGCCGGCCAGGCCTCCTGGGGAGGGAGGAGGGCAGGCAGGTAGTGCGGCCGCCCCCTCCTCCCTCCTGCACCACCTCCATCGCTCACCAGCCCTGCTTCCCCCGGCTCTGACCTTTCTTTCATTTCAGAGGCAGCGGTAGTGAGCACTTCCACCGGGAGTGGCTCAGGTTTCCCCCGGCTGGCTGGCTGGGGACTGCCCGGAGCCTGTGTGCTGGGTCTGCAGCCACCCAGCCCAGCTGGCTGGATCCGGAGCGGCCACTCTCTGTCCGGGGCCAGCAAGGCCCCCCGACCATCTCTCATGGAGCACCTTCCACAGCGCAGGCCCCGCTGATGCCCACGCCATCTCCCGTCAAACTCCCATGCCTGGGGAGGTGGGCATTTTTTTAACCCCATTTTGCAGATGAAGAAACGCAGGCTCAGGGAAGTTGAGCTTCTCCCTGAAGATCGCACAGCAGGAGGGAGGCCAGGTCAGGGGTCTGAGCTGCCACCTGCACAGCGGGGAATGGTTTTCCAGATAAGGAGTCCGGGCTGAGAGAGAGAGGAAGCCGCTCGTGAGGCCACACGGGGAAGTGAGGCGTTGGGATCTGCCACCGGCTGTGTGGGGCCTGGCTGCCGGGAAGAGCAGAGTCCGCTCCTGGCCCCTCGGCTTCTCCCCTGGCCCTGCTTCTGTTCGGGCTCCATGTGGTCACAGCCGGGGTTCAGGGAGAAAAGCCTGGGAGGCGGAGTCAGAAGACCTCTGCCGGATATGCTGTGTGACCTTAAGCAAGTTACTCCACCTCTCTGTGCTTCCCTGCAGGGAACGCCAAAGGGGAGGCCATGTTGGAAGGTGTGCGGCTGGGATTGGGGAGTGCCAGAGTGGTCCTCCTGCAGTCCCAGGAGCCCTTCCGAGGGGCCCCCGCCCCTGCCTTCTCCTCTCTCTGCCAGAGAGAGCGGCCTGGCAGTGAGGAGCAGTAACAGACCTGAGTCTGAGCCTGCCTCTGCGCCTCCCCAGCGCCCGCCCTGGCTGTCAGAGGTCACGCCCCCTCCCCGGGCCTCCGCCTCTCGCTTCCCGGACCCGCTGGGAAAGAGTCTGCCTCTGCCCGGGCCGCGGGGACAATGGGAAACGGCCCGGCGACCGCCTTTTTACTCCTCAGCACCACCGGCCGCGCGTCCCCGTGCTGGGGTCTCATGGCGGACAGAACCATCAGCCGGTGGGCGGCCAGACGGTAAATGAAAACACACACGAACCAAAGCATCGTCCCACAGATGAACGCCTCGGCAGGCACACGGAAGCACCTACTGCTGTTTCTGCTCCGAGTCCTCAAAGGGACGTGAGCACCCTCCGTGCGCCTGGGACGGCTCCGGGCGCCCGGCACACGGCAGGGAGCCGTGAGGCCGGAGGCCCCTGTGCCCGGGGACCAGCCTCTCCTAGCGTCTAACCGCGGCCACCGGCAGCAATCATGCCGTTTCCCGGCGGGACAGGCGCCCACAGGCTGATGCTTCGGTTTCCTCGCCGGTGGAAGTAACATGCCCGCCGGCTGGGTCTGCCCCTCGGAAAGCTCCAAGGTGGAATGTAGGATTCCAGAATGTTCTTAGGTCTAATCCCCAGGGAGGCATTTCGGTCTCCTTTTGGCCTGACGGACGGGCAGCCTGGCAGGCAGCTCACGCCCCTGGCGCAGACCCAGGCCCCACGTGGGCTGGGAGAGAGCCGTGACTCAGCCGGCCTGGCTTGTCAGGCCGAGAAGGGAGCGGGCAGCTGGCTGGGCCGCTGGCCACGGGGCCTCCTCGGCCAGACGTGGGCAGGTGACGTGGGCACGGACTGGGGCTTCAGGCTGGCAGGGGCAGGGCCCCGAGTCAGGTGACCGCACCCTGGCTCCCTCCGGGGAGTACGTGTCACGAGGGAAGAAGGCAGTCCTGTGAGAAGCAGGGAGAAACCAGAGTGGGCTGCCTTGCAAGGGGATGAGCTCCCGTCAGTCAAAGGGTCCCGTCAGGATGCTTAGAGGGGTCTCCGGGAATTGGGAGAGAGTTCTGGAAAAGCCAGCTGGTTTCTATTCCTCCTCCTGGCACACTCACGGACATCACCTGCTCCTGCAAGCTTCTTCTGAGCCCACCCCACAGGCAGGGGGCTCCTCTGAGCTCCCGGGGCCCCAGGCTGCCCCTGGCTCAGCACGGACCTCATGGCACCAGGTTTGCCTGTTTGTCCAATGTACCTCCAAGACTGAGCCCCCTTCTCTGCCTCATGCACACCGTTATCCCCACCCCCTGCCCTGCAGTGCCCAAGCACAGAGAGGGCTGCACAGGAGGCACTCAGCGATGTTTCTCTTGTTAATAAATGCATACAGGCCAGGAGATGATCTCTGACCATTTGAGGGAGCCCTGACATTTTACTCACTCATCCCATCTAGTAAAGAGGGGACATGCAAATGGACCATCACACCATCACTAACATGGAAACGCCCACAGTGGAGATGGAGTTCCTGAAACAAGCCTTGATGAGCGATCAGCAGGGACCTGAGGCTGTGCGGTGCTGGGCCAGGGTAGGGGCCCTGAAGCTAGGCCCTCTGACTTGGTGGGGCTTGACAGGGGACCTCAGGCTGCGCCCCTCACCTCGGCACCAGGCCGGGGTACCTCAGACTGCACCCCCACCCTGGTGCCAGGGAACCTGAGACTCTGACCCCCTCCAGCTGTCAGGTTGGGGTCCTGAGGTTGTGACCCCCCCCCTGTGGGGCTTGATAGGGGACCTGAGCTGCCCCCCCTGCCTGGCAGGGCTTGACAAGGGTGGGGCCGGCTGGGTCTGGTTCTTGCCCAGTGGGGATGGCACCAGACAGGTCTGGGTCTCAGGCGATTTTGAGGCACCATGGGTGGGTGGGGACTTGACTCTGGGCCCCACAGTGCACCCCAGACTCTGACAGAAGAAAGATTTTCATATACATTTTACTAATTTTCTCTCATCTCTGACACTTGTATTAGAGAGAAAGGGCAAATAGCAATATTAAAATATTTCCTCTAATCCCCATTTAATGTGCACGAATTTCGTGCACCAGGCCACTAGTTTGAAATATCAGAACCATTCTCTTGTGTGCGGAACAAAACTAGGCTCCGATCATGGGGGCCTGGGGCTGTGGTGTGTATAACAGAGCGACCACAAACAGGTCAAGCCGCCGTCTGCCCAGCCCAGTGTCCAAGGGACAGTTTTGCATTTCACCCCTGCCTCCTGGGCAAGTTCTTCTAGAATTTCCAGCTGTTGTTCTTTCAGTGGGATCTGGCCCGCCTCCATCCTTTTTTTTTTTTTTTAAATAAAATCTCATTGGGATTGGAAAATGCCTCACAGGGAAAGAATCAGGATGGTGCTAGAACACAGCAGAAATGCCGCCTGCCAGCACGCTCCTAAACCTAACCCCAAGGCAGGCTGGAACCAGATGTCAACAGGAAAAGAGAAAAGCACCGAATAAATGGGAAGACGGAGTCCAGCGCTAGAGGGACGCAGAATCAGGCAGGGAGTGGAGGTGGGGAGAGGCTGGGTCCACAGGCGCCCGACCAGGCCATCGCAGGCGCGTGTCCCTCATGGGCAGCCTTTCCTGTAGGAAACCCAGCTCTTGGACCCCGAAGACACATCGGTTCCAATCACAACCTCGTGAGGAGGCAAACGTCAGTCTCCCCTGCCTTACGAGCCAGCGAGCCAGGTGCCACACTAAAGGCCATCCATCCTCTCCTCCGGCTGAGGAGGCGGAGGTGAGTTATCCCTCCTGAGGCCCGAGAACATGGAGGCTCAGAGATCTGCATGGGGCGAAGGCTCTCCCACCAGCAGACTCAGAGGAGAAGCCACAGACAAGCTGTTTATTAAGGAAGCGGCCCCAGGAGAGATGGGTAAGGAGGCAAGCAAGACCCTCGCCTCAGCCTGACCCTGCGGAGGGCTCTGGAGTGTGAGGTCCACCGAGGGGGTCACAGCAGACAGTCACTGCTGAGGGCTGCCCTGGGGGCTTGCAAACTCAGCGGCTTCCGGAGGACAGTCCCTGTCTCTGGGAGGTCCCAGGAGCCGGTGTGAGAAGCCCAAGCACACAGGGGAGGGGAGGAGCACTCAGAACGGCAGCCCGGGGGCTCCAGGTCACTGAGCGGAAGAGCTGGGGTTCCAAGCCCTGGCATCGAACTCCCGAGCCGGGACTTCAGCACGAAGCTGATGGCGCCGGGCACTTGTCTAGGGATTCCCTGGACTTTCAAAAATGGGAAGAGTCGCTGAAACCGGTTCGGCTCAGTGGATAGAGCATTGGCTGCGGACTGAAAGTCCCAGGTTCGATTCCGGCCAAGGGCATGTTCCTTGGTTGCGGGCACATTCCCAGTAGGGGATGTGCAAGAGGCAGCTGATCGATGATTCTCTCTCATCGATGTTTCTATCTCTCTATCCCTCTCTCTTCCTCTCTGTAAAAAATCAATAAAATATATCTTTTTAAAATGGGAAGAGTATATTATTTTTATTTTTATTCCTCAAATGATGGCTGCCCTCATTTTTTGCTGAGTAGCTAATCTTTCTTCCTTTCTCTTTCTCTTTAAAGATTTTAAAAAATTGATTCTGGAGAGAGGGAAGGAGAGGGAGAGAGAAACGTCAATGGGAGATGTTTCCTGCAGGCCCCCCACTGGGGATCGAGCCACAACCCTGGCTGTGCCTTGACCAGGAATTGAACCGGCAACCTCTCTGACACATGGGACGATGCCCAACCAACTGCACCACCCTGGCCAGGGCCAGGCAGCCTTTCTTCTCCAAGATAATGGTGGCAGTGAGTTGGAGAAACCTTGTCTGGGTTTCGCTTTGCTTTTTGATGTCTACTTGGCAAAACAGAAAGCTGAGACGATACACGTTTCCCCTAAGGTTCCCCCGCCCTTTCATTTCAGGGTTCAGGAAACACGGGTTATCGGGCTGCATGGTCTATAAAGGACCCAGGATGTGCTCCGCGCTTTCCCATGGCCGGCAGCAGTGTTTCCCAAAGAACCACATGGGACACAGATTCTCCGAGGTAGTGAACGAAGGGGCCGGGGAGCTGGGAAAACTACCCTCTCGCCCTCTCTGGGAGAGCTCAGGGTACATGAGCTCAGAAAGGCTCTGACAAGTCCTGTAGCAGAGACACACTTAGCTCCATGCAGGCCCTTTGGACCACAGGCAGTAGTTTGCCGTGAGCACATTCAGGGAAACTCCGGGCACACCGTTTTGTTCTCAGCGCCGGAGTGTGCTTTCCCGCACTGGCTGATTGGTGGCGGGATGTGACTTCCATGTGGGTAAGCCCGGAGCTTCCCGAGTCGCACACGGTGCAGGGGACACTAAGGCCCGAGTGCCAATGCCGTGGCAGCTGACAGTGCTCCGGAGGGCAGGGCCTGGCTCGCCTGTGCCTCGAGGAGAGGAGTCCCCGCTTGTCCACAGGCACCCCGGAGCAATGACCCTCCCCAGAGCAGTGATTGCGGATCATTCAGACACAGTGATTGCGGGCGTGGCTTAGACACACAAACGCACATGTCACACGGGCCTCAGGAACGGGGTGTGAGCGCGCGTGGGGATCCGGTGTGCGGGGAGAGGGTGGGAGGAGCGGTGGGGATGTGAGTATTTTGAAAGCGGGCAGTGTGGCTGTGTGCGGGTGGAGGTGGCGGGGTGGGCAGGCAGGCAGCTCCGGGAAGGCCTGGTGGGGCCACCTCTGGAACCCGCAGGCCTGAGAGGAGAGGGTCTGAGCCAGGGGCCAGGACCCCCTCGTCCAGCCCCACCGCCTTCTGGAGCCTCCTGCCTCCCTGCCACACCTGCTGCACCCAGCACGGCCGGCCTGGCCTCCCGGGGGCTCTTGGAGGGAGAAGGAGAAACACACCTCAGTGTCCTGCAGGGTCCCCGTGGCTGCCCACTTCTCATCCACAGACTGCTGCCCCGGACTCCCACCCACCCCGTCAGGCCGAGCCCCTGGCACTCAAGGCTCTCGACAAACGCCCCCTCCCAGTCCTAACCCTGTTCCCCGGGGCCCCAATCTGCAACACGGAGGGCTTGCTCCGTGCTGGACACTGAGCCGGTGACGCCAGGGCGTGGAGTATTCACACACACACACGGGAGAGGGACTATGAGGACAGTTACAGGAGACAGACGGAGGCTCGGAGACACAGAGTGACTTACCAGGCCGCAGAGCCACCCAGTGGTTTGCAGCCAAGACCCAGCCCCGGCTCCGGGGTCACCTGCCTGCCACGCACACAGACTGGGCTCAGGCAGACTGGGGTGTGTGCGTGCATGTGTGCGTGCGTGTGTGTGTGTGTGTGTGTGTGTGTGTGTGTGTAGGGGGGAGGGGCAGACCCCTGAGGCTAGTGTCTTGAGTTGGTTCTCACAGTGCGGCCGCCCAGGTGCAAGGTCAAGCGGCGCCCTTTCTAGCTGCGACTTGGAGCCTGCGTCACCTCGGTGAGCGTCTGTGGCTGCCACACGGGGATGACCACCCCCACCGCCAGGGGCTGTGCTGTAAGCCAGGTGAAGCATAAATGGGCACCTGCTGGATGCAGGAAGCGGGCATCCTGGCGCCCTGCCAGCCCCCTAGGACTTTAGTAATTCTTGAGTTGGAGTCCGTCCCTTTGAAACTCACGACTTCTCGCTGCCTTTGCCCAGTGAAGGTGGATGAATTGCTTTCTCCTGGGTGAGCTTTTCTAATTGCTCCACCTGAAAACCTGCCAGCACTCCCCTCCCGGCCCTGAACGCAGCTACTGTACCACAGGGGCTGTTCACCTGGGCTCTGCTGACATCGGCTGGACGGTTCTCTGTGGTGGGGTCTGTCCTGTGCCTTGTGGGGCAGCATCGTGCCTGGTTGAGAAGCGTCGATGCATCCGCGATCTCTTGAATCCATTGCCATCTGTCCTTGGGGGAGGCGCCCAGAGCTGCAGCTCAGAGCACGGGCCCCCGATTCCACTTGCCTGGGTGTGGCTCCTGGCTCCGCCCTGTGTAACTCTGGGCAGGTTACTTACCCTTTCCCAGCCTCAGCTGCTCCATCTGTACGATGGAGAACTTGGGAGGATTTAATGACAAGTGTAACGCGCCGGGGAAGAGGCTGCTGGGAGACGGGAGGGAGGCTCTGCAGGGTCTCGGCCTGGGCAATGGCGAAGAGGAGCCCAGGGACCAGAAGGGTCTGAGGCCATGTCCCCGCCGCCCGGGCAGCTGGGGGCCCTCACCCATGCCTTGTTTTGGGCTGCCAGGCGCTTCCCCTGCAGCCTGTGCACGGAGGTTAATGAGCTGTTCAGTTTCCATGTCTTGCAAGGCCCCTCCCTCCTTCCCTCCCTTAGCTCAACACCTTCTGTGCCTGATTGATGACGGCCCTGGGGCCACAGGGGACCACAAGCCAGAACCGGCTCCATCTATTAGTTCCAGGATCCCCTTCTCTTCTGCTTGAAACATGAGCGATGAGGACAGAAGGTTCTGGTCTTGTCTCACCCACCTCCCCACAGCCACACGGCGCTAAATGCAGATCTGAGCTTGAAATATCTAACTTGTATTGGTTGTATACGCCAGGAATGGTGCTAAGTTTTTACCCACTCCTCATTCTGACCGTAGTTCTCTTACTCGAGAGTAGTTACAATCATCTCAATTTTACAGGCAGAGAAACTGAGGCTCAGGTCACACGGCTGGTCTATGTGGGACAGCCCAGGACTGAACTCAGAGGCTGCAGGAGACTTTGCCTTCTTGGAATCTCCGTTTCCCCATCTGCAAAATGGGGCCACTCATATGAGAGTGTCAGACACCAGCTCTGAGAGAGAGAGATTGGGGGTGAACTGGCGCCTGGGTCAACTCTCAGTGGAGAAGGAGCATGTTTGGGTGCAGAAACTGGGGGGTGAGGTTTGCTCTGGAGTCACTTAGGCCGACCCTGCTCCACAGTCACCCTTGCAATCACGAGGTAAAACTCGCGTGTGACTCTGGGTCTGTGGATGGGCTCTGACTCCTGAGCCGTGTGCAGGGAAGAACGTACTGTTCTGCCTGGGGCTTGGGCTCCAGGGAGGCGCTGGGAGCTCCACTCAGAGCTGTCCTGTCGCTCTCTGCTCCCAGCTCTCAGCTCCTTCTGCTCTGAGTGAGTTTCACTGGCTGGCCTTCCAGACCGGAAGAGGTCTTCTGGCCTAAAAGCACTCGGTGGACTTGAGAAACCCAAGCTCAGCACTTAGGAGCCCGTCGTGCAGTGTGTGGGCCCAAGAGAGCATGAGGTTTGGAGTGTCGCCTTGAGTTGGGCCAGTTACTTCATCCTCTGCTCAGCTTCGTTTGTCAAATGGAATTGGGTGGTTCTGGGGATTCAGGAGATGATGCTGAGTGCTTCGTGGGCTGGGCACGCAGCAGGAACTCATAGCTGTGTGTGTGCGTGTGTGCATGTACATGTGCACATACATGTGTGTATCTATGCATTTACACCATATTCATCCCTACAGAGAAACCCATCATGGCTTCTCTAGGCCAGGCTATCATAATATGCATTATGGTCAGCAAAAACGCACTTCCCTCCTCCCATGCTAGGTGGAGTCTACAGCCCTTCCTCGTTGACAGGTTGAGTCAGGTGACTTTGGCCACTGAGATGTTAGTAGGTGTGGTTTGAGAAGATGCCCTAAACTTGACCTAAAGTCTAATGAGGAGCCTTAGTTAAGCCCAATCCTGCAGACCTAGGAGCTTGAGAATAAATGCTAGTTGTGTTAAGACGTGGTTTTGGGGGATGTTTGTTACACAGCATGATTGTGGCAATAGCTGACTGATACACTGGCCAGTGTCACATCTCAAGTTTCCTTCTGAGCAACAGACAACAGAATTCAGAGCTGTTTTGGCATCAGTGCAATGCAGTAATTCTCAAATTCTTTATTGGCATAAATAATTCAGACACTGGATTCTCACTAAACATTGCACTAAACACAAGAAACAACAAGCTTGTCGGCACAGAGGCACACTACCTGTCCGACAGCCCATGTTAGAAAGACTTTTTTGAGAAGTGTAAAAAACTTTATAAATGACTCTGTACAAATATACATTGTGGACCCTCCATCTAGCTGGCCTTCCTTTCTTGGATGGCATCTGAATCGATTGTTCTTTCCGAGCTACGAGACGTTGGCAACGAGTGAGAGACAGAGACCGAGACAGACACAGAAAAAGGGAAAGGAAAGAAGTGGCCTCAAGAATGCAAACCAACTTCGTACATGAACGCGTTCTGCGACAGTCAGCACACCATGGAGAAAACAATATGGGCCATTGGTCCATGTCAGTCTGTACAAGAAATAGTCTTTATATATAATATATCTGTATACTATTTATAGGTATATATACTTTGTGTATAGAAAAGGTAACAGCATCATTTACATACAGAGAAAGCCTTTTTACAATGACACATTTCCTAAAGTCAGTAACTCTGAGAGGAATCACCACGAACCATGCGGTCAGTGTGGAGCCCAGTGCAGAACCAAAGCTCAGGGAGAGAGGAGAGAGGCGTGGAGGCACTTGACCACCCAAGTCTGAGATAGTCTCGGCCTGGCCCAGCCCTGGGCAAGGACACTCACCTGGTGCGACCAGGTCACCTGGCCCCAGGGAATCCCCTTGGCTCCCTGAGATTGAGCCTGCCCTATGGATGCTAGCCCCACCTCACCTGGGAGGTGTCCATGAGACTTGGGCATCCCTCCCCACGTCCACCAGAACAACAAGCATCTAAGAAACACATAACACCCAGCCCCTCCCAATTCCAGCCTCCCGATTTCCGCAGGAATGTCCCCCGAGAGGTGGAATTCCTGGGTCATTTCGGTTGAGCCATTAGTAAGAGAAACCACATTTACTGAGCACCTCCTGTGCGGCAGGAATTGGGGATGCTACTGACATTCATTATTTCGTTTACTCCACAACCTTGACGGTTAGGGATATACCAAGTGCAGCATGGAGCCAAGAAAATCCCAGGGTGGCTTTGGAGGACCCTCTGGCACTGAGACGTCGATGGTGAGGCCATTGTCCAGAGCGAGCTGCTGAATGGAACCAGGTAAGCTAGTCCTGCTAATTCACAGCAACCACGCACACCAGGGGCAGCCAAAGACACCGGGTTTCCTGCCTCTCAGGCCCTGCTATATATTGTAATTACAGGGGACAGCAGGACACCCCCTCCCCAGATGGTTGAGACATTCTTTCCCACACTGTAGTCTGTGTGTCAGACTTGGCCTGGGGTCCACTATGACCCCTAGGTCCTCTTCAGCCACTCTGTGACAAACCAGTATTTTGCCCATCACACCTGTGATATTATGCTAAAGAGAGACCTTTAGCATAAGGTCTTTCCATCAGTAAATTTCCATGTTTATGCATGTCCTTGACCTTGATGGCCTATGCACAGAGTGACGTAGACGGTCAGGAAAGAGGCCCGGGCGAGAGAGCTGAGGGAGGTTTTCTGGTGTGGCAAGGCAGACCTGCGGGCCTCAGAGAGACCAGAGACACGGGCCATGGGAGGAGGCAGAGGGAGAATGAAGCAAAAGCAAAGATAGGGAAGAAATGCCTTAGAGAGAAGGGCTGATGGCCAACCCATCAACAGCAGAGATGCCATGTACTGAAGACCCCGATAGAGGAGGACTGAGAACCAGAGACCTTGGGACACATAGGCAGGGACCGGAGGGAGGCCCACAGGCCAGAGGGAGATGCAGGGAGAACCCGAGGCCTGCCTGCAGTAAGCAACCCCCACCCCCACCCCAGGGACATCGTCCCAGGAGGCCAAGGCCAGCAGCAGGACCAGTGCGTGGTGGGAAGTCGAGGCCTCCACTGTCTCCTTTCTCCTCCACTGCTCTCGGGTTCCCTGTAGGGAGGGGTCACATTTCTTCCCTTTCCCCCCAGAAGTGCAGGAGGCACTTTCTAGATGCAGTGAGATATGAACTAAGTCTTGGAGAATGAAGGGGTAAGGCTGCTCAGCTGAGGGTGTGGCAAGCATGGTTTGGGATACAAACTTTTAAAATATGGAAACATTTGTAAAGAATTCTTCAGCTGCTTAATCGGAGGCATTTTATACCCACGAATGGGTCAAAGAGAGGAGGCCTGGTGGCACTGGGGGACCAGGGCACCTTGTGAAATGTGGGCGCCATGCGGAAGCTCAGGGTGCGGGGAAGGGGCAGAGGCTCCTGACTGCTTAGAAGTCAGGGTCAGAGATGCCTGAAGGCACCACTGGGGCTCCCAGCCTTTCATTCCTGACAGCAGGGCTGGGATGTGTGGGTGGGTGGGGAGGAATTCCAATCCACAGCACTCCCCGGAGGTGGGGGTGGGGAGGAAGGGGCCGGTTTTGATGGTGCTCAGGCCTGGCCAAAGGAAACTCATGCTCTCCTAACGCCCAGTCCTGCCAGGGACTGCCCAGCTGGCTGCCCGCGATTGGCAGGGGGCTGCACAGCGCCCCCAGGAGGCGGGCTGGGCGGGCAGGCGGGCCCTGGGTGTGGCAGGAAAGTCTCTCGGGTAGCCTGTGTCTACACTGTAGCTACAGAGCAGTTACTTGAACTTACGTGAGTTCATATGTACCCATTTAAAAAGTACTCTTATTATTACTATTGTTGTTACTCTAGTATTATTAGCAACACAGATAGAAAAATAAGCAGAGGAAGATGGCCACACTCCTGGAGGACCAATGCATTGCATTAATTGTCCAGGATGCACTTAAAGCTGCCACTGCCCCAATCGGGACAGGGCAGTGGGGGGAGGTCAACCCACCAGGGAATGGGGCCCAGTCGACTCAGCATCCTTCTTAGAAGGTGCGTGGCTGAGTGTCCCCAGGCCCCGTCCTTTGCAGCGCCTGACTGCCAACCGTTCCCCAGTCCTGGACTGCGGGAACCCGGGATCTGAATCCCTGTCCATCTCCATCCCCAAACCAGCTGCCTGGGACGGAACTGCCTGCCACCTCTTGTCCACACTGTCCGCTTTACTGCCTCTTCTCCACCAGAGTCATTCTCTCTCTCTTCGCCAGAATCATCTAGGGCCTGCAGGGGGACCCTCTTCCCCGGAGCCAGAGGGGATGGCCCGGATAGTCCCCAAGGGCAGCACTGGGGTTGCCTGAGGCCAGTCTTAAGGTTTCGGTCCAATAAGGGGATTTGCTTTCCAGAAGGATGGGACAATGGAGGGGGTGACTGTAGAGGGACCAGGGGAGAATGTGCCGGAAGAGCCCGGCCTGGGGGCTGACCTGGGGTCACTGCCTGCCCAGGAGTCGAGGTTTCAGACCGTCTTGTCCATGTTACACAAAGGACCCGTCCACACCCTCCTCGCCCTGGTGGCCTTCCAGCCAGGAAGAGGCCAAGTGTCTGCAAGCCCAGCTACTCCCTGCGCTTTCCCGTTCCCTCTGTCCGCTTCCCTTTTCCTCTGATGAGGGGCTGCAGTGCCGGAGGCTGGGCGTAGACCCGGTGGTGTGGCCGGGAGACAGTGTCCTCCAGACCTCAGGCCTCGGCTCCACCCAGTGAAAATCGGATGGGACACTTGCCTTAACCCTCCCAGGGCTTCCCACTGTGAAACCCAGCCTCAGAAGGAAAACCTTCAAGACCCTCCCCAGCTGGACGCGCCTCACCTCCATTGCAGGCCCCAGCCCACTCACCCACTGTGCCCTGCTCACCCTCCCTGCGCTGTCCCGGTGCTGTCTGCCCCTCATGCTGCTTCCTCTGCTAGAATGGTGTTCTCAACTGGGGGTGCTCCCTCGTGCTCCTTCCACGTAATCCCATCTCAGGGCACTGGTACCTCCGCTGGTTTTCCTTCTCAGGCCTCACGGGTTGTACTTTACACATTGCTGTTGGTTCACTTCCTGTCTATCTCCCCACTGGGCTCTAAGCTGCAGTTCCATCCATCCCTGATGCCGGGGCCTCAGACAGAGCAGACGCTCAGTCAATAACCAGTTGACTCCATGCTGATGAAGACAGAGCCCAGACTGTAAGCGGACCGGACGGACGTGGGCATTGCTGTGCGGACAGGAGACCCTCCCGCCTGGCAGCCCGCACTCACCTGCGGGGAGGCTCCTCGGCCTCGCGCCTGCCTGCTTCCTCCTGCCGCCCCGCACCAGCCTTTCCGAAGTTCTCACTAGCGCTGGAGGTCAGGGTATTTTTAAACTAAAAGAACTAGGCAAGCTGGTATTTTTTTTTTTTTTAAAGTGGTGGAAAAGAAAAATTAAGATTTGTTTTTAATCATTAGACTTTCAAATCTAAGAAGGCATGATGCAAATAGCACGTTGGCATAAACAATTGCTGCCCGCTCAATGGAGGGAGGGAGCCGTTCTTCTGAGCTAATTTAAGCTGCGTACATGGCAGCTATTTTTCATCCCTGCTATTGTGTAACTTTCTCCTCAGCTCACGGTCCGGGGGAGATGTTATCTGGCAGGAGAAAGGGGTGTGAGGAATAAGGGGAGGAAGGAAATGGAGAGGCAGGGGAGCCACCAGGACCCACGGACCTTCATCCAAGCTAAGACTAGAGCCAGCCTTCCATGCTAGGAAGAAACCAAAAAGCAACTGAGTCAGGTTCCTTTTCCTCCCCGTCCTGTATACGCAATGCTCCCTAACCTCGCAGATGTCTAGATTGAACTACAAACTAAATAGAAACTTTTACAAACCGCCTCAAGTAAAAGAATGGCTTTCCTACTTCCCCACCCACTGCCACATGCACACACACACACACACACACACACACACACACACACCATCTTCTCTTAAGGTCCCAGGTCTGCCGCCCAGCTGTCCCACTCAGGCTGGGGGGGCACTCAGGCCTGAGGGAGCTGTTCCCGGAAGAGAAATCTCTCTCCAAGCAGCAGACCACCACAGGTTCACGCGGGGGAGGGTCTTAAGGACAAAGCCTTCCTTCCTGCCTTTTCCAAGTTCTCTATTGGAAAAGAGCTGCGGCAGGGCCCTCAGAGACTGTTGACCAGCTACGGCCAATACTTCAAATGAATGGATTTCTGGAAGTTTCGAGACCTTAGTTGTAACCCCACCTCTGCTTCTAAAAGGGACTTAATGTGGGGGAGGTTGCCTTCCCGCTGTGGCCCCAGGTTGCTTCTTCTGAGGAGGGAGGAGAGGCATGCGATGAGCCATGCCACTGGTTCGCCCTGAGGCTGCAGGTGGTCTGCAGGAGGGCATGCTGGGATTAATGCCTGCCAGGAGCACAGGAGGGGGTAGTGGTGGAAAAATGTCATATATTTTCCTCCTGAGGTTAAAGCATCCTTTCAGATGTACATCATTCTAGATCCTCATTCCAATAACTTGGCTGATGATATAAAGTTAGGTAAACACCGCAGTGACCCATCCTGACATCCTCTATTATTTCCACACTGGTCTCCAGGCCGGGGTTTGATGGGAAGCCACCCACTACAAGTCAGACCCCTTCATTGGGAGACACGATCAGCCAGAATCTCCTTTGTGCGTCCTTGTGTGTGTTCATAGGTGTGGAACTGGGGTCTAACGGCATGGGGCCTGGGTGGGGACAGGGCCAGTCTATCTTCCCCAGCGCCCAGCACACACTGTAAACGCTGGTGGTCAGCTGGTCTTTCCTGTGGACCAGTCCTTTGGTCTTTGCGCTCAGAGTACCATGCAAGACACCACGTGGGATTCACAGAGGTGGATCTTGCTGGAGATTGAAAACCAGCCTGGGAAAGCGTGGCAAACAGCCTGCTATTGGCCTGTTGGAGATTTAACCACACAAGACCATCTTAAAAGCTCCAATAAGTCCTGCAATCAAGAAATAAATGTAACTTGGTTTTGCTTAAGCATTTCCAGTGCTTATTTGTCCCAGAACCCTTCCAATAATGCAAGATGCTTAGCCTGCTGTGGAATTAAAGGTCCACAGACACGTTTGGTAAACTGGGTCTAACCTCGATCACATGCTCAGACACAGCTCTTCCTCCAGCTCCAAGCTCAATAGAGACAGCGCCATCTCACCCTGAGCAGGTGACTGCTTCCTGTTCTTAGGATGAAAGAAAGGGCTGTGTGAGCTGCGTGAGCAGGAAGGAAGGGCCCCTTCCCAGCCCCTGGAGGAGGAGCACTCACTGGTGAGCCCCTGGGACGGGGGACCAGCTAGACGTCCAGTGAGAGGGGGCGAGGCCGGCCGCTGGAGGAACCCGGAAGCAGGACTGCCAACCTACACTCCTATTTCCTAGAACCCAGGGCCGCTGGCAGCCCGTCAGTCTGGGCATGTAAGGGGCCCTTACCCACCCTCCCCTGCACTTCCTTCAATGATTTCCTCTTTTCCCTCTCTCCTGGTCATGAGCTGCAGGTAACGTCAGATGCTGGGCTGTACCATCCACATGGGCTGCCCAACATGAGCCACTCAACATGGTAGTGGACTCCTGGGAATGGACGAGTCCAAGGACTCATATTGGCTCTACCACTTAACAGGCTGATTTGCATTTATTGCCCATCCTTTCCTGGCCTGTGAAATGGGGATAACAGTACCTCGTGGGGATTCAGGTGGCCTGGTACATAGTAAGTGCTCAGTGAACAGTGGCTACTAGAGATGGATCATTTCTCTGCCTCCTAGGTCACCTGACCAATGGGTCTCTTTATGACTCACATCCATTAAACCTGGCCATTTCACTTGGGGTGATGTGGGATCCACAACACAGGGCCTGGCTGTGGGAACCCCATTATTGCCCAGCCTGGCCAGTGGAGCCCCTCTGGCTGCAGGGAAGAGTGTCTGACCCCCGGGCCACCACCTCACTCTTACCCAGGATCCTCCCTCTCTGCATCCTGTAAGCGTTTACTGAGCATCTACTATGTCCCAGGCACTATGCTCGATGCTAACACCTGATCAGTCAGGGGACTAAAGCTCTCCCACCAACTCCCTGCTTTAGCTGGTTAGAGAACGGGCATGGAATGTAGGGCTTTGAGACAGGAGTTGGGCATGTGGATTAAGAATCAAGAGCAAGGCCCACTGTGGGTGGTATGACATGGGTGTGTCAGAAAGAACGAGAACCTTCAAGACAATGGGTCCCGAGTTACGGTCCCAGACTGATTCTCATTCCCCTCCCCTTACAGGTGTGTGCAGGTGAGGGCTGGGGTGAGGCGGGGTGAGGCTGGGGGCCAGGGAGAGTGTCCACCTGAGCCTGTATGGATACTTCCTCACTTTACAGGCAACACTGAAGAAGGACACAGTGAGCACAGAGCTCACCAAGGTCCATTCCTTCCCACTGAGCGAGAGCAAGAAAGGAAACAGACGTGGTGTCACCAACCACATCAGACTGCATGGAAGCACAGTCATCCGATGGTCATGTGATGGTCCCACTGCAGACAGGCTGCCCACCCTCACCCACGAAGCCCAGGGCTGTTGGTCCCCAGGGATGGGGGTGTCAGCGAGAGGCAGGGCTGCGAAGAGCGAGGGCAATGTCCCGACCCCCATGGCTGCAGGATTCTGCGGACCATTCTCCAAGGGGATCTGCTGTGAGACCCAGAGGATGCATCAAGGCACAGAGAAACCTCCTGAGAGGGTGTACAGGGAGAATTGTGTCCCCTGAAAAACAATGTTGAAGTTCTGATCCGCAGGACTAAGAAGAATTCGACCTTATATGGAAACAGGGCACTACAAATGCAATTAGTTGACATGAAATCAAGCTTGAGTAGGGTGGGCCCCTGATCCCATTTGACTGGTGTCCTTAGACAAAGAGAGAGAGAGAGTGAGAAGAAAGAGGAGAGAGAGGAGAGAGACAGACAGACAGACAGACAGCAGGGATGTATGTGCACCTGGGACAACCCAGCATGAAGCCAACTGTCTGAAACCAAGGAAAAGGGCCTTGGGAGAAACCAATCCTGCCAATACCTTGATCTTGGACTTCCAGCCTCCGGAACGGGGAGAAATGAATGCTGGTTGTTGAAGCCGCCCCATCTGTGGAAATCCTGAGACTAGTCCAGCCTTTAAGTTCAGCTCATCCTCCCATCCTCCAATGCCTCAATTCCCTCCACGTCCTGCAGGCCAAGTGGTCTCGGGTCTGCTCACACTTAAGTCCCGGAGCTTTCTACCTCCTGAGACAGCCCGTGCACCTCAGGGCAAGAGGTAGGAGGTTCTTCTCTTGTTGGAGCACGTTCTCTGCCCCTCTGCCCCAGCCCTAGCCCCGATCCTCCCCTGGTTTCTTCTTCAGCCGCACAGATCTCTAGCTCAGAGGTTGGCAAAAGTTTTCTGTAAAAAGGCAAAGCTGTAAGGTTTTCGGCTTTCTGAGCCACACTGCCTCTGTCCCGCAGCATAAACAAAGCATGGTTCATAGGTAAATAAAGGAGTGGTCATGTGCCAATAAAACTGTTTGACATTGACACTGGAATTCCAGAGCTTTCACATCCTCCGGAAACCTCTTCTTTTGGTTCCCTTAACCCCCCCAATTAGAGAATGTAAACATAAAAACGATCGGGTGCGCTGGCTACAGTCCATGGGCCGTGGTTTTTGCCAACCCCAGCTCTGGATTTCCTAAGACAGCCACTGGGCCCGGGCTAAGGGCGGGCCACTGCCTCTAGGACCCTCAGATGATGGAGCTCAGGAGGGACAAGGTGAGGGAGTTGGGTTTGGGTGCGGCGGGGGGCAGGATGCGTGCCCGTGGGATGGGAGGTAGGGAAGAGGCAGAGCCAGGCTTCCTGAAACAAGAGTCTAGTCCCCAGAGATCCATCCAGGGCTTCTATTGACGGGAAATCCAAGATACAAAGGAGAGAAAGAGGGAAGCTCCAGAGCAAGACCAGATGTTTCCCTTTGACCAGATAAAGGAAAACCAGGACAACACAGCATTAAGTGGAGGATGATTTCCTGTCTCCACCTTCTCTCTGGGGATGGTGACATATGTGGACATCCCTACATAAGGCCAAGGGGTGCTCCCCCTGTGAAGGAGTCCCTGTGTGGTGGTGAAATTCAGTGTGAAAATCCACGACCTTCAGAGAAGGCAAAGTCAAGGCTTCCTGGGGAGTCTGCACTCTGTGGATTGGCCCACGTGGGAAGCCAGTGTGCATCTGGGTTTGCAAAAGCGAGGCAGGCAGAAACACCTTGCTGCTGGGCGTTGGGCACCTGCACCCAACTGTGATGGGACAAGTACACACACACACACACACACACACACACACACACGATCTTTGTTGTGTGGGTTCTACAGCAGGATCACAGGCAATCATGATATATATCTCCCTTTTTTTTCCTTGCAAAAGATTAGGCCCTCCTCCCAAAACTTTCCCTGTGAATACAGGTGAGGTCAGCAGGGAGTGCGTGGCTGGGTTTTTCCTGGATGGAAATGTCTGACCCTGGGCCTCTGAACAATCCAGGGTGGTGGAGCCAGGAGGGGGGAGGGGCAGGGCGCCTGGTGCAGGCTGGCTGCTCTGAGACTGAGACGGATGAGGAAGCTGGGACAAAGGAAGGATGTGGGCGAAGAGGAGAAAGTTAAGAGCAGGGGATGGGCCCCAGGAAACCTGGCTGGCAAAACAGAGAAGTTCAAGGGTGCGGAGAAGGCTGGAGTGCCTCGCTGGGTTCCTCAGGCCCTGTCCTCAATCTTAAGCTGGCGCTGTAACTGGGTGGGAAATCAGCCTTATAGGGCCCCACTGGGCCTTGTCCAGGGCTCTGGGTGGCTGGGCCAGTTAGTTAGCTCTGCTGCGGGGTAGCTGGACCCCGCCTGCTTCTCCCTTTCTCGTTTCTTCTCCCAGAAAGAGGCCCATGACAAGGACTGCCATGCCCGGGCCCACGGAGCTGTGGTTGGATTTCAGGCCTTCAGGAGGCCCGCGGGCGGAGCCGAGGCTCAGGCCTGGGGTCAGGTGGGCTGACGCAGTGGCAGCTGCTGCTAAGAGCTGCCCCCAGCAACACCGGAGAGGCGGGGGCTTGTGCAAATGTGTGTAAAAAATGCCCCCGAGACACACACGCGTTGAGCGAAGAATACAGAGGTCCTTGGGAGAGAAACTGCCTTTAGGAAGAGCCCACAGGGCCCTTGCCTCTGGCCCTGCAGGGGACAGTGCTGGGCAGGCAGGGCTCCCTCCGGGGCCTCGGGGAGCAGCACTCCTCTCATCACTTCCCCAGCCTGGAAGCAGGTCTGAGGGTGGCCACGGTGGGAAGCCCCGCCCCCTGGGTGGATGCTGAGTCTGGCTCAGGGGGGGCTTTGCAGCCTGGCTGCCTCTCTGGGGAGCTGTCGGGGGAAGGTAGTGACCAGAAGAAAAGCAAGCCAGGGCAGTGCCCGGGACGTTCAGAGAGGCTGCGCTGGCCCTGGGCCTGCTGCTGCCCTGGGGGCAGACCTCCCTTTAATGCCAGATCAGATGAGTGGGGTCCAGGGCTTTGGGAACATAAGCCCTTCCCTTACAAGGTATGGAATGTAAGGAGCATAAGACATCTCATTGATGTTTCTCTCTCTCTCCCCTCTTTCCTCCCCCCCCCCCCCCAAAAAAAAGAAGACACCAGAAAAAAAAGGAAGAAGAAACCCAAGACAGAGGCTCCCACCACTTTGCGAGCATGACCCACTCCCTGCGCCCTCCCTCAGGTGTGTGCGGGTCACGGCCAGGAGGCATGGAGGTGAGAGACAATGCAGGCCCTGAGCAAACAGAACCCCTGTAAGGAGGACACCACTGGGCTCAGCACAGGCTGGAGTTGGGAAGCAGAACTGCCGTAAACAGCTCCCTCCTTGCCTCCCAATGGCACTTTTTGGGGGTGAAGGGGAGGGGAAATCCTTCGCAAACAGGATGCTGTGTGCACCCCCAACACACGTGTCCCAAGAACCTGCGTCTGTCCTTGTGGTCGACAACATGAGCTGGTGTCTGTGCCGGAGTAGAGGGAGGGGAAAACAATGTTCTAGAAGCCCCTCTCCAGGACCCCAGTTCTCAGGGCCTGGGTTCAGGGTGTCATGGATGAAAGTGAGCTGAAAGGAGCCCCCAGAGTCATCCTCGCTAGGGAGCCACTGTGCTTTCTGAACTGCAGGGGCAGGGTGGGCAAAAGGGTGGTGCTCACAGAACAGGAGTGGGAGGTCTGGGAACAGACCCAGCGAGACCCAGAACTTGGGCGCATGCATGGCCGTCTGGCTGCACTTGGGCGCTGTGTGAGGAGGTGCCACCCAGACAGGCTTGGGCTGGGGCCTCTGAGACCAGACGTTTACATAGAAACAGCTTGTCCCTCTGCCCAGGTCAGCCCGTAGCCCTGCTAAGCTGGCTCAGCCCCGACGCCCGCCCCGTGTTCCCTGAGGGCTCAGCCGGCACCCACTGCGCAGAGACTGGGACAGCCCAGGACACACTGGGATGTGGAGCCGCCTGGCCCTGGCTTGTCAAGGGGAACCGAGCGCAGATGGCTTTGCAAACACACCAACACACATGTCCACGCACGTGGGTCCCGCAAGCCTGCTCCCTGGGCCTCCTGCCCTTGTCTCCGCAGCCCAGGGACTCCACACTCAGTTTGCACCCTCCTCCCTCACCTGCCGCACCTTGTGCATAATTCCATGTCTCCCTGGCTGGTCCTGTTGAGCCCCAGCTCAGGGGTCCCCCATTCTTCCCGAGCCAAAGGACACAGGTCTGGGGTACAGGGAAGCCTGAGCTGAGTTGTGCAGTGCTCCCAGGCGGGCCGGGTGGCTCCCTCTGACGGCGAGCTTCTGGCCTCCTAGGCTGGCAGAGGACAGAGCAGGGGAGGAGAGGTGGCTCGGGAGCTGAGGCCGCTAAGTGCCATCCCTTTGTCCAAACGTCACAGCCTGGAGCAGGGAGAGAAGGAAAGAGTGGCAAGGTGTCACACGGATGGACGCCGCAATGCTGTCTTTTGTGACCTAGCACCCTCTGAGGCCAGGTAGTTTGACATGAGCTGTTCCCATCCTCTGCAAGAAAAGGTGGAAGGGACTTCTCCTTATTGAGGTCCTACTATGTGCCAGACTCTGTGCCAAATGCCACAATACTTGATCTCATTTAAATCTGAGACTAGCCTGCAGATAGGTACAACACGCCCTTTTAATAGATGAGAAAACTGAGGTTCAGAGAGGGTTAGTGTTTTGCCCTAGGGTGCACAGCCAGAAAACAGCAGCGTCAGGATTTTAACCTACAACTCTTCCCACTGAAGCATACAGCCTCTGGACTCAGTAAGGATGCTCACCCAGCTTGTGGGCTAGGCGCGGGCCCTGTGGGGCTGGAGTACCAGCCTGCATGCATGTGGGGCTCTCAGAATGCTTGGTAAGGGCTGGAGGTACAGGAAGAGGGGTGAGACCAAGTCCCATACCACAGACTCCTGCGATGAGGAGAGGCTTTGCTGACTACTGCTGAGGCAGAATCTAGGCCATCAGGGCAGAAGTATATACCCAATCTCTCAGGATGGTTCTGGAAAGAGACCTGAAAGGTACACAGGTAATCTTTGCTAGAAGCTGGCAGAGTGGAGGGGTCAAAATCATGGACTTGGGGTCTAACGCAGTCTGGGTTCCAATACTTGCTCTGTTCCTTCCAGCTGTGTGATCCGAGTGCCTTGGTTTTCTCATAAACGGTGACAGTAACGGCACCTACCTCCTGGGGGGCGGGCTCTTAGGGCTCAGTGAGGTAATGCAGATGGAATGCTGACACAGCACCGGCCACACATCTCTGATAAGTGATACCCAGATGACAGGGATATGCTGGCAGTTGTGATGATGCGATGGGCATACAGGGCAACCCAAAAGAAACGGAAGCAGGAGCATGGACCCACTAAGCTGTGTTTGAAGTGGGAGAATTATGCTATGTGAACTATATCTCAGCAAAGCTGTTTGAAATAAAGTCATCTATGTCAGTATAAATTTTCGAATCATATTTTTAAAGTTAAAATGTAAAATTAATCTTAACGATATACTTTACTTAATTTAAATAGCTCCAAAAAATTATAATTTCAACATGTAACCAACACTGTCTGTGTGATGTAACAAATTATGCTGCACTCTCCTCCTTCTCCTACTTCTGACATCCCATGGGCTCCCCACCTACAGTCCCTCTTCATTCCACTCCCCACGAGTGTCCAGGGGCCACACATGGTGAGCGCAGGTACTGGACAGCAGGGGTCCAGGCCCACTACTCAGAGGGTGACCCAGGGACCAGCCACCCAGCTTGGAGCTTGTTGGAAATACAAGATCTTGGGTCCCACGAGGATCTACACTGCGCAGAGACTGGGACAATGTGCATTCAGATCACCTAGGGAATTCTACAGAATAAGAATTCCCTAGGTGATCTGAGTGCACATGAAATATGAGGTGGTGGTCTCTGGAACACGGGCTTGCCTTGCCTCCAACCCACCATGTGCTGAGCTAGAAATTCTAGTCTAGAAACCACAGCTCCTCGGATGTGACCACCAGAGGGGTGAACCTGAGAAGCCAAAGTGAGTTTTGACTTAGCCGCCCATGCCCTGGAACACGCCAGCTGGAGCTAAGGCCTCTTGGGGGGTCCCCTTTGCAGATTACAAACCCCTCCAGCCCCGGCACTGACCACTCCGCTGAGGGAGGTCCCCAGAAACACACGTATTGCCTCAGCCACTGGGGTCCGGCCAGGAATGAGGGCGAGGGGAGCGGCACAGGGCCTCCTGTGAGGAAGTCAGAGACGCTGTGGCAGGGAGTAGGGAGAACTTGCCCTACCTGTCTTTGTGCAACAGAGAATGCTGGGAGCTCAGAGTTGCCTCGATGGGGCAGGCTGCTGGTTTGAGGGAAGATTTCCTGAAAGCTAGGCCTTGTAGAGGGGTATGCGGAATACCTGACAGGTGGGGCTTGGTGGGTTCAGGGCACCACCTTGCCACGGGATGCTCCACCCACTGGGCATCAGCCTTCATCGGGGAGAATTAGGCAACGAGGTAGCACAGTCGCCACATGGCAGTGCTGGGGCCCAAATCCCATAGCAGACTCCCCTGAACAGAAACCTGGCAGGGACAAACAGTGGCGGGGGAGGGAGGTGGGTGCCTGGGAAGGAGAAGGTTGGCAGAGGAGTTGGGGAAAGGAGCAACTAGTGACCAAGACCAGAGGACATGGGCAGAGAGGCCAACGGAGAACACCTACTCTGCCGACTTCCAGAAATGCCCAGGGTGAGACAGGCGGCGGTTCCGTTTTGGCAGTTTCTCCAGCATGTCCATGAGCTTGGTGAAGGTGGGTCTCTCCTCTTGTTCAAAAGCCCAGCAGAAGAGGAGGATGTCCTAAAAGAAGCCAATGCGTGATGATTTAACATAAATGATGTCTATATTACTCCTTAGAACCTCATTGGATCTATCCATTTGTATACCCATTTGTCCCACTTCCATATTCTTCAATCATCCATCCACCCATCATCCATCCATTTGTCCATCTATCTATCCATCCATCCATCCATCAGGCCTGTACCCATCTAAACTAAATTCATGAATTTATAATCCATCCACCCATCCATCCAAAGATCCATCCATGCACCCAACCACTCATCGATCTATCATTCATACACCCATCCACCCACCATCATCCATCCATCCATCCATCCTTCTACTCACCTACTTTCTAGGCCATATGGCAGACTAGGTTACCCCTATTCTAAAAGGCCTGGAATACACTGAGATCAATAAAATACTCTTCAATGAGTTTGTGAGACTTTTCTTAATGGGTAGAGAGAAAAGCAATCCACATCGTAATACTATAAGTGACCTTCAAAGTCATAGAGGGGAAAATTACTTATAGTAATATTCTCACCTGAGAAAGGAAACTTAAGAGGCAGGCAGTCCTTAAAAGCATTCTAGATAATTATCCCCTCCCTAACGCATCTGTCTCTAATCAAAAGAGGGGAATTTGCTCTAGCTGGTGTGGCCCAGTGGATAGTGTTGGCCAAATAAAAGGGTCCTAGTTTTATTTCCGAAGAGGGCACATCCCTCAGTTGCAGGCTCTGGGCCCTGGTTGGGGGCAACCAATTGATGTGACTTTCTCACATCGGTGTTTCTCCATTTCTCCGTCCCTCCATCCTTCCTTCCCTTCCTCCCTCTTTCCTTCCCTCCCTCTCTCCTTCCCTCCCTCCCTCCCTCTCTCCCTCTCTCTTTCACTTTCCCCCTCCCTCTTTAAATCAATGAAAAAAATATCCTTGGGTGAAGATTAAAAACAAACAAACAAACAAACAAACAGAGGAATTCTTCATGCTACGTTTTAGAGGGCAATTATTAATACACTAGTGACTTGGTGCACGGATTCCTGCACACTGAAAGGAAATTAATTAGCAGGTGGCCGGTGGGGTGGGACAGTGTGAGGCTGGCCGGACACACTCTGGAGCCAACCTCCCATGGCCCCTCTCTGGCATCTGCAGAGTGAGCAGGGTCCCTCCAGCAGATGGGACCCCTCAGCCTGGCATGGAAGGATCTGGCCAAAACGGTCTCTCTGATATCCCCCAAGGGGTCCCGGAGTACGAGAGGGCACTCTGCAAAGTTGCTGTTGTGCAGAGTGTGGAATGCAAATGCAAGAGTGCAGTAAACCAGAGTCGAGGCCAACAATGCTCTAGCAACAACATAACCCACTGCCAAAGGTGGAATCATGCGGCCCCATGGGGAATTGGGCTCCCTCCTCTCTGGTTTTGGGGTACATCACCTGAGAACCGCTGCTGCCAAGTCACTGCAGCTCGGCAGCTCCTGTGTTGAGCATCTGCATCCTGGTGGTCAGTGTGCACCATAGCAACCGGTCAGAAAGTTGGACACTTAACATATTAGCCTTTTATATAGATAGATAGATAGATAGATAGATACTCAGGCTTTTCAGTTTCTGTTCTGAGTTGGACAATGCCTTAAATTTTCTAACATAGATGAAATTAAAATTAGATTACCAGTGATATTTTAATGAAGGTCTTTTTTAAAATTGATAGAAAAAGAAAGATTCCCTGGTTCTACTTATCGATAACTCAGCAGTCCATTGCCAGGAAAACCTGGCCAAGTGCTACTGCGCCCCTGATGGTAGGAACCTGAATTGCAGGCACAGTTCAGGGAGTTTTGCCTTCTAAGCTCCAAATCATTACAGGACAAGGCTGTGGGCATGCTTTTTTGGCTACCCTTTGGGAAAGCACTTGAAACCTTCACACACACACACACACACACACACACACACACACACAAAAGAAGGCCCAGAACGGTGTCTGCTGCTCCCCTTGTCCCCAGGACCTGGCACCATCCGACTCACCGAGATCTCTTTTCCCACGCCGATCTGGCTGAGGTTGGGTTTCAGGCCTGTGCCCATTTGCCAGATGATTGCCTCTGCTGGCTGGGTCTTGAAAGGCCACTCCCTGGCGTGAAGTTCATACCAGATTGTTCTGTTGGCAGACGTTGTTAAAGGGGTGCTGGTGTGATATGTTACTTGTATCCCCTCACTAACACCCACCCACCTACCAGCCTGCTGGCTGATCACTCTGTCCCCTACTTGTGGGGTTGCTTAAGGCTTTCTTGGTGTCTTAGAGAGTCATGCTTGTCCCAGGATACCACCCCTGGTGCCTTGATTAACATGAATCAAACCTAGAACCTGAGTAATTTGATAGAGTGTGGCTGTGACCTCTGACCTGTAATTCTAGAGAGCCACTGTAGGGTAATAATTAAGGATACAAGAGACATTTACCAGGATGTTCTCCACAACATGATGGGTAACACTGAAGAAAGCAGGAATGATGCAAGCGTTCAGTAAAAAGAGCGGGCTGCATGCATCATGGTAAACCCATAAAATGACATGGAATCCTACATTATTAACACATTTCAAAAAAACCTTGCTGACATGACAAAAATGCTCAATACATAATTTTAAATGAAAAAAAAAAGCTACGTATAAGATATAATGTTACTCATTTTTTTTTTAAAGCATTACATATGGACCAACAAAATAATAAAGAGAAGCCCTGTAAAGTGTTAGCAGTGGCTATCTCTGTGATAGGATAGGAATTTTTCCTTTTGTGCTTGGGTTTTTCTAAGTATGAATCATCCTGCAGAATAAATGAAAGGAAAAAAGCGGTCTGAGAGTCAGATTGCCTTGCGTTCAAGTTCTGATTCTAGTCCACGCTGGCTGCGTGATGCTGAGTAGGTCACGTTACTTCCCGAGTCTAGATTCCCTACTGCAGTGGGAGACTGTTTATCTGGGATGCTGAGTGGAGGACAATGCGATGCCAGGTTTATTCTATTGTAGAAGGATTGACCTTGTCGTCGCGTATTTCATAGACAATGGCAGTGGAATGACGGAAGAAAGGTCTGCTCCTGTGAGCAGCACACGGGAATGGACAGGCCCGGGCTGGGCAGGATAAATGATGCCGGGAGATGTGGGGCCGGTGAGGACCGTGTGGGTGTTCCTGGGATGCGAGTGTTGGAGCTTTCCCGTGAGGACAGGCCTCAGCTTGAAAGGGGGTAGAAACGGAATGATGGGGAACCAGCTAGTATTGTAAGAAATATTAACCGTGTTAACTGTGACCGTTTTATTCTGATTAAAGAAGGCACATTCCCCCCTGGCTGGAGCTGACTCGGAGAGGCAGCCCTCCCTCCCCGTTTGGAGCTGCCTGTTATCTGGAAAGAGGAGCAAAGATGTGCTACGGAAGCCAGCAGCCCTCTGATGATCCCCAGGCTCTTTCTGCATACCCACAGGGCTTTGCAAACCTCCAGCCTGCTCACCTGTTTGTTAATGTGGGCACTCCCTTCGCTGTTTCTCATGTAACCCCAGCCCTTGCAAATCACTCAGCCCTTTGAAGACCTCTAGCCTTCTGCATATCTGTAAACTCCCTTTGCCTACTTTCCTTTGTACTTATGCCTATATAAGCAGCTGGCTTATGATGGGCTGCACATATTTTTGTGGATAACCTGCTGCCAGCAATATTGGAATAAACGCTCGTATGTGATTCAGCCCTGCTCTGCTTTATCGGCTTGAGTGGTGACAGGCAGCACAGATCCACTGTTGGTCTAGTTACAAGCTCACTGAGAACAAGGCTCTGCAACTCAGGGACTCCCTGAAACCATCCTCGGAGCGGATCTTTCCTCCAGGCTAGGCTAACTGTGTAAATCTGCCTTACAGAACACACCCCGCTACCCTTTTGAATCAGAGGACTGTCAATCAGGCTATTTCTAGGGTTCCACTTCTCTCTCAGCATCGCTCCTCCCTGCTGACCTCATCCTTCGGGGTGGGGAGGGGTGCTGCGGCTCAGCGCTGGGTGCTCAGGAAGTTCTCAGGTTAAGGTGCTCAGTGCTTGTTATCATCATCACAATAAACAATAACACTGGCTGGGTGTTTACTTCTCAGTGCATGTGCCCTGTCCTTCTGGGAACTGTGAGTAACAAAGCACCCTTTCAATGGCAGTCATTGCCCATCTGGCCCATCATATCTGAATAATATTGAAAGCTCCATTTTAAAACAGGAGGCACTCTCATTATCCCCATTTTACAGATCAGGAAACCGAGGCCCAGGAAAGTTATGTTATCTTACTCGAAGTCACACAGCAAATAAGAGATTGAATCCAGTTCATCTGACTACAGAATTGCATCACTGGCCATTGTACAAGACTGGCAACCCTGTGGCCCATCATGCGATCGGGGCAGAGAATTATCTGGGAGGACAACCCCTGTAGTGGAGAGGTGAGGGCTGGTGAGGAGCACAGACAGATGCATGCTGCACGGGCGCATGTGGAAAGAAAAAGGGGGGCTGGGGGGTGGGGGGCGCGGGAGCTCATGCTGGGCTGGGTGCCCTAGGTGTGTTTGCTCACTTACTCCTTACAACACCTCAGTGGGTTTTATGATCTTTAATTAGGGTTCTGAGTGGTGAAATGACTCCCTGGGTCAAAGCACCAAATCTGGAGTGAGGCTGCCCCACGTTTGACTCCCAGCTCCTGCCTGACATTGAGCCCCAAGTCACTGAGCCCCTCGAAGCCCCTGTTTCCTCACCTGTCAATTGGGAACGGACATGACACCTGTTCCTAGGAGCCCGGACACAGTGCTCACTGCGCTTCTGAAAGTCCCTTTGGCTCTAAGTCATGTTGAGCATGGCGCTCCCAAGCACCAAGGGGCATCTACTTGGCAGGAAACCAGAATAAAGGTCTCCTTAGAACTTTCTTCCGCAATGAATTGCCAACTTGCAAGAGAAACTCACTTAAAGAAAAATACCAGTTGCTGAAGATGAAAACACCAGTGGAAAAGTAATTACTTACTTTGGTACATTTTGTTAATTACATTCTTCTTTCTTTTGCTAAATTTATATGAAAATATACCCACTTAATTAGTGGAATTTGGTTTCAGATAATAGTTTCTAACTAGATAAAGATTGTGGCCTAAACGAATCAGGGAAATGACAGCCACTAATGGGTCCAAGGGACAGTCCTGATGACAGTTGAGAATCCTAATGTGGCAGGAACCCCCTTCCCAGGTTGCACAGAGGGGGCACAGTGGGTACTTTTCCGTGGAAGATCTCTCCGTGGTGCCAAGCCTGTCTACACACACCTGCAGGCCTGCGGCTTCCCCAGCGTTATCTCCGCCAGCCCTGCCACCGCCCGGACGGCTCAGGTGAGGGTGAGCCGGGCCATGGAGGGAGGAGAGCACAGAAGCCTTCCCAGCGGCACCTCCTCAGAGCACTGGGCCCGCACCTTGGGGCTGTGTGTCCTGAACCCTCACCCCCTCTACTTCCAAAGACATCTCACTCAGCCCGGTCCGTGTGCCTCAGTGCTTGAGCCTCGACCTATGAACCATGAGGTCACGGTTCGATTCCTGTTCAGGGCACATGCCCAGCTTGCAGGCTCGATCCCCAGTGTGGGCCCGCAGAAGGCAGCCCATCGATGTTTCTGTCATCATTGATGTTTCTATCCCTTGCTCCCTCTCCCTTCCTCTCTGGAATCAATTAAAAACAAAACAAAAAAACAACAGACATGGGGTTCTCTCCCAGGATGGCGGTTACCATTCACTGACAATCCTAAACTCTTCTGTCCCAGGCTCGAGATGTGCAGATTCTGCGCCTTCTGGCTGGCTCCACTGGCTCCACTGGCCAGCTCAGGGCAGCTCAAACTCACGGTGTACAATCGGCCCTCGGCCTTCCTGCCCCACCTCCAGGGTCTCTCTACCTTGGTGAGGTGCTAACTCTCCCTCCGCCCAGGTGCTTACGGTAGAAATCTGGCTGCCACCCACATCCCGTCCACCACCAAACCCCATCGCTCCCATTTCTGAATGCATCTCCAATTCCAGTTCCCACACCCGCTGGCAGTGACTCAGTGGACAGCACCAGCATCTCCGCCTGCACTGGTCACCCGGCCTCACTCCTGTCCTTCTCTTCCATTCTGCACACACTGTTGTGGTTGTGAATGAGCCGGGTGGCTGCCATGGTCCATAACCAGTTAGAAACCAGGCATGGAATTAGCCAGGGCCACCCTTTCTACTGTACCCGTCAGATCCCCCAATCCCAGACACCCAGCCGCTGTGCCCCCACAGACAGGGGCCCTGTCCCTTCCGAAAGCGCCGAGGGAAACCCGGGACGCAGGCCTCTGCTGGGCGGAGGCTCTCGAGGGCCAGGGGGGCACCTACCCGAGGGCAAAGACGTCCGAGTGCTTGGAGAAGGGCAGCTTGTCCTCCTCCGTGTCGGGGGACAGCTGGCGGATGATCTCGGGCGCCAGGTGGCACAGCCAGCCGTTCTGGATGCGCAGCTTGTCCTCCCGCCTGGAAAGCAAAGCACAGGGTGAGTCCCGTGTCGCTGGCCCGGGAGGGTCAGGCCCCAGAGCGGACCCAAACCCCTGTGCCATCTCTGCTGGCTTCTTGCATCTCCCTGTTGGAGCACTGCCTGACTTTGTACTTGAGGCTAAAGACCCAGTGGGAGTGGCACAGGGAAGGCTGGTCTGGGGAGAGACACGCAACACCCAAACCATCGTGGGGTCCCTTCGCCTCTGAGGCGCCCCTCCCCCGCTGCATTCCATAAATACAGCCGATTCTCATCATTTGTGGGTCACATTCTGTAGACTCCACACATGTACCAGCGAATCCGAGATTGGTGCTCCTGGGAAGTAAAGACAGATACCCACATGCGCATGCGCACACACCTCTCACATACATCATCTCAAATCCCCAAACCACCCGTCCTGGTCCATTCTGTTTTCTTTATTTTGCACAAGAGAAGTTGAGGCTCCGAGTGCCGAGTGCTTGTCTGGGGCTGCCCCTCTACCCACTGCCAGCTGGCCCCAGGGCTGGGGCTTCTTGTGCTGCATGGCAGGCACCCCCAGCTCCACCCCTGGTCATCTCCCCAGGGCGCTGGAGCAACAGGGAAGAGTGGCCCTTTGTTCAGCCGAAGCAGGGAACAGGCCTGTCACGTGACTCCAATCCTTCCCCACCCTGCATGCTCTGAATGACTGCATGGACGTGATGCTGATTGGGGTTCCCAGTACATTTGAGTAGGTGGGCTCCACACCCGGAGTCGGTGAGTGATGAGGACCAGCTGTATTTATGGAGCCCGCACTATGACACCAGGCTGTTCTCGCACCAACGGGACCCCATCCTGGAGCCTGAACTTTGGTAGGAAAAGGCGATGACAAGTGAATTAAATAAACAGGAAAGACACAGATGGCAAGCATTGCACAAAAAGTTAAAAAGGGAAAGTGTCAAAGATGAGAGGAAGCTGGCTTTAGGTAAAATGTGAGCTAAGATGGGCATGACCCAAAGGATCCAGTCCTCTGAACATGAAAACTATAGGCAGGAGGGGCAGTGAGACGAAGGCCCAAAGCAGGCCCATGTGGGGTGTTCTAGAACCCCAGGAACTCCGGTGTGAGTGGCACAGAGGATACCATCCTGTGCGTCCATTCAAATGTGTCCACCCAACCCCGGAGGTGGGCCTTGGTGGCTCCAGCACCACAAACCATGCTGCGTGGGCACCTTTGGGCATCTGTGAGCATTCCTCAGGACCCAGCCCTACAGGAGACAGGAAGCTGGCTCCCTTCTTCACACTAAATCCTTATCAAGGGCACAACTTTCCATTTGAGACGGGAGTCTGACCTCCTGTGGGTCTCCCTTTTCTCCTAGAAAAGGACCGGTTGATACAGGAGAGTGGCAGGTGTGGGAGAAGGGGATGGGTATCTCGAACCATCAAGAGTGAGGATGTGCCCTGGCTGAGGTTGCTCAGTGGTTAGAGCGTTGGCTGCACACCTAAGGGCTCAGGTTTGATTCCCTGTCAAGGGCACATATCTGAGTTGCAGGTTCGATCCCTGGTGATCCCCATTCCCAGATAGGCATGTGTTGGAGGCAAGCAATCAATGTGTCTCTCTCACATTGATGCTTCTCTCTATCTCCACCCCCCTCCCATCTTTCCCTTCTTCTCTCTCTGAAAATCAATGGGAAAGAATACCCTCAGGTAAGGATTAACAAACAAACAAGCAAACAAAAAGTGGGGCCTCAGGCTGACTGGGTTGGAGGCTTCTTCCAGGGTGGCCTCTGAGCCCCGCAAGGGGAGGCATTGCCTCCTGAACTCGTTCCTTCACATCCCACACGGGGTCCTGCCCTCACTCAGCACCTTGGAGAGCAGCACCTGTGCTTCCAATACAGCAGCCCCTGGCCATCCTGGCTACTGAAGAAGAGAGCTTTTTACTTATTTGAATTAAAGTTAAAATAGCCACCTGTGGCTAGTGGCGACCACCCTGGACAGTGCTACGTCAGACTATTATTTACAACAAACGGACTTTTTTTTCACTCCTGTATATGTTAATAGGTTACCTTTTAACATGACCTTAAGTGGGAACTTGCGCTTTTTAAGCACACATTAAAGTTAATATGGAAAATGTTTGTTCATATCCTCCCTGAAGTCGTCTTGCAGACCTCGCTTGGGGGCGGGAGAAGCCTGACGAGAGGCTGCAGGAGTTTGAGTTCCGGTTTGGGCTGGACAGTCCTTCGGGTGGGGCTGTTCTGCGCATGTGGATGGTGAGCAGCATTCTGGCCTGTAGACACCCTTTCTCCCTGCTGTGACAACTAACCATGTCTGCGGACATCACAAATGTCCCAGCGAGGGGCGGGAGCGTGTAGCTGAGAATCACTGTTCAAATTTCTACATTAAATAAGGAAATGGTCCAAATTTCAGTTTTTCACCGTCAGTGACACATGACTTGCTCCTGTGCCCTACACAGCGGACAGGACAGAACACATCGCCTGTGAACAGCAGGGATAAAAGGACCCATCTGTTTCTGACTAGCTCTGTGACCCTGAGCAGACCACAGTCTCTATTTTCCCACCTACAAAATGGGTACACAGTTTCCCATGGCCGGTGCAGGAATGAAAGGTGACAGTGCCTGGCACAGGGCTGTGTTAGCTGCCAGGGCCACACAACCAGTGGGCTTAGGTATTAGCTGTGGATGTGTTTTTTTACCTTGAGGACTCAGAAATGAGGCTGAGAGTAGAGCCCAAAGGAAGAATGCCATAAAAGAAAGAGGGGCTGTGGTGATGGCAAAGGGGGAGTGTGCGGGTCCCCATGCAGCAAACCTGGAAATAAGTGCTGCTGGGAGCCAGAGGAAGGAAGGATCCGGGGAGCCAGCCCGCCTGGTTTCTGGGTTCTGACTCAAGGCCTCTTTCCACCTCTCTATTTACTGATGTATCTGATCATTTTCTGCCTGTTTTCTTACCTTAGATGCTCATCTATATGGTTTTGAAGACTGCGGTGAATTTTGGGGGGTGGAGTAAAATCTAAAAATGAAATGTAAGCTTCTGTTCGTTTCTGCATTACACAGAAAGAGCCAAATCAAGTCTCACTTGATTTCGGACGGTGGGACTTACTGGTAGACTCGGGGTATTATGGAGCGTGAACAAAGTTCACTTTGAGGAGGCCTGGGTGCAGCGCAAAGACACCGTTATCCTCAAAGGGAAGAATGAAGAGGAAGGAGAGAAACTGTGAGGCTGCCTCTCTGGGAGGCAAGCCATTCGTTATATGTGGAGCTCCGTTAGAGAAAACACGCGCGCGCGCACACACTTTCCAAATTAAAAGCCACACAGGCGGCCCTTCTGAATTATGGGTTGTTTACTTGGGATCAAGCTGTTTTTCACACGGTCACCTCGCTCTAGGGTGAGAGGCGCCTGAGAGTTAATTACTTAACTGGTGGTTAATGATTCTCCTGTGTGATATTGAGGAGGTCTATGCAAATTAATACTAATTACAACTCAGCAGCAGCTACTATTTGTAGTTTCCTGTGCCCCAGGCACTGCGCTGGACTGCATGTGGCATCTGATTTGATCCGCACAAGGACCCGGGGATGAGCACAACCCCATCCGTCATTTTCCTTGCAGACAAGGCAAGTGAAATTCAGAAAATGACCATGACTTGACTGAAGTCACAGTGAGTAAGTGGCCAACCCACGCTGGGCCCCAGGTGTGTCTGACTTTAAATCCCTTGCTCTTAACTGAAGTCCTGCTCCACTAGAATGAATGGATTCATAAGAAAACTTGGAAGGAGGCTCTTGGGTGATTCCCACTTCCGGGTGAGCACTTGGGATGAGGGAAGAGTCCTCCAGTGAAACTCAAGGGCCAGGGCTTTGCAGGATTCGGGATGCTCGGTGCCCACCTGGGAGTCAGCCCGGCACCATCATGAGGCGGCCTGGCTGCTCAGTGAGGTGACCTCAGGCTAGCCCACACGTAGGTCACTAAAACCATTTAGGATGACACCCCGTCCTGTCCTGATCGTTGTCTGTCAAGAACCCCTCTGAGCTCTCCCACCACTTCTCACCTGCCAGCCTGCAGCACCCCGGAAATGCTGAAGAGCCCAAAGTCTGTGATCACCACTTTGCCATTGTCGTAGAAGACGTTCTTGGACTTGAGGTCCTTGTGCAGGATCCCCTTGGCGTGGAGGTAGCCCATGCCCTGCCAGGAGCAAGGAGACAGGGCTGTCAGAGGAAACCTGAGTGCTCGCTGCCTCCGCAGCCCGGGTTCCTGGTTCGCGCTCCCTGCTTTGCCCATGTGACCACACCGATAGCAGAACCAGGGCCCAAATGCAAAGGCATAGAGGTGGGTGGGAGAAGGCCTGGCAGATGGGAACAGGCAGGATCCCCAAGACACAGATCTGCCATCGCCCTCAGATCACTGCAAGACCGGCTCCAGCTAGCTCCGCTGTTTCCTGAATTAGAAACAAAGGAAGATCTCTCCAGAAGAAAAAGGGTGGGAACAAATCTGAGCTGAGGGCCCCCGAGAAAGGAATCTCATTATCCCCCCACCCCTCCACCCCTGCCCCATTCCTCTTTGACAAATAACTCCCGCAGGAGACCTGCTCTTAGTGTACTTAACCTCGCCCCTGCCCCTGTCGAACACCCTGCGTTCCTCAAGAGGCGGGACTTGATCGTCAAAAACACGGAGAAGGACCTGTTGAAGGTGCAGCTCAAGGGTGGGTGTCTAGAGTTCTGTTTGCCTTTATGAGAAGTTACATTTTTATTGCTTCTCACCCCTTAGTCCTGACACTTCCAATGGAAATAAAAGACCGGATACTGACTAATGAGGCATCTGCCAGAAAACACAGGATGTTCCTGCTTGTTTTAATCCCAAATAACATCCAATAATTGGATGTTTCCCCAGCAGCTGGAGAGAGATGGCTAACACACCTGGGAATTCAAGGGCTTGCGGAGTAAAGGATGCTAACAAGGAGAACGCTCCCGCCTGGTCCCTGTACATGTCCAATTATCATGACGACGAGGCACTAGATAGGAACCCAACGCTGACACACCAGCCCTAATGGTTGTATCCTGGGGCAAAATTCTTACGTACACTTGGCATACCATTTGTCAAGTCAAGTCTGCTTTCTTTTAAGCCCAGACTATTGGTCTGTAGTCAGACTATGAGTCTTTCTGAGGTTCAGGGAGCGGGGGCCCAGACCCTACAGTACCTTCACAATTTCTTGGGCAATCTGCCTGGTTTTATTGACATCCAAGACGATCTTGGCGTCCCGCACCACCGAATAGAGGGTCCGTCCTTTACAGAGGCTGAAAAGGACGAGAGAAATCGTTGGTAGCTGTTGAGATAAGGTTGACCTTGCCCGGCTGGTGTGGCTCAGTGGTTGAACATTGACCTATGAACCAGGAGGTCACAGTTCAAATCCCGGTCAGGGCACAGGCCCAGGTTGTGGCTCAGTCCCCAGTAGAGGGTTGCAGGAGGCAGCTGATTGATGATTCTTTCTCATCACTGATGTTTCTCCCCCTCTCCCTTCCTCTGTGAAATCAATAACAATATGTTTTTAAGATGAGGTGACCCACACAGTTATTAGAAGTGACATGTAATAGGGTGGACCTGTGGACATGCCTGTTAATACTATGGTACAGTAAGCCTGGGGCGGGAACTCAGGCTGGTTCTGGGAGGTGCGTCTGGGAGCAAGTTCTTCTGGGCTCTCCAGGATCTTCACCGCACCCCACCACCCACCCCAGCCTCCAAGGACTCTACGGAATCCAGCCAAGTTCCCTCTCTCCCAGAGTCTCAGGAGGGAGAGCTGTGCACACACCAATGATGGACGGGTCCTCAGACCCCTCTCAGATAGCACCCTGCCGGCCTCTCATCCCAGCTGCTCCTGCTCGCCAGGAGCCGTGGTTTGTGGGGACAGTGATAAAAGACCAGCAAAGTGGCCACTGATGCACACTAATTACCATCAGTAAATGATGCATTAGTCTTCAGACAGAAGTGTGTAAAGACCAATAATACTCCCCCAAACCAGATGCCTGTCTAGATAGAGGGTTTTTCAAACTATTTTCAGCCTCATTGAGTTCATTTCCAGGACCAGTGGTTTAAGATGAATGACAAGATGGAAAGGGACATTAGGCAGTGGCAGTCACACCTTCTCATTTAGTTGTTGGCATGCACATCTGTCCTTCCCCTGCAAAGTGAACCCGACCAGGCACTCACAGACCAGGAACTCAGTAAACAGTCACTGAATGAACGAGTAAGGGAGGGAGGGGATGAATGAGTGAATGAGTGAATGAATGAATGAATGAATGGAGTTCCAGATTCACCAGAGCATCCCCAGCCCCTAGCACCAACATCTCACTCACAGGGTCCAATGTTGGCTGAAAGAAACTGGAATGACATTAGGAAAGTTCATTTTCCATCTACCTCAACATTAGAGCTTGCATTTTTCTTTGATCTATGACTTTACTGCTGAAATACCACAGGCATTCCATTCATTCCCTTAGAATTTATTGAGCCCTTGCTGTGTGCTAGACTTGGCTGAGATAGTGTGGGTGAGGGCGGAATTCCCATATTAGACGGTTTCAGAATAAATCCCAGCTCTCTTCCTGAGTGACTGTGTGTCTTGGTGCGGTACTTCACCTCTCTGGCCCTCTGTTTCCTCATCTGTTAAAGGGAACTAATGATTCCCACCTCCCATAGTGAGCAGGAAGACAGAATGAAAAATAGGCTCCGTACCTTGCTTGGCACTTGGTGGGAAGTGTGAACAGCGGTTAGAAGAACAGAGGCCTAGAGCTGAATGCTATGGGTTAGGATCCTCGCTTGTCAGCTACTGGCTGTGTGATCCCAGGTGGGTGAGTTACCCCCTCTGAGCCTGTTTCACTGCTAGTAAAAAGCAGTCATTAGTTCCTGCTTTCTAGAGTTCATAAGAGAATAACATGACATCGGCTGTGTAACACATGGTAAGTACTCAGGTAATTCTGGCTACTAAGAGAAGTAGCAAATGGTCAACACACATTTGTGCAAGCCTACATAAGTTTACACACACACACACACACACACACACACACGTTTACACACACACACATACACACATGTTCACACACACACACACACACACACACACCTATTATCTCTCTATCCATCCATTCACTCACCCAAAATGCTAGCCCATGATCTCTAAGATTCACTTCCTCACCTGCTTACTGTGAGGGTCGCTGACTCACAGGGAGTCTGATTCACCTGTCTGTCTGGGTCGCTGACTCAAAGCTGTCCCCCAGGGCCGGTGAGGTGAGGCGGTGAGGCAGGCAGTGTGTTTGCTGAGGCTTCGAGAGGAGAGCTGGAGGGGGTTGGGCTGCGCAGCCAATTAACCACATTGACATTTAAATATTCCCAAGGCGGGACTGTGGGCGGATTCCCTCCCCTGGATACTCTGTCCTGAACAGACACCTACACTCCTTGCAGGGCAGAGCCAAGAAAATACCATCCCGCGGCAGATGGCACAGCAAACAACTGCAACAGGCTCCCCGACTCTCCGACTCCGCTGCTCAGGAAAACCAAGACAGGTCGCAGGCTTCAAGTGTCCAGCCTGTCTTCTTCCCATGAACACCTTGCTCTCCAGCAGCAGCTGCAGTCACCTGCTTCCTCACTGCCCCATGCGTCGGGAGCCCCGGGGTACGCTAACCCTGACGGACGGGATACAAATGGTGCGCCCACAGCTTGGCGCGTCTGCTATGTGAAATATACAAATAACCCACGACCAGCAATTTCTCCCCTAACGAAACACGTACCCAGCAGGCATCCATACTCGTATTCACCCACACACACGTACTAGAATGTTCCAGAATGTTAACAGCAACCTATCCTAATAGCCCCAAGCTGGAACTAACACAAATGTTTATCAACTGAAAAATTGATAAATTGTCATTTACCCATATAACAAAAAGAACTATATTCATACCGTACTGCATAATAAACAAACCGTTGCTAACTGCAAAAACCAACCACAAAACACACACATATACACACACAAAAACAAACAAACAAACAGAACACAACAACAACAACCATGAATGAAGTTCATTAAAGTGTTGAGAAAAGAAGCCAGATACACAAGACTCACACTGAATTTACACAATGAGAAAAAGACGTGCCTCAGGCAGCAGAGGTGACCCGTGGGGCTGCGGGCTGCGAGGGGCAGCAGGTGGCCTTGATCTGGTGCCTGTTCTATGGAGATGCGTTTAGTGAAAATCCACCAGGCTGTGCTCTTAGGATCCAGACTCTCTGGCAGGTACATTATCCTTCCAAAAATAAGTTTACTTAAGAAAATCAGCAAGAAAAGGATGAACCGTTAATCCACGGCATAGGAATTTAAAAGGAAATCTAAGCCAATACCCGAGGTGTCCATTCCTAACGTCCTCCCTGTCCCCAGGGCAGTGTCTGCAGAGGAGCTAGGAGCTCCCGAGGCGGGCTGTGCCCAGCCAGGCATTTTGTCCCACTGTCTCTGAGACTCGGGCATGTCACAGTTCCTCGGTGAATGGAAACTGTAATGTGGCTACAAACGACGTTCACGGCAATGGAGATGAATGAGGCCTGCTGGCCTCCTACAGTGCCAGTCTGGGGGGTCAGGAGAAGGCGTTCTAGTGGCAGGAGGAGATATTTAGTAGCCCCTCTAGGCATGTGCGTACGCGCACACACACACACACACACACACACACACACACACACACTCCCTCCCTCTCAGTCTCTCTCTTCAACAAACATCGTTTTTCCAAGAAGAGAAGCAGAGACTGAAATCTCTGATCTCGCCCGCAGGCCACCATGCCTCCCAGGCCTGGCTCCAAGCAGCTCATGTAAGGCCTTTCCACCTCACATCCCAGGTGACACAGGGAGCCTTTTGGCCAAGATGACACAGCAAGTGTGAGACTTTCGTTGTAAACCAGCCTTAAAGAGGCTGTCAGAAACGATGAAATGAAACCATGTGGGTTTATCTCCAAGGACCTCTGCCCAAACTGACTCATTCTGCCCAAACAGTGGCCACAAGCTGGCCACTTCCTGTCCCTCCCCCGATCTCCTCACCACCAGGCCCAGAACCCAGGCTGGGGTGAATGGTGGGGAGGGTGTGTGTGTGTGTGTGTGTGTGTGTGTGTGTGTGTTGGGGTGGGGCAGCCACCTCTGAAGACATTGATTATCAGCCCAGCGCTGCCACCTCGGTGCCGCTCGGCCTTGGGGACTCATGTGAGGATGCTCCCAGACCCACATCTGTGACCATGGGTGGGGTGCTGAAGAAGCCTCCTGCATGTGTCCACATCCCGATCCTCAGAACCAGAGTGGCCTTACATGGCAAAGGCCCTGGCTGCTCCGAGGCAGCTGGTTTCAGTCAGAGGGGGAGTTAAAAACACTGGCTCTGCCAGCAGGGATGCACAGTCCTTCCTCCTCCCGCTGCCTTCTAAGCACCTTTAAAAACTCAAAACCCCTTTTAATTGCCCTCCACTTCTTCCTCCCTTGAGCAAATAAATCCCATTCCCAGCAACAGGTTGCACGCTCCATCAAATTCCAGCCGCAGGCCAGAGCTTTCAGTTCATGAATCTAACTTGGGAGATATTAAACCTTGGGCCTCTGGGGCCTTCTAATCAAAAGTGCTGGGTGAGCTTCCTCAGTGAGAAATGCCAGCTGTTTGCCACCTGCTTAACTCCACGTGCACCCGGGAATGAAGAGTTATGGGGTTCCATTAAGCAAGGGGCTGGCCGAAGGCTCCTGTCCCAGGTGGAGAAAGATGACAGCAGCCTGCCAGGCAAAGAAATATGCAAAGCAGGAACCCCGGCTGCCTGGAGAGCAGGCTGAGTTTTTGCTAAGGTTCTTTCCTCCCACTCTCTCCAGCCTTTGATGCTGCAGCAAAGCTCTGAGAAGGGGGAGGGGAAAGGAGACAGACTCTCAGTGTTACTGGGTTCTCTCTAAGGGTTGGCTGCACTGAGCACTCTAAGGACTGGGATGGGGTTCTTCGCATTAGGGGGCGCTCCTGCCGCTGCCTGTGACCCACGCATCTGGGCATCTGCCTTCCCGGGTCTGGGCCGCACAAGGGCATAAACAGCCTCTGGAGAGGTGTGGGCTTCCAGGCCACTTCCAACAGCAGCCTGGCCAGCCCTCTGCCTCCTGTCACACTGCATGGTCCGGCCACCATCCAACACTTGCTCTCCTGGACCTTGTCCAAAGACACCCCGGGGCAGGCTGCTCCCTAACGCTGCAGCACATCCCCTCAGCATCTCCTAAGGGTGAGACTATGCATCTCGTTCGGCATCCCTCGCATTGCAAGCAGTTGTTCCAGAACCACAGTGAGGTTTTTGCCAGATCAGCCAATTAGTATTATTTGTCACCTCCTATAGTTTTCCTTAGATGCACTGCCTTTGGAAAGTAAGTGGATTTTTGTAACACTTTCTATCATTACATTCTATCACGACCAGATTGGAAGCAAGAATCTCTAGCCCCCCCAAAATGTAAAAACAAATACAATGAAAACAAACACATTAGGAAACAAAATTAAATCCTCGCTTGGCATTGCGGCCTGCCCAGGACCTGGCCTCCGCTTTTTGTTTTTAAAAGAAAGATTAGCAAATAAGGGTTAGGAAGGCGTTAAACACCAGACTGAGTGGAGACTTCATCCATGGGGCTCTTCACAGGCACTGTGCCAGCCCTCCGAGGGGGACACTGTGTGCACATGAGGAAATTCAGGGGCAGGAAGCTTAGGTCACCTACCAGGGGCCCCAGCAGCAGGTGACAGGGTCAGGATTTGAGTCCAGATCGCAAATCCTCACATCTTTCCAGGATTTCTAAGATCCCGTGGGAAAAGATGATTCAGCCCCGGAGAAACTGATGGCCGGACCTCCACAAACCCGTTTGTCCATGGAGCTTCGCTGAGGACCCCTCCCCCCAATGCTAGGCTTTTCCCTCCACCCTCCAAATTCCGGGCCAGCCCATGGTCCATGCGGGCCTCATTGTCTGCTGCTCTGGGCAAGGATGCCCAGGGGTCCCCCCAGAGAGAAACAGGGCAGGCTGAAGAGGCTAGGTCATTTGAGAGAGTCTGCAAGGCCAGAGGGCAGCACGCAGCTGGCCACACCCAGGGGGTGCTCAGGAAATGTTCCCGCAAGGAGTGGATGGCTGAGTGCTGGAATGAATGACTCCTGCCACCTCCCTTCCCGTTGTTCACTGCGGCAGGAAGGGCAGTGTTTATGACAAGGCCCGTCTTGCCTACTGGCTCAGTGCACAGAACTGGCCACGAGACAAACTGGGTCATGGTGGCGATGAAGCTTCCAGATGCTTCCCTGCTTGAGGCTCCGCATGGCATCAAAAAGCCGAACAGACCCCTGGCCCCGCCCTCCAGGGCTGGATATCAAAACCTATCATTTCTTCTTGCTCTCTGACCAGAACCACATTTAAAAAGAAAAAAAAGAAAAAGAAAAAAGCTCAATAGTAGACTGAATATTCTGTCTTTCAAAAGCATATACATACTACCTAATTTATATGCATTAAAAATCCACAGAGGATTGACTCTGAGGGTGTTAGCAGAATTATTTCCAGGAAGTGGGATTAGGAGCTTTTCAAGTTTTATTTTTTCTTGCTGCTTATCTCTTTTCTAAATTTTCTCCCATAAACACGTGTTACTTTTGTAAAACGAGAAAAAAAGCAAGGAAAAAAGCACCTCTGAATCAGACTGAAATGAAACCAGACACACGTGTTTATGCTACAGACAGTTTGGAAAATATTGAACTGGCGACAGACTGAGATGAGGAAGTACAGTCTGAGCCGAATCCACACTCCAGGCAGCTCAGACTTGCTTGGAGCTTCTCTGGCTGCGACTCTGAGGGTCGCAGCAGTTTCTGCTGGTCTTTTGCACGGGGGTTAGCATGTTCTGGGCAGAGGGCAAGTGACTGGTGCTGCCCGGAAGCCCTGGCAGCAGCCCTTTCTCTGGAAAAGTTCAATCCTGCTGAGGAAGACAGTTTACCATGAGTTTCTAAAGTAACGGTGTGGCTGGTAAGCGGGAAGGGGCAGACAGATCAGTGATGCTTGTAACCCCAAATGGCCGTGTCCTTCCGCCCAGGTGACCAGGGGCCCAAGAGAATGAATGGAGATGGCAGGTGAGAAGGGGAAGGGCAGGAGGGGAGAGGTACTGGGGGGCAAGGGGAGAGACACTGGGAGGGAAAGGAACTTGAACTAGCATGGCATCACCCCACGAGGAATGGAGAAAGTCTAGCGACAGAGGAACGTGCTGGGAGAAATGGTCCCTTTCAGAAGCAGAAACAGAAACAGAAAAAGAGTGCTGAGGAGACAGATCCTGGGGGCACAGCACCGGGCGGGTAAGAGCTGGGGATCTGAGCTGCACAGAAGTGGGTTCCAGAGCCAGCCCTGGTCCTCTTGCTGTTGGGCAAGTTGCTCAAAACAAAAGCAGGTGGATAAAACAGACCCCACCTCACAGATGTGGGGGATTAAATTAGATACTCTTGCATGAAAGAGACAAATTCTGCTCCACAGCGCCCCCTCCCAGGCCCATGGGGTACTTCACTTCCCCGTCTCAGGTGGTGGCCGATGAAAAGTGACCCGTCACTTCCTGGTTGGGGGCCCAGAAGCCCTTTGCTGAATCTTCAGTCTCACTTGTTTTGTGCCTCTGTGCCCCTGGAGGTCACAGGATGATAAGACAGGGCCACGGGACTGGGATATCCTGGATCCCTGAGTAACTGCATGGAAGACAGCTGCCCTGGAGCACTGCCCCGCCTATGACAAACTTTATGTAAGAAACCAGCTCTGAGTGAGCCACAAGGATTTTGGGATTGTCTGTCACTGCAGCATAAGGCTATCCCATCTTGACTAATAGAACATGTAAAAAGGTTAGTGCCTACAACATAAAAAGTACTTGATAAATATTGGCTATTATGACTAATTTGGTGGTCCTCAAAGTACAAAATCATTGAGGTCATAGAAGAGAATTGGACAGAAAAAGTGACAAGAGCAAACTAAACAAAAATCAGATATTCTGGCTAGGGTTAAACTTTTACGGGAGGCATCGCCAGGGAAATGGAAATCTCTGAGACAGCAGCTGTGTTTTCCTCAATCCTGAAGCCAGCATGGTCCTTCCCGAAGGCCCACAGGCCCCTCCATTTGTACGTAACTGGGCAGCACAGTGGTTTTAAAGAACTAGAGGCGGATGGGAACCTGTGCTTGGTGAGATTCAATTTTGTGTTTTTGTTAATAGCTTTCTCCTGCTCTTTGCAGATAGAAAGCGGGTCACCCCAGGTATTGACCTCACCTCTCAATCATTTAAAAACAGAAAATAAATGCCCAGAGAGGTTAAAAAACACAGATTTGGTTCCTGGAAAGGTTGTCATGTGACAATGTTGCATCTTCATGGGAAAGATAAAAACGCAATGTAATCCTATTACGAATATTTCCTTGGTATCCAAGCCTTACTTTGGAAATCTGTTACAATTGCAAGTCCCCTCATTCCCAAAGCTAATTTAGAAGGTGCGGGAACAACATGCAAGTCTGTGCCGATTTCTCATAGATGAACGAAAATCATCATTTGAGTTCATTTGGGGTTATTTTTCCCTTAAGCTCTTAACTCCAGGGCACCAAGAGAATCCCTTCATGTTTTTCTGATAAATCTTGCCCTCCCGGGCCTCCTTAAATCCCACAGGCGCTCTAGCTTCTACCTTCAAAGCTTTGAGGGCAAAGATGCAGCGATCTGAGGCTGGTACCTTGGTGGGAGCGGGTGCCCAGGCCTGGGGCTGGGATGTGAAGGAGAGAAGTTAGGACCAGCCAGACCATTCCCTACAGAGCTCAGAGCCAGAGGCCTGACCTCGTGCCAGTCCCGACGCTGTCCTTTCCACCAGAGTGGAGGCTGGCACATCATTTCAGCCGCGCTGTGGGTGCATACAGGAGGCCTCATTGTACATGAGGAAAGGGGACTTCGGGATTTAATCCAAACCCTGGAGCCAGCATGTGCGATCCTGCCCCTCTGGCTAAGACAGGACCCCAGGCCTCTGCGTGTGTGTGTGTGTGTGTGTGTGTGTGTGTGTGTGGTTTTCATCGAGCACTTGCTCCACCTGAGTTGCTCATACTCAGGGAACCCTGTACAAGTAACAAAACTCCTTGGAGACTATAGGCGATGGAATGTTTGTGTCCCCCCAGATTCATTATTGAAAACTAATCCAATATGATGGCACTGAGGTGGGGTCTTTGGAGGCAATTAGATCATGAAGGTGGAGAGGAATTAGGTCACGAGGGTGGAGAGGAATTAGGTCACAAGGGTGGAGTGGAATTAGGTCATGAAGGTGGAGTGGAATTAGTTATGATGGCATTAGTGCCCATATGAACTCAAATGGCGATTTTCGTTCATCTGTGCGAAATCAGCACAGACTTGCATGTTGTTCCCACACCTTCTAAAGTAGGTTTGGAATGACGGGACTTGCAATTGAAACAGATTTTCAAAGTAAGGCTTGGCTACCACGGACACCAGGGAGCTCCCTTGCCTCCTCCATCACGTGAGGTGACACTGACAAGACAGCCGTCTATGGATGGCGAAGCAGGTTCTCACCAGACACTGAATCTGTCCACACCTTGATCTTGTACTTCCCAGCCTCGGGAACTCTGAGAAATAAATGGCTGCCATCTATAAGCCACCGGTTAGGGTATTCTGTTATAAGCACAAGACAGAGCCAGGTCTGCAAAATGGGGACAACCGAGTATACTCACCTCTCAGGGTGGCTGTGAACTTTGGTAACATGCTCATTACAGTGCCTGGCACACAGGGGGCTTGGTAACTATCCACCCCTTTTATTACAAGTGCTCATCTCTGAGGGTCAAGGGCTTCACCCTTGGTGCCCCCATCCAAGCCAACTGAACCACTGGTGCTTTTCCAACTGTGGCATCTCCTTTCTCCTACCCCCTTCCCTTTGCCCCCTCCATCAGGAACACATTCTCCACTCCCCACTTCTCCCAAAATGTCTTCTTTAGGGAACAGCCCATCTCACTTCCCTCCCAGTTCCTGTCACACCCTTCACACACCTTCCCTCAGAGGACCCTTTCCATGTGGTGCAATGGCCGCTGAGCTCCTATTTGTGTTGGCTGAGTGGGAGAATGAATTATTAAACAAAGTCATTTTTGAAATTTTCGATTATGGACACAGGTCTTGAGCATCTAGGACCCGGAACAAACCCTCCACGTTGATACACATGCCACAGTATCGGCCCCAAGGAAACATCATCCTGTTAAAATTAGAAGCGAAATGTCAAGGTTCTCAGAGGCAATTTCATAAATAATTCCAAGTAGGCAGCATGGAAGACGCAGATGATGGATTTCATTGGCTCTCCATATTCTATGTTAGCACACTTGCTGGCAGCCTGAAAATGACATTTCTCTCCCAGCCGGGCTCGCCTCTTCCCACTGGGCGAACAGTGATGTACTTTTTTTTGAGTTGTCAATTTCAGGTTGCGATTTCCATCCCTGTTCAGTCCATGGGCAGGAGGGTCTGTTCACTTCAAAGATTCAGAATCACCATCTTCTTGGTACCCAAACAGCCCTGTGTTGCCTGTATGCCTGTCACCTCCCAGTATGGCTTCAGAAACCACACAGGAGATGGGAAAAGGGAATGGGTCCAGAGACCTTTCTAGGAGAAAAAGATCTTGAGTTTTTCCCTGCAAGGGTAGAAGCTGGATAGAGACCCAGGTGAGTGATCAGAGGCTTCACAGTAAGACACAGGCTCAGGCCTGTTGGGTGAGGCTCTGGTTGAGTGTCAGCCTCTGAACCAGGAGGTCACTGTTTGATTCCCGTCAGGTCACGAGCCCAGGTTGAGGGCTCAAACCCCAGTGTGGGGCATGCAGGAGGCAGCCAATCATTCTCTCTCATTATTTATGTTTCCATCTTTCTTTCTCTCAGAAATCAATAAAAAAAAGTTTTTTTAACAACACACACGGGCTCAGGCACTTCCCAGCTGAATAACCCAGGCACATTATTTAAGGACTCTGTGCCTCAGTTTCCTTATTGCAAAGTAAGGGGGCTCATTCTACCCTTCTGAGGAGTCCAAGAAATGCTGAGATGTGAATCCTGCCTCCATTACCACAGGCTGCTTTACCTTTCTGGGCCTCAGCTTTTCATCTGAAAATCGATTCATCCATCCCAAGTGTCTCATGGAGTGCTAAAGAAAGCGCAGCTACTCACTCTGAGGATAACAACAGTAACAGCATGTGGATTTCCTTTCTCCCTCTAAGTAACCACCAAAGGCATGGATTCATACGACCGGTGGGTGACTGTCTCCTGGGTCCCAGGCTGTGTGCTAGGCTCCGGGGGTCATGCAGTTCAACTAGACAGCCTGGGACCTCCTGGGGCTTGCGGTCCAATGAAGGTGGCAGGTGTCTACGCACCCACATCCCATCAGGCCACGTGTGAGGAGGGGCTCAGAGGAGCCCCCAGGGCTACTGCCTGGGGGAAGGGTTTCCAACAGAGATGCAGAAAGGCAAAGGGAAAGCATCAGCCAGGGGCTCAGTCAGACATCGTCCCAATGTCCCCGGGTCATTGGGGGCTCAAGGAAGACCACCCACTGCTGTCAGGAAGTTGGGGGCTCTCGTTTCTGGTGAACCCCAGTGCCTTTTAGTGGTCTTCAATTTCTCGGCTTACCTCCCTCCAGCCTGCTCGTCACACAGCAGGGGAAAGAACTTTGTGACTTCTCCAGTGAATCACCACCCCACCCACAGCACCTCCATAAAGATGACTAAAATCGTTCAAATAAAGGTTTTTGCAGGGGCACTGGTACCTAGTAAGCGGGGGCAAACATAGGTTTACAGTTGTGAGTACATGAAACACAGAGTTTATTCTTGTATTATTATTAATTATTGTATCATTTTCCATACAAACAACTGGACACCTGCTTTTGTCTCACCCAGTCAGACATCCTTCTCACAATCTGGGACCGCTGGCTTCTAAACGGCTCATCTGCCTGCCTGATTGCCCCTAACTGCTTCTGTCTGCCTGCCTGATCACCCCAACTGCCTCTGCCTTGGCCCCTGCTGCCATGGCTTTTCTGAAAGGTCATTCAGCTGTCCGGTCTAATTATCATATTACACTTTTATTATTATAGATTTTAGAGCTGAGAGAGAGAGAGAGAGAGGAGGAAACAGTGGTTTATTGTTCCACTTATTTATGCATTCATTGGTTGATTCTTGTATGTGCTTTGAGGGAATTGAACCTGCAACTTTGGTGTATAGGGACGATGTTCTAACCAACTGAGCTACCCAGCCAGGGCTCACCATCTCTTTGATTCTGAGAAAAAAGAAGAGAAGTTTGACGTGGACCATTTTGGGAACTATACAGCAGTTCCTAACCCTGGTTCCTGACAGAATTACCTGGAGAGCTTAATCAAAGTGACATCCAACCCCACCCCAGATCAATTAAATCCGGGTCTTTTGGGGGTGAAGGGTGGAATCTAGGTATCACTCATGATTAAAAACTTCTCTAGGTAACCAAGGTATAAAACTGGAAAAGCTGCAACCACTCATTTTAACTCAATAAAGATGGAAAAATTCATTTTTACTGAAATTCATCTAAAAAAAACTATCTGCTCCCTCATATCTGTTTTGATATTTTGTTTACAAAATACTTTAATCTTTCTGGTTTAATCTACTACTTGAAACAATTCTGTGGTATAAGCATCACTGTGCCCATTCTACAGATGAGGAAGCTGAGGCCCACGGAGCCCAGAGACATTCCTGAGGCCATCCAGCACCAGGATGGAAACCAGCTCCAAGTCCTAGGGGCCTTCTTCAAACAAAAGGACCAGAGATCATCAGGACATCCACATAAAGCCAGGGCCATTCATCTCACCTGAGGGAGGGAGCTCAAGGGACCTGGCTTTGATGCTTGACCTCAAAAGATGCTCTTATTAGGGTTGGTTTTTATTGCGATAACGAAATGGCAACATAGAGCCAATTGTTCAATCAGAGAGAGGGGATGGGGCAGGAGAGGTGTCCTGCTTCTGCGAGAGAAGCCATTTTAGGATAAAGGGAAGGTTTCTGAGTTGCACGGCAGGAACCATTAAGGCTGGTGGGTGTTCCTCTGTCACCCGCTGCCCGTCTGCCTGGGGTGAATGTGCTGAGAGAGGCTCTGACACTGGTTGGTTTTCCTGAGTGGGCTAAACGTAGCCTCATGATCTTGCCTGAACTATGATTTGCTTAGCACACACTTTCCCTATAAATAATGAATGTGTACACCCCAGCCTGCTGCTGACAAATTATTATGAGTTGGGACTTAATGGGCTGTAAACTATGCAGTGAACAGCCCTGCCTTTTGGTCTGTGGCCCCCACCCACTGCCAACCTCTGGAAAGTGTGCTAAGCTACCTCAGAGCCCACTAGATTGACAACCCCCACTACCCAAGGTCATCCTCTGAGCACCCTCTCCTCTTCTGTTACCGCGCTCATCAGCACAGAAGGCCATAAAAATCAGAACCAAGGCAAGGAGATGTGAAGGCCAAGGTGACTTGGATTCTTTTAGCCTGTTGCCTGGGTTTTCATTTGGGTGTTCTGCTCTCTTTTCATTTCTGGGCATGTGACCCACAGTTCATTTGCACAGGTGTGCAGCCTGCTGAAGTTCTCACCCGAGGATGCTTCCATAGACATATTAGCCGTGGGCTCTCATCCAGTGATAACAGACAAGGTTGACCACTTTACCCTCTGGTCTTGCCTTGCTTCCAGGAGTTGACTTTGATGATGACCTGCTGTCTGCCTCCACTACGTCCCAGAAGAGAAGCCCAAAGTACTCATTCCCAGTTAACTGGCGGTACCTGAGAGAGAGCAGACTCTCAGCTACCATTCCCAGAACAGCTAAATGGCTGGTTACTCCTGAGTGGGTGGATGGGTACGTGAAGGGATGGACTGAAGGACTGGAGGATGAACTAATAAATTGATAGAGGAGTGCTGAGTAGGAGATGCTGAATAGATGAATGATGGGAAGAACAGATGGTGGATGGGAAAGTGGACAGCTGAATGGATAGAAGGATGTGTGGAGGATTGGTAGGTGGAGAAGAATAAGTGGGAAGATGGGTGGGTAGAGAGATGGGTGGGTACATGGGTTTGTGAAGGTAGATGGGTGAATGAAACGATGAGAAGTTAGAGGGATGAATAAATGTATGGCTGGGTTGCTGGGTGAGTAGTCACCTACTCCTGAAGGTTTAGCTTAGGTCACCCAACCCCAGGCAAGGAGGTAAGTGAGACAGCTAAAGATCAAGTATGTTTTAATCATTTCACAAACAAGAAAAGGGAGAGCTAGACAAACTGCAGGCTTGTCTAGGACCACTCAGCGGTAGAAGAAATTGAACTCCTGGCTCCTTCCTCCCTCCCTGCTTTCCCCGGCGGCATTCAGCACCGGGTGAAGGCCTATCCCTCTGGAAGTCATGTAAACAGAGCCCGCTTTTCATCTCTAACTCTGTAGCTGGTGATGAAATAAGCCCCAGGGATGTGCCAGCATCAAGATTGAAAGCAGGCAGGAAGGAGAGGCCAGAGAGAGCAGAGTTCCCATGGGAGGAAGCAGTGGTTTCTTAGCGGGAGAGAATGACACACTGGGCTGAAACGCTGCATCTCCAGTCTTGAAAACTGTCAAAGGCAGCCCTTCTTGCTTGGAGAGCAATAGAATGTAGGTGACTGAGATGCTCAGACGGTCCCTGACGGTCTACAAACTCCTCCAAGCAAGCCCGCTGGGAATCCCTGATCTGAGCCTCAAGTCCCGAAGGACTGTGCTAACAACCGCCTCGAGGGACTGGCCTCAGCTGGAAAATTCTGCAGATGGTTGTGAACCTTCTTTGCCTTTGAAGATCTTTGATCTATTCCCCACTTGGCCCTCTTTCGGGTCTTTTGAGCTCCTAGAGGAAAGTGAATCCTCTGAATTCTCTTTTGAAGAGGACTCGGAGAGGAAGCTTCTGATGAAAAGCAAGAGCAGTGTATCAGCCACAAGGCTTGTTTCTGCAGAGAGCAGATGACAAGAGGGCCGGGGAGGAGACCCGCTGCTCCTCAGTCACTCACACGATGAGGACAGTCGCTGCCCAGAGACCATGGCAGGGCCTGAACCTCAAGAAGGGGGGACTCATTGCAGGTCCCTTCAGTTGCAGTCCCAACTCTAAGAAGACAGAATACCTCCCACCAGCTCTATGTCTTTGATGAGCCACCTCTTCTCCCTAAGTCCCCGGCTCCTCTCCAGAATGGGGAAAGCAATTCAATGAAGCAAAATCTATAAAGTCCTGAGCACAGAACTCAGCACGTAGTAAATGCTCAATAAATATGTTCCCCTTAACAAATATTCAGAGTGTCATTTCAATAACAAAGCCCTCTTTCATATTAAAAACGATTAGCCAAGCAACCAACTTCCCTTCCTTATTTTTAGAGGACAGTGATGGCCGAACATCCATCACTGGTTTTGAAAACAATACTGCGCAGTGCCCAGAGAGAACATCTCCCGGAGTAGATTCATTGCCAGCCTCAGCGACTCCACGCCGCCATTCTGATGAGTTTCAGCGCTTCCTGCTGGGAGCTGTTCCTGGGAATGGATCTTCCAGCTGTGCCTCAGACCTCTCCCATGACTGTCACTAGCATCATCCGTCCTTCCGGTTGGAAGATGAATAGTTTCATTTCCACCTGAACCTTAGCCCTAACCTGGAGATGTTCATGTAGCCCCTGGGATCCCAGGTGGGGCTGACCAGCGTCACTGGGCAGGTAAGTAGGGAAGCTGCAAATAGGTGCAAACCACAGGCCGACCAGCTGTGAGGGTGCATGAGCTCCGAGGGTCCCTTTTCCACTTGCATCTCGTCTGTCCTTTTTACACTAGCTTCCGGATTCTGAAAGCCCTTTTGCTGCAACACTGCCTGCCCCGGGCTTCCATGGCAACCGTCTCCCAGGCCCCTTCGCATCAGTCTTCCTTGCCGCAGCACTCTGTCCTCTTCTCACTTCCATTTCTTATTCCTGGGCTACTGGCTCTCAACGTGGGGCTCCCGCACCTGCAGCAGCATCACCGGGGAACGTGTGGAGAATGCAGTTTCTCAGGCCCCCAGCCAAGAGCCAGGGAACTGGAGACTCTGGGAGTGGGACTCGGCACTCTGAGTGTGGGAGCCCTCTGGGGTCTGAGGATGGCAGGCTGGAGAATGCCCAGGCGCCTGCATGCCGATGGCTCCTAGGAGCTCACAACACAGATGGCTCCCGTTCTAGACCTCATCTCTGAACCAGGATGTATCTAAATACCTACTTAGCCCCTTGAAAGACTCGGTGGCACCCCTCACAGGCAAGTGCCAACCAAACTCTCAGTTTTGCTTCCTGAATCCGATGCAGTTTCCAATCTCCTCAGTGAAGGCGGCCAGCACCTCAGCAGCCAGGCCTCCCCACCTTTCCCTCCCCCACCCACCATCCTATCCAATCCTCCCCTCCTCTCTTTTCTTCTCCCCGGAAGGCCAAACAACCAAAACCATGGGCAGAGGGGATTTCTGGGCACCCAGACATCCAGAGCACAGAGGGGGTAAACACTAAATACGGGCTCTTTTTAAAGCAAACCTCTCCTTGGATTACGCACCTCATCAAAAACCCATGAGCACCTACAGGACGCCAGGTGCCATGCGTGGATGGACAGATCCTGATAGTCTCTGTCCGCCTTTCCTGCCTCTCTTGCTCCCCTCTGCTTCCAAAACAAACTCTTATTTCACAATCAAAGATATATGCTCTCAATGTGTACAGCAGGGCACCTATTGATTTTCTTGTTGCCAGTCATTACCAAGATTTATTAATCGTCCCCGCTCCCCATTGATTGAAGAAAGCAGAATTCCCAGTGGCCAATCAATCCTGATAGACTCCATGACAAAGAGTCAATATCTATTTATTATTTGATGAATGGGCTTCATTATCTTAAACACTGCAGAAGTTGAGCAGTGCCCAGGCAGCTGGAATTAGGCTGGGAATGTGTCACCCCAAACCCCAAGGCTAGCAAGTTCCCAGGGCAGCGAAAACGTGCTGATCCCACGCTCTCCCCCTCCCTTCCCGCTTGCAGACCCTGGAGTCCGAGGTCAGCAAGGAAAAGGGTCAAATGTCTGGGGTTCAACTGGCACCTGCTGCCAACTCAACAAGTCACCAGCCAGGCACATTTGGGGTTCGGACAATGAGACTGACTGGGAGGTAGGCCATCCTGTGCCCCCCCGAGGTGGGGGGAAGGGGAGACCAGCAGTGAAGGGTCCTAAGGCATAACAAGGTGATGACTCAGGTACTGCTGAAACGGGAAAGAGAAGAGGATGGTTTGATTCGGACTTTGGTCTGGATGGTCTTGGGTTTGAACCCTGCCCCCGCCCCTCCCCTGAGCTCCAGGACCTTTGGCATGTGCTTTGTCTTTCTTTCCTTGTCCAGACACAGGAATTGACTTGTACCCACTTTAGAGGGTTGCTACAACTTAACATGAGAAGCCCCGTATCGCCACACAGGCTCCTCAGCTTGCAGGGAACCGGCTTTAGTGACAACGTGGACTCTCTCTGCAAAGTCACCATGAGTGAGTCTCTGTGTGGCCACCTGCCAGTGATGCTGGGGGAGCCGCAGCGCGCCCTCCCCCCGCCCCATGCAGAAACACGTTAGGGACCTGGTGTGGCCCCCACTTGCCTTCTAACAGGACAGTGCTGCTGGCTAAGCAGAGAAAACTATTGGAAATGTCTTCCTTTCCAATGCACGGCCAGCTCACTGCCGCTCCCCTTAGAAGCTGGGCGTTCAGACCTGCGGGGCTCCCAGTGATGTCCCATTAAGACCAACTCCAACTGTCCAGGCCGTTCCTGGGGGAGGGACACGCAGCACCAGCCTGCTCGCTGCAAGCTCTCCTGAGAAAAGGGATCGCCCCAACGTGAGCTTTCTGACCTGCAAACCAGACTGGGACCCTCTTCTAGTGAAATCACTGGTGGCTCCCCCGCTGCCTCCAGGAGAAAAGTTTGGATCCCTTAGCTCAGTGGTCGGCAAACTCATTAGTCAACAGAGCCAAATATCAACAGGACAACCACTGAAATTTCTTTTCAGAGCTGAAAACCTACTTCTGCGCATGGGCCACGAAGTTTCAATCGCATTGTACGTGCATGCCCGCATGTGGTATTTTGTAGAAGAGCCACACTCAAGGGGCCAAAGAGTCGCATGTGGCTCGAGAGCCGCAATTTGCCGACCACTGCCTTAGCACATACTCCTGGAGTCCAGCTTCTCGGGTCTCGCTGTTCCTGTGCGAATCCTCTGTACCAGGCTCTCAATTACCCCTACAGCCCCAAGTCCTGACTCCCCCACCTCTAGCCCTTTACAGATATTGGTCCTTTTATTAGGGATGTCAAAGCTGTCATGTCTATCTGGCCAATTTGTATAAAGAGAGGGTTCTGGTCCCCACTGCCCTGCCCCCTATTATGACTCTGTTTGCGAATCGTCCAGCGACTGGTCTCTGAGCTCCTTGGGGGTGGAGGCCACACACACGATGAGCATTGGGGCAAATACCCCCAACCACACAGCCTCCTTATTGCTGTCATTGCATCATTTACATCTCGTAACGAACAACGTTTTTGTTTCATCACCGATCACTCCCCCACATCCCAGCCTGCCACCCTCCAGCTGGCTTGTACTGTGTTTCACTAGGTGCCACCCGTTTCTCAGGGAGTCTAGTCACCAGCGCCATTCACTGGGGCTGCTACGTTTGCCTGGAGGCATGGGCTGGGATAACGCGTGTGGATGTATAATATTTTGGTATACAGATATTCATGTATTTAACAAGTATTCATGTATTCAGCCTAATAGTTGAGGGGCTGAGGTCTGGTTTCCTGAGGTTTATGTTCTGAGTTGGGGAGGGGATGTAGGGAAGAGAGAGAAGCAGCAGCCAAACAAATCGAGGAACAAAAGAACTGTCGCCTCTGGTGAGGGGTGCCCCAGGGAAAATAAAACACATAGATGGGAAGGGAGAGGTTTGGGGCAGCAGGAGCCGCTGGGGATTTACTTTCTAAGTCCATCTCTTCTGGTTGCCTCTGCCGCCCTGCCAGCTTCTTCTCAGGCCCCTGTGCGGGTGACCCTTCCCCACCAGGCCCCGCAATGCTGGTGCTCTAGGCTCTGTCCTGGGCCCTCGGGTGACCCCTCAGTCTTCCCTGGAAAAACGTCAGCTTCCCCTGAAGCCCACAGCTTCCATCGCCACTTCTATGCCAGTGACTCATGCGAGGGTTATTTCCAGCCCCAACCTTTCATCTGATCTGGAGACCAGCATATCCAGCTCCTTACTCAACACTCCTCCTGGGTGACTTGAAGTTTAAAGAGGGTAAGTAATTTGGCCAAGATACAAGCCAGGCACTGGGACATAAATCAGAGTAGTCAAACCACAGCCATCCCCTCTATCACCTGATATCCTAATAAATTCTATTTGTAGTGCCAAAGGCACCTGAGAGGAAATATACTGCTTCAAATTGCTGCTATCATGATCGTTATTGCTAGAATATCATCACTATTACTCTAGCAGCTAGGAGATGCAAGTATGGAGTGCCTCCAGTTACAGGAGGTATTAAGCTATAGCCTTTCTATATAAGTTCTTCAATTCTTTTTACTACCGGTACCTTGCAAGAGAGAGAAATGTTACCCCATTTGCAGATGAGGAAACTGAAGCAAACAGGAGTGGAGAAATGTGCAAAAGACTCAAATGTTTAAGAAGGGAGTGTTCATTCATACTGTATTAATGAAAAAGCAAGTCACCTATGGGGTTTCTGGCTGAGCCTATCTTCAATGGTACAGATCACCAATCGATGTTTGTATGTCACAGAGCTGCGGGCTCTTCACCGAAACCTGCATCGTTTTCCTCCCAGGAACACAGGGAGCCATTTCTCAGCCCTCCTTGTGGTCAAGGTACCATGCCAGCCCAGAACACAGGCATGGAATGGTGTCCACCACTTTTAAGCATGTCTCACAGAAACCTCCCACATGTCTTCCCATGCTCTTCCCCCTAGAAGCAGAGAACCTGAGCCCTCAGAGGACTCCAACATATGGGAGTGGTCTTGGGTCCCTCCACGCATGAAGAAAAGCCACATACCATCCAGGAACACCATTCTGGACTACTATGCGAGCCAGAAAAATGACTTCTACTGGGTTAGGCCACTTAATGTTTTTAGGCTTATTTATTACAGCAGCTACCATCAACCTGACACATACAACCTGACACATACAAACTGCACATATAATATGCCCCCACTTAATGCTGTCCACAGGTTCTGCAACTTTAAGGTAATGACAAACCCACTTTTCCTATAGGTTAATTGGTACAGACAAGAGTTCCTGGAGCACATCATCAACGTTTTAATGAAACAACCTAGAATGAAACAATGTTATTTGAGGACCTGCTGTATATTAAAACAACTTCCTTGAAGGATACACACCAAAATATGAATGTGAGTCTCTGGCTGGAAACATTACGGGTGAATTCCACTTCCTTCTTTTTGCTGATCTGCATTTTCAGTAACAAACAACTTGTGTTGTTCAGTTATTTTTTTTAAGTGGTAACAGATGTCCCACATGCAAATTCAAGTCTTTGAGAGTGGCGGAAAGTGATGGCCAGTGGCAAAGTCTTCTTCACCCGTGCAAGTCCCCTGCCACTCATGTGATCATTTACCAACAGGCATAGGCAATGTACATGAGATGATGCTAATAATAATAATGATAACGATGCAGCCCATTTATAGCACTTCCTTCACAAAAGTCCCGGACGCTTTACATTCCGGCACAATTAAAGGCAGCCACAGACAAAAAAAACCTTTCAGCTGTGCTTTATAAAGAGAAAGCAACTCAGCTCTTTGAACATAAAAGGAAGCCGATTCTACTAGATGACGAGGAACCCAATTTTCATGTGCTCGGACCCACCAACTCTTGTACGTTATATTTAGGACAATCAAACTGGCCTGAAGGAGAAAGAATCACAAAGCCCCGAGTACAGAGTTACAGAAAAAGCGAGTCGAGATCTCAAAGGGGCAACCAGTTACTGTCTTAGCTCAAGGCGGGGCCCTCCATTTGTCTGTCTGTAAATAGAGCAGCTCGGCGCTATTATGTTTGAAAGCCTGAAAAATAGGAACTGATGTGGAGTTGGAAATACATAATCTACTCAAGAGCTCTGATATTTACCAGATTGAACATGCTGTGCAAATGAGGCCCTAAGGGATTTCATTTCTACCGTGTCCCTGGGAGACAGGTGGGGGCTGGGTGGCGCACGCGTGGGGGCAAATAGTCAAGCCCGCATTACAGGGAAATTGCACTCACACTCAGGCACCGCCAAAGGGACTGAGGACATTCGCCAAATGAAACATTTTAAAGTTTCTTTGAGAATACGGGGAAATCCTTGGCTTGTACACAGGAGATGGGGCCGGAGCCTTCTTTTGTTACCAAGCGCCCAGGTCATTCTGCTATGATCAAAGGTAGAAAAACCCGGGGATAAGCTATCGCTCTGAGAGGAGCCTGTTCCCCTTGGCCTGGGCCAGTAGCCATGACACAGAAGGCACATACTTGATGAATACTCAGATGCACATTTGCTCAAATCCAGGTTCTGCCAGTTACTTGCTCTTTTACTTCTCTGACCTCGGGATTTCCCGCCTGTACGGAGGGCACAGTGACGAAATGGGAGACCACCCCTGTGCCTGGCCTGAAGCAAAGCCCTTGCCGAATCTGTTGTTCTTTGGGTTCATTTGGAGGAGCTCTGCATTGGTAACTGCAGATGAGGGTGAATTAAATAAATGCCCCTCAACCAGGGAAATGGCTTCAGCGATGAGGATCAGCTGTGCCTGCTCAGCTTCACGCACGGGAAACGTGTGATTGGAACTGATTGGATAAAAAACAGAAGTGTGTCCCCACAGGAAAGGTTAAAAGATGTTTAACCTTAAGAAAGGGAATTTGATGACCAGAATGGTCTATATGTCAGAAAGGGTAGAAGTTTTCCCTGGCAGGTTTGCTTGATGGTTAGAGCACTGGCCTGAAGACTGAAAGGTCTCGGGTTCGATTCCTAGTCAAGAGCGTGTATCTTGGTTGCAGGTTCCATCCCCGGTCCTAGCTGGGGCACATGGGAGAAACGGCCAATCAATATGTCTCTCTCACATCAATGTTTCTCTCTCCCCCCACCTTCCCTCCATTTCTCTCTTTCTAAAAATCAATGGAGAAAATATCCTCAAATGAGGATTAACAAAAAGAAAAAGAAAAAGGGTAAACACTTGAAGTAGGAAATGATGGGAAGCCATATTTCAGGCTGTTAGAGAAGCTGAAGTCAGACTGAAGGTCAGCCAGTGAGAAACCCTTCGAAGGCCCGTTCACGGCCGGGTGGACAAACAAACAGCAGCGATTCACACCACAGACTGCTCGTTGTGTGGCCACAGAACTGACTGCTGATGCACGCAACGCTGGGTGAATCTCAACAGCATGATGAGTATCAAAAAGCCAGACACAAAAGAGATCCGCAGGATAATTCCATTTACATAAAGTTCAAGAACAGGCAAAAATAACTGGCGTGCTATAATTCAGAACAGGGGGAATGGGGGGGTATGAATTGGCTGGAAGAGGCACAAGGGACATTCTGGGGTTACTTGGGTAATAGCAAAATGGGTAGGAATTTTTTTTAAATGCTCCTTGGGCCTGCACCCTTTCTTTAGGACGTTTGCCCTCAAAAGCACCAGGTCCTGCCCCTTTAACAACCCTCCAATGACTGCCTGCTGCCCTCAGCATCAAGCCCAGACCTCTCCCAGGCTCCTCGGTCCTACAACAGAAGGTCTCAGAGGACAGTCACATGGAGGAGGTTCTGTGCTGAGGCCTGAGCCCATGCAGATGATGAAACCAGACTCCAGGACAATGTTCTTCGAGTGGGTGACTTTGCACCAAGGAACAACTGTCAACATCTGAAGATACTTTCTGTTATCACAACTAGGAACTTGGTACTACTGGTATCTAGTGGGAAAAGAGGGCAGGATGCTGCTAAACATCCTACAATGCCCAGGACAGGTCCCTAAAAATGAATGATCTGGCCCCAAATGTCACAGTGCCAGGGTTGAGCTTGAGAGACTGCTGTCGGCATATTATTTCAAGAGAGCCCCTCCTCCGCAAAACTAGCTCCTGCCAATTTCTTTACCCTCACCTTCTACCCTCTGCCCTCATGTTCTGCTACCTCAGTCTTCTTGCTGGTCCTCCCCCAGAACCATCAGAGAATAAACATGTGTCATTTCAAGCTGCCAGGTTTGTGTTAATCAGTTACGACAGCCCAGGTGGCACCCAGGAATCCGCATGTTAACGGCCATCCCCCTTTGCTGGCTCTGACACAGGAGATCGGGTGGATCATACAGAGGGCAGCAGTGCCAGGCTGCTTCTCAAACACAGCCCAGTTTCAGGGACCCAGAGAATTCTGTTAGAGCTGGAAGGACCCCACCGCAAACATCCACTTCTACCTGCTGATTTTAGAGATGGGGAAACTGAGGCCCGGGAAACTCTGCTGCAAGGTGGGAGGATGAGACATGCTTTCATTCAACTGTCTTTACTGGCTTTCAGATCCCATTTGGAGGTTTCCAAATGAGTTATTGTGCAGACTGTCGATAGCTTTTCTATCTCATAATGACCCAATCGTGGAACGATTTAGCAATCCTGCTAATTGCATTTGGGGATATAGCAGTTGGGTAACTAGTTGGTGATTACTCATTCCCAAGAGCCCTACACATTGCATTATAAGGAAGCTAATCTTAGAAATACTTGTTAACGTCGATGATAATTACTAAGTAATTGGCTAGAACACGCCATTGTGGGTTTATCCAGGATCTGCCAGGTAATTATCTGGTCTTGTGTTCCCTGTAAAATAAATCCAGAGTACAAAAATGGTTCCAGTTTGTTGGCTATCATCCAACCACCGACCTCTGCCAGCTAACTGTGCGAATGCGAGCGATTAATCAAATTACTCAAATATTTGCTTTTGAACTGAATGTTAAGAAACCTGGATGGCCAACAAGTGGACGGTGCTAAATGGGAAAGAGGGGTGCACAGAGGCCCCCCCAAGATAAATATATAATCACCCAGTAATGTGGGATAAATGCCACTTCTTTGGAGGCTCATCTGCCTTCTTCACACAAAATACCAAAACACTTCAGAGACCAATTATTTGTCCCAAAGCTGCAGCGCCTTTATCATGGTGCCAGGAAGAGGCTGTGCTATTTGTGAAATTTGCAGGCAGTTATGATGCTCGGGAGGGGGCTCAGAAGAGGGGCTGCAAACACAGCTGGCTTGTAGGGTGGAGAGACACATTTTCATAAGGACCACTTATTTGTCAAGGGTGGCTGCTAACCGAGCCGTCTATTTCCAATTAGCCAACCCTTGGGAAAGGGGTGAGAGGGGCTTGGGGACCTGGGTTCCACTGAAAACCCTGAAAAAGTTGGAGAGTGGAGGCAGGAGGTCCTTAGGAAGGCCAGGCAAAAGAGAAAAGACGGTGGATTTCAAATTTCTAATTTGGGGATGTGAAAAAAGGGATTAGAAAGCCAGAAGGTGAGAGAAAGTTCGGGAGCAGACTGGGGGGTGGGGGGAGGGGGCAGGGGTAATGGGCAGAAGGCCAGTGCTGGGGAACAGACCACCTTCCAACCAGACCTGTGCGCCCCAAGGAGAGGCTACTGCCTGCCTGCTCATGAAGACACATGCTGGGCAAGAAAGGGGGCTAAGGGCCTGTGTTGGCAGGTTGTAAAAATGGCCACAGAATGTCCCGTTCTCTGCATCCATGCCCTTGCAATGTGACACTACAAATCCTCCCCTCCAGAGGCAGGGTCTGTTTCTCCATGCCTTAGGCTTAAGCGGAGGTTGTCCATGTGACTTGCTTTGGCCATTAGCCAATGTGACACAGATGTGAAAGGCACTTGTCCACTGGGGCTTACCCTCTTGCCGTTCTTAGAGCCCTGGGATCATGATGGGAATGAGCCTGAGCTGCCCTGTTGGGGGATGAGAGGCCAGGTGGAGGAGAATCCAGGCACCCAAGTGGATAGTCTGCTAACCCAAAGGGCATCCAATACCAACCAGCCCCCATCTGATCTGTCAGCTGACCACAGACACATCTAAGAGCCCAGCTACTGAGCCTGGCTCAGTGCAGAACTGTCCACAGAATAGAGAGAAACTATGAAGTATGGGGGTAGTTTGTCACTCAGCAAAAGCTTACTGATACACTCACCTAATAACAACCCCTCAGCTCCTGGATATTACCGGGGCTGATTATTTGAGAGCCACGCTGTCCTGTGGACAACCACCATTTTCACCATTTAAGGAGAGTTGAAGGACTATACCCAAATCCCCAATCCTTTGCAAACACTTACAGTCTGACACATAGGTTCCAGTCAACCCACCATCTGCATCAACAATGGTGACAGACAATCACACTCCTTCTACCAACCACCCAGGTCTTATACATGGATTCCAGGAGGCTTTAATCACAAGGGAACAAATCAAAGTCACACCAGCTCTGCCCTGAGCCCACAGCTCCCACCACAGACCTGCCGAGAAGTGAGGCTTATGTATTCGGGACATTACAGCTTGAGTTGAGTTCGGGGAGGCAGGGGCTCCTAATTCACCTTGTCATCACACGCTACCCCAGAACACCGCTGCTGTGGCTAGTCCTAATGCAACAAGGGAGAGGATGCCAGTTTGTTCCACACCTAAAACGTTCAACTAAAACTGAAGCTACTTTTTTTTTCAATGCTCATGTCACTGGGCAAGGTTAGAAAGAGCAAATGCAAGAAAATCCCTACCGCCTGACATTTTCTAATGTGAGTCCTCTACTAATGACCCCTCTGTGTAACGACAGACCACGATCCTGGACATTTCAAAGCACAACAGTAAGGGCCCGCACACATGCTCTGATGCTTTGAGGAAAGCCAGAGTTACAGCCATCAGAATCTTACTCCAAGGGTTAGCAAACTAGGTCCATGGGCCAACTCAGCCCATTGCCTGGTTCTGCAAATAAAGTTTTATCGGTACACAGCCACGTACATCCATCTGTGTCGTGTCTGTGGCTGCCTTCACACTACAGTAGCTGAGAAGTTCCGATAGCAACTGTATGATTGCAAAGCTGAAAATATTTACTATTGGAAAACGTTTGCAGACCCGATTTAGTCCGATCCAGTTAATTTCCATATAGAAAAAGTGAGTCTCAGATGTGGTTTCACAAATACTTGAAGCATGGGGGGGACCTAGAACCGACTTCCCGACACCCCATGCAGTGCTCTGCCGAGGAATTTTAGCATTCAGAGGGTTTTCTGGAAGGGCAAACCTTAAACCACACCCTGTGAATGCTAGAGCAAACCCGAATGCCCATTTCTGAACCCTGCCAGAGGCGGAGCTCCCGGGGGGACTGACCTGGTGATGATGGCCAGGTGGGGCGGGCTCATGCAGGCGCCCATGAACAGCACCACGTTCTCGTGCCGCGTCTGCCTGTAGGCCATCACCTCCCGCTTGAAGGCCTTCAGCTGCTCCTCGTTGTCCCTCTCGATGTCAATCAGCCGGATGGCCACCTCGCCGTGCCAGCGGCCGTGGTACACCTGCCCGAAGCGGCCCTTCCCGATGAGCTCGCCGATCTCCAGCTGCTCGAAGGGGATGTCCCACTCCTGCAGGAAGATGCTGGTCTGGCTGGCCTTGCGAGGGAAGCTCCGGGCCGAGAGGAGGGACAGGTTCATCTCCTCGAAGTCGTCCTCCGACTCCTCGGCCTCGTCGTGGCCCTCTTCGTTCTGTGGCCGACGGGAAACACTTAGCTGTCCCCGCACTGCCGGGGACACCCCCTCCCACCCTCCCAGGTATTCCGTGGAGCATACCGCCCTGGGGATTTATCTGGCCCTGAGCTGTTTTTTCAACCAAAAATGCAAATGGCTTGCCAACTTCTGCACAAGTAGCTTTTCCATGATGCTCACCACATAACGGCCCGTTAGGCTGGTGCCGGGAGGGGTCACCCCTTGGTAGTTGTCCCAGAGTTAGGACAGCTATCACTCAGGACCCCGAACCCCGACCACCCCAGCCCCCTGCATCAGCAAGGGCATCACTCGACTTTGCCGAGTTCCAGGAAGCCCTGGCAAAGCTGGCTTCGCCATCCCCAGTTCTCACCTCTGAGGTCGGCTCCACTTCAATTTGAAGTAATGGGTTTCCTTCCAAGCTTTAAAGAAAGAAAAGTAAAAGTGACCCTCAGGTGCAAAGGTGGGCCTCTGCATTGAGCTGATTCTGGTATAAGAAGCCCCCAAAGTGAGAAGCCCTCACCACCACACCTTCACCTCGAATTTCACTTCAAGGCTGCTGTGAGAAATAGTCCATAACCTCGCCTTAAAAAGCAGCACACGAGGACCCTGTTTTCAATACATTTTTCTGGGCTGCTCGGGCTCATTTTTCACGACTGTGTTGGTTTCCACTAACCTAGCAGCTTCCTTATACACTGCCCTCAATGCCGCGGGTGGAAGAGTCCTAGGAGCCCTAGGTGTTCCCTAGGAGAGCATTAATCAGGTCTCCAAGGTTCACTGGGATTTGGTATCTTTTTAAATGATCTGAGTGTTCATGTGTTCATTCATTCATTCATTCATTTGTTCACAATTCTGTGCCAGGAACAGTGCTAAGCTCTTAGAAGGAAACAGACTTGAAACTGGCTCCTGACTTTAAGAAACATTCTATTACCACTGAAGGAACTACAGCGAGTACACAGATATTGTGCAGAAAGGCTAAGCAGGGGCCCAGAGTCAGGTAGGAACTGAATAAATGGAGTGACATGGAAATTCCCAGGGGAGAGGATTCCTGGATGGATCTGGGAGTCCATCGTGTTTAGTTGGACCTTGCAGGTCACACTGAATCGAGATGTGTGGAATGAGAATGAAGAGGAGGAAGCAACACTGTGTTGGACTGGAAGACACAGGTGTGGGTGTGTGTGCACGAGCACGCATGTGCATGAGATGCTTTCACAAGCTCATGAGCTGCAGTTGTGTTGCAAACCTGGGAGCATGCTGGGTATGGCACTGGGGGCCCAATGGGTGTGTGCATGTGTCTGTGTGTGTGCGTGTGTATGTGTGCACACTAAGTATATATATTGAAGGTATAGCGTGGGTATTATGGGATGTGTTCTGTGCAGTTGTCCGGGCCTGTGAGTGTGGTGTCACTGGATGTGTTCTGAGGCTAAGAGGGGATGTTAAAGTACATGGGATGGAAGGGGAGGAGATATAGGAAAAGTGTGTGTTAAAGGGTTTCTGGGGGGTGATTCAGAGGATGTGTATGTGTTTATAGGGTGAGCTAAACAGATGGGAGGAGAGAATCAATGGATGCCATGCCCCCTTCCTCTTTCCCCAGCTCAGCAGATTCTCCTACCACCTCCTTATCTGAGGTCTCCCCTATCCTGACCCTCAGACCCCAGAAAGCTGCTGACCCTGCCGACAGAGTCCACCTGCTCGTTGGAGGGGCTCCCGGTGAGAAGGCGTCTTAAAGACTAAGAATTAGCTGGAGAAAGAAGGGGGTGACAAAGTGGCATTTGCCATCATGTTAACTACATACAGTTATTCTGACAGGAGGTGGAATGGCACCGCACAAGGATAGCTGATATGCTGGGAGCCTGACACCCTGGGGGAGGCTGGGGTGGGACGGTGAAGCTGGGATCCCTCCTCGTACCCTACCACTCGGCCTTTCTCTGTTACATCCAGGCGAGGCTGCAGCAGCCGGGCTGCTACATCATTCACCCTCCGTGAGGAGGTAGCGCCCATCCCCAGGCACATGTAAGCAGACTGCAGGCACGGATTAACTCTGTCTTCTCGCTGGCACTCCCTGGCTGTCGGTTCATAACCTGGAGCCTGTCTTGCACAAGTTGTGGAATTGGTTTGTGCAGGGCAGAGAAATGACCCGGAGCTCTATGTCAGCACAATATCCCCCGGCAAACTGCTGCTCCTTTGATTTCAGAGACGTACCACTTGGGTCTTTAACAAAGCCCGTAACACGGGTCAGAAAAAACGGAGCAGTTAGCAGAGACGGGAGAAAAACCAAGTAGGCAAAAATGTGAGTTGAGAAACCAGCAAATCGAAACTAGGTGTTAGGACATGTTAGGACATGCCCCAGACTTTGGTCATAATCAGAGAAGTTCAGGAAGACGATTTCACTTCAGCTGCCCAACCAGTGACCGCCCAGAGACTAAAGATGCCCACACAAAGATGTTCCTTGTGGAATTGAGTACAACAGTGAGATGTGGGAAGATGTAAGATCCTGCAATCAGGAAATGGGTAAGGAAATTGCCCCACATTGATACAACATTCTACAGCCATTAAAAACAATGTGTGCAAAGTGTCTCGAATAATATGAAAAATGCAACATTATAGCATTCTCGGATTAAAAATTAGGATAGAGACTGTGTATAACATGGATTACAAATAGATATACTGTGAATAGAAAAAGCACATATCTAATTTTTTTTTTAAAGAATTGTCCAAATTTTCCAAAAGTAGCCTATATTATTTGTGTAATAGTATAAGCCTGAGGTCAGTGAACTTGGTCTGTAAAGGGCCAGATGGTAAATGCTTTAGACTCTGCGGTCTATATGGTCTCTGTCGCATTGACTCCACTTGGTGGTTGGAATCTGAAAGCCACAAGACAGTATGTTGCAAACAAATGGGTGTAGCCATGTTCCAATAAAACTTTATTTATAAAAACATTTGGCACATTGGATTGGTCCACCATGGGCTGTAATCTGCTGACCCCTGGTATACACCTAAATTATACCTTTTAAAGAGGGGACAATTACATAGAACAACGACTCTTCCATTGAGAGCTGCCTCTGGCCTGCACACTGTCTTTCTGATCCTAGGAGGGCCGGGGGAACAAGTCCAGCCGCTAGCAATCATACGTGACAGGCAGGGCCAGGGGCACAAGGCAGAGCTGACTCGTGGGGGCCTCCTCTGCCTGGGCTGCCACACTCTCCCTCTCTTTGCTTGCCTCATCCCATGTCTCCCCTTCCCCACCCTGCTACGTCTCCCTCCCCTCCTCCCCCCTAGGATGTCAATTCCAGGAAGAGGAAGGTAGAGGGGTCCTGAGTGGACTACAGGCCGGGGGAGGAAGAGGCCACTGTGCACTTACATGGGATTCGAGGTCACTGGATGCAGGACGACCTGGGGCGCCCGGGTCGGTGTCTCCAGCACTGGCACCACATCTGACAGCAGAGATTAGATGCTCAAGACATGAACGTGGGGTCCACACCCACCAAAACCTGACTTCTGGAGGCTAGTAGCTGCTCACCAGCTCGTGGGTCCCTGGGGGCGGGCCAGTCCCCTCCCCTTCCTTGACCACCTGCTTAGATGCACCAGTGGTCCAGATGGCATCCTGACCAAAATTCCCTGTCGTTACCTAGGGGGCTGCCAGAACCCCCAAGCCTCTGGTCATCTCCAAATCCTCCCCATTCTTGATTCCCTTTGGAATGACGAGGCCACATAGTTGACCGCCTCTCCCCTTCCACGTGGCTCTGGGCCTCTCCTGCCCTTGCCCATCCTTCCACTGTGGACCACCTTCCCAGACCACCTCACTGGTGCCATTGCACCCTTGAGACCCCCTCGCTTTCCTTTTCCACTTCCACGTCCAGCCACTGTCCCGGGGCCAGTGATCCCACCACCACCCTCACTGAGCTTGTCACCTCACATTCACCTCCATCCATCCCACTCCGAAGGGGGTGAGCTCCAGGGACTCACCTGGGAAGATGAACTGCTGCTTGTACTGGTAGTAGTGGGACGCTAGCAAGAGAAAGAATCACCAAAGTGAGTGCTGCCCTAGAGCAGTTCCTTCGGGGACCCAATTGGGCTCCCATGGCCACAGTGTGGATTCTCTGCCTGCCCTTAAGGGTTTCCAGACTCCTGCAAACACCCAGAATTCCAAGGGACTCAGACATGTAAAGACACCAGAGCATTTAACACCCAAGCCAACCCTCTGGTTAAAAGCTCCCTGAATACAAAGCACCCCAAGTCAGAGTGTCATTCGGAGCACAATCCCATTTTTGGCAAATGCATAAGAATGCACACAGAGAAAAGTCTGTGGAACCACAATCTAAAACGTTAATTTCCCCCTTTGGGCAGAGTGATGGCAGTGACTGAAAAACAACGATGAGTTGCCAAATTCTATGCATTGAGCATTGTTTTCATATACATTTTACTAATTTTCTTTCATCTCTGACACTTCTCTTAGAGAGATAGGGTAAACAGCAATATTAAATTATTTTCTAATGAATCCCCTTTTAATGTGCACAAATTTTGTGCACCAGGCTACTATTGATAGTATGAAATAAGAGTGCATAGTAGGTATGGAGTATGTATTGGCTGCTTTGAATGAGCCAATTAGTTTTCTTATTGCTGCTGTAACAAATTATCACAAATGTTCTGGCTTAAAACAAATTTATTGTCTGAACTAAGTCCTAAGGGGCTAAAATCAAGGAGTGGCCAGGACTGGTTCTTTCTGAAGTTTTTTGCCTCTTCAGGCTCTTGGGGCTGCCTGCATTTCTTGGCTCACAGCCCAGTCTGGGCTTCCGTCTGACACTGCCTTCCTCTGTCTTTGACCTTCTTGCCTCCCTCGTCTGAGGATCCTTGTGATTACATTTAGAGTCCCCCAGAAAATCCAGGATAATCTTTCCACTTTAAGATCCTTCTGCCATATAAGGTAACATCTTCACAGATCCAGCGATTAAAACGTGGTCATCTTACGGGACCATTAGTCTGCCTACCACAAGCAGGAATGAATTTCCATGTGTAGGGAAAAACTCATGTAAAAGAAATATCCTCAACGTCACTGCTGATTCTCCCACAATTCATTTACTTCCATTTCACCCCTCTCAGAGGCCAGTTCTTCCAGACGATTCCCAGGGTTCGAACTTACTGGGGGAGGGGTGGTGAAGGGACCGGAGCAGGGGAGCCACTGTGTGTCAGGGGCAATGGACAGATCACACAGAGCTTCCTAGTCTCAAGTAAAGGAAGTGAGCAGGGATGGGCTCTGATACGAGTCTCAATCGTTGAAGACACTCCCAGAAACAATGTTATTCATTCAGAGACAAGTCACAGCTGGAAGCTGGCTCCCAGAGGATTAGCACAGTGGTTCCAAGCCTGAGGTCTGAAGGCAGGGTTGAATCCTTATTCCTCTGTTGGCTGTTTGCAAAAGCCTCTCTCCAAGTCTCAGCCTCCACGTGTATACTGTGGGGGTGATGAGTCTCCCCCTTATAGGGCTGAGCTCATCCTTATCCTCCTCCTCTAATAATCTAATAAAGAGGGGATATGCTAATTGATCATCACTCCATCACAAAGATGGCTGCACCCACAGCTGAGGCCAAGTTCCCATAAGGAGCCTTAACAAGCAATCAGCAGGGACCTGAGGCTCCACTCTCCCCTGCACCCACGGGGCTTGACAGGGGGCCTCAAGGTGCATCCCCAGTGCAGGGTCAGGGGAACTCAGGCCCCCTATCTTGGGGCCGGGCCAGGGGACCTGAGGCTATGCTTCCTGCCCAGCAGGGCTTGACAAGGGTGGGACTGGCTGGGTCTGGATCTAGCCCAAAGGGTGGGGGAGGGGAGTGGTGGCCGGGTCTGGGTCTCACACGATTTTGAGGCACACGTGCATGGGTGGGGACTTGACACTGGGTCCCATGGTGCACCCCAGACTCTGACAAGAGGAAGGTTTTCATATACATTTTACTAATTTTCTTTCATCTCTGACACTTCTCTTAGAGAGATAGGGTAAATAGCAATATTAAATTATTTTCTAATGAATCCCCCTTTTAATGTGCACAAATTTTGTGCACCAGGCTACTAGTATGAAATAAGAGTGCATAGTAGGTATGGAGTATGTATTGGCTGCTTTGAATGAGCCAATATCTTTTGAAGCTGTCTTAACAGACAAGAATAATTTTTTAAATTATTATTATTATTATTTTAAATATATTTTATTGATTTTTTTTACAGAGATGAAGGGAAAAGGATAGAGAGCTAGAAATATTGATGAGAGAGAAACATCGAACAAATGCCTCCTGCACACCCCCTATTGGGGATGTGCCCTCAACCAATGTACATGCCCTTTACCAGAATCGAACCTAGGACCCTTCAGTCCGCAGACCGATGCTCTATCCACTGTGCCAAACCGGTTTCAGCACAAGAATGATTTTTAATTAAGAGGCAATCAGATAGCTCCAAAGAGCTAAGCCATTAGCTGTCCTTGAGGTTGGACTTGATGGGATAATCAATCCCCACCTCCAACTCTACCCCAGGGTGGAGAGCAAATCCTGGCATCTCAGGATCCCAAGTGCCTGGTCTGGCACCTGTAGCAGTGGGTGCACAACTCATGTTTATTGAATTAACTCCCTTTCTTTTAGCTCAGCAAGTGCCCAAATTCCAGGTAGCTGGAATCCAAACAGATGCATTTTTTTATTCTGGAAATGAGTTGCCAGGGATGGGAAGCACAACAATTCAAGGTTACAGAGCAAAGTTTTGTTTTTTGGTTTTTTTAAAAAACATTTTATTGATTTATTACAGAGAGGAAAGGAGAGGGATAGAGTTAGAAACATCGATGAGAGAGAATCATCAATCAGCTGCCTCTTGCACACACCCTACTGGGGATGTGCCTGCAACCCAGGTACATGTCCTTGACCGGAATCGAACCTGGGACCTTTCAGTCCGCAGGCTGACGCTCTATCCACTGAGCCAAACCAGTTTCTGCCAGAGCAAAGCTTTAAAATAAAACCAACCTCCACGATTTCTGGGACCTTCTTCTGCTAGTAAACTAGGTGTGTTTTTTGTTTTTGTTTTTGTTTTTAATTGCATGCAGGCAGTTTGCTGTCAACAAGGGGCTAAAATTAAAGAAAGGAAAGTACCCGAGGTTCTCAATAGGCTTAGCTGATCTCTTCCCTCCTGGCGGGAATGGGGCTCAGTGGCCGCAGAAAGGTTAGCTGGCAGTGACAGCCTTTCAGGAGGAGTGGCTGGACACCAGAAGAGAGCCCTGCTCTGAGGAGGGACAGGTGACGGGCAATGGGACACCCTGCAAATGCCTGCGTGCACAGAGTCAGCCCCTCCTTGACTCTTCCTGCAGGAGCACAGCTGTGCCTGGTGACTGAAGGGAGGGAGTGGCCGGGAAAGGGAAGGCGTCACTGTGAGCCCTGTGCTCACTGATAAGGGACACCAGGGAGTGCTTGGGGCATCTGGTGGCTCTTGGGCTGTTGGCATCACGAGGTCATGAAGACTGAGAGGCTTAGATGATCAGACGTCAGAGGACGGGAGGCCATTGTGAAAGTGCTTCCACTCGGGAGGCCCTTCCCCCCGCCCTCCCCCTCCCCCCCGGTCCTCCCTAAGACCTCCCCAGTCAAAAGACTGAGTGGTCCGTCTTCTGAATGGAAGGATCCAGAAGGAAGGACCCCTTGCCTCCACCTTTCAGTGGCCTCCTACTGTGTCTTCAATCAAATCTAAATTCCTGCTCGGCCAGTGTGGTTCAGTTGGTTGAGCATTCTCCCATGCCCTAAGACAGTGGTCAGCAAACTACGGCTCACGAGCCACATTCGGCTCTTTGGCCCCTTGAGTGTGGCTCTTCCACAAAATACCACAGCCTGGGCACGTCTATTTTGAAGAAGTTTAAGTTTAAAAAATTTGGCTCTCAAAAGAAATTTCAATCGTTGTACTGTTGATATTTGGCTCTGTGGACTAATGAGTTTGCCGACCACTGCCCTAAGAGGTCACTAGTCCATTCCAGTGAGGACACATGCCTGGATTTTGGGCTTGGTCCCCAGCAGGGGGCATTCAGGAAATGGATCATTGATGCTTCTAGTTATCTCTCCCTTTCACTTCCTCTCTCTCTCAAAATCAATAAAAACGTATTTTTTAAAAAAATCTAAATTACCACCCTGCCCTACAAGGCCCCGCCAGGCCTCATGCCTGCAGCTGTCTCACTTGGCGCCCTCTGCCTTGTTTGTGGCCCTCAGGCCCTGGACGACTGTTCAGCTCTCCTGTAGCAGGGCCTCTGAACATGCTCCCTCTCTCTGCCTGGATACTCTCCCCATTTTCAGGACTCACCTGCCACTGACATTTCCACTTGAACTTGTTATCTTCTTCAATTTGCTCCCAGCACTGTCCTTCCTATCATTTTCATGTGTGTGTTTGCTTGGTTCACACCTGTCTCTCCCACTAAGCTACAAACTCCATGAGAACAGACTGTGAGAGGCAGAACAATCCCCACCCTCCCATGTCCTAATCCCTGGAAACTGGACTATATTACTTCACATGGCAAAAGGGACTTTGCAGATGTGACCATGCTGAGGGGAGATCATGCTGGGTTCTCTGGGTGCATCCTAAATGCAATCACAAGGGTCCTCATGAGAGAGAGAGGCTGGAGGATCTGAGTCAGAGTCAGAAAAGGAGATGTGAGAATAAAGCAGAGGCTGGAGTAGTGTGAGACCACCAGCCAAGGAATGCTGGCAGCTACTAAGAGCCGTCAGACAAAGAGATGGATTTTCCCCCCCTATAACCTGGCAAAGAAAACACCCTGCTGACACCTTGATTTTCAGCTCAGTGGCACACAATTTGGACTTGTGACCTCTATTACTAAAGATAACAGATGTGTCCTGTTCTAAGGCATGAAGCTTGTGGTAGTGTTACAGCAACAACAGGAAACTCATACTGGATGTGTCTGCTTTGTGCATGCCCCCTCTGAACACAGTGCCTCGGACAGTTCCTGGTACACAGGAGATGCTCAATAAATACGTGTTCAGGAAATAAATACATGGATGTGGTCAGAAGGCCAGAAGACAACTTAAAGAGGGGGAAAAACTGCAGCCCTGGGCAGGGCATGAACTCAAGTGGGAATGTGTGAGGTAGAGGAATCCTTGTGGTCCTTTCAGAGGTGAGAAAGCTGAAGCCGGAGGTCACATGGCAGGGGTGTGAGAGAGGATACTGAATCCAGAACTCCAGCCTCTCCTGGCGTGGGGGTAAGACTCAGAAAGCAGCACGCTCAGGCGTGTGGTCCCTGAGATCCTGAGCCCAGGGTCCCCTGCCAGTTTCAACGATTTAGCTCATAAGACAACTGCCAGCTGCCCCTGTGACTTAGACTTGGGTGGAGACACCAGCTTGCTGCTGACCTAGTCTTTACTTCTTGGAGCCTCAGTGTCCTCGCCTGTTAAATGGACCTGATAATACCTCGAGGCAACTCGAAAAGCAAGTGAGGTCATGTGTGGCAAGTGTCCTGCACGTAAGACTCACTCCACATGCCTTCAAGTGTGTCCCCAAGCGACCCTGGCATGAACCCAACACCTCCTCGCCTCCCCAAGCACTGAGGTACCTGGCAGGTTGAAGGTCTTCTGCTGCCTGGTGCACTGCGGGGAAGGGTGGAGGGGAGAGGGTGGCGTGGCGCTGGGAGGGAGAGGGGGTGCTGGCGAGGAGGGCGTGGAGGATGTCGTGGACGAGGGGTTGCTGCTGGAGTCTGGCTGGTAAGGGACAGGGATGTGGTCCTGCAGAAAGAAAACAGGGCGCGGGTAGCAGTGAGAGTGAGTTGAGCAGGAAGAGGCCCACCCCAGCTTCCTCAGCCCCGGATCCCCACCAAGTGGCATCCAGCTGTGGAAGGAACGGTTTCTGTAATCAGGTTCCTGTCCACTGTCTGGGCCCCCGAGTGAAGGCTGCCGCAGAATGCAAGCACGTAGGTGACAGCCATGCTCCGTTCTCTCGGAATGGGAAAGAGCCACGCAGAGGTGCCCAGCGTGCTCTTCTCATCCCGACACCTCTCCTTCCGAGTGTTTATTAAAGAATCGACAGCCAGCCAGCTCAGGAGAGAGCGTGAGAGGAGCCTCCGCACTCCCCCACTCCTTCCCGCCACTCCACTGGAACCAGCTGCCTCTCCTGGCCCCTGAACCTGCTCTAAAGCAGATGAAGGTAGAATTCACATGTGCATCCTCAGAGTGGCCCTGGTGGGTGAGTCAGGAGCTGTGGAGTGGGTTGAACAGTGTTCCTCCTGGAACCTCAGACGGGTCCTTACTTTAAAAAAGGACTCTACATGCCATTAACGTAAGGATCTAGAGATGAGATCATCCTGGGCTGGGGTGGGCCCTAACTCCAACGTCCAGTGTCCTTATAAGAAACAGAAAAGGAGAGACACGCGGAGGAAAAGACACGCACATGGAGGTAGAGGTTGCATTGATGATGCTCCTACAAGCCAAGGAATGGCAAAAACTGCAGGAGCCACCAGAGGTTAGGAGAGAGGTGTGGAGGGATTCTCAGGGCCTCCAGAGGAACAGCCCTGCTGACACCTTGATTTCAGACCTCTGGCCTCCAGAATAAGTGACGGATGTTTTAGCTCCCAAGGCTGTGCTCATTTGTTAACGGCAGCTCCGGGAAGCAAATGTAAGCAGGGTCTGCAATAGCCAGATGCCAGGCACAGTGTGGTCCTTCAATAAATGTGTGCTAGACAAAGGGGAGAAGGAAAGAAAGAATGAAAGGAGGAGAGTTGGAGGGGTGGAGAGAAGGAGAGAGGGAGAGAGAAGATCTATCTCTTCCTACTAGACTATGTTGTACTCATCTTGGAATCTGCCGAACTTAGCACAGAAATAAAAACTAAGTGGTTGCTCATAAATGTTACATGAATGAATGAATGAATGAATGAATATTAAAAAAAGGAAAAATGGAAGGAGAGATGGAGGGAGGGAGAGGAGGAACTGTCTTTATGGAGAAAATAATTATCTCTACTTCCTTGAGGATAGGAACCATGTCATTCTCTTCCGTGTAGTATAGCTCAGGGTTGAATGAGAGAGAGAGAGAAAGAGAGAGAGAGAGAGAGAGAGAGAGAGAGAGAGAGAGAGAGAGAGAGAGAGAGAGAGAGAGAGATGATGCCCACTTTCCCTGGCAAAATCACTCCCATAGGAGGGGACTCAGATCTGAATCCCAATGGGACCAGCAGCAGGGGGCTGTGTTCCACTAGAAGGAAACTCAAGCTCCCACCTCATGCATGGAAACATCCTTCAGGACCATCCAGTCCAAGCCCTTCACTCTATAGATGGGGCACTGACACTCAAAGCGGGGGGAGGGGGAGTGACTGTTGGAAGCATACAGAGTTAGTGGCCTAGGTCCCACCTTCTAGCCTAGAAGCAGAAACACAAGGTTGTGCCATCTCCACATTCATCTCCTCCATCTCCACTTCCTCCTCCATCATCTCCTTCTTCTCCACTTCCTTCTCCATCTCCCCATCTTCATCCATCTCCTCCTCCTCTGCCTCCCTCCCCCTCTTCTTTCTTCTTTTTCCTCTTTCTCCCTCCTTCCTATTCCTCCTCCTCCTTCGAATTCATCCTTCAGCTCTTCCACTCCACCTCCCTCTTCTTCTTCCCCCTCTCTTCTTCCTCCTCCATCCTCTTCCTTCTTCCACTTTCTTCCTAATCCTCCTGTATTCCTCTTCCTCATTCTCTGTCTTCTTCTTCATCCATTTCCATGCCCCAAGTATCCAGTGCTGGACTAAATTCTTTACACATATCTCTGTATCCAGTTCTCTCCAGAATCCCAATAGTAGTGTCTGCTATGACACTTCTCATTTTACAGAGGGAAACATCCAGGCAGAGAGATCTTGCTCTGATCACACAGTAAGTGAAGAAACTGAGTTCCAGGCCTTCTGACTAAAAAATGCAAACTCTGACCATTATGCCGAATGAAAAAGCTGGGCTTCTGCGAACCTGGATTGACGGAGCTAGACCGGAGGGGAGACAGACAGCAATGAAAAGGAAATCTTCAGACCAAATTGGCTTAGAAATCTATTGCACTAACTACATCATTGCCTGACAAAAAGAATCTGTGTGAAGCCAGTGAGAAGAGAAAGAGGGGAAAAAATAACCCAGCTCTATGATAGATTCTATCCACCTTCATGTCAAAGCCACTTTCTTAATAGAGGTTAATTTATTTCTCTTATCAAATTCTCCTGCTGGCAGACAAGCAGAACGATGTCACAGTAATTGATCTATCGTACCCGTGTTTCTGTCCCATCTAACACCAAGAGGCTCATTGTGCCTATAAATTGAGAGGGGAGGTTTGCGATGGCTCTGAGCTCCTTGTCCCCAAGATGCCACAAAGGAAAGGCTGGGCACAGGCATGCAGTTACTTCCCAGGGGCCTCATTGTGCAAGCCCCTCCCCCCCATCCCTCGCAGAGATGGGGATCCCCTCTCCCAGAGACCTACATCTTTCTCAAATAACAAAGCAAAGTGGACCCAGCATGAAATTTTGATTGGAAACCCAAGATGTAAGCTGATAATAGCTAGAATTTCCTGGTCACTAACCATGTGCCAAGGGACTGCGCTAAATTCTTTCAATGTTGATTATGTCATTCTTCCCACAACAACTCTCTAAGGTTGCTTTTATTCCCCACCACAGATGTTTTAAAACATGGCCACAAATTCCTCGGACTCTTCCCATCAACAGGATGGGGTCTACATCTCCTCCCTTGAATCGGAGTTGGCTGTTTCTATCAGCAAAATGCAACAGAATGGTCACTGCCAACCCTTGGCTAATGCACGTCAAGATACTGTCAGGTTATAAAAGCCCATGAATCTCCCACCCTGTTTGCTGAAGCAGCTGCCCCTCGAACCCTGAGCGGCCATGGAGGAGCCTAACTGTGCTGAGGCAGCCATGTGGGAGGGAAGCCCAGGCCACGAGGAGGCCCACAAGGAGGGCTCCTGTGGAGCTTCTACAGAGCCCAGCCCTGACTCTTCCCAGCCTGGGCACCAGGCCTGTGAGTGAAGGAGCCTCTGGATCGGGGCTGGCGACCTTTTCAGGTAACAAATCTATTGGGCTCTGTGAGTCATGTGGTCTCTGTCGGAACTACTCAATTCTGCCATTGTAGCCTGAAAACAGCCATAGGCAATAAGAGTGTGGCTTGTTCCAATGCAACTTTATTCACACACACACACACACACACAGGTGGTAAACTGGATTTGGCCTGTAAGCCATAGTTGCCAAACCCTGTTCTAGATTATTCCAGCTCCCTGCTGTGTAAGTTTTCCCACTTGAGTCCCTGGACATTATGAAGCAGAGATAAACAATCTCCCCCCCCCCCCCCCCCCCCCCCCCCCCCCGTGCCACTTCTTAATACCTGCCCCACAGACTCCAGGAGCATAATTAAAGGGCTGTTGTGTATACCACTAAGTTTGTGCAGCAGTGCATAACTGGAATGTACCCATTTTGCAGACAAGAAAACTGAGGCTCTGAGGGATTCCATTACTTGTTCAAGTCTCACAGCTGGTAAATAGAGGAAGCTAAGCCTGGCTGCTAGGTTTGCCTGAATTTAGAGGCCAAGTTCTCAACTGAGATGATGCCGCATGGAATCGGATGGCGAATGACTGAAATCTACCAGTAAAAATGGTGGGTGATAGCAGGAGAGTAAAAGGGCGTGGGCTATGGGGGGAGGGGGAAGGGGGGAGAAGGAGGTCAGAGACAGAAGGAGGGACCATGTTATGCACTGCTTGCAGGGTGCAGTATTTGATTTGTTTTCTGAATGCACTAGAAAATTACCAGATGCTTTTTAAGCGGAGGTGACACGATTTAAATTACATTCATTAAGCAGCACTCTGGTTGCTGCGTGGAGAACAGGCTGGGAAGGGGGCCATGTCCTCTGCAGTTTTATGCAGAGAAATTGGACTGGGCCTCACCAGTGAGAAGTCACGGTGCTCTTCTGGGTCCTGAGCACAGGTTGGTGACCTGCCACACTCAGGCTGACCCACACTTCACCCACCTTCAGTGCCATGCACGGAGGCATTCTGGGGCTTGAGAAGCTACCTGTTGGCATGTACAACTTTTGCCTCAAACTGTGGGGCTGGAAGTATAACTTTGGTGGAGTCCAACCAGCAGGCCAAACAAAGGATGTGGAAATCATACTGAAAGTTTCCATGTCACATTGGAAAGAAAGATGCCCAGACAGGCCCACGTCGGAGGATCAGCAGGAAGTCAAGCAAAGTGACTGTGGCTCTGAGCTCAGAGCCCCCACACAAACCCGTCTCTGGCAGCTCAGAAATGATCCCTGTCCCCTGGTGGTTTGACTCAACAGATGTGTCAGAAAGCCCAGAACCATCTGCAATGCTAATCCCTCCAGATGGCGAAACATCTCACCGAGCAAAGAGTGCGGGTCTGGACCACTATGGAACCTGTCTCAAACTCTCCTGCTAATCCCTACTGACCCCCCTCCACACACTCATTCATCCTCATTTCCATGTGCCCGCTCCCTCAGTTAGACAGGTTCCTGGCACACTCACTCTCCACTGATGGCTGGATGCCTGCCCTCCAAGCTTGAATCAACACCAACCACACAGAATTAGCAGTGCCCGGTGCTGGGAGGCGAGGGCATTACTCCCGATGCCCACCGAGTCCTGCTCCGGACCCCTCCTCCCTCCTGCAGCAGCATCTCTATGCCCAATAGAACCCCAACCTCACCTTGTTGATTTTGTTGGTTTTGGGGAGCGTCTGACTGATGTGCAGGTCCGAATACCGGGGTGGCTTTCGCAGAGGGTTGTTGATGTCACACGGGACCGACTCTGTCCGGACGAGCCTTGCTGGATCCGTAGGGATAAAAGCAGCAGTTTGGGATTTAAGGATTACTTGGGCTTGTATTCGAGGCCCGCCCCCAGGCTGGAAGGGATTCACTAAAAATGACAGTTATGTCATGTCAGGATAATGGCATCGGGAGCTCTCTCTGGCCGTTGTCTTTACTGTCAATATGTGACTTGACCATGACAAATTACAATAATAAAATGGAAGCTAACTATTTGTTTTCAATACCGTAATTTTTTCACATTGCTGCTCACTTCAGAACTGAACGCCTTTGAAATAACAGAGGTTCCTGATTTCTCAGGGTCTGTAATCACTGGACAAGCTCATTATGGCCACCCATCCCTGTCCATCTGACCTTCATGTCAGGATCACCTTTCATTACTTGTTGGATTTCTCAGGCTTAGCAGCCTGTCCCATGTCGAAGCACATTTGTCCTAATCAAGGCCACCGGGGTCCCTGGAGGAAAGGCTTGGCTTTCCCAGCCCCCCTCTCTGCCTCATCTTGAAGCTAGAGATCTGGGCACACGGCTGATGCTAAATAAATAATTAGTGCGCCAAGCACGTCACCCAAGCTCTTCTCCCTGCTACCCCTCTGTTATTTCTACTACGTACAGGGGCCACAGGGAGGGACAAAAAAATGATAAACTCAAATTCAAATTTGATGCTAATAAGTGTTACTTATTAGTTTTTTTAATTGTGGGGGCGAAGGGGGCTGGTTAGTGGAAAAGTTAAAAGCTTGAACTGACCTAGGGATTTAATTTCTCTGCTTAGCCTGAGCAGCCATCACCATAGAAACCGCCACTGTTTCCAACTTCCTACTGGCGATGGGGTGGGGGCAGCACAAATCTGGTGGACTTCTGGAAAGCTCTGTTTGCTCGCATGCACATAGGGGGCCCTTCTTCAGATGGCAGCCCCTGAGAGCCGTCTCCAGCAGGCTGGTCTGCTCTCCTCGTGGGGGGCGGGAGCCATTAGGAACCAGCTATGGATGGGAATTCTGTGGGTGGTGATTTCTCCAACAAAGCTGACCACAACAGTTCAAGAACAGGAGAATTCAGGTTTAAAACAGCCTCACTGAGTGTATACAGTTGTTCATGGAGCAGATGGCTCTTATCTGGAATGTGGGTGGGAGGGCAGGAGGGGCAGGGGGACAGGGGGACAGGGCACAAGAAGAGAGATCAAGACTTTCCCTTCACTTGCAATTTCCAAAGCAAAGATCTTCGAAGCCAACGGCCTGTTGGCTTTGGGGCGTGTCTCGGCACTTTCGGCAGCCGTTTGCCGCTCTGTAGCTTTCCCATGGGTTTGTCCCGGGAAGATCCCCCTGAGCGGGCACTGACCGGGGCGAGGACTGGGAGGGGGCTCGCAAGAGGACAAGGAGGAGCTCAGCACCCGCTTAGCAAGGCTCTACCCCCAGTTGGAGCCTTAGCTTCATGCAACCTATAGCTGGGGGGTGGCAGGGAGGAGGCCAGCAAGAATTTTTAAACTCTGAATAAGTTTCTACGTTTTTAAAATAAGCACAAAGCACATACAACGAGTCGGGCTTTTCTGTGGTGGGAAAAGCTGCGGCACAGGCTCACGGAGAGGCTGGCGGGGCTATTCTCCCTAGACACCGCCGGGCTCTCTCCACCGCGCTCGGCCCCATCTGGCCAGCTTGTCTTTCGTACGGCTCTTGCTTGGCCCTGGAAGGCATCTGAGTTGTAACTGCTGCTCCAGAGCAGCACTTCTCAACCTCAAAGTGCACAGGACTCAGCTGCAGATGCTGCTGAAATGCAGACTCTGATTCCATGGGTCAGCAAAGGAGGCACCAAGCTCCCTGCTGATTCTGGCACTGCTGGTCCTTGGGCAGCAAATGTTAAATACTTACCTCCTCGGTGGATGATGAGGAGATGACAGGGTGGGGCTTCTTTGGTGCATTTGTTGTGGCACTTTAACCTGAGAGAAAGAGAGAGGAGGATGGATGGGTGGGTGGGTGGATGAATGCATAGATGCATGGATAAACAGAGGCATGGATGCACAGACGGATGATGAGTGGATGGGTGGGTGCATAGATGCATAGATCATGGATAAATAGATTGATGGATGCATGCATGGATGCCCAGATGGACAGACGATGAATGGATGGATGGGTGGTGCATCCATGCATGTATGATGCATGCTCAGATGAACAGAAGGATGGATGAATGCATGGATGGATGAGTATATAGAACAAAAGCAGAGTGGACTTTTGTTTTTACACCTTTGATAAACCAATATGGAGTCACTGTCAGCCATGATAGTCATGTCAAGCACTATGTCAAGACTGAGGTAATGGGGTGTAACAGGAACAGGAACAGGCCAAAAGCATAAGTCTGGACACTTAGGTAAAGGCTCCATTGGGCCTCTGATATGAATGAGATCTCCACTCCTAAGGGGCTATTAAGAACTCAGAGCTTTGACCATTCAACACTCAAGCTCGGCTGCAGCACAGGTCACGCTGGGAGCATTGAGGGACTCCCACTCCAGAGGCTATTTGCCGCACTGCAGTCACCTGGTTTAAGACTACTGTGGACACTGCCAGTGACCAGGACTTTCCCCTGGATGCTCACTCTGTTCAGTTCTACCACATAAGCTCCCCGTCTCTGTGTGCAGCTTGCCTGTGACTCTGCTGGCTTACTGGGGAGTTCTCCCCTACTAAACCTTTTGGGGATTCTCCCTTGCCACAACAGTGAGTGGATAGATGGGTAGATGGATAGATGGGAGGTTAGATGGATTAATGAATGTGTGGATGGATGGATGGGTAGATGGGTCAATGGGTGGGTGGATGGATAGATGGATTGGTGGGTGGATGAGTGAGTGAGTAGATGGATCGATTAGTCTATGGATGGGTGGGTGGATAGATGGATTGGTGGGTGGGCGAATGGGTGAGTGGATTAATCGATGAGTGTGTGGATGGGTGGATGAATGGGTAGATGGGTCAACGGGTGGGTAGATGGATGGATGGATGGAATGCCCCAGTAGTTGAGAAAGCTCTGAGTACTATGGATACCAAATTGTAAGATGAGATAGGGCAGCTACTGAAAAGATATTATCCTTGGCAGCCAAGAAATTAACTCTGGAGAGAGTCTGCTGCCATACCATTCTCATGGGTCAGCCCTGGGTGGCCCAAGAGTGAGTAGACACTTCAGCAGTGCCCACTTCATGCTATAAAGACATTTCCTCCTATCAGTCTGCATTTATCTTTGTCATCATCATCTTCCAATCCCAATAATCATCTACCATTTACTTGAAGACTCATTTGATGGCCATGGTACTACACATTTTACAGACAACAAGCCACTGGATCTTTATAACAACCTTATGAAATAGGTATTATCATCATTCCATCTTACAGATGGAAAAAAAAGATGACCTGACTCACCCTAGTAGAATACCTACGTCAGTGGTGGCCTCTAATTTTTCTTAAAGGCTCTAGTTGTCAGAGACAGCCACCCAAGGCAGTGATGGGAGCTCTCCTTCACTGCTGGGAGGGTGGGGCATGCAGGTTCCACTTGAGAGGGGAGCTTATACGTGGTAGAAGCGAGCAGAGTGAGCATCCTGGGGAAAGTCCTGTCACTGGCAGCATCCACAGTGTCTTAAGCCAGGGGACTGCAGTGGCGGCAAACAGCCTGTGGAAGCCCCTCAGCCTCAGAGGGCAGAGCTAGGTGTGGGAGCACAACCGCGGCTCATGCAGAACGTCCAATAGAACCGGCTCTGACGCTCAGGCTCTTCGCTTCCCATGGAGATCCAGATGTCAGAACCAGTGCCCACACATCCAGGACCTGCCTATCAAGTCCACATGCTATGAAACCACATAGACCCTGGAGGGTAGGGTGGGACTGAGGCCAAATTGTCACACAATGCAGACACTATGTCCCACTTACAAATAACCATTTTTTCCAGTGAGAAATATGCATGGTTCCACCCAAATCAGATCCCCAAGGTTTGCTCTCTGAGGTTCTGATTCAGTAACTGAATGAGAATTTCCAGCAAGTGTATTCCAGAGTTTAAGAACCAGCATGGAAGAGGGGCACACTCTCCTTCTCAGGTGAGAGATGTCTGGGAACTTCTCTTACAGAATACACCATCTCCCCCACACCCGGGAAGGGGGAAGGATGAGGCCAGGATAGTGTGCAGATAATCTGGTTTCAAATCCTTGCACCACTACTTCCTGCTTTGACAACTTGGGCAAGTGGCTGATCAGCTCTGAGCCTCAGTTTCCTTACCTGTGAAGTGGGGACAATCATAGCACCTGCCTCACGGTGCTGCAGTGAGGACTAATAATATGACACAAATAAGGTGCTTGGGACAGATACTTGCAGCAGCAGGTCCTGTCCTTTTTACTATGGTGGTTATTGTCATCACTGCTAATTTGGACAGCCAGCCCCTAAGACCCTCCGCAGACAAACTTCTCTGGCTGGAAAGGTGAGCTGGCTGAAAAGAAGGAAGCCTGAAACAGCACAATGGGGAGCTGGGTGATGAATATCTCAGTCTCCTCTCTCTTCGGTAGGACAACTCAGGGGTGTGTTAAGGTAGGGCTGATAGTTGCCCATAACTGCCCTCTGAGGCACCAGTGCTGGCCACTTTGCCTTCCCTCACTCCCCTACTCTCCCACTTCCCTGCTGGTGTGGGCTGGGATCTCCTCTCCAATAAACCAACTGTCTGCCCTTGAGTCCTTGTCTCAAAGTCTGTAGAAACATGGGAGGTCAACCAAGACACGATGATTATTACAAGAGGCAAAAAGCAGAACATCAGAGTGGTCAGTCCCAGAGCCCTCACACCAGAACCAAGCCCTCTGACCACACTCCTGTGTGTCTCTAAAGAGAATTTCCTTCGCAGGTGCTCTGTCCCACATGGAGGAAAAGGGGGCGGGGGGGGGGGGTTGGGGAGCACACAGCTGACGACCAGGAACAAACGTGTGCACCAGCCTGGCCCAGAGGCACCGTGACTTAGTGGGAACGGCTGCATGTGGTTCCAGACCTAAGCCTGACCTGAGGTTCTACCCTTGGACACCGTCTGCTTCGCTGGGGCCCAGGGTCCTCAGGCACAAACTGTGACGAGGGTCACATGAGAAACTTAATGCCCAGGTAAGTGCCCATGCAGGCAGCCAACAGGCAGTGTTTCTGCTTTCAGAGCTGAAGCACACCGAGTGCCCTCAGGATGCCCACATCCAGCCGGGAAACTTGACTTAAAACTTTCATTGAGAATGGTTTGTTGATGTCTTTTTTTTTTTTTTTTAAACTTTCAAGGCTAATAGAATAAGCTTGAGTTGTCCAGAAAAGTTGCTTATGTGGAACATCTCATTCCCCAAAGGAGCCACAGGCTAAATGAGACATCGTCTCCGTCTGAAAATTAAATATGTGAATTTATCTGGAGGGCAGGATCTGGGTCTTCCTCATCTTTGTAGCTCCCTTTTCCACTGCCTGCCTCGGTGCCCGGTCTGGGGGCTGGTGCTGAACACACTGGATCAGTATCAGAGATGGAGAGAGAGGAGGGAAGAACAAGGGAGGATCACAGATGGAAACCGAGTCCAACGTTACCGATGTAGGAGCGCTGATAGTCTCTATCACAATTTCTTTTTGAAAAATGATATCTGTTCCTTATACATAATTTCCCTTGAAGGTGGTGAAATACAAAAATGTCCCTCTCTGCATCCCTTCTCCCCGCCCTCTCTCCTCCCCCACGGGCATTTTCCTTCCTTGCTTTTTCTTGCAGGGCTGGTGGAGAGCTCCCCTTCCCCTCTGGACATGAAGAGGGGAGTCATGGGAAGGGAGGAAGGAGAAGTAAACAAAGATGGGGCAGGAGACTGGATTTTTATTCTGAGAGCAAGGGGAACCAAGGAAGGACTTTTGAGCAGGAAGGTGGAAGCCGGAGAGCATTTTGGAAAGGCCCCTCTGGCAGGATCTTTACCACCAAAGGGCACCAGGTTCCTTTCCTGCCCCCTTTTCCTAGTCACTGCGCTCAGCGCGCCTTCACGCTTCCTGCAGAATCAGGAAGCCAGATCAGGACCCCCTGTGCCTGGGCTTTGTTTCTCTGAATCGCCTGACCCAGCAGTTGTCTCAGTTTGGTTCCCCTCTGGTCTCTTCTTTGAGCCAAATGCTTCCAGAAACATCTCCGTATGTTCTCAGTAGAGGATATCAAACACCCCTTTCCTCACTGCTGACAACACAGTGGGGTTGAACTCTCTGGCCTTCAACTCCCAGGAACATAAATGAGAATGGTGCTAGGAAGTGTGAATATGTAAATCAGATCACAGGCCCCAGGGGCTGAATGACAAATTATCATGAGACCTCACCACTGTTCTCTCGCTAAGAGGATACTGTACCCAAAGCACAGGCTTATTCACTGCTGGGGAGGCCCCTCCAGCCCTCCTTATCCCTCAACTTCCCCGAGAGAGGAGAGAGTGACCATAGAGTTGTCATGGCTCCCAGGACTTGGAGGTGCTTATCAACACGAAGACCCATTTGTCATCCTTCAATTCAAGAAAGGCTGAGGGGAGAGAGTGGCAGGAGGGTTGAGAAAAAGACAAATAGCTCCAGCCCAGGGTCAGGTCGAGATCAGAGTCTCACATTCCGTTTTGATTACTTTGTTCAAGGAGGAGCAGAGCGGGGGAACATTTTTGCTGCCCTCTGTGTGGCCAGACCTTAGCTCATGTGAGTGGTTAGGAGTCCAGGTTCTTGAATCAAAAGGATTGTATGTAAGTTTGAAGAGCAGATCCACTCACCATGAGAATTTGGGTCAGCTATTTAATCCTAAAGATCTGTTTCCTCATCTGTAAAATGGGGATAACAACAGACCGTATCTTCCATGGTTGTTGCAAGGATTAAATGAAATCATGTATGTTTTTAGCAAAATGTCTCACACTTAGTAAGTCCTCAATATATAATATAATCATCAGCATCATCACCATCACTATCATCACCACTACCACCATCACCATCACCATAATCATCACCACCACCATCATCAACACCACCATCATTACCATCACCACCACCATCACCACCACCACCACCATCATCATCATCACCACCATCATCATCATCACCACCATCATCATCAACATTCAACCCTCACTTCAGCCCCCAGTAAAGTTATAATTATCCCTCACACAACTATAATTAGACCCACATTTTTGCTTATATAGTTAAAAATGCATATAAGGGACTATTAATTTCCACTCTGATTATGGCAAAAACGGAAGTGTTTCTATTAATGGAAAAGTAAGTTTAGGCTTCAAGCTGGTGATGTCTGAAACACACGCTCATAATTATATCCTGCCAATGTCCTGCCTGTTGTACAAGTACCTGGAGCTTCCAGGAAATTCGCAGCAGCTGCAACATCGGCGCTCATCACCGCCGCAGCTTTTCAAAAGCTGAGAAAATTAGTGCACCCAGTGGCTCTAACCGACCATGGCCTCCTTCACACTTTTATCTCCTCATCTTGTATTTGAAGCAAGAGCACAGGCTAGGGGGATATACAGGGCACGAAGGGAACCAGCGAACACACGAAATCCAAGTGAAGAGATCCATTAAGAGAGAGCAATACTGGAAAAAGGATTATATGGCTGACTTGAACAAAAATTAGTAAAAGTGACAGCTTGCAGGAAGAGAAAGAAACGCAAGTATCTCCAACCAGGCTACTGCAGGCAGGGGGAGGGGGGCTTGCAGAAAGTGCATTAAAGCCCCACAGGGACAAATTGAAAGCTAGTGCTGGTTAACTTGGCTTCCAAATGCCATTCTCTACCTTTCTAGGGAGATGCTTACAAAGTGGGCAGTGACCTTAGTGGGAACACAAGAAATATTTCCATTATGATGGACCTGCCTCCAGCCAACCTGGGTCACCTGGGACATGGGCCTTGAGTGCTCAACCCAGACAAACCAGAATGTTTGATCGCTGTATAACCTATTGATTATTTTAGAAATAGCACGGTAGCCTAGCCAGTGTTGCTCAGTGGTTGAGTGTTGACCTATAAACCAGGAGGTCACAGTTTGATTCCTGGTCAGTACTCATGCCCGGGTTGTGGGCTTGATACCCATGAGAGAGTGCAGGAGGCATCTGATCAATGATTCTTTCTCATCATTGATATTCCTCTCTCTTTCCCCTCCTCTCTTAAATGTATAAAGATATATATTTTTAAGCACAAGATCATTTTTAAAAAAAGAAAAGAAAGAAATCGTACTATAATGCTAGCACTCTGAAATGGAACAATGCATAACAGTCCCAGGGGCCGGGAATGAGTGATTTACTACATAACCAATGCTTGCCCACCAAGGGCAATTTTGCTGCCTTCCTCCCTCACCCCAGGGACATTAGCAATGTCTGGAGACATTTTTGGTTGTCACAACTGAGGGTAGAGTTGAAGGGCTACTGGCATCTAGTGGGTGAAGGCCAGCAATTCTTTGAAACACCCATAAGAGATCCCTAGACAAAGAATCACCTGGCCCCAAATGGCAATGGTGCCCAGTTGAGAAACATGGATAGAAACCCTCCAATTTGTCTCCTACCGTGACTGGTTCAGAAGATCCCCAAAGAAAAACAGAGAATGAGAACTACGGAGAAGTAGGAAATAAGCTAGATTTTCCAGACCATTGCCCTTGCTTCAACCCACAGAGGTGATATGGTTTTTATTTCATTGTTTATACTTCATATTAATAGAAAATCCATTTCTGCAATGAAGAAAATGCTGAACAACTTATTTAAAGATCCTGATTTGAATGAATCCCTACCTAAGTCATTGATGTGCCAGTACATGTCTTATCACTTTGAATGAATGTGTGCATGAGCCTCATTTTCCATCAGGGAGGTTTAGAAACTTTTCCAGAGTCACTCCGCTGGGAGGTGGCAGAGTTAGAGCCTGAACCCAGCTCTCTCTGGCTTCGGACTCTGGACTCCGATGCTGTCTTACTGAGTTAGGCTCCCTAGAGGCAGATCCTGAGATGGGTATTCCTACAAGTGCTTTATGGAGGTTTTAGAAGACACCCCCTCCCTCCCACACTCCAGCCCATGCAGAACTAAAAGCACCGTGGTTCCAACTCTTGCTTTTCAGAATACAGCTACCCAAATCCCATCTTGAAATGCAGATAAGGGGAGAGGCCCCAGGCCTCAGCTGCCCACAGAGAAAAGAGGCAGATAGAATGATCAAGGCTGGGGAACCCATCAGCACCTTCTTGCAAAGGCAAACTTCACCCAGCTGAACCCACATTATCAGACAATACTCAATTGTGCTGACATCCGACCACTTAGAATGGAACTCCACTCCACACTCATGAACCTATTTGATGAAAACGCCTCAATTTAGATAACGGCAAATTGCTTTCTGAGCATAATTTCCTATTAGTTCATTAATCTCTCTATTCAGAACAACAAGGAAGCTGATGATAATTCCGGAGGAAGTGGGCATGACACAGAAGCAGGAGGGAAGGGGGTGAGACACTCGGGAGTCTCCTGACTTCATAACATTAGACACTGTATTCACTTTTGTTTATTAAGATCTTATCATGGGCCAAGTAGTAGGCTGAGCATGTTACCTTATTTATCTCAGATTTTAAAAATAATAAAAATCTCATGAGTAAATGAACAAATGGTTCTGCTCATTTTTTCTAAGAAGCTGCGCCCCTGCCCTCGCCACCCCCGCCCCCACCCCACCCCAGTCTCGATGCCACCTCTCTGAAATTCCACCAGCCACTGTCTTATCCGTGCACTTCTGTTTCACTGAAATTCATTTCTCAACAGCTGTGTCCCCCCTAAACTCCTGGATAGTGGGGTCTGTGTGCCTCCTGTCTCTGACCCTCATCCAGCCCTTCTACCTTGCCCATAAGTGTGTCCAAAACTTGCTACGTTTGAAAACAAATACCAATGACCGCCCATCCTCGCTGTTCTTAATGCAAAAGTGACCGGGTTTTGTTCACAGAAAACATTCAAATTTCAACTGCGATGCCTGTGACACGGGCTCACCGCTCCAGACTGGAGAGAGCGCTCACCCTGCTGCAGTCACACAGGGACATGTCAGGGCCCCTGAGCGTGCCGGACCCTGTCTGCGTCCCACTGTGGCAGGTTTCCTAAGGGCTCAGCACACCGGAGCCCATGGCACAGTGGAGCATGGCACGGTTTGAATTCTGCCATGCTCACACCAGGGAGAAAGTCCTGTAATAAACCCTTGTAACTCGGGGGCAAGGACATGTCACTGACTCCTTCCCACAGTCCTGCGGTGGGTCTCGTAGTGCGCCCACTTTACAGATAAGGAAACTGAGCTCCCAGAGGGCAAGCTTCTTGCTCCGGCTCATACAGGGAGTTGGGCGATGGAGCTGGGACTCACACTGGGTTCTGGCTGCTTCCAAAATCTGTGCTTCCAGCAGCCAGCCCTCCCCCAGATCCTCATGCTTCCCCAGTCCCCCCGCACCCCAACCCTTGGCAGGCTCTGAGCCTTTGCTCATTACTGCTGGAACAGAGGACAGAAGCACGGGCTGCCTCTGAGCTCTGCATCCAGTGCCGAAAATTAAACCGGCTCAGGAAGCCTCAGCCTCTCCGACTCCTGGCTGTGTCCCTGTCACCTAATTACCTGCCTTCAAAGCCTGCACACCGCAGGTGCGAGGCTGTGAAAGCTGCCTCGTCCCCCACAGAACACGGTGTGACTGCGCGCAGCCCGGAGCAGCTGGTGCTGGGGGGAAGCAGACGGCCTTCTGGTTGGAGCCCAGGGCCTGGCCTGTGCCTCTCGGAGTGGGAAAGACCAGGGCCCGACATCTTCAGGGCTCACCTGAGAGCTGGGTCTGTGGAGGACCAAGGTGGGCATGCGGCCTCCTGTCTGCCTTCTCTATGTTCACGGAGCTGAAGGCTCCTTAGGGGCTGGAACTAACTAACCCTTCCCACAAGGGACCGGAGCCTTCCCTTCATCACTCAGGTGAGCCCTCCAGGCTGGCGGGAAGAGGGAGCCTGGCCCCTGTGGCTAGCCCACCTCCATCACCAGGCAGGACTGGGGGAGGGAGCCTGGAGGAGCCCAAATGAGAGTTTGCAGCCTGGGACAGACAAGGCTACAGAGGAAGGTTTCCTGACTTTTTTTTTTCTTTTAATTATATATATATATATATATATATATATATATATATATATATATATATATATTCTCTCTCTCTCTCTCTCTCTCTCTCTCTCTCTCTCTCTCTCTCTCTCTCTCTCATTTATTTCAGAGAGGAAGGGAGAGGGAGAGAGATAGAGACATCAATGATGAGAGAGAATCATTGATTGGCTGCCTCCTGCACACCCCCTACTGGGGATCGAGCTTGCAACCCGGGCATGTGCCCTGACAGGGAATTGAACCCTGACCTCCTTATCATAGGTCCACACTCAACCACTGAGCTATGCCAGTCAGCAGCTGCCTGCCATCTTTTAATCTGAGTGGCTCCCATCAGCAGTCAGATGTACATTCATTTGTAATTCTTTGATACAGCTGAGTGTCATTGACTATGTTACAGAGATTGGACAGAGTGGGATTTGACACACATTTACGGAAGGAGAGCGGGAGGCCAGGCAGAGGCATGTGTGACCTCTGACAGAAGCCTGGGCCTGCCCCGCACCGCTATCCTCCAGTGCTGAGTTCTTGAATGCTCACTGCCACATTAGGCAGGTATGATGATTACTCCTCTCATGCAGATGAAAAGACCAGAAACAGAAATGGGAAAATCATCACACCCCCCGCTGAGAGAGAACCAATAAGAAAAAAAAGACTTCACAAAGTCTAACTCGGGGATTGGCAAACTACAGCCCACGGTCACACAGCTATAAGGTAAGAGAGCCAGAATGTAAGCCCATCTTAGTCTGACTCAAGAGCCCACATCAGGCACCATGGCTTTTCTACAGCTTCCCCACCTTTTGCCAGCCATGACCTGGAACAGATGTGTGGATGTGGGGTGGGGGAGAACTCAGGACCAACGCAGAAAAGTTAGGTGCCAGGGTTTCAGTCCTGACTGCCACATCAGGCAGGAGAGACTCAGTTTTCACATCTGTAAAATGGGGAGAATCATCACCCTCCTCTTCCCCCCCCCCCCCCCATCTGACAGGAGAAACAATAAAGGAGAAAAAGACTTCACAAAGTCTAACTCAAGGATTGGCAAACTATAGCCAAGAGGCCCAAGCCAGCTGGCAAAATATTTATGCAAATAAGGTTTTATGAAAATATGTAAATGTGTCATGCCCATTTGGATATCGTCTCTGGCTGCTTTTGAGCTACATGGCAGAGCCGAGTAGTTGTAATAGACACACTATGGCCTGGACTAGTGGTCGGCAAACTGCAGCTCGTGAGCCACTTGTGGCTCAAGAGCTGCGGTTTGCCGCTCTGTTGACTAATGGGTTTGCCGACCACTGGGATAGGGGCTTAATCACAAGGAGCAACAACAGCCTGTAATTATTGAAATCAAGAGTCTAGGTCGGTGGTCGGCAAACTCATTAGTCAACAGAGCGGCAAACCGCGGCTTGCAAGCCGCGTGTGGTTTGTGAACTGCAGTTTGTCAATCACTGGTCTAGACGCAAAGCCTAGAATATTTCCTATCTGATCAGCTCCAGAAAAAGTCTGCCAACCCTTATCTTCGATGCTATGAAGCTGCAAGGTGCCCCCACACCTCAGCAGACAGCACTAAGCATTTATTTTTAACACCACCCATCAGCTTGGGTTCTCTTTCAGAACTGCTCCCCTTGAGCCCTTCCCCAAATATACAGGATCATTTAAGATTGATTTCCAAAAAACAGAGCAAGCAATTCAAATGGAAGTCAAGAAACCAAACTCCCATCAGCCACTTCAGGGTCCGATGAAGCACTGGCTAACAGCAGGCATCGTGAAAAGACGCTTCCAGGTACAGCCACTTACTTGCAATTTTTACACTTGAGGCCAAAAAGCATCCCTTTCCCACAAACTGTGCACGTCTGAGACATCCAGTACTTGGTGGAAAACCTGTGGGAAAGCGACAGAAAATGGTTAAGGTTAGGGTGATGGTGACGCGTCTGACCTGTGTCTATCAGGATGAACCCCTTAAAGGTAAGACTTCCAGGCTGGAACTTGTTTGCAGTCCTGCTTCTTCCAACATGTGATTTAATCAACTTGCTTAAACTCCTGGAGCCTCAGTTTCCTCATCTGTAAAATGGGATAATAGCAGTATTGACCTCATAGGTCATCGGGAGGATTAAACAAGGTAATGAATAATGTCAGGGCTATTCTATAGAGCTTAAAAGGGACATATTTTCTTAGCTGAATATGAATACCTCTCAAGCATAAATTAGTTTCTCTCATGTAAAGTACCTTATTTTACCAATCCATTTCAAGAAAGAGGTTCTGCTGCCTTTGAAGCAGAAATCTTATTTTTATCCCTTTTATTTGAATGAGATTTGAAAATTGAATTATGTAAATATTTCAATGCATCTATTATTTTGTGGAGTTTATTAAACTACTTTAAAAATTGGAAAAAAAAAAAAATAATGTCAGGGCTTTCACACAGCACCTGACGCATAATGCGCCCTCAACTAATTGGGTTGTGATTGTATTACCTGATCATTCCTAAACAGTCAATCAGTCATTCAGCAAATGTTGCCTGATGGCCTACTATGTGCCAAGTTCAGTCTAGAGCAGAGTTATGGAAGGGGTTGGAACTGTCCTTGTAGCCTCCAAAGCAAGATGAGGCCTCTGGAAAGTCCTGCTAAGCCAGTGGCTGGCAAACTCATTAGTCAAGCAGGGGTCCTCAAACTTTTTAAAGTGGGGGCCAGATCACGGTCCCTCAGAGAGCTGGAGGGCCGGACTATATGAACTACTAATTCCTACTGTAACACCTCGGCTGCGCTCACTGCCCAAAAAACCTGGCGGGCCGGATCAGATTCCTCTGCGGGCCTCATGTGGCCCGCGGGCCGTAGTTTGAAGACGCCTGGCACTCAACAGAGTGGCAAACTGAGGCTCTCGAGCCACAGTTTGCTGACCACTGCGCTAAGTCAGTGCCCATGAATACTAGCCACATCACCTGGGAAGCTTCAAGAAGGGACTTTGCCCCAACAAGCTGAAACCACTAACTAGAGGCGAGTCCCCTAAAAAGAAAGCCTTTCAGAACATCAGCTCCTCTCCCTTCCCAACCACCACCACTTGCTGCAACCAAGGCAGTTTGGGGGCCTCTGATATACAGCGGTGAACCAGCAGGAATGGAGGTGCATTCCTCCATTTCCAGCCCATTGGGGGCAGGGTACTCTCTTCTTCAAGAGATAGCAGGCTCTGACCAGGGAGTGGAACTGAGCCAAGAACGTGGCCAATCTGGGGTGTAGAACTGAGTCGGAGGGCGTTGCTTAGCCAGGGGTGAGGACAATACAGAGATGGAGCTAAGCCAAGGGGCCGTGCAAAGGAAAGAAACAAAAAATAGGCCCCTCCTTAATGCCTTTCTCTCTGCATCTCACTGCCTGACCATTGATGTGTCTATCACGTTTCTCACCACTTCTCCCACCACTTTCTCATTTGAGACTTAACAAGTGTCCTGTCAACATATTTCTTCCAAGAACTGTTGAGATGCCTTTCCGGGACTGCGTGCTCATGCAGCCTCACCCAACTATGGGGATGCGTCTTCCCCTGACACTGCCCTCCACACCACAGCCCTAATCTCTCCCTCCTGTCCGGGTCTGTTAGCTGTTTCACCCTCCACCAGACCATGAGATCCTCAAGGGCATACATCTCTCTCAGTGCTGCGGCCATGGTGCAGACATTCTCTACATATACAAGTGGAAAGAATCCATCAATGAGTGCACTAGTCCCTCAGCCCATTCATGGAGGCCTTGGTGCAAAGAAGCCTCTCAGCAGCAGTGTTTAAAAAACATGAAATACTGAGGTCAGCTAGCTCGTAAAATAATCCCATCACTGAATGGTCCAAGGCCTCAGCTTTCCAATCTGTCAAATGGACATGACCTCACCTTTGCCATTTACCCCACTGTGTTTTTGAGGAGATTGTGAGGATAATGAGCTAAACTGTGGAAAGTAAATAATTTCCTTTTAAGGGCTGACTGGTAGTTTTGAATTTCCCTCCTGAAAGGGCAGGTGTTCCTGCAGAGGTGGCCCCGTGTACTCAGCACAGCTGCAGCTCTGAGCTGACTGACACCTCAGAAGCAGTGACCACCCATTCTTGTGTCTTCTGAGTGGGGAGACCCAAAATTGGGATGTAAAGCATTCGTTTTGACAAGGATTCCAGTTATTAAGTGGTTTTTATATACCAGGGACTTTGCTTAGCACTTTAATATAGTATCTCATTTAATCCTCACAACCACAACCATTTTCTCCTGTGGGTAGGCAGAATTATCTGAGGAGAAAATTGAGCCTCGGAGAGATTACGTAACTTCCTCAAGGCTGCAGAGCTTTACTATCTGGGATTGGAACACAGGTCAGTCAAACTCCAAAGCCCTGGCTTTTAACCATTAAGTGCTAATTTCCTAAGGGCCAGGTTAATAAGATGCAGGCATCTCAATCCCTGGCCATCATGCTGAGGTTGAGCCTGGCCCCTGAGAGAGCAGCATGGTGACAGCAGCTGGAGTGACACATCTGCCCAGCCTCTCCCCAGCAGGGGGGCCACAGTGCCCAGCCCTCACCACGCTGGGAGGTAGGAATCCAGCCTACCTGTGCTTGATGGAGTTGCTAAGGTCTCTGCGAGAGATCTGCGGGGACCAGCGCGGCACTGACAGTGTGTCTGTGGGGAGAGAAGAGAGGAGAAGAGCCTGTTACACGGAGGGTTGGAGCTGGCCTGGGCCCATTACATAGAGCAGTGGTTCTCAACCTTTCTAATGCCACAACCCTTCCATACAGCTCCTCATGTTGTGGTGACCCCCCCAACCATAATATTAATTTCATTGCTAATCCATAACTGTAATTTTGCTACTGTTAATGAATTGTAATGTAAATATCTGTGTTTTCCAATGGTATTAGGACCCTGCTAAGACCCACAGGTTGTAGAGCCTAAGATGATCGGAAAACACAGATATTTACATTATGATTCGTAACAGTAGCAAAATTACAGATATGAAGTAGCAACAAAAATAATTTTATGGTTGGGGGTCACCACAACATGAGGAACTGTATGAAAGGGTTGCGGCCTTAGAAAGGTTGAGAGCCACTGACATAGAGGATTAGAGGATGGTGTGAGCTCCCGTCAAACCCAGTAAGAGGGAGGCTCGCTGCCCTCGGGAAGGACAATGACCACATCACAATTAAACCAAAGCCAAGCAGAACACTCGTGTAGCTTGTTTATCTTCACCCATGCAAGGTCCCCCTGGGCAGGGCAGCCAGAGAATGCCTTGAAGAAAGCCAGTGTGCAAACAATAAAATTAAGCATCACTTCCGTTTACAGAGTGCTTAGTGTGTGCTGGGTGTATGCTGACACATGCCTCAGTTCAATACATCGTGAAACAATCCCAAAGGTAAGGGTTGCTAGCATCCCCACCTTGAAGGTGAGGAAGCTGAGGCCTGGAGAGAGGAAGTCAGTTGCGCAAGGTCATACACCTCAGAAGCAGCACAGTCACCGTGAATCCAGGCTCCAGGGGCTTTAGCATGTGTGCCCTTGCAGGCAAAATTCTAAAGCGGTAGATTCCAGATGCCAGTAACGCAAGTACCATCTTCCTAATTTTGGTCACGACCCTGTACAACCCATAGAATTATTTATTTCCTATTTTGACTCTTTTGTTTGTTTAAATACATTTATTTTAAAATCAAATTCTATATGGAAAACTAGTATAATTTTCTGTAAATTATAGGTAACTAGCCTATCTAATAAAAGAGTAATATGCAAATTAACCATCACCACAGTACACCAACCAGCCATGCCCACCAGCCAATCAGGAGAGAGTATGCAAATTAACCCAACCAAGATGGCTGTGGCCATGGAGAAAGCAGGAGGGAGGCTTGGGTTTCCACAGCGATGGAGGAAGACAAGCTTTCTGCACACCCTGGCTGGCCCAGGCCTCCGCTTAAAAATACAAAGTTTCAATTATAGAAGATAGATCCCAACAAAAATAGCAGCAGCCACAGAGATAGAGAAAGCAGGCTAAGGTTTCCCCAGTGATGGAGGAAGTAAAGCTTTCCAGCCTAGGCCTCCACTCCAGGCTACAAAGTTTCAATAATAGAAGGTGAATAAACCCCAACAAAAATGGCTGCTGCCACAGAGGAAGCAGAAGGCTTGGCTCTGCTCCAGGCTACAAAGTTTTAATTATAGAAGATAAATATGTCCCAGATACCAGTGCCTCCTCTTCGGTCTCTGTGGGGTGTGGCCGGCTAGCAACCACCACAAGTCCCTCGACTATGCCGCCCCACACCCGCAAAGGAACCCCCACCCAGATCTGGACACCCTTCAGGGCAAACCAGCTGGCTCCCACTCATACACCAGGCCTCTATCCTATCTAATAAAAGAGTAATATGCAGATTGACCATCACTCCAAAACACAAGATGGCTACCTCCATGTGGTCAAAGATCTTGCCCCAATGTGGACACAATATGGCCACCACAAGATGGTTAGCAGGAGAGGGCAGTTGGGAGAGACCAGGCCTGCAAAGGGAGGGTAGTTGTGGGCAATCAGACCAGCAGGGGAGGGCAGTTAGGGGTGACCAGGTCAGCAGAGGAGGGAAGTTGGGGGCAAACAGGCTAGCAAGGGAGCAGTTAGACATCAATCAGGCTGGCAGGGGAGAGGTTAGGGGGTGATTCGGCTGGCAGGAAGAAGTGGTTAGGGGCAATCAGGAAGGCAGGCAGGCGAACAGTTGGGAGCCAGCAGTCCTGGATTGTGAGAGGGATCCCAGATTAGGGAGGATGCAGGCTGGGCTTAGGGACGCCCCCTCTTGTGCACGAATTTTGTGCACCAGGCCTCTAGTACTATATAATAAAGAGGTAATATGCAAATTGACCATCACTCCAACACACAATATGGCCTCCTCCATGTGGACACAAGATGTCTGCCACAAGATGGCTAGCAGGGGAGGGCAGTTGGGAGGGACCCAGGCCTGCAAGGAAGGGCAGTTGGGGGTGACCAGGCCTGCAGGGTAGACAGTTGGGGGGGGGGGGGACCCAGGCCTGCAGGGGGTGGACCAGGCCTAAAATGGAGAACAGTTGTTGGAGATTAGGCCTGCAGGGAAGGGCAGTTGGGGGGGAGAGGGGGGACCAGGCCTGCTGGGGAGGGCAGTTGGGAGAGACCAGGCTGGCAAGGGAGGGAAGTTAGGGGTGACTGGGCCAGCAGTGGAGGGCAGTTGGAGGCGGCCTGGCCTGCAGGGGAAGACAGTTAGGGGCAACCAGGCTGGCAGAGGAGGGCAGTTGGGGGGAACCAGGCCTGCAGGGGAAGGCAGTCGGGGGACCAAGCCAACAGGGGAGGGCAGTCGGGTGGGACCAGATCTGCAGGGAAGGGCAGTTAGGGACAACCAGGCCAGCAGGGGAAGGCAGTTACGGGCAACTGGGCTGGCAGGGGAGGATAGTTGGGGGCAACGAGGCCTAAATGAAAGGACAGTTGGGGGTGACCAGGCCGCAGGGGAGGGCTGTTTGGGTGACCAGGCCAGCAGGGAGGGCAGTTAGGGGAGTAGTTAAGCATTGATCAGGCTGGCAGAAGAGTGGTTAGGGGGTGAGCAGGCTGGCAGACAGAAGTAGTTAGGGGCAATCAGGCAGGAAAACAGGCAGGCAAGCGGTTGGGAGCCAGCAGTCCTGGATTGTGAGAGGAATGTCCGACTGCCAATTTAGGCCCAATCCCACCTAAATAGGCAGTAAGACATCCCTTGAGGGGGTCTCAGATTGGAGAGAGTGCAGGCTGGGCTGAGGGACACTCCCCTCCTCCCCGCCCCCACCCCCACCCCAGTGCATGAATTTCGTGCACTGGGACTCTAGTTTAAAATATGTCCAACCATGAACCATCTAAACTCATTCTAGAATAAAGGGATAGACTGATGAACAGGTGGATGGGTGGATAGATGGATAGGTCGATGGACTGGTTGGTGGGTGTGTGGATGGATGAACATGTGGGTAGGTGGATGGATGAACAGAAGAGTGGATAGATGGTAAAATGCTAGGTGGGTGAGTGGGAATGTGGATGGATGGATGGATAGGAGATGGGTGGGTGGGTGAATGGATAGATAGATGAAAGAATGGTTAGAGAGGTGGGTGGGTGAACAGATGATAGGCAATATGGGCAGATGAGTGGTAGATAGATTAAGTGCTAGGTGAGTGAGTGGATGGGTGGATGGATGGATAGGTAAATGGATTGGTAGGTAGGTGGGTGGGTGGGTAGGTGGATGGATGGGTGGATGGATGAATGTTTGGATAGGTAGGTGGATGAATGGTTGGATAGACAGATGACTGAATAGATGGACAAATGGGTAGATGGGTGAATGAATTGCTAGGTGGCTGGGTGGACGGATGGGTGGGAATAAGGGGGAAATAATACATTACACAGACTTCATACTGGATTCCTGTCCCCATCTGGTCTTTTCTTTTTTATCTTAGACTAAATCCCAGTGACCTCCACTGACTGAATTCTGGGATTTTTTCTGCAGACTGAGCACTAGCCCCCACCTTCCCTCCACTTCCCGGTTCCTCACAGACCTTGAAGGCGCTGAGAGGTGTGAAACAACAGCAGAAATGAACTAGTGCTGCCTGTGAAAGCTCCACCAGCCAGGAGAGGAGAAGCCAGAGGCTGATCCGCACGCCAGCTCTCATTTCTCAGGCGAGATGAACTGGGCCAGCTCCCAGTTTTCCGAGCTGCAGAGGCACGCCTCATTTTTCACAGCAATTGTAATGGAGTTGTGTGCTCATGGGGGAGCCAGGCTTGTCTGAACCGATCAGGGAGCATTTAATTCCCAGCCCATTCAAACCTTCTCTTCAGTCTCCTGACACTGGTGGAGCCATCTGAAAGCTGTTTCCAGAAGCCCCAGTTCTGCCCTGGGACCCTTCCTCAGAGAGCTAATGATTCTCCAAGCCCCAAAGGCAAAAAAAACACAAGAGGGACGCAGGCTGACAGATCACTCACTCAAAATCATTGCCAGTGGAATCCCGTCTAGTTTAACTAAAAACTAAATGTCACCCCTTTTGTAAGCCCATTTCACTACTACCGTGTTTCCCCGAAAATAAGACATACTCTGAAAATAAGACCTAGCGCATGGAAAGATAATACATCCCTGAAAATAAGACCTAGCGCAACTTTGGGAGAAAAAATTAATATAAGACACTGTCTTATTTTTGGGGAAACAGGTTAGTTACAGTTTCCAAGAAAAATAAAAATAAAAACGAGAGAGAGAGAGAAAGAGAGAGAGAGAGCACAGAAGGAGGGAGGGAGAGAGGGAGGGTGGGCGGGCGCTTGCTTTCTTCCCATTCCCATCTCCTTTAGGGACTGAAGTGAGATTTGAGAGGAAGGATTCTACCTGCTAACTCCTTAAAATGTTTTCTCCAGGACCAGGATGGACGAAGGGGTGAAGTTGTGCTGGAGAGGAGGGTTAGCTCAGATACATCGCCTCCTCATGGGGAATCCACAAAACTGGGAGTGCCACATGGGAGCTCCATCTCCAGCTCCAGTAGGGGCTGTCACAAAGGTGTGTTGAGAAGGATTTTGAGGCTCACTAGGAAAGAGCACAGAGATTGACTAGCAATGCCTGCCAGGGTGAAGAATAGGGTCATATCTACAAGTCTGCATATATTTGCCTCTCTGGCAAGGATAGAGACCACATCTTTGTCTCTGCCTCACTGCCTTAGAGCATAGGGCAAAGTAAGTATTTAAGACATTATCCTATATAATAAAGAGGAAATATGTAAATTGAACCTCACACCCTCATGTCACAAAATGGCCGCCCCCACATTGTCACAAGATGGTCAGCAGGGGAGGGCAGATGGTAGTGACCAGGACTGCAGGAAAGAGCAGTTGGAGGTGATTGGGCTGGGAAGAGAACAGTCAGGTGTCAATCATGTTGGCAGGGGAGCAGTTGGGTGTCAATCAGGCCAGCAGGGGAGCAGTTAGGGACTATCAGGCTGGCAGGCAGAATGGTTAGGAGGAATCAGGCAGCCAGGCAGGCCAGTAGTTAGGAGCCAGCAGTCCTGGATTGTGAGAGGGTTGCCCCGCAGTTGGACATCCCTTGAGGGGTCTCATATTAGGGAGGGTGCAGGCTGGGCTTAGTGACAACTCAGTTATAATATAAACACTGAGTGTATTGATCACTCACTATGTGTTACCCATTGAAGTTTCTACCTGGAAGCTGTGCCTGTTGCACTCAGGGTTCTCATTGTTCCCACTATACAAAGGAAGACACAGGAGCTCAGACAGGTGCAGGGACTTGCTGAAGGTCACACAGCCAGGCACAGCAGCTCCTCAAGCTGTAACTTTGCAATTGTTCACAAGTCCTCCAAAAGCCCGTACACCAGTGTTCTCAACTAGGGGCACTTACGGCCCCCAAGGGACATTGATTGGGCAATGAATGGAGGCAGTTTTGGGTGGGGAGGAAGCTACTAGTATCTAACAGTCAGAAACCAGGGATGATGCTCAACATCCTACAATGCATAGGACAGCAACCCGCCCCCCCTCCTCCTCAGCACAGAACTAACCAGCCCCCAAAGTCAATGGTGCCAAGGATAAGAATCCCAGATTCAGATGTTTTTACTTCTCTGGGCATCACTCTACCCCATCATGCCCAAAAGATCCGGATGGTGTCCCTGAGGCTCAAGTCAGCAGACAACAAGTCCTCTTATATTATAAGCTCATCTCACTGTTCCACTCACAGCCTAATTATCCTGTTATTCTCAATTACAGCGCCATCTCGAAAAAGCAGAAGTAATTAAGTTTAGTCGTTTGGTTTCATTCCCCCAATATCAGGTTGAAGGATGAACTCTGTCTGTTACATTACAAGCTGCAGCAGCATTCTTCTCAGGCTCTAATAACCTGCTCCCAGCATCACCCGGGAAGTGAAGAGCTGAACTCTGAGACCCTCCCTTTACTTGCTGCTTTTGGATTTCATTACACTTGCCAATGCCAGCCTTAAAGCAAAGGGAAACAGTTTAAAGGGAAGGGGGGTGGAATTCTATGAAAATCGAGGCCTTATCATAACAGAGAAGGCAAACAGCATTTACAGCAATTAAACTGATACAGACACTTCTGCTTAACAATCAAACCGCCTATTAAGAAGACTCCATAGCTGAACAAAAGATTCTTTTTCTAGTCTAATTTTCTGATAACAAGTCGTGCAGACACGGAGACAGAACTGCTGCCTTCTGTCCCAGGGGGAGAATAACAGACATTTCTCCTTAGACATTTCCATTTCCTCTGCCTGGAAGGGGAACGTGTTGGAGGGAAGGTGGGGTCTTCTCCCTTCTACAGGCCCCCACGAAAGTGCCTCCGAATAGGAGGGGGTACACCAGGAGCCCTGGTCTTTGAAACCACCTAGGTTGCCAGACAGACAAACAGAAGCCTCGACAGAAGAAACAAACATTAATAAAGCATTCATGTAATGTAGAGCTTTGATATGAAAAACTCATTGAGTCAAACATGAGAAAACCATCGAAAAACCTTTAACACTGGGACACCAGGTGAAAAACGGTGACAATAAAGAGAACGAAGAGGAGGAAAAAGAACTGGAGGAAAAGAAATAAGAATAGCAATCAACTCAGCAGTCTGGCTCAGCGGTTGAACCAAGAGGTCAACAGTTTGATTCCCCATCAGAGTATTTGATTTCCAGCTGATTAATGTTTCTCTCTCACTGATGTTTCTATCTCTCTATTCCTCTCCTTTCCTCTTTCTTTAAAACTCAATAACACATTTTTTTAAAAATAACCATCAGAAGAAAATAAAAAATAATAGCTATGCTTTTTTTATGGAGTGTTACCATGCACTATTGCCAAATAAGGCCTTTATATGTACTCTCTCATTTAATCCATACCTGACAGTATACGCATTCTGGTAACCATCAGCTGTTATCATTAGCCCCATGGGACACCCCATTTCATTTCTAAGGATATCAAGTAGTGATGCCACTTGCCCAAGGTCACACAGCAAGTAAAGGCCAGGCTGACTGAGTTTTTAATTCAGGTCACATAGCCGGGGCCTGGTAAATGACAGTCCATTTCATCTCCATTCACAGATGGGAACAGGGTTAGAAGCAGTAAATGACTACAGACAGGAACAAACTGCATTGCATGCTTCTGGTCCAGACTGCCTCCACATACTGGGAGTTCAGCCCACCCAATGCTGTCCATGCCTCTGCCCTGCGTCTCGGGGAAGGCAGAGGAAATGCGGGCACCCACCCTGATGAAGCTCAGGGAAGGGCCACAGAGCTCCGGAAGCTGATGTTGTTAACATGAAAACATTCAAACCTGTAGAGAATTTTGTGAGTTTATTTGAATCAAACTGTCAACAACTTCCGGGAAGCAGAACCTCAATGGATTGAGATTAGCTTCTGAGAATGGCGGGTCACAGCTATATTCATACATTGCAGTCAAAGGAAGGGACTTAGGTGGGTTACATGAAATCCATTGGTGTTAGACTAGAGAGGCGGGAGAAAGCAAAGTGGAGATGGGAGGTGGGAGGAGGGGCTAAGCCCTGGGATTGGATAAAAATTAAAATGATAGACACATACTTAGGTGGGTGCAGGAACAATTAACATGATAAAGAAGGAATCTGTGGTCTCTGTCCTGGCGCCCAGGCACATTAGATTGTGCCCCCGGGGGTCCGGAAAAAGGAAAGTTACAAGTTACCCAGACATTTCAAGGGTAGGATATCATAAATGCAAAAAGACATCTAGGCTCAGTTAAGTAAAGGTTGACCTTGTCAGTGAAGATACTGGCTTACAAGGTGACTACCCACCATCACTGCTTTTAGTTAAAGTTTAATTTCATCCTTTATGGTTACTGAGGATCTCTGAGTTTGTGAGACCGCCATGCAGGCCTTCCCTGAGCTTGTCAGGTTAGCATGTGGCCTTTTTCCGCCCACAATGTTGTTCAGTCCTTCTGTTGTTCATGCCGTTATCCAGTAAAAGCCTTCTGTCCTAACTGTTCACATTCTAATCCCTGGAACCTGTAAGTCTGTTACCTGACAGACAAAAAGACATTTTGCAGATGTGATTACGGATCTTGAAATGGTGCAATTATCCCAGGTTATCCAGGCGGGCCCAGTGCAATGATAAGCGAAATAGGGAGGCTGAAGGGTCAGCGTTAGAGAAAGAGATGGGACGATTGCTGGCCTTGAGGATGGAAAGGAGGAAAGAGTCAAAAAATGCTGCCGCCTTCAGAAACTAGAAAAGGCGAGAAAACGGACTCTTCCCCAGAGCCTCCAGGAGTAGCCAACTCTCCAGCCACCTTGATTTTGGACTTCTGGGCTCCAGGACTTGTGCGATAATAGATCTGGGTTGTGTTGGGCCACTGAGTTTGGAAATTTTTTTACAGCAGCTATAGGAGACACATACAGTACCTATTTATAGGAGACACATACAGTACCTATTTATAGGAGACACATACAGTACCTATTTTGTGCCAGGTAGGGTTTAGGAACTGGGGTATAGTGAACAGTTTGTTTTCTGAGCTTAGAGTCTATAAGAGGAGGATGAAAGTGACATATTCCATGAAGGAAATACAACAGTACGACCCTGAGATTTGTTTTAAGTCAATGGGAACCCGAAAGTTCATTAGAACAGAGTCAGGATGCAAGGATGCTGGGTGTGGGGAAGGGGTGTCACCTCACAATTTTAAGATCTCCCTCTGGCGGTGGAGGGGAGAATCGCCTGGCAGGCTGTCACAAAAACATGAGTGCCCCACCCCATCCTCCAACTCCCCACCCCCAGCATCAGGCCAGAGGTCTCCCAGCCCAGCCCTTTCCCACTTGAGCTGCCAAGATCCCACCTGCTGCCCCCAATTAAAAGCAAACAACCAAACAAACCCACACCCTGGGATGGGAGAGGTGATCAGCCTTACTTACTGTACGTATCCCAAGTGGGAATACACCTCTTAAAGCCATTTCTTCATTTAGTCAACAACCCTATGAGGCTGTACCCCTGTTTACAGATAAGGAAACTGATGGTAACTTAAAGCCCATCCCTAGTACTTAGTGGACTTTAAAGTTGAACCCGGTTTCCTATAGAGCTAAAGCCTTGCTACTCTCTCCCCACCACATACACTATTAGCTTCCTATAATATGTCTACTTCTGAGGCATGTGCATCATTTATTGTTTAAAACATGTAGCTCTATTAAAAGAGAGAGAGAGAACACATCACACATGGACATGGACAACAGTGTGGTGGAATGGAGGTGAAAGAGGGTAAAAAGAGGATTAATGGTGATAGAAAAAAATAAAATAAAGAAAAAAACACACCAGATAAACATGTAGTCCTAGAGTTGGAAAGGAGCACAAGGAACTGTGGACTAATGTCTCTGAGCCTATAAGCGGTTTTAGACAATAGAGGAGCTACCCTATCCTTAAATGCTTCCAAAAGATAAAGGCCTCAGAGCACATAATACTATTTAAAATAATAAAAACGTATTATGCTAATTAGACCCGACAGCCAAATGACCTTCCAGACGTCATTCCAGATGTCCCTTTGGACAAAGCTACAGTGGCAGGGGCTGAGGCAGAGGCGGTTAGGGGCAATCAGACAGGCAGGCGAGTGGTTGGGGTGATCAGGCAGGCAGGCAGAGTGGTTAGGGGTGATCAGGCAGGCAGAGGGCTTAGGGATGATCAGGCAGGCAGGTAGAGGGGTTAGGGGTGATCAGGCAGGCAGGCAGAGGGCTTAGGGATGATCAGGCAGGCAGGCAGAGGGCTTAGGGGTGATCAGGCAGGCAGGCAGAGGGGTTAGGGATGATCAGGCAGGCAGGCAGAGGGGTTAGGGGTGATCAGGCAGGCAGGCAGGCAGAAAGATTAGGGGTTATCAGGCAGACAGGCAAGTGGTTAAGGTAGACCAGGCAAGCAAGCAAATGGTTAAGGGCAATCAGGCAGGCAGGCAGAGGGGTTAGGGGCAATCAGGCAGGCAGGCAGAGAGGTTAGGGGCAATCAGGCAGGCAGGCAGAGGGGTTAGGGGCGATCAGGCAGGCAGTGGGTTAGGAGCTGGTGGTCCTGGATTGTGAGAGGGATGTCTGAGGGGTCCTGGATTACAAAAGGGTACAGGCTGGGCCGAGGGACCCCCACCCCCCCTGTACAAATTTTGTGCACCAGGCCTCTAGTTAATAATAATAGCTAACATTTATTAAGCATGTACTGCATGGCAGGACTCAGATTAAGTGCCTCAGATGTATCATTTAATTGGGTCTCAGAAACTTCATTTCAGGTAGTAGAGGTGGAATTTGAACTCGAACATCAAGCCGCAGAGTTTATCCTCAGAAACGTCACAATTGAAGTGAAAGTTCCACGCTGCCCCCAAGCCTCCAGCTCAGCCTGAGTGAGAATTTAACAATGACGCTGCTTTCAAATCCACAGGAAGATTCTCTTGGGCCCCAAAATACCTGAAAAGAATAGAAACTTAAACTATTCAAAGTTTTTTTGGGGGCCACAGGTCTGTCGCCAGCTAAAGCCCCACTGATTTAGCCAACGTGCCAACCAGTCCTTGACGAAAGCTGCTCCTGACATTATGGGCATAGCAGGGAACAGCTCTATTTGCTTTAATATCCAATTCAAATGGATCAGATCTCAAAGCGTTTTAATGGCATGTGCCTCTAAAGGTTATAGCTCCGTGATTCTGCAAGGCCAAACTGAGTGTCTTGGTGAATATGGTTATCGTTTTCTCCCTGAGACAATGACAACCCGCTTCCCAAGCTCCTATTTCATCATCCGGGGGCTATGGTGGCTATGCAGTTGTCCGGGGAACCACTGGCACCAGAAAGTGTGTAGACAAGGTGGGCCCAGGTGCCCCCAGGAATGAGATGCTGGGATTAACTAGGATTGTGCTGCCGATTCTCTTTTTCCTTCCATTGATTTTTAGAGAGAATAGAAGGGAGGGGTGAAGGGGGAGAGGGAGAGAGAGAGAAACATCAGTGTGGGAGGGAGACATTGATTGATTGCCTCCCACATGTGCCAGAGACCCAAACTCACCACCCTTCTGTGTGAGGGCTGATGCGCCTAGACACTGAACAACACAGGCCAGGGCCTGTGCAGCTTCCTCTGGATGGAAGAGACTAGTCCCAGGAGAGACCAATTCAGGATCCCCTGGCATTGAGGCAAAGCAGAGCTACCGCCTAGAAGCAGAAACACGGCAGGAACGGAGATATTGTGGTCAAACCAATCTGCATGGATTGGGTTTTAAACTAGAGGCAAGACCTTGAGCATGGACCTCCTTTGGAGTCAGAGCCAAATCCTTCTTTCTGAACAAGAAGGGCCTCCAGGTCACCCAGTTGCCCCCTGGAGTGTGGGAAAGCTGGTGGGACTTGCAGCAGACCTCTGTTCCCACATGGGCTCTGCCATTTACTAGCTATGACACCTTGGGCACTTGCACCTGAGTCCCTGTTTTGTCGCCATGGAAAGAGGGTCATAATGTCTCCCTCCTGGGAAAGTCAGGAGGATGGAGTGGGGTAATATAATTGGAACAGGGCTCAGCTGAGTGCCTGACATACTGTTATTACTGCTTTTGTCATTGCCATCATCACTCTGCCTCTAGAATTCACACACCAGTTAGAACATGACAAAGCTCCCCAGGACTCTGATTTAGAGCAGCAGCTTGGCAAACTGTGACCCTCAGGTCACATCCAGCCCGTCACCTGCTTTTGTAAATAAGATTTGATTGGCACAGCCACACCCACTCGTTTACATATTGAGACTGCTTCTGCGACAGAGACAATAGGGCCCCCACCGCCAAATTAATTATTACCTGGCCCTTTAGAGAAAAAGTGTGTCAACCCCTGATTTAGAGCTGAGGAACTCATTTCCTTGGCTGATTAGCAGAGATTTTTTTTCCTTTTTCTTTCCCCCCTCAGCTTTATGGAGGTATAACTGGCAAATAAAATTGTAAGATATTTAAAGTATTACCATGTGATGATTTAATATACGTCCACATTATGAAAAAAAATTTTTTTTGAAGCAATAAGACCCGCCTCTGCAGGACCCCTTGGCGTCACCCCTCTGCTCACCTAGTCCAAGTACCCTGTGGGGCTGCTTCAATGCCCGTGAACAGAAGAGTGGGGCTGGGCGTGGGAGGACCGCAAGCAGTCCAGCCGAGGTTCTAACCCACTCCTGTCTCACCCCAACCCTGGGCTCTTCCTAGCGCTCACTTTCTCCTGCAAGGTCTCCAATGACATGCCACTGCTGAATGCATGTCAGCCGTGAAGACAAGGGAAAGGAAAATTAACTCTCTCCTCACTCACTGCTTCTGTCTGGGCTAATTAATACGATTATACGCTTGTCACTTGATCAAGGCAGAGAGAAGACCCTGAGGATGTGTATGCTGCAATGGGAAGGGTGATAGAGATGATCATGGCTGAGAGGGGAAGACAGAGAAAGGGCCTCTTGGGAGTGTCTGCAGGTGGAAGCCTACCTGGGTGAGACAGCTGAGCAGGAAGGGCATGGAGTAAATGGTAGCCCAGCAGACAGAGGGCCGATGTACAGGACAGAAAGCAAGAAAGTGCAGAAACTGTGAGGGGAGGACATCACAGAGTCACAATTCAAGTCTCTTCGGTCACCCCTTCCTCCTGGCCCCAGCCCTGGCTAAAAAATTTTTAATGGTGAAACCATTGCCCTGGCTGGTGTTGCTCAATGGTTAGAGTGTCATCCATGCACTGAAGGGACTCAGGTTCAATTCCTGGTCAAGGGCACATACCTGGGTTGCAGGTTCAATCCCCAGAACTGGTCAGGATGCATGCTAAAGATAATTAAACAATGTGTCTCTCTTACATTGATGTTTTTCTCTCCCTCACTCTCCCTCACTCCCACTCTCTCTAAAAATCAATGAAAAAAATATCCTCAGATGAAAATTAACAAAAAAATAATAAATAAGTAAGTAAATAAATTTTTAAGTAGTGAAACCGATTTGGAAGCACCTTCAAGATCTAGTGGGGAAACTAGAATATATTTATTTTAACACCCCCCTCCCCAAATCACTCTCCCCTTTTTCAAAGCCATCACCATCTCCTTCCTGCTGAGCGGGGGTTCCCAGTTCCCCATAAATCAAACATATGGACGGTGATGGCACCACCCGACGCTGGAGTCACCCCTATGGTTTATGTGAGCCCCTCAGATGGCCTCAATTAAATCCCACTGCTGGCAGCAAAAGAGAAGACAGCAGAGGCACTTAATTACATTTAATAATGTGCTCACTACTGGATGTACTGAAGTGTATTGGAGATTTTTAACCTCGTAACCAAATAATGGGAGACCGGGGAGCCACGTGCGTAATTACCTTCCTTGAGGGAAAGATAGAAGGACAATCATATGTTAACTGTAGGCCAGATGTGATGCCCAATGGCCAGGGCGGAGGGGGGGGCCTAACCAGAAAGTAGGGCAATGAGCCTCTAACTCCCTGAGACACACCCAAAGATTGGGAGGGGCGGAGAGGGGGGGCAATGCTGTCTATTCCTCCTGACTCGTCTGTAATGGGTCTCTCTTGAGGACAAACTTGCAGTTAAGGTCCATTTTCACATTCAGTCCTCTCAGCTACTCTGTCAGGGAGGTCTAGTATCGCTCCCATTTCACAGGTAGAGAAACTGAGGTCCTGAGAGCTTAAATGAGAGAAGCAGAGCTATAAAAAGAATGGAGTTTGGAATTAGGAAGACCAGGGTTTTTGCCCCGAGTTTGCCACTAACTGGACAAGTTACTTAACTTCCCTGAGCTGCTGCTGGGTAATAATGATAACAGCTAACACGGCCATGTCAGTGTTCCCAGACCTGTCAGCTACTGGAGTCATCTGATGCCTGTGACCCCCTCTTGCATTGAGATTTAATTCAGGGGTCAGCAAACTATAGCCAGGGACCAAATATGGCCCACAGCCTGTTTTTATAAATAAAACTTTACTGTCACACAGCTACACCCATTGTCTATGGCTGTTTGTGCACTATACGGGCAGAGTTGAGTAGCCACACAGGGACCATGTGGCTCGGAAAGGCTGAATTATATGCTGACTGGATCCTTAATTAAAAGTTTGTGGACCCTTGATTAATTTGCACTGCGGTATGGCCCTGAAAGTTTTAAAGGGTCTCCAGGTAATACCAATCTACAGACTGGTTTGGGGTCTACTCACGTGGGTTTTATTTGCCTGAGCTCATTGACTCTGTAACAGCCATGACTATTTCGCTCCTGTGTCCTCAGCAACTAGCACAGTGATGGGCATGGGCTGGCATCTCCACAAACACTAAATGAATGAATGCTTAAATAAATAGAAGGATGAGTGAATGAATGAAAAATCCACCCCGTGAGGTAGGTACAGATGGCCCCATTTTGCAAATGGGAAAACTGAGACTCAGAGGTTGGCTAAGGAACACGTCCTTCTGGGATTTGAACCTTGTTCTCTCTGAAGGGGAGGTCCCATTTCTGACATTCAGGAAGGAGGAGACACCACCAGCAAAGCTATCGAGGGGGGTCCTTTTGTGTGACCTCCCTGGGAGAGAAGCCCTGGGCGCGAGGAGAGCAGCCTGCAGACCCAGAGAAGCTGGGGCCGGCTTCAGTGCAGAACCATCTCAGACCACAGAGATACAGGACCTGTCTCTTCAGACCCGAAGAAAATGCTAATTGGAAGCGGCTGGCTTGCTGCGCCCTGGCTCAGGCTTAAGTGAGGACAGAACAAGAGTTGACAGACAGAGGCCCCACGCTGCCATCACCACAAATGTTCCTGTGAGGGGAGAAAAACAGCCAGCCCTGTGCTCCATCAATTTCAATTGTAAATGGTCTCACGTTGAATGGACCCACAGAAACAGCAGAGTCAGCGACGGTGTCGGACGAGGGATGCGCAGCCCACGGGTGAGGGCTGCTGGGGCAAAGGGCTGCTGAGAAGGTCCCCACACAGAGATTTCTGTGGAATTCACAAGTGGGGCTTGGCATCTGGACCCAGAAACAGGGGCAAGGAGCTGTTCGTGGACTCTGTGATGCACGATCTGGGCATCCCAAGAGCCCCAAACCCCCTCTTTTGCCTAAGAAGCAGGGGGTTGACATATGAAGTAAGAGCCTGGCACGTAGTAGGGGTGCATTAAAGGACAGCTTTCCCCTTGAGCAACCCAGATTCTTGTTTGCAGCTTTCTTTAATAGTGCTGCTTCTTTCTGGCCGGAGAAGACAAAACCTGGGCAAGAGGCTCTTTTGGGAAGAGGGCCATGAGTCTAGGGAGAAGCAGCGGCGAGTTATGGGGAGGGCAGAGCTGTCCGGGTCCCGCTGGCCATTTATTCGTCCCTATCACCGAGTTCTCAGAGCGCGTCCATAGCCCTGGCTTGCCCCGATGTGAAGGATGGGTCTGAAGTTCCTCGCACACTACATCATCAATTACTTTCATATTTATTGCCTTGAACTGAGTTTATGGATCTTAAATCAGAGCCGCTCAGAGCTGCCTGAGCTGAAATTCTCCCCCAATGGAAATGCGGCATCTTTTTAAAATTATGCAGCCACCCTGTAGTTAATTGTCCATGGAACAAAGGGCTGCTGAGAAGTTCCCCACACAGAGTCATTCTGTGGAATTTACTGCCTGAGTGGGCTCAGCGGAGACAGACCAGGCAAGCGCATTGCGAGAGACCCTGGGTCCCCTTTAAGAAACCCCAGACGCCTGGCACCCTCAAGTCTGAACTTCAGGAAACAGACTGCCTTCCTTGCTCAGCTCCCTAAGGCTCAGAGTGCCATCCAAAGAGATGTCATACTGTCTGCACTTTGCAGACATGGTGGAGACAGCCTTGTGATGGATCACATTCCAAGGCCAAGATGGGGTGTCTATATTCCAAAGCACCCCAAGTGGGCTGAGGTGACAGAGATGTGACCGGTCCTGGTCCTAGTGTGGCAGCCCTGAAGGTGAAGCCACCAAGATGGAGACCGGTGCTGCCTCGGGACCGTGGTTCATCAGTGAGAAGTGTCAGTATCAGGGGCACAGAGGAGCCTTGCCCCCAAGGACTTGGAGATAAGGAAGTGGACCCTCCAAGAATGAAACTAGCCACCCCCTAGTGGCTCGGAGGCCAAAGAAAGCACACAGAGCTAACGTGGCGGTTCCTGCAGTGGGGGGTGGGGCTCCCAGGGGACACCTGGCAATATCCAGAAGCGTTTTGCAGGGTAACAGCGGGGGTGGTGAGGGGGAAGGTACTATGGCTTCTAGTGGGTGGAGGCCAGGGATATTGTTGAGCAGCCGCCAGCACTAAGAATTATTCAGTCCAAATGACAATTGCTCTATAGTTCAGAATCCCTGCCCAAGGAGCCAGGAGATCCGGGTCCAGAGCCTGTTGCAATCATACTAAATGGTAAACATATCGAGAGAAGGGCTTAGTCAACCATGAAAGGAGAGACAAGGAGAGTCATAGGGGTGGATGCTGGCTTGACCCTCTCAGGGTCAGGCATCTGAGTCACTGGACACCATTCCTCCTTTTAGTAACAGCAGCCTGGCTTTCCATTGGGAAACTACCCTTCCAGCATCTCAGTCCTAGAGTCAGAGCAGGCTGAACCTCCCTTCCAGTCCTGACCCAGGCATGGGGAGTCCAAAGCATTCCAACTCCTCGACCACCATTACTGACTGGTTCAGGGGTAAGCATGTGACCCAAATGGGCCAATCAGGAAACAGCCTGGGACCTTTTTTCCTTAAAGATATCCTCTAGCCCCTAAAGTAGCTAAGCTGGTGGGCTGTACCTGAGCGCCCAGGGGCTACCTGAGAGAAGGAGCTGGCCACACACTAGAAAAGTAGAAGCAAAAGATACAGAGAAACCAAGGGTTGATATATCATTTACGCCCTGGAGCATCTCCAGTTATGATTAAATTCTTATTTAAAAATAAATAAATATATATATATATTGAATATATATATATACATATATATATATATGTATGTATGTATATATATATATGTATGTATATGTATTACATTGACTTTAGAGAGGAAGGGGGAGAGGGAGGGAGGGAGGGAGGGAGGGAGGGAGGGAGGGAGGGAGAGAGAGAGAAAGGATCACTAATTGGCTTCCTCCTGCACGCCCTTACTGAGGATTGGGCTGCAACCCTGGCCTGTTCCCTTACTGGGAATCGAACTGTGACCTCTTGGTTCATATGTCGATGCTCAACCATGAAGCCACACCAGCTGGCCTCTTCACCTTTCATAATGCTGACTACTCTAGGTCAGTGGGTCTCAAACTTCATGCATCACAGTCCCCTGGAGGGCTTGGTAAAATACTGATTTCTGGACCTTTGAGTTGTCAGTTCACCAAGTTAGGGGAGGCGGCCTCGATCCCTAATGGGATGGTGCACTGGAAGATACTGAGTAGCATCCCTGGCCTCTATCTGCTGGAGGCCAGCAGCACCCTGCTCCCCAAGCTATGACAATAACGTCTCCAAACATTGCCAGTGTCCCCCAGGGAATGGGACAATGGTGCCCTGGGTTGAGAATCACTGCTCTAGATCAAAGACACCCAAAAATGCACATTAAAAAAGGAACCACCAACTGCAACCCCCAAACTTCCTGGGCTTGTGACTATGGTCCCAGCTATTTATTAAGGATTGAGGGTGAGCATGGGAGTTAGGACAGATTGCCTAACCTGTCACTCCTATGGACATCTGACGTCTGTGAGGGCAGAGAGCCTCAGATCCTACAGCCAGATGGCTCTGTCTTCCCAAAGTTTCCCCAAGTTCTCAGAGAAGCCCTCCACCCAGGTGCAGTGACTCAGCCCGGCCACGAAAGACAGAATGGCCAGCCATAGCTAATCACTGAGGAATGAGTCCGAGCCAGAGCAGCCAATGCTCAAAGACCGTCTGATTGCAAATATCACAGAGGAAACATAAATTCACAGAGCGGCCCCAGGTTCCCAATTCTCAAGCTCAGCAAACCAAATTCGAAGGTGCAATCTCCAGAGGATTTTTAAAAAGCTAGGTGATGGGTAGTGAGTGGGGAGAGGAAGAGGTGCCGAAGCCGGGCCTAATGGATGGGTGTGGGTGCAATCAGACTCGCCTTCAGAGCTCTTCACTCAGACACCTGCCTCCTTTGTCCCTGGAGTTTGGCTCTGAATGTGCCCCTGGACCACACTCTCCATCTTCTCTACCTTGGTGCTACTATTCTTGTGGAAAGGCACACAACCTAATGATGGATTTGTTCAAGGCGATCATTCTCGCTTACGTGCAAAACAAAGGCAGGATTGATGAACAGCAAGAAGCACATTCACTGGCCTGATCTATGCCTTTCTCCTTGGAGCAGGCAGCAAGGCCTCCAGACGCATGTCAACATCTCTGCATCTGTCAATAGGACCTTGATTCTCTAAAGACTGAAAGGGGTTGTCAGGGCTGAATGTGTAGAGCCAGCTCAGGGTTTTTGAGCCCCAGTCAAAGCCTCCAGGTGACTCTTTTTGCATCTGCTAGCGTCTTTCATCCGGAAATATCACCCTTGAGTGAGGGCTGAATGTGGGTGTTAAAGGCATGAGGAGGGGGTTGCGGGGAGGGGTGCTCCTGTGCTGGGAACAGCTCGGTCCTGCTTCCTGGGCCCTCATCTCAGTGCTGCCTCCGGCTGAGTCTTTCACCCTCCCTGACATCGGTCACTTCCTTACCTGCAGTAGGAGACTCCAATCCTGCAAGGTGGCTGTCGGATGCAACAAGCCTCTCAAATCATGCTGCCGGGTTCGCTCTGCCACTTGTTAGTGGTAAGACTCTGGGCTAGTTCTTGCTTAATCTCTCTGTGCCTCACTGGTAACCAAGCACTTAGAATGGTGCCTAACCTTTAGGAGGTGCTTAATTCATATTTAATATTTAACAAATACCCCTCTCCAACTCTACCCATTAAAAAGGGTGACACCAAGCCTGGCCAGTGTGGCTCAGTGGTTGAGCATTGACCAATGAACCAGGAGATCACAGTTAGATTCCCAGTCAGGGCACATGCCCGGGTTGCAGCCTCAATTCCAAGCAGGAGGCAGCCGATCAATGATTCTCTCTCATCATTGATGTTTCCATCTCTCTCTCCCCCTCCCTTCCTCTCTGAAATCAATAACATACATACATACATATATATATTATATATTATATATATATATGTGTGTGTGTGTGTGTGTGTGTATGTATATATATATATATATATATGTATGTGTATATATATATATATATATATATATATATATATATATATATGCCTAATATGCAAATTGTCCCCTTGAGAGTTTGACCAAGAGACCAGGAGTTCAATTGCTTGCTATGATGTGTGCTGAGCACCAGGGGGTGGGCACGGAACAAAGGAAGGCCCCGATTGGCCCTGATAGCCGGCCAGGCCTACGGGCCCTACCCACGCATGAATTTCATGCACTGGGCCTCTAGTGTGTGTGTGTATATAGGCTCGTCCTCAATGTATCCTAAACAGTTGCAAAGGCGGGAAGGAGTTGGAGCGAAACAGTCGGGGTTTGAACCCCTGGTCCACTCTGAATCTCAGTCTTCTCATCTGTACATCAAAGCTGAAAACAGTGTCCGCTTCTTGGGCTTGTGAATGGCAGACTGCCTATCAAGTGCCAGAGACGAGGTCTAGCACTTGCCTGTGTTTTACTAAAAGCTCGCCTCGACTACGTGTTTCTCAGAGATGTGAAGGTGCCCAGAGAGCTATCGAGCTTATAGTAGCTACGCAATTAAAAAAAATATCTGCCAAATGCAGGTATGAGCAAACAAATAAACAGAACCTTGGATCATTTGATCATCATTTCCTAATTTAGATTTATAAAATGCCATTATTACTTTTAAAACAGGAAATCTTAGACCAGAGAATGAAGAAGCTTGCTCAGGGATAAGTTGTGACTTGGCAGCTGCAACTTGGCAGCTGTGACTTGATCCCAGAACTGTGGGGACCAGCCCCAGAACCGCTACTATGCTGGGCACAGGAAGGACAGTGCTGGGGGCCCAAGATTCTTACAGGGGTCTATGAAAATGCTTTCACTTTCATTTCTTTATAAATTGGGAAAAAAAATGAATGTACAAAAAATCCTATATAATAAAAGGCTAATATGCAAATCAACAACAGCAGAACAACCGGTCACTATGATGCACACTGACCACCAGGGGGCAGATGCTCAATGCAGGAACTTCCCCCTGGTAATCAGTGTGCCCCCACAGGGGGAGTGTTGCTCAGCAAGAAGCAGCGGGCTCCCAGCTGGTGAACGCAATAGTGGTGGCGGGAGCCTCTCCTGCCTTTGCGGCAGCACTAAGGATGTCCGACTGACAGCTTAGGTCTGCTCCCCCTTCGGTCAGTCTCAGGGAACGGGTCTAAGCTGTCGGTCAGACATCCCCCAAGGACTCCTAGACTGTGAGAGGGCACAGGCCGGGCTGAGGGGACCCTACCCCCGCCAAGTGTACGAATTTTATGCATCAGCTCTCTAGTCTATATATATAAAAGGCTAATATGTTAAGTGTCCAACTATCCAACTGGTCGCTATGACATGCACTGACCACCAGGGAGCAGGTGCTCAACACAGGAGCTGCCATGACATGCACCACCATTTACAGAGAAACGGTACCAGGGACCTGGTATCCACAAAATAACACCTGGCTTCCCCCAAGTGAAATACAGGCCCTGCCACCACCAAGGAGCAATAGTCCACCAAATTGCAGCCAATGCTGCCAGAACCCCATGGCGCAAAATACAGCCCACAGCCAAAACCGGTTTGGCTCAGAGGATAGAGCATCAGCCTGTGTACTGAAAGATCACAGGTTCGATTCTGGTCAAGGGCATGTACCTGGGTTGCGGGCACATCCCCAGTGCAGGAGGCAGCTGATGGATGTTTCTCTCTCATTGATGTTTCTAACTCACTATCTCCCTTCTTCTCTGTAAAAAATTAATAAAAATATAAAAAAAAAAATACAGCCCATGGCCTAACCCAGCCACGCCCAGAAATGATTGCTGTGGGCTGTGGGTAATGACATCACATACTAATGCCCAGCTTCCTCTCTCTAGTGACTAGCCTCCTTGGAATTTCTTTAGCCCAGGAACATGATTTGTTTTATAGCCAGGTGGAAACATTTTACACTTTAACCAAATATCTGTGAAGTGTTTTCCCATGCCTCATCTCATTTGATCCTCACAGAAGTCCTGGGGTAGGTAAATAGGAGACTTAGCGGAATCCTATTTTCTTTTCATTAGCCAGAAAACTTGACCCAACTGAAAAGAAGAAAGAAATGGTGAACCTTGAAAATAACTTCAGGTTTTATCACTGCAAAAAAAAAAAAAAAAAAAAAAAAAATGACTTCAGGTTTTCTCACTTTTTTCTGAGTATATATATATATATATATAGTCAAATATTCTGCAGTCAAATAGTTTCCCCTTTGTTCTCCCATGTGATCTACAATAATAATCTGCTTCATATTGATATTTACTGCTGTGTTGCTGACAATTACCTGAAAGAGAAGTTGGGATGCTTCACTAGGGTGGGAAAAGTTTAGCTAAATCAGAAAGCAGGTCTAAGTAAGCAAGTTTATTCTATATATATATAAAAGGCTAAGTTGACTCATGCATGCATAATACATATAAAGCTCTCACTGGCACCGATTGCACACATGTGTTTCGATCTGTCATTGTCTATCATGAATTTGGTTGACACTTGTATTATAGAGAAAGAACAAATAGCAATATTAAAATATTTCTTCTAATTAATTTCCTTTCAATGTGCATGAATCCATGCACCAGGCCACTAGTATATAAAAACTCCAGCATGAATTGTGGTTGTCTTGATGACAATATAGTCACAAAATAGGATTTTTATTTTTTTAATGGAGAGAAGAGCTTGTGAAAACTGAAGTGGCTCACTGGGGCCCTGCTGGATAGCATGGAGCTCAATGGGGGGACACACCCATGGGAAGAAGCAAGGAGCTCTGAGCCGAGACTAACAGATGGAGCTAAGCACTGAGGCCTGAGATGAATACGTTGGGGAGTAATAGCTCAAATTGGGGGTGAACAGGGGATATTAGGAGCCCACTCCTGCCAGGGAGCCTCCTCCTACCTCATGTCAACAGGAAGCCCCGTTGTCTCCCAGCCTTCTTTACATGCATCACATCCCCATTACTCCTTATGCCCTACTTTTTTTTTTCTTTTTTTTTTTTAATTGATCTCAGAGAGATGAAGGGAGAGGGAGAGAGGGCCAGAAACATCCATGGTGAGAGAGAATCATCAATCAGCTGCTTCCCACACCTCCTACTGGGGATCAAGCCTGCAACCCGAGCATATGCTCTGACAGGGAACTGAACTGTGACCTCCTAGTTCATAGGTCAATGCTCAATCACTGAGCCACACTGGCCAGGCCCTACACCCTACTTTTTGTCCCTCTCTTTATCTCCACTCTGCACCTCAGTCCCAATCTCAGACAGACACCTAGAGACTTTAGGAAAAAGCATGTGATTTTGGAACCAGGTGGCCAACTGATTTCATATGCTGGGTTCAAACTCCAGCTCCACTACTTTGTAACTAAGAGACACGTGACTTCACCTCTCTTGGCCTCAAGTACCTGGTCTTTAAAATGGGGATGAGAACCTCCCACATGGTTAATATGAGAGTAAAGAAGACAACAACCCACATACTTCACCTGGCATATAATAACTACTCAATGAGTAATATCTGTTGCCACTATCAAAAGAATCTCCCTACAGTAGAGTTCAACTATCCCAGAGGCCAGCAAAGTGGCTGGAAGGCCACGCCCAGCTCACCATCTGTTTCTGTATCACAAAAAGAATGATCTTTACATTTTTTTAATGGTTGTAAAATATGTTTTAATTTAATTTTTTAAAACTTTTAATGAAAAAAAATTTAGAGCATTTTATGACATGTGACAATGACATGAAATTTAAATTTCAGTATCTGTAAATAAAGTTTTATTGGGACACAGTCATGCCTATTCACTCTGATGTCAGTGGCTATTTCTGGATTATAGTGACAGAGCTGAGTAGTGACAGAGACCATATGGCAGCGTTTCTCATGGTGGCACCACTGACATTTGGGGCCAGGTGATTCTTCCTAATGAGCGCTGTTCTGTACCTGTGGGGTGTGGAGCAGCATCCCGGGTCTCCACCCACTAGACAAATGCCCATGGCTGTCCCTCCCGAGTTGTGTTAACCAAAGATGTCTCAAGGCATTGAGAGCACAGTCACATCACCACACCACCTCCTCCCCCCCGCCCTCCCCCAACAGCCCCGCTGAAAATTACTGTCATATGGCCCACAAGACCTAAATTATTTACTCTCTGGCCCTTTGAGGGGAAACTCTGACAATTCCAAGCTAACCCAACTCCCTGGTTGCATAACTAAGGAGACAGTCCTAGGGCGGGGAGGAGGGTAAACTGGCCGCTACTGGAAGAGCAGGGAGTGCCTGAATGGTTTCCTTATGTTTGTATTTTTTCTGAGTGTTCTTTCTACTGTATTACCTGGCCTCCAGGGTAGAAAGGTTTTTTAGCTTTTAGGGAGTATAAATCAGTACAATTTCATAGGGTAATCTGGCAACATAATTCAGTAGCTTTATAAATACGCACACTCCATGACACAGATATTATTCTTCTAAAATTGCCACCTAAGGAAATAATCATGGATGCACACAGCTCGGTAGTTATGGAAATTGTTCTGCACTTGTAGAAGTTTTTAGAATGCCCCCAGAGAAGAGAACAGCCCTAATCAAACATGGCACAGGGTGGGAAGATAATAGGCAGCCGACGAAACTCGTTCCAATAAACACACACACACACACACACACACCCTCCAACTTTTATATATAAGAATAAAAATAGAGAGCTACTTAACTTCAAAATAATAAGAACTCTAAATAGTGACGTAAGTTCTGTAACAGACTGTTATTATAATAGTATTGTGTGAAAAATAAGTTGTTGTTAATTTAATTTTTAAAAGAACTTGAAAACCCCCTCTCTTCCCTCCCTCCTGCATCCTCAGCACCAGTGAGGGTGCGGGTGCTGAAAGGAAGGGAACTGGAGAAAGTGTGACTCCTTGGTGGGGACGAGGTGGTCTGAAAGGAAAAGCTTAAGCAACACTGACTTGGCTCTGATTTCCAAGGAAGCTTAGGAAATCCCACAGGATGTGGCAAGGCCAGCGTAAGCTTAGGCTTCCCCTCTCTCTCTCTCCCCCTCTTTCTCTCTCTCTCTCGCTCTAGCTCTCGCGCGCGAACTTACTCTCTCCTCCTCCTCTCCTCTCCTCATCTCTCCTCTCTACTCTCTCTCTCTCCCTCCCTCCCTCCTCCCTCCCTCTTCTCTCCTCTCTCTCTCTCTCTCTCTCTCTCTCTCTCTCTCTCTCTCTCTCTCTCTCTCTCTCTCTCTCTCTCTCTCTCTCTCTCTCTCTCTCTATCTCTCTCTCTCTGGCCCATGATCTAACCACTGATCACAACCAACCAGGGCTCAATTTGTACCTTTATTATTGTTATTAATACCATAAACATATATGTACTCACATGAAAGATGTCCTTTATAGTTAGATGGAAATGTGCAAGGTATAGAAAACCACAAATTTCATTAAATTTAAAGGTAGGACAGTACTAGATGGAGAGAGAAATACTGAGGAAGGATATATACATTCAGGCTGGATTAAGTGGACATACTCCAGTAGAGAAATTTGCCCATTTTACTTAGTACACTGTTTTGTTTAAATGTATTACAATAAGCATAAATTGCTCCTTGACTAAAAACTGAAGTCATAAAAATTCTAGAGAAATATTTTTCAAAGGATAAGATGCACAGAATAAAGTACACAAATGGAGAATTGAGAATTGACTGGACTTGTCGGCAACGAAGTAATTGCGGATTTTTTAAAGAAAATCAAAGACAATTTTTTCATGGAACTAAATAACTTTATTCTGTAATGTATTGCCCATTTTGATCAATGACCTTTTGCCATCTTTCAGGCAGCATCATAATCCCACGTTCAAAAAACTTCTGGTTTTTATTAGCAAAAAACTGAATCAGGTACGATTTGACATCATCATCATTATTGAAATTTTTACCATTCAAGGAGTTTTGTAAAGATCGAAACAAAAAGTAATCAGATGGTGCAAGGTCAGGACTATATGGTGGATGTGGCAAAACATCCCAACCAAGCTCCATTAATTTTTGCCGAGTGACCAAAGATGTGTGTGGCCTTGCATTGTCATGATGGAATACAACACCTTTTCGATTTGTCAATTCGGGCCGCTTTTCTTCAACTGCATTGTTTAATTTCATTAGTTGTTCAATGTAGACATCAGAATTGATCGTTCGGTTGGGTGGTAAGAGTTCAAAGTAGACAATTCCTTTGTAATCCCACCAAACTGATAACAAAACCTTCTTTTGATGAATATCAGCTTTTGATGTTGTTTGAGTTGGTTCACCTGGCCTGCTCCATGATCTTTTCCGCTTGATATTGTTGTAAACAACCCATTTTTCATCGCCAGTTATCAGTCGTTTTAAAAATGGACCATTTTCATTACGTTTCTTTAGCAAATCGCAGCTGCTAATGCGTTGCATTAACTCTGATGCTTTCAGTTCGTGAGGAACCCATGTATCGAGTTTTTGAACATAGCCAAGTTGTTTTAAGTGATTTTCAATGCATGTATGTGATACATGAAGCTTCTCTGCAATCTCACGTGTTGTACTGTGACAGTCCGAATTGATTATTGCTTTGATTAGGGCATCATCAACTTCAACTGGACGACCAGAGCGTTTTTCATCTTTGAGTGAAAAATCACCAGAACGAAATTTGGCAAACCAATTTTGACACTGCCGTTCTTTTAAGGCTTCGTCACCATAAACAGCACAGAACTTTTTATGAGCTTGCGATGCGTTTTTCCCTTTGCGGAAATAAAAAAGCAAAATATGACGAAAATGTTCCTTTTGATTTTCCATTTTTCAACGAATGCCAAACGAAAACTACAAAACAGATCAAAAAACTTTTTTTGCTGATTAACAGCTGAATAGCCAACTATCAAATAACAAAATGTGTTTTACATTTGTACTATGTCTGCAAACCTAAAAATTCAACTGAAGCCATATATGTGTGAAACACGCAATTACTTAGTTGCCGACCCAATAGATTAAAAATACCAAAAGCTCTGAAATCTCTGGAACACCTCTCTGTGGGGAAGGGGGCTGCTCAGAACTCAAGCTCCTTACATGACAACGTGAATGTAATATCACTATTAGGAGTAAATGATTGATCCTGTTGAACAAAGGAGCCTAACGGAAGATAAAGGGAAAGGCTTTGACATAGTCATGTGGGGAAAGAAGGGTCTCTTCATATCTCCCTCCTGTACTTCAGTGTGTGCAACTGTGGCAACTTGGGGAGGAGAAAATGAATCATCATTACAGGGCTGACTTTTAATTTACACCCGTGAAATAATTCTGACGTTCAGAAGTGTTCAACCAGTGTGTATTCTGGAAATGTCAGCACTGTCCCTGAAATTTACTTTGATATTCTCTGAGTATTACCTATGTAATTTTTTTTATTATTAATTTCAGAGAGAGGAAGGAAGAGGGAGAGAATGATAGAAACTTCAATGATGGGACTCATGGATCAGCTGCTCCCTGCATGCTCCTTACTGGGGATGGAGCCCGTAACCCGGCATATGCCCTGACTGGGAATCAAACTGTGACCTCTGGTTCATGGGTCAATGCTCAACCACTGAGTGACACTGGCCGGGCTTATCTCTCAATTTAATATGTGAGTGTGGAGAGACCGGTTCTCTGACTCCTGTCCTGACCTAAGCTAAGACTTGGCTTGAATTTTATAATAGTGGTTGCAATTAAGATAAATTTACCTTAAAAGAAAATCTACCTTGCTCTCTTCTGCTCCCAGCCCAACATAAACCCCTGGTACTCTGGGCCTCTGGGGTGCTCTTCACTCCCATCTACCTGCTGTGGGAAGAAGAATCTTGGGGTAACAGCAGAGGTGACCACAGCCCTCTCTCCTCCTGGTGAGTCGCACCCACAGTGCTGAAAAAGCATGCTCCTTTCTCTGCAGTAACTCACACCTACACGGGCATCATGTGTGGTTTTTATCTAGACAACGGAGTAGCTCGGCCTCTGGGGTTAAATCCCTCCCAGTGACTACAGACCTTGAGAAAGGGCGGTGTCCGCTAGCCAAAGTTTCACGCTTTGCTGTTCCTGCCCACCCCCGGCCTCGCCCACTTCAGGCCCATCCCCAAATCTGTGGTCTTCAGTACCATCATTAGGTCCACCTTGGGACACAGCAGACCGGACGGACCATGAAGATACAAAACATCATCGTGGCAGTTACACGGACACCTGTCAAAACCCATCCAACCGGAAATGAAAACGGGTGCGATTTACTGTGCCTCAATAATTGGATGTAACCCCAACTGGTTTGGCTCAGTGGATAGAGCGTCGGCCTGCAGACTGAAAGGTCCCGGGTTCGATTCTGGTCAAGGGCATGTACCTTGGTTACATCCCCAGTAAGGAGTGTGCAAGAGGCAGCTGATGGATGTTTCTCTTTCATCAATGTTTTTAACTCTCTATCCCTCTCCTTTCCTTTCTGTAAAAAAAAAAAACAACAAAAAACAAAACAAAAAAACACACAATAAAATATATATTTAAAAATTGGATTAAAATATCTATATCAGACCTAGGCCAGTTGGGGAGACAACTCCTAATTCTGGAACATCCCGGAGCCTATGAATTAAATTAAATCATGGGGTAGGGTGTGGCGGCAGGCTAGAAGGGGTCAACGGGGAAAAAAGAGGTCATATGTAATACTTTCAACAATAAAGAATTTTTTTAAAGAAATTAAATCATGATGACAACAAAAGATGAAGTTCACGTTTCCTAACTCCAATATCTGGATCTCCTCTGGGACTGACTGCATCTTCTGGTGTGGAGTCGTGTCTTCTGCCTCCTAACATGCCTGGCAACTATTTTATTGAATTCCTAAAATTGTACGTGAAAATTGAGATAATTCGTGTTTCTGGTTGATGTTATCTTTCTCCGGAGAGGATTGAAATTTTGCTTTTGGCAGGCAGTTGAGAGAGGGGCCAATCACATTAACTCAGTCAGGGGCTGAGCAGATTTGAGGCGCGGCCTCGTCTGCAGAAGCGCTGCTCTGTTTCTCGCTGGCCTTTGTCCTGCGGTGGAGCCCCTCGGGCCCCTGCTGGACACGCTGGTGTTCACCGGGGTCCCCCCTATCTGTCCAGAGCTCCAACATGGAGCACAGACTTTCTCAGCTTCTCGGGCTCTGAGTGCCATGTTGGGTTTAGCCAGTACCTCTCGGGGAAAACACCATTTAACTCTGGGCTCATCCATGGCATCTCCTTTCCTTCTCGGACCCTCACTCCTCGAGTTGCTCGCTGGTGCCTTTAAACGTGGTTTTAAAGACATACTCCCTGGCGTTTACAGTTATTCTTGGCAGGAATGCTGGTCCACAACCTTGGAGGCAAGAATTCCTGCATGCCCTGGGGGGACACAGAGCCAGCCCCACCTCTAAGAAACATAAATTTTCCACTTTCACTGAATCATTACAGGGGCGTCGGCTGCATGTCCGGCTACCAAGCGGGTGCCACTGCTTCCCCCAGCAATGCTTCCTGTGCAGTGGGTCTCAGAGAACAATTTCTATTTTGAACATTCTAATGAAAATGCACACGTGTGCGGCATGTCAGAACATCCAAAGCGATGACTTGGCATCATCTCGCTTGAGTCTCGCAATTGATTTTTTTTAAAACAGCATTATTGAATTGTAATTTACATACTGTGAAATTCACTCATTCTGAGTGTCCAGTTCAGTGACTTTCAGTAAATTTAGAGTTTGATCGCCATCACAATCCAGTTTTAGAACATTTCTGTCACCTCTGAAGACATCTTTGGCCCATTAGTAGTCACTCCTTTTCCCACTCCCAGTCCCAGGCAACCACTCATTTACTCTCTGTCTTTTCAGAATTGCCAAACCCAGGAAAATGGCATTGGTATGATACTATTAACTAGGAAGTTCTTTGTTATTTACATGCACATATATGTGGTTGCAGTAACCGAATTATTGCTCTGTACCAACCCATCAACATGCTGTATCATTAAACCCCTTTGAGGTAGATAGTATCCTTCTCCCCATTTTAGAGATGGGAAGACTGAGGCACAGAGAGGTTAAATAACCCGCCTAAGAGCGTGCAGCTCATAAGTTGTAGAGTTGTGATACAACCCTGGATTCTGACTCCAGAGGCTGTGCTATTAACCTCTTTTATTCTGCCTCCCACTCTGTAATAAAATTCCTTAACATGGGGACTTAGATTAGATATCCTCTTATTCTTCCCATGATGACTTACCAACGGTAGGGGCTGGATACATGCTTAGGTCTCGGTTTGGATACATAATTCAGTACTATGGGGTGTGCCTAGACTGGACCTTTCTCTCTCCCTGCCTTCCTAGAACTTGCTGCTAAGTCCAACTCATAAGAACTACCTTTTGCTGCCCATGCTGGAGCCAGGGGGACGACCCCCTACATACAACTGATCTTCAGTTAATAATCTTTCACATTGTATTATCCCATTCACCTATCTAGGCATGTATTTGCCACTAGCTTGTTTTCTGCGGGTATACCAGGAAGCTATTTTGCTGCTCAAGAATAAATGATTTATGAGGACTTTCATTATTTCTTTTTTTAAAAACTTTGGCATTTTGTTTAATGAATGATAAAAGCAGCTCACATTTTGTATAGTGCTTTTGGGCTTAAAAGTACTTTTTGTGTGTTATATCATTTGATAAATAATGATAATTATCCCCATTCTACCCTCAAGTAATTTGATTCATCTTATTTGTGAATACATCTAAAACATTGAGGTTTTGCTGGGTTCCGGGTCTTAATTAGCACTTAGTATGCTTAGAAAAGGAACGGATGAAAGATTATCTGGATTTATTATCATAATATTTAGCATACTGGAATATAAATGAAGAAAGATAATTAGGCATGAAAAATATAGATAAAAGTCAAGACTTTTTTTTCTTAGGAAGACCTAGATGAATGAAAATCCTAAAGAAGAATCATGCACTGTTTTTAATCATAGAAGAAGAGTCTAAAATGTTTTAAAAGCAGAGTAGTTACACAGGGTCGGGCCTTGTGAATTTAAAATGGCAGCTCCCGGCAGCTCCTCACTCAGACCCTGATTCTTTCTTTCAGCGAGCATTTCCTGGGATTCTACTCTACCATCGCCCATCAGCCTGGGAAGCAGTTTCACTTCTCATGGAGCCCATCGCCTGGGGTGCAGATCCCCAGGTCTAGGGGTGCAATATCAACAGGAAATAGTGCCATTGTCCTCATCAGCAGGGTTCCTGCTTCTCTTGCAGAAGCCTTGGTTCCCAGAGCCACTTTCTCCAGCTGCCAATAACACCTACCCTGAACCCATCAATCAATGGCCACAACTTCCACAAAACATTCCCACTGCTGGGTCAGAGACACCAACATGGCCACAGCCTCCTAACTCCCTTTCTCCCTTTGCCTTTTCCAATTCGTTCCCCAATTATTTGCCCCAACAGGGGGATCTGATGCATGACTTCTGCTGCTTTCACCCTCTATGGCTCCCACTGCTCTTCAGTCAAAGCCTGGACTCCTCCGTGTGGCCACCAGCCTCTGTGTGCTCTGCCCCCTGCAGCCTGTTTTGTAATGGACTTCCCCCACCCCACCAACTCCAACACCCCCCCCCCTTACACACACACACACACACACACACACACACACACACACACCCCTCCATTTTCCCCTTTTCTAGCTATCCTGGTTTCTTTCAGGCCCCCATACCACCACATTCTCTCCTACCCCAGGACTTTTGCACATGCTGTTCTCAAAGCCTGGAATACAATTGAGTCACTCCTAAGACTGCAGTGAACTAGCATTTCCTAGAAGGGACACTGGGAGATGTCACTCCTGAGAATACATGTGGCGGGGGAACAGCACTTCCTAGCACTTTAGCATCTCCTGCTTCTTCCTCTAAGTGTGGGAGGGACCCAATACTCCTGACAGGGCTCTCGTGGCCTGTCCATAGGCACTCCCATGGGCCACTTCTGTATAGGCCCAGTGGGCTGAACACAAAGCCAATGGTAGCTCACATGGTGAAATTTGGAGGGTCCAATTGGTAGGAGACTCACTGATGTTCTTCTTTTGCAAACATGAGACTAGAGACAGTAGTTTCTGGAGGACATATGCAGCTTTCCTTGAAGTACATCGCTTGGACTCCCTGCAAAACTGCTTTATTGACCTACATTTTGGTTCTTATGTTTCCTCGTCATTGCATGACATTTTAGGCTGGACCCAAGAGGGATTTGTTGAGGATGTTGATTGCTACAGTGATCAGTGCCCTGTCAAGGACCTCTGATGTCAGGAACAGAAAGAGTTGTGATTCTTATACACTCTTGTTTCTTACATTATGGAACCAGTGACTGAGTCAGGTGATTGATTGTGTTTTCCTCTTTGCTCTGGCCACCAGGAAGTTCAAAAACAAATCCTTGGCCAGCTTCTCACAATTGTCAGCATAAGTGTTATGTCTCTTCTCCTTCCTTCTTGCCTAGCTTGTAAAAAACTAGTTCATTCAAAAACCTTTTTCTTCTATAATGTATGAGTATAAATAGCTCTCAATATTTTCTGGGATAAAGGAAGGCACAGATAAATAAATGTGCAAACATGCCCAGCATGGCTCGGTGGTTGAGCACTGACCTATGAACCAAGAGGTCACAGTGTACATGCCTGAATTACAGGCTCAATTCCCTGTGTGGGGCATGCAGGAGGCAGCTGATCAATGATTCTCTCTCATCATGGATGCTTCTCTCTCCCTCTCCCTTTCTCTGTGAAATCAATAAAAATATTTAAATAAATAAATGTGCGAATGTGAGGTATCATTATATAATTCCTCCAGTGTTCATGCCTGAGGGTGAGTGACATCCACCACATGCCCCGCCCTAAGCTACTGTACATCATCCAATCTGCATGATGACATTTAAAGAAATGGAAAGGCTCAAAGAGGTTGGGTAGCTTGCCCAGAGTTGCACATCAGCAAATGGCAGACTCAGGTTTTAATGTCAGCTCTGTTTTTCAAAGCCTGAGCTTTGAACTACTACCTTCAACTATTCCACTGGAGCCCTTGCTGACTCAGTTACTCGGCTCCTCGTCTTCCTCTCACATCCAGGTATTCCAGGAGTGCTCATGGCTGGTCACGTGTTTTCCTGGCATGCAGCACCATGCTTGGGATATGGAAGAAGTCCAATAAATATTTGTTGAGTGGGCATGAGCTTAGGCTGGGTGTGGGGAGAATTTTATTTCTAAAAGTGGAATAAATAACATTTCTGAACAATTCAAGCATTTGAAAATTCTATTTAATTGAATCTTTTTGGTACATAATGACCCTGGATGGTTTTGCAGATGAGAAACTTTCCAACCACCTGAGTCAGACATGGTTACCTTTAAGGAAGGGGGAGGTATTGGTTAATATGTTTAATCCTGTTTGAGCCTGTCTACTGGGACAGGAAAGGAATTGTGGTAACTACAGTTCACAGCACTACAACAGCACAAACAGATGCTTGAAAAGCAGATGTTAGTTGAATACAGCAACTTCTGTTTAACGGGAGAGGCTCTCTGCAAGAGAATCTTTCTTTTGCTTTGCAGCGTGTTTTTGTGTGTTTATTGTTGTTGTTTGTTTGTTTTTTGGTTTTTTAGGGGGGGTTTTGTTTGTTTTTTTGTTTTTGTTTGTTGGTTTTTTAGTTCTATTTAAGGCAGGTTTGGGGTACAAAGTCTGTGAAGACTGATTGTAAACCTCAACAGTGTTGACTCTCTGAGCTCTTGAATTACACATGTAAAATAATATGCAAGAAATGATTTAACCTTGAGCAAATCACATACCAAATCCTGGGTTCCCAGAGGACTGGGTACTTTTTCCTCAGCCATGATACCTGCACAGGCCAATCGCCAATGCAGGCAGCTGCCAGGCCAAGACTGAGAGGAGAGAAGTCACACTCAGGTACCTAGTGAGGCGGGATTTCCATTTCAGGGCCTGTTCCCATTTCTGCGAGAACCCGCCACCAGGCAGGCTGCAGCTCTGGCGGGAGCACTCCGAGCCCCAGCAGGGACCTGCCTGTCCTGAGACACTTGGAATCATCTAGGTACCCCAGAGCCTGACACTGGGCTCTGGATGTTCAAGGTGACACTGCGTACGTGTCCAAGGGGCTATGGATGCTGCTGCCCCAGCAAATCAAGCATACCACGTGCACACAGACAACTGCAGCCCTCAGAGGGCTGGCCCACAGCCCTTCTCTCAGGGTACAAAGCCCTCAGGACAGGCCAGAATCTGCTGCTAAAACTCGCAGAATCAGGCCTCCCATTCCCTGTTCTCGGTGAGCGCTTGCTCTTTCTTGCTCCCATGGCCGAGCTTTCCTGCTATTACAAACACGACCAAAACCAAGAAGGTGTATTCAGCAAGAAGCACAGGAGCCAAGCATCGCAAATTTTAAATCATGAAAGGAGAGTAGATGATTAGGAATAGATTAAAGCTAAGCGAAAACTAAAGGAGATGAATGACCTAAGAGTTAAGAATGAGTTAGAATTCCAATAAATAGAAGATATTGAGAATTTTTACCTTCAACAGTAAAACAAAAGAAAGGAGATTTAAATTGAAAAAGACTGCCAGTCAGTGAAGTGCAAATGTAAAAAATGGTAAGCAAAGGAGATGATAGAGTAAGATAAACGGTTTAAAACTAAGAGATGATAAATGAACAATGAAAGAGTAAGCAATGGGCTTTAAGGATTAAGAAAAGGAGTTAACAGAAAAGGTAAAAAATAAATTTAAGAAGTGAGGGAAAACTTTTTAATCAACGTTTTATTCTGGAATACCTTTTGATTTACAGAAAAGCTGAAAAGATAGTACCAACAATTCCTATATACCATTCACCCAGCTTCCCCTCATGTTAAAGATTTTTTAAAATATATTTTATTGATTTTTTACAGAGAGGAAGAGAGAGGGATAGAGAGTTAGAAACAATGATGAGAAAATCATCGATCAGCTGCCTCTTGCACACCCCCTACTGGGGATGTGCCTGCAACCAAGGTACATGCCCTTGACTGGAATCGAACCCGGGACCTTTCAGTCCACAGGCCGAAGCTCTATCCACTGAGCCAAACCAGTTTCATCTAAAGATTTTATATTAAGTTTGCTCTGGCTGGTGTGGCTCAGTTGGTTGAGTATCATCCCATGCACCAAAGGGTCATGCCAGAGCACATGCCCAGATTTCAGGCTTAATTCCCAATAGGGGGCATGTAGGAGGCATCCAGGATGTTTTTTTCTCTCTCTACCTTTCTCTCTCTCTAAAATCAATAAAAACTTTTTTTTTTTTTTTTTTAAGAAACCAATGTTGGGATATTGTTATTAACTAAACACCAGACTTTATTTGAATTTAGCTAGTTCTTTCACTAATGTCCTTTTCTGTTCCAGGATTCCACACTGCATGTAAAAAGATGATGATTTTTAAAGAGAAAAAAAAAATTAAATTACCCAGATACATATTAAAAAGAAAAACGGAAGGATAGAATCAAGATGACAACCAGTGGAAAAGGACAGAAAACACAGGAACAGTCCTGGGTGAACTTAGACACCTGATAAATGACACGCTGGCATGGCAGATCCGTGGGGGAAAGAAAGGTTATTTGATAAATGGGGAATTGGTTATCCGTTTGATGGGGTAGGACAAATAGAACTTTGCCTTATACCATACACCAAAATCAATTCCAGATGAATTAAAAAATTTAGAAGAATATATAGGACAATATGTTTACAACCTCAGGGCAGAAAGAATATATTAAATAAGATTGTTAAAAGCCAAAACCATAAAGGAAAGAAATGATGCATTTGCCTACATTAATGGTAAAATATTCTATTCATCAAAAGTACCAATAAATGAGAAGACAAACCACAAATCAGTAGAAGATATTGCTGCCACACATTTATAAAAATAATTAGAATCTAGACTGGTTTCTTTTAGTTCTTAAAAGTCAGTAAGAAAAAGAGACAACTCAATAGAAAAATAAAATGAGCTAAAGACATTTCACAGACCATGAAACACAAGAGGCCACTTGGGAAAAGACCCTCAACCTTGTCAGCACTCAGGGCAAAGCAAGCTGAAAATGGGCTGAGGCACCATTTTATTCTACCAGGCTGGCAAATCAGTTCAACAGTCTGGCCACATGGAGGTTGGCGAGGATGGAGCAATAGGAACACCTAAGGCATTGTTGGTGAACAAATAAATCAGTGTAACCATTCGGGCAATCAATTAAACATCACCTCGTCCAGTGGTTCTCAACCAATCAGGGGTGATTATGCCCTCAGGATATTTGGCCAAGTCTGGAAGCATACGGTTTCCTTTTTCTTTTTCTTTTTTTTCTTAAGGTTTCTTTTATTGATTTTTTTTTCTTATGAGAGAGAGAGAGAGAGAGAGAGAGAGAGAGAGAGAGAGAGAGAGAGGGAGAGAGAAAGAGAGAGAGAGAGAGAGAGAGAGGGAGAGAGGTGAGAGCAAGACATTATCAGCTGCCTCCTGCATGCCCCTACCACTGAGCCTGCAACCTAGGCATATGCCCTGACCAGGAATTGAACCCACAACCTGGGCATTTGCCCTGACTGGGAATTGAACCAACAACAGGATGTTGCCCAACCACCTGAAATATACCAGCCAGCGTAACATACTGGTTTCTTAAATGTGCTTGATGGTTAGGAGAGGTGCTATATTGGCATCTTACAGGTAACGGCCAAGGATGTTGCTAAACATCCTACAATACACATGACAATTTCCACCCCAAAGAATTACTCATGTCCAATGCCCACTGTGCTAACGTTAAAATAATTCCATCTCATTAGGTTGATGACTCTCAGACTCAGCAAGACTACTCCCAGGAATAGCTCCTTGATTGGTCTTTCCAATGCTCTCCTGATAAAAGTTAAGAAGTGTGTTTATATCTAGGACTAAATCCCAGACTCCCCCCTGGAGAGGCTGATTCAAGAGGCTCAGGTCAAGACCCAGCAATAGAAATTTTTAAACAAATGCTCCAGTGATTGGTACCACTCGAAAAGTTTGGGAAACTGTCCTCGATGCTCATGTGCACCAGGAGAACACCCAGGAGTGCTTCAAAGTGAAAAACTGGGAAAGAACCCCAAAGTCCCTCGACGGAGGCATGCACGCAATAATTGTGGTCTATTCGTACAACAGAATGTCACCAATTTCACTGACTTTTAAGATGCCACTGCGTGTCAGGTCATTAATTTATGAACCACTAAGAGAGAAAGAGGCTGCCAATTAGCCTATGACACAGTGCTTTCTTATACTTAACCTGTTAAATTTAGTGTTATTTTAAAATCTCTTAGATTTATTTGGACATTTTATCATGTGTCATGCTGCTCTGTTCTCACAGAGCCTTTCCATATAGACAACAGGCATTGTGAGTTACTTGGTTTCAAGGCCAAATTGCAGCGTAATGCTTTTGAAGACCTTTTAAACTCCCATTAAACCCATTCACATGAGATGGACAATGCACAAAGCCCCGGAAGTGATGCCGCCTGAGGAGCATGCCCACGTGCACTGGACGGACAAACAGTAATGACAACTGCAGCCCACCCTGCCAGGCAGAAAGTGACAGCCAGGTGCCAGAGCACAAAGCACAGCCCAGTTTCAGGGGTGCTAACCCGTGGGCAGACGTGAGCACCTTAGAGTCGGGGAAACCAGTATGTGACAGCATGAGATGGGAGAATCTCCCAACCAGAACATTTCGTTTTAAAAGCAACAGAATACATGAAGTAGTATCCCATTTGTATGAAGTTCAAAACTAAACTATTGTTTAGGGCCACATACTCGTGAGGTGTTCTGCAAAGATGAGCAAGACAAAGAAAGACAAATTCAGGATGATGCCATCTGGGGGGTGGAGGGATGCAATCAGGAGATGCACATAAAAGAATTCCAGGAGCTCGTGACGTTCTGTCTCTCAAGTTCAAGTTCAGTTTCTGAGTATTTTTACCAGGCCCAGGTCTAGGGAAACTGAGGCACAGGCCTCTGGCACAAAATTTAAGGGGGTGGACAAAACACTCCGGGAGCAAAATAATAATATTTGTTACATTTTTTTAATGGGAGGCAAAAAAAATCCATGATGAACCAACTATCAAACTTTTACATGAGGATAGGAATCGACCCTGCACTTCCATGACCTTGCCCCTCCTGTCACTCTCTAACCCCAACCCAGGTTCGAATTAAACTTTATTAACAAAAACAGGCAGCCAGTTCACAGGCAATATCTTGCCCACCTGATTTTTTAAAATAGTACACTAGCCGAAACCGGTGTGGCTCAATGGATAGAGCATTGGTCCGCGGACTGAAAGGTCCCAGGTTCGATTCAGGTCAAGGGCATGTACCTTGGTTGCTGGCACATTCCCAGTATGGGGTGTGCAGGAGGCAGCTGATCGATGTCTCTCTCTCATCGATGTTTCTAACTCTCTATCCCTCTCCCTTTCTCTCTGTAAAAAAAATCAATAATATATTAAAAAATAATAATAATAAAAATAAAAAAAATAGCCGAAATCGGTTTAGCTCAGTGGTAGAGCGTCGGTCTGCGAACTGAAAGGTCCCAGGTTTGATTCCGGTCAGGGGCATGTGCATTGGTTGCGGGCACATCCCCAGTAGGGGGTGTGCAAGAGACAGCTGGTCAATGTTTCTCTCTCATTGATGATTCTAGTTTTCTATCCCTCTCTCCTCCTCTCTGTAAAAAATCAATAAAATATATATTTTTAAAAAATAAAAATAAAAAATAGTACACTAAAGTTTATTAATATTCTTTAAAGTGTATGTAGATCATACACATATACATATTTGCACATACACACATATGTATATATGCAAAGACACTATTTAAAAAAAATTCGACAGAAGGGGAAAACCAGTGAGAAGAACACACATCACAACACTGGGCTGGGAGGTCACTGCAGCAGCCAGGTCCCTGCGGGAAGGAACATGCCATTCAGCCTTATCGGTCATCACAGGGATGCATCCGCTGCCAACTCCAAACAGGGTGGGGGCTCCACCCAAGCCCCTGCAGCCTGGCCTGGAGTCCTTCTCAATCAGCCTCCCCCGTGAGCAGGACTCTGCATTTTAGAAGCCTCTTCGCCATCCACACTTGAATTCAATCTTTATCATACTCCTGTGCGTCAAGTAAAGAACCCCCACTCTCCAGATGGAGAAACTGAGTCCCAGAGAGGTTGATTAACCCGCCCAACATGGCAGTGAAATCACTAGTTTATGTTGGTTTCAAATCCATTCAGCACCCACTCCATCCTATGCAACTGACCCGTGGCCTGTGGGAATGAAGACGTGTCTTACCTGGTTTATTATTAAATCAGAAAGTGGGGTGGCAACAGTAAGAAAGGGGGTCCCAATGAATCTCTTCTGGCTGGGAACATGTAAGCCTGTCCCCACAGCGTTGCAGGCAGCATAGCCCCGTCTGTGCACCAGAGGGTGGGCGGCAACAGCTGTGTCTAACTGGCTCCCACCCCTCCTCTGCCAAGAGCCCCCATGGGCTGCGGCCAGACTCTCTTCCCTGGCAAACAGCCGTCCAGGGAGCCAGGAGCCTTCTTGGGAAGCAGCACTTAACTCTTTATGGTCACTGGGAGGCCATCTGCAAGGCGATCACTCGACTCACTGATGGATGCGCAATTTCACAGCTGAGAGGAGCGTGTGTCATTTTCCCGAAAAGCACCCAGTTTACTCCCAGACTGATCATGCAGCCACGGGAGGCTGGCTCCTCGGCATGGCCTCAAGTGCCTCAGGGCTGGAGAGGGCCCTGCAGAGACACTCGTCAGTGTCCTAGGGCGACTCTCACCCCAAACTGGGAGGCTTGGGACAGCCCCAGTGTGTTCTCTTGCAGTTGGAGGCCAGAATTCAGGGTATCAGCAGGGCCGGGTTCCCTCTGAGACTTAACGGGGTGTGTCCTGGCCCCTTCTAGCTTCTGGGGATGCCATTGATCCCTGGAAATCCTGGGCTCACAGCTGTACCCCTCAATCTCTGCTTCTATGGTCACATGATACTCTCCTGTTGTATCTGTCTCTGTGTCTGAAACCCTCTTCTTAGGAGGACACCGGCCATATTGGATGAAGGTCCCACCCTCCTCCAGTATGACAGCATCTTAACTGGATTGCTTGACCATTTCCACACAAGGTCGTGTTCTGAGGATTAGAACTTGGACATATCCTTTTGGGGAACCCTATTCAACCCACAGTAGACCCACCTGTCAGAGAGAAGCTGCCACTGAAGGGAAGTGTGGACAGCACAGGTGAGCCTGAACCCCAGGTACTAAACTAAACTCTGGATCTGACTCCCACTCACCTCTCCAGCCTCACCTCCATCTCTCTCCCTTGCTCCACCTACAGGTGCATGTGCTCCTTCTGCCTTGAATGCACGTCCATCCCACTTGTCATCCACTACCCTACTCCGCTATCATATCAGGTCTGCGTACACCGCACTAGGTCACAGAAGCCTTCTCTAATCCCCTGGCTAGCTCAGGTGCCCTGCTCCCTGCCCCACAATCATTGCTCCCCTGTTCTAGTTTGCACAGCATCCTGGACACCAGCTTTGCAGCTCTCACTGGCATGATTGGCTGTTCTGTCTGTCTCCCCAGCAGCCTGGAGGTTCCGTGAGGATGGTCTTGAATGTCCATTCATCCCTGTGTCCCTGACACCCACACGGGGAGTAGGCACTCAAAAATATTTTTGGTGGATGGACAGATCGAGGAATGGCTCTTGAAGAACCATTTATCAACTCAAAGGTTATGCTGTCAGAAAAGCCATAGTTCCCTCAAGGCCCCAGAGCTGGCTTCATAGCATAAGGAAAAGTGGAGAAGCGCTTGGGAGCCCAAGGCAAACCAAGCTCTGGCCCCTTGGTCAGGAAGAGGTTTGGGAAAATGGTTTAATTCGAAGAGCCTGTTCCCACAGTGAGATCCTGCGGAGGCCGGGTAATTCCTCCCTGGACTACATTCTCCTCTTTCGCGGTGAGAGAAAATCAGACCCAGCAACCCCCAGGGCTGTTACAAGGAAGACCCTGCCCTCTGACATGCCCCAGGTACTAAATCCATACAGGGGTGGGTGAGGGAGGGTCTCTAACAGCCTTGGGATGGCTGAACCCAATTAGGAACCAGAAATTTGGGGAAACATTCTCCCTGCAAGGGGCTCGGTTTCTAGAATAGCAGTTTGCTGAGTTTCAAAGGAGAGTCTTAAGGGCCACCACTGCTGGAGGACAGGAAGAGGGAAGGCCCCCAGGGATGGGATGCAGCCCCTGCTGCCCATAACCCAGATGGCTCCACTTTTACCTGCTTGCACCCAGACTGGGGGTATATGTAAGGTTTCTTGCCGAAGAAAGAGGTTTTTACTGAATAGTATTAATGATCAACCTTTAAAACTCCTGACTAGAAAAAATGGTTCCTGACTTGAATTTTATGGACCAGAAAATTTACTAAATAGGGGAACTGCCTAGAGTTGGCAATGTTTTTTCCAAGCAAGGACACTACATGAAATGCAATCGTCATCTATAATCACCCATCATTTCACTTTTCAAAGGACGTTTAACACCAAAATATTTGAAGGGTGGTATTGCAAACTAAAAGGTTGTTAGGTTCACTAACATACCTCATGGAAACAGTATTGTGCTTCTTACTGTTGTTGTTGGTGTGTGTGTGTGTGTGTGTGTGTGTGTGTTTAAATCTGGCTGGAAGCTGGTTAAAAACATCGCCATGTCACAGCACTGGTCTCTGTGTCATAATTCCAGGGAGCGTGTTCAGTACCTGGATGCTGGGCCCAGCCATTAGCTGGGCATTGGGAATCCCCGCTTCCAACCCAGCTTTGTACCTCTGAGCAAGGCCCTTCCACTCTCTGGCCTCAGTTTCCCCTTCTGTAAAATGAGGGGTTGGACTCAATGATATGAGGCCCCTACCTATTCTAATCTCTATGATTCTAGAACAGAGCTTAAAAATTGGGAGCCCCCAAACCCAATACCGCCTCACACAATGTTGAAAGATTTGTGGTTAGGTGCTGACATTTATAACTTGGAGAGGTTTCTCATAAAAGTCATGGTCTTCAACTTTTCTTTGAAAAATTCCAAGGTCTAGCAGCCCCGGTCCCTCCAAGGAGGGATGCGCTCACATAAAAGGACTCGGCTCCGCGGCAGGCTTCCTGCCCACACTGCACAGCCTGAGTCTAACGCGAGGAAACATCAGACAAACCCGGATGAGGGCTATTCGGTAATGTAGCTGATCTCTACTCATCAAAGATGTCCACGTCACAAACAACCAAGCTGAGGGACTGTTCATGTTTGACATGCTGCCACATGTAATATGTGATCTTGGGGATGCAATGCCAAAAAAAAATTTGCTATCCAGGACCCTATTAGAACATTTGCTAATTAAAGTCTTGATTCAAGATCAAGTTTACTGAATCTGGTAACTCTGCGTGGTTATGTGAGGAAGTATGCAACCTAGTCTCAAATGCTTCATAAAAATAAGAGAGAACTCGGGGTGGGGGATTAGAGAGAGAAAGCAAATGTATGGCAATGTTAAAAACAGACGAGTCTGAGTAAAGGGGGTACAGGAGCCCTTTGTGTTTTCTTGCAACTTTTCTGTAAATTTGAAATATTGCAAAATAGAAAACTAAAACTAAAGATCATCATAGAATTGAGTGATTCTCAAACGTTCGCCTCAGAATCCCCTGAAGGGCTGGTGAAATCCCGGCGCTGGGCTCTCCCCGAGCTTCTGATTCAGTAGGTCTGGATGGAAGAAGGCAGGTATGTGAGTCTAGCAAGCTCTCAAAGGTGATGCTGTTGGTCCAGGACACACTTTGTGAAGCCCTGGTCCAACCCGGTTTAAACTGTGGAAGTGACCACCAAGAGAACTAGACACAGAAAGCGCTTTGTAAAAGCAGGACTGGGAGAGAGATGCGCGAGGGACCGCAGTTTTCATTATGAACCGTTCTGTATCATTCTGTTTGCTTCTGTTTGCATACTGATGCCTACGGAGCACCTCGATGAGCACCTGCCTGGCAAGTAGCGGACAGTCAGTGCATGTCAGGGACCTGCTGGGACCTGGGTTTCCAAATCGCAGTGCCAATGAGAGGCAACACAGATGCTTCCTGCGTTTGCTGGGGGCGAGGGTGGGAAAGCGGGGAGCAGCATTCTTGGGGAGAAAAGTTCTCTGGGTTACTCCTATGCTTCTGTTTGGAATTGCCGCCACTGAGTCAGGTCAGACACAATCTTCTTGACCTCTCTCCTGATTCTGAGGCGAGAACGTGGTTTTCAGGCAGCAAACTTTGGTCAAGACAGGCTCCTCCTCCCCCTCTTCCAGCGGGTAACGAACCTTGGCCTCAAGGCTCATTAAACCCCATTATATAATCACCCCCATACCGCGTCTCTTTATAACCCTTCCGGTGGCTGGTTTCTTGGGAGTAGGCAGTTCGGCTTCATCGGCCTTTATTGCTACCTGCTGCTGCCTCCTCCCCCAAATCAGGCACCCGCCTCAGCCCCAGGCACGCCAGGCCAGGCAGAAGGACAGCCGTCTGTTGCCTGGTTTCCAGGACAAAGAACAGGAGCTGCTTGGAGAAGAGATGGGGAGAGGGCAGAGTAAGATGCAGGGAGGGGAGGCATGCCGCCTAAGACACCTCCCGAAGGGCAGTATTTCATGAGACAGGGCCTCGGACAGAACGCCAGCTGGTGTCATTAGGACCAAGACAGGGACGTCCAGGGACCATCAGTCACTTGTTCCCTCCGGTGGCTGCTGCCCTGAGTGCTGGACCCCCACAGGCAGCTCATAAAGCAGCACACAGAAAACCGCGGGGGGGAAAGTACCCTGTCATTCTTCATCCCCAGGACGGATGAGCTGCAGAAGCTGGAGCTGAATTCTTGCAGCTGCCTGTCCCCCACCTCCGCCCCCAGGGATGGCCACCACCTGCGACCATGGATGCTCTGAACATCAACACTGAGTCCTGGGCGGTACCCACTGGTGAGCCAGTACAGGCGCGGCTCTCTCGGAGGCAGCCTCGAGGCCAGGCCGTTCTCCCAGCTGGGAAGTGAGACAACCTGGACAAGGACCCTCTTGAAGACAAGCAGGCTTGGTGAGGGCAGCTTTGCAATCCCACTCCGCGGGGGATGGCAGGGTGGCGGGTTCGGAATGAGTGCAAACTCCACCTCCTTCCCGACTTGGTGACCTTGGGTCAGTTCCGAAAACTCAGCCCGTTTCCTTGTCTGTAAAATGGGGGTACTCAGAGCACCTACCTTATGGAGGAGTGGGAAGCTTAAGTGAAATAATAGGTGTAAATTGCTTTAGCCAACGTGGTGGTGCCTAGAACCTTGTCAACACACAATAAATGCCAGTGGCTATTGCTATCACCGTTGCCACCACAGTCCCAGTGTACAACATCCAGCAATCGCTCCCAACGCCACCCTTTACTGAAACTTGGTGTTGGAAGCCTCAGCCCTGTGCTGGAAAACTTACATGCATTCCTCATTCTGTCCCTGCAGGCAGGGGCGGGCTCAGGGGATCCGTGACTTGCCCAGTGACACCTCAGCAACCACTGAGCTGCCATCAAGCAGAAACGCTTCTACCAGCTGGCAATGAGTGGAGCCGTCCCTTCCACCCAGGAGGCTTTTTTTTTTTTTTTTTTCATTCTGAAGAAGCCTCTTTACAGGGGTCACAGAGGCTGCCTGACGAGGCAGCTGGCATCAGAGAGACCCGTCAAGGAGTCACTGGCAAACAGCTTATCGGACCAGAAACGCGGAGGGCATCTGATCAGATGGTCCTAAGGCAGCATGGTAGGCAAGAAGGCAACGCCAAGGAAATGCAATGAAGACAGGGAGCCACGTCCACCGCGCTCTGCTTCTCTGGGGAGCCATTCCCTCCTGAGTCAGCACCTTGCACAGCACACAGTGGAAGCCCATCTCTTGTGTCTCATGGCTGCCTTGGAGGCAGATCCCTCCATACTTGGGGCTCCTGCCACTCCCTCCCTCTCCAGCTGATCAGCCCAGGGAAGTAGGACAAGCCCCAAAGAGGTGAAGTCCTTACAGCCCATCGGGGTGGCTCGGCACCCTGAGGGCCGGAGGCCCGGCCACTCTTCGGCCTAACGCTGTCTCCCAGCATTAGGGCCAGGGGGAATAAGATGGCATGTCGCCTCCCCTCACACTGAGGCCGCAGCCAGAGCTGACAATGGCAAACGGGTAGGCAGACTCGGCCTGGCAGGGACATCGCCCCAGCGGCTCTATTGCCTGGCACAGTGTGTGGGGGCCGGTGGGTGGGGAGGGCGGTTGGAGCATGGTACGATTACAAGCAGGAGGAACCAGCGCCCGGCAGCTGTGTTCTCCTAACAGCCCAGCCCAGAGTCTCCATACCAGCTTTCTAAGTGAGTTAGGAGGTGCCCAGGAGCAGCTTTGAAATAGACCCTCATGGAGTCTTTTATCATCCAGTTAGGGAAACTGAGGCCCTGGGAGGCAGAGACAGGATCTCACCGCAGGAAAGAGATGGAATCTGAGCAGGCTAGAATTGGGCCTGGGTTCAAAACCTACCACACAGGCAACACCATTCACCTTCTGAGCCTCAGTTTCCTTATCTGTAAAATGGGAATAACAATGCCTGCCTCAGAGTGTGGTCAGCCTTAACGGTGGCAAGGCAGGGACAAGGCCACACAGGCATTGGTGGCACCACAGAGACTCTGAGAGAGATTCCCACGTCCCGTGTGGAGCCTGTGCCACCACACTGCCTCATTCTGTTATTTGTCAGGGGCTGTCCACAGGGTCCAGCTACTATCTGGTTACACACTCAGTCCCCCAGGGAGGCTCCCATGCTCTCATCTATAATACTCTCTTTGGCAGGAGGAGGGATCTAAATGTGCAAGTCCATGGTTTGGTTTGGTTTTAAATAAGCCATAGGTGTTTCTGCTCTGGCCAGAACTAAAGAACAGAGCTGTGACCAACCCCTCCAAGGTGGGGCTAGAGAAAAGAGGCGAATGCGTATCCTAACAGCTGCCAACTATGAAGCACTTACTATGCAGACAGCTCGACACACACGAGCTTATTTAATCCTCACAAGCATCTGTGAGATGACTATTGTGACCCCCATTTTACAGACAAGGAGACTGAATCTCAAGAGGCCCTTCAACTTGCTCAAGGTCAGGCACAGGGCTCAAAAGTAACCAAGGTGGGACTGGAACCCAGGCACTTTCCTCCAGAACTAGGACGTCCTGCCGCCCCTCACTGTTGTCACTCATCTGCTGTCATCACGTCTTTTCCTCATCCGGGCTCACCGAGCCACCCTCCGGCGGCCACATGCCTGCCATGCAGCCCACTGTCACGGAGCAGGTCTGGTCTCTGACACGATCCCTGCTGACTAATTGGTAATTGGCTTTCTGGTGATGACGTGGGCCCGAGTGCTATTTTGGTTTGCTTTGTTCAGGGCCTGCACCCCCTGGGCCTAAACAAGCCAGGCTCTGGAACTTCCCCTGACGATGTCGGCTTGAGCCTCCCGCTCAGAGGGGATGCAGGCTCAACACCAGTAGGCTGCAACCTGAGTTCGACCTCACTCCTCCTAAGCTTGGCCTCACCCCTCCTGAGTTCCCAGGAAATAAGAGATCTTGTCTTGGCCCTGGATGGTGTCACAGTGGTTAGAACGCCAGCCTGCACACCAAAGGATCGCTTGTCCAATTCCAGCCAGGGACATGTATTATACCTGAGTTGCAGGTTCGCTCCCAGGCCACCAGTGGGGTGCGTGTGGGAGGCAACCAGTCAGTGTGTTTCTCTCTCCCTCCCTCTCCCTCTTCTTCGTTCTCTCCACCACCTCCCTCCCTTACACTCTCTCTGAAAATCGTGGGGAAAATATCCTCAGGTTAGGGTTAGCAACAACAACAGAAAGATTTTGTCTTGGCCAGAAGACTAGTTGGGCTTTTCTCAGGGGCTCGCCTCTGAAAACGGCTGAGCCTGTTCTGCAAAACGGGCCTCTATAAGGAGATTAAGTGCCTTCTAAGACCTCTGCCCTGATCGCCAGAAAGTTCCATTTCCGCTCTGAGTAATAACAACTTTATCTGCAGCAGAATCCACAGGAGCAGAATGTAAACCACCTTGGGCCATGCTCAGCCCAGTGTGAACTCAAATACATCTTGGAGATGTAAAGGTTATACTGTGCTGACCTGCGTGTGGGAGGGGTGAAATAACAAAATATAATCACAGCAGCCTTATCCACAACAGAAAGAAAAAGGCCGGGACCGGCAGCTGAGAAACAGGAGAGAGAAAAAGCTAACATTTCCATCCTTGAATACCCTCTGTTATCCCTACACACCTGCAGGGCCAATGGCAACAGCCAGTCGGCCTGGAGCGCTGATGACACCCTTTCCCCAGCATCCATTCAAAGAGGCGGTGTGTGGCGCAGGTGGGAGGTGGCAGGCAGACGCAAACGAGGCATATTTGGCGAACATTTCAAGAGCGTTTTCACCGAAGAAAAGGAACACGGGGCGAGCGTGCACCTGGCAGAGGCACAGCCCGGTGCGGTGACTTACTTGCGGAAAAGTTGGCCTCGCTGTGGACCGGAGGGGTAGAGGGCAGGAAGGGCCCTTGTCCCACGAAGAAGGAGCGGAGGGAGCGCTCGCAGAGGAGAGGGGAGCGCTGCTGAGCTGGGATGTTCTCACAGCTGCCCACGCTGGTGTGGATCTTGAGGTTCAAGGGCTTGCTTTTCTTCTTGGCTCTGGAAGGGAGACAGAGAGAGGGAAGTGGATGCATACACACACAAGATGAGAGCAGGGAGTGCCAATCTCCTTAGCATGGTGCCCAATACCCACTCCCCCCTTTACTGGGCCCTGTGGCCCCCCCACCCCGTTTCTCACCTCCTACCCTTTGCTTATTCTGTCCCCAATGCCAGGAATGCCATCCTCTTCTTTGCCTGGTTAATCCCCACCTGCCTTTTTTTTTTTTAATTTTTATTTATTAAGTCCATTGGGGTGACATTGGTCAACATGAACATACAGGTTTCATGTGTGGGTTTCTATGTTATAAGATCTATATGTTGCACCGTGTACCCACCATCCAAAGTCAAATCTCCTGTCACCTTATATTAGGACCCCCTTCTCCCCCCAACCCCTTCCCTCTGGCTACCACCACACTGCTGTTTGTGTTCTTAAGATTCGGTTTTATATCCCACATATGAGTAAAATCATATGGTTCTTAGCTTTTTCTGACTTATTTCACTTAGCATAATGCTCTCAAAGTCCATCCATGTGGTGCAAATGGCACTGTTTCATCCTTTCTTATGGCTGAGTAGCGTTCCCTTGTGCACATGGATAAAGATGTGGTCCCTATGCCCACTGGTCCTTTATGACTTGTCTCTGGGGTCCTCCCCTCAGGAAGCCATCCCTGACACCCCAATGCCCCAGCAGGGCTAAGTGTCCTCCGCTTGAGTTGGCTGTTCATCCTCAATCCTCCTAAAACAGTCTATATATTTCTGTGGCTGTACTTTCCTATTTTCCAAATTTGCTCTTTCAGTTTTTATCATCCAAGTGGACTGTGAGTCTCTGAGGGCAAGGATGTATTGTTCATTTCTCTGTCCTTGGCAAGGATGGCACAAACCCCACACACAGTAGGTGCTCACTGAATGCTTACTCAGTGATTGATCTGGATTAAGACTCTGGCACTTACAACATTGCATTCTAATACTGTCTTCCACACTCAATTGCGGGCTCCTTGAGGTCAGGAAGCTGTGGTTTTCGTTGTTGGATCTCTCAGATACTTGCTTGGCACCCACTGAATAGAATGAACCTCCCCAGCTGGTTTGGTAACACATCCCCACTTCCAAAGAGCTTAGATGATCAGTTTATGAGCGTTTGGTTTAAAATGGCATCCAAAGCTAACCTCCCTGCTCTTCTCCCCCCCTCTCCACAGCACCCCATTCAGGTCTGGCCAGGAGTTGGGTGCCCTCTTGTGGCCAAAGTGAACCCTCCTTGCAAATTTCCAAGTTCTGGGTGGAGCGCCCAGGAAGGTGTGTTCATATAGGACTGGAGGGCTCCCAGGTGAGCAGCCCTGCCCAGGCAGCCTGCTGCTCCTCTGCTGTAAGGAGCTCAGGGGTGCCCGCAGAGTGGCCCCCTTCCAGGGCCTGCGGTCAGCCCTGCATGTCATCTTCCCAGAGCCTGTGACCAGGCCCAGGACGTGCCTCCCACTGCAGCAGCACCTGTTGGTGGCTCTCCCTGCCCAAGGCAGAGAAGAGAAGGAAGCAGGGAAGGGGTGGCATTCATTTCACATGAGTGTCCAGTGGTACAGATCCAAAGAGCGGTGTCATTTTAAGAGTGAAACTCTCAGGCCCTGGGGTCAGGGAGACCTGACTGTAACCCCAAAAGAGTGCTCTCACCTCTGTGCCTCAGTTTCCTCAACTGGACAGTGAGAAAAATAACAGTGCCTAACTATGGAGGATGTCATGACAATTCTACGCGATCGTGCGCCTGGCACAAGGCCCACCACAGAACAAGGATTCAGGTCACCCGTTGTTTTTGTTTTTTGTTTTTTTTAATATATTTTATTGATTTTGTACAGAGAGGAAGGGAGACAGATAGAGAGTTAGAAACATTAGAGAGTTAGAAACATCGATGAGAGAGAGTCATCGATCAGCTGCCTCCTGCACACCCCCTACTGGGGATGTGCCCACAACCAAGGTACATGCCCTTGACCGGAATCGAACTCGGGACCTTTCAGTCCCCAAGCCGACGCTCTATCCATTGAGCCAAACCGGTTTCGGCAGGTCAACCGTTGTTAACGTCACTATGACCAGGTTAAATTCGGTGTCTGTGTAGCATGGGAAGAACCTCACAGAAGCCAGACATTGAAGCCAGGCTGTGTTATTCACCTAAAACATCTACCAACTCTCAACTCACTCCCCCTGGCAAGTGAAAAGGGCACAGTCAAACCCTTTAGCCAGAGGTACTGTTGTCCTCCCCAAACCATTGGCGGGAACCTTGAGGGCCACCAAGTGACGAGGCCACATCCTTCTACAACAAGCATGTCAAACTCAAAGGCTAACATGGGCCAAATAGACGAGGCATGTGGCCTGAGGACCACAAGTCTGACATGCTTGTTGTACAAGGAGAACCAAGTCTAATCCAGCACAAGTTTAACAGTAGCTTAATGAGAGTCCAATTGCCTTAAACAGATGGGGCAGAGAAGGGGTGTATATAAACAAATGATAGTCAGACAGATGGATGGATTAAAAAGATGAATAAATAGATGGGTAGGTGGGTGGGTAGATGGATGAATAGAAGGAGGGGTGGAGGTAAGAATGGATAGATGGGTGGATGGATGGAAGGATGGAAGGGAGGAAGGGAGGAGGGATGGAAGGAGGGAGGGCAGAAGGGAGGGAGGGAGAAAGAGAACATGGAAGGAAGGATGAAAATGGAAAGAGTAAATGAATAAAGGACGGAGAGGATGGGAGGAAGGCAGGAAGGAAGCATAGGATCCTGGAGGACAGACACAGCTTATTTTTCTTTTTCTAGCCCCTGGCCACCCCCTGCCTAGGTCTCTGGCTGGCTCTGCACACAGAAGGCTCTAGCTCAGCACACATTAGCCAGCTGCCTCTCAGCGCTCTCACCACAAAGAACACCAAGGGACCTCCCCATCTGGTGTTTCGTCGCTGCCCCATTTCCTGCTCCAAGGGTCTGTTGGGCTGCGGGTTAAGGAGAGCCACCAGCTCACATGGCCTCTTCACCCTCAGCTTCCTTGAGTGTGGGGTTGTGTCTTCTTGAACTCAAGAGCCATAACCCGGCCAAATCCCTCAGCATTTCATTAGCAATGTCTGGAGTGTCTGGCCTGGCCAGTTGAGAGGAAATGACAGGGTTGGGAACAGGCAAGGTCCTTGCAGGCATGGTGGGAGGACAGGCGTGAGCTCACATTCTCCCACACCACCCTGTGCAGCACTACGCGCTAATCCGTTTATTGGGACACAACCATTTCCCAAAACTGGAACAAATGCCTGCTGGTCTTCCACGTGGCTCAGTGAGCTGTCCAGCCTCTCTATCCGCCCTTTAGGTCCTTTGCAGTTGACCTGGTCTGATGACCTACCAGGAGGCCTCCGGGAGAGGCCCTCTTCGAAACCAAAGAATAGCACCAGCTCTTGGGTGAGAAGGGAGGGGCATGGACCTTCAATTCAGGTGCTCAGGTTCCAGACAAGTGGGAGGCTTAAAAAAACAGGGGCCTGCCTGGCTGGTGTGGCTCAGTGGCTGAGCAATGACCTATGAACCAGGAGGTCCTGGCTTGATTCTCGGTCAGGATACATGCCTGGGTTGTGGGCTTAATGCTCAGTGGGAGGAGTACAAGAGGCAGCCGAACAATGATTCTCTCTCATCATTGATGTGTCTATCTCTCTCTCTCCCTTTCTCTCTGAAATCAATAAAAATATATATTTAAAGAAAAAGAAAAAAACCAAGGGCCTGGTAAGTCTAACACAGGGAGGATATGTCCAATGCCTGAGGTGCAGGCAAGCCTCAGATGCTGGCTACCCAGCCAGCCTCCCAGGGCCACCCAAGGCTCAGGTAACCAGGGCCATAAGTGGCCTTCCCCTTATTGCCAGGATGCCTCCCACCCCTGTGGGTTCCTGGACTGTGAGAGAGGCAGGCCGGGCTGAGGGATCCCCGCTCCAGTGCATGAATTTTTATGCACCGGGCCTCTAGTTACATATATACTTTCTATATATATATATATATATATATATATATATATATATATATATATATATATAGAGTATATAAAAATTTTCATATATATGTGTATGTACACGTATATATATATATATATATATATATATATAGAGAGAGAGAGAGAGAGAGAGAGAGAGAGAGAGAGAGGGAGAGAGAGAGAGAGAGGGGGAGGGAGGGAGGGAGGGAGGGAGGGAGGGAGAGAGAGAGAGAGAGGGGGAGGAGGGAGCCTGGTGAATAAAAATTCACACACTGGAGGAGGGGGCCTCTAGAGTGTGTGTGTGTGTGAGTGTATGTGTGTGTGTGTGTGTGTGTGTGTGTGTGTGTGTGTGTGTAGAGAGAGAGAGAGAGAGAGGCCTGGTGAATAAAAATTCATGCACTGGAGAAGTGGCTCATCACATACACGCCCATTTTACAGCTGTGCTTGCCCAGACCCAGAGCTGTCTAGGCCATCAGTTTCAGGATTAGCTGGGGAGAACCAATCTTTCACTCACAGCCCGGGCATCTTGCCAGAAGGCTGGTCTTGGCCAGTTCTTGACTTGGACATGGACAATGTTGCCTCTGCCCCATGGAATAATCCAGAATCCATGGCCCCCTCTCCAGGCAAACACCACGGTCGGCCGGCCCAGCCTTCCCCACCTCTCTGAGCTCACCCAGACAGCTGGGGCTCTGCCTCCCAGGCCTGCTCTGTCCTGGCATCCAGGCCCGCTGATCTTCCTGCCTCCCTGTGATTAGCGACTAATCTTATTTTTTTTGTTCCTCGACCCATAAATCAGTTACAGACCAAATATTTACACAGGCCATCATTTCCGACTAAACCAAGGCTCATGACAGCCCTCATTATTAAAAAGGATGACTGATTTGGGGCAGAGATTTCGCGGGCTTGTGGTTGGATGTTTTCTTTAAGGTTTCTTTCCCCATCCCCTTGCCTAAAAAAAAAAAAAAAAAAAAAACAATTTCCAAGAAAAACTGGTTCAGAGATCTGCTCTCACTGTCTCCATGGAACCAGGGGGACATGGTCAGACTTCAAAGTGCTGGCCTGTGCTGGCTTCTCCCCACTTCTCTGGGAACTTTCTCTGGCCGCCCCCTGAGCAGGGAACATCTGACTCTCAAACATCCCCTAAATCGGGAACCCTAAAGAAGAGAGGGGGAGGGGCCAGGAAGGGGAAATTGGACAGCATCGTCACTCTCAGCCCAGGACACCCGGGACCGAGGGAAGCCATGTGTTGAGTTGGTAAGATCACCCGGTGGGGCAGCAAGAGGCTTTGTCATTTCTTAACAAGTCACCTTGGGCTATGAGGCTGGTTTTTCCTCCGGTCAAGTGCAGGGATTTGCTAGGTGGTCTCTGTCCCTTTCTGCCCCATGTATCTTGGTTTTTATTAAGCTGCCATTCATTGAGCCCTCACTATATGCCTGGCCTTGTGCTAAGCATTCTACAGGCATTAACTCATTCTGTTCTTTGTTGTTGTTAAGCCTCACCTGAGGATATGTTTCCATTATTTTTAGAGAAAGCAGAAGAGAGGGGGAGAGACAGAGAGAGAAACATTGATATGAGAGACACACCCAATCGGTTGCCTTCCCCATGTGCCCTGACCAGGGCCAGGGATTGAACCTGCAACCGAGATACGTGCTCTGGACTGGAATAAAACCTTTCGTCCACAGGCCTACACTCTACCCACTGAGCTTAACCGGCCAGGGTTCATTCTGTTCCTTAACATGGGGTTTGTCACCTTCAGATGAAGAAACAGAGGGTCAGTGACTTACCAGGACCTCAGAGCATAAAAGGGGTAGAGGAAAGATTTGAACTTGGCTGTCTGACCCCAACTCTCTTAGAGTTAAAATACATTGCAGCCTCCCGAGGACCTGGTTCTGCTGCTTGGCCCACTTCAGCAAGGAACATGCGAGGAAGCACCCTCGCATGTTGACTCCCATCTCCTGAGGTCTCCATGTGAATGCATCCGGGGTAAGATCCAAAGAGAATGCAGGAATGTCTGCTTAGTGGGAGCCGGCAAAGGGCTCTCCCTCTGCAGGGCAGCTGAAAATACTTTTTCAGGCAAACTGAGATTTTGTCACTATTGAATATTTCACCAGAGCTGCTTTATGCTAGGAAAAATGAATGGATAGTGATTCTAAAGAGGCAATATTTCAATCTAGCAATTCTACGAGAAACACACTGAAATGTGTCCATCACAGCCTGAGAGACAAACAGGAGCATCTACCTACTGTGGAGGGCTTGGGGAGAACTCAGACTTAAGTTCCTGGGGCCGGCTGGGTGCCCGCCAGCCACCAATCCTCAGCTGCTCTTAGTGTCCTAACTTGTAAAGTCTCACCCTAGAAGCTCTTCCGTCCTCACAGTGATGTCTCTCCCCTTCCTGCAGACCTATGGCGTGACCTTGGGCAGGGCAGGCTCTGCCGGCTCTGAGTCCTCCTGTTTAGACAATGGGATCACCCCTCCAGACCTTCCATGCACCCTGGCTTCTGTGGGGGCAGATGCATCAGCACTTGCTGAGCAGAGGGCACAGTAAAACTTCAGCTGGTGTCGCCCCAGCAGCATGGCATTTCCACTAAGTCGCTCATGACTGTCTGACGGTGACTCTGAGAAGAAAGTCTGGAACTCGTATTTTCATGTGAGTGTGAAGAACTGTTGCCTGAAATCTGTGTTGTTGCTTTTTCCAGCCAGGGCCTTCAACCTGCTTTCAGCTTTTGCTGATGTGGGAAGAAAACTCACTGCCAATCAACGCATTTAGTGTGATTTCATCTATATAAACATAAACATAAACATAAATATAAACATAAACATAAATATAAATATAAGAATGTAATTATTTATAAACACACCTACATGTTTGAATATATTTACTTTATATTCCTGTAATATATTTAAGGTCACAGAAAAAGAATTGAAAAGGTTTCCACTGAGAAAGACAATGGAAGTAAGGGGGATGGGGGAACCTCCAAATTTGACAACGTGTATGAATCTTTTTAAAAAAATATATTTTATTGGATTTTTACAGAGGAAGAGAGAGGGATAGAGAGTTAGAAACATCGATGAAAGAGAATCATAGATCAGCTGCCTCTTGCACACCACCTGCTGGGGATGTGCCTGCAACCAAGGTACGTGCCCTTGACCAGAATCGAACCCGGGACCCTTCAGTCCGCAGGCTGACACTCTATCCATTGAGCCAAACCAGTTTATGAATCTTCTGCAGTGACAATGTCTACCATGTCTTCAATGCATGTGTAATCTACACTAATAAAAGAGAAAGATGCAAATTGACCTTACCTTCATGATGTTGATCGACCAATCAGGAGTGAGTATGCAAATTAACCCAACAAATATTGTGGGTTAATTTGCATACACAGGCACCCAGCAGCAGGTGGGCAGGGCGCTTGTGTCGTCACCATGGCAATGACCCAGGTATTTCACCCTGCCCAGAGTGGGAAGGCAGAAAGGCAGCTCTGGGCCGGAGCAAAGGCTGTGCCGGCAGCCAGGCAAGGAAGGCCCATTCTGCACCAATCTTTGTGCATCGGGTGTCTAGTTTGTAAGGAAGGCAAAAGCAAGGAGGGCAGAAAGGAAGAAAAGGAGGCTGTATATCAATAAAACTTTATTTTAAAAAATAGGCAGTGTGATAACTTTGGTCCACAAGCCATGATTTTCTGATCATTAGTCTCAATATCAATTCCAATTGGACTGATGGCTGCCAGAGGAGAGGAGGGAAGGGATTGAGAAGTAAAAACTAGTAGTTACAAAACAGCCCCAGGGACCTAACGTATAGCACAGGGAATACGGTCAACAGTAGGTGTCAGGTGAGTGTCTGAAACATCAGGGGACAATTGTGTAAAGTATGTAATTGTCTAACTGCTATGCTCTGTGCTCAAAACTAGTACAAAGTAATATTGAATGTCAACAATAATTGGAAAATAAAATATCAGCTCCTGGATATAGGGTTATGGCAGTTTTGGTAACTATCCCTGACATCCAGGACACACCTTGGCACACAGTAGAAACTCAAGAAACAGTTGTTGAAAGAATGAATAAAACCCAGCCTCTCTCTATACACCTGGAAAACTAACAATTCAACTGTTATCCTAAGCCCTTGAAGGGGAATGTGGCTGTTACTCCTTTAACTGATTTTAACTAATTGTTGCCAGCATGCAGGTTAATGAAACTGACTGATCTTAAAAAACAAACAAACAAAAAACCCTGAAATAAACCAGTTGGAAAAAGAATAAATATCACATGATCTCACTCATATGTGGGATATAATGATCAACATAAATAAAAATAGATCCAGAGACAAATGGCAGGGGAGGGCAGGGGATAGAGATCAACCAAAGGACTTGTATGCATGTATATTAGCATAGTCCAGTGTTTCCCAAAGTGTGGTACGCGTACTCCCAGGGGTACAGAAAGAATTTGGTGGGGGTACGCATTGCACAGGAGTTTGGTGGGGATATGCACTACACCGTGCTTAGCTGGGCCTAATTCTACGTTCTCATGAGAACGAGGGGTACTCAGCGTTATGAAAATTATAGAAGGGGTACACATATGTAAAAGTTTGGGAAATACTGGAAGCAATGGACACTGGGGCAGTGAAGGCTTTCCCTCGGAAGTGGGAGTGGCAGAGGGAGGGGGGGTCAATCAGGGGAAAAGGATACATATGTAATACTTTAAACAATAAAGAAATAAAATAAAAATAAAAGAAATTAACAAAACAAAACAAAACACCTGCTAGCTGGTATAGCTCAGTAGCTGAGCATCGACCCATGAACCAAGAGATCATTGGTTTGATTTCCGGTCAACGCACATGCCCAGGTTGTGGGCTTGATCCACAATAGAGGTTGTTCAGGAGGCAGCTGATTGATGTTTCTATCTCTCTCTATCCCTCTCACTTCCTCTGGGGCACTTTGCTGGCTTAGAAAACAGAGCAACAAGGCCGATGGCTTCTGCTCAGCATCGAGAGAGGTTTCTCAGCCTGCACCAGGCACAAAAGCTGGTCCGTGGTCCTGTGGGTGCCCAGATCTGCGGGCAGAGGCTCCCATCTCCAAGGAAACTGCATCTATAAATGCCACATGGTATTTTTCAACCATAGGCAAACATTCTGATTCAGAGGAAAAATCTACAAACTTTCGCTCCAAATAGGGACAGGGCTTCAGGGGGAGCCTGACATGGTGGGGGTCAAGGCAGCAAAGGCGACTTTCAGATATATATATATTTTAATACATTTTTATTGATTTCAGAACGGAAGGGAGAGAGAGGGGGAAACATCAATGATGAAAGAAAACCACTGACTGGCTGCCTCCTGTATGCTTCCCACTGGGGATCGAGTCTGCAACCCAGGCCTGTGCCTTGAAGGGGAAGTGAACCATGACCTCTTGGTTCATAGATCGACGCTCTATCTCTAAACCATGGCGGCCAGGCCTGCAGGTGAATTTTTAAAGCAAGGGGAATCTGCTGCACTTTGGACGCTTTGTTCCATGGAGCCCTGGCTACTGGCATTTCAACAGGCAGACCGGGGAGTAGTGCCAAGTACAAACCAGTAAGCCTTCCGAGTCTGGCCGTTGCAGAGAAAGACCGCAGCAATGGACACTGAGTCCTGGCCCTCCCCTTGCTCCACGAACCTGGGAAACCGGGTACGAGGCTCCCTCCCTCCTCTGCCTGAATATGCAAATGCTCCTGCCCTTCAGCAAAGGATGAATTATGCATCAGGTTGGGCAGGTTGACAGAGACAGGCAGCTGCCCACCAAAGGCCACTAAGGTACAAACAGAGCCGTCACATCAAGATGTTGCAAAAGGCCCCTCTGCCCCCACTCGCCTCGGCACAAATCTCTGGGCTATGTGGCTGTCTCCATCCCTGTCCACAGCGTCCATCCCAGCTCGCTTGTGGATGCAAATGCATCTAGAGAGGTAGTATATGTCATGGGCCAAGCCGTGAGCTGAAAATTAAATCAAGGAGTGGAGTAAAAATCACACTAACAGAAGTTTCACCATCTCTCAGGGACCTCCCCATGCTGGGCACTGGGATATGCATTTCCCCAGCATGACCTCCAATCTTAGAGCCAGTGTGGGAGGAGGGGATCATGTCCCCACGGGACAGAAGAGGAAACTGGGGCAGGGAGAGTGGAAGCTGCTTGTCCCAGGCCCACAGAGGTGTGTGCTCCTTCACCTCTGCAGGTTGTCACTGACACCATCAGGCTGGAAGGAGATGACGAATGTGGAGGGTATGGAACAAAAAGACGGCCAACCCAATGACAAAATGGACAGAAGGCTTGAATCAACATTTCTCCAAAGCCGAAACTGGTTTGGCTCAGTGGTAGAGCGTCGGTCTGCGGACTGAAAGGTCCCGGGTTCGATTCCGGCCAAGGGCATGTACATTAATTGCGGGCACATCCCCACTGGGGGATGTGCAAGAGGCAGCCAGTCGATCGTTTCTAGCTCTCTATTTCTCTCCCTTCCTCTCTGTAAAAAATCAATAAAAAATATATTTTAAAAAAACACACACAAAAAAAAACATTTCTCCTAAGAAGATATACAAGTGGCAGCCAACGGGCACTTGGAAAGATGCTCAACATCATTAGTCATTAGCAAAATGAAAAGTAAAGCCACACTGAGATACTACTGCACACCCACTAGGGTAGCTATGATTAAAAGAACGGAAAGTAAGTACTGATGTGGAGAAATAGGAACCCCCGCACATTGCTGTGGGGAGGAAAAGGGGTGCAGCTGCTATGGAAAGAACGGCTGCCTCTTTAGAAAGGTAAACAATCACCGTGTGACACAGCAACACTCCTCCCGGATACACATCTAACAGAATTAAACTCTCAAACAATTACGCGCATGCATGTTCAGGCAGTGTTACTACCAACAGTTACAAGGCAGAAACAGCCCAAACGTCCATTCGTGGATGGATGAATGTATTGTGGCAAATCCATACAAAGGGATATTGTTCAATCTTAAAAAGAAGGACACTCTGACGCACGCTGCAGCATGGATGAGGCTGAGGGCATTACGTTGAGGGGAAGAGGAGAGTCACATAAGGACAACTCTTCCATGACTCCACCCACAGGAGGTACTCCGCACAGTCAGTCACAGAGAAGGGAGGCAGAATGGTGGTTTCCGGGCTGGGGGAGGGGAGGATAGGGACCGAGCTTCCGTTTAGGGGGATGGGAAAAGTTCCAGGGACGGACAGCAGTCATGGCCACAGAACGTTAATATGATTCAGGCATGGTCGGCATACCTGAAAATGGTTAAAATCACAACCGAGATGAAATGGGGAGGAGGGCCCTGTGGGAAAAAGAGGGGGGAAGAGAGAGAGAGAGAGAGAGAGAGAGAGAGAGAGACTCTGACTTGGAGAGGTAACTGCTTTTCTTTAAGACTAAAGGGAAGGCCATTTCCTGGGAAAAGGGAGCTGAGCTGGGGGAGGAAGCTGGAGGGAGGAAGCCACACAGTGAGAGAAGCCATCAGCTGGCTGGGTCTATTTCCCGTCCACCTCTCCACAGCTGTCACACACCTTATCTAGCTGAGTGCTCTCCGCCTGCTCAGACCCGATTTAATTGGATGTCCAGGGCTCCCCAAGTGCCAAGAGCAAATGCCGAGGTGGTGACCATCAGTGACGGAGCTGGGGACCCAGGTTGGCTGAAGTGCAGCAAAGCACCGCCTGCCCCCCGGGAGGCTGCCGGCCACCGCCTGGGGTTCCTGGAGTCCCAGGCCACACAGTCGCTGCAGTCTCTGCACTGGAAGGGAGCCAGTGAACGGGGAACCCTGAATAAGAGCGGACACCCAGAGGCATAGCGTGTGCCAGCTTTCAGAAATAACCAGGGCCCTGATCATCTCAGAATGCCTGAGCTGTGCCTGCAGCAGAGTTCTGCAGTGGACACCAGGAAAAATGCAGACTGGAGTCAGACAAACCTGGAATGCTGCTCTGCACCTTGGATTCTCTCCTGTAAGAGGGGTGGCCTCTTTCCTAGCGTGGCTGGAGGCAGTATCTGGAGTTCATTTAGGGTGTGGGCTCGGAATAGGAACCCAGCTCAGCAGCAATCGGCAGCTCCATTTCAGCGAGGTTGCCTAATCTCTGCAGCAAAGGGACCGGACTGAGGTCGATAGTGCCATTCCCACAGGGACTCTTCTCACTCGGGTCCTCCCTGGGACTAGCTAGTATGTCCATTAGTGAGGGACTGGGGCCATCCAAAGACAACTGTGACCTCCCCTTGCCGTGTCCAGGTGACACCAAGAAACCCCTATGACACTGGACCCAGGAGGTCACCTCGCAGAGCCTCAGCCTCCACACCTGTAAAATGGACTAACTGTAATGCCCACCTCCCTGGGTTGCTGGGAGGGTTTCCTGAGATAACACATGTCACCTCATGGCACACACAGAGCATGACATATGCAGCAGGATAGACAGGTGAAGGGCTCCAGCTGCCACAGGCACCCAGGGGACTAAGCCAACTTCGATGCACTTTTAACCATTTTACAGGACATGGGGGTGCGGGGGGGAAGGTCCACTAAAGAGCTCCCAGCACAGGCAGCAAGACACTGCTCTCCTTGTCCTCCTTGTCCCTGGTGCAGGGAGCTACGTGAGTTCTTTCTCCCCAGATACCCACACGCTCGGGCTCTTTATGGTTCAAGTTCAATTTGGTTTTCTTGTAAAAGGATGTCCACACAGTTTTAAAGTGTTACTACAGCCCAGGAAGGTCCATAATGAAAAACAAAAGGTCCCTCAGGAGGAGGGGGAGCTGGGAATGTTCAGATTCTTCATCTGGGCGCTGGTTACATGGGTATGTTTCTCTGACAAAAATTCAAGGAGCTATTTACACTTATTAAGGCGCATTTTTGTGGGCATGTGTTAGATTTCAACAAAAAGAGTGTTAAGTCCCTTGTTGCGGGTTGAATTGTGTCTCTCTCCCCACCCCCAAGAAATGTTAAAGTCCTGACCCTCAGACCTAAGACGATGACTTTATTTGGAAATAGGGTCACTGAAGATGTAATTGGTTAAGTTTAGATGAGGTCATATTGGAATAGATATGATTTGTGTCCATATAAAAAGAGAAACTTCGGGCCCACAAGTGCACATAGGGCAGACGATGTGAGAGACAGGGAGGCACCACGTGAAGATAAAAGCAGAGGTGGGGCGATGCTTCTACCAACTATGGAATGCTAAAGATGCCAGCAAGCCACCATAAGCTAAAGAAGAGGCCTGGAACAGACTTGCTCGGCAGGAACCAGCCCTGCCAGCACTTGGTTCTGGACTTGGAGCCTCCAGCACTGGGAGATGGTTTGTGTGGGCTAAGCCATCCCATGTGCAGTACTTTGCTTTGGCAATGGCATCTCTGGGAACTAATATTGCCCCTTTGTCCCTCCCTCTGATTCTCAGTGAGGCTCCGAGAGGTCCCGCTGTTAATACTTTTTTTTTTTTTTTTTTTTTTTGGTTAATCCTTATCTGAGGATATTTTTCCATTCATTTTTCCTCACTTGATTTTACCTTTTTAATTATTACATTTTTATTTTTAATCAGTATTATTACTACTACTATATTACCTTTTTTTTTTTTAAAAGATGTATCATTTTATCTTCTCATTATTTTGGGATTAGTGTTCTACATTCTATATTCATCTTTCCTTTAGCATCATTTTATCTATCTCAACTTTACCTTTGTGCCAACACTCTCTTCTTCACTTTTCCCCTTTTTTTGTCCTGTTTCTCTTACCCTATTCCTGCTTTAGATTTTCCCTATTCCTTCATTTTACCCCGTTAAAATTTCACCCTACTTATATATCTAATTTCCAATCCCCTGCTCTAAGATATCTCTCTCTTCTCTTTCTTCACTATACAAATTGTGGGTTTTTTTCTCTGTCCTTTTGTTGTTGTTTGCTTGATTGTTTATATTGTTTTTTATGCTTGTTTGTGAAACTATTTCGCTTTTTCTTTTTGTTTTTGTTTGTTTTTTTGTTTTGTTTTTTTTGCTTCTGTTTTCCTTCACCTCATTTGATATTAGTTGTTGTTTGTAGTTTGCATTCATCTCTAGGTATTAGTTGCTGGCATTTGTTGGGATTAGTGGCTATTCCATTGGAGTTTTCTCCCCATATAAAAAGTTTTTATCCTCTTCTTTTTTATTCTCTTTCTTTTTTCTCTTACTTTTTTTCCATTTTCCAATTTCATTTTTGCACTCTTTGTTGTTGGTTTGTTTTTTTGTTTTTTTTGTTTTTTGTGTTTTTTTTTTCCTTTTCTTCTTCCTTTCTTATCCCCTAATTCTCTTCTCTCTGGTAGTCACCTTTATTTGGGGTTATTAGTATCATGAATACATTTGTGTTCAATGCCTTGAGCATTGTGCCTTGTTGTATTTTGTGCCTTTAAGTCAATGCAGGAGAGAGGGAACTACATAACCAGACACCCACACCCGGAGAAGAGAGATCATGGGGAGACAAAAAAACAACCCACATATGAAAGAAAAGGAGGCATTATCAGAAAAGGAAATAAGTGAAATGGAGGCAAGCAACCATTCAGAGAAATAGACATAAGGTGGATGAGAAGAATGGAAGACAAGTTCAACAATATGTGCAAGAACCAAGAGGAAATGAAGAAGAACCAAGTAGAAATGAAAAATGACATCACTGCTATAAAGAACTCAATAAAAAGCATCAACAACAGACTAGAAGAAGCAGATGACCGCATCAGTGAGATAGAAGACAAGGTAAGAAAAAAAAATACCAAAGCAGAGCAGCTTCTAGAAAAATAAATTAAAAAGCAGGAAGAGAACATAAGGGAACTTTGGAACAACACAAAACAAAACAACATTCACATAATCAAGATGCCAGAAGGAGAGGAAACTGAGCAAGGAATAGAAAACCTGTTTGAAGGAATAATGACAGAAAACTTCCCTGATATAGGGAAGAAAAAACTCACACAAATCCAAGAAGCTCAAAGAGTCCCAAACACAATGAACCTCAAAAGACTGATGCCAAGACACATTATAATTAAATTTGCAAACACCAATGACAAAGTAAGAATCTTAAAAGCTGTCAGAGAGAGACAGAAAGTTACCTACAAAGGACTCCCCAGCAGACTAGCAACTGATTTCTCAACAGAAACACCTCAGGCCAGAAGGGAATGGAATGAAATGTAGAAAGTCATACAAAGGAAGGGACTAAGAATATTGAACCCTCCTTCACTGCTGGTGGGAATGCAGACTGGTGCAGCCACTGTGGAGAACAGTATAGAGTTTCTTCAAAAAACTGAAAATGGAACTCCCATTTGACCCAGTAATCCTACTTCTAGGAATGTATTCCAAGAAACTAGAAACACCAATCAGAAAGGATATATGCACCCCTAGGTTCATAGCAGCACAATTCACCATAGCTAAGATTTGGAAACAGCCTACAGGCCCATCAGCAGATGAGTAGATTAAAAAACTATGGTACATTTACACAATGGAATACTACTCTGCTATAAAAAAGAATGGATGGAACTGGAGAGCATTATGCTAAGTGAAATAAACCAGGCAATGAAAGAAAAATACCACATGATTTCACTCATTTATGAAAAATGAAGAACATTCTAAATTGATGAACAAAATGATAGATACAGAGGCAGTAAAACACTGAGCAGTCAAATTACAGCGGGAAAGCTGGGGAGTGTTGGCGGGGGGGGAAGGATCAATCGAAGAACTTGTATGCATGCATATAAGTACAACCAATGAACACAAGACACTGGCGAGGTGGGATGAGGGCATGCAACAAGGGGAAGGGAAGGCTGAGGGAAGGTCAATGGGGGGGAAAGAGGAGATATATGTACTATTACGTGTAATACTTTAAAAAATAAAGTAGGGATTCTTATTCTCTCATTTTACAGATGGGGTGTAGAGTGACCCACAAAAAGCCATACAGCTCCAGAGTGGTGGAGGTAAGATTTGACCACAGCTATGTTCGCTCCCAGAGCCTGCGGACTTGACCCCTCCACTCACCGCCTCCACATTCTATGTGACGGTGACCTTCATGGGTCTGACCTCAGCATCATCGTAGAGTGAGGTCCTTAATGAAATGCAAAGTAAAGGCAGCCAGCTGTAAGCATCAAATTGCCTTTCTTATTTATTCTCCCTGCAGAGGACTGGCCTGCTTGTTATAAATAATAATAATAAGTCAGTGAAAAATGATGCTGCCTGGTGCCATAGAGATACATGGAGATGGAATAAGCCTGTCCGGGCTCTAATGGGCTTCCTGCCACTGGGTGTGCTTAACTAGGTGAGGACACTATTAACTGCACTGATGAAGACATTTATTTACAGGAAAGCCACAGAATGAGGGAACCGTTGTGTGGGAGCAAATGTCGGCACTACTCCAATGGCTGGAACGTCCTCTTACCGGGCTTTGTACAACTCAGCGCCAGTGCCATCACACAGGGCAACTCTGAATACCTGGCTCTGGATGATAAAAAGGGTCGTCCAGTTTACCTCCATTTGCTTTCAGCACCCCTCCCTCCACCACTCCAGGACAAGCCCCCAATCTCTCTCACCAGGTGATGAAGAAAAAACCTCTTAGTGCTCCTGAAGGCTCACCAGTCCTCTCTCCGTGCTATAGGAAACGTTTTAAAAGTTTAAAGCTGGTCACACCACATCTTTGCTTGGGGGGGGCTCATAAAATAAATATCAAATTCTTTAATACCACCTCTGAATAATACCTCTTCCCAAAGGATATATCCAAGGGACTTACGAAGGTTGCCTTATTTGCGGGGGAGGGGAGGGGCGGCGGGGGGGCGGGGACTGGTAGGTTTAATTCAGTTAGGAATCTTGAGGTAAAATAATCCTGGATTGTCCAGCTAGGCCCTAAATCCAATGACAAGTGTCCTTATAAGAGAAGGCAGCGGGAAAGGTCACACAGAAGAGAAGACACAGAGGGGAAGGCCAGCTGAAGGTGGAAGTAGAGTGGAGGGATGCGATCACAAGCAAAGGAACACCTGAAGCCACCAGAAGCTGGAAGAGGCATGGAAGTAGTCTCCAATTGTGCCTCTTTTTTTGGGGGGGGGGGGGCAGCTCCTGCTGACACCTCAGACGCCTGGCCTCCAGAACTGAGAGAATACATTTCTGTTGTTGCAAGCCACCCATCTGGAGTGACTTGTTACACAGCCCTAGGAAATTAACGTGATCAGGCCCCTCTCACTGTCTCTTCCATCAGACTGCTCTGCCTCATTCACTCCAATGCAACATGCTTTCCTGTCCTCTCCAGAGCCTTAGGACATGCTGTTGCCTCCGGCTGCCCCCCAGTTAACCTCTTCTACATTTTCTGATAGCAATTCAATCATAACGCTCCGAAAGAGGCTTTCCTGGTATCAATGGCCAAATGTGGTTCTCCATCACAGACCCTCCCAACACCAGGCACCTCTCTTTGCCAGACCATCAGCTACCACCCCAAAGGTGAGGGCTTCGATCCTCCCACCTCCAAATCTGTCTCCTCCTATCCCCGGGCACTCTTCTTCCACCGGATCTATAACAGATGCCCAAATATTGGATTGAATGTTGAAGGGAGGAGTAATTTAGAGAATCTCAAAAACAGGTTCTATAACTGAACATCAAATAAACCCATCAAACTATAAGGGGGGAGTGTCTGTGGGTGAACAGGCATTTCAGCCTGACTCATTTTCCCAGAACCACATCAGTCTCCGGAAGCCATTTCCAACGACTGTGGATGGTGTCAAATGAGGACGTCTTGTCCTCTAGACTCCCCGGTGTCGGCAGAACTAATTTCCTCATTAAGGATCCTCTTTCTCCTCGCCCCCACTGGAATATTCCCAGAGACCAAGCCAGAGGCAAATAGGTTCTGTGCAACTCCCGGAGCTGGTGGCCAGCACACCGGGGCCCTTGTAGAAGCTCCTTTCTGGTGACGGATGCTGAGCCGGGAAGATCTACCTGAGCCACCAGGACACACGCAGGGCCAATTCTCTCCATGTGCAGTGGGACCATGGCGGGAGGGGAAGCCAGGCAGCTCTCCCCACAACTCGGGTGGAGAACGGGTGAGGAAGGACCGGTTTCCAGCAACAGACTTGTTTCCTTCTCACTCTCTCCAAACTCCAGGTCATCCCTCCTTCCCCCCTGCTCCCCCGAAAAGGCAGCCCAGGAATGAAGGGGAACAGAAGAAAGCCAGGACCACACCAGGGTCAGGGGGAGAGAGAGCAAGATGGCTGTGGGCTTGAGTCACAAAGTCAGATCCACCATGTGCCAAACCTTGAGCAAGTTATTTAACCTCTCTCAGTCTCACGTTCTGTCTGTAGAGCAGGAATTTCTTTGTCCCTTTGGCAAATAACTATGGAGCACCCACAGGGTGCTGGGGAGGCCGGGACTAGGATGAGGTGAGCGAGGTGCCAAGGGCACAGGATTTAAGGCAGCACTGGTTTTCAGACGTTCATCCAACCCCAAGAGGGAGCAGCTCCTGAACTGCTGCTCCACATGCCCCTCTCTAGCTTCTGGCTCCGGTGCCGGGTGCGGGCTCCAGAACCCCACCGCGGCCATGAACTCTGGGAGCTGAAGGGGAGAAAACCAGCCTTCACTTCCTGACACTGATCCCGGGCCACGACGAAAACAGCCAAGAAATTGCACCTTGAAACTCTTAAAAGGCAATTCCATCTCCCGCTGAAAAACCACTTGTATGTTCCAGGCTAGACTGAACTTATCAAACACACACAGCTACCCAGCAATCTTCCCAGAGAGCAGGATTAGAGGCCAAAGGAAATGAACACAAACAGACCCCATAAATACCTGTCTCTTCCAGACTCGCTCTGCTGGGGTGCCCACCACTTCTGACCTGAAAGCTTGCACTCCAACCGCATGGAGATTGCAGGCACTGAAATTACCCCACTCCAGGAAGAGTAAATAAAACAAGGAATTGAGCTAGTCTCTTTACTTTGAAAAGAAACTGCAGGGCGAAAGGGCAAAACAGCACATTCCTACCACCAGGATTTATTAACATGCACAAAAGGCATTTGGGCAATTTCTGGGTAAAAGCTGCACCTCATTTCAGGGCAGCATCTGACACCTGCACTGCTTCCCATGGGGTTCCAATAAGACCTATAACCCTAGGGATTATCTGAACTCAAGGAGGCCGTTAGGCATTCATGGAAGGAGGGAATTCATAATCACGCCTTCGCTGCAAATGCCGCTTGAGCCGCAAGCATCCCTTTCGTATCAATTGTGTTCCGTGAGGGAAACTCAGCTTTCCAAATAGGCACAGCCACAAGGGCCACCTCCCACCCACGGCCACCTCCAGCCTCGTGGGCCAGTGGAGAATCTGCGGACGGGAAAGCGGTGCTGGGAACGGGGGAAAGGACCCGAGTGCCGCTGGTCTCAGAGAGCTTGCTCCTGGGGCATTTGTGCAGATCCCAGGAGATATGCACCACAAGCTTGGCGCCGAGGGCGGGGCATGTGTCCGCTGCTGACATTTCCTGGCAAGGAGAGGCTCTGACCACCTGCACTGGTTCTTTTAGGCTGCTGGAACCGACCCTCACAAACTGGGTGGCTTAAAACTAGAGAGTTTGTTTTCTCACAACTAGAGGCTGACAGTCTAAAATGAAGGTGTGGACAGGCCCACACTCCCTCCCAAGGCTCGAGAGAGGGGTCCCTTCCGTCTCTTCCAGCTCGGGTGCTCCGCGGTATTTCTTGGCTTGTCCCTGCTCACTCTAATTTCTGTCTCTGTTTTCATGTGGTCCTCTCTGTGTGCCTCTGAGTGTCATCTCCTCCTCTTACAAGGACAGCAGGGACTGGGTTTAGGCCCGCCATAACCCAGAATGGCGTCCTCTCAATTCTATTACATCTGCAAGGACTCTTCTTCCAAATGAGGTCATATTCTGAGGTTCTAGGTCAGTGGTTGGCAAACTCCTTCGTCAACAGAGCCAACTATCAACAGTACAACGACTGAAATTTTTTTTTGAGAGCCAAATTATTTAAACTTAAACTTCTTCAAACGCCACTTATCCAAAATATTCGCCCAGGCCATGGTATTTTGTGGAAGAGCCACACTCAAGAGGTCAAAGAGCCTCATGTGGCTCACGAGCCGCAGTTTGCCATCCACAGTTCTAGGTGGACATGACTTTGGAGGGGACACTGTTCACTCCCATTTGTTGCTCATGCTGGGATTGTTTTATGAGAAGCTACTACCTCTAAGTTTGAAGAATAGGATAAGGTCAGAAGGAATCATGTGTCTGGCCTTTTCTTTAGTTACTTGTCCTGCAAACATTCCTTAAGGACCTACTGTGTGCCAGGCCCTGGGATAGATGTTGGGGATGTGACTGTGAACTAGGGGCTGGGAGTTCGGTCCGTAAAGGATGGCTTAATGACTGATGGAAAGTCCTACAGAAGGGCAGTCCTGGGGGTCTGAGGGGGTGAAAAGCTCAAGGACACAGTCTGGAAAGGTTCCCAGAGGAAGCCGGGACCAAATGGGGGAGCAGACTGGTCAGGCAAAGGACATTCCCAGAGAGGAGATGCACCTGCCAATTCTCAACCTACAATCCCATTTCACAGATGGGGAAACCAAGGCTGAAGAATACCAGCCTTGTCCACTCACCGCAACAATCTCCCAGCTATACAACAGGCCCATGTATGTATTGAGGAACTATTAGGTGTTTGGAATCAGAGACACAGGACAATGTGGGTCAGAGGCAGATGATCTGATGGGGGCCCAGGGATCACCAAGCAGAGGTCCCTAACCTAGTCCTTATCCTGCTAATGTCGGACCCAAGCGTGGTGGCAAACAGCTGCCTTTTGCTGCTGAGTGACAGTTTCCATCTGCTTCATTACCACCATTACCCAGACATCTTATTTGCAGCTAAGTGCTCCCATCCCTAATTGGTTCCTGATATATTGGACTGTGACAGAGCACTTAGAACCACCAGGCCAGGCTGGGACCAGGGGCTGCCCTTGTCTTTGGAAATCTGGGCAGCTGATGAGGTGGGAGAGTCCAGGCTTTGGAATCCAGCAATCTGGAATTCATTCCCAGCACCTCCACCCACTGCTCTGAGCCTCAGTGTATTCATCTGTGAAGTGGGGCTGATGGCACCTACCTCACAGAACTGTTAGGACAAAGGGAGATGGTGACTGCAGTGTCTAAACTTCACTGAGTCCCCGCTGTGTAAAGAACACTAAGCTGAATAAACATTAAGCTGAAAAATGCATTCACTAGTTGCAACTTCGCATCCTGTAAACAGCCTGCAGTGATCAACCCCATTTCACAGGTGGGGAAACTGAGGCTGACAGAGGTGAAATCACTTGCCCTAGCCACAGTGTTACCTCTTCTCTTTCAGTATTGGTCGTTCTGCATGAAAAACAGACTTTAAAGTGGTCCATCGCATGGGTAGAGAGACAGGAGCAGGTTGGTGGACGCAGGAGTGGGGATAGAAGAGGGGATTAACTGCAGAAAGGCACAAGGGATCTTTTGGGGTGATGGACATATTCTAAAACTAGGGAGTGATGAAAGTAGCTCAATTCTATAAAGTTAATAAAGTGCACCGAATTGTACTTACAATGAGTGAATTTCATGGTATGTAAGTTTAAAAAAATATATGATTTTGCTTCAAAAGTGATTTGGTCAGTGCCATGGCTAAAATATGAACTATATACATGGTAATAAGTAGGAAAGATAAAGCAGATATGAAAACATAAGTCCACATTGCCCAGCCAGTGTGGCTCAGTGGTTGAGCATCGAATTATGAACCATTCTGTTCCCGGTCAGGGCACACGCTGGGGTTGCAGGCTGGATCGTGCAGAAGGCAGCTGATCAACGATCCTCTCTCATCACTGATGAGAGCCTGCAAGAGGAGCTGACCCTGAGGACACCTTGATTTTGAAATTTTGGCCTCCTCAACCACACGACAATAAATGTCTGTTATTCAAGCCACAGATGGGGTCATTTGTTACAGCAGCCCTGGGAGACAAATCAACTTCCAACCCCAGAAGTGGCAGTTCTTCATCTCAATGTGATTTTTCCCGAGAAAAAACTTCTGGGGGATGGTGGTCAGCAGGAATTGGAAGCGGGCCGGGAGGTAACAGATTACAATACAGGCAGGACATTTGGGAGGCAGGAGCTACACCTATCAATAACTTGATGGATTTCACCTAGTAACGAGCCTTGTGATTGGGGGGCGGAGGATGTGATGGGGTCTATAGGAGAACACCAGCCTGGGGGAGGTGAAGAAGCTTGCTGGAGGAAGTGCCACCTGAGCTGAGTGCTCAAGAAGAAATGGGGAAGAAGAAGGCAGGGAAGGGCAAAAGGAAAGGAACAAGGACAGGAAAGACGCGTGGCTGGGGACTGCTGGGGAGGAACGCGGGAGGACGGGAGATGCAGATGGAGCAGCAGATGGGAGCCATCCCCAAACTCCCCGCAGAGAGAAGCCAGAGGAGAGCATTCATTCAACCAACATGTGCCGAGTCTCCACTGAGTGCCAGGCATCAGGCTGGTGACTGCAGTGAATGAGACAGCGTCCCACAGGAATCACTGAGGGTTTCTCAGCCTCGGCACCCTTGACATTTAGGTCAGACATTTGCTGTGAGGGGCTGTCCTCTGCATTGTGGGATATTAAGCAGCATCTCTGGTCTCTACCCAACAGATGCCAGTAGCAACTTCCCCTTTCCCAACTGTGACAAGCAAACTTGACTCCAGGCATGGCCAAATGTCTCCAGAGAGCCAAGTCACCCAGATAAAGAGCCTCTTGCTTTTGGGGGAGACTACTACTAAGTGTGCTTGATCCACACCCAGTTCTCATGCTAAGAAAAAAGGTCATAGAGTGGGTTTGCTTCTTCCTCTCAAAGGAGTGGTTCTGGAAAGGACCTTGGCATTGGAGAGGTATTTGAAAAATCACTGTAATATTAAATCCAAGCCCTGTATCTAGGGAGAGATATGACTGAATAAAACACAGTGAGGCCAGACAAGCAATGACACCATTTGAATATGGCCTCTTGCTCCGAACCATCAAACCGTCACTTTTGTTTTGTTTAAAGGGGAAAAAATGACCAAGAGAAAAATTGGCAGGTGACATCAAAGGCCTTGAGGGCATCTGGATTTGATTATCTGCTTCTCATCTTTTATTTAACAAGGAAATGGGAAAATTTCAGAGCATTCTAGGGGGAAGGAAATAATGGAGCATTCAAATGCATGACAAAGTATGAATTAGGGCTGAGCAGAAAGCTGGGTTGAGGGTGGATTGTCGGGGAGCTTGACCCTCCCCACACCCCAAGTGGCCTTGGATGCTGGGGCAAAATCACTTGATTTTGGAACTCAATGCAAGTGTTCTGAGTGTTGAAAAACTTTGGAGTCCTGGGTTCAAATCGGAATTTGCCCCTGCAGGCAGTGGGGTGGGGCTCTTGGCATGTCCTGTGGCCTTTGGGAGACTCAGATTCTTCATCTAAACCCTGATAAGAATCAGACCGTGGTTGTAAGAATTCAAAGAACTGTGTGAAGCATTTAGCTCAGGGTCTAACAAGCAGTAGCATGGAATATATGTAAGTATCATTATGCTGGTGATTTTTAACAAATGCAAACTCTGACCCCTGCCTTCCTGCCTGGCACCTGGCACATCTGCCCACTCACCATGCTTTATCCATGCCAACATTTTTCCCATGAGCACACTAAAACTGTTCCTGCTTCAGGACCTTTGCACATGCTGTTGCTTCTGGGTAAGACAGTCTTCACTCCATTCTCCACTTGGCTAACATCTACATACCCATTGGAGCTTGCCTTAAATATCACTTAATCAGAGACACCTTCTCTAACTGTCCAGTCTAAATCACATCCTCCCCCACCTCATCCCTCACTGTGCCTTTATTTGCCTTCCCCATTTTATATAACTAATTGACTAGCTATCTGTTTAAAGAACATTGCTGCCTCTAAGTTCCAAGAGGGCTGGGATATGAGTTGGCTGATAAGCTTGCAATCAAATAAACAAAACCATTCCAGTATCCTGAGTGCTATGAAAGACATGCATAGGGTGCTGAGATAGAGGATGACAGGATGGTCAGGATGGCCTCTCTGAGAAGCTGGAGCTCAGACTGGAAGGAGTACAAGAGTCGGCCATTCAGAGACTGGGACTGGAAATGAGGAAGGTATTCCAGGGAGACAGAAGGTATGTGCAAAGGCCCTGGGGCAACAAGTGCTTGCATGCTCCGGGAACTCATTGAAGACCAGGATGGCTGGAGCTCTCTGGAGAAGGGCTTTGAGAAGGGAATCATGGTTGAGAGGTCAATGGAGACCCAGTGGGAACAGTCACATCAAAGGTGGATGGAGTCAAGCTAGATTTTGGAGGTGGGATTGGCACGCCTTGCGGATTAGAGAAGTCTGGGCGTGAGAGAGCCATGGATCACACAGATCAGAAACTGGAGACTTTGGTTAGACCAAGTTTTTTACTAGACCAATTTTTCTTGGCTGGCTCTTTCTGAAATTCTCCATGGTTCTCTCTATCCATCATCACCTTAAGCTCTTGTGGAAATGCTCTTTGCTACTTCCCATGACATTCAAAACCATGGTCAATCCTGCAGTGAGGAAGAAGGCCTGAGGGCCCGCCTGTGGCTGGCTGTGTCACCACCAGGAGTCAGCCTGGTGATATGGGGATCAGCGAGACACAGTGACCACACCCTTCTCTGTTCCTTCCACAACCACCGCTGTCTGGAGGAGCTGCGCTGGCTCCAGGCCAGGATGTCATCCAGCCTCCCAGGCCCAGAAACGGGCTGCTGGTGAGCACGTGCCTGTCTCAAACTCATGTGGGCAGTGACCAGGCCTCCCCAGCCTTGTGCTCTTAGCAAGAGGCAAGGTAATAGCCCAAAGCACCATCTGTATTTGTTCAGCAGCAAAAATCTCATCTCCACTAAAAAGATACTCTTGCGCTCTTCCCCAGGAGCCTCAGCCTTGAGAGGTGATGGCGACTCTTCCCAAGAAAAGATGCAGCCTGGGGACAGAGTCTCAGGGCAGAGCTGGGAGGCGGGAGAGAGTGGGATCCATGAAGACCACAAAAACCTCAGAAATACCACTGTCCCGGCAGCATGAACACTCTCACCAGCTCCCTCCCAGCCTCACCCTTGTGAAATGGAGCAATGAGCTTCATCTCTGTCTGCTCATAGGAGTTGATGATAAACTACTGTTTGTTAGAGGTATTAACACAGCGCCCAGCACGTGGAGAGGAATTCTGTCTCTAGGCTGCCTCTCGACCCAAGATGGCAACATCAGCTCCAGAATGTCCAGCCTGCTGGCCCGCTGGGAAGGTTCTGGACTTGCCAGCCCCACAATCTCATGAGACAATTCCTTAAAATAGAGATAGTTACAGCTATAGATATAGATACAGGAGAGATAGAGAGAGAAAGGGGATATAGATCTAGATATAAATGATATAGGTATACATGACATAGATGAGATATAGACATAGATAATAGATGATATTGCTATAGAGATGAGAGAGAGAGAGAGAGAAAGAGAGAGAGAGAGAGAGATACAGACACAGAGACAGAGACAGACAGCCTGCTGGTTGCTTCTCTGGGAACCCTGACTACCACAGATTTGGGCATGTTAGTTATTACTCTCCAAAAAAAAAACATTTCCTAGCCAAGGAAAAGTTAAGAGCAGTGACTTAGGGACTAAAACAGTAAGTATTGTTTCACTTACTTTTATAGTTTGTCTTTGCCACACCAGCACCGGTTACCTTTATCATTTAAGATAGGGATAGAGGACAAGAAGAGCCAGGAGAGGACAAGGGACACCACAATCACAGCCTTTGCCTCTCCCTTCCTCCCTTCCGTGCGCCCTGAGGAGCGGTGCTAGCCTGAGGGGTGAGGTGGGGCTGCATCCTGGCCGGACAGCGGGGATGGGGCCCTGGCACAAACTTACTCCCGGAGGCTGACTCAACTTCAACTGCCTAGGCTTCCTGAGTGCCAGCAAACACTGCTTCTAAGCCGGAATTAAATGAGTTCAGCACAGAATTACTTGAGCTGTTTGGGGGCTTTATTCCTTCTGCATTCACTGAAGAGGTCAGAATGATCTGGAGCAGGATGGGGAAAGCAACAGCTCTTCATTATCAAAACCAGCTCTTTACGTCTGCCTCCAAATGCCTGCTACTGATGCAGAGGAGGAGCCGATCTAAGGTTCCCATCTCACTGATCTATTATTCCCTTTGGAGCTGCAGGTGGAACTCTCTCAGGAAGCTGCAAATGCTAACACCGCACCGTTCTCCGAAAGGAACTTTAACTAATTAAGTGGGGCTTTTCCTTTACCCTAACCTGTGCCCTGCCTGCTGAGTTGCATGAGGAGAGGCGAGAGAAGAAGCAAAGGAAACCTGGGAGCAGCCTGCACCCATCTGCCCCTAGAGATTAGTTAAGGGGCGGGGGGGGAGATGGATTCTCAGAGCCTGGGGAGGAGAGGGAGGAGGAGGATGAGGAGGAAAGAAATGGAGGGTCTAGAAAAGGAGGAGGGAGAGGAGGGGAGTGGAGCAGCAGGGAAAGAAAACTCAGAGAATCTACCTGGTGACTGCACTTCCATTTCAGTTCATGTCTACAGCAACCTCTGAAGCAGCTACTATGCTCAGAGAGGTTAAGTGACTTGCCCAAGGTCACACAGCTGCAGGGATCTGAATCCAGTCAGTCTGACCTCTAAGCCCTGTGTCCTGCAGCAGCTGCCTCTGGACTCACAGGGGCATCGGCGTCCCGAGGGACCCCACTATTACCAGTGCTCCCCGACTGGAGAGAGTTCTGCCCTCCAGGGGGCGCTGGGCAATGTCAGGAGACATTTTTTGTTGTCACAATTTGGAGAGGGGGATTGCTATTGGCACGGAGTGGGTAGAGGTAAGAGAAGCTGTTAAAGACTCTCCAATGTACAGAGAAGCCCCCACCACAGAGAATTCCGAAACCCCACATGTCAACAGTGTCGCAGTGGAGAAACGCTACACTCTGGGGAGAGCACTCAAATCACCCCCAGGCACCCTGGCTCTGGCATTCCCCTGGGAATCTAGAAGTTCCAGCCAGCATTCATTTTTTGCCCAACACCCAAGATTGAAACTCACCTAGTGGTAAGCAGATATTTAGGGAATTCTTGCCTCTCAGCGTTGCCCCTGGATACATAAATTCTCATCTAAATTCACGGTCACACTCACAATTTTACAGTGCAAGAGGGACACAACTTTCACATTAAGGGGCGCGTTCTAAGCTTCTCTCCACTGAGATCAGCAAGAATCTGGGCTCCCTTGAAATTAGGTGCGGCTGTACTTAACATTAATGACACACTGAGTTGCCCCATGCCAGCTCAGGAGAATCACTGTGGGAGGGTCTATGAGTACAGCCCACCCCATCCTTCCCCCCGCCCCCATGCAAATACAATGCACCAATCAGGAGTCCCCAGAAGGGAACACAATCCCACTTCGGCGGCCAGGGAACACGGAAGGGCCACAGGAGCAATGGACATGGAGCTCCAAGAAGGATCCGGAGAAATAACAGCTACAAAAACCTGCATTTGGCAGGAAGAGCCGGTGTGAGATTTAGTTACTTGCAAACAAAAGAATCCTGTCTGATACAAAAGGAGATCAAGTACAGCACCTTTTAAAAGAAATTTACTTTTATAGCTTTTAATGCAGTAACTCCCTCTGGGTTCAGAGTATTGTCTAGAGGTGCTGCAAGAATCTTTAATAACTAGGTTATAAAACAGAAGAGAAACAGGTTCTTCTCGAGTCACTGGGAATGCACAGAGGTTCATGAGAAGGTCACTTTTTCTTGGACCATTTCGGTGAAATCCAATTGTTTGTGGTCCGTGAAAGTAAAGCTCCTGCTCAGCAACCTTCAGACGAGCCATTCCCGTGGAAATAATTCAGAACTGGACTGATGGGGCATCAAATTAGCGTGGCCTTCAGGGCTTTATCCTTGTTCTTGTCCGAATGCCTCCCAGGAAGCCTCCACCTTTACCCTCAAGTCCTGGCCCATGAGGTTGGTAGGGAAGTGGCTCTTGGTCAGATGGGGAAACTGAGTCACACATGCCTAGTCAGAATTAAATGTGTGAACTTCAACCCTCCAAGCTAGGCTTCCTGTCATGAAGACCGATGATGTGACAACTGTCAGTGGCCAGAAGGTGGTTAAAACAAAACAGCCACCCAAACTCTGGAGACTGATTTAAGCCTCCTGAATAAGGAGGCCAACAGCAGCCCTGGCAAAGCCTGGCACAGTGTGACACCTCCCTAGGAGAGAGGACGGTCACCCTCCCAACAGTGGGCCTGGTGGGCTCTCTGCTTTGGTGGATATCAAGGAAAACATTTACTGAATGGCTGTGCATGGCTTTACATTCCGTATGCAAAGGTGACCTGTGGCGTAACATCTGGACAGCAGGCTAGTTTTATCGGGCTCATATGAGGCTTAAATTTGGATTCGTTGGCAACATTTTTAAAAAACAGAAAAATTCCACACTAAAAAATCCATACTTCTGGCTGCTCTTCATAAACTGTAAGTCTGATGGCATCCCCTCTTGCAGGACAGCTTCTGGCTTTCCCACCACCCCCTCTGCTGGCACGCCCTCCCCTCCCAGACCCTCGCCCTGTGAACTCTTCCCTCTGGCAAGGCCAGCCCAGCGGCACCTCCCCAGGTGCTCTGAGGATCCATCTTCAAAAACTGTCCGTGTCCAAACCAACAAAAATTATTATATGAGTATCTGAGAGCCAAGCTGTCTTTAAAGCCTGCCCTTTCTATTTCAATTTTCTCTTTAAAACGTACCATGTTTCGGGGATAGAATTTAGTGTATATATTTTGTTCCTAATTTTTTTTTTCCACTTATAGTTTACATTGCATAGTGGTTAGATTAGGGGTGTCGAACTCAATCAGAGAAGGGGCCAAAATCTAAAATCCAGCCTAAATCGCGGGCCGAATGGTTTACTGAACAGTCATAAACTGTCATTGTGATGGAAACGCAGCGGAGTGCAGTGATGACAGCACGGTGCGGGCCACATTGCAAGGCCTGGCGGGACGGATTTGGCCCGCGGGCCTTGTGTTTGACACATGTGGGTTAGATAATCGTGTATTTTACAAAGTGTCCCCTGATATTCCCAGTCCCCACCTGGCACCGTACACAGTTATTACAATACTATTGATCATATTCCCTGTGCTGTGCTTTACAACCCCAGGACTATGTTGTAACTACCAATCTGTACTTCTCAATCGCTTCACCTTTTCTAACAGCCCCCCAACCCCTCCCCTCTGGCAGCCCTCAGTCTGTTGTCTGTGTTTATGAGTCTGCTGTGATTTTTTGTTTGTTTGTTTTTTGCTTGTTCTTTCATATTATTCTTTAGATTCCACATAAAAAGGAACTCAGAATGTAAGTCTTTTAAACTCTACCTGGAAGTGAGCAGCAATGCCCCCTCGGGTGCCGAGGACTCAGTACAGGTTCTGACCTACCATTTGCAAATACAAATGGCCTCTTCCTAAATAGTGGTGCGATAGGCAACGTAACCTTTCCACAGGGCCCTGGAGAGTCATGAGAGCCTAGGTGGCTTTGCTGCTGGCAGCTACTCTACCAGCATCATCTCTTTGGGTCATCAGCAAAAAATAGTCTTGCCTGCACCCTGCCATGCAGTTCTGGGCTGCTGGGTGCTCCATGATCTACGTCAAACAGGCGGGGGGGGGGGGGGGGGGGGGGTCTGAAGCACAGGACACCGCCAGCGGCGTCAGAGGCACAAGAACATGCCAGGAATAAATGGGAAAATCAGCAGAGACAAGAAACATTTTCAATCCCTTGTAGGGATGGCTGTTTGCAAGTGGTCAGCCCTAGCTTTGATGAGTCACTCATTAGAAGAGAAAAAATATGACCTTTCATGACTGGTTCCAGAAAGACTTGGGGGTGGGTGGTGGGTGGGAGTGTCAAGGAGTCAACAGAGTCAAAGCCACTGGAAGAATGAGGCCTGGCTGTTTAGACAGTATTCCTCAGGGCAAATGAGAACTATGTTGGATGAGAAGTAAAAAAACGAGTGAACAAAGATGCCAGGTACAGCTAGCTTAGGCTTTTTTATCCTGGCTAGTGTCAGTTTACACACACACACACACACACACACACACACACACACGAAGGAAATAACCTGCAAAGAGGCATCAACAAAGAAAAATAAACATTAGCTTATTTTTTTCTCTCACAATTGCCCTCAACCGGAGCCCAATAAAAGAAGGGGAGCTGAGAGAGGGAAAAACACAGAAGAGATGGAGGAGAGGGGGCCAGGAGCCGATGGGAATCAAGACAGTATGGCACTGGCATAAAAACAGAACAGAATGCAGTTGTGAAATGGGCCCTCATAATCATGACTGATTTATATTTGACAAAGATTCCTCATAAGTCAATGGAGAATAGGTGGTCTCTTCAACAAATGGTGCTGTAACACCTGAATACTCATGTGGAAAATAATGAGGCTTGACCCTTACCTCACACCATATGCAAAAATTAATGTAAGACTGATAATAAACCTATCATAAAAGCTAAACTGTAATACTTCTAGAAGAAACCAGGAGACTATCTTAGGACTTGCAAAGATTTCTTAGACAGGATATAAAAAGCCTTCAACACAAAAGAAAAGAAGTGATTAACAGGACTCCATTAACACTGAGACTGTCAGCTCTTTGAAAGACAACGATATGCAAGTAAAAGAGAAGCTACGGATTGAAAGAAAATATCCACAAGACATAATCTGACAAAGGGCCTACCACACAGTTCAGAAGAAGATAAGCAACCCAATTAAAAATTAGGCAAAAGACTTGAACAGATAGCTCACACAGAGAGAAATGGCCAGTAAATCCACAAAAAGATGTTCAACATCTTTAGTCCTCAGGGAAATGCAGTGATTAATTAAATAATGAAAATTAAAACACAACAAGATACCACTTCATACCTACTAAAATAAATAAAGTTAGAAGCCTGACAATATCATGCGATGACAAGGATGCAGAGCAGGGTTCCTCCACCTTGGCACTCCTCATACAGTATTTGGGCTGGATGACTCTTTTGCGGGGGTTGGGGGGATGGAGGGGTTGAGAGGAGGCTGCTGCATACACTGTAGAATGTTTTATCAGCATCCTTGGTCTCTACCCCAGTGATAGATGCTAGCAGCACTCTCCTGTAACCCTCCCCCCAAAAAATTATGGCAACCAAAAACAAATCTCCAGAGGTTGCCAAATGTCCCCTGGGGACAAAACTGCTCCATGCTGACAACCACCAACTTCTCACACATTGCTGGTGGGGATGTGACAGTACTACCACTCAGGAAAACATATAATGATTTATTATAAAGGTAAACAAATAATCCGGCCAGTATGGCTCAGTGATTGAGTGGCCACCTATGAAACCAGGAGGTCATGGTTTGATTATGGTCAAGGCACATGCCAGGATTGTGGGCTCCATCCCCAGAGTGGGGCATGGAAGAGGCAGTCAATCAATGATTCTCTCTCATCATTGATGTGTGTGTTTTTTTCTCTCTCTCTCCCCCTCTCCCTTTCTTTCTAAAATCAATAAAAATACATATTTTTAAAATAATAAAGTTAAATATGCTATGAACTAGAAATTCTACTGCTAGGTATTTACCCAAGAGAAAGGAAAACATTTGTACATTAAAAAAATAAGTAAATAAATCCCTGTATAGAATGTTCATAGCAGATTTCATCCCAAGAACCCCAAATTGGAAACACTAAAATGCCCATCAATGGAAGAGTAGTGAGCCCTAGCACTTGTGAATGTAGCCTTATTTAGAAACAGGGTGTTTGCAGATGTGATCAGTTAAGCTAAGGCCATAATGGATCAGAGTGGGCTCTAACTCTAATGGCTGGTGTCCTCATAAGAGGAGAGGACATACAGACGGAAGAAGGCCCAGTGTAGACAGAGGCAGGGATTGGAATGATGCGGCTATGAGCCCAAACACCAAGGACTGCCCTGAGTCCCCAGAAGCTAGAAAAGGCTAAAAAGAAGTCTCTATCTTGAGAAAGCAAGGCCCAGTTAACCCCTTGATTTTGGACTTCTAGCCTCCAGAACATGAGAGAATACATTTCTGTTGTTTTAAGCTACCACGTTTGTGGTAGTTTGCTATAGCAGTCCTAAGAAACGAATACAGTGAGGAAGGAATAAATAAACTATGTGTACTCACCCAATGCAATATTAGTACACATAGCAACAAAGTAATGAACAAAAGAATGAACCACCAATCCACACAACAAAGTGGATTAATCTCAAAAACAACTTGTTAAGTGAAATAAGCCAACAGCAAATGTGTATAATGCATGATTCCATATACAGAATTGTGGTTGCCTTCTGAGGGGGGTGGGGGATAGGCGAGGAGATATGATGGGAAAGGAAGCATGACGGAATTTTCCAGAGTGAATGAGAAATGTTCTATACCTTTTTTTTTTCTTTTCTTTTCTTTGTTAATTCTCACCCAAGGATATTTTTTCCATTGATTTTTTTTTTTTTTCACGATAGAAAAGAGGAAGAGGAGGTGGAGAGAAGCACTGATGTGAGAGAGACACATTGATTGGCTGCCTCCAGCAGGCACCACACTGGGCTGGTTGAACCCACAACCCTTTAGTGGGTGGGCCAACACTCTAATCACTGATCCGTACCAGCCAGAACGTTGTTTTATATGTTGACTGGGGTGGATACATGTTTATCAAAATTCAATGAATTTAAAGGCTGTGTTTTTTATTGTATTAAATTAATTCTCGGTTTTTAAAATTGCCAATAAAGAGGCTAAAGGGAAGAGAGAGGACAGCTGGGAAGCATTTGACCTGCTCACAGTGAAAGAGGCAGATGAGGAAAAAGGAGGGAGAAGGTAAAGGGGTCATGTGAGAAAAAGACCCACTTTGTCCCACCTGCAGGATGCTCTGTCATTTTGCTACACCTGCACGCACCATGGTTAAGTAAACTCACTAATTCTTCACTGGAGGCCAAGTGCAGAGCTGCTCGCAGCAAATTGGCCCAGGCAGACATCCCAGCTGCTGTCCATTATAACCTGGGACGGAACATTAACTTCTGAGAGAGCCTCTGGCTCCCTGTGAGCCCCTCGCCTCCCACACTTCAGAAATATTCTTGAAAACCTAAATGGATCATGAGAAAAACTCAGAGCACAGTGCCTGGTGAGCGCCCTGAGGCCCCCCAGGGCAGTGTGACACTCCAAGCGTGGATGATGGCCCCGAGGTCCAGACAGCACCGAGCTCTCGGTTCATGCGATGCTGGGTCCCTAGCCCAGTGAGCTCAGACACAGGAGGGCTCAGGTAGAAGCAGGGGCCTGAGGCCAAGTCCTCTATGCTGCCTTCCCCCACGGCCAAACCAGGACAAAAGGGTCACGGCAAATGTCGGGAGAGGCCAAACCATTAGCTTTGGCACCAGACAGTCCAGAGTTTAGGGGTCAAGATTGCTTCCTACATCGTTTCCAAGTGGGACAAATGCTAACTGGTGCTGAGAGATGCAGGAATGCAAGGAACTGGTGCTCAATAAATGCTGGCTTCCTTCTGAAAAACAACCACCTTGCTGTTGAGTTGGAAACTTTTCATTTCGCATGAATTATATTCCTTGCTCACAAAGAAGTTCCCCACTGGAGACTTTGTCTTCGCAACAGCCAGTGAGGGAGAGTGGTGCTGCTCTGCCAGTCCCTGGAACTCCGCCAGCAAGTGGAAGAGCCCCCTCGCCTGCAGGCCTCTTGCAGCAGCTCCAGGAAGGGGCCACACATGCACATTCTGGGCTGCGCCTGCCAGGTAAACACTGCTTGCCTACGGAGTGTGTTGTGATGTTCACAATTTGAATTCTGAGAGAGGACAATTCTGAGGGATTTGTCCAAAAGCACAGTAAGGAATGCTTCCTTGGGCACCAGCTAAGTGCTTCCACATGACCCTGCCCGGCAGGTCCTCAGCAGGGACAGTCTCTTGCCACCATCCCTGCTCTACATGAGCGTACCTGGACATGGGCCCTCCCTGTGTAGCTTCTTTCACTTTCTGTAATAGAGAGAGAACTAGACTGATAGCCTGGCAGGGGGGTAGGGAAAGGATGGGGGGAAAGGTGGTTTCCAATGCTGAGGTGGAGAAACATTCATTCATTTATTCATTCACTCACTCATTCCTCCAGCAAACATTCACTGAGCCTTCAACTATGTACCCAGAGCTGTTAAGCACACAAGTGACAGAGAAGAATAAGACAGCATTCTACCCTTAAAGAACTCACAACCCAGGAACACAGTAGGGACTCAAAACCTGCTGGATGCACAAGTGACAAGCACAACCGCAGAAACAGCCTGGGGTACATCGTCTCTTAAGTCCTGCCATTGGGTCAGATCTGTATTGCATTTGCCACCGATCAGCTAAGGGCAGGATTCCTCAAGCTTTTTCTGAAAGGGCCAGGTAGTGAATCCTTCAGGTTCTACCAAGCCTAGTCTCGGTTGCAAGGGCAGCAATAGACATTCAGTCCATGAGCACGTGTCACTGTTCCAATAAAACTTTATTTACAAAAACAGGTGGTGGACTGGATTTGGGAAGATGTGATCCTAAGTGAGATATATTGGTTTCTTCACTACAACAGAAAGATGATGATACCAACTACTTCGTGAGGTTGTAGAAATTGATACTACATATAAAGTGCTTGGTACCATGCCCACAGCATGGTAAGAACTCAATAAATGTTGGCTGTTTCTACCATCTTTATTCGCTGCACCAGAGAATGGTAACAGAAATATGGAGGCAAAGTTGGAAAGGAGTGGAGGGTCAGTTTGGTGTGAGGAAAACCATAGCCATTTAACTGAAAGCCTCTCTAAGTTTAGCCATCAGATCAAGGACAAGGACAAAGCCTTCCTAACTGCCCCCCAGGGCTGAGTTGCTGTCCAAAAAGCTTTCCCTCCAAAGATAGGGAAATTCTCAAGTCCTTAAATTCTCAAGTTCTACAAAGCAGAGGGTGTAAAATAAATAAATAAATAAATAAATAAATAAATAAATAAATAAAATGAGTCTGTACCTTCCCTGTGCAAAGAACAGGTTTCTTAGATAGCCCTCCTTCATATTCACTGAAAACAAAATGTTGGCTCAACATCTTGGGAAGTGAAACCCAAGCTGGTGCCAACCTCAGGTGACAGCCTACACAGGTCCCTGTCCACCCGGCTGCTCAGTGGCTAAAGCCCAGGTTGGTGCGCAGGCATCTTCTCCCCCTGGGCCTGTGGCAGCAGCCTGCCCTGAAAGGCCATCTCTCCAATGTACAAAGTGTGACCCTGAGGCCTGAGCAGGGCTGGAAGATAGGCCTGCCTGGTGACTATTTTCTGAAAACCGTTAGGCACCTAGAAAATTCACCTCACCTGCTCCCCTCACAGATCCTGGGAGAGGCCTGGGGAGAGTTGTTACTAGTTTTATCCTTCTTCTATTCATTCAAGTTGACAAATGCCTCCAGACTGAGGGGATCAGGAGGGGGAGGGAGGTGAGCTGGAGAGCTCTGGGCAGCCACCAGACATCCCGGGCCACACTCACGTTAAACTGCAGAGTGCCCACAGGCCCTCACCCACCAGCTGTAGGCCAGGAGGCCATGGGAGGTGACGCAGGCAGGGAAACAAGCAGCCCTGGAAGGTGCCATCCTTCCCGCCAGAAGCAGATGGCAAAGCCCCCACTGACTTCTGCTTGCTGTGCCGCCAGAGCCACACTCTCCTGCGCCCTGGGAGGCAGTACTGCGTACTTGGAAGAATTAATTAATATTGTAGAAAACAGGAACAAAGGGCTCAGAGCAACTGGACTGAGGCCGTGAGGCTAAAATGACACGTGACAGGTCACGAGAGCTGTTCCTGAGGCCCCCTGCTGGCGGACTTTAGGATAAACTCCCAACTGCCCAGCAGTTCAGGACCCAGCTTGCTACTCTCCTGCCACCACACTCTCCCCTCTCTCTTCACCCAGCCAACCCCGCTCACTTTGCAGGTCCCTCCTTAGGTCCAGTGTTGGCAAACTATAGCAGCCCAAAGGCCAAATTAGCCCATCACTTATTTTTATAGATAAAGATTTACTGGAGGAGCTTTGGCCGGTGTGGCTCAGTTGGTTGGGCACTGTCCCATGAACTGAATGCTGGTTTGATTCCAGGTCAGGGCACATGCCCTGGTTTTGGGCTTGATCTCTGGGAGAGGTGTGTAGGATCCATTGATGTTTCCCTCTCTCCTTTTGCCTTCCTCTCTCGAAAAATCAATAATACTAATTTTTTAGAGGATGTATTGGAAGACCACTGTGCCCATTCATTTGCTTATCACTTATGGCTGGTTTCACTTACAACCTCAGGGCTGGGTGAGTGCAAGAGAGGGAGTGGCAGACCCCAGGGCCTTTACTCCCTGGCTTCTTACAGGACGCGTTTTCTGATCCCCATCTTAGAGGATGGTTCCTCCAGGAAGCTGTCCCTGGCTCCCTGGGATGTTTTAGGGGATCCTCATCAGGCTCCTGCAGCCCTAGCCTTACTTTCTCTGCTCCAGGCCTTTCCCCACTGAGCTGCAGACTGACTCCTCTGAACCCTGAACTCCAGGCCCCTCACACGGACCCTGCACATCAAAGCACTGAAAAACAAGTTTGCAGAATGAACCAACAAGCCAGTGAGTGTTTTGCTGCTGGGCTTCAGAACCTAATAAAACCACTAAACAGGGCAGGACTCCCTTCAGGCAGCTGACACCTCGGGGGGGGGGGAGTCTGCACAGCAGCACTGTGTCTCTGGGACAGACAGAGAGCAGGAAGGCCCAAGAATGAGCCCGCCCAGCAAACAAAGGGGCCTCAAATATGTCCTGGAGGAGTAACTGCTGCCAGACCAAACGCAGGGGAGAAGAGAAGAGATTTCACTGCCAGGGGGGCTCAGACTCTCCCAAATTGGGACTCAGACTCTCAATCTTCTTGATGCTTCCAATGTAGACCCCATGGCCCTCCTTGTCCTGCTCCACACACCTTACTGTTCTAGTCTCCCGACTTAGCATTCTTTCCATCTCCATTGTAAACTCCTGGGAAGCTGGTCATTTGCTCACCAGAGAATCCCTGTAGGACTTGGTAAAACTGTATGATGAATGAATGAATGAATGAGACTCAATCATCAAATCTTTCCATTGAGCATGTGGTAGAGAGAGCCCGGCTTCACTCTGGGGTGGGCCCAGGACCTGCCCTTGCCCCAGCAGGGACCCTAGAGGTGCCCTATTTAACAACCACCAATCCTGACTGTTTTGTGGCTACTGTCTTGTGGCTACCTTACGTCTGCCATACTGAGGCCACACAGTTGGCTTCGAATTGTTTCCTCATTTCGGCCTCCGGTTTCTGGGGACATTTCTGGGGTTTCAGCTGTCCCCAGCCTTGTTCCTGTCCTCTGTCTTGCTTTTCAAGGCCTCACGTACTGCCCGTCTCCGTGTGACTGCTCCTCCCATGCTGATATCATGCCCTCATCCCGGTTCCCATTATCTTAAATCAAAGTGCTGGGCAGCCGCCCGATGACTCAGGCCACCGGCAGGAGCCAGTGCACAGTGGAGAGGTTGGCCCTGGGAGACATGTTTCCATCTCCCCATTTATCACACTGAGAAGCTCATTTCAAATTCTATCAAATAAGTCAAAAATCAAGACAGAGAACAGTGTCTTCTCTTTGTCTTTTCCAGAAGTGGTACCACCCTCTACAGCGAATAGATTTTGGGCATTTAATCTGGCAACCAAGTGACGCTGACTTCCAGAAGGCGGGATCTTTCATTCAACTGGAGGAGGGAAACACAAGTCTATTCAGGCTTCCCTGAGCTGGGCGGGTCTTAGGCCTCAAGATAGGCAGCCCCCGCCTCCCCCCTCCCCAGCCCCGGGCTCAGCTGCCCCGGGCACCCACCATGCACTCACTTGGGCGTGTGGGCCTCGTCCACGCGGTTGCCCAGCTGGAATTCATGGGACTTGCTCCGATGCAGGGCCGTGAACCCCGGGAGCAGGTGGATCAGCTTCCGGGAGGAGGGCGGTGGGGTCCCTGGGGGCTTCAGCTTGTTCTTCCTCCTCATGGGCGGCGTGCCTGGCGGGGTCACGGTGGTGACGATATTGGGGGTGCGTGGCGGGGTGCGGACTGCGTGCCGCTGCCGGGGCGATGGGGGCAGGGAACGGTGGCCTGAATCCAGGGGCGGTGGTGGGCACAGGCCTGGGTAGGCGTCCACGGTGAGCTTGTCCACTTGGGTATACACAGGGGTCCCAGGGGTGGAGCTGGCGTGACAGTAGAGCTGAGCGCACTTGGACTGCAGCCTGGGGCTCTGGGAGAGGTGGGTGCGGATCCATGGCGTCGGCTCCGGGGCACACACTGGGCTGTTCTCCTTCCCCGTCTCCGTGGCAGGCCACTGGATGGTCCAGTCTTGTTTGGAAAGGTTGCCACCTGAGTTGTAACAAAGGAGCAGAGAACAAAACAGGTGTGTTACATTGTCTGTACTTACGCACATGTGCACATTCCATATAGACACACTACAAACGTGACCGCATATGCACACTACACTGTATTTGCTCAAAGGATACCCACTTATTGTCCATTTAACATACATAAAACCTGTTTAAGAAAGTAAAAATATTTTTTAAGTTATCTTCATCATATACTGCATTCCAAGGCGACAAAGAAGCAACATGGACATTGTCACTAACTATAGCTCTGCCCTCCCCAGGTGAAATGGAAAGAATGCGTCATAGAGACTCAGAGAGATCTGGCTTAGAACTCTGGCCCCAACAATGACCAGTTCTGTGGCCTTGGGCAAGTTACTCGACCTCTCTGAGCCTCGGTTCTGACGTCTGTAAAATGAGAATGATTGTGGCTCCCTTGGAGGGTGCAACGAGGGTCAAATGCATTCACTCATTCATCCAAGTGTTTCATAGCTATCTGAACCCCTCTCAAGTACCAGATGTTATTCTAGGAAGCAAGATAGAGCAATGAATGAAAAAGACCAAAGTTCCTGTCCTTGCAGAACTCACATACTTTGTGGAACAGGGAAGAAAGGGGGATAAACAAATAAATGGCACAGGTAAAATGTTATCTTTAAGATGCCATGTACAATACATTATCTGTGATTGTCAGTGGTGTTAAGTGCAATAGTGGGAAAGAAAGCAGGGCTGTAAACACACATACAAAAAAAACAATGCTGGGGAGTCCCTCAGTCAGCAGAGAATGAGGAAGTGACAGTGGGCATCTGAGCAAATATCAGAGTGAAGTAAGGAGCACACAGTGAGTTAGAGTCAGCTCAGAGCCTGGACCAGTACGATGATGCAGACAAGCAGGCAGTGACCGAGGATGCTGGAGACATCTATTCTGGGTGCCTGGGACGCATCCAATTTGCTCCCCAGGCATTCACTGTGCTTACCTTACCTGCCCTGTAAAGTAGGTGCCATTGATTCATTTTATAAATGAGCTGTGAATGAGTGACAGGACTTGGCTAAAACCTCTTCCAAGGTAGTCACCTAGAGATAAGCTGGGCCCACTGCTCCCCTTCACCTACAGTTCTTCACACACACACACACACACACACCTCCACTATATTCAAGGAAGCACCGACTTGCCCCCACAAGTATCCCTGTCCTGAAGTTGTTTTGAATTAACTTGCTCCTGCCCCAGCCGGTTTGGTTCAGTGGATAGAACGTCCGTCCGTGGGCTGAAAGGTCCCGGGTGTGACTTCTGTCAAAGGCACATGCCCAGGTTGCGGTCTCAGTCCTCAGTAAGGGACATGCAGGAGGCAGCCGATCAATGATTCTCTCTCATAATTGATGTTTCTCTCTATATATATATATTTTTTTTCTCTCTCTCCCCCTTCCTCTCTGAAATCAATAATACATTTTTTTAAAATTAACTTGCCCCGAAGACAGAGAGGAAGGAAGTCTTTACCCCTGTCCAGTTCCCATCACCATCAAATCCCCGCCTCTCCATGCCTCCATTTCAAAATCAGAAGTTTGGGGATGAAGAGGCAAAGAGCCTCATTTCATCGTCCCGCTGCAGCTGCTCCCGGGCCGGGGGCTCCACTCCTCCCTCGGAGGCTGCTGTGATGGGCTGCATTATATCAACTCTTCCCCTGCTGCTTTGATCCCCTATTTAATAGAGTCTCAGGGAAAAGGGTAATTTTTCATTTTAAATAGGGGAGGTGTGTACCAAGGTGCTTGGAGGGTTATTCATCTCAACCCTTGCTATCTTGTCATCCATTTCTGGAAAACCATTTTATTTCAAGTCTTGAGCTGGGCGGGGAGAAGGGAATAGGTTTTAAGGCATGAAAGGTCTGAGGATTGATTAAAGACATTTCAAGATGCAGGGAGTTTTCTTTTGATATTCTCTAGTAAGGAACTAAGAAATAAAAGACATTTTCGAGGGAGGAAATGATTTCAAAAAGTTTAGGCAAGTGTCTAACTTCTTCATCCTTTCCCATTAAAATGCTATAAACAAGCCAATGCATGACTCAGAATTCATCTGAATTTCAGAGCCAGCCTTGGATGACATGTGCTTTAGCCCTTCAAAGACAGAACTGGCAAAGAGACCACTGTTCAGAATTGCCACTGCTTGAAATTTCTGTGAATATTTCAAAGTGTTTGTTAGTTTAATACTCCAAGCTTTCCAGAGAGAATTAGGTGCTGGTTGAATATATTAGACTGAAGTTACTAATGAAACAAAAAAGTAAGTTTTTACTTTAATCCTCATATCTTTGTAGCAAGAAATGGAACTTTTAGATGCTGGTTGAAAATGTTTAAATAGACACACTGGTTATGCAAAAAAAATCGTAGTAAAAACAATTATTATTAACGTAAATAATAGTTACTGTTTATTGAGCATTTACTATGTACCAGATAGTCTTCTAAGCATTTTAATTATTTTTTTAATAAATCTTTATTTTTCAGATTATTACAGTTGTTCTTCTTCCCCCCCCCCATGGCTCCCTTCCACTGGTTCCCACTCCCCCCTATACCCTTATCCTCTCACACACTGTCCTCATCCATAGGTGTATGATTTGTGTCCAGTCTCTTCCCAAACCCTCACACCCCTTTCCTCCCGAGAACTGTCAGTCCACTGCCTTTCTATGCCCCTGATTCTATTATATTCACCAGTTTATTCTGTTCATCAGATTTTTTGTTCACTTGATTTTTAGATTCACTTATTGATAAATATGTATTTGTTGTTCATAATTTTTATCTTTACCTTTTTCTTCTTCTTCCACTTCTTAAAGAATACCTTTCTGCATTTTATATAATACTGGTTTGGTGGTGATGAACTCCTTTAGCTTTTTCTGATCTGTGAAGCTCTTTATCTGCCCTTCAATTCTGAATGGTAGCTTTGCTGGGTAAAGTAATCTTGGTTGTAGGTTCTTGCTATTCATCACTTTGAATATTTCTTGCCACTCCCTCCTGGCCTGAAGAGTTTCTGTTGAGAAATCAGCTGACAATCATATGGGTACTCCCTTGTAGATTACTAATTGTTTTTCTCTTGATGCTTTTAATATTCTCTCCTTGTCTTTTGCTTTTGACATTTTAATTATGATGTGTCTTAGTGTGGTCCTCTTTGGATTCCCTTTGTTTGGGGTTCTCCTGGACTTGTAAGTCTATTTCTTGCCCCAGGTGGGGGAAGTTTTGTGTTATTATTTCTTCAAATAGATTTTCAATATCTTTCTCTCTCTCTTCTTCTGGCACCCCCATAATTCGAATGTTGGTACACTTGAGGTTGTCCCAGAGGCTCCTTACACTATCTCCATATTTTTTTATTCTTTTCCAGTTGGGTGTTTTTTGCTTCTTTGTATTTCAAATCTTTGACTTGATTCTTGTGATCCTCTAGTCTGCTGCTGGATCTCTGTATACTACTTTTTATTTCAGTCAGTGTATGCTTAATTTCTAGTTGGTCTTTTTTCATATCTTTGAGGGTCTCACTAAATTTATCGGCAGTTTCTAGAAAATTCTTGAAAAACCTTATAACAGTGGTTTTGAACTCTATATCCAGTAGTTATTTTTCCTCCATTTCTGTCATTTGTGACTTGTTTCTTTGTCTCCACATTTTGGCTGCTTCCCTGTGTAGATAGAGTGGCTTTGTGTGCTCAGTGTCCTATAGGGCCCAGTGGCTTAGCCTCTGCAGTTACCTGAGGTGGACACTCTTGGTGCTCCCCTTTGTGGACTGTGTACACAGTCTTGTTGTAGTTAAGCCTTGATTGTTGTTGGTATCACTGGGAGGAATTGGATTCCAGGCCAATTGGCTGTGAGGATCAGCTGTGTCTATGATGGGAGAACTTCTGTGCTGGAGATACCCTTATGGGGAAAGACTTGCTTCAGTGGGGCTTTGGTGCTCACTGAGTCTGGCCTCAGTGTAGAATTTCCACTCGGCCAGCCTTCCTGTTGTTCTGGATGATGTCTGTTTTGTCTTTTAATTGTAGTTTTGAAGTGGTTGTGTGAGGCAGCAATTTCAGTTGTTTACCTATGCTGCCATCATGGATCCTTATGGATCTGAGGAGTTGAAATCTGGATGTTCCCACTCTGACCCTTGGGTACACTGGCTCTTGGATCTCCAAGAAGGTGCTAATTTAGCCTCTGCCTGAGGCCCCCACAGAAGTTACGGAGAGATCTACGGCTTCCTCTTCTTTGTTTGGGGTTTGGAGGTGCCCAGATGAGGCCCAGCTTTGAAGCAATGCAAGCTGCTGTGGGGCCTTGGGCCTTGTTTTGGATGTTCTGGGTCTCTTTGATCCAACTGTAGTTTGTTAGATTACAAAGGGCCAAGACATCCATATGCAAAAGCCTCTGTGCATAGCATGGGTGGGGCAGGGTCTCAGGGAATCCACAGGGTGGAGCAAACAGCTATGGCTGATCCTCAGCCCTGCTCTAAGAGGCACCTCTGAGAGAAAGCCTCCCTCAAGTTCCACCTAATGCCAGACAGTCCAGAATGAGTCTGGGTCCGTATGAGTCTGGGTCCCCAGAGTCTCACCCGGAACTGGAGTTTAAAGCAGTCAGGACCTTTTGTCTCCCTCTGGATTGAAAAAAAACAACAGCATATTCAGTTGCCAGCCCTTTCCATCATGCGCCTCTGTACCTCTGCACTTTACTTCCGCAGCTCCTCTGAGTCTCAGTGTACTTTTCTCTTTCCTTCTAGTTGTAGAATTTCCACTCAGCCAGCCTTCCTGTTGTTCTGGATGATGTCTGTTTTGTCTTTTAATTGTAGTTTTAAAGTGGTTGTGTGAGGCAGCAATTTCAGTTGTTTACCTATGCTGCCATCATGGTTTCTCCCTAAGAATTTTATATGCATCACTTTCCATTAGTCTCCTGAGACCCTATGAAGAAAATTCTGCTACTGTCTCCATTTTTCAGTAGAGGAAACAAAGGATTACCTAAGGCATTGAATCGCCCAAAATCACACAGCAGGTAAGAATATGGCTTCCAATCCAGGCGTGTATCTCTCGAGAGCCCCCCCGCAACCACCTCCCTCTAGAAAGCCTTAGAAAGTCTGAACACTTTCAGATCACCACCAGAAACAACGCCTTCTTACCCTTTATAAGTCAACTATGTCACTGGTTTCAGCCATAATCCCTGCAAGGGTAAAATCTGAAGTCCAGGAAGAATTTTCAAGTTTCTAGTATACATAATTACAAAAACAAAAAAAAAGTAAGTATGGACAGATGAAAAACACACAGTTGTCAAAGCAATTCAACATTGTCAAGAATCTAAACTTAAGGCCTCATGAATGAGCTTGGCATCCAGCCAAACTGTGGATCCCACTGGGCACTGTCCCTCCTCCAGGTGTCCCCAAGTGGAACTAAACAAGTATACTGACCCCAGTCTCTCAGGTCAGTCATCTGGGAGATAGAATGGGGCAGAGACCTTGGGTTCTGACCTGGTAATGCTTCCCAGGTCCTGCTCTACAAATCATTTGGGATTTTACTCCCCACCACGAGATCTGGCCCGATTAACCTATAGTCACTAACTTCAGGATAGATACCGTGTTTCCCCAAAAATAAGACATCCTCCGAAAATAAGACCTAGCACATGGAAAGATAAGACATCCCCTGAAAATAAGACCTAGCACAACTTTGGGAGAAAAAATTAATGTAAGACACTGTCTTATTTTTGGGGAAACAGGGTAGCTTTTCTGTTTTAACAAAGCTCTTTTTTTCTAATTTACTTTTTATTGAGATGAAATCAATATTAACCATTTTAAAGTGTTGAATTCTGTGGCATTTAGTACTTTTCAATTCTGTCTCTATCAATTTCAAAATATTTTCATCAATCCCCAAAGAAAAGACCACACCTACTAAGCAGTCATTCCCCATTCCCTCTTTCTATCAGCAACCACTAACTGTTTCCCATCTCTATGAGTTTACCTACTCTGGATAGTTAGTTCATACAAGTGGAATCATACAATGCATGGTCTTTCATCATGGCTTCTTTTATATTTATATATATGATTTTATTTACTTGAAAGTGGGGGAGGATAGAGAGATAGAGACATCTATGAGAGAGAGAGACATCTATCAGCTGCCTCCCACATGCCCCCTATTAGGGATTGAGCCCTCAATCCAGACATGTGCCCTGACTAGGATTTGAACAAGGACCTCTTGGTTCATGGATTGACACTCAACCACTGAGCCATGCCATCTGGCTGACTGGTCTCTTTCACCTTATAAAGTGTTTTCAAGGTTCATCCATTTACATCATGGGTCAGAATCTCATTCCTTTTTGTGGCTGAGTAATATTCCATGATATTGTTAGATCACATGTTGTGTACCCATTCATCAGCTCATGGACATTTAGGTTGTTCCCACCTTTTGGCTATTAAGAACATGTGCATACAAGTATTTGTTTGAACAACTATTTTTCTATTCTTTGGGGTGTATATATAGAAGTGGACTTGCTGGACCACATATTCATTCATGTTTAACCTTCTGAGAAACCAAATTGTTTCCCACTGTGGCTGAGCCATTCTACATTCCCACCAGCACTGCACTCCATCCAGACCAAGGGGCCCAAGAGAAAACCCACCCCATCGCTTAGGGATGAAGCCAATGTTATGTGGACTACGTGAGGGAAATCCACGAGGTTTTTTTTCTGTCCTTTCACCATTTCACCCCAAGGACAGGATCAGTCACTCAGACTGTGTAGCGGAACAGAAAGCTGAACTCCAATTGAACCCCTCCCCTCATCTTTTGGCCAGAAGAACAGAAGAGAGGACCAGAGAAAATGGTCCCCTAAAGAAAAGAGCTGGAGAAGGGGGTCCCTAATTCTGTGTGTGACATGATACACTTGCTTTGAAAAAACCCAGGGAAGCACACTGAAAATTGTGAAAAATGATCTGGCCCTGGACTGCCTCCCACAGAAGGCAAGACAGATGCGCAGTCTGATCTAACCAGATTGGTGGCTTCAAAAATCAAACCGAACAAGCAAAAATCGATATTGTCCAAAGGAGACCCAGAATCCCGCAACAAATATTCCAAATGTCCAGGAGATACTCCCAAACCACCGTCATGTTTTATGACACCCATAACATAAAGGAAGAAGAGTGAAAACTCAGACCAAAGTAGGCTCTTAATAAATGGTAACATTATCTTTGCTTTACTTACTCTGAGAATTAAAAAGGAAATGACGTCTGATGGATTGCTTTTCCCCGGGAGAGAAGTGCCCCAACCACACGAGACACACGGGACTCCCAGGTGTTCCTGAACACCAGCCACAGTGCCCACGTCTTCATACAGAGCACATGTGAAAACCCAGTGCCCCCGCCCGAGTCGCTATACTAAGGCTGATTATAATGATATAAAACAGCAAATAAGATTAGGAAACCAAAATAAATGGGCTTTTGTTATATACATCAGCTCTGGGCTCAACCACCCAGCATCCTTCCCTAACCAACTGCTTGTTATTCTCCGTCACTGCCTTCCCATGTAGCAAAGTTAAAATGTGCATTCACCTATTTTTTTCCCATTTATTGTTGCTCTCCTCCCCTCCCTATCGACTGCAAGGTCTGTATGGATCACACCGATCTTGTCCAGCCTGGGCTCTAGAGCACACATAGACGACTGGCACTGAGTGGGCACCCAAGGATGTTGGAATGAACGAAGAAATGAATGAGAGAAAGGAAGCCAGGCGATCAGTTCATTAGTCAGAGGAAAGTGCAAAGATCATTTAGGAATGGGAGGATAAGCAAACCACATGGGTAGGCATAGCAGGAGCTTTCCGGTGAGCCGAACTACCAGACTTCACCAGAGCAGACTAATGAGAAAGAGTGCCATCTCTCCAGATCTTCATGGAAAGATTTGGACAACTACCTGCCTAGACATGTGAAATGAAGAGAAAAGATGGCAGAAGATTCTTGAAACATCTGTCAGCTTTGTAATCACTTCTGTGAAAGGAGCCATTTTAAAGAACAATGTCCTAGTAGTTCACCAAGTTCAGAAGTCAGACCCTCTCTACAGGATGAAACTGGGAAAGAGAAGTCTTGGGAAGAGAATGAGAACAGACAGCGTTCTTTCTGCTGGAAGCTCTAGACCACATGTGTCAAACACAAGGTCCGTGGGCCAAATCCGTCCCGCCAGGCTTTGCAATGTGGCCCGCACCGCGCTGTCATCACTGCACTCCGCTGCGTTTCCATCACAATGACAGTTTATGACTGTTCAGTAAACCATTCGGCCCACGATTTAGGCTGGATTTTAGATTTTGGCCCCTTCTCTGATTGAGTTCGACACCCCTACTCTAGACCAAGGGACCTGGGAGTTGAGCACAGCCCTACACCCCTCCCCCCGCATCTCCACCCCTCAAACGAACAAACAAACAAATAAATAAATGGTCAAGACCCCCACGGGAGCCTACCATCACACCTCCCAGATGCCTGTACCATGATGCAATGTTGTGTCTCCCTAATATCGCTCCCCTGTTTCTGTATGGAACAGAGCCGCCTTTTCCAGATCTCTCCCAGCGCTTCTCGCCAACCCCAAACAATAAAACTGCACAGCTTGGTGTCCGCAGTAAGTGGCCCCTGTATGAATGCGCGGAGCTTATCGAAAGGGCAGGACCTGACACTCCCTCGCTAAGACACAAGGAGGACAAGAGGCTCTGCACAGAGCCAGGAACACTCCGTGCAGTGCCTTACCAGGCTGCCCAACGCCCATGTCTCACGTGCACAGAATACTGCAAAGCAGACAGTGGAAGCACCCATCTCAGAGAGCCTTGCAGAGTAGACGGGACCCTACGTGGAGAGTGCTCGGCACTGGGCCAGGCTCAGCACAACCTCAACCAAGGTTGCTCTTATTAGGAATCTCAGCCACTTAAATCGGATTAGCAGCCTGTCCCGGGCCCTTGGCCGCAGGTCCTAGGGCTTTGTCAGGGCTTTGTCTCCCTCTCTGACTCATTCTGATCCACTTGCTTGTCTTTTGATGCTATTTGGCCACTATTTCTCCAGAGCTGGAATATGTCAGAATGTGACTGATGCACCCAACTATAAAAATAACCAGTTATTTTTATGTTGAGCACATCATCCCTAAAAATAACCGGGTCTCTTAGAAGTGAAGGCGCCACAGCAAATGTTGTGTTGCATCAGGTGCATGCCCACTCACACCACCACACACACACACACACACACACACACACACACACACATCATGGTCACTTTAAATAGGATGGAATCCCTGGCCAGTGTGCTCGATGGTTAGAGCATCAGTCTGTGCACTGAAGGGTCTCTCTGGTTCCACTCCTGGTCAAGGGCACATACCTGAATTACGAATTCCCTCCTCGCTCCTGGTTGGGGAGCATGCAGGAGGCAGCCAGTAGCAACCAGTCAATGTGTCCATCTCACGTCAATGTCTCACTCTCTCACTCTTGCTCTGTCTCTCCCCCTCACTCTCTCCCTTCCACTTTCTCTGAAAAGAAATGGAAAAAATATCCTCAGGTGAGAATTAACAAACATAAATAAGATGGGACTGGAAAACACACCAGCTTCAATCAGGGAGGGTGGAATGGGGTTGACGGCTCCTCCTTCATTCTCACTGCCGGATGATGGTGGTGACATTGTATGGAGGGTTCCTGTCAGGAGGCAGCTCCTGGAGGACAGGGATGGAAGAGGCCGCCTCCCACAGCCTCAGAGCCCTCAGGCTAACAGGCATTCCCGTGCCCCCCCTTCTAAGCACGCGCCATGCTTCTTCTATTAACAGAGAGATGGCCCCCTGACACGTCGTCCTGATTCGTATCACCAAGGGACACACACTCATCCTTCCTCGGCCGCAGGAGACTTTGTCCCTTGCCTTTGAAAGCACCTGGGAAGCTTGTTTCTACACCTTACACTCTAGGGACTACAGGCACAAGGTTCAAAACCCTATCTTTTTCGGAAAATAGATGAAACGCAATGTATCAGCACTGTCATCTTTCTAGAAACATCACCCAACCCTGCCTCTTCGAGACACCCACTCTGGAAAACGATGTCACCTCTCCCAGGAAGATCTCCTGCCAAAAGGAACAGCTAGCACACCAGGAGAACACGATGAGGTATCGACTGTCTCTACGTGTGATGCTCTGGGAGCAGTTCGACTCTTCCAGATGCCCCTGGTGCCCAGAGAATGACATGTGCCCCGAGGTGCAGGAAGGAGGTTGTGCCAGGAGAACGTGGGGTCAGCATGCCTGGAAACTGGGGCCAGAAGCCTGCATTTCAGCAACAGTAATGCCTCTTACTAGTTGGGCATTTGTGAACAAGGAACTATATGAGCCTCAACTTACCTGTCTTTAAATTGGGGAGAATTGTACCTGCCAGGTAACATGGTGGCTAAGGACTAAATGAGACAGTAACGAAATCGCTTGGCACTGTGTCAGGCATAGAGTAAGGACCAACGCATTGTCCTCGTCGCCATCACCAGCAGATTTATCACTTTGGACGAAATGGAAGGGATGTAAGCCGCCCAGTACACTTCCTGACCCATGTTACATTCCTGAGAGTGTCCTTTCTACCCACGAGAATACCACTGTGTTGGGCGAAGAGCATGGTCTTTGGAGTCAAACAGACCTGGATTCAAACCCCAGCCCTGCCGCTTACAAGGCACGTGCCCTTCATTCCCCCGAGTCCCCGTTTGCTAGGCTGGAGTGGAGCCAATAGCACCTAGTGCCAGCATGGTCTGAGGATAACCAGTTTCCCAGCTCTCCCTTGCTCTCGCTCTCGCTCTCGCTCTCTCTCTGTCTCTGCAGGAACATGGTGATGACAGCCCACACAAGGAGAGCCCCAGGGAGCCGCAGACCTGCTGTTAAGCCTCCGCAGTCCCTGGGATTCACCCCGAGCAGGGAGATCAGCCTAAAGTCACTCATTCACTGATCACTCATTCAACCAGTATTTCCTAAGGGCCTACTGTGTGTCAGGTTCAGAATCACAGTTGGGGATGTTACAGAGGGCACAGCCATGGCAGTCCTGCTTCCCCAGTGCATCCTGGGAAACAGTGACAGCAACCTGACACCAAGACCAGATGATAGCTCCACAAAAAGTTAAACAGAGAACCAGCTCACGACTCCAACTTCACTCCTACAGATGCCCAAAAACGGGCTCAAGCAGCTCCTGGCACAGGTGCTCACAGTAGCAGTGTTTGCAAGAGCCAAGTGGCTCAGGGCAACACATTTAGTGCCTCCAAGTCCTGGACAGCAGAGTCTTCCTGGGATAAAATCACAGCAACACCACAGTGGTGGCCCTGGGGGATGATCTGTTTCCTTGGCTTTTTCAGCTCCTCAAGGCCTCCCACATCCCTGTGGCTCCCAGCTCCCTCCTGCATCTCCAGACCCAGCCGAGGAGCACCTTCAAACCCTCTCTCTGACTCTGACCCTGTGCCTTCCTCTTCCTCTTGTAAGAGACTTTGTGATGATATCGGGCCACCTGGATAATCCAGGATCATGTCCTCCTCTCCAAGACTTTCACTGAGTCACATCTGCAAAAGCCCTGTTGCTATATAAGGTGCCACAGTTACAGGTTCCAAGGATTAGGATGTGGACATGGAGGATGGGAGGAGGGGCATTGTTTTGCCTAACCTTCTCTCTGAGCCTCAGTTTTCTCATCTATAAAATGGACATAACGAGTTTCCTCAAAAAATTAAAAATGGAAGTTGGGTTTGATCCTAAACTTCTGGGAATATATCCTAAAAACCCCAAAACAACAATCACAAAGAATGTATGCACCCCTATGTTCATAGCAGCATTATTTACAATAGCTAAGATTTGGAAACAGCCCAAGAGCCCATTAGTAGATGAATGGATAAAAAAGCTGTGGGACATTTATACCATGGAATATTATGCAGCTGTAAAAAAAAAAAAAAAAAAAAAAAAAAAAAAAGAGGGATCTCTTACCCTTTAGGACAGCATGGATGGACCTGGAAAATATTATACTAACAAAATAAGCCAATCTGAGAGACAAATGATCTCAGTTATTTGTGGAATCTAATGAACAAATGAATTGACCAACAAAATAAGATCCAAAGCACAGTCGCATGAACAGACCAACATACCTCAGTGTGGGGTTGGGAGGATGAGGAGATAAACCAAAGAGCCTATGTATTTATATGAATAACCCGTGGACATGGGCAATCCATTAGTGAAGACTTGGGGGGAATGAGAGGGGCTAGGAAGAGGGGTATAAAGTGGGTGGGGAAATGAGATAGCTGAAATAGTATCAACAATAAAAAATGTATTAAGTTAGACAGCTAAAATGGACATACAGTAATAATAATAGAACCGATGCCCTGAGTTTGACTGAAGGAACAGAATGATGGCACCCAGAACAGAGCAGGTGTGGGGATGGCCAGTCATGGTCCATCCCCTTCTGTTTCCTACCCCAACTCTTTCCCAGAACCACCCAGGAGCCCACTGCATCTTTGGAACCAGGATCTGCCAAGCTCCTCATCCAAGTTTCAGGCTCAGAAGAAAGTTCTATCTTGACCCCCAGCCTCAACTCTGACAAGAGGGTGTCATCTTCTGTATATATAAAACCCTAAGCGACCAGTCGACCATTTGACCAGTCGCTATGACGTGCACTGACCACCAGGGCACAGATGCTCAATGCAGGAGCGGCCCCCTGATGGAGCGCCACTCAGCTGGCCGCCGCAAGCCTCTCCTGCCTCCATGGCAGTGCTACCGAGCAGCGGCGGCAGCAGGTGCAGTGAAGCCAGGATGGCCAGGAGCGGTGCCCGGCCCGGGCTCAGACTCCTCCCCGGCCACCTGCACACTACTACATCCCTTGCAGGAGTGGGCCAAAACCGGCAGTCTGACATCCCCCAAGGGGTCCCAGATTGGCGGGGGGCACAGGCCAGGCTGAGGGTCCCCACTGGTGTACAAATCTGTGCACGAGGTCTCTAGTTCTTCATATAAAAGTGAAAAATGAATCCTCATCCCACCCCTACCCCCACTCCCCGCCCACCTGGCGCTGGAAAAATGGGATTCCTCAGGCCGGCTTCATTACTGGGACTCAGTGCCATCTGAATAATAATTGCATTCTGAAGCTGGAACTGATAAATGTCCTGGGCATTGTCGCTACTGGATGTTTACCTGATTTATTTTATGAATATTAATTAATACAAAAAAACATTTCCATTCCTGAAGCAATTCTGGACAAAACGATCTCCCGGCCCCCGCCCCACTACCAGCAGCTGCCAAAACAATGTGCAGAGTTGAGTAACAACAAGCCCTGTCAGAGTGATTTATGGGGCATGAAACAAAGAGGGAGAAGGCCTTCAGCCACTCTCTCATTCGGGAACACCTGGGGGAGGAACACTGCGTTCCTTCCAGGGCTGGGACAGTGAGCTAGCAGGCCACTGACAGGAGGGTTTGGACAACATATATCGCTTTTATGCCACAGTATCTGAGAGGGGGACAGGATGCCCCCTGCACCCTCGCCCCATGCTGGGGAGCTTATATAAAGGAGATATCATTTACTAAGCACTGGCTATGATGCAGGGACTTCGTTCATTTAACCCTCACTACACACCTGTGAGACTGGGCACCTCCTTGTCCCCATTTTACAAATGAGCACACGGGAGCTCTGAGAGATCAAGGTGACACATGTTGAAGGTCACTGCTAGAAAGTGGCAGAGCTGTGTTTGGAACCCAAGTGTGACTCCCAAAGACCATTCTCTTACCACCACATCAGGGGTCAGCGAAGCATAGCCCACTTATTTCTGTAAATAGGACTGACCTGGAATGCAGCCATGCTTGTTCATTTGCAGGCTGTTGTCTGGCTGACTACACCTTAGAAAGGGTGAGTTGAATAGTTACAACAGAAACCATATGGTCTTTAGAAGCCTGAAATATTTACTGTCTGGACCTTTAAGAAAAAGTTGGCTGGGCCTGCTTGCTACCATGCCATTTGTCAGAGTGTTTGCAATACATTTGGAGACCCTGGATACGTGCTCTGTAAATGGCAGTCAAAGTCATCATCATAGTCATCATTGCTGCTGCGTTTCAGTAGTTATTATGCTGCTTTTACTATTGTCACCTCCTTGAGACAGAGAAACCTCTCCGACCAGTCCATTAAGGAACCAGCCTTCAAGATAATGTGTTTCCTGCAGTAATTCATGAGATCCCTCAACTATTTAAAAAATATTTTAAGTCTTTCCATGTTTCCGGGTCCTTAATGAGGATTGAAATCAAAACTGCATCCTTCCACGAGCTCTTCTGAAAATGCTAAGCTTCTCACCACAGAACAATCCCAGAGGTGTCGCCAGGCACACTGTGGAAAGGCCATGGTTACTGACCGAGACGCCGCAGGTGGGAACAGGAGGGGCATCGCCAGACATCAGGCCCACTGGCAGCGCCAACCTGTGGTCCTCGGAAGTCGTGAAGGAACTGGACTCAGTCAGATTAGTAGGGGGCCAACCAACCCAGTCTGCCAAGGACCAGGGCATCTCCAGGAATCTGGGACTTGCTTTGCTAAAATTAGGAAAGCCAGGCAAACCAGAGTCATCTTCATCCCAAGACACTGGTTCTTGTCACCCCATCAGACACAGACAGGAACGCCCCTACAGTCACCCCCAGAGCTCTTCATGCGGAGGACCAGCCTATTACATTCCAATGCCCAGACACGCCTTGTCAGGGAGCAGCTCAGCTCTGCTGATTCGGACTCTGAATATCACCGGGGCTATCTCCGAACCATCTTGGCCAAGACACAGAGATCGGAAGTGAGACACACTTCTCTAGAGGTGGTGAGGCGGGGGTTGAGAATATTGACTCCAGCCCTCCTGCTCATGAGCTGGATCATTATGTGCCTCTGAGTCTCAGTTTCCTCATGTGTAAAATAGGCACAATCGAAATACTTGCTTCACAGAACTGGTGTCAGGATTAAGTGACCCCAAATGACCAGAGGGCATAAACAGAGCATGGGACTAAATAACTGCCTTGTGCCAAATGCTCTTTCAAAGGTCTCAGGGCCTGAATGTTAACTGTGTTGATTTATTTGCATTTCAGACCTGGCTGAGAGCGGTGCCTGACACAGCAGCATTAGCCTCCTCCTGGGCTGGTTAGAAAGGCAGATTCTCACACCCTTTTCAGGACCTGCTGAACCCCAATCTTCAGTGTAACAGGCTCCCCGGTGATTCATGTGCACAGTGAAGTGTGGAAGGCACCATATGAATGCCCAGCATCTCCTGTCTGTCAAGACTTGGGAGGGACATAGGTATGAAGACAGCCCAGGATGGAAGAGTGGGATTCGGGGGACACTTGCTCTGGCTCTGACTGCTCACCTGCCACGGTTTCCAACCCCCTTCCTACTGCCTGGGCACCACCCCAGAACCATGAGATCGGCTCTGCACATGGAGCCCAGGCAGCCAGGGTTTTAAACGCTCTCAGTGCCTAACTGCAGCCTGGGTGAGATTCCCTGTTCCAGTCTGGACCAGTTGCCAAAACTCCTCAGGGATCTGTTTAGTTAACAGTCAGGCTAAGGATCTCTTTTTTTAAAAAAAAATGAGATGAAATTCACATATCATAAAATTAGCCATTTTAACGTGTACACTTCAGTGGTATCTGCATTCACAATGTTGTGCAACCATGAACCTCCTGGTTCATGGGTAGACACAACCATTGAGCCACACTGGCCAGGCAGAACTTCCTTCATTTTAAGTTTGGCTCAATCTAGGGTCAAACATTAATAACATCACCCCCAGAAGAGATCCTGTACCATGAATCAGTCACTCCCCATGACCTCCTCCCCCAACCCCCAGCACCCGCCAATCTGCTTTCTGACTCTATGGGTTTATCAGTTCCAGGAAGTTCACAGAACTGGAATCATAGTGTGTTGTCTTTTGTGTCTGTCTTCTTTCAAGGTTCACCCATGCTGTAGCATGTATCAGAACCTCATTCCTTTTTTATTTTAAAAAAAAAGTATGTTTTTATTGATTTCAGAGGATAGAAACATCAATTATGAGAGAGAATCGTGATCAGCTGCCTCCTACACATCCCCAACTGGGAAGCCCTCAACCCAGGCATGTGCCCTGACTGGAAATTGAACTGTGACCTCCTGGTTCATAGGTCAATGCTCAACCACTGAGCCACACCAGTGCAGCAGAACTTCATTCCTTTCGAATCACATTCAGACTCAACTGTTCTGGGAATCAAAACTCAAACGAGTCCCTTAGAGGCTTAAAGACTGGCTGGACCTCGGCAACAGGCCTTTTGCTTCTTAGAGGGGCCCGTCCCTCCCACACCAGTCACCCATCTTTCCCAGCTCCCCCTCCTGTCAGGATCCGTTACAGAGGGATGTGGGTAAAGAGGGCGTGTCATGCCAACCTGTTCCACTCAGCCCACTTCATCCCAGTGGCTGTGACACTTTCTTTTTGTGGTGGGGCTCAGTGGTGCCAGAGGGAAGCTGCCAGGCACTGATGAGACCTGCCAGGGAGGGGAGCTGATGGGGGAGACAATGTCACTCTCACCCGACTCCCGCACCAGAAACAAAGCGAGAGGAAAGGAAGCAAACGATTCCTGGGCCTCTCAGGAAACTGAGGCTGCACTGTATTTTAGAAATCTACTTCTAAATCCTACCTGACCTCCAGGGTATCCCCCTGCTACCTAAAAACCACAGAGGCAAGGCTTGCGTGTGGCATATAAGAAATGGGAAGAGGAACAGAAGATGCACACACTATTACTTTAGAATATTCCACAAACCGGCTCCATTAAGTAATGCAGCTCACCAATGCACTAAGAGGTGCCGAGGGAAAGAGGGGCCTCGTGCTCTGATAAGTTTGGATTAACTCCCTCTTTTAGAGATTCTCCAAGCCAGAAAGAAAACTATACTCATTGAATTTAATACACTTGATCAAGGAATAATTTGTGTGGTGTGTGTATGGTGATGGGGGGGGGGGGACCCTAGCCTATAAAATGCATTTGAAAAACCCCTATATATATTGAATTCTTTATTCAACATGTTTATTGAGAATCCACTCTGTGCCAGGCACAACTTGAGGGACTGAGGATATGAAAGCGGATAGTTATGACCTCTGCACCCAAAGAGCTTCCACCGGTAATAAATAAGGAGATAAACAAACAAAAACTACACCCGAAAGCCACTCTTTTAGTATCTGCCTCACAGATGTCTTTGTTAAACCTTCATGGCCCCCTCCAATCAGGGGTGACATCTCCCCCTCTGAGCTCCTACAATATTTATGGTCTGTCCCATTTGGGAGGTGATTAACTGTGCTCTGCCTGCAAGAGCTTCCTGACAATGGCAAACATTTGTAATCTCTTGAGTTATTACCTATACTCACACAATGCCAGGATTTTTCCACCCTTCCCCCAGTTTGCGACAACCAAAAATGCCTCCAGAGACTGCCAGACATCTGCTAGGGAAGGGAGGGAAAATCCCCCTTGAGAAACACTGTCACCTTCTCACAAAGCTCGTCCCTGGCCACCTAACCTAAAATTATCCCCTCACCTGAGTATCATCACTCACTATTCCTCTGTCCTGCCTGTTGGCTATTCATAAAACTTACCACTGGCCTGGGACTTAAGCTCCTCAAGCACAGGGGCCCAGCCCACCTTACTCTCTTGCTTCATCCCTCACACCTAGTCCAGCTTACAGAGGCTCAATAAACATTTGCTGAATGAACGGGGGAGGGGGGGTGAATGGGATGCCAGCGATGGGGAATAGATGAGGATAGGAGGACTAGGTCTCTGGAAGAGGATAGCATGGTTTGACCTTAATTAACTCAGTGATTTAGAAAGCTTAAGGTGATTCAAGTGACGGGGAAGAAAGAGGGAAATTAAAGTTTGGAGGCTGTGGGCTATTTCTGAGGTTCAATTACTGTAGCTCTCTCAACACAGCTCCCAACTAGGAGGAAGTAGAGTCCAGGCTGAGCCTTGGTCAAGGGCACTACCCCTCAAGGACTGACCACCAGTGAGCTGCTGGTGGTGGAACCTTGCTAGCTGATCTGGATTTCCGCCTAACTGTGGTTGTCAAATAACGAGACCATGCAATTCACCTACTATGACTCTATGACTCCTGTCCCTGCAGTATCTCCATCAAATGCTGCTTTAATATTAAGTGAGTTCTCTGTCAGTTTTAAAGGACTGACTAGTCATTGAACCAGGACATTTTAACCCTCACTTAGCATTCCCAGATACTATGCAGAAGAAATGAGAGGCAGCTTCTGCAGTATGGAGATGGTTAAACTGCGCTTAAACAGACCTGCAGCTAGTCTTTGTCTTTTGTTTATTTGTTTTGGGGGATATTATTTTTGGATGCTTTTAGAAAAGGGAAAATAGAAATTTTAAAAAAAATGAGTAAAGTTAATGAGCTTATAAATTGCAAAGCTAAACAGATGAATAAATGAGAATAATGTTGTGAAACAAAACAAAATTAAATCAAAATTAAAATGTGCTGTGATGTGTTTTAAGAGAATATCAAACTTGGTAAATTAATGACCCTTAATGGAACCCACAAATAAAGAGATATTTTTCTCCTGCTTGCCCAACAAAGTCAGGTCCCAGCTCACACTTTCTCAGTGACAGGTACTTCAGAAATCCATTACACGAAGGGCAGACCTGGCTAACAGAAAGAAGCCCAAATCTGGTCAGGATGACTTATGCCCTGCTGGCCCTGCTGTGCCCTGTACAGCACAAAGAATAGCCCATTCTTCTCTGGGACAACCCTGATTTCAAACTGTATTACAAAGCTATAGTAATCAAAACAGTATGGCAAAAAAAGACACAAAATGATGGAACAGAATTGAGAGCTCAGGAATAAACCCACACATATACTGTATAGCTAGCTAATATTTGACAAGGAAGCCAGGATCGCCAATGAGGAAAGGCTATCCTATGTAATAAATGAGTAATATGCAAATTGACCATACCTCCACTATACCCACAAGCCACACCCACCAGCCAATCAGGAGCAAGTATGCAAATTAACCCACCCAAGATGGCTGTGGCCACAGAGCAAGCAGGAGGCTTGGGTTTCCACGGCAATGGAGGAAGCCAAGCTTCGTGCACACCCTAGCCAGCCCTGGACTGCACTCAAGGCTACAAAGTTTCAATGATAGAAGATAAATAAATCCCAACAAAAATGGCAGCAGCCACAGAGATGGAGACAGCAGGAGGCTTGGATTTCCCAGGTGATGGAGGAAGCCAAGCTTTCTGCCCACCCTGGCCTGCCCTAGCCTCCACTCAAGGCCACAAAGTTTCAATTATAGAAGATAAATAAATCCCAAATACCAGGCCTCTGCTTGGGTCACTGGGGAGGAAGGGGTGGCCATCCTGCAAACCACCACAAGCCCCTCGCCTAGGCCACCCTATCCCCCAAGGAATCCCCCACCATGATCCAGGATACCCTTCAGGGCAAACCAGCTGGCCCCCACCTATGCACCAGGCCTCTATCATATCTAATAATAGAGTAATATGCAAATTGACCATCATTCCAACACAAGATGGCTGCCCCCATGTGGACACAAGATGGCCAGCAGGGGAGGGCAGTTAGGGGTGACCAGGCCAGTAGAGGAGGGAAGTTGGGGGGCAACTGGGCCTGCAGGGAAGGGAAGTTGTGGGGGACCAAGGCCTGCAGGAGAGAACAGTTGGAGGGGACCAGGCCTGTAGAGGAGAGCAGGACAGTTAGGGGTGACCAGGCCTGCAGGGGAGGGCAGTTAGGGGCAATCAGGCTGGCAGGGGAGCAGTTAAGCATCAATCAGGCTGGCAGGGAGTGGTTAAGGGGTGATCAGGCTGGCAGATAGGAGTGCTTAGGGGAAATCACAGGAAGGCAGGCAGGTGAGCAATTGGGAGCCAGCAGTCCTGGATTGCGAGAGGGTGACCGACTGCTCATTTAGGTTCGGGTCTAAATGGGCAGTCAGACATGCCCTGAGGGGTCCCAGATTGGAGATGGTGCAGGCTGGGCTGAGGGACACCCCCCCCCCCCAACCATGCACAAATTTCGAGCACTGGGCCTCTAGTCTCTTCAATAAATGGTGCTGCAAAGTGGATATCCACATGCAAAAAAAAAAAAAAAAAAAAAATGATATTGAATTCCTATCCTATACCACTCACAAAAATTAATTCAAAATGAATTAAGGTTTCAAACATAAGGCCTGAAGCCATAAAACTACTAGAAGAAAACAAAATAGCTCCAGTCAACAATATGAAAAGAAAACCTACAGAATGGGAGAAAATAGTAGCAAACCATATATCTGATAAGGAATTAATATCCAAAATATGTATGTTGGAATAATTTTTTTTTAAAGGGCAAGAAATAAATGTTGGCAAGACTGTAGAGAAAAGAGAACTCTGGTGCACTGGTGGTGGGAATGTAAACTGGTGCAGCCATCATGGATAACAGTATGGAGGTTCTGCAAAATATTAAAAACAGAACTACCATGTGATCCAGCGATCCCACTTCTGGGTATATGTCCAAAGGAAATGAACTCACCATGCCAAAGGAATGCCTGCACCCCCACGTTCACTGCAGCACTAGTCACAATAGGGAGACAAGGATACACCAGTGGTGAATGGGTACAGAAGATGTGACGTATATATGTAATACAAACAATGGCCTATAGAAAAGAAGGAAATCCTGCCTTTTGCAACAACATGGATGAGGCATGAGGGCCTTATGCCAAATGAAATAACTGAGACAAACACAAATACTGTATGATCTCATGTATATGTGACATCTAAAAACACTGTACTCATAGAAACAGAAAGTAGAATGGTGGCTGCCAGGTCAACTTGCAGTTGTAAGATGAATGTTCCAACACGGGGACTTCAGTAAATAATACTGTATTATATACAAAGTTACCATTAGAGTAGAGCTGCAATGTTCTCACCATAACAACAATAAAATGGTAATTATGGGAGGTGAAGGGTGTGTTTGCAGCCTTATTGAGGTCATTGTTTCGCATCACTTACATACATCGCACACCTTATACTTACACAATGTCCCCCATCAATTATAACTCAATAAAGCTGGAAAAAATCAATGTTCCCTGCTTCTTGTTTCTTAATGTGGCTACTAGAACATTTAAGTGTGGCAGCCCAGGAAGCCACAGGGCAAGGCCAAGTCTGGGAGTTCTGCTGAGGACCTGAGGTTTCAGTCAATCACTGGCATCAACCACCAGAGCTAGGAGGGCAGGTCAGCTCTTAGATGATTCTGATTCCCAGCCAGGATGGAGCAGAGACAAACCATCCCTACAGTCCCCTGTCCCAGTTCCTGGCCCTGAGAATTCACTGGCACAGTAAGGTGGTGTAACACCAAATTTGGAATAATTTGTCGCAGCTGGAACAACAGCATTTAGAAGTGTCTGTGAACTGGCTTTGCTGTAGACATCATGGAACCTTTGGAAGGTCATGTGATTGAGTTCACAATCCCTGCAGTCTGTGTGCTCCTTGAGTAAGGTCCACATCGGTCCACAGCACAGTCACCCTTGTATCCTCAATGCCCGCACAGAAACCAGCCAATGGAACAGCTGCCTTCCCTGGGGCTAGGCACTGAGCTGAGGGCTCCAGGTGCACCGCTGCAGTTAATTCACACAAACACCCTATGACAGTGTTCCCCAAACTTTTGACATATGTGTACCCCTTCTATAATTTTCGTAACACTGAGTACCCCTCGTACTCATGAGAACGTAGAATTAGGCGCAGCTAAGCACGGTGCAGTGCATACCCCCACCACACTCTTTCCGTACCCGTGGGGGCACTCGCACCACACTTTGGGAAACACTGCCCTATGACATAGAGATGCCCACCCACTCCGCACCATGAGGCTGAGATAGAAGTGGCGAGTCCGCCTGTGGTGTATTAGCCTGCTGGTGGCAGAGCAGTAATTCTACCCCAGAGCTGTTGAGGTGGCTTCCATACCCCGCACTCTGCACCCCGAACCATCACACAAACCAGCACAAAGCAGACTCAGGGAAAATGAATGGCCAGGTGGGTCATTTTCTGTCTGCAATGGCTGGGCCGCAAGGCAGAACTGGGCTTTCAATCAAGGGCAACTCTTCTTCATGAAAGTTTTGCGATGCCATTCAAGGACTTTCAGAGCCTCTCTGTGAGAAAGTTTGCTGGGAGAGACACCCCGTAAGACCTACTGTCTGTTTGCATTTGAATTTCAAAACCATTCTAGTAAGCGTTGTGAGACCCGGAGTGTGGCCCAAGAGATAATGACCTGATGTCTCCCTCCCTCAGGCACCCTCCCCAAAACACCATGGGATATTAGATGGATCTAATTAATTATTCAAAAAGAAAGGGTTGGCATGATACTTATTCCAGATCATTGCTATACATTTGTATAGAAATGAGATAACCCTCCCACTCCAGATCTGAGCTCTGGCTCTCATTACTAAAGGCCCTCTTCCAACCCCTCCATATGTATAGGCCAGCACTGATGTCAGCCACAAGACCTGCAGTGGACCCCAGAGGACTATGACAATGGATACAGACAGACTTCTGGAGGCACAGCAATGGGGCCAAATCCCAATGCTACTATTTGACCTTGGGGAGGTGGCCTACCCCACCAAATCTTGATTTCTTCACCTGAAACAGAAGCTCAGGAGAGACAGTATCATGCTTGGTTGCTCCCACCACTGACTCAGAGTTTGATCTAGCTCTGTGGCCTGGGACAAGTTGCTTAACCTCTCTGTGCCTCAACTTCCTCATCTGTAAAGAGGGAGTAACAGAACATCTACCTCATTAGATTGCTATGGGAATTAAGTAAGCTGGGATGTACTCAAGTCCCTGCTCTGACGAGTGGACTCCTATGGGCGAGCTTATATTGTCGCTGGGAGAAGCAGGTGAATGAGTGTCCAGGAAGTGCTTAGCGCAGCGCCTACCACCGGAGAAGCATTTGATAAATGCTTGTGGGTGCTGTTGTTATTGTGGTTATTGTCACTTCTGAGCCAGCCTTTGATCCTGCTGAAAACTTCCTGTGGCTGGAGGAGGACAGCGAGTGCAGTCCTTGGCTGCGTGATTAGGCAAATACCGTCCTCAGAGACAGGCATTCTGTGTTCTCCGGACACAGGACACCAGGGGACTGGGAGTTCTGGAAGGCCTGCCCATTGAGAACCAATGGAAACTGAAAAGGTTCGGTCCAGAGAAGACAAAACTGGAAAGCAGCATAAGATGGTATCTTCTGATAATCAAAAGCCACATTAAATGTCACTGTCCATGGAGGTCTTCCCTGACCATAGCACCCAAAAAAAAGTCAGCTCCCCATTATTAGCTCTCATAGCTCCTACAACCCTCCCCTCCAGAGCATCACTCATCCGGGGTAAATCATTATTTATGAGTGTCTAACCACTCCCACCAAAACACGAGCTCAGTGGGGCCAGGGAGAGGGTGTGTCCCATGCACCACTGTGGTCAACATATTTAGCATCAATCCCAGGGAGATGATGAATGGGAAAGGACGAGTGGTCAAGAATGAGAGGGAAAGGACACACCCAAGAAGTTAGGAGGGCAGAATTAAGGCGAGAGAGAGAGAGAGAGAGAGAGAGAGAGAGAGAGAGAGAGAGAGAGAGAGAGAGAGAGGTTCTAGAAAGCCAGTCTGAGATTGTTCAAGGGTGAAACACGCAGAACAAGCCAGCCTGGAAGAGCACTGACTTACTTGGGAGTGAGCTCCCCGTCGCTGAGAGCATCCATGGCAAATAGGGGCCTACTCCGAATTTTTTCATCAGCAAACATCCACTAAGGCATCTTCTCTGTGCAAGGCGTGTCCTAGGATGTGTCCCAGGCCTCCTAAGGGGCTCCAGAGCTGCAGAGAGCATCCCTGATCACATGAGGCCATCTTAAAGTGCAATGAAGATAAAAGTGCTCAAGGACAGTTTGGGGGTAACAGACATGTCCCCTGTCTTGATCCATGATAATGAGTTCCTGTGTGTACACATGTCAAAACTCACCAAATTGTATACCTTTTGAAATTTATTATATGTTGGTTATATCTCAATGAAATTGTTAAAATATATACCACCTTTAAAATAAGTGGAATGAAAGTAAATGATCCAAAGACCAGATGATACAAAGATGCTCAAAGATGTGTTGAGGGGTCATGTGAATAACAGCAAAAATGAAAACACAACATAACCCAAGCCCAATGGTTATGCAAATTCGACCACATCCACATGAAGAAATGAGATATAGCTATTAAATGTGGTGTTTTCAAAAGCTAATCAATGACATGGCCAAAAAAAACAACTGAGTGAAGGAAAAAGGATTTAAGAGAATCTACATAATTTGATGTTGTTTCTATTTTGTTAAAAATGCATAAGGAGAGAAAAAGCCTGGGAATTATCACAATTAAAATTTTGAAAGCATTTTTAAATATTGAAAAAGCCCAGTACAACCTGTAAATATGGGCTCGATCATGGGTGATGCAGTTTTTCTGTTTTTATACATTTTTTTTATTTTCCAGGACTTTTGCAAATAAAAATATTACAATAAAAAAGAGGAATAAATATTATTTTGAAACAACAAATAGAGAGAATGTAAGGTCTGCCCCCCATACCAGTTCTATGGAGAGAATTCAGAGGAGCATTAAATTTGAGGTGACCTTGACCCCCTGAAGACCGACCCCCCTGACCCCTCCTAACCTCCTGAGGAAGCTTTGGGGAGCATAGAGGCTGTGGGCAGTCGGAGGGGGGTGCTGGCTGATGTAGATGCCGATTGGATTAGTGCTGGGTCTGTTTTCCTCTAAGTGGATTAGGCATTTCTTGAACTTGCTCCAGTGGGTCCCGGAAATTCAGCCCAGGGCAGCCCTGCGGTTTGTTTTCAGAGCTCGCTGGAATATGTTTAAGCATGTAATAAATACATTTAAGCCTAATCGGATAAATCACTAAATCGGATCGTTATCTTGCAATTTGAAAACCAGGCTCCAGCTCCAGATCCCAGGGGAAGGAGGAATAGGAAGAAATAGAAAGGCTTTGGGCAGACGGCCAGATCATTCCTATCCCAGGCCATCCAACACCAAAGGCAAAGAAGGGCACCCCCCTAACCCCAGGCCCAGATGCTCATCAGCTGCTGACTGGCTTCAAATTTACCACCAAACTTTGCAATGGTCAAAGTGTGAGGAAGCATCTAGGTGCTCCCTGCAATGTAGGACCTTTCAGGCGCACCAGTGCTGGATGGAGTCCCAGGTGTGGTTCATCTGGTCTACCTCCTGCCTTAAAGTGAAAGACCTTTCAAGTACTCCATCAGGACCACCGGGAAAGCCAGAATCTCCTTTTCAAGTCTGAAAATATGTAACGACAAAGCCCTGAGGAACTGAAACTAAGGGGCAAGAACTTGAGAATCCGTCAGGTCTACATCCAGACCCCAGCTCTGTCATTAAGTGTGTGTGAGACCTTGGACAAGTTTCTTAGCCTCTCTGTGCCTCAATCTCTTCCTCTATAAATTGGAGATAGTGATAGCACCTATCTCATGGTGCTGCTGGGAGGACTAAATGAGATAATACATAGAAAGCACTTAATTCAATGTCTGGCACAGAGTAACCAATGGGTTAGATACCTTTATGGTCTGAATTATTTTATTTTTTATTATTTAAAGTATTATAAATAGTAGTACATATGTCTCCTTTTTCCCCACATTGGTCTTTCCCCAGCCTCCCCTAAACCACCCCCCCAACACATGCCCTCAACACACACACACCCAGTGTCTTTCGTCCATTGGTTATGCTTATATGTATGCATACAAGTCCTTCCATTGATCTCTTACCTTTCCCCCTGCCCCCCAAACTTTTCCCAGCCTTCCTGCTGTAAGTTGACAGTCTGCTCGATGCTTCTCTGCCTCTGTATCTATCTTTTCGTTCATCAGGTTATAATGTTCTTTACTATCCATAAATGAGTGAGATCATGTGGTATTTTTATTTCACTGACTGGCTTATTTCACTTAGCATAATGCTCTCCAGTCCCATCCCAGCTGCTGCAAATGGTAAGAATTTCTTCATTTTTATAGCAGCATAGTATTCCATTATGTAGATGTACCACAGTTTTCTAATCCACTCATCTGCTGATGGGCATTTAGGCTGTTTCCAAGTCTTGGCTGTTGTAAATTGTGCTACTATGAACATAGGGGTGCATATACCCTTTCTGATTGGTGTTTCTGTTTTCTTGGGATATATTCCTACAAGTGGTATTACTGGGTCAAATGGCAGTTCCATTTTTAATTTTTTGAGAAAACGCCAAACTTTTCCACAATGACTGCATCAGTCTGCATTCCCACCAGTACTGAAGGAGGGTTCCTTTTTCTCCGTATCCTTGTCAGCACTTGTCATTTGTTGATGATAGCTATTCTGACAGGTGTGAGGTGGTACTGCATTGTAGTTTTGATTTACATCTCTTGGATGATTAGTGACTTTGAGCATGTTTTCATGTCTCTTCCCTTTCTGAATGCTCCTTACGAAAAGTGTCTATTTAGGTCCTTTGCCCATTTTTTAATTGGATTGTTTATCTTCCTTTAGTTAAATTGTATGAATTCCCTGTAAATGATGGATATTAAGCCTTATTGGAGATAACATTAGTAAATATGTTCTCCCATGCAGTGGACTTTCTTGTTGTTTTGTTGATGGTTTCTTTTGCTGTGCAGAAGCTTTTTATTTTGATGTAGTCCCATTTGTTTATTTTCTCCTTAGTCTCTCTTGCCCTAGAATCTGTGTCTGTAAAGATATTGCTACGACATATGTCTGCAATTTTGCTGCCTATGGAATCTTGTAGGATTTTTATGGTTTCCCATGTTACATTCAAGTCCTTTAGCCATTTTGAGTTTGTTTTTGTATATGGTGTAAGTTGGTGATCTAGTTTCTTCTCTCCCTCCCTCTCCCCCTCCCTCTCCCCCTCCCTCTCCCCCTCCCTCTCCCCCTCCCTCTCCCCCTCCCTCTCCCCCTCCCCCTCCCTCTCCCTCTCCCTCTCCCCCTCCCCCTCCCCCTCCCCCTCCCCCCCCCCCTCTCTCTCTCTCTCTCTCTCTTTTCATGTATCTGGTCAAATTTCCCAAAACCATTTATTAAAAAGTGTATTTTGATACCATTGTATGCTCTTGCCTTCTTTGTCAACTATTGAGTATAATGGCTTGGGTCAATTTCTGGGTTCTCTATTCTGTTCCACTGGTCTATATGTCTGTTCTTATGCCAGTACCAGGAAGTTTTGAGAACCATAGCTTGGTAATATAGCTTGATATCTGGTATTGTGATACCTCCAATTTTGTTCTTCTTTCTCATGATAGTGGTGGCCATGCAGGGTCCTTTTTTATTCCAGATAAATTTTTGGACACTTTGTTCTAAATTTTGAAATATATCATTGGTATTTTAATAGGTATTAAATTGAATCTATAAATCCCACTTGGTCATGGTATATGATATTTCTAATGTATTGCTGAATATGATTTGCTAGAATTTTGTTGAGGGTTTTAGCATCTATATTCATCAAGGATATTGGCCTGTAGTTCTCTTTGTGTGTATGTGTGTGTGTGGTGTCTTTATCTGGTTTTGGGATTAGGGTAATGCTGGCTTCATAGAAAGAACTTGGAAGTGTGCCTTCCTCTTGAATTTTCTGTAATAGTCTGAGGAGGATAGGTTTTAGTTCTTCTTTGAATGCTTGGTAGAACTCCCCTATAAAGCTGTCCAAACCAGGGCTTTTGTTTGCTGGAAGATTTTTTTTATCACTGTTTCAATTTCTTTGGTAGTTATTGGCCTATTCAGGTTATTTTATTCTTCTTGGCTGAGTTTTAGGAGCTTGTATTTTTCTAATAATATGTCCATTTCATTTAGGTTGTTCATTTTGTTGGAATAGAGTTGTTCATATATTTTTTCATAATCATTTGTATTTCTGTGGGATCAGTTGTTACTTCACCTCTTTCACTTCTGATTTTATTTGGGTCCTCTCTCCTTGCTTCTTGGTGAGCCTGGCTAGAGGTTCATCAACCTTATTTATCCTTTCAAAGAGCCAGCTCTTGGTTTTGTTGATCTTTTGTATTTTTTTTTGGACTCTATGTTGTTTACCTCCACTGTGATCTTTATTATTTCCTTCTTTCTGCTTGCAGTGGGCTTTTCTTGTTACTCTCTTTCTCACTCTTTGAGTTGAAGGGTTAGATAATTACCATTTATTGTTTTTTGAGGTAGGCATGTAGAGCTATGAACTTCCCTCTCAAGACTGCTTTCACTGTGTTCCATAGATTTTGGATTGTTGTGTTTTTTCAGTTATTGTCATGGTGTTTTTATTTCTTCTTTGATCTCTCTAGTAATGTAGTCATTTAATAGCGTGCTATTTAGCCTCCAGGTGTTTGAATTTTTTTATTATTTTTATTGTAGTTGATTTCTAGTTTTATGCCATTGTGATCTGAGAAGATGCTTGATATGATTTCTATCTTCTTGAATTTTAAGAGACTTTGCCTATGTCCCAATATATGATCTATCTTTGAAAATGACCCATATGGCTTTGGGGTGAAATGTTCTGAAGGATGTTAATTCTATTTGATCTAGTGAGTCATTTAGGATTATGTTTCTTTGATGATTTTTTGTTTAGAGGATTTGTCCAGTGATATTAGTGAGGTATTAAAGACCCCTACTATGACTATATTACTGTCAATCTCTCCCTTGATATTCTCCAGAAGTTTTTTTTTTATGTATTTGGGTGCTCTTGTATTGGGTGCATATATGTTTACCAGAGTTATATCTTCTTGTTGGATTGCTCCCTTTAGTATTATTAAGTGTCCTTCCTTATCTCTTGTTATGTACTTCATTTTGAGATCTAATTTGTCAGATATAAGTATTGGTACCCCAGCTTTCTTTTCATTTCCATTTGACTGAAATACCTTTTTCCAGCCCTTCACCATCAGTCTGTGTGAATCTTTTTTTCTGAGGTGGATTTCCTATAGACAGCAGATATATAGATCATTTTTCTTATCCACTCAGCTACCCTATGTCTTTTGATTAGGGCATTTAATCCATTTACATTTAAAGCTATTATTGATAGGTACTTGTTTGTCATCATTTTTATTCTTTATGGCTCTGTTCCTTCTTCACTTCCTGTTTCTTCTATTCATTCTTCAATAAGCAGACTTCTCGTCCAAATCTGCATATTGTTTTGTTTTGTGTTGTTCCAAAGTTCCCTTAGGTTCTCCTCCTAAGTTGTTGTTGTTGTTGTTGTTGTTGTTGTTTTGGTTTTTTTTCCTAGATGCTGCTCTGCTTGGGTATTTTTCCCTATCTTGTCTTTTAGTTCACTGAATTCTTTCTCTGAAAGGTTGCTTGCCTCCATTTCATTTATTTCCTTTCTGGTGATGGCTCCTTTTTTTGTACGCAAGCTGTTTTTTTGTCTCCCCATGATTGCTCCTTTCCTGGTGTCTGGTTATGTAGCGCGCGCGCGCGCTCTCTCTCTCTCTCTCTCTCTCTCTCTCTCTCTCTCTCTCTCTCTCCTGCACTGTCTTTCTCTGGGCAAGATCTGACCTTCCTGTGAGAAGGTGCAGAGCTCGTCCATGTCGCATATTCACACTGCCTGAGACCCGGTATTCATGGGTTCACAGCTGGTCCCTGGGTGCTGTGGTTGTAGGGTTCTGGCAGGTATCCATTTCTTCCCAGTTTAAGGTAAAGCTAGGCTTCCAATCACAGCCATTCTCCCCTTCAGGATGGTGCAGTCTCTGTGACAGAGCCCGTCACTTTGGGAGAGATTTTAGCAGCAGTGGAGGCTGCCCAGTCAGGGGAGCCCAGTCCAGCAGTCCCCAACAGTCCCTTAGAATATAGCTGTCCCTTACTCACAAATAGACACTCCCCATATGTCCACACACTCTCCTTTTGTTCTCTCACTCACACACTATCTTGCAGCCTGTCTTCCCATCGGCAGCCATCTTCGATCTCTGAATTATTTTTTATAGAACTCAGTATTTTCTTTATGTGAACATACATTACCCCCATAAGATAAAAGCTCTCAGAGAAATTTTTATTTTATTTCAATAAATATTAAATGATACGCAGGCTCTGGGAGAGGTGGTAGGGACATATAGTGAACAAAACGGACATGGTCCTTGGCCTCAAGGAGCCTCCAGTGTTATGAGACAGATGTTAAACAAATAAGCATAGAAATAAATATAGTTCTTGACCAGGAATCATGCTACAAAAAAAAAAAAAGAACAGGGTATCTCAACAGAAAACAGAGGGGTGCTATTTTGAGTTAGGGGACAGAAAAGAAGAAAGTTTTAAGCCAGAATGTGAATGTTCAGTAGGAGTCAACTAGGGGCGAAATGGGGAGAGAATGTGTCAGACAGAGGGTACAGCCTATGCAAAGGTCCTGAGATGAGAAAAGCATTCAAGGAACTTGCAGGGGGAGGGTCAATGTGACTGGGTAACATTGAGTAAGAGAGAAAATAGAATGAGATGAGACCATTGAGGTAGGCAGGATGGACCATGACTTATAGATAATGTGTTTTAAGCAGGAGAGTCATGTGATTTAATTTGAGAATTGAGAGAGTAACCTGGCTCCAAGTGGAGAAAGCTTTGGAGGGGAGCAAGTATGAAAGCAAGGAGACCAGATGGGATGCTGCTGCAGTTATCCAGGCAAGACTAGGGTACTATCCTGTTTCCCCGAAAATAAGACAGTGTCTTATATTAATTTTTTCTCCCAAAGTTGTGCTAGGTCTTATTTCCAGGGTATGTCTTATCTTTCCATGCGCTAGGTCTTATATTTGGAGGATGTCTTATTTTCGGGGAAACACGGGTAGTGGTGAGAAGCAGGCAGATTTGACATATATTTGGAGATATAATTTACATGGCCTGGGACATACAGCAAGCAAAGAGTGAGGATAGGTTTGGAATCAGAATGACTCCTAGATTTCCAGCTTAAATAACTAGAGAGATAGTAATGTCATTTACTAAGAAGAGAAAATCTAGTGGAAGAGCAATTTGGGGGCAAGTTTTGCATATTCCATTTTAGGCATATAGGGACCAGAGGAAGAGGAGAAATGCCAGGAAGTACACTTTCCTGATAGACAAGATAAGGGGATGTATCCTAAAGGAGGAAGTGGTCAGTGGTTATATTAGTATATTAGATCAAGTGACAGAAGACAGATATGTCTGTCATATTATAGGTTGTCAATGAAATTCTTTTGGGTGCATAGATGGAGAGATGGGTACATGGATGTGTGCATTGGTGCCTGGATGGATATGCACATGAATAGAAGGGTGTGTAGATGGATACATGCATGGATGGGTGAATGGGTATAAGGATGAATGTGTGGGTGCATGGATGTGTGCATAGATGAATATGTGCATAAGTAAATGGTGGGTGCATGGATATATGCATAGGTGCATAGAAGTGTGTGCAGGGGCAAGGTGTATGTGCACATGGATGCTGGATGAGTATGCAGATGGATAGATACACGGATGTATGCATAAATGCATGGGGTAGTGGGTCCAGCCACATAGAATTGTAGTCAGTTCCTCAAGCAGTAATTACTTCTCTCCTTCAAAGAATCAACCTTTCCCTGTGTCTAGAGAACTCTTTGTCACATCCACTCCCCTTGACATTCTCCAGATCTTAGGTTTTATGTCACTTACTCAGAGAGACCTTAGTGAGTATTCCAGCTAATATGGCTCTCTCACCATATTCTTCACAGCACTGATGAAATTCTCAAATCACCATTTCTTTGTTTAATGGTCTGTCTCCTAATTATGTGGTTCAGTCTAATGATGAACAGGGCAGGGAACTTGTTCATCATTTCTAAATCTTTAGAACTGCCTAGTACATAGAAGGGACTTGGTGCCTATAAAATAGATTGATAGGTGGGTAGGTGTGTGAATGGGTGGATGGATGGATGGTTGTTTGGATGGATAGGTGGGTGAGTAGATGGATGGTTATATGGACGGATTGATAGTGGATAGGTAGATGGATAAGTGGGTGGTGGGTGAGTGGGTGGGTGGGTGAATGGATGGATGGATGGATAGATGGTTGGATGGATAGGTGGGTAGGTGGATGAGTGGATGGATAGATGGATAGATGGGCAGATAGAAAGATGGACTGATGGACAAATTGATGAATGGAGCAAAGGGAAGGACAGAAGGGGAGGAGATGGAGGGAGGGGGAAAGGAAGAGATGAAGGGTGGGTGAGTGGGTGGATACGTGGGAGGATAAGTGGATTAGTGGATGGGTAAGTGGGTGGATGGATGAATGAGTGGATGCATGGACATATGGAAAGATGGACTGATGGATGAATTGATGAATGGAGCAAAGGGAAGTAGAGAAGGGGAAGAGTGGAGGGAGGGAAAAGAAAAGGATGAAGGGTGACTGAGTGGATGGATGGATGGATGGATAAATAAATGGATGGATGGATGGGTGGGTAGATGGATGGGTGGATGATGGGTGAATGGACAGACAAACAGATGGGCAGAAGAACCTCATTCCCTTCTAACCTGTGCTCAGGACAACTGACTTAGTCTCACTCAGCCTATGCCTAGCTACCAGCTGTCAAAGCCCAGAATGGTCGCAGAGAAGATGCCCAACACTCACAAGTGCTAAGGGACTTAAATTCTCTTTGACATGGCAATTCTGTTGTTCAGTCTTAGCCAGAGCTGTGGTGACACCCACTAGCTTGTTCCTGTTTTACTATCTTAGATAAACAAGGCAGGGTCAGGCTACCGGGCACCAGAAAGAAAGGAAAAGGGAGATTTTAAAAGACAAAGGGGGGGTGGGGGGGACTCTAATAGCCAAACAAACAACAAACAAACACTTAAAATGCACTGTTTCGTAGGGAGTGGATCAAGTGCCCCACTCAAAATATTCAGGAGAAGACAAGCGAGAGACACTTGAAGTCTGAGGGATGACCTCTACTAAGCACTGCCTGACATTAGCAGTGGCAGGTATTAGCATTTGGTGAGATTTTTTTTTAAAAAATACACTCACATACACAGAACTGAGTCAAGTATTAGGACTCTTATTTTCCTACACTTTTTATTTAACCCTTGTGGAAAGTAGCTTTCTCTCTTTTTTAATATATATTTTATTGATTTTTTTACAGAGAGGAAGAGAGAGGGACAGAGTTAGAAATATCGACCAGCTGCCTCCTGCACACCCCCACCGGGGATGTGCCCGCAACCAAGCTATATGCCCTTGACCGGAATCGAACCTGGGAGCCTTCATTCCACAGGCCAATGCTCTTTCCACTGAGCCAAACCTGTTTCGACAGCTTTCTCTTTTATAGCTCTGTTCTCAGGAGCCCTGAGCTCTACCTCTGACTTCAGAAAGCTATTACAGCATTGGTCAGTGTGGCTCAGGCTAGAGCACCCGCCCATGCACAGAAGGATCGAGGGTTCGATTCCTGAGGGCACGTACCTGGGTTGCAGGTTTTATCCCCAACCCTTCCTTTCCCTTTCTCTGAAAACCAATAGAAAAAATATCCTCGGGTAAAGGTTAACAATAGAAACAATTAAAAAGGAAAGCATTACAAAGGCTAGAGAGAGGAGGAAAGAGAACCAAGTCTGCTTTTCAAAAGGGAAAAAGGAGAAGGCGTACCTGTCCCTGACATTCTGATGACTGGTTGATCTCAGAAATGCTAACCCTAAAGCAGTCAGCCCCTTGGCAGCTCCTGGGCTCTCTCTCCATACATATCTATAAGCTGGACCTCTGCCTGGTAGACATATCCTGTTGCCAATGTAACCTCAGCCACACAAGGATGGCCAGTTAGTGGTTAAGATCTCATGTCAACTGGTCTTAACAATTACTAGCTGTTTATCCTTGGCAGTGGCTTCACTATAAGCCTTGGTTTTCTCATCTGTTAAATGGGAATAATAATAATTGCCATGTAAGGTTATTGTAGGAAACAAATTAAATAACCTATGTGAAAAGTGGATCAATGTTGGCTATTATTATTGTCAATGATTCCTGTATTTATTTAATATTTAGAAAGCATTTTGTATATGTAAAAATCTTATAACTCATGAAATTCTCAGTACAACCTCATGAGGTAATAGTAGTGCTCTCCTCATTTTGTATAAGATAGAGACCTGAGAGGTTAAGTAACTTGTACAAAGTCATACAGCTACAAGGTGACGGAGATGGTACTCCAACCTCAGCTGACTGATTCCAGGGTCTATGCTCTTAGCTCTTATATTAGGTTTAAGTATGATCCTTCTGCAGTTCAGTTTTATCAATCCCTGGCTAAGCCAGTATCTCATATTATCCTTCCAACCTCCGAGTGAGATAAAATTCAGCAGGAATTCATATTATTCCCATTTTATAGAGTCTAACACTGAGGAGCAGAGCAGCTCAGGACTCTCACATTAACTCTGAAGCTATCACTAAAGTCCATGAGGCTAAGACTGTGTGTTTCTTGTCCACCCTTGTGTCCCCGGAGTTTAGTGCAGTGCCTGACACAGAGGAAGTCCTTGGCAGGTACCACCCCAACACCAACTTTGTCTTTAAACAGCTTTTCCCAAAGCCTGCTTCATAAGACACCGACTCAACACATTCTCAGTGAAAACAGAAACCACAGCCAAGTTCAGGTGGAATCATGGCATTATTAGTAAAATAAAAATAAAATAAAATAAAATAAGTAAAATCAATGCATGGCAACTTATTAAGTACACCAAGAAGCACTACAGGCAAGAAACTTTGATTTTTTGTTTGTTTTTTTGTTAAGAAAAATCCTTCAACATCTTTTAGAAAATGCTGCTCTGGATAATAATCTATTATAATTACTAAGCCATTTCATGGAGTGCTTACTGTGCACCATGCACTGGCTTTATATATTACTAGAGGTCCAGCACGCACAAAATTGTGCATGGTTAGGGGCCCTAGGCCTAGCCTGGCCTCCATCGCCTGGCCTCTGCTGCCCTGCAACGCTATGTGAAGCTCCCCTCCCCAGGACACTGCAATGCTCGCGGCCCTTCTACTGCTCCATGAAACTCCCCCACCTGTGACTGTTTCATGAAACTTGCTGCCACCTGGGTGACTGCTCCGCTAAGCTCACAGTCACCCCCCAAAACAGCCCACCACCACCACTCAACAGTCCCCAGTCCTGCCCCACCACCAGCCCCCCTTATGGTAAGTGGCTCAAGGGCTAGGGGAGAGGGGGGACCGAGAGGTGCTCCATGCACTTCATGGTGACCTGTCGCCCATTTGGTCATGATGCCACCTAAGTCTTTATATATTTTAGGATTAATTCATTAAATTCTTAAAAGAGTCCTAAGAAGTAACTGTTATAATTATCCCCATTTCACAGATGAGGAAGCACAGATCTGTAAACCTCTTTATCAAAAACAAAACAAAACAAAAAACCCTACCCTTTTGGCCAAGCTTTCCTGAGTTACAGAGGAAGCCCAATGTCCAAGGTCAACTGGTCCAAATCCTGCCAACTCTGGAGCTCTCAGCCTTGACCTCAGGCCCTCAAAGGGCTACTAGTATCCAGACCACCTGGCTGTCCTTCTGGGATTTGCTCACTCTATGAAATGCACCAGACGGCAGGTCCTTCTCCCTTGGCCAATCTCCCAACTGCCATCTGTACTCCATTATGAATACAGGACTGTGCCTTAGATAATTCTAGTGCTAACATTCTCATTGGCCTCTGAAGGCAAGGAATAAATTCCAAAAGGATGAAGTAGTTCTGAAGAGGCTGGGAGACACTTGAGATGGGTATAAAAATGGAAAGCCAATCTGGATCCAGATCAGCCAGCTCCAAAACTTCCCACAGATAGGGTGACCATGGGGTGACTCCCAAGTCTGATGAATCCAGTCAACCACACTTAGACCCTAGACTGTGGCTTGGAGCTAATCATCGTGGAATGAAAACAGAGAAGTCACCATTCCTGTCTTTAGACTGCTCCCTCAACTATTTCATTAGCCTCATCTCCTAAACCCTGCTCCAGGTTAACATACAACTCCCTGAGCTGATCATGATTTATCCCACAATTACATGCCTCACTTCAGGTTATTCCCATATCTGAAGGGTCATGGTCCCTCAGCCTTTTGGAAACTTTCAATTTTTATACCCATCTCAAATTTCTCCTCCTCCATGAAGGAAGGCTTCCCTAGCATTCACCTGCACTCTGCCTCCAAAACACTGGCTATTTCCTCCTCCATATTTACACAGCAACAGACACAGTCCTCTGCATCTTAGTGCATTGCAGTAATTCCTTATAGAGACAAGAAACACCTAACATAGGGCTTGTCTCCAAGAAACAGTTTCCTAAACACTCAAATCAATCTACTCGTTCACAAGCCAACACAGCAGAAACAAGTGAAAAACAATAGAGGAACATAGTCAAGGACTAGAACAGAGGTTGGCAAACTTTTTCTGTGAAGGACAAGACAATAAATATTCCAACAGTGAGCCATATGGCCTCTGTTGTAACTACTCAACTCTGCCTTTATGGCACAAAGGCAGCCATAAATGGAACATGACTGAGTAGGTAAAACTGTGCCAAAACAATTTTATTTTAAAAAGCAGGCAGCTGGACAGATATGGCCTGTGGGCCACACAGCTTGCTGACCCCTGGATGAGATTATTGAGTACATCTCAAAATGGCATAAAGGAGATAAGCTCATTCTGAGCAAGTCATCCTCTATTTTGCCCTAAAGACAGCCAGCCAGTCTAAACAGAGGGAGGGAGGGAAGAAGGGAGGGGTAGGGGAGAAGGGTGGAAGGAATGCCATCTCCTAAGAAAGCCTGGATAGTTTCTGGATGGTTAAAAAGATTTTTTCAAAACTCTCTCAGACCTCAGGCTTCAAACCCTCAGGGCAGACAGGACAACAAAACCTAAGTGAGCTACAAGTTAGTGACAGATTCCCAACGGCAGATGCGACTTTAGCACAAACTTAGGATACAGATCTGTGGAGCTGTTTGGTTTGGTGGTTTTTTTGTTTTATTTTGTGTTTTTTTTTTTACCATTTTTACTAATACTGTCATTAGTAATACTATGTTTACTAATACTTTCATTTCTATTGATACATTCTTCTCTAACTGAATGTCTTGAAAAAGAAAGAAAAATAGAAAATTTGTTCAAGGTAAAAAAAAAACAAATCCCAAGGACATTTAATTAAAGCAATAGATTTCTTGACTATAAAAGAACCCAGCTTCCTCCCCTGCCTGTCCATCTCTCGGGGCATGAACAATCCAAATACTTGCCCCAGAAATGTCCTGATGCTGTTACCAACACGCCCCGAACGCATTACATCCTGTCCATCTGGGCAGAACGTGTTTCGTGTTGCTCTTTCTCCCCCTTCCCTAATAAAGGCATTTGAAAAGATATCTGGGTTATTTGCTTTCTTCTTCCGTCCTGGTTGTTGGCTGATGCTATTTCTCCACCAGCGTCCTGGCCATTTCTTGCCTCAAGTAAGAGGTTTCATGCAGCATCACCCCAGCAGAAACCTGCAGCCTGGCCTATCTCACTAGAAACTGGGAAGGGGCATCCCAGGATCGTTCTTCAATGCCTCTGAGAGCTGGCCCATGTGGCTCAGGTGCCTGGACTTCGTTCTTCATCTATAAATTAGGGCACCCCCCTTTCCCTGTGGGGAAATGAAGTATAATTGAAAGAGAAGTGAAATCACCCTGCAGGAAAGCCTGAAACATACAATGAGATCGGACAGGTGAGGAAGTCTGATAGGAACAATGACTATTTCCCAATAATTATGACAGCAAGGTACCCATTACCAGGCCCCACGGCAACTGCATGCCAGGCCCTAGCCAAGCTTTGCATATTTCATCTCATTTCATCCGCACCATGAGCCAAGAAGTAGGGACAATTATGGTCCAAATTTTTGGGCCAGAAAATGATGGTTTGCAGAGATGTGAGGGTTCAACCAGGGCCATGAAGCTGGTACCTCACACCCAGAGCCAGGAATACAGTCGGTATTTAGTACCGTATTTTTCGGACCATAAGACGCACCAGTTTTTAGAGAAGGGAAATGAAGAAAAAAGATTCTGAAACAAATAGTGTCCTAAAATATTTTATGTGCATTAAAACCCAACATCACAGTCATAAACACATGTAATCAACCCTGTAAAGTAAACAGCAGCATTTAGAACCATTTTAGAGCCGGGCAAGCACACAGAGACCACACAGAGCCGGGCAAGTAAAAAAACTTTTTTTTTAAAGTATATGTGTAGGCTATATTTGGACCATAAGACGCAGAGACTTTTTCCCCCCACTTCTGGGGGGAAAAAAGTGCGTCTTATGGTCCGAAAAATACGGTAAATGCTGGTTAGAGCCAAATGCACAAGTGAACTACATAGTAAAATATCATCGTCTCTTAACTCCTACACCCTCTGTGGACAGCTAACCGGGCTGTTTTCAAAAGGGGGAGGGAGAGGTGACGTGATCCCAGGTGAGCAATAAAAATAATCAACCCAAGAAGAAAGCAAAGAAACCCAAACACATCCTAAAACTCAGCATCATCCTGAAACTCAGCGTGGCTGTTCTTCCTCTAGAAAGCACCCCCTGAACGCTCTTGGCTGCACTGGGCCCACTGCCTCCCCAGCCCCACCCCCACCTCTGCCGCAGTTCCTCCCAGCCACCGTGCTCCCAGTCTATGAAGAATAACAATGGAGAAGATAATCACACTAACACTGTGTATGAGCCCTTCAGACAGTGCATCTGGGCCATGGCCAGGACAGGAAGGAACCAGCAAAGATGACACTAATTCCTTACGTTCAAAGAATCCACAAAAGGTGTCATTGGGTTAATAGGAAGATGCACATAATAATGATAAAAACTGGAAGCCGGGTATGAACTGTACAATTATCCCTGAGTGTGGGGACGTGATGACTGGGTCGAGCTCACTCACCCGACATGGAAGGTCAACCTTGAAACACAGAATCCTGAGGGAAGGGTGTATGGACCATCCTTCCTGTCCTCAGGCATTTGACAGACCCAGACACCAGGCTCCGCGGGGCCATGTGGCTTGTCGGCTCTCACAGCCGGAAGAGACAGGAGAGGAGAGACCCGATCATCTGGCCTCCAGCCCTGAGCTCTCTCCACTATTGTCCCTTCCTGAGTAGTTCCTCAAGGAAAAGAGTGATCGGAGCTGTTGACCTGCAAAATGGAAATTTTAACGAAGTCCCTAGTAAGAGTGGGAGAGTTTATGCATGTGAGCATGAGAGTACTCGTGAGTGCAAGTGTGTGTGTGTGTGTGTGTGTGCATGTGTGTGTTGGAGGGAGGGTGTCACAGCAAGGCTTTCATCTGGTTCCTGTAAATGTGAAAAAGGACCCCTGGGAAAATCATGCTCTGGGCCTAAGAAGCCAGAGTCCAACTCAATTATGGATTTCTGTGCTTAAACAGAGCCTCCGTCTTCACAAAATGCCCTGGCTTTCATCTGGCCTCAGCGTTACTAACGTCGTCATCATCATTGACATCATTATCCTCCTCATCCTCCCAGCCACAGTACCATCCGGTCAGCACAGCCAGCACACGGCGCTTAAGCCAAGGCCACCATTCTCAGCGGGGAACACTGGGCATCTGGGAATGGGGGGGGGGCGGGGGGATACTACTGAACACCCTCCAGCACAGAGGACAGTGCCCTATAAATGATCTGGCCTCAGATGTCACAGGGCCGAGGTTGAGAAACTCTGAGCTAGCCCTTTACGTGCCATCACTGAAGACTCTCAAGATACGTAAGTTCCTATCTGGGGCCTGAGAGCTGGTGAGCTGACATCCGATGGCATGCAGATGCTGCTCACTGTTCCTAAGCACGGCTTCCCAGGCCCCCAGTCTGCAGTGACGAAGGGACACCCTGTAAACCTACACATCCCCTGCCTGGAAGCCTCTCAGTCTAGACCATTGATTACTTTGGGGGCATAAATATAGTCCTGTGATTTTATAAAAGACTCCAACCTCTCAAATAGGTCAAAGGAAGACTGTGATTGATTGCTACCTTTTTTCTGTTCCAAGATGCTAAAAGGGTGGCACTGCCCACGTCACCCCCATCCACCGGGCATCAGCTCTGTCAAATGAATGTCCTGGCAAAACCCTCAGCTGCCCACACGCATTGCAGAGCCAGCCTCACCAGCTCTGGGTCCTGGTGACCATTCAGGTCTTGAGGGCTCTGCCTCAGGAAGCAGGCTGAAGGCAGAACAGGGAGCAGGGAGAGAAACCTTTGATTTGGCCCATTCATTGGGGTCTGATTTCCAATTCCATCCAGTCAAGAACCCTGACTTGGGAGGCAGCTCCAGACAGACGAGTGCACACCTCAGTTCACGTGTTCCTAAATGTTATGCATGGTGACGCCTGTTTCAAAGCCCGGGACACTGATGGGGAAGGGGCTGGACCAAGTGCATTCCAGCCAAGACTCACAGGCCAGGCGCGGAACTCACATGACTTCCTGACTGTGCCACTAACGGACCAGGCCAGAGAGATGACGATCCAGGAGCCCAGCCCCCTGACCCTGGGGCCCACGTCTTTTTTATCTATAATATGTGTCCCAGTGCTGGGCATGTGGGAAAGGCTAAGATGCTGATTTCCATTGAAACAAATCCAGCTGCTTCTATTTTCAGCCTGCTAACAGGCTTGTGGGGGGAGGGGTCCTACACGGCTTGAGTCACCCCAAAATCTGGCCCTAAGCTCTTTCCCGATGTCTCCCAAGGCAAGGAAGCACTGCCTCTTTGCAGCTCTCGGCAAGGCCATGCACTATTACTTAGAGCCTGCTTTGAGAGGTTCCTTCTTGGCAGCTCATTTTCTTCTCGTAACTGGTCTTCAGTGTGGCAGGGAGACCAATGCCTCTGTGACAGGAGCGCTGCAGGGCCAGGAGGGGCAGCAAGACCCCCTCTGAGCAGACTGAGGCGGGCAGGAACTCTCGAGCTTGCTCCATGTTGTGAGCTCTCGCAAAGCTGGTCAGGAAAAGAGATTAAAGCTACTCTCACCCCTCCCACCCGCTAGGGTTTCCACCGGCCCAGAACGCCCTCTCTAACACAGAACAAGCCCCTGCTTGTCCCTGCCAGCGCTGGGTCTTGCCTTGCTCCTCTCTGGGACTCAGCTTGTCCTTATCTGAAAGTTGAGATGATTAGACTGAGGTTCCTTCCAGTTTGCACCCATGTACAGTAGCTTCTTCTGCTGCACTTGAGCACGTTCTTTGGCTTCTCAGCTGAAGGAAGATTATCCAGCAGCGCCTCCTGGTGACCATCATGAGAAGAGGCCCCCGTTGGATGGTGTCCAAGGCAATCCATACAGAGGAAAAGGCATCCAAGTATCTGCAGCCAACCAGCTATGTGACCCTAACACGGGCAAGCAAGGAGACTAGGGCTTAAAGCAAAGCAGTCCTGCCACACACGCAGGTCCTCCGCCTGCCATGACAATGAAGGCAGAAGGTCTTCAGAAGGTAGAGCTTGAAAAACAATGCCAGCACCGGTCACCCAGGGTGTCCTGGTATCTGATTACAAAGCCTGTCCACCTCATTTCTCCTCCACAAAGTACCAGCCGGAGAAGAGAAAGACAAAAGTGCTAAAGAAAGAAATGGATCAGATGATGAAGCTAAACTGAGCCTGTTCCCCAGGGCAAGGCTGATGCAGGGCCAGGAGCGCCAGCAGGTCTCCGTTTGCCTGCAGAAGGGGGCCCCTTCCCAAGTGAGGAGCAAGGTCAGCAGCGAGATCCGGGCTGTGAGGCACCTCCGTTCAGAATCCCATGGGGATGGCGGTGGGACAAATTCACCTGAACAGAAGAACCACAGGCCCCCTCAAATGATCGTGAGCCTCCAGGGCCACTACCCGGATGTCACTGCAGAGGTAATGGGATGTGGTCCCCACCCCCAAAGAGCTCACAGTCTGGCAGGGAACAGACAGGGAAAGTGGGCATGGAGGACACTGCAAGTTAAAGCACGCGCTTTAGGTGAGACTGACATGAGTTCGAGCACAGGCTCTACCTAGTACTACCTGTGTGACTTTAGTCAAGTTACTTAACCTCTCTGGGCATGCCCATCCTTCCAGCCCTGGCCACTTGGTATAGTAAGACATCAACAGCAGCTCTGAGTAAGTGATGTACCACTTCAAGGGAGACTATCCTTGGTGATCTGAGTGGGCCTGACTCAATCCATTGAAAGGTGTTAAAAGCAGAACTGAGGCTTCCCTGAAGAAAAAGAAATTCTGCCCACACACAGCCAGCTCCGGACAGCCTGTCTGTGGACCTCAGACTTGCCAGCCAGCCTCCACGATCACAATAAACTCCAGGCACTAAATCTCAATCTATTATCCTGCCCTGGCCAGGTGGCTCAGTTGGTTGGAGCATCATTCCATACACCAAAAGGGCTGTGAGTTTGATTCCTAGTCAGGGCGCACCCCTTGGTTGCAGGGTTGATCCCTGGTTGGAGCTCGTACAAGAAACAACCAATCAATGTTCTCTCTCTCTCTCTCTCTCTCTCTCTCTCTCTCTCTCTCTCTCTGTCTCTCTCTCTCTCTCTCCCTTTTTCCCACCCCTTCTCTAAAATCAATTAAAAAAACATGTCCTTGCATAAGGATTTAAAAAAAGAATGTTAAAAAAAATGATCTCACTGTATTTACTCCACTGTCCCTGCTTTCCTGACCACCGTTGTGACCACCCCATCCAAGCTGGCCTCCTAGGCACCATCGCATCACTCCACTTTAATTCTCAGCATCAAACTCATCACCCCGTGACACATTTCCTGCCCATCCTTTCACTGTGCTCCAGAGCAGTGCTGGCCAGGAGGACTTTCTGTTTATGATGGGAACACCCTGGAACTGCGCAGTGCCCACAGGGTGGCCACCAGCTACAGGGGGGCTATGGGCCTAGTGCCTGATAGATTAATTTTTAATTCTATTTCCTTTTCATGAATAGAAGGTTAACTTTCGCACGAGTCTAGAGGCCACCCCAATGGACAGCTTGGGTCTAGAAAACAAGGACCACGAGAGCAGAAAGCTGGTTAGCTTTAACTGTCACCACGTCCCCAGTCCCCAGTGACCGAAACAGAGGACATGCTATCGGTATTACATGAAAGAATGAGCCATGTGTAGGTGAGCGGGCTGCATTAAGCCTCTTTTCCTTGCACTGGAGCATGCTAACACTGTCCTACCCCTGTGTAAGGGGTTCCTGAAAACCCACGGAACAGGACAGAAGGACGAACAAGCAAGGGAGACGAGGGACAAAGATGCTGCATCTCGCCAGACACTGGCACTCTGGAGAGGTGGTCTTTCCCAGCGCCTGGCTCTCCCAGACGTGGAAGCATGTGGAATAATAGGGCAATCAAGGCGGCTCTTCCTCTTTGTTCGAGGCACAGGAAGGCAGTTCTGGTGGGCTTCCTTCAACACCCGCACTGCAAGGACCAGGGAGCATCTGAGGCCGCTACCTATTTTGGAGCCACTTTATATCCAGTTTGCACCTGGCTGTCAGTTCCTCCCTGGACCTGCAGGAGAAGGAGCCAGAGGGGGCCCAGCAAAGTAACCTCCAGGGAGGTTGCCATGGTGAGGGTGGGGAAGCCTGTTTGCCAGGGGCACCCTGGCCTTCTCTCTCTCCCCTGGTCTGCCTAGCTGAGCCTCTTCTTAGACATACCAGCATCTCCCTCTAAGCCATCCTCCTACTCTGCAGCCGGTGTTGGTTTGAAAACTGGATGAGTGAGCCAGGCATCCTCTGCTTAAAGCCCTACAAGGCAAGCTCTGAGCCATGATCCTCTGTGGGAGCTTGCCCTGCCCACTTATCTGACCCCAGTTCCCACCGCTCTCCCAGCATTCCCAGTGGACCGGCCACACTGGTCTCCCTGGCTCAGGCTCCCTCCAGCCACTAGGCACTTTGCATGGCCCCGCCACCTCTTTGTCATCACAACTCCTCCTTCTTCTTTAGGTCTCAGCTCCATCCTGAAGCCCCGAGAAAGTCCCCAAGCCCTGGAACCCTCCCAGCACAGTGCCAGATGCAAAGTGGGTGCTTGAAAAATATATAGGGGAGGGAGAGTTAGGGAAAGAAGGGGGGAAGCAGTCTCCCATTATCTGGAGCCTGGGTTTTTCCTTCCTGGAAAGTAAAGATGCAAATGAGCACACATGACTAAAGCAATCACAGAAGCATGCTCTTCGGCAGCCAAGTCAGTGTCACCCTGGGACCTCAGCTCTGCAGTGACCTTGGGGGGAGGGGACAGAAATGGGGCTGTGTGCCCTGAGAAACTGCTTGGGGTTCTGCTTTTATTTCTGGTCAGGGAAAGGCAGGCTACCCTAGAGAACAATCAAGCCAAGCACAGGGAGATGGGCTCTAAAGAAGTGCCAATGTGGAGAGAGACAGTGGCTAAGAGGGAAGAGAAGCCAAAGACAAACAGGGAGCAGAATTAGAAAAGCTGAAGGCTAGGGGTCCTTGGAGACAAAAGAAAATGAGAGGGATAGGAAGGAGATGGAGGAAAGCGAGATGGGGCAGAGAACGGCTAGAGGACCCTGGTGGTGATGTTGATGGTGATGTTGGTGTTGGTGATGTTGGTGTTGGTGATGGTGATGGTGATGATGATGGTGATGTGATGATGGTGATGGTGACAAAGGTGTTGGTGATGATGGTGGTAATGGTGATGGTGATGATATTGATGGTGATGTCGGTGATGGTGATGGTGATAGTGATGAAGGTGGTGATGGTGATGGTGACGAAGGTGATGGTGATGAAGGTGATAGTGATTCAATAAACATTGATGTATGAGGGAATGTCATGTTTGTTTGTTTTTAATTTCAGGCCACTGTTGATATGATAAGGTGAGGAGACCCTGGCTTTGGAATCCCTTGAGCTTGTTGATGGAATAATTAAGTATTCTTTGGTGTCAGGCTAAGGCTGATCTAAAAATCTAAGATACAAAAGGTTAAACTTTCCTACCTTTGGGGCATCTTGGGCACTGGGAAATAAAGATAACCCCAAAATCCAAAGAGAAAACTAAATTACTGGTAGAATCACAACTATAAAATAAAGTCTCCCCTATCCCTGAAGAGGAGAGGAGAGGAGAGGAGAGGAGAGGGAAAGAGACAAAGAGAGAGAAAAGGGAGAGAGGGACAGGGCCAGGGCCAGGAACTGGAAGGTGGGGAGAGGGCGAGAGAAATTACACATATTCTTGGTCAAGTACTAAGCTTTTTTGTCTCCATGAGTTTCTCAATAAAACCTGTATCCCTTCAGTCATTTAACAAACATGCATTGAGCCCCCACTACACACTAAAATTTAAAGTATTTAATTTCATCACTGTAGGAGGCTCCAGCTGAGAGCTGGGAAGACCGGGATGAAATAAATATAGTAAGAAGCAAGAATCAAGAACTAGTTTGTTCCTTAGTTTGGGATAAAATTTTGGATTAAAGTGAAAGGCAGGAGATAATGGAACCATTTAGAACACATGTGTCAAACACAAGGCCCACGGACCAAATCCGTCCCGCCAGGCCTTGCAATGTGGCCCGCACCGTGCTGTCATCACTGCACTCTGCTGCGTTTCCATCACAATGACAGTTTATGACTGTTCAGTAAACCATTCGGCCCGCGATTTAGGCTGGATTTTAGATTTTAGCCCCTTCTCTGATTGAGTTCGACACCCCTAATTTAGAAGCTTCAAGGAACCAACGTAATTTTTGAGGGAAGAAGAGAATTTAAGACAAGAAGGATTGGTAGAGAATGGATCGTTGCTTCCCCCTGGTGGAGAAGAGTAGCAAACACATCACACAGCTTTCCTGCACTTACTTCAACAAATATAACTTGGACAAGATGCTAGGAAGAGGGGGATGAATAGTAGCATACTGCACCTGTCCTTAGGGAGGTCACAAGCAGATGAAGGAGTGACAAAGAAGTGACAATCCGTCTAAGGCAGGACCAATTGGTAACAGAAGCATTCATTCATTCATCCAACGAACTGCAGAGGCCTTGAGTCAGGGCTTGAGAATAAGCAGGGATTCATGGGGAGGACACAAGTGGGAGAGAATCCTAAGCAGTGAGTTGAATACCAAGAAGTGAAATCCATGCGTGATCTAGGAAATTCCAAGTAATTAGTAGATCTGTACGACACTGAAGGTTGGGGGTGGGAATGTAAACAGCACGGTTCCAACTAGAAGCCAAATCCCAAGGTGCTTTGCAATCTGTGGGAAAGACTATGTATGTGAAGCCATTGGTGAGTTTCACATACATAGCGAGTGTGCAGGAGGCAGTCAATGGATGTTTCTCTCTCATTGATGTTTCTATATCTCTCTATTTCTCTCCCTTTCTCTCTCTAAAATCAATTTTAAAAAATTTTAAGATGTGCCAGATATTGAGCTGGGGGTATCTGACTGCAAATAAAATAGTGAGCAGAAACAGGTAGATCCCTGCCCTCCTGCAGCTTACACTCTACTGGGGGGGGGGGGGGAGACATCTGTTAAAAGAAATAACTCCCCACAAAAGGTTAAAATTAACATGTGGGAAGTGGTACGGACACATGCAGAGGTAGAGCATGATGTTAGGACACTGAGAGCCGTGTGCTGAGCTGAGCTTCCCTTGTTGCCCAGTGCAACACCTGGCCCTGCTCTCAAGGACCCTGTGGTGGAAGGCTGGCATCAGAGACAGGACGCGCTCAGCTGCTTGGAAAGAGCTGATAGAGGCAGGAGGATCAAGGAGATTGGCATTTTTCAACCCATCGTGGGGTGTGAAATGAAAGTGGCAGGTCCTCTCCAGCATTTGGTAAGTGATATAAAATAAAATAGAAAAGAATGTAAAATACTCTGCGTAGTAAGAATTGGTACTGTTTCATGAAACTAATTTCAGCTGTGTATGTGTATATTCATGTATTTCTGTATAATGTGTGTGTATAAGGTTGGAGTATAAGTCATTTGTTACTGTGTGTCTTTTTTTTATATTTTTATTGATTTCAGAGAGAGAGGAATGGAGGGAGGGAGAGAGAGAGAGAAACATCAGTGATGACAGAGAATCATTGACTGGCTGCCTCCTGCCACCCGCTACTGGGGATCGAGCCCACAACCCAGGCCTGTGCCCTGACCAGGGATCAAAACATCACCTCCTGGTTCATAGGTCAACACTCAACCATTGAGTCACATCAGCCAGGCAATGTTTTGATTACTGTGTGTCTCGATCAAAAAAGTTTGAAAAACACCAGATCAGATGCTCTCTCACGGTCTGGCCCACCCCAGGATGTCACAGAGATGGATGCTCAGCCCACAGAGGGCTGACATAAAGGCCTGTCTCAGGCAGAACTAGAGTCCAGCTCCATTTATGAGGACTCTGCCACATTCAGTAGCCCAATTCTGATGAGGAGCTATGAACTGAAAAGCAATGATGAACCTAACCTCACATGCTCACTCTCATGCACTATGGGGGAGAAGGGGGAGAGACATAAATTGGTACAAACTTTTTGGAAGGCAAACATGGCAATGTCCACCAGAAGTCTTAAAATATGTAAACTTTTTGCTGCAGGAACCACTCTCCTATGCATTCTCACTAAAGGAGTAGCCATGCATGTGCCCAAAGGTAACACTCAGAGCCAAGTGTCTAAAAACAGCAGTGGTTGAATAAATATATAGACAAAAGCCTTAAAATGTATTGAAAAAAATGTGTATGGTACAGCATTGTACTTAGGCTCACTAACTACTAGATGGTGCACTAACTACTAGATGCTTCTCATGTAAGTAGAGAGAAGTCACCTTGAATCAGGTTTTGTCTGCATTGCATGATTGATAGGCCACGCTTAGCCATGCAAATGTTTGGTGAGTCAACAGTATTGCACTAGAGTAAGGAATAACATGACCTTTTCCGCTGTTTAACCAGGGGTGAGTCTACTGCAACACCTTCTTCCCCTGAGAACATCTGAAAATATCCAAAGACATTTCTGTCTGTCATGAATGGGAGAGGGATGTTACTGGTATCTAATGGGTAGAGACAAGGGGTACTAACAAGCATCCTTCAAGGACAGGTCAGCCTCCAGTTCATGGTCTCTTTTGATGCTGAACACAGCCCTGATTAGGATCTGCTATCAAAAAAGTATATAAAAGAGCATGCAGGGTTGGAGAGGAGAGAATCTGGGCCAATGACCTGTTTCAGACAGGCTCTATTTTGTTCACTGATCTATCTTCAGCCCAAATGGCACAAAGTGGTCAGTCAATACATACTTGTCGAAGACTGCCTGTTGAATCAATCCAGCAAGGGCATCTGTGGTTATAAATTTCTGCCTGTGCCCGATTCATGTACCACAGTGACACCTTGTGGTAGGAACTGAAACCACCACACAGATGGACCCATAACACTTTTTGGCGGGTGTTTGCAGAGCTAATCCCATAACACGGAAAAGACCACAGAATTTGTGGGGAAATCATAAAGCTAGAGAGAAGCAGGAGGCCCTAAGAGGATGCTAAAAAAAAAGAGACAGATGCGAGTTTGAATAATTTATAGGAAAAATCAAAGAAATATGACGACATATTTGGATTCCAAACTGATTAGTCACAGAGGTTATTTTGTTAGGTTTAAAAGAAAACACAACAGGTTTTGAAATAATATGGATAAATAATCCTAATTCTATTGCTTAAAGATAGTATACACATACCCATTGATCTGGAGAAAGTAAACCAAAAATATTATACCAAAATGATAATAGTCGGTCCCTAGAGCAGTAGTTCTCAACCTTCCCAATGCCGCGACCCTTTAATACAGTTCCTCATGTTGTGGTGACCCCCAGCCATAAAATTATTTTCGTTGTTACTTCATGATTTTAATTTTGCTACTGTTATGAATTGTAATGAAAATATCTGTGTTTTCCGATGGTCTTAGGCTCTACAGCAGCGGCTCTCGCAACCACAGTTTGAGAGCCGCTAAAAGGGTCACCTAAGACCATCGGAAAACCCAGAGTTGGTTCTGTCTCGTCCAGGCCTACACAGGAACCTGGAGGCCTGTGGCAGACGTCCAGCCTGCTCACCTGACATGTGCACATTCCGGAGGCAGGAGAGGGAGGCATTGAGGCGGGCACATTCCTCCTGGTTGGCTCCATATTTCTCCACGGTTTCACACACCTGCTCATCCGTCATCTCCAAGAGGTCCTCCAGGCTCAGCTGGCCCGGGGTGATTTCCTAGGGAGGGAAGAGTAAGCAGATGTCAAGTGCCTAGAGTGGAAGGAATGACATCTGAGCCTCCACACTGCCCTCTAGTGGTACCCAGCTGAACACCCTGCACTGTGTGAATGGCTACTTGGTGTAATATTCTAGTTGGGTCTCTGATTTGAAAGTCAGCCAGGCTTGGGTTTTCTCTCAGCTGTGCCACTCACTAACTAGATGACCTAGAGCAAATCTTTTAACCCGTGTAAGCCTCACTTTACTCACCCAAAAATGGGAATCGTAGTGCACGTACTGTGTAGGGGAGCACGTGTGCGTGTGCTTAGCACATGGCGCTCCATAAACAGCATAGTTTACTACTTGTCTGTGTCCCCATGCAGCTTATAGTAATTCCTTATGATCAAGACTCTAATTAATTTATCTTTGGAGGCCTGCCATGCCTCCTGCTCAGCTCCTACAATAGTATCTTGTCCCAAATTCAGGGTGAACTCAGAGCAGACAGCCCAAGTCCCCTGATGGCTGTCCTCCACTCTCTGATAGTCTTAGGCAGATATCCCTTGACCCCACCAGTAACCATCCCTCTTTCCAGAAAGGCTGTGTCTCTAGACACTATGATATATATACAATACATATTGAAATTTGTCAAACTTCCATATTTACGCATATATAAAAAAGAGCCTTCATTTTATAGGACTTAATGGTATCCAATATTTTTACACTTATTATTGTTTTTGTTATTTTTTTATTGATTAAGGTATTACATATGTGTCTTTTCCCCCCTTCCTCTGTTCATGCCCTCACCCCCCTGGTGTCTCTGTCCATTGGTTATTTATTGTTGTTATTCTTTTTTAAAAATTTTTTTCTTCTTTTTTTAATATATTTTATTGATTTTTTACAGAGAAAAAGGGAGAGAGATAGAGAGCTAGAAACATCGATGAGAGAGAAACTTCGACCAGCTGCCTCTTGCACACCCCCTGACCGGGGATGTGCCCGCAACCAATGGACATGCCCTTTCAGAAAGGTCCCGAACCCGGGACCTTTCAGTCTGCAACTTACACTCTACTGCTGAGCCAAACCGGTTTTGGCTATTGTTGTTATTTAAATAAGAGTTTCAGATAATTGAGGATGGAGATTCTAGGGCAATATATGGCATACTGTGCCCTCTTGTGGCCAGATATGTGTGTTACAACAAAATCAGACATTTTCCCTCTACACACACACACACACACACACACACACACACACACATACACACACACTAAACTAGCAACCAAGAATAGGAAAAGTATAAAGCACTAAAATTTTATCCAAAAAAGAAAAAAAAATGCATGCAAAAGCCAACTGGTGCCTTTCACACTCGCCAGGGCAGGGGACAGAGAGAGAGCAATAACTGAGTGGCTTAGGGGCTTTCTCAAACAGGAACATCTTGCAGGTAAGCCTCACTTTAAGAAAAGTGATGACCAGAATCTGAAAGTACAAAATGACTCATATTTAGAAGGGATATTTCCCAACATAAAAGAATTATCCTTTTTGCTGCAGGATACACTTCTGCATTTTAATCTTATAATTTACCTCCCAAAATATCCAATTTACACTGAAGTTTAAGGTCACACACACGCACATCAGAGACATAAAGGAACTAAAAATGGAGAAAGCCTTGACAAACCTGGGCCAAAAGAGCAGTTGGTCTTCTGTTGGATAAAATAATTAATCCTAGTAATAGTAATAATAGAAATGGGCGTAGCACTATTTTAAGTGCTTTTCATGGATTTTCTTTTAAGAAGGCAGACCACTTAAAGTAGGTACTTTCATTATCATCATCAGTCTGTAACTAGAACACTGAAACTCAGAGAGGTTAGAACACTGGCCCAAAGTCACACAGTAAGTAAGTTTGAACCCAGACAGTCTGCCCTAGGAGCTCTCTCTGTACTTCTAGTTCCTCCAGAGAAAGGGGCCCTTTGGTGTGCACACTTGTGAGCTACAGAGAGCTGGGACCCCACCATCCTCAGCCCCTGGCTGGTGGCCTTGGGCTCATGATTCTCACTGATTAAGCTAAGAACCAGAGCTTGGGTACCTGCAGGCCGGGGGAATCAAAATAAGCAATGCTGTGAAAGTTGGAAGCCTGCAGGACCCAAATGGGCAGCAGAATTCAGTTCATTGTCACCAACAGAAATTTATTTCAGTGTGGTAAGCAACTCCAATTTTCCAAGAGAAGGAGTTTTATACAAATGCTTTCAACTTTTAAATGTTGGCTCAAAAAAATTTGAACACATCAGCCAAGCAAAAAATGTCTGTGCATCAGATACAGCTTCAGGCCGTCATTTTCATTTCTTGGTCTAGAAGATATCTCTCTACCTAATCTGTCCTATTTGGTAAATAAATGTTCCTAAAAGCTTCTGAAAAGCATACTGGGCCATGCAAATAAAATGCACTGTGTGTACTTATTCAGGCTGTTCCCATTAAGGATATTCATACAAAACTGTCATCCTGGGAGTGAATTAAAGAAACAGCAACCCAAAGCCCCGTTCTGGTGTGCATGTGTGAGATGGGGAGAAGGAATGTGTTTGTGTGGGGGGGGGGGGGGGTCATCCAGCCCAGGATTATGGGATCTGGTGGGTTCAGGCGAGATCACATCTAGACAAGGTCTGAAAAAGACAAAAGGTGGAAGAGGATCTTCCAGGCCGCTGCAAGGAGGAAGCAGGGAGCCCCCTAAGAAATGGTACAGGCCCTGCAGGTAGGGGACACACCGTTCCTCCCCAGGTCAGGGAGGCCCTGGCAACTGGAAAATGGGGCAAGGACGGTGCTTTCCATCTCTGCCAACCCCACCCATTCACTAGTGAAATGAGCCCCTTCATCTCTGAGCCTCAGTTTACTGCTCTGCACAACGCGGTGGTATTTGTAACTACGCAAAAGGTTGTTGCAAAGATTTGAACTATCTCAACACTTGAGGTCCTGCATGGAAAGCACTCCGCACAATGCCAGGCACCAAAGATTCGAGGTGAGCTGGTTTTATCCGGAAGGGCTCGGCCCAGATGATGGACTCAGTGATGGCCCAGGATCCAAGAAGGCAAGGAAACCCCACCATCCTAGAGACCTTAAACATGCGCTCCACTCCTTGAGGGCGGACACAGACAGCATGTGCTGGCTCTGTTTTGCCATTGGATAACCTGTCGCTTCCAAAGTTTGCAACAACAATAATAACAACAATACTGAGCTGACATCAACCGAGTGCTGGTAGGTGCCTAAGTACAAGCTGAACATTTTATCGGGATCATCGTATTTTACACACCAGCTATTTCAGAAGAGGAGGCGGTCATCACGCATGTAACAGATGAGAAAACTAACACCCTGGGACTGTAGTGTCCAAGACGATGGTCCCTGGCCACATGGATTAACATTAAATATGACTAGAAGTTCAGTTCCTCAGCCACACGCACTAGCCACAATTCAAGTCCTAGAGAGCTACACGTGGCTGGTGGCCACTGTGTGGGACTGCACAGACATTAAATATGTCCATCACAGCAGAAAGCTCTGAGGTGAAGTGACTGAATTAGTGAGTGGCAGAGCTGAAATGGCCCATTCAGAAAGGGTCTCCGATGCCTTCATCCAATCCATATTTACTGAGGGCCTACTATGTGCCAGGCACAGCCAAAACCCCGTTACCCAAGGGACTGGCTGCTGGCCAGTAAGGAGCAGAGGGCGGGGGCCGCCTCCGGTCACCTCCAGGACTTCCTTGCGCACGTCGACAATTCGGAACCAGTGCCGGAGCTGGGGGAAGCCGTCCAGCTCGGCGTTGCGCTCCTGCAGGGCCACCTTCTTTTTGCAGGACAGCTGCCGGCTGAAGTACTTCACCAGCTTGCTCTGCAAAGACACAGGGGGACATGTCTCAGAGGCACTGCTGCAGAAGGACAGGCAAAAATCTCCCCCAGTCCCCTCCCCACCTGAGCCCCATCCAACTCCATTCCCTAAAGGAGAGGGGGCACTCATTGGGGCCACTTCCATGGGGTCTTCGGGCTGCATGCATGTACATCTCCACTGCTCGTGTCCTTGGACCCAACAAGTCCACTTCCAGGACTCACCCTACAGACACCATGGCCTGTGCATCCTTTTCACCTTAGGGCACATAAAGTAGTTCTGAAATTCTTCAGCACACCAAAAATATATGGTATATTTTTATCAATTTGACAAAAAGAGAGTATGATTTTGATTCGTTCACACCAAACGGCTATTGTGTTGGCTGTTGTCAGTGTTTTACTTGACAATCTAAGGGAAAAGAGGTCAGTGCCCCTGACTAAAGAGTCAGGTGTTGCATGTTTAAAACTGTTGTGGCACACAGGTTGAAAATAGCTGGTGAAAGGTAAGGGAACAGTTCTTACCATTCAGTCTGCAATGGCAAGAGATTGCAAACACTCTGAGGGTCCATCAGCAGGAGACTCATACATGGGGGTCCACACACACAGAAAGCCTATGCAGGCAGAACATGAGATGAGGAAGTGTGCTGTGCACCAATACAGAACGGTCTCCGAGACATGTTGATAAATAAGCATGAATACTCTCCCATTCACGTGGGAAATGTTAACACGTATATATCTCCACAAATATAGGCTCTTTCTGGAAGGATTCCCAACACTCTGGGGAGGGAGGAGAGAGGGCCAAGAACAGAGGCGGGAGAAAGGAATTTACTTAACTCCTTTTGTACCATTTGAATCTTAAGTCACATGCAAACACGCACAAATGAACAAATGCTTTGAAAACCAGATGGACCTGAACGCATGCTTCAGGAGAGACGCTGTGCCATGAGAGAGAAACGTGTTTTTTCTTGCTAGTTATGTAAAAACTAGCAATGTTAAGCCTGGCCGGCATGACTCAGTGGTTGAGCATCAACCTATGAACTAGGAAGTCACTGGTTTGATTCCAGGTCAGGGCACACGCCCAGGTTTCGGTTCAAACTCCAGTAGGGGGGCGTGCAGGAAGCAGCCGATCCATGTTTCTCTCTCATTGATGTTTCTCTCTCTCCCTCTCCCTTCCTCTATCTCTAAAATCGATAAAAACACATTTAAAAAAACTACCAATGTTAACAACAGAAAGGCAATACATGTCTTCAGTGAGCAGAAAAGACAGTGTGAAAGGCACACCCAAATCCCCAAAGTGCAGAAAGGATAACTATTTCAATTTACTTTAATTATTTCATAAATACATGTATTTATTTCCTTGTAAAAAAAAAAAAAAAAAAAAGTTAGAACATTTCAGATAAGACCAAAGCTCCCCCTCCCTCGAGGTGAAGAAGGAACCTGATGAGATCAGTGCACCCTTCCAGACCTTTTCCTGTGCTCTTTCATTCCTGCCTGTGGGAACGGCAGTGTGGCTTTGTCTCGGGTTGGGTGGCTTTTCGCACATAAATTGTATAATATCATGCACAGTGCCTCTTCCTGCAGCTGACTCTTCCCCTCAGTAGTAAGCCTTAAGGGCCTTTCCCGTTAGTTCCTAGGTCTGCTTCTCTCTTTTGAATCTTCTGCATGAGGGATCCCTTTGATACCAGGGTCAAAAGCTCACGATGCATGCAGTTCTGTGATGTCTGCTGGGGCATCTTTGTCAGCTAGGATAAAGCATTTTCACGAATAGCAGCCACATTAGCAGGCACCGTTTACTAGATGCGTGCAGTGCCTGGCGCTGTGGGATCATTGCTCTGAATGTGTTTGTTCACTTTGTAATCCACACATTGATGTCAACTGAGTCTGGGAGTCTGAGCCTCAGACCCACAGAACTAATTGAGTCAGGGAGCCAAGGCTCCCTCTCTTTATCAGGCTTCTGTGCTCGTGAGTTGTTCAAGGGTCTTCCCTGAACTAGAAATCCAAACACTGGGCATCAGCCCCTCAGGGCAGAGAGTCTCGCTCATTTTGGGATGCTTCCCACATATTGTGGAAGAGGCAGGTATTTGAATTCCAGTTCTGAGGCTTCAGGAAGTCACATAGCTCCCTGAGCCCCTGTTTTCTCACTGTAAAATGGGCCTGCAGAGGCATTATATGCAATTATGTCTGTGCAGAAGACAAGCTGAGTTTTCCCCACATACACACAAACACCATTTTCTAACCAGCTGTTGAAAGGGATGTTTGGAATCTGGAGAGGAGCTTCCAAGGTCACAGTGAGACTGGACCTACTCCCAGGAACAAGAATCCAGGGGTGTCCACACTGCGATGCATCAGCAATGGGGGAGAGGGGGCGGGGTTTAGGACACAGGTGGAATGGGGAAGACAGGTGGGGAGGGCAGCCACAGGTCCAGGTCTTCCCCTTGAAGCAAAGGGAACCAAGAATTACCTTTCAGGAAATGACACAGCTAGTCTGAGCTGTGAAAAACCCAGAAAACTGCTCGGAGCATGAAACTGGACTGGGCAGAGACTGAGAAGCACTTCCCAAATGGGGATCCTGGACTCAGCAGCCTTTCCCACCAGGTCCCAAGACTGGTGGCTATCAGCTGACAGGGTTCTCTCTGGGCCACTGCTAGGATATACACTTTTACGAATTATCTAGTTAATCTGCACAGTGATGTGGTGATATTGGAGCAGTTATTTCCCCCTTTTACAAACGGGAAAACTGAGGCCCAGAAAGGTTAAATAACTTGCCCAAGGCCACTGATCAACTAAATGAATGAATCAGTACTTAAACCCAAGTCAACAAACTCTTATTGACAAAGAATGTCATGATCTACTGTCAGGCGAGCAATGAAAACAGCAGGTACAGTATGGTCCTATTTTCTGAAATAAATAAACATATGTGTATATCTATGTATGTAAAAGCCTAAGCGACCTTAAACCCGAACAACTGGGAAAACTGGTCGACCAGTCGCTATGATGTGCACAGATGCTCAATGCAGGAACTGCCCCCGATGGTCAGTGCACTCCCACAGCCAGCCAACCTCCCCCAGTGCCTGCCCACCCCTGGCCGGTATACTCCATGAACAGATTTCGTGCATCAGGCCTCTAGTACATATATAAAATAATATTTATAATATACTAAATATGTAGTGTACTATATATGTGTAGTATATATACATTATACATAAATATACACATATATAATACAATGTTTAATATATATTATATGCACATATGCATAACATATTCTTAATATTTAATGTATAATTGTGCATTAAATACATTACAATGGATATGTAAAATAACATATAACATATATATATAATACATATGTACTATGCACACACAGAGACTATAAATAAATGCTTCAAAATGTTAGCAGCTACATCTCTAGGTTATTATAGGTGAGACTGATTTTCTCATTTCTGTGCACTTGTATCTTACAATTTTAAAAAAAATATATTTTATTGATTTTTCACAGAGAGGAAGAGAGAGGGATAGAGAGTTAGAAACATCGATGAGAGAGAATCATCGACCAGCTGCCTCTTGCACACCCCCTACTGGGGATGTGCCGGCAACCAAGGTGCATGCCCTTGCCTGGAATTGAACCCGGGACCTTTCAGTCTGCAGGCCGACACTCTCTCCACTGAGCCAAACCGGTCTCAGCATGTATCTTACAATTTTTCTATAAGCTTGAACTACCTATATGATAATTAGTTACAAATCTCATGAAAATCAGATATTTGCCAACAATAAAGATATGTAGGACATACACAGTGTCAACCATTTCATTGAATGCGTTTTGATATATATAATCTGTACTGATAAATGATATATAGTGTATACGGCAAGTGTTCTGCTAAGCACTTCCTACACATTCTTTCACTTAATTTTCATGATAATCGCAATAATATCCTCATGTATTGAGTAGCTTGGGAGCTGAGGAGGAAGCTGCTCTCCCAAGTTACTAGATAACATTCTCTGTAAGTTCCCTCTTCCCCCGATTTCCTGACCATTAGAATTATCTGACGATGTCTGTTTAAATATCAACATCCCTATAAATTTTGATTCAGTAAGTCCAGAAAGAGCCCAGGAATCTGTAAAAAGACGAGCAACCCAACAATACTGAGAATCAGGCAGTGTGCGCATCACCCCTCTGCTCTCTGAACTGTGTAAGGAAAGCAGTTTATTTCTCAGCCAAGCTGAAGCACCCAGATCCTTGGGCCACAGAGTCAGGGCAGAGACCCTGTTCTGGAAGCCAGGGTGCGGCTCCCTCCTGTGCACAGTGGACATTTACCAAGCCTCTCCCAGGGCAGAGGCCTCATCCAGGCCCTGCGGATTCAAAGAGCAGTCTGCCCCGGTCCAGGCCTGAAGGAGCTCCCAGTGGGGCCCGCAAGACAGATGTGCAAACACGAATCACGAGGCCGAAGGACGGGAGCCAGAACAGAAGGGCAGCCAGGGTTCAGCGTGGCACCAAGGGTGCAAATGAGAGAACAGCCTCGCGCAGAGCCATGTCCCTTGACCACAGGATGACAGTGATGGGAATTCTATGTTTATGCCAACACAGGCTTTCATTCATTCATTAAAGTCCTTTAGATGCTTTCTAAATGCAAAGAAGTGGGGATACAAAATAAATTGTGCCCCCTCTGCCCTGAGACAGGGCTATTCCAGGTGTGGCCTAAAGGCCAGGCCCCTTGGGTCAGGTACAGAAAACTGAGAGCATTTAGACATTTGTATAGCTAATTGACAGGATCATCATGTCTGCTGAATCTAGTATTTTCAAAGTAACGCTTTTATTTCACTTGAGTTTTTTTAGTGCCTTCCATTTTTCTAGTAAATCATTTTATTCTAGTTTACACAAGTACTGGCTACAAAGCACCAGGAAGTAAAAAGCTGATTCTTCCCCGCAGAAGGTGGGAGAGGCACTGACCTCTGAACTTGGGGGATTTGGGACATTGAGCTTAATCCCCTATATCACTAAATAATTTTCCAAATGGCTCCAAAGGCATTGCTTTATAAGAGCGCAAGACAACACTGAAGTGTTTGTCAGATTGTTATTGACATTCTACATATGGGGAAATTGAGGCTCAGAGGCATTGGAATGGTGCCTGAGTTCATACAACTAAAGAGGCACTAGGGTCAGGATTCGAACTCAGGATCTGATTCCCAGTCCTGTGCTCTCAGATGAAGCAGAGGGTCCAAAGAGCCTAGAGGACACAACTGAGAAGCACAATTAGAAAAGGGCTTCAGTGGTACCTCACCATGCCAAGTGTCCTAATTTATTTTTAGGTCACCCTCAACTCAAGTCCATGCAGAGCTAAACTGTAAAGAGTCCAAAGGTTCCATCTCCAAGTGAAAAAAAAAAACAACACAACAACACAGGGCTTCTGGAAATAGCACATCCACACTGAGCCCGCCCCCTGCGCATGTGCTGCCTCGGTGCAAAATAAGCTCTCCTGAGCTGGGTCAGAAGGAACCCAGGACACCGAGAGAGCAGCAACCCAGTGGTGCAGTTCTCTGTCTCCACACCAGGGGGCAGTCTGGCACCTTCCAGGCAGATGGAACAATGTCCAGACCCTCTTGGATCTGAGCATCCTCAAGGCCTTATTCCTGTACTCTGCTTTCTCAGGGTGGTACATTTAACAGCATAAACAAAACAAAATAATTAAAAAAAAAAAACTTTAGGGTCAAGACATGTGACAGAACTATAAATAATCATGTCCAAAGTCTCTGCTGTGAAACCAGGAACTTTTCACTCAAAATGAGATAAATCTAGAGACCATGGGGCAAACCCCTGGCGTTAGGTTTGCTGGAGCCCAAAACCATCCCAGCTTGGGTGCTATTAAAACACACGTGAGATCAGAGGTCATGAAAGCTGGGAGTGAGGACCTCCTCGTGGTCTTCCCTGTAAACCTCACGGCATTGCCAAGGGGAGGTTTGCACATGAGGAAACTGGGGCTCGGGAATGTGACATAATTGGCCTTATAATCACAGGGCTGACAAGGCAGGCAGATGCCAGAACCTTCTGTAGCCCTCAGGGTTGCCTGGCAGCAAGCACCTCGCCACTGCTGCCTTCTCTTTAGCAAGCACAGGCTAGCAGCTGAGTTCAAAGCCATGAACCCATAGGGGCCTGCTGCCCAGAGCTCTCTCCCTCCCGCTTGGGCATAAATGGCACTTTCCTATCCACCCTGTGACATCCCCCAATGTCACCATCATAGCACCCTGATTTTTTTCCCTTGGTAGTACTCATCGCTATCCCACAAATTATCCTGTTTATTGGTTTCCATGGTTACGTTCTCCCATCACCACTATCGCACACCCCCATCAGAATGTCAGCTCAGAAGAGCTTGGGCTTTGCCTGTTCCCCCAACCCCACCCCTTTGCATTCAGAGCTAGTGCCTTGCATACAGTAGGTGCTCAGGACATTTTCCTTGGTCGTTCAGTAACCAGTACCGCCTCTCCATACACCCAACTCCATTTCTAGCGGGCCCTTCCCATTCAGAACCAGAGCCCTGGCTCTGTGGCCAAGGCTCTGGGTCTCTCAGCCCCGGCATGCAAGGGTAAGGAAATCGCCACAGCAGCCACAGCCAGCAGCCCCACGCCTTCCCGTGGTTGCCAGGGCGACCATTGTCATAACATCCCCAGCGCACTGAGGGCCAGCTGACGGGAGAGAATTATTTGACTCGCCAAGGTCTCAAGTAACCTGCTGATTTGCATCCCTGAGCAAAGTCTGCTGAGGGCTGGAGGCCTGGGAGACCGCCCTCTTCTCTCCCTCCCCTCTCCCTTCATCACAGAGAGAGCCTGATCCCTCTGCACAAGGCAGACAGGACCCACCTGCCCGGAGCTGGCCCCCAGGGATGCTGGAATGAAAGCCTGAAACCACCTAGTGCCCACTGCTTTGAGCGAAGCCCCCATTGCTGCTGGTGGCTTTTCCCTTTCTTTACAGTCCGACTGCTCCTGAGTATTACAAGCAAGAGAAACAGTTCGTGGTGTCATGAGCTCTTACTAGATGCCAGGCCCACTGGTAGCGTCCTCACATACTTATTATTATAACGTTAATACTTATGCTATAACATATAGTCTATCTATATACTGTATATTCAAAGATATACTTATAGATATAAGTAAGAATTCATAGACATAATATAATACATAATATAATTTGAAATGATTTTATATAACACTGTTATATATTTATAATAAAATTGACATTTCTTAATACTTTTGTTTGCCAGCCCTGTGCCTTCTGCTTTAGGTTTGTTAATTATGGTGCAATTCTCAACAAACTATTACACAATAATACTGAGTTTTAAGTAAGCACTAACTATGTGCGAGGCTCTGTGCGAAGGGCTTTGCTAATATTACTTGTCATGTGCCTTCTAAGGGCTACAAGCCCTTTTATTCCCATTTTGGAGGAGAGAAAATAGAAGCACAGAGTGACAAGGTAACTTGCCTCTGGTCACAAGGATAACAAGCAGGGGCTGAAGCGGCCCCAAGCCAATCCCCGTCCTTATTTCCACACCACACTGAAAACTGCTGAGCTTGAGCTTGAGCTTGCAGCAGAAACCCCGAGGGGAGCTTGTTAAGAATACACATGCTGAGCCCGTCCCCCAAACCCACACATGCAAATCAATGGGGACAGGGGCTTCTCTTCTCATTTATTTTAAACAAGGTCCCCAGATAGTCCTATCAAAGGCAAAAAATCCAGAACCACCGCCTTCAGTTTTTGCATCTACAGTAATGACAATTAAGCGATCTGATTGAATGAATGGGTCTAGAAGGACTGAAACCCCCAGAGAGGGCAGAGTGGCATATTAGGACCCTTACTCCTGAAAAGGAAGAGAAACAGGGGAGGGGGGGAAGGATAAAACTGCAGGGTCACCTCAGGCAAACTTACCACTCCCAACCTTTTCGGATCAAGGCAGGGCCTGTAAAAAGGATTTATGAATAATAACACACTTTTGTCCAGGGCTGGGGAGCAAAGGTCTAAATTATCTCCCATGGTCCACTTTACTATCCACCTTCCTGCCCCCTCTTAATCATTCACCGGGACTAAGCTGTACAGAGAAATATAAGCTTGTAGGCTTTGCACTTATGTGCATTTTTAACCCTGATACCTCCTGGGAAGGGGCCAGAGTTGTAAAAAAAATAAACTGTTTTAAACTTGTGGGAAGGCTCTGACATGGAGGAGGCGAGGCCGGGACGGAGTCATGCAGAAGTTCTGGGAGGCTGTGCCTGGGGTCCCAGGGCAACTGGGGGATTGAGAGCTAAATCCAATGAGCAGCTAAAATATCTGTGGAGTGTCTGCCCTAAGCAATGTGTTGCCTTGTAGTGCACAGCCTGAACTAGAGGGAAAATAGAACTAAGATTCCAAAAGTCAAGGATCAGATGAATCAAGGAAAAGACACATAAGCACAGAAAGCATCATGCCCCAATTGGGCAATACTTTATTCTGACTATGGAAGCCTGTTCCCTCTACAGCTGCCCTGCGCAACAGAGCTGGTGCGCCCACTCAGGAAAAGTAGCTATGTGAGGTAAATCTAAATTAATTAGAACTGCATAAGTAATCAATAGAGTGAGTGAACAGAGTTAGTGTCATATGTGTACCACTAAGTATCCAGAAAACATCCCTACTGGTCATGATGTGATCTCGGGCAATCAAAGAATTGAATCCCCAAAACATTGGTTAGAATTTAAGCTTAGAATTGTGTGAGATAAACTATGTTCTTCAATGTGTTAGCTCTTTAAGTGAAGGGGAAATCTAGGTGAAAAGAGTCATATTTAAGATAATTAAAATCCATAATGTTAACATCTAAATGAAAGAGTTTTTACCCTTGAAGTATTTAATTTATATTGTCTGTTTTATATAATTTGGCCATTTAGAGTAAGACTTCACTTTTTTTAAATCTAATTTGAAATGTGTAACTGAATAACTGATTTAGACATAATTTTAGGTTGAAATTGTATTCAACTTATGTACAATTTAAGAAGTAGCTCCAGGCTCGGCTAATTTATAAGTTTAATTTTTTAGATTTCTATGTGCCATATAAGTAGCTGGAAAGGCTTATATGTCTATTAATAATTAGAGCACTTTAAAAAGTCCTGTATATCCACCAACAGTGAACTTACAGAAACAGAGACTAAAAAAGCAATTCCATTTACCATCGCACCAAAAAAATTAAGATACCTAGGAATAAACTTAACTAAAGAAGTAAAGGACCTATATGCGGAAAACTACACGACACTGAATAAAAGAGATAGAGGAAGATGTAAAGAGATGGAAGAACCTACCATGTTCATGGATTGGTAGAATCAACATCATCAAAATGTCCATATTTCCTAAAGCAATCTATAGGTTCAATGCACTCCCCCATTAAAATACCAACGGCATATTTCACTGACCTAGAAAGAACTCTCCAAAAGTTTATTTGGAACAATAAAAGACCCTGAATAGCCACAGAAATCCTGAGAAAGAAGAGTAAAGTAGGAGAAATCTCAATACCAGACTTCAAACTCTATTACAAAGCCACTGTTCTCAAAACAGCCTGGTACTGGCACAAGAACAGACATATAGATCAATGGAATCGAATCAAGAACCCAGATATCAACCCAAATCACTATGCTCAATTAATATTTGACAAAGGAGGCACAAGTATACAATGGAGTCAAGACAGTCTCTTCAATAAATGGTGTTGGGAAAATTGGACAGATACATGCAAAAGAATGAAACTAGATCACCAACTTACACTATACACAAAAATAAACTCAAAATGGATACAGGACTTATACATCAGACGGGAAACCATAAAAATACTAGAAGCATCCACAGGCAGCATAATCTCAGACATATGCCAAAAGAACTTCTTTACTGATAATGCCCCTAGGGCAATGGAAGCTAAAGAGAAAATAAACAAATGGGACTACATAAAAATAAAAAGCTTTTTTACGGCAAAAGAAACCATCAACAAAACAACAAGAAAGCCCACTGTGTGGGAGAACATATTTGCAAATGTTACCACTAATAAAGGTTTAATCTCCAACATCTATAGACAGCTTATACAACTAAATAAAAGGAAGATGAATAATCCAATTAAAAAATGGGCAATGGACCTAAATAGAATATTTTCAAAAGAAGACAGAAGGCAGGCCAAAAGGCACATGAAAACATGCTCAAAGTCACTAATTACCCGAGAGATACAAATCAAAACAGCAATGCAGTACCATCTCACACCTGTCAGAATGGCCAACATCAACAAATCAACAAAGTGTTGGCGAGGTTGCGGAGAAAAAGGAACCCTCGTGCACTGCTGGTGGGAATGCAGACTGGTGCAACCACTATGGAGAACAGTGTGGAGTTTCCTCAAAAAACTGAAAATGGAACTCCCATTTGACCCAGTAATCCCACTCCTAGGAATATATCCCAAGAAATCAGAAACACCAATCAGAGAGGATATATGCACCCCTATGTTCATAGCAGCACAATAGCCAGAATTTGGAAACAGCCTAGGTGCCCGTCAGCAGATGATTGGATCAAAAAACAATGGTACATCTACACAATGGAATACTATGCTGCCATAAAAAAGAAGGAATTCTCATCATTTGCAGCAACCTGGATGGAATTGGAGAACATCATGCTGAGTGAAATAAGCCAATCAATGGAAGAGAAACACCACATGACCTCACTCATTTATGGATAATAAAGAACATTATAAACTGATGAACCAAAAGATAGATATAGAGTCAGTAAAGCAACAAGCAGACTGTCAAATTACAGCGGGGAGGGGAGGGAGATCTGGGGGAGATAATAGATCAACCGAAGGACTTGTATACATGCATATAAGTACAACCAATGGACATAAAACTCTGGGGAGGAAGGGTATGTATGGGAGGGAGGGGAGCAAAAAAAATCAATAAAATATATTTAAAAAAAAAAAAAAGTCCTGTATATCATCCTGGCTTGGTGTTGCTAAGTGGTTAGAGCGTTGACCCATGCACCAAAGGGTCATGGGTTCTATTCCTTATCCAGGGCATGTACAGGGGTTGTAGGTTCAATCTCTGCATGCAGGAAGCAACCAATCAATGTGTCTCTCTCACATCGATGTTTCTCTCTCTCCCTTACTGCTTCCATTTTCTCTAAAAATCAATGGGAAAAAAATCTTCAGGTGAGGATTAACAAAAATAAAAAGTCCTGCATATCAAATTTATAGACACAGTTTAATTGTTTAAAGATGTTTAATCCGCTAAGGTTGTCAGTGGAAGCAAACACTATGCAAAATCCCCTTACGTGTGACTGCAAAACTTTACTAACCATACACAAACAGAGTAACAATGTATATGAGCTGAAATAGAAGCATATGGAGAAGAGGGGTGTTGATATTTTTTTTTTCCTTTAATAAACTACATATTAATTTCTAAAACCAAAAAATATATCCGTCAAAGTGAAAATTCCGTTCTCCAACCACACAAACCACATTTCAAGTACTCCAAAGCCACATGGGGCTATTGGCTGCTGTACTGGACAGTGTAGACATGAAATATGTCCATCATTTCATAGGATGTGTTGTTTAAATGCATGTCCAACTCTTAGCAGATTTCTTAGGAAACAAATAACTCAGAACATTTTTCTCCAAATAAACAATATAACTCTTTCCAAGATCCTGAAAGAAATGAGGCATCCATCCATAACATAGCCTGGGGAGGAGGGAGAACAGTGCCAGGAGTACGGGCTGTGAAATTCACCAAGAATGAGGAGAATCCATAAAAATCTGCAGGACAAAGCACAGAGGCTATAAACACATCCTGGACCCTCTCCAATTTATTTCTGATAGATTTTTGCCAAATTTTTTATATTACTGTCACCCTGACCCTTGCTCAATACTGAGCAGCTTTGGATGGGAAATCAGGGAGTGGTTCTATTGATTGATTTTTTTTCCATTTGGTAAATTGCACACACAAGCTAAAGGATTCTGACCCCAAAATGCAGTTGGAAATTTTCAATTTAGCCAGAAAATGGCCTAGCTAAGATGAACCATCCAATATCACCATGCCCTTTAAATGCATGGGTGAAGTAAGACTACGGTGAAATCAGGAGCCCAGCATTCAACTCCCCGCTTTCCAATGAAGGAGCCGTGGGGCCTGGGACCTGCAGCAGGCCATATAACCTTGTGCAGACTCGGTTTTCTATCAATTTGGTGAGAGGTTAGAAAATAGAGACCTTCAAGACGACACCAAGTTCAAAAATTCCAGGATTATTCCTAGATGTGACCCAGATGGAGAAAGGCAAAAGCATCCTATGTAAGTTTACACACAAGTCTTGGCTTTGCTGGGCGAGGAAAACCATTTTTTGTGTATTTCTTAGTGCTCCATCTGGGATCCTGGCAACAGGGTCAGTGTTCCGAAGAGAATGCAAGCCAGGACCATGGTGCAAGGATTGAGTGTGAGCCTCCTGGTTTTGCATGCAAGCAAGAAAAGCCAGAGCAGGGAGAGTCTGCCACCATCAAGGAGCAAAGTGAAGTCAAAAAGAGGTTCCGGTTGAGAGTTGCTCGGGAAACCAGGTTCCTATCTGACTCTCCCAAACGAGCTTGGACAGAGTAGATGTAACCCATTCTCCATGATGTTTCTTCTCCCCATTTTCCTCCCCCTCAGTAAAAAAGCCACACTTGCTGCTCTCTACCTTCCAGATACGTTTGGGGGTTGAACAAAGGGATTGTTACAAGGGTTGAGGGTTTCTGCCAGAGGTCCCTTCATAAGTGTGGGTGGTACTGTCCAGCAAGCTTGGCAGTCTCCCACTCAGATCTTGTTGTGGCCACGGATATAGGGCCGAGGTCCTGAGACTGCCAACCTTCTTTTCCTGTGGCCTAAACATTCCACTTCTCTCTCAGACATGCATTTGTTCGATTCCCAATGCACGTAGAGTACCATCTAAACTCTTCCCATCATAATCCCACAGCCTATTTTTCTAACACCAACTCCACAACAAGGTTCTTCCACTCCTCAGTGAGCCAAGTTTGCTCCTCTCCAGGGCCTTTGCATATGCTGCCTCATCACCAAGAACCCTCTTCACACACACACACCTCACCAGCTATTCTCATCCTACAGAGCTCCATTCACAAGTCACATCCATTACAAACAAGACAAATGAGGCCCGCTCCATTATTCTTTCCCGTATCACTGCGTTCTTTTCTTTCACAGCATTTATCACAGCTTCCGTTCATATTTCCTGGTGTCTATTTGCTTAACATCCTTCTTCCCTGGCACGACCTTAAGCACCAGTCTCTTTTGCCATCCTCTGAACCTCCAGGCCCTCACCCCGTGCCAAACACATAGTGAGAGCTTAATAAATGTGTGTCAGATGACAAAGTGAGTAATCCCTTCTACTCTCCTCATCTCCCTTTTGCTTCCACTGGGGATCTCAAAGTGGGATCCCCACACCAGGCCAGCAACATCAACTGGGAACTTGTAGACGTACAAGTTCTCAGGACCCAGACTCACGGTATGAAATTCCAGGAGTGACACTGCAGTGTTTCCACTGGGTCATTCTGACGCATGTTTAAGTGTGAGAGCTCCTGCTCTAAATCCTTCTATGCTACTGAAATGACCACCCCTGCCCTTTGACCTCCTGCTAATCCTTCAAGTTCTAGCTCAAATGTTTACTCTTCCTGGAAGTCTTCTCTCTTCCTCACTCAGAACAATCCACCACCTTCAACTCCAAAACCACAGTGTTTGTGCTGGACACCTACAATGTTTTCCCTTGTTGGCTATATTCACATCTGAACTCCCCCACCAGACTGTAAGGATCTTATGGGCAGAGGGTCTTATCTTTGTCATCACTACATTCTCCCAACCCTGAATCCAGTGATTTTCCCCTAGGAAATAATTAAAACTATAGAATGAATTTACAAATGAATGAATGATGTGCAAAAAAGAAATGAAAGGTGTTCTCCATGCATAAAACCCACAACTGCCTAAACAGTACTGGGTTCCAAGACTGAACTCCAAATAGCTTTTGTTTTGTTTGTTTTTATTTGTGTTGGGTGTGGAGAGGGTTTGGTGAGTAAGAGATGCAAGCACAACAGATTGGCAGCTTCAACCATCTGCTGCTAACCTAGGTATGAGGTTGACATCAGAGAGACGTGGAAAGCTCTTCTCTCCAAAGAGAAAGAGAGAAAGGAGATTCTTTCACTCTCATGACTCTCTTTAGTGTGGTAACTACCCCACTGCTGCTGTCCTATGGCCCCTGCTCTGTCATTTCTGCCAACCATCTCGGCAGCTAATACATCCCAACAGCAGTCTCCATCATTCAAGCTCTTTATGTGTATTTTCTCAAATCCTTCCTGCAAACCTGAAAGGTCAGCCTCATTATCCCCATCTTACCAATGAAAACAGTAGGTCCATTGGCTTCCCTGGAGTAAGTCTAGCTGGGTGCTGGCACAGCTGACCCGGGGTTGTCTGGTTCCAAAGCTGCACTCCTGCCACAAGCTGTGGTGGCCAACGGAGTCGCTGAGATGGAGCCAGAGGCCAAGGTTGTGGATTTAAATCCAGCAGAGCCAATTAATGACTATATATCCTAGAACAGTGGTTGGCAGACCTCAGCTCAAGAGCCACACACAGCTCTTTGGCCCCTGGAGTGTTCTAATGCCACTTCTCCAAAATAGACTCGCCCAGGCCAAAAACCAACTTCTGCGCATGGGCCACGATGTTTCAATCACACTGTACATGCTAGCCTAGCTGTGGTATTTTGGGGAAGAGCCACACTCAAGGGGCCCAAGAGCCGCATGTGGCTCGCAAGCCGAGGTTTGCCAACCACTGTCCTAGAACAATTAATATCACTCAAGGTCATGAGGAGGAGAACAGGAGACTGATTAGCTTAGGGTCTCCCAACCCAGTACCACAATCCTATTCAGGGGCCCCTTAGAGGATGTGTCCTGGACACATTTATAGAGGACATTTCCCCAAAATCCCAGAGGCAGCTACAGGCCTCAGCAGGGAAACACCATGCAGCCATAAAAGGCCAGACAACCTCAAGTGAAAAACACCTCACTGTTCAATAATGCCCCACTTATAATTCCCTGTGTTCCAAATCACCCTTCAACTGTCCTCTACACACACAAACACACCCACATCAGCTTCCTCTTGAGTGGAAGGGAGTCACATGTGATAAGAGGTTCAACCCTGGAACCCTCTGGTTGCAGAGATCTGGAGCCTAATCATTCTTCTCTCTATCCATCTATCCACCATCTATCCATCCATCCATGCAATCCATCCACCTGTCCATACATCCATCTATCCATCTATCCATCCATTCATCCATCAATCATGCGAGCATTTCACTCATGGTACCTTCCGAGTACTACATAATGAAAACATGGGAGAGCAAGGATAGATTCCCATCTTAAAAGCCAATGACATTGCACTGGGCTTAGCAAGTGGTAGGTACCTGTTACATCAAAGTGATGTAGATAATAAAATTAGTTTATAACCAACAGCATCCTACCTAATAAGAGTAATATGCAAATTAACCATCACTCCGCTCAAGCCATGCCCACCAACCAATCAGAGTGAGTATGCAAATTAATCCCTACCAAGATGGCTGCAGCCACAGAGAGCAGTTGAGAGGCTTGGGTTTCAATAGAGAAAGCCAAGCTTTCCACACACAGCTGGCCAGCCTAGGCCTCCACTCAAGGATACAAAGTTTCAATTATAGAAGATAAATCCCAAGAAAAATGGCGGCAGCCACCGAGCTGGAAAGAGCAGGCTAGGGTTGCCCCTGGCAACTGAGGAAGCAAAGCTTTCCACCTGCCCTGGCCGGCCTAGGCCTCCACTCAAGGCTACAAAGTTTCAATTATAGAAGATACATAAAACCAAACAGAAATGGCTGCAGCCACAGAGTGAGCAGGGGGCTTGGCTCCGCTCCAGGCTTCAAAGTTTCAATTGTAGAAGGTAAATAAATTCCAGATACCAGAGCCTTTGCTTGGTTCGCCAGGGGGCGTGGCCAGCCTGCAAACTACCACAGGCCCCTCGCCCAGACCACCCAATACCCCAAGGGAACCCCCACCCTGATCTGGGACACCCTTCAGGGCAAACCAGCTGGCCCCCACCCATGCACCAAGCCTCTATCCTATCTAAAAGAGTAATATGCAGATTGACCATCACTCCAACACACAAGATGGCTGCCCCCATGTGGTCAAAGATCCTGCCCCCATATGGACAAAAGTTGGCCACCACAAGATGGCCAGCAGGGGAGGACAGTTAGGAGGCACCAGTCCTGCAAGGGAGGGCAGTTGAGAGGGACCAGGTCTGCAAGGAAGGGTAGTTGGAGGCAATCAACCCTGTAGGGGAGGGCAGTTAGAGCTGACCAGGCCGGCAGAGGAGGGAAGTTGGGGGCAAACAGACTGGCAGGGGAGCAGTTAGACATCAATCAGGCTGGCATGGGAGTGTTTAGGGGTTGATCAGGCTGGCAGGCAGAAGTGGTTAGGGGCAATCAGGAAGGCAGGCGGGCAAGCAGTTGGGAGCCAGCAGTCCTGGATTGTGAGAGAGATGTCCGACTGCCGGTGGGATCCTCTAAATGGCAGTTAACATCCCTCGAGGGGTCCCAGATTGGGCTGAGGGACACTCCCAGCCCCCACTCTGTGCACAAATTTCGTGCAGCAGGCCTCTAGTAGTAGAATAAGATAAGATCGTGTTTTACAAGTGCTTCTCATAGTGACTGGAATTGAGTAGACAATGACTAAATAGTTGACTTCCTACAAGTGGAAACCACTGTGCTAAACCTTGAAATAAAACGGTGACCTTGGAGGACTTGAACCCTGTCTTCATGGAACTTCTATTTTTGTGGAAAAGAGAGACAAGTAAGCAATAAATAAGATACCCACTGGTTTGTGATAAATGCTGTGGTAGCAACAAAGAACTTAAAGCACATAAGAAGAAAAGACAGTTTGTTACCTGGACCAGCCAAAGGAAATCTCCCTACACCAGGGGCCAGGCAGCCACACACAGCATGTGCAAAGGCCCTGAGGTGGGAAAGTTCTTATTGGCATGTTTCAGGAACTGAGAGCTAAAATATCATAGGCAAAGAGAAGAGGAGGAGATTAGGTCAAAGATGGAAGCAGGGTGGCCATGGCTGACAGGGAATTATTGTTTACTGAGTTTCTGTTTGGAATGAAGAAGAACTGGAGATGAACCGTGCTGATGGCTGCACAACGGTGTGAAAGTACCTAATGCCCTTGAAATAAACACTTCAAATTGCTGAAAAAGTCAATTCTAAGTACTTTAAGGAAAATTGTGGTAAAATATGTTCCTACAGAAGCCCCGTATAACAGATTCCATTTTCCAGATGTAGAAACAAGTGCAACAGGCCCTCGAATGATGTGCCCAGCAACTCCTGTGTAAGTTAGTGGCACAGGCAGGATTAGAACCCAGGTCATCCAACTCCATGGCATCGCACAGGGATGTTTCCCCTCTTCCCAGCTGCAGATGCCTTTTCAACCTCAGATCACACGGAGGAAGAAAGCCCAGGCACCAGACACAGTTCATGGGCAAAGGAAAACTGATCTCTTCTGGTTATTATTAGCAGAGTGAGGCAGCTGGGTGTGGAGGGCACCAGCTGTGTGGCTCTCACAGGAAAGGAACCCAAGGTGAAGTGGAGGAACCGCATGTCCACGCATCTGGGCAGCAAACTCCGCACACACGCACGGCAGCCTGAAACTTTCCACCGAAATCCCACGTGCAGCTACCTAGCTCTTGGGGGAGAATCGGCACTGGTCCCCAGGGCTGAGATTTTCCATGTTTAGCTTCAACCCAAAGGAAAATTTTGTTAGAAAGTTTAAAGGGCGTGGCTATTTTTAAATAATGAGACACTGGGTTACAAAGTCAGCACACTCACAGAAGCGAGAAAGGCTTGTGCCTTGCTACTTCTTCGGTCCTATTGCAATTCAAATGACTCAAATGCAGAATAAAATAAAGAAAGTTAATCATTAAAATCCTACCGTAGGCCAGGAGCTTACTTGACCCTAAACTAGTGGTTCTCAACTAGAGGCTATTTTGGCACCTAGGGGATGTTTGGCAACGTCTGGAGACATTTTTGGTTGTCACAATTTGGAGGAGAGGAGTCGTTACCAGTATCTAGTGGATAGAGGCCAGGGATGCTGCTCAGCTCAACATTCTACCATGGGCATCCCACTGCACCGCTGCCCCCAACAATTATCCAAGCCCAAATATGAGTAGTGCCAAGGTTGAGAAACCACCTCCTAAGCCAATGGTTCTTAAACTTGATCCCCTGGAGGACTTGCCAAGTACAGATTGCTGGGCTCCACCCCCGGAGCTGTGGTCTGGAGAGGGCCCACCTTTGCGTTCCTGCCAAGTCCTCAGGTGATGCCGATGCAGCCAGTCCAGGAATGACAGTATGACAAGCACTGCCGTGGTCAACCTCACAGCCATCTTGAGGCATCTGCCTGTGCTTCCACTCGTATGGGTACAAGACGTAAGGCTCTGAAGGAGGTGAGCGTTGTCCAAAGTCACTTAAGCTATTGACAGAGCCAGTATTTAAGCCCAGATCCATATAACCGATGGGACCTTTGGCATGCGTCTTCTTCAACCACCGTCATCCTGTCAATGGGGCTTGTAAGTTCCCAGAATTCCACAACAGTATTCTCCTGGGAACACTGCTTACAAACCTAGCAATTTTCAGTAAGATCGCTATTGTGTTATGTCTTTTTCAGGTTTTAGAAACTTTTTATCATTTCAAAGATTTTCTCTATGATTTCATACCCAATTTACTTTGTGGGGACCCTTCCTCATTCTTCATTCAGACCCATTTTATTGCACTTGAAGTTGTTTTTATATGCATAAACCATAGTTTTTTTCTTCTTCCCACTTGGATCCACCCAGGGACATCTTTCTGCCTAACTTTGCATCACGTGTGAAAGGCGTAATGGAAATAACGTTGGACTGGGAGCCAAGAGACATATGGGAAAAGAACGGTCTCAGAGTGGAATATTGCAACCTCCCATCTTCTACGTCGAAGAGTTACTGGATTCCCTTGTGAACGGGAATTACCAGTGGGCCACTGTGCCTCGCGGGTAAACATCACCACCGCTCACTTCAGGAAAATTAAGTCATTCAATGGTCACACAAGGAGTGTGCAGGGCACACAGTGTATGATTCCATTACTAGGAAATGTCAGAATAGGCAACTAGAGACGGAAAGTAGGCTAGTGGCTGCCAGAGTCTGGGAAGAAGAGGGTCTGGGGAGTGATGGCTAATGAGTATAAGGTTTTTTGGGATGATGAAAATGTTCTGGAATTGGACAGTGGTGAGGTTGCACAGCTTGTAAATATACTAAAAATGACTGAATGTACATTTTTAAAGGGGGAAATTTTATGGTACATGAATTCTATCTCAATTAAAAAAAAAAAAAAGCTTCCTGCGTGATTCTAACATGCAGCCAAGGAACTCTATAAAATGGGTATGCCCCCATCTCAGCCAGGCCAAGGCTGCCCTAATGTTCAGATGGGGAGAGCTTGACGGGGCAGGTGCTGTGTCAGGCAGGGTTGGGTCACTTCCTCCACTAACCAGGAGGTGTTTTGCCACAAGCACTTTACTGTCCGCCCCTTTGCCCTGTTCCTCTTTGCCCAAGTCAATGGAGACTGTACTCAGCCTGTGGGGTGGACAGTATTATCCTGATAGCTCATTACCAGAAATTATTGCCTCATGAGCATCCATCTCCCAAGCTGTGAGAGATGCCAGTTTAAAGCCACATATGCACAGCAAAAATTAAATGGAGGGGACTAAAGACCCAGGCACGGGCGCCAAGGAAATACACACAAACTAACAGCAGCCTTGGCACTCGGGGTGGCGTGCAGAAAGGTGAGAAGGTTGCTTCCCCTGACCCGGCAAGTCTGCGATCTCACTTCTTTTAAGAGAGAAAGAGAGCTCTCAGTCTGCCCGGCAGCCTCCATTATCAGGCAGCATGAAAGGTTGACTAGGAAACCACCACAGCTTGGCAGTGTCCAAAAATACACTCAGAGCTTAGCCGGCGTCTCCTGTGATTCCCATGCAAGGGGCCCTTCCGGCTTCCTCTGTCTTCCTGCTGTCCCCATTACCTGGCTGAACAGACATGCCTTTGAGGTAGAACAGCCTTCAAAGGGATGGAAAATTCTCCCCCAGTGGGAATCCCCTTTCGTACAGAAATAAGCATGAGTTGGTAATTTTCCTTTTCTTTTCTTTTTTTTTTTTTCTTTAATGTGAGCGAGGTGACTTGGGTGCTAGCTTGCTGCAGTGCAAAGAAACCTGGTGATGCCAGATCATTAGCACGGCAGAAACCACCGAGCAGATGCCCTACAAATAGATTGGGCTCAAGTCCCCAAATGGTTGGGAAAAATGTTTGGTTTTCAAGTCTCCTATGAAAACACCCCCGCAGAAGTTTCGGTTGGCTTGAGAATGCAGCCACCCACACCCATGGGCTGGCAGTTTATTGTGTACACTATGTGAGTGAGAGATCGTGTGTGTGTGTGTGTGTGTGTGTGTGTGTGTGTGTGCACTCTTGCATGCAAACAGCCACACAGATACACTCCACTCAGCAACTTGGCACCTCCGCTAGGTGGCTTCCTTCGGACTCCTGCCTTCTGCACACCAACCTCCTGCACACTAGTTCTCCTTCTGGAGAGTTAGGAGACACAAACACACTTCAGAGGGTGGTGGAATTGGGAACACACACGCTGGCAGGCAGACTCCCCCTCTCAGCAACTGTCTCAGTGCGAAGCCACGTGCTACCACACTTGTGAAGTCCTCCAGCTTGAGAAGAGGTTAGTGAAGCTACACTGTCTGAGAAAACAGGAGGAGGTTTCTGTGGGGCTCTGGGGTCTCCTGGCAGGCTTTTGTTGGGGTGGGGTAAGGACCTGTCTAAATTAAATCCTGCCTGGAGGTAGGAAGCAGGATCAGGTGGCCTCAGGCTCTTCCTGAGGTGTGTGTTGTTAAAAGCCCCTCCCTTTCTCGGGGCCTTCACACTACAGATCCCCGCACCTGGTAAGCACAGATTATCTCCAGACATATGTACGGTATATGAATTTGGTTATGTCATGGATCCTTAGGGCCCAAGAGCATAAAAATGTCCACTGGCCCCAAGGCCATACATCCAGTAACTCCCCCACCCACCCCTCTTTGGGACACCACAATAAATTGTAGAGAGACTTGTGAGAAGTTGAACAGGGTGCAGAAAGACCATAAACTAACATCTAAGTGATTTTTTCTCCAGGGAGGCTGCAGTAGGCAATTCTAAAATGGCCCCATGATCTGTTAGCCTTGGTACAACCCTCACCCTTGAGTTTGGGCAGAACACAAGACTTGCTTCTAGCCATAGAATATGGCAAAGATGATGGGATGTCAACCCCAGAATTAGGACTCATTATGTCAATCAATGAAACAGAATAGAGAGCCCAGAAATAAGCCTGAATCTTTATGGTCAATTAATATTTGACAAAGGAGGCAAGAACATACAATGGGGTAAAGACGGTCTATTCAATAAATGGTGCTGGGAACATTGGACAGATACGTGCAAAAAAAAATGAAATTATACCACCTTCTTACACCATACATAAGAATAAAATCAAAATGGATTAAAGACTCAAATATAAGACTCGAAACCATAAAACTCCTAGAAGAAAATATAGGCAGTAAATGCTCAGACATTTCTCATAACAATATTTTTCCTGACATATCTCCCTGGGCAAGGGAAACTGAAAGAAAAAAATTAAACAAATGGGTCTGTACCAAAAAAAAAAAAAAAAAAAAAAAAAAAAACATCAACAAACAAAAAGACAAACCACTGAATGGGAGAACATATTCACTGATACATCACAAATATACTGCACAGTGCTGAGAGGTCAATAACAGTCTCTGGCATCAGATTGCTCCGAGTCAAGTCTTGGCTGTATTACCTACAAACTGTATGACCTTGGGCAAGCTCCTTAATCTCTCTGAGCTGAAAAATAGAGGCTACACATTCTGCGCCCGAATACTGCATGGCCACACTCCGGTTGAAAATTTATACATTATTTATCTGAAATTCATATTAATTGTGCATCCTGAACTTTACATGCAACCATAACTTGGGGCAACCAGTTTAATCAAACGCCTACAATACCACTGCAGAGAAATGTGTGCAATCCATATTGCTGATGATGACCAGGACAACTAAAGGTCACATTTTGCTTAGTCTTTTCTATTTAAGAAGGCAAAAATAGTTGTTAAATGTGTACCTTAAAATAAAAACTTTGAAATGCTTTGTCAAAAACGGTTCACATGCTAGGCTTTGAAGGAGGTGTCACATGTCAGGAAAAATCACTTACAAGGAGTAACAGTGTCCCTGAGGCTACACAAAGAAGGGAGAGGTGTGACCATCAGGCCCCTTCATCAGGACGGTTACTGATTTAGCCAAGGTCACAGGGCTGGTAAATGGTGGACCGCAAACTCAAGCCCTGCTGTGTTTAACTCCAAAGATGATGTTCTCGGCCCATGGGCCAGTGTTTCCTAAATATGTCTCTTGCATACCACCTTTCTGACCTTGCCACAAGCACTGCTGTCTATTTAAAATCACAACTCTGACTTCATTAAAATTTGTACCAGGTATTCATATTAATGCAGACTTACTTTCACTATTGATTTCAGCCTGTCCTACAGAATATCTGTAAGCCATACCTTTGAGATGCTAGTTATGTATTTCCTAATACAAACAAAATGAAACATGCAATGACTAAAATGTTTGGCCCACATGCCAAACCCCAGCCCCAGATGACCACAGGTACCCTGGGTGGTCAATGTGCCCTGTTCTGAGATGCTTGAAACTCTAGAACTGGCAGAAGCGATGAAGGAAGGCAGGCACTCAGAGGAGGAAAGAGAAAAGCTAATGTACTGTGTAGGCCACACACCACAGTTATGGTATGAAAATGATGTAGGACAACCCTGGCTGGTTTGGCTCAGTGGCTAGAGTATTGGCCTGCAGATTGAAGAGTCCCAGGTTCCATTTGTGTGGGAGACAACCAATCAATGTGTCTCTCTACATTGATATTTCTGTCTCTCTTTCATGCTTTCTAAAAATCAATGGAAAAATACCCTTGGGTGAGGATTAACAAAAAGATTTTTTTTAAAAGAGAGGAAATTATACAGGTCCAAGTGCTGCTGTGAATGTAGTCTCTTCCCCATCAGGTAAGAGAGGCAGGTGATGAGGATTGGAATCACAGCTCTGCCTCACCCCTGGGAACAAGACATAGAACCACAATAAAAAAATATAAGTAAAGTTACTACAAGATAGGAGTCATATATCCTTGTCTTTCTGAAAAGATTTGGACTAAATTACACCAAGTTCCCCTTTTTCTGGTCTGATTCCATGACTCAAAAAGTAGGAAGATTACCCTGGTTGGATTATAGCATTGTCCCGATATGCCAAGGTTTTGGGTTCAATCCCCAGTCAGGGCACATACAAGAAGCAACCAGTAAATATGTAAAACCACAAAATCAATATTTCTCTGTCTCTCCCTTCCTCTCTCTAAAAATCAGTCAATAAATAAATAATTTAAAAGTAGGAAGATAGCATGTTATAATTAATAAGAAAATGATAATTGGGTGATCATGAGAAAAGTTAACTTTCATCCATTCCGCAAATATTTACTGAGTACCTACTATGTGCCAGGTACTGTTCCAGGTGTTGGGGATACATGGATGATATGTCTTTTAGAGTTACTTGTCTTCACACAGCTTTCTTTCTAGTGAGAAGTAAGCTTTTGATGTGTCCAGGATTCTCTCACTAACTCCTCCCAGCAGCAGTTCTCATCAAATCCCCTTGAGGACTTGTTAAAACGCAGATCCCTGGGGCCGCTCTCAGAGTTGCTTATTTGGTAGGTCTGCAGTGGGATCTGAAAATCTGTAGTTCCAACAAGTGCCCAGGTGATGCTAATTCAAGGGGACCCCACTATGAGAAACTCTACCTTTAAATAATTCTATAAAGTAGGTATTTTTCTTTTCCTCGTTAGATAGATGGGGAAAGTGAGGCTCGGAGAGGTTAGATTTTTTTGCTCAGATTAACGCAGCAGTCAGTAACACCAAGATTCACACCTGGCTGTTTTAAATATAAGGTCTATGAGATCAGTCACTGCGATCCACTGTCTTTGTTCAGGATGGGAGTCCTCCATGCTGATTCAGCAGAGACTGAGCAGGTGCATTTCCAGCAAGAATTTATAAGACTTAGGGACATGACTCCTCAGCTTGTGAATCGGGATGTGCCAGGTCTGGGAGCTCATGATGACACTCGGCAGATATCTCAGGTGAGATCTGGTCTCCAGGTGAGGGCACCAGCTGCACCCCTCTCCCAGCACCCTCTGCTAACTAATCTGCAGGGCTGGATTGACGTCAGCCACAATGGAAACTGCTTTCCTGCCCTGACCTGTTTAGAGATTAGGAGAACACAGAACAGAGAGAAAGAGAATATCAGGAAAAAAAATGAATGGAAAAATCTGCACACGAACCAACCACCTGTAAGAGTACAAGGTGAAAGCAAGTGAACCTCACACTGTTTAGTCATGAAATGCAAATGAAGAGAAATTAATGTGTTAGCTTTCCAGAAATATCTGGAGAGGAAATATTAAAGCTACATTTGTAATAATTTTAATTTTTTCCCTTTTTTCTTCCTACAAAGCCATATAAGAATATAACTGGCGTCATAATAACCCTTTCCCTGCCCTTCCTTGGTAGCTGCCAATTTGTGATGAGTACTATCATCACACTGCTTGTCTTCTAGAAAGAAAAAAATCAAGTGGAAGCTCCTAGTGAGAACTGGAAGACCCTGGAAGATTCAAATTGAATAAAGGTAAAGCGATAATTAGTTCCCAAGAAAGAAGCATGCAATAAGAAAAGGAAACATCTAGGGTGGGTATTTGCTAGAGAGAGTGGTCTAAAGCAATCCATTTACAGTGTGGCATCAATATCTTCTATTTATATTTCGTGTGGAAATGAAAGTGATTCACATATGGAAAAACAAAACATAGACTATATTTAAATGAACCTGTCTTGTATCCATTTACAAGTATTCCCAAGTAAACATCAGGGAAAAAAATAACCAGAAAACTCATTATCTTTCTTTTACTTTGTTTACGCTTTTTTTTTTTTTTTCCAAAACTAATTGTTTACTGAGTTTGGCTTTCTTCTGGATTACATTTTAGAATCCACTGTCATGTTTATTGAGCAAGGCTGCCTTGTGAGAAAAACAGGCTTCTGAAATCCGAACAAATGTGGAAATGCACACCCACCTTCACCTTTAAGGGCCTTCATCATGGCAAAATATTTCTAAGCCTTAGGGAGAGAACAGCAAATTGAAGCACAGTTCGTGAAAGCTGCCCTTTCTACTACCCGGAGGATGTCTATGTTTAGCAATTTAAGTTTCTCTATGACACAAATACATAAAGACAATATTCAGTCTTTGGGATATGAATGGGAAATCCTCAGGGTCAAGGGTAAAAAAGATTTGTGTGTTATTCAGCATCTCTGAGGTCAGAAAGACTTTGCCATGGTGTGACTCTTACAAGGATGGGGGTGCACAGCATTTGGAGTCATACACCCTGGCAGACAAACATTTTAAATACTACAGAGAAAAGCTATGTACTTTGAGTAAGTCATACTTGAGTTTCCAAAGCAAGTTATAGGATACTAGAGGCCCAGTCCATGAAATTCGTGCATGGGGGTGGGAAGGAGGGTGTCCCTCAGCCCAGCCTGCATCCTCTCCAATCTGGGACCTCTTGAGGGATGTCTGACTGCCCGTTTAGGATCGGGCCTAAATGAGCAGTGGGACATTCCTCTCACAATCTAATATTGCTGGCTCCCAAATGCTCGCCTGCCTGCCTTTCCTGATTGCCCCTAACTGCTTCTGCATGCCAGCCTGATCACCCCCTAACCACTGCCCTGCCAGCCTGATTAATGTCTAACTGCTCCCCTGCCAGTCTGTTTGCCTCCAACTTCCCTCCTCTGCCAGCCTGGTCACCTCTAACTGCCCTCCCCTGCAAGGTTGATCGCCTTCAACTGCCCTCCCTTGCAGGCCTGGTTCCTCCCAACTGCCCTCCCCTGCTGGCCATCTTGTGGTGGCCATCTTTTGTCCACATGGGGGCAGGATCTTTGACCACATGAGGGCAGCCATCTTGTGTGTTGGAGTGATGGTCAACCTGCATATTACCTTTTTATTAGATAGGATAGAGGCTTGGTGCATGGGTGGGGGCCAGCTGGTTTGCCCTGAAGTGTATCCTGGATATAGGTGGGGATTCCCTTGGGGCATGGGACGGCCTGAGCAAGGGGCCTGTGGTGGTTTGCAGGCCAGCCACACACCGTGGCGACCCAAGCAGAGGCCCTGGTATCTGGAATTTATTTACCTTCTACAATTGAAACTTTGAGAACGGAGCTAAGCCTTCTGCTTGCTCTGTGCCTGCCGCCATTTCTGTTTGGATTTGTTTACTTCTATAATTGAAACTTTGTAGCCTTGAGTGGAGACTTAGGCCGATTAGGGCAAGCGGAAAGGTTGGCTTCTTCCATTGCCAGGGAAACCCAAGCCTCCCTCCTGCTCTCTGTGGCTGTAGCCATCTTGGTTGGGTTTATTTTCATATTTGCTCTGATTGGCTGGTGGGCATGGCTGGTGGGCGTAGCTTGCGAGTATAGTGGAAGTATGATCAATTTGCATATTACTCTTTTATTAGGTAGAATTCTTTGGAATTGTTAAGGCAATGAGGCTATTGAGCAATGAAATGTCCCATTCATTCCAGTATTTATATTGCTAGAGGTCTTCTGCAGGTGAGGAAAGTATGACATGAACATGCAACACCAAGAAGCAAGTCAGTCACAGCATCAAGAATCCACTGGGTTCTGTCTGACTTCTGAGACGAAGATGCATAGCCTTCTACCACTGGTTCTCAAACTGGGTTTCATGAAACCCTCAGGGGTTCCATGATGGAACCTGGCAGATAGGAGTCCAATGCCACCAACTGCTTTGGCCTAGTAACCTTACTTTCTAATAACCTCACTTTCACCTACTTTTTATATTGGCATCAGTGGTGACATTTTACAGGGAAAAAGAGACCCACATTCTGAACTAAATTTGGACACCACCTCACTGTCCCCACTGGTATCACCTTTAAAACAAATTCACTCTGAAGCTGACTTCCAGGTCTAAGCTACCTGACATTATTTACCAAAAGGACAGTGATGAAGTGGGAGACTATGCCTCCATGTGTCTCCAGTTCTCTTTCCACTTCCTTCCACCCCAGCTCCTATGTTCTTCAACTGGCTTTACCCTCCAGCCCAAAGACCTAAGATACAACTTACCAAAATGTGGTGTCCATATGCCTGTTAATATCAGGATTAGCCCATCTGCTGTGGCTCAGTGGTTAAGTTTCAACTTTTGAACCAGGAGGTCACGGTTCAACCTCTTGTCAGGACACATGCCCAGATTGTGGGCTCAATCCCCAGTAGGGGACATGCAGAAGGCAGCCTATCAATGAATCTCTCTCATCATTGATGTTTCTAACTCTCTTTTCCTCTCCCTCTCTGAAATCAATAAAAATATTTTTTAAATCAGTGAATATTTTAATTGATACCTGCACATAATATTACCCTGAATCACGTGGCATAAGTTATTCCCTTTTTCGAATTCTTCTTCAATTATGTCAAGATTATACCCAGAAGTCTCAGTTTGCAAATCTCTTTCATCTAACCAAGAAAGATTGTAATAAGAATAAATGCCTCGTAGGATGGCAGTGAGGTTCAAATTAGATACTGAGTGAAAAGGGTCCCACACAGCACCTAGCATAAAAAAAGAGTTCATGCTGGCTAATGGGATCTTGCTTTGTGCCTGTTCCTATACGAAACTAAGAAAAGCAGGGTTGGATAATGGCCCTTCCCCCAGAAGCATTGTATTTTATATTTTATCACAATTTAAACTTACTTTTCTTTTTTAAAAGCTTCAAGATTCACAAGGGCCCTGGAGACAACTGGAGAAATGCACTGAGCAGCACAGGCAGGGCCGGAGCCTTGCCTGCGCTCCCTCACTATGGTGCACAGAGTTACTGCAAACAGCACGGCAGGATGCCTGAAAAGAGGTTCTGAAGGGTGTTGCTTTGGGAACTCCTGTTGAAAGTCCAGTTTAGAAGGCAGGTATGCATCTAGCATGAAGCGTGGCCTAAGAAAAGAGCATCTGTGTGTGCTCACCTATGCTCCCTTGTCACTAGCAAAGGGAAAGATACCTTCTCAAAGACTAGAGGGCTGATCATGTTGGAAATTCACTACCAAAATGCTCCTGCCCAATAGGCCACAGAGAACCTGCTAAAGCAAGTGGTCACATGACTCACTTTGCCTTTAAGATACCATGTATTTCAAAGTATCCATCCATTATGCCTGATGAACTTCTATGCATCCTTCAAAATCCAAATGAAATTTATCTCCTGTTAAATCTTCTCTATGGCAAACTATTATTAATATACTAGAGGCCCAGTGCATGAAATTCGTGCATGGGGGAGAGGGGTCCCTCAGCCAGCCTGCACACTCTTGCAATCCGGAACCCCTCAGGGGATGTCCGACTGCCCATGGGATCGGGCCTAAACTGGTAGTCGGACATCCCTCACGCAATCTGGGACTGCTGGCTACTAACTGCTCACTTGCCTGACTGCCTAATCACCCCTAACCACTCTCTTTCTCTCTCACAAACACACACACACACACACACACACACACACACACACACAGGAGAATAATCCTGCCCACCCCACTAATGGTGAGCCTGGTCAGGTGACTTGCTTTAGCCAATGGAATGTGAGTTGACAAGATGTTGTTAGGAGACCAGAATATCCAGGTACCTTTGTTCCAGAATGAGAATCCCACAGAGCAGACTTGAATCTAAGCCATAGCCTATAGCAGAGCTGCTACAGTGACTCACAGACTAATGAGCAAGAAACAGTTGTTTAGTGTAAATTGCTGCAGTTAGCCATTATATGTTACCGCAGCAAAAGCTGACTAATACGTTCTCCAAACAAAATCTCCCTCCTCTGCTATGGATGTACTTGAACATGTCTCTATCTGAGGACTTATCATACTTTTAAATTTTTTCTTTACAAGTCCATGTCCTCATGAGATGGTTCCTTGAGGGCAGGAACCATCTCTCTCCCTGTTGCTTATAGTGGTAGACATTCAATACACTTGCTGGTTACATTATAGTATTGACTAGACAAATGCCACAATGCATGATGATCACAAACTCTCAACCTCTGCAGTCATCAGCAGCAAACACAGGGATTATTTTAAACACTCCTGCACATTGCTTGACAAAAAGCCAGAGTCTTTGCTTCTTGGGCCAGTTCAGCCACTTGTCCTGAGCCTCTAATCCAGAAAGGACTTCGAATTCAGACATCAATGTCACTCAAAAGGCCATGAATCATTATATCCTGTGTGTTAGACATGTCAATTTCCTAAATGGAATCATTTAAAACATATCACCCACTTACATCATTCTGCTTTGGCCTTTCTTTATGTTTCTTCATTTCTAATATTATGGAACACTAAAAAAAAAAAAAAAAAAAGGGTGTGGGTTGGATCTCTCTCTCAACCTCTGGGAGATGTTGCAATAAATAAGTCTTAGATTTTTGCCCTAATTGGTTTGGCTCAGTGAAGAGGATCAGCCTGCAGACTGAAGGGTCCCAGGTTCGATTCCAGTCAAGGGCATGTACCTTGGTGGCAGGCACATCCCCAGTAGGGGGTGTGCAGGAGGCAGTTGATTGATGTTTCTCTCTCATCTATCGATGTTTCTAACTCTCTATCCCTCTCCCTTCCTCTCTGTAAAAATATCAATGAAATATATATATTTTTTAAAGTCTCAAGGCTTGAGCCCTGGGCACTCTATAAAAAAAAGATTCTTAGATTTTCAATGGCATTATGTACTACATATAAAAATTAATTTTTATCAAAATTAAGCAGCCAAGGTGAGTGGAGGAAAACTTTTTCACTGATATTTAGGGGTTCATATTGAACCTTGCCTAATGCTATACCTTGACTTTCTTGTTAAAATATACATGGGAGATTAGTATTGTATTATTCAAATGATGATATGTTATATTCTTCTGGGAAACACAAAAAATATATACATGACCTTAAGACAAATAGGAACCCTGGAAACTTAGAGCAAAACCTTACCAATATAGGACATTTCTATTATAATATATGCCATTATGAAAGACTGCAGTTCTATTTGTCCACAGGGATTTAAAGTTATCTGTGAGTTTTTAATGGACAGAGAAAGGCTAACAACATAAGTTAAGCAAGAAAAGTGAGACACTGAGCATTATATGCAGATGACCTCAATATATAAAGGGGAAAATGTGTCAGTGAGTGCTTTTGGATGGTTGGATTATGGAACTGTTTTATACTTCTTCCCATGGTTGCAAATGTTCAACAAGGAACCAGATTTAAAAATATAAAGTAGAGGGCAAACACATTAAAAAGAAGAGTCACCTGAGTTTAACACTTTAGAGGACAGCGTTTTTCTCTGACCAAGGCTCCTCAGATGTTGTATTTCAGGAAGACAGTAAGCAGGGACCTTTAAAATAGTGAAATGCCAGCTAGGGAGGCTTACCTAGTTAAAAAATAATAATTCATTGGTAGTCAGTCCCCTCAGGGCAGACACTGTTTCCAGCAGTTCTGAAACCAGTCTGTTCCAAATTAACCTTTTGGTGTGAGTATCCAGCAGGCCCAGAGCTGAGAGGCCCTATCCTGGACAGGGGGGCCTGGAATGGAGATAGGGTGACTATGACACCCAGAAAAGGAATGATATCCTGTCCCCCTCCCCAGGCTGGCCTCAGAAGCAGAGTGCCCGTCCGCAGGTGGCCCAAAGGGAGAAACACCCTGGGATTTGGACCATGAGCTTCTAGACCAGGACACGAGGGCCTGTTTCTTTCAGCTGCAGGATGCTCACATGACAGAGGGGTGGGAGAGCTTTGAAAGTCCCCTCTCCCAAGGAAGCAAGTGCCATGGAGCAGTAACAATGCCCAGCCTTATCTGCTCCCTCCCCTTCCAAGCCTCTTGCTCTGCCCCTGTAAACCTGCCCTTCCTACTGAAGTGAATTGAACAGTATCTCCCCAAAACTCACATCTACCTGGAACCTCAGAATGAGTTTTATTTGGAAATAGGATCTTTGAAGATTTAATTAAGGTAAGAATTGAGAGGAGATCATATTAAATTAGGTTGGGTCCTAAATCCAATGAGAGTGTCCTTGTAGGAGACAGACACACAGAGAGAAGCAGAGAGGAGAAACCCATGTGAAAACAGAGGCAGAGACTGGAGGGATGCAGCCACAAGCCAAGGGAGCCTGGAGCCACTAGAAGCTGCAGAGAAAAGGAAAGGCTCTCCCTTTCAGAAGGAGCATGGCCCTGCTAACACCTCGACTTTGGACTTCTGGCCTCCAGAACTATGGGAGAATAAATATGTATTGTATTTATGGAATTCTGGTTCAGCAGTCCCAGGACACCACATTCCCCCAAGTTCTCCACCCTGACCTCTTGAATCTGGCTCCTACACACCACCCTCTCCCATGACTTTTCTTGTCTGTCCCTCTCATATCTCTAATGAGGGCAACTGGCTCCAAAGGAGCTCTAAGGGGGTCCTGCCCCTTACTGGCTGTATAATCCTGGATATATATATTATATCACACTCCTGGTTCATCAGATTTCCTATTTGAAAAGTACGAAGAATAATATTCTGGGTATACACTGTTATTAGCAATTATGCAAAGATGTAATCATGCAAAGCATTTCAGTACAGTACCTAACCCTTAGAAAACACTCAACTGACTTCACCCATCATCTTCGGTAGTGATTTTACTCAGTTACTTGGGTTCCTTTCCTTGGCATTTCCCCTAAGTTGATCTTCACAGCCTTGGATGAAAGTGTAGCTAAGAGAACAGTGAAGGGTTCTGGGGTTCCTGGAACTATGCAGAAAAATAAGTGGTTGCTAAATAATAAATTCTAAAATGTTACTCCTTTATAGCTTACAAACTGTTTCCACTTTGCGGTTTGTTCTCACAATAACTTTGCAAAGTAGATACTATTATCCTTGATGTATAGATGACAAAACAGAAACTTGGGAGATTGAATTCACAGTCAACTCATATTTAATGGACACAGACCTCCAATTTCTTACCAATCAGATTTGTCAGATTACGAAGAGATTACGAAGAGATTATAAGATCTCTGATTTCCTTCTCTGTGTACCCTGCATCTGCCTCAGGGTCTGGTGACAGCAGCAACTGTTTGACAATACGTACTTTGATGAAAGTAGCAAGTGATGAACTTTCATATGCATTAGCTAAATACAATGGAAATTTGAGGATTTCACACTGCACAGGGCTGTGGTCAGCAGAACATCTCAGAAAGATGAAGCCAATCACAAACACAGTCGAGTACCCAGGATTACAGCTTGCAGTGAAGATCAGTGACACCAAACAGCTGGGCTACAAGATCACCCAAAGCCAATACTGTAACAGCAATGGTCTGTGTCTGCAATGGCTTTTTTCCTACCCAAAAATCAAGTGCAAGGTCACTTGCATCAAGTGCACTTAGGAAGACAGTGAGACAAAGAACTTTCAGCTGAGATGAGCATGCATCCCCTCTTTTAACCAATATTCAACTGCACACCTGCACATACCAGGCAATGGGGGAAGTGTCGATCAACATTGGCGTGGCCTCTGCCACCCAACTGATCACAGGCTAAACGTATCCTGGGAAAATAGTCAAATGTATATCTTTCATGGATCCTGGCAAACTTAGAAGCTTTGGCTTGAGACATATCCTAAAATGTTTGCTCTGGTCGGGTGGCTCAGTTGGTTAAAGCATATGCCAAGGTTGCAGGTTTGACCCTTTAATCAGGGCACATAAAAGAAACAACCAGTAAATGCATGGATGAGGTGAACAACAAATTGATCAAATTAATGTTTCTCTGCCTCTGTATCGTTCTCGCTCTCACTCTCACTCTCTCCCTCTCTCCCTCCCTCATCAATCAATATAATTTTTAAAGTTTTCCTCTTTTTTTAAGACCTGATTCAAATATCTCCTCCTCCTCGAAGCTTTCTCTAAGACTTGAAGAAGATTAACAGTCTCTTGCCTGTACACACAGAACACTCCCCCACACCCAGATTACCAAAGCCTGTTCTACCATTAAGCAGATGTTGGGGAAATGGCCAGTTTATCACTTTGCCAACTGAAAGATTAGCAAATAATTCCACTTCTGTCTCTTGCATTTCCCCCAGCCCATCGAATTCTACATTCTAACAGTCTCCAAGTGAGTGTTCCTCCAGCTAGACACATGAAACCTTGAGGGCCCTCAGATGACGTGTTGGGGGCAGGGTTGTCTAAAAGTTCCATACAGGAATTTTACAATTTGAGTTTTCACTTCAAAGGTAATTCTTGTAAATGGTACAGGGAATATACACCTGCTGGATCACCCAGATGTCCACCTTGTAAACCAGTCCTGCCCAGCAATTTCAGTGACTACAGGTGAGCTTCAATTATCACAGGCTAATATCACAGGAGGGTTGAATACAAAAGATAATGGGTCCCCCCAGTAAAAGCCAATGCAGTCACCCCTGCCTTTCTTCCTTCCTCACACTCCGGGAAAGCTGTCACCAAAGGCACACATCTGAGGTTCACTAAAGACAAAACAGCTGAACAAGAGCCGGTGGAGGCCCGTGCAGGGGACATCCAACCCACAAGCCAGACCCAGCCCACAAAAGTTTCTTTTCAATTGTGAATTCGTTGACAGTCTTTGAAAATTGGGAGAAATTACATAAAAGCTGAGTGTTTGGCTTCTCTTGAAAAATAGAGGCTCCGGCAATGTTGAACACACGTCCCTGCGTGGGAAACTCAGCTGGAACGCAGCCATGACTGTCCCCACCTTCAGGTCTGCTCCATCCCCTCCCCTCCTCCTCCTTCCTTATTATCTTACACCCTGTCAATGGCAACTCCATTAGGGATGGCTTTCTGATCAGAAGAGGCAGCTGACAACTGGCCTGAGCAGCCCTGACCTAGCCAGCAGGCAGTTGTTATTGAAGACGGTGTGTTTATTTCAGGAGACATAGTCTCAGTCACTATGATGGCCTCTGTGGGACCTCTATGCATCTGAGTTTGCAAACCTTAGCCTTACATGGTGCTTTGTGCAGCATCCTAAGTACACCTCTGATCATGCCACTCTCCTGCTCACGAACTTCCACTGGCCCCCACTGCCCACCAAAGTCCATATCCAAAGCTCTTGATGCATTACCTCAGTCTCGGTGGCAATTTCCACACACTGCAGCTACAGATCCTGTGCTTCCTTGCCTTGTCTCCTGTTTATTCGCCCTATGACTTCTCCCTATTGCCTCCTAATGACACCTCAATATCCATCTCAAAGATGGTCTCTTACAACTTCTGTAAGTAAACCCAATGCTGAGGACGGAGAAGGCGGGTGCCCAGGGTGGCTGCCACACCACAGAACAGGGTGCAGGGGAAGAAGTACTGCAGAACAAAGAAGCAGAGTTTCTAAATTAGGGGCCCACTGGCTTCAAGATGGGCTTGCAGCCAACTGATGGCAAACTTCTGGAGAGGCAAACTTATGAAACTATGGACTCACTGTAGGTGGAAACACAACACCCCACATCACTCAAAATCACAGCTATTGTGTCCTGTTCTGACTCCCATAGCAGTGTTTGATCTCTGAGAGGTAGAAACAGTTTAGTGATCTGGCTCAGGGACGATCCTGGCTCTGCTGTTTACTCACTGTCTGAATTTTGACTTACTTAACCTTTCTGAGCCTCAGTTTCCTCATCTGTAAGAATAAGACCTCCCTTCAATGGCTATTAAAATGATTACATGAGCCAATATACGTAAAATCCTCAGAACAGTGTTGGACACATTAAATACTATAAAGTGCTGGCTGCTGCTGTTATTTTTAATTCCACAAATGCCAACTGTGACATCTGGCATATAATAGATGTTCAGTAAATATTAAGCAAGTCGAACCAGCTTTGAGGCCACACAGTGAAACCTTATCATAAAGAGGCTTTTAGAGACACTTCTATACAAGATGGTTAACATAGTCTTTGGAGTCAAACCAATCTAAACTCTGCTACTAACAGGCTGTGTGACACTGGGTAGGTTGATTCACCTCTCTGAGCCTCAGCTTGATCATCTGTAAAACGGGTGCTGATGTTAACTCCTCAGAACTGCTGTAAGAACTAACCACAATCTACCATGCCTAGCACATAATGAATGCCCTTAGGTGACAGAAGTCATGATCACAACAAAGTCATTACTCCTTTCCAACACAAATCTATACTAATAACAGTGTAATATGCTAATTAGACTAGATGTCCTTCCAGACAACCTTCGAAGGAAGCCGGGCTGTGAGGGAAGCCTGGGCCCCAGGTGCCTGCCAGCAGCCAGAGGGAAGCCCAAGTCCCAGGTGCCAGGGGAAACCAGAGTCCCGGATGCCAGAGGGAAGCTGGTGCTGGCAGCCAGGGAAGGAAGGCCTACTCTTGCACGAATTTCATGCATCGGGCCTCTAGTAATTATAATGGCATCCACAAAGGATGGACATAGCTAGGAAAGTGGTGTGAAACTTTCAAAATAAAGAGAGGTAATCAGGACATTATACCGTGTTTCCCTGAAAATAAGACATCCTCCGAAAATAAGACCTAGCGCATGGAAAGATAAGATATCCCCTGAAATAAGACCTAGCGCAACTTTTGGGAGAAAAAATTAATATAAGACATTGTCTTATTTTCGGGGAAACAGGGTAGATGCTCTTCTTACATATATAAATACAAATCCCTACAGAGCTTACAAATGTATGTTTCTGTGACAGCTCTTTATGGAGAATACTTTTATTTGCCTAGAATTTGATGCGCTAAATGTAAACAACGTATGATGAAGAGAGTTGGTCCCCAGACAGAAGCCAGGGCTCCTTCTCAAGCGCTCTGAAGCTTAGCTCCTCGGCAGGCATGTTGACGCGGTATATTTAGGCTGCTAATCACACCCAGGAACGGTTCCCACCTATCTGAAGACAGGGCAAACCCAAGTGAGTCTCAAATTAGCAACATCCTACAAAATCTCACCAGGCAATCTAATGCAAATGCTTTCACTTCTTCCCAGAGACGTTCTGTGAGAAATTCTCCCTAACAGCCCAAAGTTCATGGCTCAAGATCAGCTCTCAGGACAGTATAATGAACCCTAGTTCAATTCTATGTGGCTGAAAAGTCTACGTTGATCAACTTGTGGTAAATAAAAGCAGAATTTGCATAGACAGTTTTATAGTTGTGAGTTTGCAAAAGTTTATTCTTGTATTATTTTAATAATTTGTATTCTTTTCCATACGAACTGTAAACCTACCTATGCCCCACCACGAGTTATCTAAAGAAGATCCAGATAGCCCTGGCCAGTATCATTCAATGGTTAGAGTGTTGGCACACACACCAAAGGATAATGGGTTCGATTCCCAGTCAAGGGCAAGTACCTGGGTTGCAGGTTCGCTCCGACCCCCATCAGGGCACTTGTGGGAGGCAACCAGCTGATGTGTCTCTCTCACATTGATGTGTGTGTGTGTGTGTGTGTGTGTGTGTGTGTGTGTGTCTCCCTCCCTTCTAGTCTCTCTAAAAAGCAATGGGAAAAATATTCTCTGGTGAGGATTATCAAAATAAATAAAAATAGAGAAAATCCGGGTATATCATATGGTAGGGCTAACAACTATCACAAATGAACCTCATGGGAAATTTTACATGAGCTTGACTTCATGTAAGAAGATATTTCTGAAGACTCAGAACCAAGAGAGCTGATAGATGTGATGACTGACACAACAGACCAGTGGCCTAAGGACAAAGAACAATTATGTCAGAAGAATGGAAACACATCTACACCAAATAAAACACAAATGTTTAGAACTCTCAGATCCCAAATAGAAAATAATCCATTCTTACTTGGGGATTCATTCATCCATCATCATTAAGCTTCTAACACATATAAAACGTGTACAAGCATGGCCTCTCCCCTCATGGAACTTACAACTTAGTGGAGAGAGAAGGAGAAAGAAAAATAAAGGCAAATAAATGCAACCTATCCTCATTATTCACAGATTTGCCTACTTGCTAAAATGTACTGGTAACTGCAAAATCAATACTCGTCGTGTTTTCACAGTCATTTGGGAACATAAGCAGAACAGGAAAACTTTGAGTTGTCCACTGTACCTTCCCAGAAGAGGTCGAACCAAGGGACATTCTGGTCTTATTTTAACTTTCATTCTATAAACAAGTGTCTTTTCCATGGTCTATTTAGAGCCACATCTTCATGAGTGCCCCCCCCCTTTTATTTTGTGTGTATGATTTCACCCCAACTTAGTGCTAAAGTGCTGTCTTGTGTTTCTGAGAGCAAGAAGGCCAGGACATGCCTTATGGGGAGTACTATATGAATATGTGTGTGTTAGATACACTTCGTTCCGGCATGAGCTCTAGTATTATAGTTGACCATGTGTTCAATGTTACCATACACTAAATCAGATGTCTTTAAACAGGAACACATGTAACACAAGGTCATGTGTTGATAAGTTGGCACAAACACAACCAGAGGCTTGTAGGAAACTAGCCTTGCATCTCCCCTAACGCAATGGTTCAGCCTTCGTTAGCTCAGGGAGGACTTTATAGAACTACTGTGAATAATAACAACTGGCTGTAACTCACATCTATATACACATTGAAGCAAATGACCAAGCTGAAACAGAACAGGGGTGTCCTTTAGGTCAGTAGAGTATACTAATATAGTGTACATAGTAACCTACCTTTTGTATCGATATAAGAAAGGGAGTAGTAGTAATTAATATATTTGTTAAGCCGAAACTGGTTTGGCTCAGTGGATAGAGCGTCAGCCTGCGGACTGAAAGGTCCCAGGTTCGATTCCAGTCAAGGGCATGTACCTTGGTTGTGGGCACATCCCCAGTGGGGGGTGTGCAGGAGGCAGCTGATCCATGTTTCTCTCTCATTGGTGTTTCTGACTCTCTATCCCTCTCCCTTCCTCTCTGTAAAAAAATCAATAAAAATATATTTTAAAATATTTTATATATATTGGATATATATATATATATATATATATATATATATATTCTTTTTAATGGAAGTTAAAACTAAAATAAAAATTTTCAATGAAACAAACAAACCTAACAACACATCAAATTGGTGATATAACTATACTGAGAAAAAAATTTATGTGCAATGTCAAGATATTATGTGTGTTTGGCTATAAAATACACACAGCATCTATGAAGTATTTCCGAAAGAAAAATAAACAAATAAACTGAATCTGACCAAACATCTATCATTTGACAGGAATCATGGTAATAGAGGAATAAGTTACCCCCAAGGAAGGAGAAAATTCTATAGGACAAAAACTTAATTTCTTTAACAAGTAAGCAATATTTTAAAAATTAAAGGAACTATGAAGATAAACAATTTAAGAGACATAAAAATCAAGTGCAATGTGAGATTCCTGAATGAATACTGATTCATGTACAGGTAAACATCTCCAATCTTTGGAATTTGCTTTAAAATACCAAACACAAGTGGAATGGAGACAAACGAAACAAGACTGCAAAATGCTGATTACTGTTTTATCTGTGTGATAAGTTCATAGAAGCCCACTGTACTATTTTATATTAAAATTTCCCATTAAGAAAAATTTTTTAAATAACAAATTGGTTCCTATTGACTTTATTCCTTAAAGAAGAAAATAGTTAACAATGATAATTTTGATACCTGGTGGTATTTTACATAATTAGGACAGCAGCAGTAGCTGTTAATATTATTACTTCCTGCATGCCTGATACAACGCTATGCATTTTATTTTATTTTTTTTAATATATTTTTTTACTGATTTTTACAGAGAGGAAGGGAGAGAGATAGAGAGATAGAAACGTCGATGAGAAAGAAACATCGACTAGCTGCCTCTTGCACACCCCCTATCGGGGATGCACCCGCAACCAACGTACATGCCCCTGACCGGAATCGAACAGGGACTTTTCAGTCCGCAGACCGACGCTCTACCACTGAGCCAAACCTGTTTCGGCAACGCTAAGCATTTTACACATATTACCTCCTTAAATCCCAATGCTGAGAAGTAGGTCCTATTATTATCCGTATTTTACAGGTGGAAAAACTGAGACACAGAGTTTTTCAAAGATGCACAGAATATGCCCAAAGACCCACAGCTGATCAAACAGCAATCTTAGACTTGAACCCAGGACTGATTCCAAAGCCCTATGGCTTCTCTATTACAGGACCTTGCCCCACGTGCCTTTTCAGAAACAAGTATTGCTTGCCTGCTAATCTTTCTCATGTAGCTCTGGAATCAAACACGAAAGAAAGCCTGCTTAAACCCCGCTAATGAACTTGATTTCACATATCAAAAATTTTTATATTGGTCAAAGATCTGCAACTGACCTGGGCTCATTTTGCTGCTCTGACCGGCTCCTCCGCCCTCCAATCCACAAACACGAGTACGCTGGCTGTTCCTCTGAGACCTCAAGGCCTTTGCACAAGATGCTGCTCCCTCCCTTAAGTGCTCTTCCCCCAGCCGCGGTTATCCCCGTAGATCACTGCCTCACAACCTCCTTGTCTTTGCTCAAATAGCATCTTTTCCATGAAGCCTACTCTCCTTTCTTTCTTTTTTCCTAATACCACCTCTATCATGCTTTTAGTTTACTTATTTGTTTATTGTCTGTCTCCGCTCATAGAATGTGCGTGGCCCTAAAGCAGGGCTCTTTGCCTGTCTTACTCACAGATGTATCCCCAGCACCTACAGCAGTGCATTGTAGGTACTCAAAACTGAGAAATTGTGAGTTGGATGAAACAGGCCCTGGAAGAAGAAAATGGGACTGAAAATACCTAAAAGGGCAAAGTCAGGGAGACTAGACAAAAGCTGGGGCACAACAGTGTCCAGGGGTTCCTCCTCCATGGGACCTGTTTCAAGGTGACATCTGGGCTCCGCCCACCCTCTGCAGTCCTGGTTCTACCTTTGAGAAGACTCTAGTTCCCATCTTAGCAGACAACTAAGGCGACTGGCTGTGAGGAAATGTGATTAGACATGTATGACTGAATAGTGGTGGGGGAAGAGTCCTCCTCTTAATCTGAGTTAATAGAAGACTGCTCTCATTATCGTTAATCTGATAAAGAATGGTCAGCTCTCAGACCTGTAGCATGCTTGAAATGAATTTTTCATAACTCTGCAGAGACATTTTCTGCACTGCTGTTAATAATAAACCACAAAGCACAAGACCTAAAATGTATTTCCATTTCACCACCTCTTCTCTCCTGGCTTTACTTTCCCTCCCTCCACCCTACCCTTCCCGAGGTCTTGCCTGTCTATTATTATTATGGGATAGCTCGTGTGTGTTGTGGTGTTAAAAAACCTGCCTCCAGCTTAGGGGACCAATAAATTCATGTTATGCTTTCAAATAGTATTTGAGAAGTGGGGTTCATAGGTTAGAGAGTTTATTCAATTTGAAGAGACGACCTATTGAATAGTTTTCTGTAAGGAGGGGGAGATGAGAAAGGGAAAAGATGCAGAGGAAGCCAGTTTAGAGAAAGGAATACCCCCTTGCCTTCAAATGGGCCTGAAACACTCTTCATCCCAGCCACAGTGGACTTCATTTGCTTCCTCAAATGCCCCATGCTATTTCCTACCTCCAGGCTTTTGCACATACTGTCCCTCTGCCTGGGCAAGTTCTTCCTCATCTCTAGTTAATGCCATCATCCTTTCAGGTCTTATTGCAATAGTTTTAAAATCACATCACTAGCTCCATGAGCAGTATATTCATGTCTCAGGAACCTACTAGCACAGTGCCTGATATGCAATATATTTGTATGTCATAAGTACTATATGGGCAAGACTTTGTTCCAGTCTAATACATTTGACATGTTAGGACACAAAACAAGTCTCTACAAGTTCAAGAAGATTGAAATCATATCAAGCATCTTCTCAGATCACAATGGAATGAGATTAGGAAACATTCAAACACCTGGAGGCTAAATAGCATGTTATTAAACAATGAATGGGTTACCAATGAGATCAAGAAGTAAATAAAGCCCTAGCCAGCTTTACTCAGTGGATAGAGCATCAGCCTGCTGACTGAAGAGTCCCAGGTTCAATTCCGACCAAGGCCATATGCCTGGGTTGGGGGCTCAATCCCCAGTGGAGCTGATGGATGATTCTCTGTCATCATTGATGTTTCTATCTCTCTCCTCCCTTCCTCTCTGAAAAAAATAAATATATAAAAATAAACAAACAAACAAACTTCCTGGAAACAAATGAAACACACAACAACCCAAAATCTTTGGGGCCTAGCAAAAGCAGTCCTGAGAGGGAAGTTCACAGCACTACAAGCCTACCTCAAATAATAATGATAACAATAATAATAATAACAATAATAATAAACTATTTGATCCTACAACTTAAAGAATTAAAAAGATAACAACAAGAAAATCCCAATTCTAATAAAGATTAGAGCAGAAATAAATCACATAGAGGCTAAAAAAAAATACAGAAAATCAATGAAACCAAGAGCTAGTTCTTTGAAAGATAAACAAGACTGATGAACCATTAGCCAGACTCATCAAGAAACAGAGAGGATCTAAATAAATAAAATCAGAAACAAAAGCTGTGAAGTAACAACTGACACCACAGAAATACAAAGGAGTGTAAGAAAATACTATGAGCAAATATATGCCAACAAGCTGGACAATGTGGATGAAGTGAACAAATCCCTTAAAAAAAAATACAATCTTCCAAAACTAAATCAGGAAGAATCATAAAACCTGTATAGGCCAATAATAACTGATGAAATAGAAACAGTAATCAAAAAACTCCCAGCAAACAAAAGCCCTAGTCCAGATGGCTTCACAGGGGAGTTTTAGCAAACCATCAAAGAACAACTAACACTTTTCCTCTTCAAACTATTCCAAAAATCCAAGAGGAAGGAACACTTCCAAACTCTTTTTATGAGGCCAGTATTATCCTAATTCTAAAACCAGGTAAGACATTTCAAAGAAAGAGAACTAAAGGCTAATATTCCTGATTAATATAGTTGCTAAAATATTAGCAAAACAGATCCAGCAATATATTAAAAAGATCATACACCATGATCAAGTGGTATTTATTCCAGGGATGCAAGGCTGGTACAATATTCACAAAACAATAAACATGATACATCACATGAACAAACTGAAAGACAAAAAATTGCATGATCATATCAATAGATGCAGAAAAAGTATTCGACAAAATCCAAGCCCCATTTTTGACAAAAACTCTCAGCCCAGTGTGAACAATTCATAACCTGGAATATAGAACCAGTATAGCCAACGAGGCAACTCCACAAGCTCCAGGGAATTGTCACCTAGACCCTCATGTATAACTACAAAAGGTATGGAAGGAATTTTTGATTCTCAAGTTCCTATCATGGGGACATTTATTTAGTTTATAGCAGAGGAAAAACTATGTCCTCCCAAAGGGTCCCCATCCTCCTAGCAAACAAATGTCCACAGCAGCAATATTTACAATAACCACCGGGGGAAACAGCCCAAACATCCACTGATGGATGGATACACAAAATGGGTCTATGCATATAAAGGTATGTTATTCAGCCATAAAAGGGGATGGAGTACTGACACATGCTACAACATGGGTGGTCCTTGAAGACATTATGCCAGACATGAAAATCCATGTATTATATTATTTCATTTGTATGAAATATCCATAACAGGTAAAACCTTAGCAAAAGAAAATAGGGGATAGAGGGCAGGGAAATGGGAATGAACGCTAACATATCTAAAGGGGGTGTGTGTGTGTGTGTGTGTGTTGATATTCTAGAATTAGATAGGGGCAATGGTTGCACAACAGTGAGCATATATTAAAAACAATTTTATTGTATGCTTTAAAATAGTAAAATGGGCTGAAACCGGTTTGGCTCAGTGGATAGAGCGTTGGCCTGTGGACTGAGGGGTCCGGGTTCGATTCCTGTTAAGGGCATGTATATCGGTTGCAGGCATATCCCCAGTAGGGGGTGTGCAGGAGGCAGAAGGTCGATGTATCTCTCTTATCAATGTTTCTAGCTCTCTATCCCTCTCCCTTCCTCTCTGTAAAAAATTAATAAAATATATATTTTTTAAAAATAGTAAAATGGGGAATTTTATGTTATGTAAATTTTACCTCAATTTTTTAAAGCCTGAAAAAAAAAAAAAAGAGAGAAGCTATATGACTATACTAATAGCAGAAAAAGTAGTTTTCAGAGTAAAGACAATTACCAGGGATAAACAGTAACTTTACATAATGATAAAGGGTCAATTCGCTAAACAAACAACCATCTCAAATGTGTCTACACTTAACAAAACAGCTCAAAATAAATAAAGCAAAAACTGATGGAACTGAAAGGAGAAATAGACAAATCCACAATGACAGTAGTATGCCAACACTCCCTTAGGTATAATCAATAAAATGAAACAACCTAAGAGAAAATCAGCAAGGAAATAGGGGATTCTCTACAAAATCATCAACCAATTGTATTTAATCAAGATATGTGTGTGTGTGTGTGTGTGTGTGTGTGTGTGTGTGTAACATGTGCACTTGAGAATAATGTATATTCTGCTGTTGAGGAGTACATATATACACACACACACACACACAAAACACTGTACTCTTCAACAGCAGAATATACATTATTCTCAAGTGCACACGTTACATTCACCAGGAGAAAAGATATTCTGGGTCATAAAAATAAACCTTAAAGATTTTAAGAGAATTGAAACCATATAAAATGTATTCATTGACCATAATTGAATTAAATGAGAAGTCAATCACAGAAAATATCCCCAACAATTGGAAATTAGACAACAGATTTCCAAAGAAAACATGCATTGAAAGGGAAGCCTCTAAAGGAATTAGAAAATACGTGAACTAAAGAAAACTGAAAATATAACTTATCAAAATGTATGGGGTGCAGTGAAAGTAGTCCTTCAAGGGAAATTTATGGCAATAAATACTTATATTAGAAAAGAACTGTCTCTAATCAACAGTCTAAGCATTCACCTCAAGAAAAAAAGAAAAACAAGAGCAAAATGAACCCGGACATGCAGAAGAAAGAAAATGATAAGAAAATCGATAAATTTTAAAACAGAAAAACAATACAAAAATAGATAAGCCAAAAACTGGTTCTTTCCAAAGATGAATATAATGTATAAATCTCTAGCCAGATTGACAAACAATAACGGGAAAAACACACATTATCAACATCAGAAATGAAAGAAAGGACCTCACTATAGATCCCAGACACTAAAAGGATAATAATGGATACAATAAGCTACTCCAGTCATGTAAATTCAACAGCTTATATCAAGTGTTCCAATTCCTTGAAAGCCACAAACTATCAAAATTTACCCAGGAATAAATTAAAGAAATTGCATTTGTAGTTTAAAATACCTGGTTGCGAGGGGGGGGGGGGGGGGGGGGGCGCTAGGTTCAAAGAGTTTCAATGGTGAATTCTACCAGCATTTAAAGTTGAAATAACACCATATCTGTACATAATCTAAGGAAACATTTCCCAACTCATTTTATGAGGCCAGGTTCACCCTGATTCTGAAACTAAACAAAGGCAGTACAAAAAAACAAAAACAAAAAACATCCCTCACGAATATAGACACCAAAATCCCCAACGAATAGTAGTCAATCAAATCCAGCAACATGTTAAAGGAATAATGTTGCTTTTGGGATTTATCACAAAGCACTATTTCTCCAAAGAAATACAAAAAGCAACATCCAGACTTGCTCTGCCTTCTAACTAATAAATACACAGCCCCTGCATGGCCTCTGGATGGGCTTTTCTCTTTTAGATACCTATCTACTTACATATCTGTCTATTTGCCTCATTGCTGGAGTCCAGGCTAGCCAACCCTGCCCAAACACCACACCAGCTGGATGGGCACATAGAGAATCACTCATGGCCACTTCTGATTGGCATAATACTCTGTGTAGGGTAGGTGCACAGGCAAAGGGAAAGTCACAATTGCCAACAACCCCCGGTCCCCAAGTTCCATCCAAATGGAACACACACAGGAGAGATCAAGGAGAAGGTGGCTGCAAAGTTTGGCTCAGAGACTTGTCAGGAGGCTGTGGGCATGGCTATCTCTTGTCTCTGCCTGGCAGGTTCCAGGTCTAGATGCAAACTCCTCCTGAGAATGCTTCCTCAGCCAAGAAGAAGGACTGGCCGCCTTCTCTCTCCTCCAGAGAGCAGAACCAAAGGATGGAGGTCATCAAGGAGCAGATCCAACTCAACAGGTTAGATCCAACAAGTCTAACCATTATAACTCACCCACACCAAAGGCTGCCTTGTGAAAGGACCTGAACAGACACCTCCCCAAAGAAGATAGACAAATGGCCAATGAGCACATGAAAAAAATGTTTAACGCAGTTAGTCATTAAGGAAATACAATCAAAGCCACAGGATGGCTGTAACAAATAATCATCATCATCATCATCATCATCATCTAAAATAGCAAGTGTTGGCAAAGATGTGGAGAAAACGAAGCCCTGGTGCATTGCTGGTAGAAATGTAAAATGGTCCAGCTGCTGTGGAAAACAGTATAGTGGCATCTCAAAAATTAAAAACAGCCGAAACCGGTTTGGCTCAATGGATAGAGCGTCGGCTTGGGAACTGAAAGGTCCTGGGTTCGATTCCGGTCAAGGGCATGTACCTTGGTTGCGGGCATATCCCCGGTGGGGGGTGTGCAAGAGGCAGCTGATCGATGACTCTCTCTCATTGATGTTTCCAACTCTCTATCTCTCTCCCTTCCTCTCTGTACAAAATCAATAAAATATATTTTTTTTAAAAATTAAAAACAGAACTACCGTATTACCCAGCAATTCCACTCCTAGTTATATACTCAAAAGAATTGAAGGTAAAGACACAAATATTGAACATCCATGTTCATCGCTGCATTGTTCACAACAGCCAAAAGATGGAAACAACCCACGTGCCCATCAACAGATGAATGGATAAACAAAATGTGGTCTGTCCACAGCATGGAATACTGCTCACCCATAAAAAGGAATGAGGGACTGATACATGCTACAACATGGATGCACGTTAGAAACATTATGCTAAGTCCATGGTCGGCAAACGGCGGCTCGCGAGCCACATGCGGCTCTTTGGCCCCTTGAGCGTGGCTCTTCCACACAATACCACGGCCTGGGCGAGTCTATTTTGAAGAAGTGGCGTTAGGAGAAGTTTAAGTTTAAAAAATTTGGCTCTCAAAAGCAATTTCAATCGTCGTACTGTTGATATTTGGCTCTGTGGACCAATGAGCTTGCCGACCCCTGTGCTAAGTGAAAGAAGCCAGGCACAAAAGGAGACCTGGTTCCATTTCTAGGAGGTACCTGGAATAGTTAACTTCATAGAGGCAGATAACAGAATGGGGGACACCATGCAGCTGGGGGTTGGGAGGACAGAGAGTTATCGTTCAGTGGGCACAGAACTTTTGTTGGAGATGATGAGAAAGTTCCAGAGAAGGGCAGTGGTAATGGCTGCACGTTATCGCACTCGATGCCACTGAAATGTACATTTAAAAATGATTCACGTGGCCGAAACCGGTTTGGCTCAGTGGATAGAGCGTTGGCCTGCAGACTGAAGGGTCCCAGGTTTGAGTCTGGTCAAGGGCATGTACCTTGGTTTCGGGCACATCCCTAGTAGGGGGTGTGCGGGAGACAGCTGATCAATGTTTCTCTCTATCCCTCTCCCTTCCTCTCTGTAAAAAATCAATAAAATACATTTAATTTTAAAAAATGATTCACATGGAAAAAAATAAAAAGAAAAATGGTTAAAATGGCCGAAACCGGTTTGGCTCAGTGGTAGAGCATCGGTCTGCGGACTGAAAAGGTCCCAGGTTCGATTCCGGTCAAGGGCATGTACCTTGGTTGCGGGCACATCCCCAGTAGGGGTGTGCAAGAGGCAGCTGGTCGATGTTTCTCTCTCATCGACGTTTCTAGCTCTCTATCCCTCTCCCTTCCTCTCTGTAAAAAATCCATAGAATATATATTTTTTAAAAATAATAAATTGTTAAAATGTTATGTTACTTGTTTTACCACAATAAAAATGTGATTTTTTAAAATACCACCTTGGGAGATTGTGTTCATGCCAAATGACAAAGCCCAAAATGACCACAGGGCAGGCGGTGGGTCCCGTGAGGGCCTTCCTACCTGGAGAGGAACTCGGCCATGGCCGCCGGCTTCCCTCGTCCCCACAGAACCTTCGGACAAGTTCCCGTGGGGAGGCCCACCGCCGCACCTGGTACAACCACGTGCCACAAAATGGCGTCTGTCCGTGACGGCGGCCTGCAAACATGGCGGCGGCCCCGTGGGCTACCTGCAGCCGAGAAATTCCTCTGGCGTAGTGACGTATGACGTGGGAGCTGAGTGGTAGCCATGGAAACGTCGTAAAGCAACGCATTCCTCACGTGCTTGTGGCAATGCCGGTGCAAACAAACCTGCTGAGCTGCCAGGCCTGCGGCAGCACAGCACACGCCACTGTGTACGGCCCAGAACACTTGAAAATGATAGTAAATGCTGTGTTCGTAGTGTATGTGTTTGCATACTATGCTTCTTCAAATTTTTTAATTTTTTATTTTATTTATTGCTTTGCAAGAGAAGGGGAGAAGAGAGAGAGAGAAATATCAATTTGTTGTTCCACTTATTGATACTTTCATTGGTTGATTCTTGTAAGTGTCCTGACTGGGGACTGAACCTGCAACCCTGGTGTATCAGGACAATGCTCTAAAGAACTGTTATCCGGCCGGGGCTACCATTACTTTAAAATTTTTTTAAGTTTGCTGTGAAACAGTGTGCCACGTTACACAACAGCAGCCTCACACATCTTGTGTCTACTTCGTTTCTTGACTGTATTTTCCCTTGTGTTTGATCTAATCTTGTTATTTTATAAATTTCATGAAGCCTAAGTGTGCATTGTTTATAAAGCTTACAGTAGTGGACAGTAATGACCTACGTGTGTACATACACTCACCACTTTCTCACTGACTCACTCAGAACAACTTCAGTCCCCAAAACTCCATTTATGTAATGACCCTATTCTATTTAGGTGTACCATTTTTTATCCTTAAGTTTAGACTCTATTTCCACCGCACCCTTTCTACTGTTGATGTTAGGTACACAAATACCATTGTGTTACAATGGCCTACTATTCCCTACAGTAACATCCTGTACGGGTTCGTAGCATAGGAGCAATAGGCTATACCAGTGGTCGGCAAACTCATTAGTCAACAGAGCCAAATATCAACAGTACAAGAATTGAAATTTCTTTTGAGAGCCAAATTTTTTAAACTTAAACTTCTTCTAACGTCACTTCTTCAAAATAGACTCGCCCATTGGAAGAGCCACACTCAAGGGACCTAAGAGCGCATATGGCTCGCAAGCCGCAGTTTGCCAACCACGGGGCTATACTATAGAGCACATGTGTCAAACACAAGGCCCTCGGGCCAAATCCGTCCCGCCAGGCCTTGCAATGTGGCCCGCACCGCGCTGTCATCACTGCACTCCACTGCGTTTCCATCACAATGACAGTTTATGACTGTTCAGTAAACCATTCGGCCCGCGATTTAGGCTGGATTTTAGATTTTGGCCCCTTCTCTGATTGAGTTCGACACCCCTACTATAGAGCCTATATGTGTAGTAGGCTATACCGGCAATTTTCAACGAATGTGCGCAAGAATTTTTACAGCACGCAATATTTTAAAAATGGGGCACTGACCTCTTTTCCCTTAGAATTCAGGGGTAGGGAGCCTTTTTCCTGCCAATGGCCATTTGATATTTATAACGCCACACAAAATTATCAACTTAAAAGTTACCTGCTATATTTGGCCAAACATTTAATTGCCTCACCCTAATGCCTTGGCAGGGCCAGACTATATGGTTTCTCAGGCCTTATATGGCCTGTGAGCCAGATGTTCCCCACCCCTGGTTTAGATTGTCAAATAAAAATAAATAAATGACAACAGCCAACAATAGCTGTCTGATGTGAATGAACCAAAATTATACCTATTTTTTTTGTCAAGTGGTATAAATACATTTTTTTTTTTTTGGTGTGCCACAAAATTTTAGTAGTTGGCTTATGTGTGCCATGAGCTGAAGAAGGTTGAAAATCAGTGGATCATACCATTTAGGTTTGTGTACGTGCTCTCTATCATGTCCACACAACGGTGAAATCGACTAGACCAGTGGTCGCCAACTGGTGGTCTATGAGATCCAAAAGGTTGGCAACCACTGGCCTGCATGACACATTTCTTAGATGGCATCCCTGTCATTAAGTGGCACATGACTGTACTTTGTTACCCAACTTAGAGTTGTGATGAGCACACGGTTTAAAGACTAAAGCCTGCCAGGCACTGATGAGACGTGAGTCATCTGTGGGCGAATTCAAAGATTCAGATCTGGTATCAGAATCTTGTTCGCTTATGTCACCTGCAGCCCATCAGGTGTGCCATTATCCCGTAGTAGACTTCTATGGGTTTCCTCTCCGCCTGGATGTGTTAGCCCCCTGCCTCTCAAACACTGGGGGCTCAGTAAACATTCATTGAATAAATGAATACCTTCAAGAATGACACCTCCCAGAATGGCTAAAATATACTAACCACCACAAAGGGCTAAAATGCCCTTCCCTCCTCATACCAATCTATAGAGAACATAAAAATCAAAAGAACTAAAGGTAAGCCCTAGCTGGTTTGGCTCAGTGGATAGAGAGTCAGCCTGCTGACTGAAGGGTCCTGGGTTCAATTCCAGTCAAGGTTATATGCCTGGGTTGTAAGCTGGATCCCCAGTAGAGGGCATGCAAGAGGCGGCCAATCAATTATTCTCTCTCATCATTGATATTTCTATCTCGCTCCCTCTCCCTTCTTCTCTGAAATCAGTATATGCTCATACAATTAATGAGCATTTGTCATGTTCCAGGCACTCTGCTCAGCCCTTAACTGCACAATCCATTTAATCAGCATAACAATCCTATATAAAATGATCCAGACCTTATAAGCAATGAAACTGAGGCTCAGAAAGGAGAGTGCATTTGCCCAAGGTTAGTAAATCCTGAACTCAGACTAGAACCCAAGCAATTACTCCTGCAGAGCCCAAGCCCTCCTAATTACTTAGCTATGCTGCTTCAAGCACCCACTGAAATTTCCAAGGACTCAATTACGTTCTTTTTTCTGAGCCTTCATCTCACTTTTCTATTGGTTCAGGAAAATCAAAGGAACCTGTCTTTGGAATGCATCCACTGTTTGAGTCAATGGCTACCTAGCAACTCCAGGAGGGTCATATTTTCAGTCTTTATCAAGATTTCCACTATAGCAAAAGAGAGAAATCACCTCAATGCTCAAAAGCAGCGCTGTCCAATCAAAATGTACCATGAGCCATCTACAAAATTTAACATTTTCTAGTAGCCTCAGGAAAATAAAATAATAAGGTATGGGTGAAATTAACTGTAACATAGTTTTTTAAACCTAATATATCTAAAACAATGTGTTTTCAATATGAACAAATATTTAATGGGATACATTACTTTATATTCTTTTCTTCATACTAAGAGTTTGGAAGCTCGTGTGTGTTTTACACTAATCACACATTTCAATTAGAATTCCCCATATTTCCAATGGTCGGTAGCTAATGTGGTAAGTGGCCACTATCCTGGACTTCTCCGGTCTAAAATGTTTGCTTCTCTTTTTCTCATCTTTCCTTGTTTCGGTGAATGCTCTATTTTGTCTTTATCAGTCCTATATTTCTTTTCAATAGTTGTCATCTGTAATAGTTACCCACGAAAGCATTTGAGCGACAGAGTATGCCATCATGACTCCCATTAATCTTATAGCTATCACCTCTGATCACATCACCATTGTCATCTGCACTTCCCCTTCGTCCACTGTCTGCTCTCATCTTCCTTTCTTCCCTCCCAGGCCATCACCCCTTCGGGAAACCCATGGTAGAGCAGTAAACCTCTTCCTCTGACTGTGGCCACCTGCATTCGCAGTTTGGGTTAAATCACTGGCTCTACACCTCAGTAAACTCACTTGTAAAACAGGAACGACCACACTTGTGGTCACTACCCACTAGAGAGGCGTTCCAAAGGTCACAGATACCCTACGCTGTGACTTTCTCCTCCCATTTTGTCCCTCTTACCGCCCCATTCCTCAGAGCCTCCATCCTCCTTCCCAATGCCACGTGTCCCTCATCTTCCTCAGCTGGACACCTCCCCACCCCCCATATCCAGAGCATCTCCATGGGAATGAGGAAGAAGGCCAGGTCCCAGCAACTGGGAGCAGATGAATGGGAGCCCAGGAAATAACAGACTCTCTGGGGGAAGAAGACCCGCCAGTTTTCTGCCCGTTAAAAGAAGGATAACAAGTTCCCTAGCAAAACCCACTCCAAAAACCCACAAGGGCGGGAAAGCCCTTCAGAAATAACTTATGCCACCGGCTCCGATTGTGAGACCAACTCCCACCCTTATCTTTACGAGAACAAGGCACAGGGAAGAGGCTGGGTCTTCGCAGGCTGGCCACTTGGTGTGAAAAAACAAGTCCTCCTTCTGTCCCCACAGGTCCCCAGATCCTTCCCAACTAGAAACAGGAAAGGTGAGATCCCAACCTAACGCAACTGCCTCCTTTACCCTGAGCCCTCGGTCATCAAAACACAGGCAATCAAAATATAAAGTGAGCCCTCGATGGTTTGGCTCAGTGGATAGAGCATCAGCCTGCGGACCAAAGGGCCCCAGGTTCTATTCCAGTCAAGGGCACATGCTGGGGATGTAGGCTCAATCCCCAGGAGGGGGCATGCAGGAGGCAGCCAGTCAATGATTCTCTCATCATTGATGTTTTTCTCTCCCTCTCTCCCTTCTTCTCTGAAATCAATAAAAATATTTTTTAAAATAAATAAATAAAGTAAAACACGATCCCATGCTAAGGATGTGGTGAATGGGCCCTTCCCCACCATGCTGGCAAAAGGCAATTTGGCAAAACCTCTCAAAAGTCCTGAAATTTGGAATATCAACTTCCAGGAATTGAAGGCGGGGATTACTACAAGCCACAAGGATGTCTACTACAGTGTTATTTACCCTCAATATAATAATGGAAAAGTATAAACAAACATCTGACAATATAATTTAGATTAAGTAAATTATGGTACATCCATGTAATCCCATTCAGGTATCAAGAATAGTATCTATCTACATCTATATATCTATATCTATATATCTATATATATCTACATCTATATCTCTATATCTATCTACATCCATCTACATCTATATATCTATATCTATATATCTATATCAATATCTATATATCTATATATTTCTATATATAAAAGCCTAATATGCAAATTGTCCCCTCGGGAGTTCAACCCAGAGACTGGGAGTTCAATTACTCACTATGATGTGCACTGACCACAAGGGGGCAGTGCGGAATGAAGGAAGGCCCTGGCCAGCAGCCGGGAGGTCCTGATTGGCCCTGATTGCCAGCCAGGCCTAGGGACCCTATGTGTGCATGAATTTCATGCACTGGGCCTCTAGTTTTATCATCCTATATAATAAAACCCTAATATACAAATCGACCAAATGGCAGTACGACCTATGTGTATCACTATGATACACACTGACCACCAGGGGGCAGTCACTCAGTGCAGGAGCTGTCTCCTGGTGGTCAATGCGCTCCCCCTGGGTGAGTGCAGTGGCAGTGGTGGCAGGAGGACATCCTCTGAGGGGTCCTAGACTACAAGAGGGTGCAGGCTGGGCTGAGGGACCCTTCCTCTCAGCCAGTGCACGAATGTCGTGCACAAGGCCTCTAGTTTGAAAAATGTTCTGGACATATGAAAAAAACTTCATATCTCCATCTTTCCTCAGTTTTCCAGGCTCATCTGTATACTTGAAAAATGCAACATGTCCAAACAGGACTTGATTGTCAAGTTTAACCTATTCCAACCCCAATCTTCACATTTCAGATTATGGCACCACCATTTGCTCAGTTCTTAGACCCAATACCTAGGAATAATCCCCAATTCTCTTTTTTCACCCCCTCCTCATATCAAATTCATGAGCACCTCCCATGCACTGGATCATCTGAATCCAGCCACTCTGCCCATGCCCCCACCATCATAATCATTCAAAGCACAGTCAATTTTTGTTTTGACTTCCACAGTAACTCCCTAACTTTTCTCCCGGCTCCTATTCTTACCCTCAACGGTCTCTTTTCATTCAGCAATCCAAAGGATCTTTTAAAAACATAAATCAGTCTCCACCCTCCCCTTATTTACAGAACAAAACTCAAGGGTCCTAGGTAAGCTCTCTATGACCAGGTCCCTCATCCCTTCCCCACACCCATTCACTCCACTCCATCCACAGCGGTGTCCTTACTGTTTCAATAACATGCTGAGCACATTCCCACCCAAGAAATTTGCATCTGCTGTTCCCTCTACCTAGAGTATTCCCCATATATTTCATGGTTGGCTTCCAGTAAAACGTCCTCAAGAGATCCTTGCTGATTACCCCATGCCTCTCCCTCTCTTTGCATGCTCTTTGCTCAGGGTTTCTTCATAGCTATGGTACATCGTTATACTAATACTAGAGGCCTGGTGCACAAAATTTGTGCACAGTGTGAGGGGTCCCTCAGCCCAGCCTGCACCCTCTCCAATCTGGGACCTCTTGAGGGATGTCTGACCACCCATTTAGGCCTGATTTCTCTGGGATTGGGCCTAAACTAGTGATTAGACATCCCTCTCACAACCTGCAGGCCTGGTCCCCCCCAGCTGCCCTGCCCCCCAACTGTCTTCTCCAGAAGGCCTTGTACCCCCCCAAGTGCCTTCCCCTGCAGGCCTGGTACCCCCCCCAACTGCCCTTATCTGCTAGCCTGGTCACCCTTAGCTTCCCACAAATGCCCTCCCCTGCGGGCCATCTTGTGTCCACATGGAGGCAACCATCTTTGACCACATGGGGGCAGCCATCTTGTGTCTTGGTGCGACAATCAATTTGCATATTACTCCTTTATAAGATAAGATTAGATTATTCATTGGCCCCTGATGAACATGCCTGCTGGAATCAGTACCCTTGGATAGTTGCTTCCAAGTTGACTCTGGGCTTATCCACGTAACTTGCTTTGGCCAATGGGACATTAGCAAAGGTTATGGAAGCAGAGGCTTAAGAGGGGCTGCCTGCTGGGGTTTGGCACCAGGGAACACCTCTGCCACCACCGTGCAGGAGATCTGGGCTGTCCTGCTGGAGAAACCATGCAGATGAAAACTGAAGTACCCCAGCCAACCACCAGCCACGTGAACAAAGCCATCTTGGACCACCCAGCCCCAGGCAAGCCACCGGATGACCACAACCCAGGCAAGAGCAGCAGAACTGGCCAGCCGGGTCCAGCCCAAGGGCAGACTCCTGAGCAAATAAATGATATGGTTTTAAGCCACTACCTTTGGGGTGGCTAGTTGTGGAGCAATAGACAACTGTTACAATAGCTTATCTGTCACTGGCTATGGCAGAGGCTCCTAGATATTCAGCAAATTGTTTGTCTCTTCTTCCTGGACCGACCTCCCCATCTTCTTTGCAGTGATTAAATTCTAGCCAATGAAATGCAAGCATAAGTGATCAGGGAAACTTTAGGGATGAGGCTTTTACGAGGCTTTGCCTTCTCCACATTTTCTCTCCTTCCTGGATGAAAATAATGTCAATATTGCAAAATGGAAGGGGCCTGGAGTATGAAAGAATGGCCCACCAACCAAAAGTATTCATCTTGAACGTTCTGTGAGCAAGGAAAGATCTCTAGTAGATGCCCAGCTGTCATGGCTCAGTGGTTAAGCGTTGACCCATGAACCAGGTCACAGTTCAATTCTGGGACAGGGCACACAAACTCCAGTGTGGAACGTGCAGGAGGCAGCCAATCCCTTGATTCTCTCATCATTGATGTTTCTATCTCTCTCTCCCTATCTGTTCTAATATCAATTTTAAAATTCTTTTAAAAGACTTCTACTAGAGCCATTACACATGGAGGAACCTATGCTAATCAATACACTGACCAACATTCTCAATCCACTTGTTTAGTGTCTGTCTGGCTCTACCCCACCTTGACAGTCACACATGAGTGAAAGCACCATGAGAGCAGGGGCCTCACCTGTCTTGTTTGATTTCCAGTGCCTAAAGCAGAGTTGGGCTCACTAAATAATTACACCTGTTGTAAATTAAATATGGCCACAAATGCTCTGCAGCTCCTCCCGCCAAGCGGAGGAGTCCGTATCGCCATCATCGAAATCCAGGCTATGTGTCAGAAAATTTAAATCACTTGCCACATGACAGTCACCGATCAGAAACTGTGTGACTTCCAAATCTTAAGAGACCTTGCAACTTTCGCCCTTGCCCTCTTGGGACACTGGGGACATGAAAGAAACATGGGCTATCCCATTGGAGAGGCCACATGGAGAGAGAGATGCAGCTGTCTTAGCCACCAGCCAATCTGCCAGCTGATGTGGTCACATGAGGGAGCCCGGGCAAGAATAGCAGAAGTGCTATCCACCCAATCCCAGTGCAGAGAATCACGGAAAATGACTACTTGTTGTCTGAAGTCCGAAGTTTTCTAAACATGATTAAGTCTAGGGATGGTTTGTGACACCACAATCAATCAATCATAGAGACTGACCATATGAAGACCAAATAATTGATATGCGTATGGCTACCTTGCCCTTGCTGTACAAGGAGGTTCTGTATGTATCCACCCCCAACCCAATCCCTGGTGTTTGCCTCCCCTTCTAATCTCATCAAAATACAATAGAACCCAGGTCAGAACCACCTGCGCCTGGCCAGCGCCCGTCATTCCTAGCGTCACCTGCCTGCCTTTCAGATGGTCTGTGTGCCTCCAGCGTCTTTTCTGTCCCATTCACCCTGCAGACCTAGCTTGTAGGTTAGGGTTATGGTTATGGCTAGGAAAAATATCAATAAGAAAACACCACTCTGTAATGTGAAAATTAAATCAAATTTGAATTTCAGGGTCTACAAATAGTTTTATTGGAAAATGCTCACGTATGTATTGTCCGTGGCTGCTGTGTGCTGCACAAGCAGAGCTCAGTGGTTGTGATGGAAACCACATGGCCCGCAAAGCCTTAACTATTCACTAGCTGACGGCCCTGCTGCAGGCTGCCATTGGACTAACCTGGAATCATCCTTTTTACTGAATTCAGTCCCCAACTTTTGAAGACTTCGTCTCCTCCTCCAAGGGGATGAAACGTGGTGCTACATCAGATCCCAGGAGTTAGCAACCTAAATTTGTTTCCAGGGACCCTCAATCAGGTATTATCCGCTTTGTGTCTTCATTTGGTTTGTTCTTCTGGAGCAGCAGGCCACCTATTGCCACCTAAACCCTCCCCATGTCTCACTCCCCTCAGGGTCCCCAGGTCCCCAGCCAGGCGAGCTCCCCTGCTTTGCCAAATGTCTCCCCAGGTGAGTTCTATGGAACATCAACCCCGAGAGACAGCTGTGGAAAAAGGAGACTCCAGACTCTCCCTCTTTGCGTCACAATATACGTTCCTGGCCTGTGAAAGGCTCTGAGGAGTCTTGCAGGAAAGACACCAGTTTCCCTTTGCTTAACTCAACCGCTCCCAAACATGTTAACCATAAATATGCTTTGTCCACAGAACCCTTGTTGACTACCAGCATGGTAGTGCCTGGGTTTCAACACTTGTTGAAAGTATGAGAAATGACAACATTCCACAGAACCAGGAATCCACAGAACATACCTTGGAAATGCAGCTCAGGCTCTTCCTTCTCCCTCTTCCATCTGGGGTGTTCCCTCCCATGCCTTCTGTTCCACACATGTAACGCTAATCATAATAGCTATCATTCCCTTAGCACCTGCAGGCACTGTGCTAGAGACCACACGAGACCCTTGAAAAAGTCATCTCTTCTAATCCTCACGACCACCTCTGAGGTAGGCATGTTATTCTGTCACTGCCATTTTTGCCAAAAATTAAACCATGGGTCAGAAAACTTAAATCACTGGCCCAAGATACAGCAAGTAGAAAAGCTAGAATTCAAAACTACTTCCGTCTAACTCCAAAGCTCAGGATCTTTCTCCTCCGCCAAAGTCTGTCCCTGTAACACACGGGGACTGATGTGCTGGCTCTCCACCTGATATCCCTCCCTGCCTTCTTCCGTGCTGGCTGAACCCTGATTTGTACGAAGAGGCAACAGGTCAACCAAGGCGAAGGATCGTGACCTGCCGAGCCAATCACAATGGCGTAGCAACCGGGACAAGCATTTGACCCAGTTCTGGACAAGAAGACATAATTAAACATCATCTGTGGGGGTAGGGAGGAGGAGCTGTCCTGAGAGAGCCGAACAAAGATATGGACCAGTTATGCCTCGACCCTCACCCAGTTCCCCTCCTTCCTGCCTTGAACCTGGTGTAACGGCCGAAGCTTCAGGGGCCATCTTGCAACCATGAGTATTTGCAAAGGCATCGGCTCTGATATTAACTTACTGAGCCAAGGACATACCTCCAGACTTCTTGTTACATAAGAAAAAGGAGCCATTATTTGATTAACCACTGTGGCTGGATTTTCCGTTTCATGCGGCTGAACCCATTCCTAATGCTTTCCCCCAGATTATTTGCTGTTTGGACTTTATCATTATTTCACATGTATAGTATTAGCCTCGCCTCCCTAGCCATGAAGTACACTTCCTGTAGGCTAAGCCCATGCTGTATATCTTTGTTTCTACAGGGGGACAGGCATGTTTGTAAATTTTGCTTACTGTCAAGGTTTTTGAGGATAATCAGTTCAATTTAATACTTCAGTGTTTGGGAGCAGGGAGCTGTCACCATCAAATAGTGAGCTATGTGTATCTAACTCCTAACAGGTTAGTATTTCTCAAAGTGTCAGTATGAAAACACACATCAGAAATATCTGAACTGTTTGTTAAATGCAGGTTCCTGGGCCCCCTCCAATCCCAACTGAATTAGGCTGCCTGGGGTTAGAAGACCGGAATGTGCATTTTTGACAAGCTCCCTGGGTGGTTTGGATATGCAACCTTTGAGAACTATTGGGATACATAAACCCTGTGGGTTCAAAGCATGCATGGGGTTTGGCAGGACTTGGCTAGACCCCGAGTCACCAGCCCCTCCTCAGTGGCCCCACTCCAGCCCTAAAGATCTGGGAACTTGAGACCCTTTCATGGGCAATAGGGATAAACTGATTGGCATGCCCTGAGGCACACTGGGACTAGGAATCAAACAAGCAGATGCAATCTCAATAGTTGGAACAGCCCACCATGCCAGCGCCTCACCCCCCAGGGTCAAACGAAAACCGCCAGGCAGAGAGGCAGCAACAGAGCCCGGGCCCACTGCGGCCATCGGCGCTGTCCAGGGAGTTGTCAGAGGACAGAGCATGGGGACAGGGGAACAGGCGGCTGGAGAGACGTACACAAACCAGCGTGTGGGGCTCCTGGCTCAGCCGCAGGAGAGACTGCAGGTGGCCCGTTGGCTTATGTGTTTATTTACTGCACGCAGCTCTGAACAGAGTCACACCTTGGGCGCTACTCAGACAGAAGGCTGGGTCAGGGCATCCCACTCTCTTTCTTCCCGCGGCAGAATCCTAGCCCAGACCGTCCTCCCAAAGCTCCGAGAAAGAAAATACCTGTGCCTCCCGACAGAATTTCCACTCCTCTGATACCCCCCTGACATTCATCTTATTTCATTTCTGAGGATCATTTTCCCCGATGACAGGTGCACAGAGCCATGTATTTCTAGGGCAGCAAACAGGATATTCAAAACACACACACACACACACACACACACACACACACACACTTTCAAAAACGATGACCTTTCTGCCCGCTGACATCCAGCCAAATTCAAAACCTCGGAGGAAAAAGACTTGAAAGTGAACCCAAGAGAGGTGGTCACCCAGGCTACCAGGGGGCGGGAGGAGGTCCGGGACACAGAGGGGCAGAAAGATTCAATTAGGGACTGAAGAGTTCAGGCCTTGGGAACTCAGCGACTGCCAGCTATGGGGAGTTCCCAAATCGAATCAAGCCGTGTGTGTGTGTGTGTGTGTGTGTGTGTGTGTGTGTGTGGCCGCGCGCGCGTGCGGCGGGGCCAGCTTGAGGAAGGGAAGCGAGCCCAGCCCCTCGGATGTTTCAAACAACCTGGATGCCCAGCGGTTCTGTGGCCACGAGGCACATCCTGAAACCTTTCTCCTCTGACCCAGTGGCCTTTGGAAGAAATAACTGCTGCCATCTTCTTTCTGGGCAACTTTGCATCCACCCTTACCCCACTCCCCCACCGAAGTGCTCCCAACTCCCCCTCAAGTTCCCTCGGAGAGAATGCTACCAAGGCCAAGGATAACTCCTCCATCTCCACCTTCCCTCAGGGTCCCACCGAGATTCAAGAGTGTTTTCCCACACCCCTATGGGCTGGTCTAGGCATATATATATTTTTTTAATCTTTTTTACACATTTTAGGCCTGCAACAGCTCCCTGCATCCAAGTAATTAGACTGAAAATGGGTAGCTCCATGGGGCTATTTCTTAATGCATCTTTGCCTCCTGACATGTATATCACTTTGGGTGGGGGGGAAAAAATCCAAGGAGCAAAAAGGGGGGGCTGGGCCGGAGGCGGGGAGAAAGAAGAGGTCTATATTTACAGGCAACCCCGTTCTGCGAGCAAAAGCCACCTTTTGACACCTGCAGAATGCGCAGGATCACGTGGGCCCTCTGCAGCGCCTGCATGTCTCACCCGGCACACGAGCCCCCGCGGCACATAAACAAACCCACCGGCGCCGGCGACGGCGAGCTCACTCCTCGGAGAGGAAGCGGATGGCAATAACGGCCGCAGAAATAATAATAAAGGGAGGGTAACAATTACTACTACTACCACCGCCACCCAGCCGGGCGCAGACGACAGCGGCACAGAGAGGGGACAGCCAGTGCAGGCTGTGCAGAGAGATAAATCACGGAAACCCACATCGTGCCCCCACCCCACCCCCAACAAACAGAATCAAAGGAAAGGGGATGGTGGGGAGAGAAAGGGGGCGGGGGGGGGAGGAAGGATTGCAATCCCCCCATCCACCCCCTTCCCCACCACCCCCTAAGCAACACCTACCTCCAGGGTCCGGATCTCTTTTTGCGTGAGGTCGTTGGAGGTAGCACATTTGGTCCTAAGCCCTTCCAGGTTGGAGATACTCAGGTCTATCATGTTTTGGACCAACTCGCACTGCTGTAAGGCTTTTTGCAAACTCAGAGGCTGCTGCTCCTCGCTTTTCGTCATGTTTTCCTCATCCATCGCTTGCTCTGCAAGCCCCCCGTCCCTCCTCCTCCTCCTCCTCCTCCCGGAGAGAAAAAAGGGGGGGCCGGGGGGGGGTGCAGAGGTAGTCTACCCCCTGCGCCTCTCCAGCCACTGCGACTCCTCAGTGTCTCATGGAGAAGAAACCTAACATCTCACACAGGGTTTGAGGGGGTGGGGAGGGAGGAGGGGACAAGAGCCAAAATTTATTATTTTATTTTGGGGTATCAAGCCGACTCCATTAGAATGTCTCCTCTCTCTCTCTCTCTCTCTCTCTCTCTCTCTCTCTCTCTCTCTCTCTCTCTCTCTCTCTCTCTCTCTCTCTCTCTCTCTCTCTCGTCTCTGGTCCCTGAAAAGGAGAGATGCCGTTTCTCAGAAGCAAACCAGGTGATGTGATGCTGTCTATACACTTAGGGAGGAGGAGGAGGAGGAGAAAGAGAGGAGGGGGAGGAGAGGAGGCGGAGGGAGAGGCGGAGAAGGCAGATAGCGCTCACTCCTTACACACCGGTTCCGTGAAGGGCAACATTATATATATTTTTGGCTGGCTGGCTTTTATGTATTAAAAAAAAAAAGAAAAAGAAAGAAAGAAAGAAAACAGAAATCTGGTTCGCCCCCCTCCCGGTGGCAGGGACGGGTGCGTTAGCGCGTTCTCAGGGAGCCGCCTGCATGGCTCCCGCGGCTGCGGCGGCGCCTGCGGCCGGCGGTGCCCTCCCCGCGCTGCCGCCGCCGGCTCCGGGCTCCGGGAGGACGGCCGCCGCGCCCGCGCCCGCCTCGCTCCGCACCGACATCTTGCCTGTCAATCACCGGGCGGGGAGCGAGGATGGAGGCGAGCGCGGGCCCCGCCGGGGAGGCGGCGGAGGGGGCCCGGGCCCGCGCCGCTGCCGGCGGGGGCGGGGGGCGCGGGGCGGGCTTCCCGGGGGACGCGGAGCTCGCCTGGCAGCGACATTGCTGCCGGGCGCGCGAGCGAACGAGGTGCCGGGGGAGCGCGCGCTGCGGTGCATGGCGGAGGCGGCGGGGAGGGACCCGGAGCGCCGGGGCCGGGCGAGGGGCGGGGGAGGGGGGTTCGGACGGACGGGGACGGGGACGGGGACGGGGGCCGGGGCCACCACACAGCCCCGCTCTCGCGAGACGAGGCGGGAGCGCCGCCCGGCAGGTGCGCTCCCCGGGAGCAGGTGTGCGCCCAACTTCAAAGCCCCGGGTGCGCGCCGGCGACGCGTCCGCGTGAACCCGGGCACGTCTCCTCCGGCTCTCCGGCCGTGCGCGCCTGCCTTTCTGCTCGGTTGTGCTTTCTGGTTACTGGGGGGAAAGAAAACAAATGATGTCTGGCGTGAGCTGTGGGAAGCTGCCTCCCAGAACTGGTCCCCTGGCCTGCAGTGACCCTGATGGGTGGCTTCCCATGGGGGGGAGGGGGTGGGGTAATGCCTTCATCGGATGGTTGCCAACTCCTCCATGCCCTGCGTGATCTGTCCCTGGCCTATCTAACTGGCCTTCTACCTGCGAACGATGGCTCCAGAATGGCTTTTACACTTCAAAATGGAGAGGGAGGGGAAATCAAGAGAATACTTTGTGACGTGACAGTTATAAGATATTCTCATTTCAGTGTCCGTAAAGAAAGCTTGATTAGACACCACTCACTTGTTTGTTGCGTTTGCTTTTGCATTAATTATAACAGCAGACTTGAGGCATTGCAACAGACACTGTTATGACTTGCAACGCCTACGATATTTAGGTATCTGGACCTTTTCATAAAAGTTAGGTGACCCTGATTAAATCGCCGAACATGTTCTTGCCTCCAAGTTCTCTGCGCTCTGTGTCCCCTCTGACCAGGCCACACACACACACACACACACACACACACACACCCCTTCCCAATCCTCTCCGATTGCCTCCTTGTCACTCAGTGTCAACTCAGGTATCATCTCAGAGGCTTCATCTCCCGGACCATCTGAAAATAGTGCTCCCAACACAGATTGGCCAAAGAATATACTTAGGATAATTAACAAAAGACACCTCTTTCTCCAGGTGCCAACAGAGCTCTGTGCCAAGGCACTAGGCTTGTGGGGTAGAATCGACTCAGAACACACGGCACAATGTATATCCCTTAAAGGAAACCACTTGAGAAGTGCAATGACAGCCAGTGTTGGCAAACCTCTTTCAGGCTGTAGGTCATGGGGTTTTATAGTTCACACGGAGCTGAATCAGCATTTTCAAAATCCCTCTGCTGAGGAGACGCTGCAGGTTCCCAGTCTTTTGGACTGTGAAGTTTATGGATTCCTGTTCTCTGGTGAAATTATCCTTTCATCTATTTTGTCCCATCATTTGCTTTGTTTTTCTTTCTTTCTTTTTTTAATATATATTTTTATTGATTTTTCACAGAGAGGGAGGGAGAGGGAGAGAGAGCTAGAAACATCGATGAGAGAGATACATCGACCAGCTGCCTCCTGCACACCCCCCTACGGGGATGTGCCCGCAACCAATGTACCTGCCCTTGTCCGGAATCAAACCTGGAACCTTTCAGTCCGCAGACTGACGCTCTATCCTCTGAGCCAAACCGGTTTCGGCTGCTTTGTTTTTCTTGAACATATTAACCAATGTTCACTTAAAGCCCTTGTTTAAGTCTAATACCTTGGTCACCTTCGAGGTCTGTTTCTATTGACTATTTTTCTGTTTTCGGTAATTTAGTCCTGTCTCTTGGCAGGCCTTATAATTTTCATTGAATGCACAATTGGTGCATGGAAGAAAAAAAATTGAAGAGAGGCTCCAGGTGATGTTATCTAACTCTAGAGAGGGCTCACCTTTTCCCTAGAGTATTAGCCTCTCAAATTTTATCTCAACCCTATAAGACTGCCAAAAGTTCTGCTTGTTTCGCTCTCCCCCAGCAGGAAAAGGTGACTCAGAATGTCTCAATATAATTCCTCTGGCTCCTGAATCTTGGCCCTTGGTTGCTTCCAAGCTCTCTGAATGCCTTTAATGGTGGTGGTGGTGGTGGTAGTGCTGGTGCTGGTGGTGCTGGTGGTGGTGGTGGTTGGATCTGACCTTTCCAGCTATTTTCAGATAAAGTGGAGACTTGAGCAATGAAAGGAGCCCCCAGCTCAGAAGTCATCAGCTGGACTCTAAGCACACACAAATGCACTGTTTGCCACCTCCCTATTTTTTGCAACTGATTGTAAAAATATTAAATATAGTGGCTGTTTGTTAGGCTTTGTATCCATCCAGCCTCCTTTGAACATCCTTCCTGCTTGGAAAATGCCCCATATTATGAGTCTCGTGTCTCCATAAGAGAAACCAAAGCACTTTTCCAGAAACTTCCTTGCAACCCAGTTTCAAGTGATCGAAGCTCTAACATGAAACAAATCCCATGAGGTTTCTACTGGAGTGAGGAGCACAGAAGCAGAGTCTCTCTGAGAGCGAGGACACTGCTTCCAGGTGTCCTGCCCTGTGTGGGCTTGGTGTCCATGCTGTGGTTTGGGCATCCTTCCTGGCTGCACATCCAAGCCTGGTTCTCCTCTCCTCCCCTCCCCTCTCCTCCCCTCCCCTCCCCTCCCCTCCCATCTCTCCCCTCCCCCCCTCCCTTCCCCTCCCCTCCTATCTCTCCACTCCCCCAGTCCCCTCCCCTCCCCTCTCCTCTCTCTTCTCCTCTCCCCTCCTTTTCCTTCCCCCCCCCCATCCCCTCTCCTCTCTCTTCTCCTCTCCCCTCCCTTCCCTCCCCCCCCCCACCCCATCCCTCCCCTCTCCTCTCCTTTCTTCCCTTCTCCTCTCTTTTCCTCTCCTCTCCTCTCCTCGAGATTCTCCAGGAGAATCTTTGGAGCCACCTGCCTTAGTTGTTCAGGCTGCCATAGCAAAATGTCACCGGCTGGGCAGCGTAAGCAACAGAAGTGTCCTCACGGTTGTGAGGCTGGAAACTTGAGCCGAGGGAGCCAGCACGGTCAGGCTCCGGTGAGAGCGCTCCTCCCGAGCTGTTCGCAGGACCTCCCCGCTGCCCTCACCTGGCAGATGGGCTCCCCTGGCTTCCCGTCCTCCCAAGGCCCCGCCCCCTGGGGCTTCACCCTCCGACCTCATCTTTCTCTGAAAGACTCTGAATATGCCCTGGGGGCTAGGACTTCGCTGCATGGATTGGGGGGGCACAAGTCCATAGTACTGCCCTGTGAAGGCCCTTCCGCTCACACTGCCCGGAGCAGATTGTGTCATCTGCAATAAAGAACTCTGACCAATATTCTTGACCATAATTCAAAAACAGGAGATGCAACCAATTTTATTTTTTTTAATGGAGCTTTTTGTCTTTTCTGGGGAAATGGGATGAACTGCCGTCCTGGGGAACAAGTGGCCAGAACGCAGGTTCCCGTTCACCAGCATCCCCACGCAGCCCCTTCATTCATCATTTCCGTTTCCTGCCCGGCCCCTGTAGGCCACTGCATCTGCTGCTGCTGGTAGAGCTTAAGGAGGTTTGAACCTCAGAGCAATAGAACCTCCCCAGTTTTCAGCTTGGGGAGCTGGCGCTAACGGAGAACTGTGTTGTTGCGTACTACCTCTGACTGATGTCTCCGCAGGGGTGGGGGTGGGGGGGAGTAAAATACTGTCACTGGGCCACCGCCTGGGCTGAACTTGGCAATATCTCATTAGATCCCGTCGTGTTTTGTTTCAATTGTAAGGGCAGTCTGATATTCAGGTAACAGAAGTCCACTCCAGTCCAATCAAAACGTTCTGCTCACGTCCAGTTTAATGCCTTCTCTGCTGCTCCGGACAGGCCGGGCAGGTGCGTCCCTCCCCGCCTCCCCGCCAGCTCACCTCGCTGAGGCCCTGGAGCAGAGACATGACTGGGAAAGGGCCCCTCAGCTCAGAACCGCTGAGCACGGGTGTAGTTCTCTCTGAGTGTCAGGCGCCCTTCCCCCATCCTGGGCCCTTTAACAGGCAGATCTCTGGAGACCTCCATGGGGACCCAATGCACATTCTAAGGAACCTCATGCGCACCCCTCTTCCATTCACAACCCAGGAGGTACCCCACCTTTCTTTATGAGGTTCCCTCACCGCCGTGGTGGGCACCCCCAGACCCCCTTCAACCGGCAGTGAGATGCCAGAAACACCCATCCCCCCTGTGTTCCCAGTCTCGAGAGAGACTCTGCTTTGGACCGTCCTCCCTTGGCTTGGGGTTGGAAGGGAAGAAACCTGTTCCCCGCCCCCCACCTCCCACCCCCTTACAAAGGCCTGTCAGAGAAGCCTCCTCTGGATAAAATCTTGACCTGGCCTTATATAGGCTGGAGGTTGGCGGTTATTGATGGTCAAAGGACCAGTCTGGCCACCTCTTAACAGAAGGAAGGAGTACTGTTACCCACTGCCCTGACCTTTGACGCTTTACCTGAAGTTCTGGGTGGACAGGAAAAGTCTCATTCCACATCCCGTCCCCTGAGCGATGAGCTGGCTGAGTTGCATTGTGAACAGGAATACAGGTTGGAAAACGGGAGGTTAGGAGGTAGGTGGGTGGCCAATACTCCTGGACTCAAACTCAACTGACACTGGCTTCTTGAAGGGCTCAGCATCCTGCTTTCCCACTTCTTTTCTCTGTTCTTCCTCTTTTCTGCTAATTCTTCGAGGGGGAAGAAAATCTGTGAATACTAGTGCCCAGGATACCACCAAATCTCCCATCGCTGCAAGAGGATTATTATTGTTCTGTTCTAACTCACGGATGCCTAAAACATAAATGGCTTTTAAAGAATACCTTTTTATCGCCCTGGCCGGTGTTGTTCAGTGGTTAGAGTGTCAGTCTGCACACCAATGGGTCTCAGGTTTGACTCCCGGCCAAGGGTAGGTACCTGGGTTGCAGGTTCAATCCCCAGCCCTGGTCGGGAGGCAATCAGTCAGTGTGTCTCTCTCACATCAATGTTTCTCTCTCTCTCCCCTTCTCTCCCCACTCCCACTCTCTCTAAAAATCAATGGGAAAAATATCCTCAGTTGAGGATTAACAACAACAACAACAGTCAGTTGATGAGTACAGATAGAATGTTCCTATATCTTTAACGCTGTGCGTTTTTTCCAACATCAGAAACCTGATTTTTTTTTTTTTTTTTTTTTTTTTTTTTTTTTTTGAGTTCTCCTTTTGGCCTTTTGCCTCTTTGGCTCTTAATTTTCCAGTGCGAGCAAAACAACCAGATCACGCTCATGATGGCGAGATAATTTGAGCTCACAGTAATGGACAATTTAGTCCTGTGATTTATGCTGGCTTTACAAATTAAGCACTCAACGATGCACTGTGAGTTTTCAAATACAGCACCCTCAGGATGGGAGAGGCTGGTACTGTGACTCGCCCCAAGCACTCAGACACATACAGCCGAGGAGCTGCAAATGGCAGTAAGTGATGCCATCAACCAAGCTTGCTTACTTCCTTCTCACGCTTTTTTTAATTATTATTATATTTTTATTTATTTCAGAGAGGAAGGGAAAGGGGGAGAGAGAGAAACATGAATGATGAGAGAGAATCATTAATCGGCTGCCTCCTGTATGGCCCACACTGGGGATGGAGCCCGCAACCCTGGGCATGTGCCCTGACCGGGAATAGAACCGTGACCTCCTGGTTCAAATGTCGACGCTCCACCACAGCCACCCCAGCTGGGCCTCGCGCTGTCTTGTCTGTGAAGTTCTGCATTTGCCCAAATGGTGTCTCTGACTGAACTGGGAAAGGGCACCTGCTCTTCAGAGGCAGCCGGGGTCCCCACTGGGGAGCAGAGTGTCCTCTGGATCTCAGACTTGCCCCCCCACCCCCCGAAACCTGGGCACCTTTTGAAGGAAACAGCATGGTAGGCAACAGCCCTCTGGAATGATTGACTCTTTTGTTTTGTTTTGCTTTGTTTTTATTTTGTTGTTAATCCTCATCAAAGGATATTTTTTCCCCACTGATTATTAGAGAGAGTGGAAAGGAGAGAGGGAGGAGAGAGAGAATCAAAAGACAGCCACGGGGCCAGATTTGACCTGCAGTTGAGTTTCACTGGAATTTTAAACGAATTTGAACGTGTGGCTAACAATTCTAAAGCGGGATATTTCACATAAAAAATTCTGTGGCCCATTTCTTAGGAAAAATACAAACCCCTGCAGGTGCCCCAGCAACGTCCAGAGGAGCACAAAGAAGCGGCAGCTGCCTGGGGCAGAGGCTCCCCTTGCCCCGCCTTCGCCTGGGATCCCCCTCTTCTGCTGCCCCTGCCTGGTCCCCATCCACACCAGCACCCACAGAACAGTCCGCAAACATGGGGAAGAGAGGAAGCAAGCCCAGCAAACTGCATGCCGGCTTCATTTCCATCCTTCGTAGTGAGCCATCAGTGAGCTGCCGTGTCTCCCAAAACCCTGCCCTGTGTGACCTTCACAAGGGGATGGAGTTCCCCCTTAAGGTGTGGTCTGTGGCCTCAGCGGCCCAGGGGATCACCGGGGAAATTTTTATATGTGATGCCCGGGTCCTCATCCAGCAGAGATTCTGATTTAGCTGGTGTGAGGTGTGACCCGGCCCTCGGGGTTTTGGAAAACTCCTCAGGCAGTTGTAACGTGCACCCAGAGCCGACACTCCCGCCCTCCCTCCCTCTTCCCCACTCTCTAGGCTGCCTCTTAGAGAAAGGGCCCCTTTTTGGCCTCAGATGTCACAGGTCAAACGACATACAAGTTGAGAGTCTTTTTAGTTTTTTACTAAACTATCTGTTTTTTTTCTATATCTACCCTGATAAGCATGCACTACCTCCGGCTGCCCGGCAGTTCATCTTGACAGGTGCAAGAAACATGAATAAATCATCTCTTGTTTTTGGAGATGATTTATCAAAACCAGCTTCTAGAGCACCTCAGAGCACCGCACAGTGACCCCAGGTCTGTCTCGCTGGCGTGACGGGCTTTAGCCCACAGTGCGTGGGAGTTCAGGGAGACGATCTGATAAAGGACACGTGCTGTTTACCCGGGCTGGAGTCTTAATGGCTTGCCACGCGGGCGCGTGTGCATTGTTCGAAGTGATCGCCCCTTTCCAAAGAGCAACTGTGACGCAGTTGCTGACATCCCGGCCACGCATTTTCCATGTGCTCCCGCTCGTGAGCTCTCTTCGGCAGCACAGAAAGGCATCTGCTGGCAGGAAAACAAAATCGGTCCCGTGGTCTGGACACATCCAAGCCAGCTAGCTACCCTGGTGCAGACCTTTCCCGCGGGCGGCTGTGACCGGGACAGAGACGAAGCCACACCTGCCTCCAGCGCCCACGGGGCCACCTGTCCGGCGGGAGCCCGGAGCGCCCTCCGCAGCTGTCTGCAGCTGCCTGCAGCTGCCCGCGGCCTGTGCCGGTCCAGCCTCCAGCACCCATCTGCGACTTGGGTGGGGAAAAGAAAATAAAGAAAAAAAAGAAATGCTTGTAGTGAGAGAGTGAGATCGCCACCTCAATCCTGGCTGAGCCTCAAATCATCCACAATTCGGTGGCTTCCGAAGGCACAGACCCTGGGTTTGTGGAGCTTCTTTTTGCATTTGAGTCTGGGAAAAAAAACGGACCTGAAAGCCCTTTATAAGTCTCTTCTGCAGTTTCTGGACTTTCCTTTTCTTTGATGAAATGGGGGGAAATCAGAAACTCTGAGTGGGACAGACCACAGGTTTTCCCCTGCCTTGTGCGTTTGAGCACAGAATCAGATAAATCGCTTTTGGTTTGCTTGGTAAATTTAAAACACTTGTTGTTTTCGCCATTGGAAGTACAAACGTTGGCTTTTTTTAAAGACAGACCCAGTCATTGATTCGTTTAATTCCAATGTTACCGACTTTCCAGTGACAGACAGCCTGGTTTCCTAGGAGAACGACAACAAGACGGAGCACTGGGGGGCATGATGAGCCCTCATCACCAGAGCTGAGGGAGGGCAGGTGACTGCGGCGGCGGGTAAGAACGCTGGCTCTGAGCCAGGTGGCCAGGTTCAAATCCCAGCTCCGCCACCTCCTGGCCCTTGAGGGAGTGATTTTGTCTCTCGGTGCCTGGGCTTCCTCCCCTGGACAAGGAGGGCAATTGTGGTACCTGCCTCCTAGGGCTGTCCTGAGGATGGAATGGCTCAACCTGTGCAGGGATGTGCAGAGCGCTTAAGGTGCTGCCTGGAAATCCCGCCTCTGGGAACGGCTGCTGTGGAAACCCAAAGGCGAGGGCTCTCGGTGCTGGAAGGGTTCACATCATGCAGCCCCCGTACCAGTCTGTTTTCTAAAGCCACGCCAGGTTAAACCGGGAAGACCCGGTTCAGAATTCCCGTAAGTGCCTCATGACTGTCCAGCTGTCTCAGGACCACCTGGGTTGTTTATCCAAACTGCCAAGCCCCAGCCCTGGCCGGTTGGCTCAGTTGGTTGAGCGCCGTCCCATGCACCCAAAGGCAGTCAGCTCGATTCCCTGTCAGGGCACAGGCCGGGTTTTGGGCTTGATCCCCAGTAGGGAGCATGCAGGAAGCAGCTAATCAATCTATGTCCCTCTCCCTTCCTCTTTCTCTAAAATCAATAAAAACATATCTTTAAAAAGATTACATCATTTTTTAAAACATATTTTATTGATTTTTCACAGAGAGGAAGGGAGAGGGATAGAGAGCTAGAAACACCGATGAGAAACATCGATCAGCTGCCTCCTGCACACCCCCTACCGGGGATGTGCCCACAACCAATGCACATGCCCCTGACCGGAATCGAACCTGGGACCTTTCAGTCCGCAGACCGATGCTCTATCCACTGAGCCAAACTGGTTTCGGCAAAGATGACATCATTTTTTTAAAAAATTGCAAAATTCCAGGTCCCACCACAGACTCACCGGGGCCCTCTGGGGCGAAGGTCCTAGTCACCTGCATATTGACAAGCACCTCACTGGACGGTGATGTGCCCGCACGTTAGAAGAATAGGAAGAGGTAAGAGCTAGTGACGCCTGTGTAGCTCTCACGGATCCAGAAAAGCTGTGTCTCCAAAATGTCCTCCAGGTGGTCCCTTCACTCACAGCTTCGTCCCATTACGGCATTTTACAGCCTGTGACAGCGTATGCTTATAATTTTCTGTGAAATGACTCACGATTTTTACAGAAGTAAGTTTATCTTCAAAGGGAAATTTATTTCATTAGCACCAATGAAAAATAGATTATCTTGCCACAGCTAGGTGATAACTGTAAAAGTAAATATAATTTTTAAAATAATGTCATTAAATCCTACCTACACACTGTCACCTGCTGGAGCCCCTGAGCCTGCAGCAGCATCTCTGTTCAAATAGGAGGACAGGCAGTGTGAGGGGGCACAGACCTCCTAGTGCCCGGGGAGACGCTCCTGGATGCGGTGATTGGAAGGGGGTGCCCGGGGAGCCGCCTCCCGGGGTGATTCAGTGCCAGCGAACACCGTGTGTGAGCAGCACCTAGACTCTAGGTCCTAGAGTCACTTCCTGGTGAATCACGGCCCACACGCCGTGCAGAGCTGCGGTGAAGTCTCTGGCTGAAAGTTGATGGACTCCAGATCAGCGAAAAGCAAGCACAAGAACAGCAAAAGCCTCGGGATACTCCAGACGCTGGTGGGCATGGTTCACGCTGCCCCCAGGACCTCCCTCCAGTGCCGCCTTCGAAGGGTGAGGGTGCCAGGCAGATCTGGATTGCACTCAGCTACCCACTCTCTCCCTGTGCTTTGTGACCTCGGGCAAGTCTCCAGAAGCCTTCCTTCCAGAGCATTAAATGAGATGATACCTGCTCCAGCTGGAGGGTGTGACGCGAGATGATGTATCAAAAGCCTTACCCGAGCGTGAAGCATGGCTGATGTGCAGTGAGGGGCAGCTTTTAAAAATCACCAAGACTTCGTATTTTTAACCGCTTTTGATAGAACTCTTTGTAAAACACTATTCTGCTTCCTAAACACAGTGTAACCACTTGATGACTCAGGGTTATCAGTTTTTGATATCTCTGCAGTCGTTTTATTGTCACTGGACGCATTTCAAACAGCTTTCCATATTCATTCACTCTCCTGTTGGGTCACCTCATGTACGCAGTGGGCCGATCACCAGGCTAAACATCCAACAACAGAGAACTTGGTTAAATCATAGCAAACCACGTGGACAGCCGATTAAAAAATGCAGAAAGACGCTCCCACAGTAATCAGAAAAGTACAACGTGTTCCGTGAGATTTTCTTTGCCCACCAGCACAGCAAGTTTAAAAAGGGCCATATTCGCTAAGGCTGGTGAGGACATGGCCAGCAAGCACTTCCATATACTCGTGGTGAGAGTGTGCATTGATTGTGCCCTTTGACCCAGAAATTCCATTTCTATTATAAAACAACTATGCAACAGAATCTCTTCCATATCAGCACAAGATTGTTTGTGCAGAACCACAAGTGTTGGTAAGGATGGGGAGAAGTTGGTGGGAAAGTAAACCAGTATAGCCGCTGTGAGAACCAGTATGGTGATTCCTAAAAAAAATTAAACATAGAAATGCCACATGATCTGGCAATTCCACTTTAGGGTATACACCCAAAAGAATTGAAAGCAATGATTTGCACTTATAAATGGTTAAAATAGTAAATTTTATGGTAAGTATATTTTACCACATAAAAAAAAAAATACAGTGCTAAGCCAAAAAGTACCAAATTTGAACAGAATTTTGCTGCAATTGGGACTTTTTTCTTCTTATTTCACAGCGAAGACTCTGCAATAGTATAGAGGATATTGCAAATGTGAACTCAAAATAGGCAGAATGAGACTGAGTTTGTCTTTTTTCACTCTGTTTCATCTTCATTCCCATAAAAAAGTACTAACAAAAATTTGCCAATGTTTATCAAACAATTAATAATTAAACAATTAGCCCTAGCTGGTTTGGCTCAGTCGATAGAGTAGCAGCCTGTGGATTGAGGAGTCCCGGGTTCAATTCTGATTAAGGGCATATTCTGGGTTGCAGGCTCAATCCCTAGTGTGGGGCGTAGAGGAGACAGCCAATGAATGATTATCTCTCATCATTGATGTTTCTATCTCTCTCTCCTTCTCCCTTCTTCTCAGAAATCAATAAAGATGTATTTTTTAAATAATAAACAAAAAAAAATAATAATAAAAATTATAGATTGTGATGAGTATGCTCTTCATAAAGCTTACAATTACGAAGGCTCATTAAGATAATGTGTATAAAGTGCTTACCATAGTTCCTTAGTTGCTATTTTTATTGCATTTAATTTTCAAATCATTCCTATGACATAGGTATTATTGATATCCCCATTCTATAGGCAAGAAGAGCCAAGATTTAGAAGAGTTAGGGGATTTGTCTTAGGTCACACAGCACATGGCAGAATTGAGGCTAAAAAGCTCCAAAAAGTCAAACTCCAAAGTCTCTGTGTTTGATCACTGTGCTGGGAATATTTTGTCAAGTCTTTAATTTCATGAAAAGATTCTAACTGTTCCTAAAAGTGCAAAAATGCAAATTTCAATTAATTTTTTGAATTTCAACAAATGATTTACTTAGTTATTACTATAGTCAAATAGATTACAGTACGAAGAGACCCAGTGCACAAAGTTTGTGCAAAGGGCTCGGCCCTCACAAGCCCAACGGCCTCTGCCAGCCCTCGAAGTCCCAACTGGCCCTCCCAGTCCCGGCTTCCTGGGGTAGGTGTGATTACATTTGGACTAGCTTAATAATATAGGATAATCTCTGCATCTCAAGATCTTTAATAGTGAAGTCTTACCATTTGCAACAGCTTGGATGGATCTAGAGGTTTCTATGCTAAGTGAAATAAGTCAGTCTGAGAAAGACAAGTCCCATATGATTTCACTCACATGTGGAATCCAAAAAATAAATAAATACATGAATAAACAAAATTGGAACAGACACAGAGAGTGGGCTGGCAGCTTCCATAGAGGAGGGGGTTTGGGGGGTTGGATGAAAATGGTAAAGGGATTGAGAAGTACAGATCGGTAGTTAGGGGATGTAAAGTCCAGCACAGGGAATATAGTCAATAATAGTGTAAAAACTATGTATGGGGCCAGGTGGGCACTGGAAATACCAAGGGACCACTTTGTAAAATATGAGTGTCTAACCACTAATACACCTGGAACTAATATAAAATAATATTGAATGTAAACTGCAATTGAAAATAAAATGTAAAAAATATATGTCTTTAACTTATCACATCTGCAAAGTCCCATATGCCATGGAAGATAACATATTTACAAATTCTGGAAATTAGGACATATTTGGAAGGCCATTATTCTGCCTATCGAAGTGACCAAATAGATATTCTAAAGCTGTGGTCGGCTAACTGCGGCTTGCGAGCCACATGCTGTTCTTTGGCACCTTGAGTGTGGCTCTTCCACAAAATACCATGGCCTGGCCCAGTCTATTTTGAAGAAGTGGCATTAGAAGAAGTTTAAGTTTAAAAAATGTGGCTCTCCAAAGAAATTTCAATCGTTGTTCTGGTGATATTTGGCTCTGTTGACTGATGAGTCTGCCGACCACTGTTCTAGAGTAACTGATGAGTAGCACCAACCAGATACACTGAATTTGATCTCTACATTGTCTAAATAATATCTCATGTACATCGAGAGTTTCCTTTCTCCCAAGCACTGTGCTAAGTATTCGACATAAATATCTTATTTCTCGAAATCATCTCTGAGGTAAGTAGTACTATTATTATAATCCTCAATGTTCAGATAAGGAATCTAAAACCCAAAAGGTTACGCTATTTGCCTTTGGTCAACAGCCAGTAAATGGAAGAGTCCTCTTTCAAACCCTGATCTTCCTGACTCCAGAGCCGGTGCCCTTGCCACGTCTCTCTAAGCCTCCTCCTGTGTTTGTTGCTAAGGTTTGGCCTTCAGGCTGCCAAACACCACCGCCTCCCCTCGCCCTATGATGTGCCAGCTCAGGGTGGCGCACGACAAAGGGTGAATGAATATTGGTTGAATTTAACCAAAAAAGTAATTTCTTGCCAGTTCCCACACAACCCATAGGGCATTCCCAAATTCCCATTTTCTCATTCTCAAACCTAATAAACTTTTATTGGGCATTTACATGCCGGGCACTGGAGAAGCTCAAAGATGAATAAAACATGTGGTTTACTTCAAGGGAGCGTAATTTCCAGTGAGGGGGTCATGATGATGACCTTGGAATGATTTTAAACTTTTCTCCTTTCCAGCCCTTAGATCAGTGTTTCCCAAAGTGTGGTACGCGTACCCCCAGGGGTACGGGAAGAGTTTGGAGGGGGTACGCGTTGCGCCGGAGTTTGGTGGGGATATGCACTGCACCGTGCTTAGCTGCGCCTAATTCTATGTTCTCATGAGTACGAGGGGTACTCAGCGTTACGAAAGTTATAGAAGGGGTACACATATGTCAAAAGTTTGGGAAACACTGCTAGATAATCAGCAATGGATTTGAAAACATAAAGTATGTTATTGTCTTTTCCAACTATCCACAATAGGAACCCGAAGAACAAGAGTCTGGAAGCTCTTTCAGATTTCTTTCCATGTGAATACTAGTGGCCCGGTGCACAAAATTTGTGCACTCGGGGTTAAGGGGGATCCCCCAGCCTGGCTTGTGTCCTGACTCAGTGTGAGAACCCCCCACGATCCATCACCCCAAAGAGGTAGGCCCCGCCCACCCATCCAGGGCTCCTCGATGGATTGCCCCAAAAAGGTAGGCCAAAGCTGAGGGAGACTTGTGGACTCTGGGCCAGGCTGTGGCAGAGGCCTCCCTCTGTGCGTGCCTGCCTAACCCCGGCACGGCCCCGCCCCCACCCCTAATGCTGCAAGGCCCCGCCCACCCATGCCTGCTGTGCATGCTGCCTGCTGAGTGGTAGTGACATTACAATGTCCCAGACAATTTGCATATTCCTCTTTTATTATATATTATTATATAGACTATTTTTCCTATGCATACACAGACATGAACACACACACATGCAGGGACAATTTCAGGTTTTGTTTCTAGCTTTTAAAAATGGGGGCATGTTCTACATAGTTTTCTCATGGTTTTTCCATGTAGGGGATGCTCAGTGGGTATATTTCCACTCTCACTTCCTCTTAGCTGTTTTATTCTCTTACTGATGTTGGTCAAAACTGTTTCAAGTGTTTCTCTCCCCCCCCCCCCCCAAAAAAAACCTGGCAGGAAAGGAACTTCCTTTTGCAGCTCAAGTCCTGTTAACAACAACCTTAAGGAATGACAGGTCTACCGTGTCGTAAACCACCTGGCACCTGGTCCCCAGAATGATCATTCCAAAGCCTAAATTGGAAGATCTCTCCACGCATAAGCTTCCCAATGCCTGCAGAATAACTCCCAATCAAAATGCTTGGCCTAGCAAACAAGGTTTGTCACCATCCAGCCCTGGAGCCACTCAGCCTTGTGTTGTGACCGTCACACACGCACATCCCACGCCCCACTGGCCTCTGTGGTCTTGCAGGCTCTCACCTGCACCTGCCTGCCTGGGGTGCAGGCCTTCCAGCACGCTCCCTTCTCTGCCTGGACAGCCTCCTCTACTCCCTCATCATCAGGATACCTTCTACTCATTGTTTGATGCATCATTTCCTTCAGGGTCCACCACGGCCCCTCCCATCCTGGTCTTCCTTTCCCTGCCTTCACCTGGTTCCGGGCATCACCCTGGTACCTAAGGGACTGTTTTGCCCACAGCTCTCTCTGCCCCGCCCCTGGGCCTGTCTCCTTCCCCTGCTGTACCCCCAGGGCGGAACGCTGTCAGGGGCACGTTGCAGGAGCCCCAATGTTTGCTGAATGAGTGAGGGTGAGTGACTCATGGGGAAATTTCACTGCTTCTGGTTAATACACAGAATAGGTAGGGGCAGTCTCGTGTTGAATATTTTGTTCCACTGACAATGAGAAGAGAGAGGGGGAAAAAAATCATTTACTAAAATAAAGGCGTCCTAGTTTCTCTTTCAAAAGTACCTCATCCATTTTAAGAGTCATTCTTTTCTGGTTTGTATTAATTTATTCATGGCTCTCGTTATAATCCAATTTTAAACGCATCTCTCCTAACCCAGCGGTCTGAGCTTGCTGTCTGTTTCTCTGGTCTCTCGCTCCCCGTGGATGGTGTGTGTTTTGTCGTTTGGAAGGAGGAGATCCTTATCTGGGGGAAACCACGAGGCCGAAGGATTGTCCTTCCAGAGTCTGTGGTTAGCTAATTTCTCGGCCTGGGGTTTCCCCGACAGTATACATTTGAACTCCAAACCTATGCCAGTCTAGTCGTACTGTGACAAATTCAGCAGGGCATTTTTGCTTCAAATTGGAAAGATACTTATCTTTGTTATCCTTGTTATCACCCAGATTTTCCCTCTCCCACCCCAAAGGTGGGGCTCTTTAAGGGTCTGTGTGTGGAGGCTGCAGGTCCGGCATTGTTCCTGTTTTTGGGGACCATAATCCCCTCCCCCGCCCCATGCAGACCAGCCTGGCCACTCTGGTGTCACACCCTCTTTTCCGACTCTTGAGGCCTGTCCCGGTGTTCTGCCATTTACCGGGGTGTTTGTTATATTTTACCTAGCGTTTCTAGATGACGATTCAGTGTGGGAAAGTTTTTAGATGATCTAGTCCAAAATATTGCCAAAAATAGAAACCCAGTAGGCTAATTTTTAGATCTTTCCCTCGGGTTTTTAAAAAGGTCACTTTGTTCTCCTCTCATTGTCCATATATTTACCACTTCTCTCCTATTCTCTGATCTTAAACATTTACCTTATAGAACAAAATGCCTTTTGCTAATACTTTCCTCATGTATAAACCACTCCCCCCACCACCACACACACACCTTGTATTTGTCTCTTCTTACTGTTTTCCCCCTCTCCTCTCCTAATTATTCTTTTATGTAATTTTCCAGTGAACAGGCACCAAATATAGCTAGTATTTGATCTATATGAAACCTGCTAATTTAACTGCTCTTCTCAAAAAAAAAAAAAATCTATACCAACCTTGCAGATGGGAAAAAAAATAAAAAACAACTTGAGGTCGGCAAAACTTCTCGCAATGTTTCCACATGTCCCATTGTCAAAACGCTGGCAAACTTGAAAACACTGCACGGCTGTTTTCAAAAACTCAGTGGGAGGAAGGCAGAGGAGGGCAGAGGGGGCATAAGTGGTGATGGAAGGAGTGGTGAACTTGGGTGGTGAACAAATGTCACAGTGTATGGATGACGTGCTGTGGCATTGTGCACCTGAATCCTGTGTGATTGTGTTAGCCGGTGTCACCCCAATACATTTAATAAAAAGGCAAAAAAAGGCCAAAAAAAAAAAAAAAAAAAAAAAAAGCTCAGTACTAGTATTCCAAGTCATATTTAAATTATTTTAGACCTAGACCAATTTACTGGGGACTGAGATCTAGGTACATATGCATATAAATATTTCTACTGCTGTGCCAGTACGTCGGGGTACTTACTGGGGAAGGTACTGGCAGCCCAGGCATGCTATGGCAGAGGGTGCAGTCTATACTGTGGTCCAATCCCCCTCATGGTTTCCTTGGAATTTCTCATCTACATAATAGCGAGGGAAAATGAGGTAAGTGTTGAACTGACGACTTTTGTCACTGCTCTAATCAAGGTTACACATTAACTAACTTATAAATAAATCACTCTCCATAACAGAAACATCAGCAACTAAAATGGTTTATAAGCATGAGCTTTTTCAGAAGAACTTTTTTAAAACTCTCCTTAGTTGTGTCAGCTTTGGTTAAAGCATATTCTACCTGGCTTTTCTTCTCAACCGCCACAAAGATTTTTTTCTTCAATCTATTTTATTGATTTCTTACAGAGAGGAAGGGAGAGGGAGAGAGAGTTAGAAACATCGATGAGAAACATCGATCAGCTGCCTCCTGCACACACCCCCACTGGGGATGTGCCCGCAACCAAGGTACATGCCTTTGACCAGAATCGAACCTGGGACCCTTCAGTCCACAGGCCGACGCTCTATCCTCTGAGCCAAACCGGTTAGGGCTCCACAAAGTTTTAAGAGTTTGTAAATCCCAATTTTAAAGATGGATAAAATCCATCTGAATCAGTTACCTATTGCTGCATCACAGGCCACACACCTCCAGGTAAGGGCTTTGTGCAGGGGGATGTGCCCCTCGGCCCAGCCTGCACCCTCTCCAATGGCACCATGGCTTTATTGGCTATCGAGGCTGGGGGTCAGGAGCAGCCGCAGGGCTCCGAGGGGCGGCGGGCCCCATCCCCCGGCTGGGGCTCAGGACCGTGTGAGCAGGTAGCTGCTCTCTGGCTGTCAGGGGTCCTCCTTTCTGGCCGTTGGCCGGGTTTGGAGTCACTTCTTTCAGCCTCTTTCTCCAGCGGGACAGCCTGGATTTCTGACATGGCAGTTGGTGGTCCCCCCCAGATTAACGTTAAAACTGGTAGTCTCAGCTTAGAAGTCCCAGAACGGAACAGCCACCACATCTATTGGTCAAAGCAAGTCAGAGCCCAGCCCAGATTTAGGAGAGAGGACAGAGACTTCACCTCTTGCTTTCCCCTAGGTGGCCACCTTTGCGGACAATCTGCCAGTGATCACTTTACCCAGATAAATAGCACTCATTCTATTTTTGCTACAAATCAGCAGATACCGGATTTTCTGGCGTATAAGACGACTTTTGAAACGGGGGGGGGGGGGGGGGGGGGGTCAACCGGGCTTTTTCAGTGGGCTGAATTCAGTTCTCAGCAGAGGGAACAGAGAAAAGAGGACGGATAGAAAGCACCTCACTTGGAAATCTAGGATGGCACTATAGGCTTTTTACTAGAACACAGTGTAGCTTCGGGTACAGAACATGTATAATTTGCATGCATAAAAAGCCTGCTTGGATTGGCCAGAGTCAGAGAGGCGGTCTATTAAAAAAAGAACTGGTGTTGCCTCGGAAGTGGGGGGTAGTCTTATACAGCGAATATAGGCCTAAACCTATGTTTTAACTGTAAAATTAGGGGGTCATCTTATACACCAGAAAATATGGTAAATGTATTAACTATAGGTCAGTACTCGTATTAGGTGGTTTATAGTACTTGCACTAAATACATGCAGGTACATCCCCAAGTATAAGTCTATTGAGGGCATTGTTTGAATGTTAGCATCTACAATTTCAAGAGAGAAGGTGCAATCTCACGTGATTGATATTAAAGTTACGTTAAATTCAGCTGGTCCTTAGCCTGTGAAATATCACCTCTAGTTCGTTAGCCCTCTGGGTCTTCTTCCTGGCAGTCACTTAGGACTGTGGGAAGGCACGAATAAATTACCTGCTTTTCTTATTCTGATAATGCCATATTGCAATTTTGGAATAATGGTCTAATCTCACTAATTATTTCTAAAGAAATAACACGATTTTGATTTTGCAAATCTTATCACACCGAGTTCTCCGCAGTCGGGTACACCAAGATCTTACCATTGAAAGCCTTGCTGGCGCTAAGCAGATGGATAATTTTGACACACGTATGTATGGAATGAAGTTCCGTGACTATCCAAACACGCCAACCCCTTCCATGGCATTTGGGATTATGCAATGGAAAATGTTTCCAGTGATGCCCTTTTATGTGTTAATTTTGCAAAATGTATTCTCAATTATAATTTCAAATCACCTGAGCAACAGAAGAACATTAGAAGTTGCATAAAAACCAAGGACTTATTTAAATTTAGCATTAAGGAAACATTTTAATTAGTTGGCACAAACTGAAGATAACCCGTATTCCACAAGCCAGTTCCAGTTGACACTTGCCAGAGTATGACATATTGAATATTTGTTTTTGTCTAATACCCCTTAGACTAAGAAAAAATTACAGCAGAGGGGGTAAAATAATCCACTCCCACAAAACTGAGGAAACTCTAATTAGACCCCTCTTAAGGAAGAAACGTGCTTTCGTGAAAAAAAATTTTAATGTGTACTTTACATGACCTTTAAGTTTCAAGACTTTTTCAAAACACAATTGTCCAATCTTCATATTAATGAAGATGCCAGATATTTTAATGTCCTGCTTACCTGCCAAGTCCCATCAGTTTGGACCAATATTTAATTTTAAGGGGCCTCCTTTTAAAAAAAAAAAAAATACACTTTCTCATATTTTGAAAGAGGTTTTTTGTTGTTGTTTTTTTAAAGTATATTTTGCCCATTTATGTCTTTGAAACATGTGGACTACCTTCAAGTTTAAAAATTCTCCTCCATATTGACTTGGGACAGCCTTGGCTCATCCATTTCAGGGCTCTCTCTTGCTTTACTTCTCAGCAGCGCATTTATTTAAAATATACATTTTAACAATCCCATCGTCACTGAAGCTGGGCCAAATGTTTTGAAAGAGAGAGTAGGGGGCCTGGCGGGCGAGATGGAATGTCTCTGAGGAGCAGCTTTGGTGTAGCATCTACTCTACAGCACAGAGTCGTGTAACGCTGCCCTATAACGCGATGGCGGGAACCTGCGTTTTCTTATTACTGTTTCTCCTCGAACTGAATCCTCAGTCTTTTGCCAAGACGAAGGTCCATTTCTCACTTCGCTACCTCTCCCTGAGGGCAGGCGGGCAGGCAGCCCCTTGTTTAGCAGGGGCTGTACAACAGGTACACGCTCCGTGTGTTTTTGTCTCTGCATTTTCAGCCTCACAGACCCAAAGGCAGTGGGACCGGTGCCTGGACTTACACCAGACAGAGCCCAGCAGAATGCGGCTACACTCCCATCACCTCCTTCCTAACACCCTTTTTCTTCTTTTTCAGTCATGATGACCCCACAGAGTCCAGCCCAGGGCAATAATGCACAGAGAATCAGGAAAGATACCAGAAGAAGAAATATTTTTTTTATTTTTTTTATTTTGCCAGCCTGGAGGGCCTGTTATTAGTGTGACAGAATAACGTAATTGAGAAATTAACTGGACTTGTTTTCTACTCTGGACTCATCACAAAGACTACGCCCACCCCCACCCCCACCCCCAAGCAATTAAGCCTCCCAGAGCCCTGAGGTGCTGGGCTTGCCTCCCTCAGGGGAGCTCAGGCGCCTGGAACTTTGGGGTTTGGAGCTGAATTATCAAAAGGCCAGGCCCTGGGGGGGAAGGAGGTGGAAGGGCTGTGTGAGCGGAGTGGCCCAGCTCCCTGGAGACCTGCCAGGAGGGAAGCAGAGCACAGCGAGGAGCAGGATGGTGGGTGAGAGCCGCATCGTATGGCGGTGCCCGGGCCTGACCCGCTGACACGTGCACACGAACTGCCTGGAGACCTGAAGTGCAATTTTGATTCAGAAGGTCTGGAGGGGGTCCAGAGACTCTGCGTTTCTAAGAAGCTCCCAAAGGCGCCAGTACTATCGGTCCTGGGAGTCGTAAGGGGTAAGGAGGAGAAGGGAGGACTTAAAGGAGGCCCCAGGAAGGCTAAGTTGGAACCACTGGAAGCAGTGGCAACAGTTCTGGTGGCAGAGTGGTACGCAGAGGCAAAGCACACTGTTACCACGAGCTGCCCATCGCCAAAGGGATCGTGTCAGTCTGCATTTGGAGCATCTATTCCAACAGCTACAGAAAGAACTGAGCACTAAAGCCCTTCTCCAAATTATCCGGCCTTTTCCCCCTCAGCCTCTTAGGATTCTTAAATGACCCCAGGGAAGGGGAGGAACCCAACTCCCCACAGATTGCATTTCCAGACTCCCGTGGCTTGAGAAAGGATCAGCGGAGGACCTGAGTCAAATATATTTAATATAGAAAAATTAAGAAATGTTCTTGTTTTTTCGCCCAAGTATCATGGAGCAAATTCATATGAGCTACCCTTTTCATCTCAAGCTTAAAGAGAATCGGATTCAGGAATCAATAAGTAACCATTTGTCAGTTTTTCTTTTTTTTAATATATTTTTACTAGAGGCCCAGTGCATGACATTCATGCACTGGGCGGGAGGGGGCTCCTTAGCCCGACCTGCGCCCTCTAGCAGTCCGAGATCCCCCGAGGGGTCTTTAGTGCTGATGCAGAGCTGGGAGAGGCTCCCGCCCTGACCAGAAATCAAACCGTGACCTCCTGGCTCATAGGTCGATGCTCAACCACTGAGCCAGGCCAGCCAGGCCATCAGTTTTTCAATCAACAAATGTTAGAGACTGATGAATGGATTTCCTTGAGCCCTCATATGGGGCATTTGGGAACTTCTGACAAGAAAAAGTACAATAGTTGAAGGACTCAAGTGCCCCAAAAGACATGAGGGCTTAAATAAACTCCTTATCAGCCAATGATTGTGCCATGGTCACCAAAGAAAATGGCCCTTCCCTTATACACACTCTCCAAATTGCTCTTTGAGATTTTTTTTCCTTCTTCAAGTCCCTGCTCTTTATTTAAATATGACTTCACCAGGATAGACATGTCCAGGGGAAAGACCCAGTTTGATTTTCTTCTGCCAGCAGCTTCCAAAGATAGCCTCGGACCCCTCCCCCCCTCATAAAAACAAGTCTTGGAGGGGGGGCCAATGTTAAAATATGTACACAGATAATAATTTAATAAAATTAAAACAAGTCGTAAGCTGAAACCGTTTTGGCTCAGTGGATAGAGCATCGGCCTGCAGACTGAAAGGCCCAGGGTTCGATTCCGATCAAGGGCATGTACCTTGGTTGTGGGCACACCCCCAGTTGGGGGTGTGCAGGAGGCAGCTGATCGATGTTTCTCTCTCATTGATGTTTCTAACTCTCTATCTCTCTCCCTTCCTCTCTGTAAAAAATCAGTAAAAATATTTTTTTATAAAAAGTCTTAAAAAGAAATGAAGGCAGTAGGTGCTGTGTCCAAAGCCCAGTTTGTTCCAACACTGATAGGAATGAACTCCAGGAGTCCCTTTTCCCGAGTCGATTTCAAGAGCAGATGCCTTTCCCTGGTCATTTTGTTTGTAACCTCTGACCCAGCCATCCCCACGATCTGATGTTTTATTAAAGCATTTCCAGCCGGGACCGGTTTAGCTCAATGGATAGAGCGTCGGCTTGGGGACTGAAGGGACCCGGGTTCGATTCCAGTCAAGGGCATGTACCTTGGTTGCGGGCATATCCCCGGTGGGGGGTGTGCAAGAGGCAACTGATCGATGACTCTCTCTCATCGATGTTTCTAACTCTCTATCTCTATCCCTTCCTCTCTGTACAAAATCAATAAAATATATTTAAAAAAAAAAAAAAAAAAAAAAAAAAAAAGCATTTCCAGATCTGCTGCTGATGATAGAGGAAAGTGTGTGCCTGTCACAAATCCATACGGAGAGACCAGCTTGATTTGCCCTCAATCCTCCAGGTCCAAAATCCAAACAGAAGGTAAGGAGGAATGGCCATGGATTTTGCCTGATCTTCTGTCCCTGAGAGACTAAAAGTGATCCTACGGTAGTTCTGTTGGGCCAACAGATTTTGTTGTTGTTGTTTTTAACTTGTTGACTTTCAAATATAGGAATTTCACCAAAAAATCCACATTCCTGTTTCTTTTGACAACTCAGAAGATCTGGCAACACTTGGTGGCCGCCTCCAATGCTGAATCTGGCGCAGTGGACATGTGTGGTCCCCTGGCCTCCCCTCTTCCACGTTCAGGAGAGACTCCTGTTCAGAAGGCCTGATGAGAGGCAGATGTCTTTCCCATCATTCACGCCGTCTACCAGGTCCTCCCCACCTGATGACCCAGGTCTGGCCGATTTGGCCCGTCTCCCAGGTTTTTAAATGGGGTGCTAATTTTAGGAAGAACCCAGTGCAGGAGAGAACTGGGGATTCTTTATGACAGTAGAAATGGTGTGAGATACACCCAGGTTCTAGGGACTGTAGGGGCAGTAGGATCCCAAGGTCAACAGCAGCAGCGGTTTCCTTCCTGGCTTGGTGCTGTGGAGTGACTTTGACCATGGTTTTAGTTCTATGGCCTGTCGCTGTCCCGTTTCCCAAGTCCTGTTCGCCAGCCTGCCGGCTGTTTGTGAGCTGTTCAATATTTCCTTGCTACAATCCTTAAATCTTTCATCTAGAAACTCTGCTTCTTGAGGCAGGGCACAGTTTCCACCACGCCCTCTTCCTTTATACCCTAACTTCCAACTACATATAGACATGTGAGCTTGTAACCCTGGTCTCCATCCCCCTTTCTATTCAAACCGGTAGAATGTTGGCATTGGGAGATGCTAAAAGTCACCTACATGCGGATCACAAAGTAATGAGAAAAGTTGACCAGAACTGCCCCCTTACATCAAGTCCCCTTAATCTCATTGGGCAGAACTGGGTCACCTTTCACCCTGTAAGCCAATCAGGGGATCTAGAGTTGCTGTGGTCGGCTTATAGTTCAACTTTGGCTGAATATTAGAATCCCCTAGAAAGCATTTTAAAACACCAATGCTGGCCAGTTCAGACGGCTCCACAGGGGAGTTTTACCAAGCATCAAAGAAGAACTAACACCTCCACTCCTCAAACTGTTTTAGAAAATTCAAGAGGAAGGAACACTTCCAAGCTCTTTTTATGAGGCCAGCATTATCCTAATTCCAAAACCAGATAAAGACAGTATAAAGAAGGAGAATTACAGGCCAATATCCCTGATGAACATAGATACTAAAATCCTCAACAAAATATTAGTAAATTGCATCCAGCAATATATTAAAAAGATCATACACCATGACCAAGTGGGATTTATTCCAGGGATGCCAGGCTGGTACAATATTCACAAATCAATAAACATGATACATCACATAAACAAGTTGAAAGACAAAAATCACATGATCATATCAATAAGATATAGAAAAAGTATTCAACAAAATCCAACACCCATTTTTTATAAAAACTCTCAGCAAAGTGGGAATAGAGGAATCATACCTCAAGATAATAAAAGCCTTATATGACAAACCTACAGCCAACATCATACTCAATGGGCAAAAGCTAAAACCATTTCCCCTAAGAACAGGAACAAGACAGGGATGCCCACTTTTACCACTCTTGTTTGATAAAGTACTGGAAGTGCTAGCCATAGGGATCAGACAAGAAGAAGAAATAAAAGGCATCCAAATTGGAAAAGAAGAAGTAAAACTGTCATTATTCGCAGATGATATCATACTGTACATAGAAAACCCTAAAGACTCCATCAAAAAAACTACTAGACTTAATAAATGAATTTGGCAGTGCAGCAGGATACAAAATTAACACCTAGAAATCTATGGCTTTTTTTATACACTAATAATGAACTCACAGAAAGATAAACAAAACAAAACAAAAATCCCATTTACCATTGTACACACACACACACAAAAAAAAATACCTAGGAATAAACTTAACTAAGGAGGTAAAATACTTGTACTTGGAAAACTACAGGACATCGAATAAAGAGATATAGGAAGACATAAACAAATGGAAGAGTATACCATGTACATGGATTGGTAGAATCAACATCATTAAAATGTCCATACTACCCAAAGCAATCTAAAGATTCAATGTAATCCCCATTAAGATACCAAGGGAATACTTCACAGATCTAGAACAAACTCTCCAAAAATTCATATAGAATTTTAAAAAGACCCTGAATAGCTAGAGCAATCCTGGGAAAGAACAAAGTTGGAGGGATCAAGCTGTATTACAAAGCCACTGTTCTCAAAATTACCTCGTACTGGCACAAGAACAGACATATAGCCAGTGGCCGGCAAACTGCTACTCGCAAGCCACATGCGGCTCTTTGGCCCCTTGAGTGTGGCTCGTCCACAAAATACCATGTGTGAGTGTGCACGTACAGTGTGATTGAAACTTCGTGGCCCATGCACAGCAGTTCATTTTCGGCTCTCAAAAGAAATTTCAATCATTGTACTGTTGATATTTGGCTCTGTTGACTAAGGAGTTTGCCCACCACTGATATAGACCAATGAAACCAGAGAACCCAGAAATCAACTGAAGCCATTATGCTCAATTAATATTTGACAAAGGAAGCAAGAGCATACAATAGAGTCAAGACAGTCTCTTCAATAAGTGGTGTTGAGAAAATTGGACAGATAGATGCAAAAAAAAGTGAAACTAGACCACCAACTTCCACCATACACAAAAATAAAATCAAAATGGATAAAGGACTTAAACATAAGACAGGAAACCATAATAATCTTAGAAGAACTCATATCAGACATATGCCAAAGCAAATATCTTTACCGATATATCTCCTAGGGCAATGGAAATGAAGGGAAAAAAATAAACAAATGTAATTACATCAAAATAAAAACCTCTGCACAGCAAAAGAAACCATCAACAAAACAACAAGAAAGTTCACTACATGGGAGAACACATTTGCCAATGTTATCTCCCATAAGGGTTTAATACCCAACATTTGTAGGGAACTCATACAACTTAACAAAAAGAAGATAAATAATCCAATCAAAAAATGGGCCAAGAAACTAAATAGACACTTTTCAAAAGAGATAATACAGAAGGCCAAGAGACATATGAAAACATGCTCAAAGTCACTGAGAGATACAAATCAAAACAACAATGCGGTACCATCTCACACCTGTCAGAATGGCTATCATCAACAAATCAACAAACAACAAGTGCTGGTGAGGATGCGGAGAAAAAGGAACCCTCGTGCACTGCTGGTGGGAATGCAGACTGGTGCAGCCACTGTGGAGAACAGTATGGAGTTTCCTCAAAAAACTGAAAATGGAACTCCCATTTGACCCAGTAATCCCACTTACACAAATATATCCCAAGAAATCAGAAACACCAATCAGAAAGGGTATATGCACCCCTAAGTTCATACGAGCACAATTTATAATAACAAAGATTTGGAAACAGCCTAAGTGCCCATCAGCAGATGAGTGGATTAAAAACAGTGGTACTTCTACACAATGGAATACTACGCTGCTATAAAAAAGAAGGCATTCTTACCATTTATAACAGCATGGATGGACCTGGAGAGCATTATGCTAAGTGAACTAAACCAGTCGGAGAAAGATAGATATCACATGATCTCATTCATTTGTGGAATACAATGAACAGAAACTGATGAACAAAAATAGAGCCAGAGGAAAAAAATATTTTAGAATATAATAGAAGTAATCCTGTTATTTGCAAATTTTTTATATTTTCTACAACTTTTGTGATATTATCAATATACTGTTAGTACAGTTTTGGTAATATTATTATACTTAAAATTTTTTCTTGAAATATTGATGTTTATTACATGTAATATTATTATATTAAAACCTTTTTTTAAATGAAAATAAAATACCCATGCTCAGTCCTACACACACACACACACACACACACACACGTGTATAATTCATCTGGCTGGATTTCTGGCATTGGAAATTTTTTAAAATATTTTATTGATTTTTTACAGAGAGGAAGAGAGAGGGACAGAGAGTTAGAAACATCGATGAGAAAGAATCATCGATCAGCTGCTTCCTGCACACCCCCTACTGGGGATGTACCCGCAACCAAGGTACATGCCCTTGACCGGAATCGAACCTGGGACCTTTCAGTCCGCAGGCTGACGCTCTATCTAGGGGTGTTGAACTCAATCAGAGAAGGGGCCAAAATCTAAAATCCAGCCTAAATCGAGGGCCAAATGGTTTACTGAACAGTCATAAACTGTCATTGTGATGGAAACGCAGTGGAGTGCAGTGATGACAGCGCGGTGCGGGCCACATTGCAAGGCCTGGCGGGACGGATTTGGCCCGCGGGCCTTGTGTTTGACACATGTGCTCTATACACTGAGCCAAACCAGCTTTGGCATCTGGCATTGGAATTTTTAAAATCCTCAGCTACTTTTAATGTGGCCCCTCTCTCTTGTCCAGCCCTCCACTCCTCCCATTTTATAGGTGCCAATACTGAGGTCCAAAGAGATACTAAACAACTTGCCCAAAGGCCTATACCTTCAAATAATTGCAAAAGCAGAAACAAACAAAACCACACACCCACGTGAATGACATTCAGTGGGACGCCTTCTTTTTCTCAGAACAGGCGTCTGAGTATCCATTCTTTTCTTAGAAAGTGGAGTGGTGGGGAGCTCAAGGGCGGAGACACAGCAGAGTGCGTGGCAGTGATTCCCAAATGTGATCACATCAGAACCCCCTGGGGGGCCTGTTACAACACAGCCGGCTGGGCCCCCTCGGAGGGTCAGGTTGCATGCGTGTGGGGTGGGGAGAAGAATAACATTCTAACAGGGCCCCAGGGGACAGCTGTGGTGCTGCTGGTCCAGGACCACACCAGCGTCGTGGTGAAGGCTCAGGCTAAAGAACCATGCTGCCTGGTGAGATCCGGTTCTGCCCTGACATCTCGTCGGAACGTGGGCAAGTCACTTAGCATTTGTGAAACGGGGCTGATATTCGTTTGGGCTTATCGTAACCATCAAATGAATATAATACACATACAGCATTTAGAACTGTGTCTGGCCGAAACCAGTTTGGCTCAGTGGATAGAGCTTCGGTCTGTGGACTAAAAGGTCCCAGGTTTGATTCTGGTCAAGGGCATGCACCTTGGTTGCAGGCACATCCCGGTGGGGGTTGTGCAGGAGGCAGCTGGTCGATGTTTCTCTCTCATCGATGTTTCTAGCTCTCAATCCCTCCCCTTTCCTCTCTGTGAAAAATCAATAAAATATATTTAAAAAAAAAAACAACTGTGTCTGGCCTATAGTAACTGCTTAATAAATATGAGCTATCACCACTCATTCGTTCATTCACTGAACAATTATTAATTAAGTGCTTCCTTTGAGCCTGGCTCTGTTCCTGGCACCGGAAGTACAGTGGTGAGTAAGCTCAGAGCCCAGCTTCCCAAGGAGCTTGCAATGCACGGTGGAGGCACACGATACCTTGCAAACACATCACATGTCACCCAGAAGAATGCTGCACAGCCAGCGTGCTGAACAGCAGGCGCACACAGAAATTCGTGAGAACTTGATCCAGTCTCGTTCGCATCTTCCAGTTCAAGGAAGTGGCGGCATCAAGTTTCTAATCACACAGGCCCCTTCGCAAGAGGGCTCCTGCCGTGGTGCCCGAATGAGCCCAGGCTATGGCACTTGGTCAAGGTTCTCCACAGCGATAGAACCAATAGAAAAATTATATATCTATATCTAATCTATATCTATATCTATCTAATCTATATCTATATCTATATCTATATCTATGCATATATATCCATGTGTCACTTATATTTATGCAGATTTAAAAATATATTTCTATATTCTACAATAAATATACATTATTTCTATATAGCATTATGTATTAATAACCTAGTTACATAAGAGATATTTTAAATATTTATATAGATGGTTATGTATATATTATAGAAATTGGCTCAGTGACTATGGAGGCCAGGAAGTCCCACACTGTGCTCTCTGGAAGCTGAAGACCTGGGGGAGCGGGAGGTATAACAGTCTGATTCCTAAGAGCATAGGTGTCCCAGGACAGAAGAAGATGGATGTCCCAGTTCAAAACAGAGGGCACATTCACCCGCCTCTGCCTTTCTGTGCGAGGCAGCCCCTCAACAGCTTAGAATGGTGCCCAGTCACGTGGGTTCGGAAGGTCTTCTTTACTCCGTCTGCCAGCGCCAATGCCAGTGTCTCCCAGAAACACCCTCGGAGACACATTTCATAAATAACACAAAAATTCACCCTCCCAGCACAGCCACACCAGCCAATACCTTCGGGTTTGTTTGAGAGGGGACATTCAAGACGATAGCAGGCAGACTGGAGAGAGGGCTAGGAGCAGAGAGAAGGTGTCCGCACCCTGGATGCTCCCTAGATGTCACTTCATGTAATCCTCAGAATCGCTGTGGGGCTGGCATTGTGGGAGGAGAGGAAGCCGAGTGGGGGACGTAGAAGGCTAATGACCTGAGCAATTCTATGAGAGCTGGCCCGGCAGCAAGCAGAGTGGGGGCCACTGTCACACCACCAGCCACGTCTGCCCCCTTCTTCTGAAGTCCCAGGCAGGGCGAGGGTGAAGCCAGAACTGCAGCCCTGTATTTTGCCCACCGTCCCTCTATCTGTTCCCCAAGCAAGTGACAGCGATGTAGCAAGATGCACGGAGCTGCGACAGCTGCTTCTGAGCCAGAACACTGTGACCCCAGGCCAGCCTCATACCCCAGATGGTCTTCCTCAACATGTAAAAAAAAAAAATAAAAGAAAAAAGAAAAACCTTTATTAAAGATGTAAAAGACACTGATTGCTGGGGAATACAGACCAGTAAGTCAGAAGAAAATAAAAGTGGGCCATAATCCTCTCACTTCAGGGGGGGTGGGGGGAAACAACTAAAATTTTGATAGCAATTCCCCTCTTACCTTCAGATCACAGGGAGCCTGTCCTCTGTGCCATTAGCTGCCCTTGGCAGTTGCACATGTTAACTACCTGGGAGTCCTTTGTTTGTGTGGTTTTCACTGGGACCTGTGTCTGGGGGGAGGGTGTCCATTTTGCTGGGTGAGGGGCATGGGTTTGGGGGCACGTTGAGGGTGTTTGTGTGGAGTTGCTTTTCTGTTCGCAGCGCTCACCTCACCGCTTTGGGGCCAATTGTTTTTCCAGGCTCTTTGCAGATGGCATCTGCAGTCTAGAGCTGGCGCATCGTCTGGGGATGTTTTTCCTCCGGGTTTTACAGCGCCGGCGGCCCTCTGGCCCTTTGAACGGCCAGCGTTCGGACGTCGGCGATGCCTGGCCTCGGCTTTGGCCGGGAGCCTGCGATGTGCAATGGCGCCTGGCAGTGGCAGGGGTGGCCTTGCCTCTCCCCGCCGCCCCTCTCCCCGGGCTCAGGGAGGTTCCCGGCGAGGCAGAGAGGGCAGCGCGCGGGAGGCTGAGGGCCCGCGCTTCGCGGTCACTAGGCAACAGGCGCCTTAGCAACAGAGAGGGGGCGGGACCTAGAGAGGAAGTCGGAAGCAACGACTAAGTCTCGCGAGAGCTGCTTTTGAGCGCGAACTCCAAGTGCGAGGGTCCCTGGAGTAGGTCTGGGCTGAGCTCGGTGCTGACCCCCGGGGACGCCGCGGCTCCAGCGGGTTGGACGCCTTCATCGCCCCGCCATGGAGACCTCAGCGCAGCCGCAGCCTGCGGCGTCCAAGATCCGGAACCTGCCCTGGTAGGAGAGGCCTGGCTGCCGGGGGAAAGGAGAGGCGGTGGGCGGGTAGGCATGGGGCCGGGGCCCCACGGGACTTCATCCCTGCGTCCCGGACCTTCGTCTCGACCTCCCCCAGCTCCCCAGTCTCCCTCTGTTCTTAGGGCTTTTCCAGGGCTTTCGCACCTGGATGACAGCACGGGGATTTGATCCCGCGTCTTGACATGGCATCGGCCACAGTGCCAAAATGTTCGACGCGATGACTGGTCAAATTCTACACTAAAATAATCATCACACCCTCTAGGTAACTCTTATTTAGGTGGCCTTCTGTCAGGTCAGCAGGAACCCGATTAGACGGTTGATCTTTACAAAGATCCTAGGAGGTAGGTATTCCTTATTCCAGTGTTACAGTTGGAGTAATACAGCCAAAAGGTTAAATGGTTTGCATTAGATCCAGAACTAGAAAATGGGTTTGGATTTGAACCCAAGTGTTCTGAATTCAGACTTGTATTCACAACTATGGCCTGATGATGTGTTAAAGACCACAGGGATTTGGCTCAATTGCAGCAAATTCCATGTTGTTCTTGTCTAATAATAACTTCAATTCGTTTTTATCGTTGTAAAAACATGTCACTTACCGTTTATGGCTGAATTCAGTGCCATTCAGTACATTTAGAATGTTGTGCAACCATCCCCTATCTAGTTCCAAAAATTTTCATCACCCAAGATGGAAACCACATACCCATTGGCAGTCAGTCACTCCTCACTTCTCCCTCTCTTAGCCCCTGACAAACTCTAATCTGCTTTCTCTCTCGATGAATTTGCCTTTTCTGGATATTTCATATAAATATGGTCAATATGTGGGCCTTTGTCTTAATTTACCATGTTTTCAAGGTTCATCCATGATGTAGTGTGTAACACCATTTCTTTTTATGGGTGAATATTATTCCATTGTTTGGATATACCATCATTATCTGTTTCTGCATATTGGGTGTGAGTTCATATTTGAGTTCGCCTTGAAATCATAGGTGCCCATCCAAGCTGAGGTTATAGGAAGACAGCTGGAAAGGTGAAAATTAGAGTTTATCAACCTCAGCATTATTGACATTTTGGGCCAGATTCTTGATTGGGGGGAAGAGGATGAGGATTGTCCTATGCATTAGAGCACATGTGTCAAACACAAGGCCCGCGGGCCAAATCCGTCCCGCCAGGCCTTGCAATGTGGCCCGCACCGCGCTGTCATCACTGCACTCCGCTGCGTTTCCATCACAATGACAGTTTATGACTGTTCAGTAAACCATTCGGCCCGCGATTTAGGCTGGATTTTAGATTTTGGCCCCTTCTCTGATTGAGTTCGACACCCCTACATTAGAGGATCTTTAGCAGCATTCCTGGGGCCCACCCACTAGATGCCAGTAGCAACCTCCACCCAGCTGTGACAATGAAAATGTCTTCAGGTATGGCCAGACGCGCCCTGGTTGAGAACCACCGGTCTGTATTCAAACATAGAGGATTTTGTTTCTCTTCCTTTTTTAGTTAGGATACGAAAGGATTCGAAAGGATTCTTTTGCACATAACAACCTGTTCTTGCATTTATGTGTGAAGTAATCCATGCTAAATTGTATTTCAGGGTTGAAAAATACCGGCCACAGACACTGGGCGATCTCATTTCTCATCAGGACATTTTGAGTACCAGTAAGCATCCACGTCATCCTAGTTTCTTGGTGGTGTTGTCTCTGCCGAGCAAACACTTGGAAGAGGCTCGCTGAGCTTTGTGGGAGGAAGAGACTCGCTGAGCTTTATGGGAGGTCGCTTTAAGCATGGGGTCCTTCGGGTCTTTTATTCCCGCCTCTGCCTCTGCTTTAAACATGAGGTGGCAGCACCTTCCACCCACCTCGAGGGCCCACAGTGAGTGCGGCTCTCAGAAACTGATGGAGTCTCTTTCTCCCCAACCCTCAGTTCAGAAGTTTATCAGTGAAGACAGACTGCCACACCTGCTTCTCTACGGTCCTCCGGGGACCGGAAAGACGTCCACCATCCTGGCCTGTGCCAAACAGCTGTACAGAGATAAAGAGTTTGGCTCCATGGTCTTGGAGGTAAACGGGGTTGTTCTTAGTTGAAAAAAGGACTCCAGTCTCTCTCGGTTCTGCTGCTTCTGTTTTAGTTCACAAGGAAGTTGTCCTGCTGGTTGGGAAAGCAGCAGGCATAGGATAGGTCAACTCACTTTTTTCTATAATTGACATTTTGGTCTGGATTGGCATTAGTGAGAAGGCAGTTGTGGGGCTCGGTTCCTTCCTTGTTATTGCCAGCTTGTACCACACACTCCGTGGTCACTCAGTTGCTGGCTGCCTCCGTGTGCCCCTCCATGTGCCCCTCCACATTGCTGCAATGGGTTCTTGTCCGGACAGCTGAACTGTACGGGCTACAAGCTCCCTTACCCTCTGGCTCCTGATTAGGCCTGGCCAATAGGGGTCCTGGCAGAAGTGGGGGAGGGGAGGAGAACATGCCTGGGAGCCACCATGGGCCGACAGCATCCCCCTCTACGGGGCACATCGCACTGCCTTCTTAGGTGGCATCACCATGACCTCACCAACCCCCTAAGACTTGGGGGGGAATGGGCCCCAGCAGTCCCTGGCCTGCTGCGTAGCCCTGAGGTTTCCCCACACCCACCAATAATACCTCTTACAACATGTCTTCATGTGATTCTCTTCAAAGCACTGAACTTGAGGAAGCCACCTCTTCACTGCTGGACTTGACTAATACACTTAGATTACAACATTCTAAGCATTGTTGATTGCCAGAAAAACATTTAGTTTTTTTTGTTCGAGATCTTAGGACCTCGCGGCCACACCTGTTCTCACCTCAGTGTGTTAAGACACTTGGTAACTTCTGGGTTGCTCCAGGTTGTGGTAGCTAACGTTAGCACCATCCTGCTCGGGTCAGAGGTCACTGAGACCAGGCCACTTAGCTATTCCTCCAGAGTTTGCCACGGATTGTCCTCAGAGGGGAGAGGAAAGTCAGTCTTTTGCCTTTCAGACTGAAAGATTAATCTAGTGAGCTTAGGAGTTTTAATACAAACGGGACCTTGTTTTTTGAATAGTGATTATCTCTTAGCTGTCATTATACTTGGAGACCTAGCTTGCTGAGCTAGATTGATGAAAAGGTACCTTAATTCATAAGTCATCCACCAAATAAATGTTTTTTTATTTATTCTGGCTTCTCTCTTCCACACTTAGCTGAATGCTTCAGACGACAGAGGAATAGACATCGTTCGGGGACCAATCCTGAGCTTTGCTAGCACAAGGACAATATTTAAGTAAGAAATATTTGCATAATTTCTCTCCCCCGAGATTTTGATCAGTGAGATTATACAGCTGATTTTTTTTTTTTTTTTTTTTTAGCTTCCTCTTGCCAGTTTATAGAAGTAGGGGGAAATGACTGTCAAAAATAGCCATGAAAAGGAGATAAAGTACAGGGGTGGTGGTAAAAAAAAAAAAAAAAAAAAAAAAGAAAAGAAAAAAAGTTAAAATGCAAATATTGAAATAAAATGTTATCTAAGTCTGTATTAGCAAGTTCTTGGGGGAAGCATTAAGTTCATTTTATTAGTTAACTGAGGACCTATTCTATTCCACTTTTAGCCTGCATGAGCTAGTTTGAATTTAGACAAAAATGATCTGAGATCAGGATGATGGCTAAAATGAAAAAGATAAAAAGACAGGCATGAGTGAAGGAGGCAGGGGAAGCACTAGAGTGATGGGATACTGTGCGAAAGAAAGGTGAAGGTGCCGGAAGTGGTAACACACACAGACGATGGGCCTCAGTTCCTTTAAGAGCTGAGGGAGCGATGGGGCGTTTCCTCTGGGACCTCGGTGTCGGCTGCGGGAGGGAGCGTTCTGGGAGAAATGGCCGGAAACTCGGCCTGATGGCACACAGTGACTGAAGCGGAAGGGAGAGTGCAGTCTCTACCTGGTGCCATTTGTCTTCCCAGGAAAGGCTTCAAGCTGGTGATCCTGGATGAGGCGGATGCTATGACTCAGGACGCCCAGAACGCCCTGCGGAGAGGTGAGAGGGGCCAAGTCCGGCGTGTTGGCTGCTGAGCACATCCGGAGAATTGGGAGCCTCGGGCATAAGATATGGCGTGGGTCTTTGCCATTTTCCTTCCTTTCTGGCCCAGAGAAATCTCTGCATACCTTTCTCCATGTGTCCCACCTGACGATCTAGCCCACATGTGTCAAACACAAGGCCCGCGGGCCAAATCCGTCCCGCCAGGCCTTGCAATGTGGCCCGCACCACGCTGTCATCACTGCACTCCGCTGCGTTTCCATCACAATGACAGTTTATGACTGTTCAGTAAACCATTCGGCCCGCGATTTAGGCTGGATTTTAGATTTTGGCCCCTTCTCTGATTGAGTTCGACACCCCTAATCTAGCCAAATCTCTCCATGTCGGAGGTTTCCCCTTTCCACAGCTTTAAGACACAGGCCCTGTTGGGATTCGTGGGGTCTCATGCTCCTTTTCAGCTGGCTTCAATTTAAGGATTGGGGATTTTGTATCATTTGATGGAAAGTCTTTCATCCCTAAATTGCTGGATGGGCATTCTGTTGTTGGTACCCTTAGATACAAAATAGCCAGGAAAATTCCAGAAATTTCATCACTCAGAAAGCTGACATTACTTTGCTCCTTGCCAATAAATGAATTGGCAGAGAAGGGAGAGTGTCCTGTGGGTTGTCTGTCTGAAGGGGCCTAGGGCAGCTCGTTTCTGTGAAAGGACACTGGTCCTCTCACTGAGATCCAGAGGTGCTCAGCTCAGAGGAAAGGCTGACCGTTAGGCGTTCGGCGGGGAGGAGAGGCTGGGGAGGGAGAGAAAGGCAGGTGATCTGGTCCCGGAGCATTGGCATCTAGTTCTCTCTGGCATCTAGTTCTGCAGAGTGACTGTCCGTCTGGGCAGATCCCTGTGCAGCAGCATTGGGTACCTCCCCAGAGAAGCTGGTGCCATAAGCATCTCAGAATTCGGGTTCTTCTCTCGTCAGTGCTCTCAGGCTTTGAGACCCGGTCCACCGGAAAGTGCAAAAAGCCACCACCTCCCCGCCTAGTAGAAGGTGGAGCATCGGCCTGCCAAATGGAGTTGTATTCCAAGGGCAGGAACACCGGCTTTCCTGTCTTAATGGGATGGGATGGTGAGAGCACAGGAATCATGGTGCATCTTAAAAAAAAAAAAGAAGCGTTTTGTAAAGCCTGTGGGGTGACGTGTCGGTCAGATTTTGGAAAGAGAGTGGGTGATTTTCAGTCCTGACCATCCGTGACACCCTCTTGTTCCTGCAGCATCCTCCTTTGTTTGCATTCTTGAATTCTTGTCCCATTCCTGTTTGCTGCACCATTCCTGAGACATTCCGTATTTCTGGGTTCTCTTCCTTTGCCAGTGATCGAGAAGTTTACTGAAAACACCAGATTTTGCCTCATCTGTAACTATCTGTCCAAGATCATCCCCGCTCTGCAGTCGCGGTGTACAAGGTTCCGATTCGGTCCCCTGACCCCTGAGCTCATGGTCCCACGCCTGGAGCACGTCATAGAAGAGGAGAAGTAAGTATATGGTGGATCAGGAAAGGAGGGGGTCTCGGGAACGGAGTGTGGGGTAAGGTGGTGTTTGTAACGGCTTCGCCGAGTCTGGGTCTGTTGGCAGCATGTCCGGGACATTGTTCATGAAAGTCATTTGGTTCTTCTCCCGACTCCATCCTCCTCCCTGGAAGCGGTCCCAGTTTCCTCCTCCTCCTTTGTCATTGGAAACCGCACGCTGCCAAGTCGCTTCTGCCAAGATGCCTTCGCCTTGTCTGACTGGAAGGGAAGGTCCTGGGATAATTCATTCTGTGTAATCAGATGCCGAGCGAGAAACCAAGCTGAGTGCTGCTTATGTGAAAGGTGCTTTGACTCTGCGATCACACCTCTCCGTGCTCTTCCCTCCCCCGGAAGCACGGTCACAGCCAGCTATTTACACAGCGGAGCCTGGCCCTCCGTTAGGGTCACTCTGGACTGGGAGTGGGCCGTGACTACTGACGTGAAGCCGTCGCCCCGAAATACCAGAGTGAATTCTAGATCCTACAGATCAGGAGGGTAGCGAACTCCGTCCTCCCCTTTTCTTCTTTCGTTGTTTCCAAATCTCAATCGTTCCAGGCTATCTCGTTCCTTGGGGAAGGCCTGGGCTCTCGGGGGCCTCAGCTCTGCCTGTTTCCTTTCAGAGTGGATGTAAGTGAAGATGGAATGAAAGCGCTTATAACTCTCTCCAGCGGAGATATGCGGCGGGCTCTGAACATTTTGCAGGTACGGTGCTCCTCGTAGCAAATCTCAAGTTGTGGCTTCGGAATCTTTTTTCAAGAAATACATAAGCAATAGTACAAGCCAATCTGTAAATTCAGAAATCTAGAGCTGGGAAGACCTTGACCTCCTAATGTGTTTTGATTAATTGGAAGAGTAATTTGTTGCAAACGAGGGAAAGATGGGTTAGGATTCTGCAGCTGCAGCACCCTCCCTGGGCCGCCTTTACTGGGGTGAGCAGGATTCCAGCTCCTGTGCCGTGTGGTACTGCTGCCCACCTGCATGCTGCCTCAGCTGTTTCCTCCCCACCTCCCTGCAACATGGCGGCGGCTGTGGCAGCCACCCCGATCCTCGCCCTGATCCTCTCACTTCCTCTCCCCTCCCCTCCCTGTCTGCGCAGAGCACCAGCATGGCCTTTGGGAAGGTGACCGAGGAGACTGTCTACACCTGCACAGGGCACCCGCTCAAGTCAGACATCGCCAACATCCTGGACTGGATGTTGAATCAGGACTTCACCACGGCCTACAGAAGTATCCTTTCTCACGTCCTGCCAACAGCTTTCAGTTCCCAAGGCCTGAACTTTGACCCCAGGAGCTACAGCCAGCACCTCCCCCCTCTGGCAAGACAGTTAGCCATGTGGGAGACTGCTCAGCTTGTAAGATGTAGGAGTGAGACGGCGTGGGTGGAGTGGATACGTGTCTAATGCCCCGAGTTCTTCCTGAAGGACTCTGACCTGGGTACCCGGGAGCCACCTGACCCCCAGATGGAGATGCAGCTGGACCATGGTGGGAACTGCAGTCCTTTTCAAGGGGTCGGTTCATCTTGTCTTGCTGTGAAAGGAAAAGCTGGGTGCAGTGACATGAAGCCACCGGGGGAGAGCATTTGGTTCTGTTCTCTCCTAGACAGCTGCCACCACTGCGTCTTTGAGAAAGCCTTATTGAAGAGGGAAATGAGAAAAGAATTGGGGTTCATGTGCAGTTTCACATCGAAACTACTGAGATTAACTCTACTTTCTAAAGTCGCTCACGAGGGTGTGGATTCAAAATTATCCGCAGCACATTTGTTCTGGAACTTTCCCCTTTGCCTTAACTGCTCCTCTCTAGATATCATGGAGCTGAAGACTCTGAAGGGGCTGGCGTTACATGACATCCTGACGGAGATACACTTGTTTGTGCACAGAGGTAACTCACATTCTCCAGTTGGAAGCCGTCAGAAGGAGCGTGCTCTGTGGTTAAGGGTGATTAGAGAAGGAAGCAGAAACAGGAATGAATTATAAACTGAACCCCTCATCTTTAGTTTTGTCTTGTTGCTTAGAATTTCATTCTGAAAACACTCTGAACCGCTAGAGCTGCTGGGGAGAGTGGACACTCCTGACGGCTAAAACTTAATTTCCTCCCGGGGTTTGTGTTGTGCAGCAGCAAAGAGTATGTTTTAATTCACATTTCAAAAGAAACATTTTTCCCAAAAGGAGAGGGAGAAGGAAGATCTATTTTCACATAAACCAAAACAGTCTTAATTAAACAATCTTAAGTTCCACACGAGGTTGTAGCTTCTATACAGACTTGGTTCTCCGCACGGAATCGCCCCAAGCCAAGCAGTTGGCCTCTGGGGAGAACCAGGTGATGGGCTGGGCAGCCTTTTGGATGAGCTTTTTCCTCTACAACAGCCAGCTGCACTGCCGGCTGCATCCATGAGTGTTGCTTCTCCGGTGCCTTTACAGGCCTTTCTGGCTGGCTGGCATGTTAGCTTCTGCCCAAGAACGTGGTTGGCTCAAGCCCAGCTTTGCACTTTGAAAACTGAGCATAAATTGACTTTAAAAAAATCAATAGTTTGTTTTTAAAATTGGGAGAGGAAGTGAGACCAGCTTTTACCTTAACTTATAGATCCACCCATTTGCTAAAAGAGCCATGTTAGTTACTCCTCCCTGTCCTGATCACTCTGGAATCCGGCGGGGTGGGGCAGGTAGGGGCTAAGGGTGAAGAAATGGAGGGGATGAAAACTTGTGAGGTGAGGCAGAAAGGAAGGTGTTATCCACCTGATCTTTAAACAAGCACTTGTCTTCTACGGAATGACAGGCTCATTCATTAGATTGTGTTTTTTCCCCCAGTTGACTTTCCATCTTCAGTTCGAATACACTTATTGACCAAAATGGCAGACATTGAGTGAGTATTTACTTCCCAATTTTAATTCTCTTCCTACTTTTTCCCCTGTTGTGATTTGTTTCTATTAGCTTGGTTCCAAATGTTTTGTCTAAATCATTCCTGTACAAGTATGACCCAGTTTTTGGTGGGATTATTGAATGAAAGATGGGGAAGAATGTGAGATGCTCATTCTCAGAACATGAGTACACACAAGGACAGGTATGACTCAGTCACATACTTGAGATAAAGACCTCAGAGGCTGGTCTGCATTGGCTCTGCTAATGCTTTTGTTATTTGGGAGCCTGCTCCATGCAGACCTCCAGCTGTGAAGCCTTCTGCGTACACAGCATCCTGGCAGGGAGTAAGCAAATTCCATTTTCCACTTTGCCTTGTCCAGTGAGCAGTTATTAGCCCCCAGTGAAGCTGGCCGCTGTCATTTAAATAGACAAAAGCGTTGGTTTCACCATCAGACTGTTAGCGTAGGCCAACTCTCATCTGCCCTCATTGGCTTGTGAATGCACAAATTAGGTGACTTATCAGTACTTGTGAATATGATCTTGCTTTCAATGGCTTAATCACTTAAAAGGTGACAGGATGAGACCTCGCCGGTTTGGCTCAGTGGATAGAGTATTGGCCTGCAGACTAAAGGGTCCCAGGTTCAATTCCAGCCAAGGGCACATGTCTGGGTTGTGGGCTCAATCACCCCCAGTAGGGGACGTGCAGGAGGCAGCCAATCAACGATTCTCTCTCATCATTGATGTTTCTATCTCTCCTTTCCTCTCTGAAATCAGTATGTATATATTTAAAAAGATAAAAGGTGGCAAGGTGAAATAGCAGTGTCCTGCTTGCTGACCACACCCCAGAACCAAAGGCGTGTCAGCCACACTACCCAGTGAATTAAGAGGAAGGAAATCTTCATTATAACTCCTCAGTGCATTTTGTAGGTGAAGAAATAACCCTTAACCACATGAACTCTGCATATCTTTAGAGAGCTAGAACAAAGTGAGGTTCAGAACACTGCTTACCATTTTTTAGATTTAATTTTTCCTTCCAATTGGTGAGGGAAAATGATGGTGTTGAGGTCACATCCAGGGCTGCCGTCCAGGATGAATCCTCATTGCCTCCTCTCCACCTTCAGATGCTCTGTCTTCGATCTTTTTTCTTGTCAGAGGGCTGCTCTGTGGTATTCTCTGCGCTCACCTTTTGGTTTCCTTTAGGTACAGACTGTCTGTGGGCACCAACGAGAAGATCCAGCTGAGCTCCCTCATTGCGGCTTTTCAGGTCACCAGAGACCTGATTGTCTCCGAGGCCTAGGCGCTGAGGACCGTGTGCTGGTCTCAGGCCCAGCAGCAACTAGAGAACAGGGGCCTTGGTTACAGGAGGAACTGCTGCCTGCGTCAGGGGATGAAGGCAGTCACCCAAGACAACTGTAAGGCTTTCCCCTCTAGCTGCTTGCGTGACAGGAAGCTAGCCTACTCCCGGTCACTTTGGACTATAAGGCTTTCAGATCCAACATGGCCCATGTGTCTTTCAACTCAAGATAAAAACAGAACATCTCCAAAATCACGTACAGTCTGTGACACTGTCTCTACTTCATGAGCAGATGTGAACAGATTTCTGTTACACTCATAAAATGGACTCGATTCTTTTCCTTTCAAAACTGGTCTTTTTATTTCTCCTCTTGAAGCAGAGGACTTACTAGCAGGTTCCTAATTGTGGGTGGACAGGAGAGAAAACTTTTCATTTTTATGCCATCAGGGGCCAGAAGTTGTATAATACTCGCGTACTTACTGCAGGGGGCGGGGGAAGAGGAGGGACCACAAGATTGAGCCTGACTACCCCTGCCACCGGGGGAAGGACAGGCCTGGGTGCACGGGTGGCCGCTCACTACAGCAGTCAGTGCTGCACTCATCACTCGTCAGATTAAAATAAAGCAGCTTACTTGTTGGTTGTGTTACAGTGACTTCTTTCCTTAGTTACAAAGACACTGACTTATTCAACTTGTATCTGTGTGAACTTTCACCTGATACCACAGCTTCGGAGGCTGTTCTTTAAAAGGGAGGAGTCGGTTTTCCCATCACTCCGTGGGACTCGCTCCCCGAGGATGCCAGCAGTGTTGGAAGCGAATGGCTACATGGGGCCTCAAGGAAGCCACTGAGCCTCCCAGACCACACTATTCGCAATTTTGCAAGATAACCTCAAAATTAAAAACTTGCCCAGGCCATTCCCAGCAGTCCTGTTGCACTCACTTGTCTTAAAGGGGACTTTTTTCCCTAATGGAAGAAATGAAACAGACAGCCAAAGCTTTTAACTCTTTCCTTCCATGAGTCTCTCATCTTGAAATGTTTTCTTCAGCAACCAAGGTGGTAGAGGAGAGATTTATCTCCTTTTTCGACACATTTCATATTACCCTGGCCTCCATAACGCACTTTGTAAGAAAGCCAAAGGATAAAATGTTGCATTTCTTTCAAAATTATTTAAAATATATTAAATTTTCCAAAGGCAGATTATGTTTGAAGGAGGTGTCCTGACTAGATAGCTACATCGCTGGAGGAGGATAGACCTTAAGGAGCTGTGTGTGTGGAGGGGTAGAGCTGAAACTGGCTCACAAGTCCAATAAAGAGAAGCAGCAGTTAGACCTCGTACATAAGGATGCGGCTGAAGTGATGACATCACCAGTGCTTCACACAATTAAGGAGACATCTTCACAACTGTTCGACTTCAGTACTATGGTTTTTAGATATCAAGAAAAACACAATTGTACCTTAACATCTGTTCAGAAAATACAAATAAATATGCTAATGAAAGGCAAACAACCAACAGCTCAGCCATCATAACAGTCATGCAGTTTAGGAGTAAATCCCATGTAACCAGGCATATAAGTTTGTCGTCTGCACATGCACACCATTGTTTAAAAAACGAAAAAGCCAATTCTAGTGTGTTAGTCAGGAGCATAGCCTGAGTCACCTGTAATTTGGTTAATACCTCACACCAGAGCCTGCTCCATGAAAACTTTGCCCGCTGCTCAGAGAGAAGCTAGAGGAAGGAGAGACTCGCCAACATCGACTCTGACACACGCGGAGAGAAGCTGAAGCAGCCTGGCGAGGCAGGAGCCACACCTCCCAGCACAGGGGCTGAAACCCCTCGGCCACTACAGCGGCTCGCGAGGCCTAGAACTCTTGTTACCAAAACGCCATTATCTGCACTTTGAATCAAACTACCAGAGAGAATTCTAGACTGTTGTTTCTCAGCGGGCTGGAGACTTCAGAGAAGGCTCTGGCCACGGCAGTGGAGTCCCTCCTCTATGACCGGCGGTCACTTGTCATGGGGAGAAGAGCCACTGGAATCTGGTTTTGCTACATTCTGTTCACAATCCCCAAGAGAAACTGTCCATCCAAGACCAGGCGTTTGGCCCATAATCCCAGCTGCTCCTCCGCCAGGGAGCTGTATCTGCCACAGAGAGAACACGCGAGACTAGGCGTGTTTGTGGCGTTGCTTACAAAGTCCTGTATGTGAGGAACTCTTTCATTTTCTTGGGGATTGGCAGTGCCAGCACTTGGTAGGTGGTGAGGAAACTCCGGAGGGCTTTCCGGCATAAGTGCTTCAGTGACGACAGGACCCGAGGAGCTGTCCAGAACTGGACGTGGCCGTCCCTTGTCCTAAAACAAAACAGAAGCCATGCATTCAGACAGGTTTGGAAATACCTGTTTCCACTGTGCCGGATGCTAATGTTTCTACTCTGACTGCACTAGCAGGAGCCTCCCGAGAGTGAAACGGAACCCTGGCTTCTGAAATGGATGTAAAAGCTGTGCTGCTGAATAATTAAGGCTGCTACCACCTACGAGGATTATAAGAACTCCAGACACCTCTGCCACCCAAGTGCTCTCTCTGCCAGCACAGCCTTGCTCAGTCATCCTGTGAGTTCAACAGAAGGATGGACGCCACCTACTGAATTACAGATGGTCCCTGAAAGCTGGTCTCTGCCGGGAAGGATTTCCATGTAAATTCTGCATCATGCGTTGTCATGAATTGTAACTATAATTACACTGAGATTAAGTATATATTAACAAATGATAACCTATATTGGCAGAATAGGTTATTCGAGTTTCATGTAATCTTGAATTTCCTTAAAGCCTTCCTCGCAGGCAGGAAAATTCTAAATGCTTTCTTTCCGTAAAAAGCTGCATGGTATACTCAGCAGAAACTGCTGCCCACCGCTGGCAGATACGTACCCGGTGGCAATGACTCCACCGTGTGGAAAGAATGTGCAGCAAAGACCATTGGTCATAGGAGCAAATGCAATTGGAGTTTTCAGTTCCAGGGCCCAGATCCTGAGGAGCCTGGATGAGAAGGAAAAGCACGTTTGCACGTTAGCAAACCGGGGCCAGACGCCTGGGAAACGCTGCAATGACGCGCGAGAGAGCCCCTTGTTACCTGTCATCCGCCACAGTGGCCAGGTACAAGCCCTCTGGCGAGAAGCACACAGACCTCAGGGAGCTGATGTGGACGTCACTGTCATCCATGGGGGGCTCGAGCTGGGTGTGGCTGAGGAGAAAGAAACGGGACAGTGAGGGCTGATGGCCACCCCTCACCCTTCACCTTCATCCCCAGCAGGAGGCCAAACTACCTGGCTATGAAAAGGCTCAGGACGCATCTTGTGCCCCATATGGAAAACCTTGGGACTTGCGGACTAGAAAAGAAGACTGGAGAAAAGTGCATTTACTAAGGCTCCGAGTGGCTGCAGAGGGGGCTGAAAAGCTGTGCCAGTTTCCTTATGCAAAGTAGGTCAGCCCTCACTTGAATGCCACGGACACACCGAAAGTCTTTTTTAGGCTAAGATACATGATAATTATAGGCCTACCTATTATTCGCTTCATAAAACAACAGAGATAAAGGAGAAAAATAGACCAAATTTGTGAGAACATGAAAATTCATAATGGAAATAGCAGTTTCGATAAAAGGACCGTTCTGAACTTGTTACTACAGTTATTAGTAAATGGAAAAAAGAGAGTCACTTTGAGGTTTCTTAATGCTGAATCCAAAGTAGAGTCTCACTTAGCAGGAGAGCTGAAGGCACTTGGGTCTAATTTCAGAACTTAACTGACAAGAAAGCACTACTGTACACCAGCCTTAGAACAAGCACTGAATCCGTGTCTTTTACCCAGGATGCCCCTCCCGTGCCCCAACTCTAAAAGGGACTTGTCTCATCCAGCAAACTTCTCATCAGTCACCCCACAAGGAAGCCGTAAGCAGGGGTCCGGGTCCTTACTGGAGTGACCTCAGCCGCTCGCCAGTGTAAGGGTCCCACATGATCACGTTGGTGTCGTAAGAAGCCGTGACAAGCAAGGCAGAGTCCGGGGAGAAGTCACAAGAGACAACACTGCTTTGGTGGCCCTCTAGCTTCCGGATTAACGTGTAGGACCGCATGCTCCAGAGGAAGACCTGTGGAAAGCGACAGGGGCCTGGTTAGGGGCGGAAACACAGTATGAGAATGTGAGCAGTGCCCACGTCGGGCCTCATGGCTTAGGAAGACCCGTTCCCCACCCGTTTCTCTAGCTCTTCCAGAATGTGTCACAGAGGCTTACATAAAGTGATAGCTCCGCTTCTCACTGTGCCTAGCCAACGGACATGCTGGAGGAGTGAGCCTTAAGGAGAGCAAACCGGGCCACCTCAGGGAGACTGCCAGCAACGGGTCAGGAGAAGCGTCCCAGTTCCGCTCCTGAGCGCTGTCTGCAAACACGCAGCCCGTGTGGAGGGAGACCTCAGCCCCATGCCAGCTGTCCTTGCGTTTACTGCCAAAGCGGGGCCAGAGTGAACTCCAGGCCTGCCCACACGTGCAGCTGCCGCACCGTTTCACACCCTCTGTGCTCACAGGACCCTGGAAACCGGCCCCCACCACTGCACATCCGACACAGCTCATCACTTTACACCTTCCCGACTGTCATTATAAATAGGGTTTTATTTTCCTTCCTTTAAGAAAACTCGCACTTTCACATAGTTCCAGACCTCGAATGAATGATTAACCACCTGGGCCGCACCAAATAGTGAATTCTTAACTTCCCCGAGTCAACCGCAGCAAACCGCTCCATGCAAAACTGTCCCAAAGTTTTCCTGAGTTTCTAATGCTTCTTTAAAATAACAGGCAGGATGGCAGGGCGAAGTTCAGTAAGTAGCTGTACATTTTATAATCTGGAGTGAAAATCCTAATTAGGTCGCTATAAACTACATGGTTCAAAGGAAATCTGGGCCCATACATGGGTTGCAACTTTTAAAATCATAGACTCTCTGAGGGGAAAAGAAACTTAAAAAGCACCCCCTTTCCATTTGTAAGGACAAACAGGCCTCCAATGAAGGTGGCGATCTACATAAACTTACCTCCTCTTCTGGCTCATGTCGAAGTGCAAATGGAAAGGGCGGTATGCAGGAGGCAGGGTTTGAGACGCCGTCTCACACACAAGGTGGCTACACACCCCCAGGTCCTGCTGAACTAACACAACAGAGGAAATGGCACCCGATGTGTGAGACTTACCGACTTTTCTCCAGCCGCAGAGCAGAGCATGCTGCAGTCCGGGGAGATGGAGCAGCAGTACACCCACTGCAGATGGCCCGACAACACCTGAATCTGCTTACCTGGCGGACAGAGGGCAGACAGTGAGCTTCTCACACCACGAGCAGGAAGACTGAGGAAGGGCGTGATGGGCCACCCACCCCGCTATCAACTGAGTGCCACCGCCCACTTTTTAATGCAGAGAAAGAAGTATGACAAAACCTGTCATTTAAATATGAAATCTATTCATATAATATTCTAACACCCAAAGGAAATCACTTCCCCTGTTACACCAAACTCCACGGGATCATCAGGATAAACGGTGTAGATAGATCAGGTCCGATAGATCCCTTTGATAGCGAAGCACATTCTTTTCCAGTCCCCCACCACCTCTATTATACTTGGAAGCATCCTTCCAAATCTGAGTGCATCTTCACTTCTCTCTGTGATGGTTTCCCCTCCTCACAAGGTTCCCACTCCACATCCTCCCCCTTCCCTGAAGGAGCACCCTCCCCCCTGCTCTGGAGTGAGACAAAAGTGGGCTTGCACCTGGCTCCACTGTGCACTTAGCACACAATCCTGAACTTCTCACGTAATCTCTCCAGGTTTCAGTTTTTGAAAAAACAAAACAAAATGTTCATCCATAGGGAAATGACTGAATAAAGAGTGTAACAGGAGCCCAAACCGGTTTGGCTCAGTGGATAGAGCGTAGGCATTCGAACTCAAGGGTCACAGGTTCAATTCCGGTCAAGGGCATGCACCTTGATTGCCGGCACATCCCCAGTAGGGCGTGTGCAGGAGGCAGCTGATCAACATTTCTCTCTCATCAATGTTTCTAACTCTCTACTATCCCTCTCTCTTTCTCTCTGTAAAAAATAAATAAAATATATTAATAAAAATTTTTAAAAAAGGAGTGTAACAGGTAGATCCACCTTATTAATTCCTATTAAATTAAGAATCTAGATTTCCCATGAAGTATCTTTAATGAAAAAACAAGATTCAGAAAAAAATGTGAAGACTACGATTTCATTCTTGTGAAACATAATGATTCCAAAACCCATAAATGTAAGAGTGTGATTGTCCGAATAGGATCATACAAGTGTAAGCAAAACATGGAAAGAAATATGGAAGACTCTTAGCATGGGTTACACAAGATTACAGGGGGATTATGGAGGAATTCAACAGATAGGACAATTAGAAAGATGGCAAGGCTGGCATGGGCAGGAATCAAGCTAAAATAAAAAAAAAAACTTAAACAATTTTTTTTTGTTGTTGTTAATCCTCACCTGAGGATATTTTTTCCATTGCTTTTCAGAGAGAGTGGAAGGGAAAGAGGATAGGGGGGAAGAGAGAAACATTGATGTTGAGAGAGTCACATGGACTGGTTTCCTCCCATGTGTCCCGACTCCTAATCAGGGGCAGGGAGCAAACCCACAACCCAAGTATGTGTCCTTGACCAGGAATCAAACCTAAGACCTGCCAGTATTCAGGCCAACACTCTAACCACTGAAAACCCCAGCCAGAGCAGGAAAAAAAAAATGTGTGTGTGTGTGTGTAATTTTAAGAATATATATGGTTGACAGAGAAACATATCGATTAGACATTACATTTTAGAGGGAAGGTAGGAGAGGGTGGGGGTAAGGGGGAGAGATCAACCAAAGGACTTGTATGCGTGCATATGAGCCTAACCAATGGACACAGATAGCAGGGGGGTGAGGGCATGAGGGGGGAAGGGTTGTGGGGGTAATGGGGGAATAAGGACACAAATGTAACACCATAATCAATAAAGAAATTTAAACACACACACACACACACACACAGAAAAAAAAAGTATATATGGTCATTTATAAATTTATGGATGTGGATAAATATATATTTTTCAAAGTCAGTCATGGTTTCTCAGCTATCAAACAGGAACAGCACACCTGCCCGGAGGTTGGGAGTGTTGAATAAATGAAGGCACGTCATGTAGGGCAGGGCCCAATACCTGGGAACCTGCATTTCCCCTCCTCTTTGAAAAGCCCTAATAACGGTTCTGGTCCATTCTGTCCACTGTGTCACCTGCAGCTTCCCAACCACCACGTGACTTTCAAAGCCCCTTCAAGAACCTTCCTTCAATGGTGGCAAGCTGCCTCTGCACACATAACAGCAATGGCACTGCCTCTGAATGACCCTCCCGGTCAGCAGGCCGGCTTGGATTGTGTGACTGGGTCCCACGGGAACGGGAAGGAACCGTACAGAGCTTAGTGACCAGGGGCCTCAGGTGAGGAAAGGACAAGCACCTCCTCCGCTGTCTGGAGAGATGACTGGGCTCCTTTCTAAGAGGGAAGCAGACAGGGCCCTCCCACGGTCTGGGGAACAGCCGTGGCTTTGCATGATCAGGGTGAGTGTGTCTCTTCAGGAACTGCCTGCATGACCACTTCCTATCTCCACCTCCCTCCAGCCTCCGCTGCCCACCCCGGTGGGCAGAAGTGACCTGGGTGGGCAGCGGAAAATTCCTTCCCTCAGTCACTTTCCAGAGACGGCGGGACTCTTTGTTGGGCTGCTCCTCTATCTAGTTCTGTTCAAGGCAGAACTAGCCTGAGAGGATTCTGCTAGACCTCGATTCCACTTCACAAGAAACTTTATTTCTAACAGAAAGTGCCCACGGAGGATGGCTTCCTCTAGATCAGCGGTTCTCAAATGGGGAGACTGTGCCCTCCACGGGGAACGGGCAATGTCTGGGCACAGTTTGTTCGCCACGACTGTGTAGGATGCACAGCCCATAACAAAGACGTTTGCAGCCCAAAATGTCAGCGATGCCATGGCGAGAAAGGCGTTCTCCATCACGGGATTTTTTTTTTTTTTTTTTTAATCAATTAATTTATTTATTTATTTATTTTAATATCTTTTATTGATTTTTGTACAGAGTGGAAGGGAGAGAGATAGAGAGTTTGAAACATCAATGAGAGTCATCGATTAGCTGCCTCTTGCACACCCCCTACCAGGGATATGCCTGCAACCAAGGTACATGCCCTTGACCGGAATCGAACCCGGGTCCCTTCAGTCCCCAAGCCGACGCTCTATCCATTGAGCCAAACCGGTCCCGGCCATCACGGGATTTTCAATAAAGGCGATAGCAATAATGGCAAAAACTGGTTCTATTGGTTTTTAAAATCTGTTTTCCTCCTTACAGTGTATAAATACGTACTCAATCAATAGACAGATATACAGAATTTAAATCTTCAAGGGATGAGGGGGGAGTGATCAGGAAAGAAGTGCCTGAAAAGGCTCCTAAGAAACAATAATAGAAAAAAGATGGAGAAACGCTATTCTGGGTAACAGTGACACAGGTCCATTGGGAAGGGCACACACAGTATTGTGGGAGTTCCCTGGGAGTTCCGTCACCTCCATACCATGTTTATTCAGGTCCCAGATGCGCAGAGTCTTGTCCCGAGACGCAGAGACCAGAATCAAGCTGCCACTGGGCGTGAAGCTCAGATCTCTCACAACGTCTTGGTGGCCGGAAAGATTCAAAAGCAGGAGCCCTGGCGGGGCGGCGGGAGCACTCGGTCAGTGGGAGACGGCACTGGCCTGCCCGCACAGCCGCACCTCCGCCAGCTGGGGGGCTGGGCCCTTGGAGCCCCCCGTGAGGACATGCACACGAGCCTCCCCGACCTTGTGCCAGCCAGAAACCACCTACCTGTCTGCACCTCCCAAATCTTGATCTGCCCGTCGTTGAGTCCCGTGGCGAGGATCAGGCAGGAGGCGTCTGGCCCCGGGGGGTGGTGGCGCGCCCAGAGCTTCCTGCTGGGTGGACAAGGCCACGGGCTGAAGGCCAGGCCCCAGACAATCTGCCCACAGTCCAGAGTCTTCTCCTTCGGGCTGCCTCGCCCCTTCGGGTCATTTTTGCTGCTCCGGCTTTTGGCTTCGAACCCTTTAGGGATGCTGGGGAAGGAGAGCGTTCTTAATGAGGATGCAACTCACCAGTCTACCCACTTTTCATTCAGGGCATCTAAGGCTTGAAAATCACAGGAACAAACTGGGCCTCGGTGAACTCTGGTGTGACTTGCCTGTTTAGAATCCGGGTAACAGGCTTCCCTGGCCTGGGTCAGCCGCTCCGGGACAGCCCTGCCATGGGGGACTCCCTGTGGGTACAGTCCTCTGGGGTTTCGGCGTGTGAAAGGAAAGCGCGCTCGGCTTTTCCACCCAGGAAAAGAAAAGAAGGCACGCACCCTGCAGGTGTGGAGCTAGGACAGCACTGAGCGCCTCACTATCCATCTGCAGCTCTCCTTTGTACACTTTGCTCGGTACACACTGACTTCTGCCTTCACTCGCTATGTTCCAACCAATTAACAAGGCTCTATCATTTGCTCCAGCCGGCAGGATAGTCAACGGAGAGAAAGAACCCACAAAGCTACTCAGGACGCACTGAGCACCTGACCCTCTTCCTTTCTCGTTCTTCTTCAACACTCAGTCCTAACAAGTGGGCCCCACCGCTCCGCCTCGCAGCCAGGATCTCAGAGGAATCACAATTTCAAGTTATACTACAAAGCCACCTAACTCAAAACAGCCTGGTACTGGCATAAGAACAGGTATATAGACCAATGGAACAGAACACAGAACCCAGCAATTGACCCAAGTCATTATGCTCAATTAATATTTGACAAAAGGAGTCAAGTTAGTCTCTTCAATAAATGGTGTTGGGAAAATTGGACAGATACATGCAAAAAAATGAAATTAGATCACCAACTTACACCATACACCAAAATAAATTTAAACTGGGTAAAAGACCAGTTAGATGTGAAACCATAAAAACCCTAGAAAAAACATAGGCAGCAAAATCTCAGACATCTCTTATAGCAATGTTTACGGGTATATCTCCTAGGACAATGGAAATTAAGGAGAAAATAAACAAATGGGACTACATCAAAATAAAGAGCCTCTGCACAACAAATGGACCATCAATAAAATAACAAGAATGCCCACTTATTAAACAATAAACAAAAATAGACTCAGAGACATAGAAGCATCAAACAGATTCAAACCTCAGAGAGAAGGCACGGGAGGGTGGAGGGGGTAAGAGAAAGCAATGAACTCATATGCACATATGCATAACCCAGAGACACAGACAACAGAGTGGTAAAGGCTTGGGGGAGAGGTGGGTGGGAGGGCAATGGGGGGGAAAAGGAACATATGTAATACTTTCAACAATAAAGATTTATTTAAAAAAAATACACACAATCTTTGACAGCTGCTAAAATATATAAAAACTAGGGGCCCAGTGCACGAATTTGAGTACCTTGAAAAGAACTCTGGGATGCGAAGCTGTGGTGGGCACAGCGTGGCCCATCCTTTGTTCCCCCACCTGGCCCCTCCTGCCACAGCCCCCCGTCTCCTGTCTGCTGGCAGCCCTGCTACCACAGCCGCTGCTCCCGTTGGTGAGTGCAAGTGGCAGCTGCTGCCTTGATGGCCCCTCAGGAGCAGAGGGAGGTGGAGAAGCCCTGAGGGGCGACTGGGGCTGGCAGCAGCCGCTCACACCCACTGACGGCCCGGAGTGATCGGACCAGAGTCCGGTGCCAGCAGTGGTTGTGAGCAGTGGCTCTGGTGCTGGCAGCAATTCCAGGCAGGACCACAATGCATGGGAGCAAGAATTTTCAGTAACCACCAAAGGCTTGCCTGGCGCCCTGCCTTGGTCTGGTGCCCCTGCTCACCTGCTTCACCATCCCACCATGGTTGACACCCACCATGTTCCCCACTTGGCCACCAGATGCCAACCCCCACCATGTTCTGTGGTCAGTGCATGTGATACTGACCAGTTGTTTGACTGTTCCATCATTCGGCCTATTTGCATATTAGGGTTTTATATATATAGATGCCACAATGTCTTTAACCATTCTCTCATCACCCAATTTGTAGCTATTTCTGATTTTTAACTACTGCATAATTAATTTTATGATGAAAATAGTGCATGTAAATATTGTAGATGAGCCCATTTCTGAGAATTCTAATCACTGGAAGGACATTTTTAAGGTCTTTGAAGTCTATTGTCAAATAGACTTCCTTCCAGAAAGTGCACAAATTTATCCCCTTGACCCCAACAGTATACAGAGTACCAATCTCAGCAAACTCTCATCAGCTTTACCTATGATCAAGGCAACATATTTCAGACTAAACTTCTAAAAGACTTAAATCTAATAGACAATTTATAAGAAATGCCTAAAGCAAAACAAATGAAACTCTTAAGGGCACAGCCTGTGTTTGATTTATTTAGGATTCTCACCCCTACCTCAGTTTTAGGCAAAGAAGATTTGCAACCAATGTTGGCTGAATACATAAATGCAGAGTTACCCTGGGACAAATGAAAAAATGCCAATGCTGGGCCACCTGCCTGGGGGCTCACAGCTTTCTGACACTGGGACCTGTCCAGCCCAAAGAACGAAAAAGATCAGAAACTAAACGTGGTAGATAATGAAAAGATAATACCCGATTTTAAAATGGCAGAGGATCTGAAGAGACAATTCTCCAAAGCAGATATACAAAGGGCCAATAAGCACATGAAAAGATGCTCAACATCAGTACCCATCAAGGAAATGCAAATCGAACCACAATAAGATGCCATTTCGTACCAACCAGGATGGCTATGCTATAATAAAAAAGACTGGCAATAGCAAGTGTTGGGGAGGGTGTGAAAAACTTTTTAACTGGTGGGACTGTAAAATGGAACAGCCACTTTGAAAAAATCTGATAGCTCCTCAAACAGTTAAACACAGAAAACATATAAAATCGTATTGAGACAGGCCAGTAAGCCAGGACAAACAGAATAGTTAGCTGAACAAACTAGCAAAGCAATTTACAGTACATACAGAAGGTCACCTTCATAGAAATAACGTCTAGGCCTCAGCTGTATTTCAGCTCCAGACCAAGAAAAGCAGCAAAACCAGGTGGGCGACACCAGGACCAGCCACGGTGACTGACAACCCCCAGCCCTAACACGGACCAATCAGTCAAGACCAGGAACCCAGATGGCACACCTAGAAGACGGATGAGTATTCTGTAGAGACCAGCCCGAGACCTTCCCGCCTTTGAGAAAGAGATAAAGTCTCAAGACAAAGGACCAGGGCGTGCTCTTGGCCTAGGGACGTGGTCGCCAACCAGTGGTCCATGGAGCACTGGTGGTCCGTGAGGTCCGAAAAGTTGGCGACCGCTGGTCTAGGAGCACCCCTGCCATTCCCTTCCCCTTCTTCCTCCTCTTCTTCCCCCCAGGAGCCTCTCCTACACCCCAAAGAACCCACAAGACTTGCACCTGAGGAGCAATGGGCAGTGGCAGCTCAGTCGTCAGAGGCTAGTCCCCTAAGCCTGGTCCCAAGGTGCCTTCCGCTGACTTTCCCCGGAGCTAGGCAGCCCCGCAAGGCTCTCCTGCTGCTTCCTCAGTGCTGAGTCCTTTCCTGTGTCACGACCCCAGCTTTACCAAATGTTCCCGCAGTCACCCGGGCTCGTCTGTGAAATCTGTCCTGCGCCGAGAACCGCCAAGGGCCAGGTCCCCTTTCTGGGAACAATGTGTCCACACAGAGACTTGTAAGCAATGTTCACAGCAGCATTCTTCATAAAAGTCAGAGGAGAAAACAACCCAAAGGTCCACCAATGGATAAATGTATAAACAACACGTGGTTCTCTCCATACAATGGAGTATTTGGCAATGACAGAAAATAAAGCACTGATACATGCATCCTCATAAATGACTGAAAACATTATGTTGTGAACGAAGCCAATCAAAAATGTCTACGTGTTAACTGATGGATATGAAATGTTCAGAATAGGCAAACCTATGACAACAGGAAGGAGATTAGTGGCTACTCAGGGCTGATGAGTAGAGGGGTTTGGAGGGTGCCAGCTTAGGGATATGGGGTTTCTTTTATGAGTAATGAGAATGTTCTAAGATTAACCATGGTGATAGATACACTCTAAATGGGCAAACTGTATGGTGGGTAAATTATAGCTCAGTGAATCTGTTTTTAAAAACTGGGGGCTGACATAATCTCGATGGAATCGGTTTTCCCACGTCCTGCATGTGGGGCTCTGGAGCCCGATGAGGGGCTCCCCAGCTGTCCCGCCGTGTCCCCTCTCCTGCTCCGGGCAGGGAGACCCAGGGCGGGCAGCAGTTTGAATTAAGCGCTCACGTTCCTCGGCACTCGGGCTGCCAGAGTACTTACAACTGCTCCTCCAGCGGCCAGGGGATCAGCTTGACGATGCAGTGTCCTTGAGACCACGCGAACCAGGAGCCGTCTGGGGAGAAGGCGACACTCCAGGTTTCACAGCTCGACTTCCAATCGAACTGGTGGGGGCGCCCGGGCTTGAGTTCGGCCAGCAGCAGCGGTTCCTCTGGGACCGGAGAGAGCATGCTTCAGACACGCACTCTCACTGCCCTCCTCACCTCCCTGACTCAGAGCCGAGAGCCACTGTCTCGCCACGAGAGCCACTGTCTCACCAGGCTGGGGCAGGCTCTGGGAGGGAACTGTCCCTTAAGTGACCGGGGCAGTAACAGTGGCCAAAGGCCACATTCCAGCGCCGTTACTCAGCTCTGGCACGCCCCTCTGTTGGTTAACCATGACTCAGTAACCTTTGGGAGGGTAACCCCAGTGACCAGAGGCCTCCTTTCCCATGAACGCCTGAAGAGGAAGACAGGAGAGGGCCAGATCAGGACTAGACTGGGCAAGGCTGAGCTAGATGGGGCAGATTAGGCGGCTTTCAAATGTATTTAAATTCTCTTCAAAAGAACCGGCTCCTGGGAGAAAAGGGTTATCTGAAACTCACTCCCACCCCCCCACCATCAAGACTGAAATATAATGTTCAGCCCTTGCCCTGCTTCCTCTTGCTTAGACCAGACTCAAACCCTGAGTAGCTCATGCTCCTTCACAGCTGGACTCCTTTTCTGCTTTGAAGAATCCCATCTAGATTAATAAGTGGGAAGCAAACCCTGATCTCACATGATCAGAGCAGAAATAAGTCCCCCTCTGCTTATTTCTTCTCTCCTGTAATAGCCAATTCCCCTTCCCCTCCCCCTCAGAATGTAAGCATCTTTGTTCGAAAAGAGCAAGACGAGTTCATCTCTGTGTCTGTGGGCCTAGTCCAGCACCTTGTGGGGAGCCAGTGACGGGAGGGCAGTCCCCGGTTACATCCCCTCTCCATGGGAAGGCTCAGTGGCTGGTGAAGCTCGTAAGGTAAAGGCCCTCGGAATAGATTTTCTGACCACGATGATGTGTAACGGTGACACATACTAATATAATGACTGGCTTCCCTCCTGCATGAGGTCACTTCTTGATGTGTATGTTCCACTTGAACAGTCCTGAGACTTTGACCCTTTTATAGCTGTTACCAGATAGAAACTAATTTAACACCCATAGTTTATAGAGTCTAGGACACATCTTTATGTGTCTTCTCACACTGTGACTGCCATGAAGTCAGGGGTATAAGGCAGGGTCTTTTTTCTCAGTGACACACAGGCTGATATGATGCATATCTTGGACTCAATGAAACAGATGGTAAAGGTGCATATATAAGTGCATATAATCATATCAGGGCTTTAGTGGCTTTGCTATTTAAGGAAGTTTCCTTTATATTCATCTCCTGAGGTTCTGTATGTAAATCTAGGTTTTAAAACATTAAATCCAAACCAGTGTTCATACAGGCCCCAGCAATTCCTCCTAGAAATTTGTGTTCGTATACATTCATTTATATCATCATTTTTCTGTAGAAGCATATTCCTCCGGATGTGAGTGTTAAAGGACAAGAATGTTTTACTGTGTGTTTTAAATCCGAAGCAGATCTCTAATGTTATGCAGCAACCCTGCAACAGCTCCTTCCAGATACTTCCTTACGGTGCCACAGCCCTAACCTGTTAGAGCCTCCTACATGTAGCCCAGGAGGTCTCAACGGGGGTAATTTTACACACACACACATACACACACACACCCCGGACACGTGGCAATGTCTGGAGCCACTTCTGTTGTTATAACTGGGGGAGGAGGGGGGGTACTGCTATGTAATGGGTGGGGCCATGGGTGCTGCTAAGCATCCTACAATGCAGAGGTCAGCCCCCACATGAAGAATTTTCCAGCCCAAAATGTCAGCAGTGCCGAGGCCGAGACCCCGTATGTACACAACACTAAATGACAAGGACAAATCTCATTATTCCACCCGGACTATATTTGCACAGGGTTCACTTCCTCCATATGCACATCAGCCATCCTGTATGGTTTTTTTTTCTTTTAAAAAGGGAGCTGTTGCAGGATTGCTGCATAACATTAAGAGCTCTGTTTCGGATTTAAAACATACAGAGGCTCTACATAATATGAAAAGGGGTCATCCTTGAATTTTCTCTTTTCTTCACCTCCCAATCCAAATCCATTAGCAAGTTCTATCAAATCTGTTTCCAAGAGACTTGGCAAACCTATTATAACTTCCCTTCATCTCCATGGCTACTATTCTAATCTATGCAACATCATCATCTCTCACTAAGCAGCCTTCCAACTGCTCTCCTAGCCCCTGCCATCCATTCTCCTCACCTTCCAAGGTAATCCGCTTCAACCTCTCTTAGAATGAAATACAAACTCCTCACCCTACCCTAAGAGTCCTGCAGAAACTGGCCCTGCCTTGTTTCCCACCTGGGCTTAGAGCTCTCCTCTTGCTCCTGGCTCTAGCATACTAACTAGCCTTCTCTCACACCCTCTTGGGGCTCCATTAGTTCCAACCCCAGGGCCTTTGCACCAGCTACTCTCATCCACAGGAATGCCTCCGTGGCTGGTATCTCATTTAGGTCTCAGCTTAAATGGTAGCTCCTTAGAGAGGCCTTCTCTGGCCTCCCAAGACAGTCTCCTTCACAACCTCTCACTTTTCTTTCTTTTTTTTTTTAGAATTCTATTATTATTATTATTATTATTATTATTATTATTTCAGAGAGGAAGGGAGAGGGAAAGAGAGCTAGCACTGATGAGAATCATTGATCGGCTGCCTCTTGCACACCCCCTGCTGGGGGTCATGCCTGCAACCAGGGCATGTGCCCTTGACTGGAATCGAACCTGGGACCCTTGTCCACAGGCCAATGCTCTATCCACTGAGCAAAACCGGCGAGGGCTTCTCACTTCTTTACAGCACAATCACTAATTTGATTATTAACTATCTTCCCCGACTAGGACATCAACTGCATGGGAACAAGGACCTTGTGTGTATCCCCAGTTCCTGGCAGAGTTCCTGGCAGAGAACAGGCAGGCAGTAAATATTTGTTGAACAAATATACATGATATACCTCCTTAAATATAAATAAAATGATGCCCCTAAACTATTATGATGCCTGTGCCAAACATTTCACATGAAATGCTTCTTAAACATGAGCCATTCCCAGATTTCACACTCTATTTCTGTGATTTGAGGATTTAATTCTTGCTATTTTAGGCTCAGGAATCCAGGAGCTAAAAGAAGAAAGAACCCAGTGACTCCTGTCTCTTCTTCAATTCTAGAACGAAGGAAATTCTGAAGGGGGAGTCTGGGCCCCAACTCCCATTGGCTGCTGGGAAAGAAAGCCGTAATTAGTGCAGAGCTAACAAACCCGCGCCCAGGGGATCCAGCTTCATCTGGGATTGCACCTGCCGTGGCCCTTCTTGGGGAAAAGATCAGGGTTTTCTAATTAAACCCTGGGATGGGTGTGGACACAGGCTGAACGGAAAGATATTTATGATGGGCCTTGTCTGTGAAAGGAGATTGCCTTAACACGGAGATGGAAGCAATGACTCCAGGCAGCAGAAAGCAAGGCAATTTGTCGTGCCTCAGGAGCATCACATTAGATTAGTGGTCGGCAAACCTCGGCTGGAGAGCCACATGCAGCTCTTTGGCCCCTTGAGTGTGGCTAGCCGAAAACCATGAGCCACTAAGTTTCAATCGCACTGTGCGTGCGTGCCCACACATGGTATTTTGTGGAAGAGCCATACTTAAGGGGCCAAAGAGCCGCATGTGGCTTGCGAGCCGCAGCTTGCAGACCACGGGCCTGGGAAACACTGCCTGCTGTTCCATCTCACCCTTCAGGGCTGGGTGATGTCGCCTTCTCAGAAGCCTTCCTGGCCTCACAATCTAAGGTGGCCCAGTTAAGCCCGGCCCGTGTGGCTCAGTAGTTGAGTGTCGAGCTATGGACCAGGAGGTCTTGGTTCAATTCCTGGTTAGGGCACACGCCCGAGATGTGGGTTCAAAGCCCAGTGTGGGGTTCGCAGGAAGCAGCCAATCAATGATTCTCTCTCATCACTGATGTTTCTCTTCTTTCTCTTTCTCAATCTCTCCCTCTGTCCCTTCCTCTCCAAAATCAATAATATATTTTTTTTAAAATAAACTGACCCAGTCACTTTCCTCTCACTCAATTTTCTTCATAACTATCCTTCATCTATCTTTTCTTGATGGCACTTGTCATTTTTATGTATTTATTGTCCATCTTTTCCCCACCCCAGCCCAAACTTATCTGTTCACCGCTATCGGGCTGTGCTGTCCAATACAGTAACCGCTAGCCACACCTGGCTACGGACCAATTAACAGGTGACAAGTCCAAACCAAGATTATGTATATAATATACATCTTATCGTGAAGTCTTAACACACACACACAAAAAAATCTAAAATATATTAATCATGATAACATATCGAAATGACGTTTTAGACATGTTGGACTGACAAAGATAGAGTTCTAAAATTAATTTCACCTGTTTCACTTTTTTATGCAGCTACTGGAACATTTTAAATTATATATGTGACTCACACTTCATTCTATCGGCCAGTGCTAGCACAGAGCAGGTACTGCACAAATATTTGTTGAATGAATAAATGAACTCCAACCACTGCTCTGAAGATACCAGCTCTAGTCCATTGTAACCCCATTACAAGAGGCTTTATTCAGTTTCAAAGAATGCAAAACTCTCAGGCTTTTCTTTTTTCTCTCTCTCTCTCTCTTTTTTTTTAACAGTATCTTGGCAGCTCTCAACAGCTCTGCTCACACCCCCAAACACAGAGGTCCATCATTAGGAAAAACCCAGAACTGGAAACAGATTCTTGCTAAAAGGACAGGCTAGCCCCAGATCACTTTCAGATTTAACCATTCAGGGGTCAGTGGAAATGACAGCGGAAGCTCTGAAAAGATTCAGGTAAGATTCAGGCGAACAGTGAGGCCATTTATAGCGTCCCGTGGGTAGCAGGCTCTGAGAGAAAGCCCTTATCTCCACGGGAAGGCAGAGAGCTGCCTCTACACCTCCCACTGAATGCCCGGCTCCGGCAAACAAAGAAATGTCACTTCCCAAGTTAAAGAAGTTACACCGCCCCAGGGTATCCCCTGGGGTTCCAGCCTCCCACCCACAGCCCCGGCCCCGTCAGACAGGGCGGCCACCTCAGAACCCGCCAGGGCGGGAGGAAGCGAACTTCGCTGGAGGGAGAACACAATGAGGTTCTGGAACACAAGCTGAGCCCCAGGCCCGGACCCCTTAGAACTGCTGCTCTGGGAGCTGCTAGAAGAAAGAATGGGGGTGCACGGGAGAGTGGGGACTCCCACAATAAATCCCCAGCACACACCCAGTTTTCACACGGGGGGGGGGGGGGGGCGGGGCCAGGTGGGAGGAGAACGAGGGGAACGCCTGGAGGTTTGGCCTTTGCACAGGGACACCCTCCCCACGGAGGTGACAAGTTCATGGGCGGCCGGGGCGCAGCCTGCTCCCCGGGTCCACACTGGCCTCCGATGACAGCTGCCGGCACGGGCGGAGGCAAGCGGACCTCACCCATCGGGCTCCTACACTCAACCCGCCACACACGCACCGGGGACCCGCACCCCTGCCCCCCCCGCGGCCCCCCGAGCCCCTCTTCACCGGGAAAGGCTCGGAATATAAACGTTACATGTTACACATATGTTTTATATGTGACTTACATTTACTTTTGTTTTTTAAATAAGGACCCCAGACCCCATGTTTACGAGTAGGCAAGTTTGGGAAGCTCCCAACCGCCCACGGAGGCAGGCATTTTTCTATTCATTTTGAGAATGTAAAGCTGACACTTGGGGGGTCAGGGGGTCCCCCACCGCACAGCGCGTAAGGAGCAGCGTGCGGCACCCGGCAGCCACCGCTCGGGCATCACCGGGAGGGCTTGGCGTGTCCACGTCCCACCCGGGACCCTGCTGAGCGGGGTGGGGGTCCCCGGCGCGCGAGGCCCGTCCTCCCGGTCCCGCCGGCTGCGCTGACAGCGAAAGTGAAACAAAGCTGGGCGCCGCGCACCCCGCGCCCCGCCCCGCCGCCCGGCCCGGCGGCGCCCCCGCGGCCCCTCGGCGGCCGAGCCCGCACCGCCCCGAGCCCGGCCGGGCCGCGGCCCCACTCACCTCCGGCCTCCATGGAGGACGCGCGGCCGCGGCAGGCAGCGCCTCAGCCCCCCGGGCCGCGGGCCCTCATTCCGCCGCCGCCGCCCCCGCCGCGGCCTCCGCCCTGGCTCCCGCCCCGGCCCCCGCCCCGGCCCCGGCCCCCGTTCCTCCGGCCCCCGCCCCGGCCCCGGCCCCGGCCCCGCCGAGCCCGCCGCAGCCCGGAGAGGCCATCAGCTGCTTCCCGTCACGTGGCGGCGCGAGGGCCGGGGCCGGAGCGGGGGCGGGGCTTGGGCGAGGAGGGCGGGGCCGGATCGGGGGTGGGGCGGGGGTTGTCGGGGAGCGGGGCCTGGGCGGGGCGCAGAGGGCGGGGCGCGGAGGGCGGGCGGGACCAATGGGAGCTGAGGGGAACTCGGCGGGGAGGGGCGAGGGAGGGTCAGGGCTGCGGGGAAAATGGGGGAAGTGGCGCTGCAGGAATGGGGGGACATGGGGAGAGCGAGGGAAACGGGGGGCGGGAGTGGAGCTGAGGGAAAACGTGAGGAGGCTCAGGAGGCCGCCAACCGGTGAAAATGGGGGAGCGGAGCAGGTGGGGAGGGTAAAGCCCGAGGGGGTCAGGGACTGAGCGGAGGGGAACCGGTGGGGGAGGCCGGGCAGTAATACGGGGGGTGGGGGGGATGGGTAAGAAGATCTGGGTAGAGAAGTGGGGCGCGGCAGGGAGCCGGGCTGAGGGAGGGGTTAGGAGGAGAAAACTGGGGGAGCTGGGGCTGGGGAACCCCGGGGAGGGGGGAACTTGGGAACATGCCCAATCGGTCTGAGTTAGTGCCATTCACAGGGGACCATGGGACCCGGAGGCTGATGTGAACTGTGCTGCGACTAGGAAGGAAACGGATAAAAATGGATCCGGAGCCGCGGGGGAGCAGGGATTGGGGGTCAATGCGCGGCCTGAGGAGAGACGGGGGCGGCGGGGGGTCCCCGCGGGGTTGCGGGGGCTGCCGCTGAGGCTGGAGATCCGAGGAGCCCGCGGGGGTCGGGGAAGGGAACCAGACCGCGGACACGGGGAGGACTCGGGCCGTGCGCGGTGAGGGCGGGAAGGGGCTGGAAAGGTTAATGGGGGGACCTATGTAATACTTTCATTAAAGATTTAAAATCAAATAAAAGGTTTAGAAAATGGGAAGCAGAATCAGAAGAGCCGTGACCCATGGAAGAGCCGAGGTTGACGTGGGCGGGCGCAGGGGCAGCGGCCAGAGAGCGGGGCCTGGGGGTGCGGGGCCAGCACCGGAGCCGCCGCGGGAACGTGGGGGGGCCTGGGGGCTGAGCTGTGTGCGCCCCCAGTCAATGGGGGTTCAGGGACACACCAACAGGAGGCCCGGGTGGGAAGCAGACCCCCGCGGGGGCGGGTGAAGGTAGGAAAGGCGGGTTCGGTTGGGAGGAAATCCATTCATAAAGGGGCAGCTGTGCTGGAGCCAGGGAGCTGGGAGTGGAGTGTAGAAAAGGGGGCGGGGGGGCCTAAGAGGGAAGGCCTGGCACAGGGCAAGGGGACGGAATTGGGGGCCTCAGCTGGAAGGTGGGGTGACATTGTTGGGGCTGCAGCGAGCTGGGCCCAGGTGACCATTTCCAAAGCCATCACCACGGGGACCATGGGACCCGGAGGCTGATGTGAACTGTGCTGTCAAGCGGCCCATCAGGTCTGTTTTCCACGGTGACTTCTAGCTCTTTAGACAGCCTGCGGTCTGAGCAGAGAGGCAGAGGTAGGGAGGGGGGAAAGAACAAATTTTTCAGGGACAGTTTAAAAAGGTGAGGGTGTCTCGGTAGGTTTAGAGGGTGGGTAGTACCTACAAGCCATGGAGAATAAAATGGAAACGAGAACAATATGGTCACCCACAGTGGGAAAGCCGGTAAAAAACTGGGGGAGGTAAACCCATTTCCCCACATCTTCCGGGTTACTAATCAAGTCTCAATCAAGTCCACTGAAGCTTTTATTTAAAAATAACTTTATTCCATAATCTTTTTTTAAAAAAAATCCATTATAACCTCAGGATGAATTTCTCCCAACCCACCTCCCCCCATCAAATATTAAAATGTAAAGAATGCAGACCATCTGCTTATTTTTCTTTGCAGCAGATCCCCGCCAGCCCCACGGTGAGAAGTACGGGTTGGCACTTATTGCATCACCATCGCTTTGACCCAGCCAGGAGGCTGCCCCGGGTTGCAGTGCACGGGCTGTGGAAAATTCCCACCATGTGCCTTCCTGCTGCGGGAACAGGGCCCGGCTGTGCTCAGGAGAACCGGGGCTCATATCAAAGCCATAAGCCTGCAGGAGCCCTTTCCCCAATGCCCACCAGGTTTTGAGAAAAAGAAATGTCAGTTGTGCCGAAACCGGTTTGGCTCAGTGGTGGAGCGTTGGCCTGCGGACTGAAGGGTCCCGGGTTCGATTTCTGGTCAAGGACATGTACCCAAGTTGCAGGCACATCCCCAGTAGGGGGGTGTGCAAGAGGCAGCTGGTCGATGTTTCTCTCCGACGTTTCTAGCTCTCTATCTCTCTCCCTTCCTCTCTGTAAAAAATCAATAAAATATATATATATATATAAAAAAAAAGTGTCAGTTGTGATAGCCCTGAACGCTTTGTCTTCCTGGTTTTGACAAGGAGACCTGGTCTCCGAGCTTACAACGCATCCAGATAAGAATGCACGTCACACACAGCATGAGGTGACAGCGTGGACTCTGCCACACCAAGTCCGTCACCGTGGACAGCAGGCCTGTGGATGGTCACTCACTCCTAGTGACCTGCTCATTGGGAAATGGGCCATCTTAAAAAAAAAAAAAAAAAAAAAAAAAAAAAAAAAAGGAAGCCCTAATTCTTTAAAAATCCTTAAAATGTGAAGATCCCCCAGGACCAGGGTGTGTAACTGACCCAGCCGTAATGTGCACACAGGGCCCAGATGCCAGGGAGCAGTCAGTCCCAGCTCCCTTAGCCAAGGGTTTATAGTGTTTGGCACCCAGATCTGGAAGCTCCCATTTGCTAGTGGAGAAATTCCGCCTCGAAGATTTTGCTACCTCCCAGGTACGGGTGCGAGAGAAGAGGACATAGCAGAGACATGTCCGTGATCTTGAAAAATCACCCGTGTTCCCAGCGAGGGAATTTTTTTTTAATTTTTTTTTTTTTACCACAGTTTCTTTTCTTTTTAAAAAATGTTGTTGCCTCTGCCTAATAGACACCTAGATTCAGAAATGGAACTTAAAAAAAAACCAAAAAACTGGAATTCATCTAAAGCGTCCAGCTCGGTGTTCAGTGACTGTAGGAACAACCTGTCTGGTGTCCTGTTCTGTGAATGGCACTAACTCAGACCGATGAGGGTGGTTACATACACGAGGCAAAAGGCCCAGCCAGACAAGACTGCAGAGGTCACGGCCAGTCTGGGGGTACACATGTGCAGCCAGCGCCTGAGCTGCCCAGTGTTCTGAGCTTCTAGGGACTTGCTTTGTTTAGTCGCTTCAAGAAAACGGACCAGCCCCAAGCACACCTGCGGGTAACCAGTGTCTCACTGTACCAGTCCCAGTCCGCTCCTGGAGAAGGGATGTTCTCCTTTAAGCTCCAGGTCTTGCCCATCGGAGCAGAATGTGCAACATTCAAGAATGCAAATTCAAGTCAGAGTTTTATACTTAGCACACACTCTTTGCACCTTTATAAGGCCCCGGACATTTTTTAAAGAGATCTGGGTGAAATGGGGGGAGGTGGGGGGATACCTCTAAACTATACAGGCTCTACTGGAAGCATTAGCGCTTAAACCCAGCATACGATGGTTTCGTTAGAAACTCGGCATCGTCCATCAGTGCATCTTCACAACATCATCAAAGAGAAGATGGGAACCAGCTCTCCCTCCACGGCCGGAGGAGCTGGTCTGCCCAAGGAGGACCGCCCACCAGCTACTCCCTTTTAAAACACGTCTCCTGCTTTCTCGCAAAGTCCCGGGAGAAAGGAAGGATGGGGAAGGCCGAAAGCTGACAGTGTCGTGTAAGAAGCTCTGGTATGAATACGAAGCTTTGCAAAATGTGAGGTTCTGATGAAAAGGCACTTTTTCTTCTGGGCCCCTGCCTCTTCTGAAAATAATTCTCTTTCCAGGGAAGCAGACGTGGTCAGGAGAGCTCCGATAAAGCCCTCGCCCGAAACCATCCCACAAAGAAGAATGGCGGGTCCAGGTGGGAACTTGCACCTGGCAGCTGACGTGGTTTTCCTCCACGGGGGAAGGCAGAGGAGGACAGCGAGCATCTCTTGAGCACCTTTTAGGCACATTCACGTCCAGAGTCCTCACCACGCCCCTGTACGACAGGTGAGTTCACCCATTTCACAGATGAGGACATGGAGGCCCAGGGCAGAGGCAAAGCAACCTACCCAAGCCCATGAAACATGGAGCCCAGACTCAGTCCTGGGTGATCCTGACTCACACTGCCCCACCCAAGCTGCCTCCCTCGGACCAGCCTCAGTAGCTGACCCTCCTCACCTTTTCCAGGGAGCTGGCCTTTATCTGGCTCCTTGGCTCACCTGGGCAGGGGTCCAGGAAGTGTCCCTTCCCCCACACCATGCCCTGTGCGCTGAGGTAAGCTGGTCACAGACTTCACTGGTGGCCAGGGCATGGCGGCCAAGGTCCTCCTCACACGCCTGCTCCCCCCAGATCGGCATCCGTGGACCCGGATAAAGCCAGGAGTCACCGCAGAAAGGGCACCTCTGGTGCCAAAGGCAGCTTTCCCACACACACCGCCCCTGTTCCCAACGTTTTCTAGCATCACTGAGAAGAGTTACAGCAAATCAAACCGGCTTGTTAGAAAACGGACAGAGGTGTGTGTGTGTGTGTGTGTATGTGTGTATTTGTGCGTGTGCGTATTTGTGTGTGTGTATATTTGTATGTGTGTATTTGTGTGTGTTTGTGTGTGTGTTTGTGTGTATTTGTGTGTGTGTGTGTGTGTATGTGTGTTCGCTGAGAGCCCAGTTTAAACCCTCAGGCAGGGGTTCAGGTCAAAGCAGAAGGAAAAGCTCATCTTCCGTGAGGCTCCCAGCTCACCGGGCCCGACAGGAGGGCGGCTCTCTGGCTCACACCGGCCTGTCTTCCTCACGGACCAGCTCACTCTGCTGCTCGCTGCTCTCATCTGGAGGGAGAAGGAGACCAGGTTCGGGATGATCTCAATAGGGGTGACCCTGTTCCCATCCGCCTTCAAAAACCTCCATCCCGGGCCCTCCCTGAGAGCCTCAGAGCCGGTGTCCTGCAGGAGCAGGTGGGGGGCTGCGTGTTCCTCCCGTTCCACCTGCTCCTCCCGTCAACATCCTGAGACGTGCTCGACCCTGTCCACCCTTCATGCCCAGGGCTCCCGGACTCCCCGCACCCGGGCGCCCTTTCTCCTTCTAGCTTATTCCAGTGACTAGCCTGAGGCCTGCCTCCGAGCCCACCTCTTCCATCCGGCCTCTCCTGACCACAGAACCCTCCAAGCTCTTGTCTGTCTGGTAAGAGGGCCTGGTAAGCAAGTCATTCATCGGGCAATCAACCCAATTCCTCCGAGACAGCTCCCTCAGAGCGCTGGGTAAGTCTTGCCTCTGTTTGCATTGTCCCCATGTTTTACTCTGTCCGCAGACAGGGCTGGCCTTCCTTTTCTTTTCTTTTTTTATTTTTATTTTTTAATATATTTTATTGATTTTTTACAGAGAGGAAGAGAGAGGGATAGAGAGTTAGAAACATCGATGAGAGAGAGTCACCAATCAGCTGCCTCTTGCACAACCCCCACTGGGGATGTGCCCGCAACCAAGGTACATGCCCTTTGACCGGAATCGAACCCGGGACCTTTCAGTCCGCAGGCCGACGCTCTATCCACTGAGCCAAACCGGTCTTAGCTGGCCTTCCTTTTCTATTCTCCTTCCGCACCATGCCGGGCCTTTCCCAGAGCTGCGCTGGTAAACGCTGACCAGTTAAATTGGTGCACTGGTAGGTGGTGATGGATTCTCAGCTTAAACTTTAACGTCTTCTCCAAAGACCCCAGCAGAGGTCTCCGCGCCCCCCTCCCCCCCAGCTCAGCGGGAACGCGCGGGGAGAACACTCACTCTGCAGAGGCGGCAGCCCGCTGGCCATCCAGTCCAGGTTGCCGTTCACCAGGGCGGTCACCCTGTGGATGTGGCCATGCTTGTGTATTTCCTTTGGGAACGCCTCCCTCTCGCTGGCTGCCTCCTCCTCCTCTTCTCCCTCCTCCTCCTCCTCCTCCTCCGCAGCATTTTCTTCCTCCTCCGCCTCTTCTTCCTCATCCACCAGAACCATGATGTCGCCCATGTCTTGCCCCCTAACCGCCAAAGGGAGAGAGAGACAGGGTCAGGAGACGCTCTGTGTCCGCTGACCAGGAAACCCTGGGTAAGATCTTGGCCGCCCCCCAGGTCACATGGGAGATTCGCCTGGCGTTTAACTGGGTGACGTCACGAGGTGACAGTGGGACTGTAACTTCCCAGGAAGCCCAGCCTCAGGTGGGAACAGATAACCTTTGCTCTCTGGGCGGGTTTGTCATCCTCCCCTGCCCTGGGGACGGTGACCTCATGGTCCCAGGCTCCTCCATTCTACTGCCCTCCCAGCACACACTCCAAAGCTCTGTTCCTCCCGAAGGGCCCTTATTTCCGCTCCACTCACTGAGGTCTCCCCGCCTCGTTAGTTAGGGCCCCGTAAATGTCTCCCCCCTGCCCCCTGAAGTCCGTCCTGAGCTACGATCCCACTGGGAGTCCTTGCCCAGGGGGTGGAGCGTGTAATCGCTCTTGGTTTGCTGCTGGTGGTGCCTCCCCAGTCGGACTGGGCGTTTCTTTAGGAAAGAAAAGCACGTGCCACAGGCCAGGGACAGGCCTGGGAGCATCACCTCCTACTTAATCCCGGGCCTCCCCCCAGGACACAGGCCACAGCGGGAAGGCGGGGGCTTGCCCTGCACAGGGCTTGGCGAGGGCAGAGCTGGATTTGAACCTAGGCCGGCTGACTCCAACGCCTTTTCCCACTGAGCCTCACTGCTCGTCCTGTGAGCAGGAAACCTGGGATGACAGGCCCCCTGGGGGGAGGAAGGGTCCTCACACACAGGCAGCAAAGCTAACATTGTCCCACGGGGGAAAAGTCCCCAAACAATAATATCTCCTCAGGAAGAATGGTGGGCTGAGAAGACCATGCCAGGCTGTTCAGGGGGAAAGAGAAACAAAGGTCCTCTGCTCCGCCCAAACCTCCCGGAACAAAGTGCAGTTCCGTTTGGGTGCCCGGTCCCTCCTGGGTGCCCTCCTGGGTGCCCTCCCGGGAGGGGCCCCACGGCGCTCAGACTAGTCCTCCCAAAGCCGCTGTGGACACGGCTCACTCATCCGTCCGCTCCTGGGAGAGCCGGGGAGGGGAGTGTGGGTGACTGGCTGACGCACACACTGACTCTGCCTCAGCGCCGCCCGGCCCGGCCCCGCTGGAAGAGGAACAGACTTTGGAGCGGCCAGGCCAGGCCAGGCCAGGCCGTTCCTCCCCGGGGAGGCTGCGGACATCCCCGGGCTCTGCTCCCTGTCCGGGAGGCGGAGATGCGCCTGCACCGCAGGGGTTCTGGAGGAGTTTGTCAATAACGGGGGAGGCCCAGCCCCGGGCCGGCCCGGCTGGCCTCAGCGGGAGTAGCTGCTCTGGTTCTGACAAAAGGAAGCCGCAGTGAAGGCAGATCCCGGACACGGTGCTGGACATGGGCTCGGGGACACTCACCTGACAGTGCTTCCCACTGCAGGGAGGAAGGAGACACAGTTACTATCAAACACCAGCAGCTCCAGCTCCCACCTTCTTACTCACTCTCCCATGGGCCAAGGAATGACAGGGGACGCCGGCCCACGGGAGAGGGGACAGGCGTTCGGGGTGACAGGGCGTTCAGGGTGACAGGGCGTCCGGGGTGACAGGTGTTTGGGGTGACGGGGCGCCCGGGGTAACGGGGTGTCCGGGGTGACAGGGCATCTGGGGTGACAGGGTGTTGGGGTGACAGGTGTTCGGGGTGACAGGGTGTCCAGGGTGACAGGGTGTTGGGGTGACAGGTGTTCAGGGTGACAGGGCGTCCGGGGTGACAGGGTGTCCGGGATGGTGCTGATGGAACATCTGGGCCCAGTGAAGAAGCCTATGGGGTGGGATTTCCAAGGGGAGCCTAACAGGGGCCTCCGATACCCCCACCCCCCAGCCACCCCCTTTCAAACAGCCCAAAGGAGAAGCAGCAGGACCGAGGAGAGCTTACGTTTCCAGCAGAGCACGGGGCTGTAATAGAGCAGGAGCCCCGAGACGATGGCCAGGCCCAGCAGGAGGAGGCTCACGATGGTGCCCACGATGCCCACGATGTTCAGGGGCTCTGCAAGGACAGTCACACTGCTGATGACCCCCCCTCCCCCGCGCACGCGCACACGCATACACACACACACACACACACACACACACACACACACGCCTGCAGCCAGCTCAGGCACGCCTCCCTCCTCCATCCTGGTCCTGTCTTATCTCAGTTTCACGATGTTGGGCGAGGCATATGACCTCTCTGTAAAGCAGGATCAGTACCTCCTCTCCCTGCCTCAGACCGTGTGGGAACCAAGTGAAGCATGCGCACACAGGCACATGGGAGCGTGAACATCTCTGTGCCCACCACACTCCAAGGCTGTCCCGAAGGCCACGGCCATTAAGAGTGCAAACAGAACGGAGAACCCAATAGCGGCCCACACAGAAAAGGACACTTCACAGGCCCCCGCATAAAAGGAAACCTGACATATGACAGATTAGTGAGAAAACAGAGGAACTGTTTGAGAAATGGGTGCTGGCAAAAACGAGGGGGGAGGGGAAGAAAAACTTGGTCCTGACCTCACACCATTCACAAAAAGCATTAAAGATTTAATTGTGGAAGGCAAGACAATAAGACATTTACTATCAATGTGATGGTTGGACAGTTAAAAAGATTTTTAAGATAAAAATTGCTAATGATATAAAAATAAATCCACGGAATCATCTACATTAAGGTAAGAATGTTTGCTAATCAGAGGGTACCATAAAGAAAGTGAGAAGGACCCACAAGGAACTGAAAGAAGACACCTCTAACATAAAACTAACAAGGAACTGGCATGCGAATCTCTAAAGAATGCTTTCATATCTCTAAGAAAGGGTCAGATATATCAAAAGATACAAATATGTATGGATTTCATAGAAGAAATCCAAGCAGCAACTAAACATGAAATAATGCTCGACCTTCTGAGTAATCAGAGAAATTCACATTAGAACCACAGTGAGGTTCCATGTTACACCTCCCTGATGGACAGAATCATAAAGCGCCCGGTGAAAATGTGGAACACGGACGCTCATAAAATACTCTGACAAATGGAAACATCTAATCGCTTCGGAAGGTAATTTGGTTGCCCCCAAAAGATAGAACATGCACATAACCTGCTATCCTTCATTTCTACTCCTTATACATATCCTAGAGAAATATTTGTCAGGGGGACCTGGTGTATATTACACACAGGAGTTGGTAAAATATTTTCATAGCAACACTGTTTGTCCATCAAAACAAAATGAAACAAACAAATCAGAAACAACACAAACATCCATCAGCAGGAAAATCAGTACGTAGTTGTGTAATAATGACACAGAGCAAAGTTATGCAGCGATGAAAAGACACACTGGGACAAAATGGAGGGTGAAAAAAGAAGTCACAAAAGACTATATTTATATGGTAACCGGCATTTTTTAAAACTCAAAACCAAAAATAAACAGCAATACTATCAATATTTAGTAGTGTGTACATATATAACAATTTTTTTTCTTAAGTCAGACATGAAATCCAGGATAGTGGTTTTTATTTTAGGAGGCCAGGATCAGACTAACACAAGGCCTACAGGCGTGGTTGCAAGATAAAATACAGGCCCTGGCTGGTTTGGCTCAGTGGATAGAGCACTGGTCCCAGGTTCAATTCCAGTCAAGAGCACATGGGTGGGTTACAGGCTCCATCCCCAGTAGGGGGCATGCAGGAAGCAGCCAATCAATGACTCTTTCTCATCATTGATGTTTCTCTCTTTTCCTCTCTAAAATCAATAAAAATATATGTTTTGTTTTTTAAAAAAAAGATAAAATACAGGATACCCAGTTAAATCTGGATTTCGATACACAACAAATAATGCTCTAGAATCAGTATGCCCTGTGCAACATTGGGGACACGCTTACACCACTTAAAGTTATTCTTTGTTCTCTGAAATGCAGATTTAAGTGTGTAGCCTGTCTTATTGGTTTTGATGCTGTTTTCTAAATCTGGCACAAAGCCTAGCGGAGACGCCAGCAGTGCTGGCCCTGACCTACATCCTAAGTGGGATGCAGTTTCCTGGGTGGGATGGTGTTCATTTTGCTATGATGCTTCACCACTTACATTATAGTTTTTACTTTTATACATTTCATATTAATATATATTTTAAATATATATTTTTTCATTATATATAGATTTATATAATAGATCGGTAGATATCCTTGGGTATATAACAGATGTTAAGCACTGTTACCATTATGCAAATATTAGAAATTTAGGACTGGACCCTCATTTTTCCCATCCATCTTGTCAAACCACAAGCAAACAGATCTGCTTCTCCCAGACGGCAGAGACCCACCCGCAGGGGCACTCCAGGCTGACGCGCTCAGACTCCCGCACTGGGCGCCTCTCCTCTCACTCACCTTTCACGCTCAGCCAGGTCGCCGCCTCCCTCACCCCCACGGGGTTCTCGGCGCGGCAGACGTAGTAGCCCTCATCCAGGGCCTGGGAGCAGTTCCGGACGGTCAGGGTGGAGCTCTGGCCCGTCTGGGAGATGACGTAGTGGCTGCTGGGCTGGATGACCACCTCGGGCTGGGTGAGGTTCCGCAGCCACAGGACCTTGGCAGAGGGGTAGGCTCCAGACACCAGGCAGGTGAGGGTCACGTTGCCCCCCACGAAGCAAGTCTTCATGGGCTCGGAGAGAAGGGAGGGGCTGCCTGGTGATCAGAAGAAGATAAAGAAAGACAAATGCTTAAGAAGATTCAAGCGGCCCTGGCCAGTTTGGCTCCGTGGATAGAGCGTTGGCCTGCAGACTGAAGGGTCCCAGGTTTGATTCCGGTCCAGGATATATGCTTAGGTTGTGGGCTCAATCCCCAGTGTAGGAGGGGGCCAATCAATGATTCTCTCTCATCAGTGATGTATCTATCTCTTCCTCTCTGAAATCAATAAAAATACATTTTTTTTAAAAAGATTCAAGCGGCCGAAACCAGTTTGGCTCAGTGGATAGAGCGTCGGTCTGCGGACTGAAAGGTCCCAGGTTGGTTTCCGAGTCAAGGGCCTGGGACCTTTCAGTCATGAACCTGGGACCCTTCAGTCATGCACATCCCCAGTGGGGGGTGTGCAGGAGGCAGCTGGTGAATGATTCTCATCGACGTGTCTAACTCTCTATCCCTCTCCCTTCCTCTCTGTAAAAAAATCAATAAAATGTACATATATATATATATATATAAATTTTAAAAAAAGATTCAAGTGGTGGCCTGAGATTTTCAAGAATATGATCTCCTTTCTAATAAAGCAACTTTAGGAATTTCTGTGCCACACCTGGTCTTTTTTTTTTTTTATATATATTTTATTGATTTTTTTTTTACAGAGAGGGAGAGAGATAGAGAGCTAGAAACGTCGATGAGAGAGAAACATCGACCAGCTGCCTCTTGCACACCCCCTACCAGGAATGTGCCCACAACCAATGTACATGCCCTTGACTGGAATCGAACCTGGGACCTTTCAGTCCACAGACCGACGCTCTATCCACTGAGTCAAACTGGTTTCGGCCACACCTGGTCTTATCTACATATATAAAAGCTAAGTGACCGGCCGGCCGTCCATACGTCTGACTGACCAACCTGTGAGTACATATGACGTGCACTGGCAGTCTATAATAATAAAAGTGTAATATGCTAATTAGACCAGATCTTCCGGATGACCTTCCAGACAAAGCTAGGACTACAAGGGCCAAAGGCAGCCGCTGTGGCTGCTGAGGGCTGAGCCCCTTGCACGAATTTTGTGCATCGAGCCTCTAGTTTAAAAAAAAAAACACTGACTCACGCATGTGCAATACATAACGCTCCCATCGAATTTCTTAATAGTATTACTCCTTTGGGAATGCCATGTCATGAATTAAAATTGAAAGTGGGTGCGATCATTATGCTACTGAGAAATCTTAGTAGTAAATGGGGTCTTTGTAATGGTACTAGGTTAATTATCAAAAGATTGTGACCTAACATAATCGAAGCTGAACTATTAACAGGACCTGAGGAAGGAGGTTGTTCTGATTCCAAGAACTGATTTGTCCCCATTTGACACTGGCCTCCCATTTAAATTAATTCGAAGACCGTTTCCTGTGACGCCAGCATTTGCAATGACTGTTAATAAGTCACAAGGACAAACTCTAGACAGAGTAAGACTATTCCTACCTGAATCCGTTTTCGGACATGGTAAGTTATGTATTGCTTTCTCTCTGTTAAAGTTAAGTTGTAAATACTTCATCACAAGGGAAATCAGTCAAGCACTCTGAAAGTGTTTTTACTCTTAATGTGGTACAAGGGAGATATTAGAATAAGTTTAATCAATTTGTCATCGTTGTTTTTATTAATGTTTTTATGTCATGTTGTTGTTTTTATAGCATGTCTTTATTGTTATATCCTGTTATTGTTTATTTATTAATCAACATATATTATTTTCATATACATTTTTCTAATTTTCTCTCATCTCTGACACTTCTATTATAGAGGAAGGGCGAATAGCGATATTAAAATATTTCTTCTAATTAACTTCCTTTCAATGTGCATGAATTCGTGCACTGGGCCTCTAATATAATAACAAATGCTAACATTTACAGAGCACTGACAATGGGTGAGACACTGTTATTCATATTAATCCAATTAGTTCTTTTAACAACCCTGCCATTAGTTCCATTTTACAGACGGGGAGACTAAGGCACGGAGAAAGTTAAATAACTGGCTCAAAGTCACACAACTAAGTAAGTGATGCAGCTAAGATTCAGGGTGACGCACTGTCCTGGTTTGGGGCTTTCAATGCGAAAACGGGGGACGTCTTGGGCAAACCCGGATGTAAGACTGGAACCCAAACAGCCAGGCTCCCATGGGCCACATTCCTTACCTCTGTGCTGTAGGCTTCTCTGTGTAACAACCACACTGAGCATATTTTTTTGAAAAAGGGCATACAGTCTGACAAGGGTGTTCAAGGAGACAATAAGGCAGCTGTACAGTTTCCTATTGCTGCTGTGACCGACGGCAGCAAACTCGGCGGCTTAAAACAAAGAAACGTATGCTTTCCCAGTTCCGGAGGTCAGAAGTCCAACGTGACATTATTGGGCTAAAAGCAAAATATCGGCAGAGCTGGTTCCTTCTGGAGCCTCCAGGGGAGAATCCATTTCCTTGTTTTCCCAGCGTCCGGAGCCACCTGCATTCCTGGGCTGGTGGCCCCTTCACATCAACCTTTTGTGTCTGTTACACCACCCACTACTGAGGGTGACCCTCCAGCCTCCCTTTGGTTAAGGCTTCTCGCGATGACATCGGGCCCATCCGGAAATCTAGGACAACCGCCCCATCTCAAATCCTCAATCACACCTGCGAAGTCCCTTTAGCCACGGGAGGTAACCTAACACGGGCTCTGCAGACCAGGAAACGGCCATGGCTGGGGGACCTGCACTCTGCCCACCCCGGTTCTGTTCTAGGCCAAAACCGGTTTGGCTCAGTGGTAGAGCGTCGGTCTGCGGACTGAAAGGTCCCAGGTTTGATTCCGGTCAAGGGCATGTACCTGGGTTGCGGGCACATCCCCAATAGGGGGTGTGCAAGAGGCAGCTGGTCGATGCTTCTCTCTCATCGACGTTTCTAGCTCTCTATCTCTCTCCCTTCCTCTCTGTAAAAAATCAATAATATATATATATTTTTAAAAAATGCCTCAGGGTGCCCGTGGCCTTGGGGCCTGAGCAGGACATGAGGATCTGTAAGGCAGGCCTCAGTGACCCATTTGCTTTCTCTGCACAAGAAACCCTTTCCCAAGACGAACACCAAATTCATCTTGGGTTGTAAGACCGTTTCCGGCAGCTGGGAGACACAGAGGGCACACTGGGTTCCCGCCTGGGAGGGTGAAATGGCACACTTCCCCTTGGCAGTTGTTCCCAGAGAGAATCTAGGGTTTCATTGCTGGCATCCCGGGTAGAAGGGTGGGGGAGGAGGAGCGGGGACAGACCAGGCCTCTCTCTGTAGGTCAACAAAAAAGAACCCCACGAACCTAGGTTTGCTCAGGACACTCACATGTTGCACCTGTTCTTGGGTCAATAGTCAGTGCCCCCTACCCGACATTGCTCAAACACACACACACACACACACACACACACACACACACCCCGTCTGTGGCTAACCCGCATTTCCTTTGGGGCCATGAAGCCAGGGCGGTGTCCAGCCTTAGTATGTTTGTACTTTGCAGGCCCCCAACTGAAGTTTGAGAAATGCCCCCGACCCCTGACCCCCGTCTTATGAAAATCAAAACAAATAATTGGCTAGTCCAGGGGTCGGCAACCTTTAAGACATAAAGAGCCACTTGGACCTGTTTTCGGAGGAAAAAAAAAAACACCTGGGAGCCGCAAAACCATTGTGACATTTAAAACAAATATAACACTGCATATATTGTTTCTTACCTTAATGCTATATACCGGATCGTGCAGAAAAAGGATTTTTTCACTTAACAAAAAGAGCCGCATGCGGCTCCGGAGCCTCAGGTTGCCGACACCTGGGCTAGTCCCTCCAAACTCCCAAAGATCATGTACATAAGTACACTTTGGACACACACAGCATTCACCCCCTCAGAAAGCTGAGTCACCCACCCATCCAAGAATTCAACGAGTTTCGCTTAAGAGGTGCTGTGTGCCAGGGTGGGGTCAGGGGTCAGGGGTCAGGGGTCGGGGGGAGGGGGATGCAAAGGCCTCCGAGATCTGCGAGAGACGGACCACACATGCTGGGTCCTTGACATGCTGGGCTGGCCATGCAGCTCATCATGGGTTGCGTTGGGTTTTTGTTTGTTTTTAGTTCAGGGACCTACGTGCTGTTTGAAGAGAGAGATGAGCGGCAGGACTCCCCAAAAGTACTATTTCTCATGATTTTGGGGAGCTACGCTGTTCTGCATCCCTAAGGTGGACATCGACGTTACTTCTCAACGACTTACCAGTCCCCCCAAGTGAATGATGAGCCGTGTACCCCTCTGCCCCAAGGGCCTTGCTACTGGAAGGGGGGTCTGTGGACCAGCAGCAGCAGCACGTGCTGGGAACTGATTAGAAATGCAGAGTCTCGGGCCCCCCTCAAACCCAGAGAGTCCGAAGTTGCATCATTCCTAGGTCCCCAGGTGACTTGTGTGCATCAAGGCTTGAGAAGCGGTGGGCTCGAGTGCCCGTGAGGGAACAGGGGAAAACTGGACCATGTCAGAGTGCGGAAGGTTCCAGGTGCTGTGTCTGCTTCCTAGAATTCGGAAACCTGTCAGCTCCCTTCTCCAGAAGCATTGCCTAATCCTGAGCACTCACAGGGTGGGGCAGGCGTAGGTCTCTAGTTGTTTGTATGGAAAATAATACAATGCTAAGCAAACAATAATACCAGATGTCACAAAGCCATGTCCTAACGAGCAAACAGGAAGAGCCTAAAAGAAGAAGGGAGCATTGACTGTCAGGAGGAGCTGTGGGGAGTGACACTCGCACCGTCTTTCCAGAGGGACTGCCCTGGGTGCAGGGCTGCTCTCTGGGGGAAGGGGATTTCCTGGAATGAGGTCGTGGTGACAGCGTTGTGAACATACGAAGCGAACAAGCCAACCCTGGGTCAGCCCTGGCCGGGGTGACCCAGCTGGTCAGACATGGAGAGGCTGCCCGTCTGATTTCTGCTCGGGGCACATGTCCAGGCTGCAGGCTGGGTCCCTGGTAAGGGGAATGCAGAAAGCAGCCCATCCCTGTTTTGCTCTCACTTTGATGTTTCTCTCTCCCTCTCCCCTTCTCTCTCTAAATATCCATCAACTAATTTTTAAAAACCACTGAATGAATACATTTTATTTTTTTTAAATATATTTCATTGATTTTTTTTTACAGAGAGGAAGAGAGAGGGATAGAGAGAGAGAAACATCGATGAGAGAGACATCGATCAGCTGCCTCTTGCACACCCCCTACTGGGGATGTGCCCGCAACCCAGGTACATGCCCTTGACCGGAATCGAACCTGGGACCTTTCAGCCTGCAGGCCTACGCTCTATCCACTGAGCCAAACCGGTTTCGGCTGAATGAATACATTTTAAAATAGTAAAGTTTATGCTATGTAAATTATATCTCATTTTTAAAGTTTGCAAAAAGCCGCTTGCTAAGCCCTGTTCCAGTACAGAAAGTAAGTCTTGGTCTGCCCATTGCCCCGGGCCAGGCACAGTCTCTGACACAGAGGGCCCTGGGCCATGTCTGCTTACTGCCCTTGGAATAGCACGTGACCAGGAAAACAAGCACCTCCTGGCACAGCCAGCTCAGCCCGGCACCTCTGAAGACGATCCTGGTAAACCACGAGGAAAATCTCACCACGGCCGATAAAACCCAACCCGCCCAGGGCCTTGCGCACCCATGGTGTTAGTTTCCAGAGCTGTTACAATACAGCCACTGGGTGGCTTAAAGCAACAGGCCGTCTCTACAGCTCAGAAAGTCAAAAGTTCATAATCAAGGTATCAGCAGGCCTGGTTCCTTTAAAGGTGCTGATGGAGACACTACCCCATGCCTCTCCCTTAGTTTCTGTTTGATTGGCAGTCATTGGCATTCCTTGGCTTGTAGATGCATTATGAACCTCTGCCTCCATCATCATCAGGTGTTCTCCCTGTGTGTTCATGTCCAAATTTTCCTCTCTTTATAAGGATGCCAGCCATTAAATAGGGCCCACCCTCATCCAATATGACGTATGACCTCATCTTACCATAACAACATCTGCAAGGACCCTTATTCCATAGGTACCTGGGTTAGGACTTGAAACAACTTTCTTGGGGGACACAATTCAACCCACCACACCCACCAAGGCTCATCGGTACCTCAAGCACAATGCTCTGGCTACACTGATCTTCTCTAAGTACCTCAAATGCCGAGTATGTTTCCATCTCAAGACATCTGCCTTTGCTGTCCTCTCTGCCACAAGTACTCAACCCTCAGTCAACTTCACCCGGTCAACTCCTTCTCGTCCTGGAAGTCTCAGCTCAAAAACTGTACAGACTGGGGTAAAAGTAGGTCTACAGTTATTCATATGGAAAATAATACAATCTCTATATATAAAAGCTTAAATGACCGTTATGACCTGTTGACCAAACACTCAATGCAGGAGCTGCCCCCTGGTGGTCAGTGTACTTTCCCAGCCAATCTCCTGTAGTCTCTTCCTCTCCCTCCCTTGCTCCACCCTCTCTCTCCTCCCCTCCCCCACTGGGCCAGCCTGGATCACCAGCCAGGCCAAGGGACCCCAGCCATACATGAATTCGTGCACCAGGCCTCTAGTAATTAATAAACAATAATACAAGAATACACTCCGTGTTTTCATACTCACACCTGTAAACCACTTTGCTCAACCCTGTCTTACTGCCCCAAGGAGACCTCCCTAACACCTTCCCTAAAAGAGACTCTCTTGAATGCCCACTGGGGACTTTGATTCGAAACCCAGCTGGGCCGACCAGGCAGAGGAGGAGGGAGAGGACAACCAGCGAGCTCCTTAAGGGGATCCCTTTGGCCACTGGCGACATGAGCCCAGAGCCTGAGCGACTGCCAGGAGCTCCACTTCCAGCACCCAAGGACATCATCAATGGAAACATCAAGACAGTAACCGAGTACAAGATAGATGAAGATAGCAAGAAGTTCAAGATTGTCCGCACCTTCAGAATTGAGACCCGGAAGGCCTCAAAGGCAGTTGCAAAGAGGAAGAACTGGAAGAAGTTTGGGAACTCAGAGTTTGGCCCACCGAGGCCCAATGTGGCCACCACCACAGTCAGTGAGGATGTGTCCATGACTTTCATCACCAGCAAGGAGGATCTGAACTGCCAGGAGGAGGAGGACCCAATGAACAAGCCCAAGGGCCAGAAGATCGTGCCCTGCCGTGTCTGCAAGGGCGACCCCTGGACCACCCGCAGTCCCTACAAGGACACGCTGGGGCCCATGCACAAGGAGCTGGCTGAGCAACTGGGCCTGTCCGCCGGCGAGAAGGACAAACTGCCTGGAGAGCGGGAGCCGGTGCGGGCGGCCCAGAGCAAGACAGGGAAGTACGTGCCACCGAGCCTGCGGGACGGGGCCAGCCGCCATGGGGAGTCCATGCAGCCCAGCCGCAGAGCTGATGACAATGCCACCACCCGCGCCACCAACCTGCCAGAGGACACCCGTGAGACAGACCCGCAAGAGCTCTCCAGACCCTTCGGCTCCATCTCCCGCCTCTACCTGGCGAAGGACAAGACCACTGGCCAGTCCAAGGGCTCTGCCTTCATCAGCTTCCACCGCCGTGAGGACGCCGCCCGCGTCATTGCCCGAGTGTCCGGCTTTGGCTACGACCGCCTCATCCTCAACGTCGAGGGGGCCAAGCCACCCGCCATCACTGCTGCTGCTGTTTGGCACCTGGCCCTAGGGTCCTGTGGCTACAGAAGGCGACCTCTACAAGGAGGGAACACCAAGGGCAATAAAAAAAGCTCCAACTGCTGCTGAAACCGGTTTGGCTCAGTGGTAGAGCATCGGTCTGCGGACTGAAAGGTCCCAGGTTCGATTCCAGTCAAGGGCATGTACCTTGGTTGCGGGCACATACCTGGTAGGGGGTGTGCAAGAGGCAGCTGGTCGATGTTTCTCTCTCATCGACATTTCTAGCTCTCTATCTCTCTCCTTTCTTCTCTGTAAAAAATCAATAAAATATATTTTTAAAAAAACATTAAAAAAAGCTCCAATTGCAAAATAAATAAATAAATAAATAAAGAGACTCTCTTACAAATACCATTATATTCTCATAATCATTCTCACCATCTGAACCTATCTTATTTATTGTATTTTTTTTGTCGTCTTCCCACCTGCACACCACCCAGATTTTAAGCTCTGTAAAAGAGGAATAGTAATGTGTCCAGAAATTCTTCGACACTTCTCCCTTCAAACAGTGTTGCCTTAAAAAAAAAAGAAAATAGTACTTAATGTCCCCCACTCTCCTTGAAAGTGAAGCCAGACTGAGTGACTCGCTCAATGAACAGAACGTGGTGCGCGGGAAGCCACCTGGCTGGAGGCTCGGTCATAAAAAGGTACCATCCACCTGGCTTAACCTTCCTGCATCACCTGCTCTGGGGGAAGCCGGCCGCCATGCTGTGAGGACGCGCACGGGGCCCTGTGGAGCGTCCCACCCAGAGAGGAGGCGGCCTGCCAGGTGGGAGAGTGAGAGCCTTCGGGTGACGTCAGCCCTCCCGGCGAGGCCTGCAGCCAAGACCCAGGCATGGTGGATCCCAGACACACCCTCCCCACCGCGCCCTCTGGGAATTCCTGACCCACTGAGATCCTGAGATGGTAAGTGATTGGTTGTTTTAAGCCATTAAGTTTGGGGGTGATGTGTTACGTACGGGAGATCGCTAATAAAAAACCTTGTTTGTCTTGTTCCCTGGCCCATCTCCAGCACCTAGAAACTGCCTCGTGTACAGGGTGCTCAATTAATATAGCTCAGCCTAGGACCAAGGAGCTTGGTTAAGCTTCCAAGGCTGAAAGGAAGGCATCAAACGGCTCTCCCAGAGGAAGGCGGGTGGACCCCAACCCCGGGCCAAGGCACGCCAGACTCACGGATCTGCACCGCGCAGCTGGCTCCCAGCTCCGGCCCTGCTATGTGGCTCCCGACGCACTTGAACTTCTGGCCATCTGACAGCCGGGACCGGTTCAGCGTCTCCAACTTGGACGTCCCCACAACCACGCCTCCTGGCTCTTCTGTCCACAGGAAGTTAGGGTCCGGGTACCCCCCGTCCCAGCGGCAGGTGAGCTGCAGCAGGAGCGGGCTTGGTGACATCTCTGCCCAGCACTCGAGGTCTGACACAGGGGGAGCTGCAAGACACCCGAGGGAGCCTGGGCTTACTCCCAACGCCGAGGTCAGCACCGGGCTGGCCCGCAGAGCTGGGAGCAGGGACAGCGGGGTACCGTGCTCAGCTCCTGGCACAGATGAAGGCCAGACGGCAGCCAGGTTTCCTCTGCTGGGGGCTCCGTCTGACTTATCTTTGTGTTTCTCACTAACTGCGTGTGGCTTTATACGTTTAAACTAACAAAATAAAATGGCCAATTTAGTTCCTCCATCACACCACCCCATTTCAAGCGCTCACTGCACATGGTAGGTGGTTATTAGACTACACAGTACAGAACATTTCCATTATCATGGAAAGTTCCAGTAGACAGTTTTGGTGCCTAGAGGGGGTACTGGTGGGACTTACTCCCACCCCCAACATAGACTTCCTGTTTACCATGTGCACGTATTACTAAAAACACAACATTTTAACAAGTTACAGACCTATAAATCCAATGTAATGCTGAAACCGGTGTGACTCAATGGATAGAGCGTTGGCCTGCAGCCTGAAAGGTCCCAGGTTCGATTCCAGTCAAGGGCATGTACCTTGGTTGCGGGCATATCCCCAGTTAGGGGGGGAGCAGGAGGCAGCTGATCGATATTTCTCTCTCATCGATGGTTCTCTCTATCCCTCTCTCTTCCTCTCTGTAAAAAATCAATAAAATATATTTTAAAAAAAAAGAAAGAAAAGAAAACAGACAGCCATGAGCTAGGCAGGGACCTCCCTCTGTGGCTCACAGGGATGCTGGGCCTCACGTAGCAGCAATTTACAGTGTTTCCCAAAGTGTGGTACACGTCCCCCCAGGGGTACAGGAAGAGTTTGGTGGGGGTACGCGTTGTACCGGAGTGTGGTGGGGGTATGCACTGCACTGTGCTTAGTTGTGCCTAATTCTACGTTCTCATGAGGACGAGGGGTACTCAGTGTTATGAAAATTATAGAAGGGGTACACATATGTCTAAAGTTTGGGAAACACTGGCCTAGAAGAGGCGGCTCCCTCCCCAGCCCGCAGCCCGGGATGTGTGTGCACACGCTGCAGAGGGAGCTGCAAAAGCATGTGGGGACACATGCAGCAGGCCAGCCTGTGGGACAGAGGACAAGGCGCACACGGGGTTCACACAGGGGGTTCACACATGGGGGGGTCACACGAGGGTTCACACAGGGGTTCACACAGGGGGGTTCACACACGGGGTTCACACAGGGGGGTTCACACAGGAGGGTTCACACACGGGATTCACACAGGAGGGTTCACAAGGGGTCACACAGGGAGATTCACACAGGGGAGTTCACACAGCGGGGTCACAGGAGGGTTCACAAAGGGGGGTTTCACAGGGGGTCACACAAAGGGGTTACACAGGGGGTCACACAGGGGGGTCACACACGGGATTCACACAGGGGAGTTCACACAGGGTGGCTCACACAAGGGGGTCACACAGGGGGGCCACCCAGGGGGGTCACACAGGGGGGTTACACAAGGGGTTCACACAGCGGAGTTCACACAGGGGTTCACACAGCGGGGTCACAGGAGGGTTCACAAAGGGGGGTTTCACAGGGGGTCACACACGGGAGTTCACACAGCGGGTTCACACAGGGGAGTTACACAAGGGGCTCAAACAGAGGAGTTCACACAGGGGGCTCACACACGGGGGTCACAGGGGGTCACACAGGGGGCTCACACAGGGGGTCACACAGCGGGGTCACACAGGGGGGTTCACACAGGGAGGTTCACACAGCAGAATTCACACAGCGGGGGGTCACACGGGGGGTTCACACAGGGGGGTTCTCAGGGGGTCACACAGGGGTGTTCACATAGGGGAGTTCACACAGGGGGTCACACAGGGGGTTCACACAGCGGAGTTCACACAGGGAGTCACACAGTGGAGTTCACACAGGGGGCTCACACAGCAGGGTCACACAGGGGGGTTACACAAGGGGCTCACACAGAGGAGTTCACACAGGGGGCTCACACACGGGGGTCACACAGGGGGCTCACACAGGGGGGTCACACAGGGAGGTTCACACAGGGGAGTTCACACAGGGGAGTTCACACAGGGGGGTCACACGGGGGGGTTCACACAGGGGGGTTCTCAGGGGGTCACATAGGGGTGTTCACATAGGGGAGTTCACACAGGGGGTCACACAGGGGGGTTCACATGGGGGGTTCACATAGGGAAGTTCACACAGGGGGTCACACAGCAGAGTTCACACAGCGGAGTTCACACAGGGGGCTCACACAGGGGGCTCACACAGCAGGGTCACACAGGGGGCTCACAGGTCAGAGGGAGGAGGGGTGCTCTCACCGTAGACCAGGAGCTCGGTGGTGGTGCTGCGCTGCCGGCCGCTGAGCGGGTTGCGGGCGCGGCAGGTGTAGTTGCCCTGCAGGTTCGGCGACATGAGGAGCAGCGAGAAGCCGCTGGCCGTCCAGTTGCTCCCGAAGGGCTCAGGCCTGGACCCCGGGGCCTGGAACCACCACTCGACCAGGGGCGGCGGCCGGGAGCTGCTGGCGCAGCCGAAGTCCACGCGGGAGCCCCGCACGGCAAAGCGGGTGCCGTTGGGGAGGGAGCCCGTGGAGGAGACGTTCACCGCCAGCTGGTCCGGGCCGCCTGCGACGACAGGGGGCGGGTCACAGGAGCCCCTGACCGGCTTCCACCAGCTCCCACCAGCCTCACCAGCTCCCACCAGCCTCACCGGCTCCCACCGGCTCCCACCAGCCTCACCGGCTCCCACCGGCTCCCACCAGCCTCACCAGCTCCCACCGGCCTCACCGGCTCCCACCGGCCTCACCGGCTCCCACTGGCTCCCACCGGCCTCACTGGCTCCCACCGGCCTCACCGGCTCCCACTGGCCTCACCGGCTCCCACCAGCTCCCACCGGCTCCCACCGGCTTCACCGGCTCCCACCGGCCTCACCGGCTCCCACCGGCTCCCACCGGCCTCACCGGCTCCCACCGGCTCCCACCGGCTCCCACTGGCCTCACCGGCTCCCACCGGAACAAAGGCTCCGCTAAGTGCCCTGGCACTTTCTCTCATTAACCCCCAGCGGTTCTGTCTGATTGACAGAAGAAAGAGTGCAAATCGCTGCATTTGAAGAACACTGGTGAGTAGAAAGTTCATCTGTGCACTAAAGAGTTAGCACAGCCGAAACCGGTTTGGCTCAGTGGATAGAGCATCTGCCTGAGGACTGAAAGGTCCTGGGTTCGATTCAGGTTGGGGGCATGTACCTTGGTTGCAGGCGCATCCCCAGTGGGGCGGGGCGTGCAAGAGGCAGCTGACCAGTGTTTCTCTCTCATCGATGTTTCTAACTCTCTATCCCTCTCTCTTCCTCTCTGTAAAAAATCAACAAAATATATTTAAAAAAGAGTTAACACAGCAGGCCTGAGACTGTTCCCAGAAAGGCCAGCTTGCGGGGTGACCGGGAACGTGGATGTCAGGGGGTTCCCACCACCCCCAGAACTGATGAGAGCGTGGCTCACTGCGCCTACACTGCAGGGACAGACAATGTGGTTCACAGCGAACCCCAGCTTTCCTTCTGAGAGTCTAGGGTTTGGCTGGGTACATGCTAGAGGAGGCCAGAGGGACCGGCCCTCAATAAAAACTCAGGGTGCAGCCCTAGCTGGTTTGGTTCAATGGCTGGAGCGTCGACCTGGGGACTGAAGGGTCTTGGGTTCGATTCCAGTCAAGGGCACATGCCTAGGTTGTGGGCTCGATCCCCAGTAGGGGGCGTGCAGGAGGCAACCTGTTAATGACTCTCTCTCTCATCATTGATGTTTCTATCTCTTTCTCCCTCTCCCTTCCTCTCTGAAATCAATAAAATATATATTTTTAAAAACAAACAAAAAAACTCAGGGTGCAGAGTCCCTAATGGCTCCTGGTAGACAGCGTTTCACGGGTGCTGCCACAAGGAAATAAGCGCGTCCTGGGGCGAGGACTCTAGGAAGCTCCTGCTCTTCGCTGGACTTCACCCCAATAAAGGGCGCAGGCGCCTTCCCCTTCACTGATCCGGCTTTGTGAACCTTTGCCGTGACCATGACACATGCTGAGTCCTGTGAGAACCCCCCCCACCCCCCGCACAACTCCACCCTCAACGGCAAACTGCTCAACCCCTCCCAGCCTCCGCTGCCTCGTCTGTGAAGTGGGGGTGCCACCAGAACCCGCCTGGTGGGGTGGTGGTGCCGATTACAGGAGTTAGTCTAGCTCAGTGTTTCCCAACCTTCTCTCATGATGAGAATCACCTGGTGGAGTTGTTAAAACACAGATTCCTGAATCCCAACTAAGAAGTGCTAAACTAGAATTTTTGAGAACATATAGGTAAAATTGTATACTTAACTAGTGCTCTAAGACAGGTTTTATATACAGAGCACTAAGTTAGGTATGCAATTTTACCTATATGTTCTCAAAAATTCTAGTTTAGCACTTCTTAGTTGGGATTCAGGAATCTGTGTTTTAACAACTCCACCAGGTGATTCTCATCATGAGAGAAGGTTGGGAAACACTGGTCTAGCTCAGCACCCGGAACAATGCCTGACTGTGGGGAGCACGTGATGAATGCTGCGTCTTACCTTCATTCCCCTCCCATCTCTGAACTCTCTTGCCCCCAGAAATGCCCTCCGGAGGCACTGCGGGTACCCAGCGCCCCTAAGATGCCACGTCGCCTTGAGGAAAAGAATATATCCAACACCTACTTACACTCCCGTCATGCTGGGGTTTAGGAGTCCAGGAAGGGCAACGCTAGGCCGAAGGAATGAAACTATGACTACAGGAAATTCTGAGCAGAAATAGGCCAGCGGGGAAAATTACTGGGGGGAGGAAAAGGCTTTTTTCCAGAGCCCCTCACCAGACAGCATCTATTTCATTTACACCTGGAGCCACGGTATAAACACTAGAAATGGTGGGATTCTGAGGCCAATACCCTTGACCATATGCTTGTCAAGCTGGGGCTGGTTCCTAAGAGTCTGGGCGATCTGTCAGAATCATGTCGCCTCCCACAGAGGGCCTGGGGGCGGGGAGGGGGAGTGATCCTGTGGTGTGGGAGGTGCTCAGCTGTCCCATTCACTTCGGCTGGCTAGCTGGTTAGGTATGTGGACCAGCAGGTCCGAGGGAGTGCCCACGGTTGGCAGACACCCAGCTAAGCACAGAGTGCCTCCAAGGTCCCGGAAGCCACGCCTGGGCAGTAAAGATAGTGCGTTAGACTGGCCAGCCAGGACTTTCAAACTGGGGTCTCACGGGCCCCGGCAGCCGGGCATGGACAGTGTGGACTCCCAGAAACTAGCCGGGGAGGAGCTTCTGGCCAGCACAGTTCTCGGCAAGAAATGGAGTTGGATACAGGCAATAGATGAGAAGGACGCAAATGGAAGAGCTCAAACAAAAAGTTAAATGACCCGAAACCGGTTTGGCTCAGTGGATAGAGCGTCAGCCTGCGGACTGAAAGGTCCCAGGTTCGATTCCAGTCAAGGGCATGTACCTTGGTTGTGAGCACATCTCCAGTAGGAGGTGTGCAGGAGGAGCTGATGGTTGTTTCTCTCTTATAGATGTTTCTAACTCTATCCCTCTTCCTCTCTGTAAAAAATCAGTTTTATATATATATATATATATATATATATATATATATATATATATATATATATATATATATATACACACACACACACACATATATATATAAATGAAATGCCCTGACAAGTGTGGATCAGTTGGTTGGGCATCTTATCAAGGCCTTGGTCAATGTCAGTTTCAGGTCTTGACTCTTTGTGGGATGGATGCCTTAGTCTAGTAGTTATGAGCTTGTACTCTGAATTCAGACAGACCTGGATGTAAATCCTACAGCAGCTTCTAAATGGATTACCTTAGGAAAGTGTCCGCCCTTCTCATTCTCACTTTCTTGCCCTTTTTTTATGAGATGAAAAGAACAGGAATAACTTCTACCACTGGGTTTTCGAAGGATCCAATGAGATGCCCCGAAGCCTGGTGTCTGACCTGAGGTCAGCCGTCTAGAGGTTTCTATCTGATGATATTGGTAAAGGTGCACCTGCAGATGGATTCTGGACCACACACTGGCAGCAGATGCCCACTGTCTGTTTTTATCTGGGCCACAAGCTAAGCATGGTTTTTATTTATTATTATTTTTTTAAATATATTTTATTGGTATTTTACAGAGAAAGGGAGAGGGATAGAGAGTTCCATCGATGAGAGAGAAACATCCATGAGCTGCCTCTCCTGCACACCCTCTACTGGGGATGCGCCCGCAACCAAGGTACATGCCCTTGACTGGAATCAAACCCAGGACCCTTCAGTCCACAGGCCAATAAGCATGGTTTTTACAGATGGACATCCGCAATTGATTTGATGAGGGAGAACACGAACTCTGAAACCCAATTAAGTGTAATGTTATCTCCTCCAGAAAGAATTCTGTCCTTCTCATTAATACGTAGGCCTGCACTACCAAAAAAAAGCACTCAATTATCACTACACTTTGAATTTTTTCAATAATATGATGTAAAAGATGGTTTTCTTTCTTTTTATATAAGTATTTACGTATATAATATCCTCAATTTTGCCCATTGGCCCATAACACCTGAAATATTTATCATCTGGATCTCTATAGAAAAGGCTTGACTCCTGTTCTAGAACCATCTAGCACTGCTGCTGCCTTCCTCTTCTCTGCTGCATTCTTTATATATATATATATATATATATATATATATATATATATATATATATTATTGATTTTTCACAGAGAGGAAGGGAGAGGGACAGAAAGCTAGAAACATCGATGAGAGAGAAACATCGACCAGCTGCCTCCTGCACACCCTCTACTGGGGATATGCCCACAACCAAGGTACATGCCCTTGACCGGAATTGAATCTGGGACCCCCCCAGTCCGCAGACTGACGCTCTATCCACTGAGCCAAACCGGTTTTGGCTCTGCAGTCATTCTTGACATAGAGTTCACCTCTCTCCTTTCCCCATAACTACAGGTCGGCCTCAAATGGTTAGTCTGCACCTCGGGCGCCCACATAAAGGGAGACTCCATCTCCGCGGTGGGTTCCTCGCCAATAGGAGAAGCGGCCTTCAGACATTTACTCTCGTTCCCGGCACTTTTACCTGAAAACGATCTAAGAATCCACTGGGTAGCTGCTAGCCAGTGGCACATTGATACTTCTCCTGCAGGATAAGATCCCGGGAAAACTTACAGAAACTGTTTTCATGTCACTTTTGGAGACGGAACAAAGACGCAAACACAACCACCCCACGGCCCCCCGACCTCCCCAGGGATGTGGATTCTGGCCAAAGAGTAGGGACCCGTGGCTGCTTCTGATGAGCTTGGCAAGAATCGGACGAACCCACCTCTGGGCGGGGATCACCCGTCTTCCATGGGGGTCAGGGATCTGTCCTCAGGGTGCCCCGCAGTCCTCCCCCTGGGACCTCAGGCTGTGGTGAGGCCCAGTGCCACCACCGCCAGCAGAGAATGAGAGCCAACGGGATGGGCCCCGTGAGCGAGGGAAGCAGGGGCTTTCCTGAGCCTCTGTCTCCAGGAAGTCTGGAGTGACAGCCACTCCTCCACCCTCCAAACCCCACCTACATCACCGGGCTCCTGATCCACAGGCTCCGGTCCCGTCCCCTCCCTGCACACCGGCGTGGCCTGAGGAAAGCAGACGAGCCTGGCTCTGTGCACCCTCATGGCGGCCTCTCACAGGGAATCTCCAGCGGGATCGCCCGGCTCCCCAAGGCAGGGAGATGCTATCCTGAGAGAAGCACAAAGTCTACCGGGACGTGTTGAGGTCGGTGCCCCCGTCCCCGCTCCTCCGGCCTGTCTGCAGGCAGAGGCACAGCTGTTCCCACCTCACACCCCCCCAGTCTGGAGGCAGGAGGGGCTGGGGGAGTCAGTGACATCAACTGCCATGAACTGCTCTGGACCCTGGGATCCCTGTACCCCCAATCCTAACAGCACCCCTTACGTTAACCGGTATCAGCGCGGGGACTTTTTGTCCTGAGACGAATAACAAGAATTACATCGTAGCCCTGACCGGTTTGGCTCAGTGGATAGAGCATCGGCCTGCGGACTGAAGGGTCCCGGGTTCAATTCCGGTCATGGGCATGTACCTTGGTTGCAGGAGGCAGCTGATCAGTGCTTCTCTCTCATCGATGTTTCTAACTTTCTATCCCTCTCCCTTCCTCTCTGTAAATAATAATAATAATAATAATAACCAATAAAATATATGTATGTTTGTTTAAAAAAAAAAAAAGAATCACCTGTGGTGCCCATTCCAGACAGGCTGCCTCAGCCCAGGTGTCCGGAAACCCTGACTCCTAGAAGGCAGCCTCGCCCAGCGCCCACTCTCGCTCCCAGCCACCAGCGCTGGCTGTGGGTCGGGCACTCCGTGTGCCCAGATCTCACGGGTCCCCTCTCCCCCCTGACGTGGCTGATAGCCGAGTCCCGTGCGCAGAGATCCCGGCGGAGGAGGGAGACGCGGCCGCCCTCACTCCGCGGCTTTGCGCTCCGCAGCCCCACCCTCCAGTCACACTCGCAGATAACAACCCGCCACATCTCCAGTATTCTCCCCCGGGCACGCAGGGCCGTGTGAGAATGTTCCCAAACGTTCCTCCTGAGGAGACTCGGTCATCAGCCATGTCAGGGGAGAGAGGGGACACATGAGATCTGGGCACACAGAGTTCCCGACCCACAGCCAGCCGGTGGCGGCGGGAACCTGAGAGGCACTTTTCCCCACAGGAATCCCATCACCTGAGCGGATCGGAGCGCCGTGGGCCAACGCATCCTGGGAGTCCAGCCCTGCGCAGGGTTCCCTCCTGCACGGGTGCAGTGGGTCTGTGCTCAGGCTCCGCAGACGGTACCGTGAGGGCCGGACGAGTTCAATGACTTCCCCGCGGTCACAGAGACAGCAGCCAGCGGGACGCAGGTTTACACCTTGCGCACCTGCCCCACCTAGAACGTCGGCTCCGGGCGGGTGGGGACCTTGTCCCCTGGCCCAGTGCCTACCACATGCCTGGCATCAGGCTCCCGGCAAAGACACGCCGAGTAAAGGAAGGAGTAAACGCCGTACTTTACAGATGAGGAAACTCAGGGAGCAGCCACGTGAGCGGGTGGGTATTCCTACTGAACTGCACAGCAAGCTTCTTCCGTGAAGAGGACAGAGGATACATAGCGGAGGCCTCGCAGGCCACACAGTCTGTGTCACAGCCACTCAGCGCTGCTGTCGCAGTGCCAAAGGCAATGAATATGTAAATGGACAAGCGTGGCTGTGATCCAATAAAACCTCACTTACGGGCCCTGAGATCTGAATTTCATATAATGCCGAAACCGGTTTGGCTCAGTGGATAGAGCGTGGGCCTGCAGACTTGAAAGGTCCCAGGTTCGATTCCGGTCAAGGGCATGCACTTGGTTGTGGGCACATCCCCAGTGGGGGGCGTGCAGGAGGCAGCTGATCGATGATTCTCTCTTATCGATGTTTCTAACTCTCTATCCCTCTCCTTTCCTCTCTGTAAAAAATCAATAAAATATATATTTTTTTAAATAATAATTTTCCTATGTCATAGATATTACTCTTCTTTTGATTCCCCCATCACCAAATGTAAGATAGTATGGCAAAACAAAAATAGGCAGCAGATTGGATAAGGCCCACAGGCTGTACTTTACCAACAACATGGTCTAAAATCATGCATGCATATGGACGCTACTTCTGGAAAGCACAGTAGTAACAGCAGCTCATGCTCAGCCCTGTGCTAAGCACCACAACTAAGAGTGCATACCTGGTAAGGTATGCCATGTATTATCCCCACCTAATACATAAAAAAAAAAAAAAGCTCAGTGATATCAAGCTCCTTATTAAAAATGATAAGTGACAGCCATAGGACTGGAACTCAGGTAGTCTAACTCGATTATGTTGTACCCTGACTTTGCTGTATAATAAAATGATATTAACAACAAGCTCAACGGAACAGCTAGCTATTACGCCAGGAAACATTTACAGCACTTTATACAGGTCGACTGGCATCTATTCACCACGCAGTTCTACGCGGAAAAGAATTCTTTTTATCCCCATTTTACAGATGAGAAAACACAGGCGCAAGAGGTCACTCAGCTTGCAGGTGGCAGAGCCCAGAATGACACCCAGGCCATGGCCTCCTGTCCACTGCTCTGTGCGCCGCACCCGCGGGTCCCAGGCCCTCCCACTGCACTTACTGGCCACCTGCAGCCACACGTGGAACCACCGAGTCTCGTTCAGGGCCTCCCAGCAGGTGTAGTTGCCCTCGTCCTGCAGGCTCAGCGCCTCGATGCGCAGGGAGCTGGCGTTCACCAGGGAGAAGCGGGGCTGGGCTGGCGGGCGGCTGGCATTGGAGGACAGGAGGAAGACGGGCTCCGAGTCATTCCGGTACCAGGTCACCGGGCCCCTGGTTGCCGAGATGTTGCCGCAGGGCAGAGTCACGTTGTCATGAACCTCTCCGATGACTACAGCCTCTAGGCCTGCACAAGGGAAGGTCCAGCTATTACTACCTTTATTGGTATCTGAACCACCTCCTTTTTTGCACGGTCCCTCCACATTAGCAGTTTTTTTAAAAAATCAGCTGTAGGTTTTTGAGACGCAATAACACACAGAGTCCCCACCCTGTTGGGACGGTTGGCCAGTAGTTGACATGAACCACAAACAAAAGCACAATTAAGATACCTGCCACTTCACAGCCACTAACATGGCTAAAATCAAAGACAATAATAAGTGTTGGCGAAGATGTGGACAAACGGGAACTCATACATTGTTGGTAGGATTTTTAAATGCTGCATCTACTAGGAAGACAGTTGGGCATTTTCACATAAGACTAAAGTTACCGTGTGACTCAGCGATTCCACTCTGAGGTGTCTACCGAACAGAAATGAAAACGTATGTCTACACAAAAACGTGTATGTGCATGCTCACAGCAGCATTATTCATAATGGCCAAAAGGCAGAACCAAAGGCTCATCAACTGGTGAATGAATAAATACAATGTGGTATATCCACACAATGGGAATATTATTTGGCCATAAAAAGGAATGAAGTGCATGCTACATCATGGATGAGTCTTGAAAGCATTATTTTAAAAGAAAGGAGGCAGTCATAAAAGGCCACAGCCTGCCCTAGACAGTTTGGCTCAGTAGATAGAGTGTCGGCATACTGAAGGGTCCTGGGTTCAATTCCAGTCAAGGGCACAAGTCTAGGTTCCAGTTCGATCCTCAGTGTGGGACGTGCAGGAGGCAGCCGATCAAGGATTCTCTCTCATCATTGATGTTTCTATCTCTCTCTCCCTCTCTGAAAGCAATAAAAACATAAATATATTAAAAAAAAAAAAAAAAAAAAAAAAAGACCACATACTTGTGTGGTTCCATTTATCTGAAATATCCAATACAGGCAACTCTATGGAATAGAAAATAATTAGCAGATGTCTAGGTCTGGAGGAAATGGGAGTAGTGGGAGGGTGGGGAATGACTGCTAATGAATACAGGGTGAGTGTTTTTTAATGATTTTTAAAAATTTTTATTCATTTTGGAGAGGAAGGGGGAGGGAGAGGCAGAAACACCAATGATGAGAGAGAACCCCCAATCGGCTGTCTCTTGTGGCCCCCTACTGAGGATTGAGCCCACAACCCGGGCATGTGCCCTTGACTGGAATCAAACCTACGACCCTTCAGTCCACAGGCGGATGCTCTGTCCACTGAGCCAAACCGGCCAGGGCTAGGGCTTCTTTTTGGGGTGATGAAAATATGCTGAGGGTTGCACAGTCTTATGACTAAACTAACAACTATACATCGTGCACTTTAAAAGGGTGAATTTTATGGTATGCGAATTCTATCTCAATAGAGTTACTATTAAGAAAAAACGAACACCTGCCAGCTGCCTCTGGGAATCGTTCCCCTTTATAAAATAAAGAGGAACCGTTATCTGTACCCCAATCTTCTGTCTGGTTACTTGTGGCTCCATTTGAACGACGTGAAGCCAGCTCAGAACCACAGGATTTCTGATTCTCTCCCCATTTCGGCCACACCATGCCCAAAGTCAGGACAAGAAGGAAAAAAAAAAAAAAATCAAAAAAATCTAAGCCACTTGCTGGAAGGCAAATGCCATTGAATGCTAGAGATTCCAAAACGGCAAGAAATGCATCTGGGAAAAACAACACTTTAAAAAGCAAGGGAGGCCCTGACCAGTTTGGCTCAGTGAATAGAGGGTCGGACTGCAGACTGAAGGGTCCCAGGTTCGATTCCGGTCAAGGATGTGGGCACATTCCCAGTAGGGGGTGTGCAGGAGGCCGGTGATCGATGTTTCTCTCTCATTGATGTTTCTCACTTCCTCTCTGTAAAAAATTAATAAAATGTATTTTTTTAAAAAGCAAGGGAGAATTATTTTTAAAACAATTAGGCCTGGGAACCCCAGTTCTCAGTGACAATTCCCACTGAGGAGAGAGGAGCTGTGGAATCAGAGATGCAACATGTGTTCATGAGGCCTACAGACCTGCCTCTCTCCTGGCTCCTGGCACAGGGCTACGGGGGCTCGGAAAAGCCCTGGTGAAAGGTTAGTCCTGGAACCGGAGCGAACAGTGGTCCTCTCCTCCCGGAGCGGGTGACACCATCACAGAAGAAACCTTCTCCAGGCACTCCCAGCTCCCCTCCTGGCTGTGCTCCCTCCGTTCTCTTCAGGCGTCTTCAAACTACGGCCCACGGGCCACATGCGGCCCGCAGAGGAGTCTGATCCGGCCCGCCAGGTTTTTTGAGCAGTGAGCGCAGCCGAGGTGTTACAGTAGGAATTAGTAGTTCATATAGTCCGGCCCTCCAGCTCTCTGAGGGACCGTGATCTGGCCCCCACTTTAAAAAGTTTGAGGACCCCTGTACCAACGAAGCTGAAGCTGACCTTGGAGATCTCTTAGGCTGGCAGCCCTGGGGGCTGAGTTAAAGTTGAGGCAGGCTGAGCCCTGGCTCAAGGCAGAGAGGACAGCCACAGACTAGTGATGTCTGTGAAACAGGCACAGAAAGGATAGTGGGGGGCGGCGGGGGGCCCTCTAGTTCCATGCCTGCTTGTCCTATAACCCTTCGTTTTGCGTTGAGAAAACTGAGGTCCAGAAAGCGCCCAGTGATTTATTTGAGGTCCCTGTGAGCCTCCGGGAGAGCTGGGAGCATCCGGTGTTCACGACTCCAGGCCAGGGACTCTGTGGTCTCCAACCAGACAGGGCGGGACGATATGACAGGTCAGGCTGCGCCGTTCGCAGTCACCACCTGGTGTCCAGCGGGCCCGGGGTCTCCCAATGGAGCAGAGGGAACGCCACCGCCCGGGCCATTTCCCAGCGCGGCCCTCATCCTGTCATGGATAGAGGGGGGGGCTGCACCCAAACTTTTTTTTTTCTAGCAACTTTCCCCCCAAGAATGACGCAGGATTTACAATCTGCGGCAGCAAGTGGAGGCATGAGCATTGTGTGAAGCTAAGGGACAGAAAAAAGGCAATTTTTTCCCCCTGAGAAAACTCTCCATTTGGAAAAGAAACAACAAAAATATAACAACCGGGGAAGCCCTCAGCCCGTACACAGGGGTGAACTTGGCCGGGGATCAAAGTAACCGGGCCTGGCCGCAGAGGCGGCGGTCCCGCCAGGTGGTTCCAGGATGATTCAAACCGGGGACATCAAACTGAGATCTGACATTCCCGGCCCTGGAGTTCACCATGAAGGAAACCTGCAAAGAGCTGGGGAGAGGGCACCGTGACCACTAAGTCAAAAGAGGGCCGGGGTGAGAGCTATCACCAAGAAGGAGAAACAAACCTGGGGCCATGAGCCCCAGGGACAGGGGTGACCCCGGCTCAGCTGTCGTAGGAAAGCAGGCTGTGCGCAGCCAGAGCTTCAGAATATTTTCCAGATTAACTGGTTATGAGCGATGAGACCGTTTCTAAATAATTGCTAAACACAAAACAAAATAAAAACTTGTGCGAGCAATGATAAGATATGTACACAGATAATAATTTAATAATAATTATAATAATAAAACTTATACGAGCCTAACAGGAACTTTTGGCACTTGCTGCTAGGAAGCTCGGGAGCAATTCCTACAGGACCTGCAAGAGATGAGCTGGGTGTGCTGGACTGGGCAAAAACCCACAAGGACACTGGCAAACTCCATCACCTCCATCACCTCCATCACCATCACCACCACCACCACCACCACCACCACCACCACACACACACACACACACACACACACACACACACACACACACGCTCCTTCTCCTGCTCCTCTACCCAACACCTCTCACTCACTGCTCTGCACACCACAGACATGCATTCGCTGGTGGGTTAAATTTTAAAACAGATTTTCCATCTTTTTATATTCTGCTTATTTTTGTAGAGCACAGATAAAGCATTTAAGACCTTTGGTCAATCAGGTCAAGTGTAAGAGGTCATGCCGAGGGTAGAGGAAGCTGTTTGTAAGCTTGAAACTATTTCAAAACGACAACAAAAACCTAAGAGAAGTAAGGAAGCACGAGTGCACAGAAGCCTGCCTGCGGGGTGTGCGGGGAACACCACGGTTACAGGTGTGCGGCAAGCTCAGCCTCAGGCAGAGGGGCCGGTGGGAATAAAACATCCACTTTGAGCGCCTGCTCGGCAGGTCAAACCAGAATGCGAACTTACATCCCACGCTAAAAAACAACAGCACTTTCTCCCTCCACGTGCGTCTTCATTTCCCAGCGTCAGAATTCCCACGTTCCGTTTCCCCACGTTCCCCTCCACCTCTGCTCAGGCCTGGAGCGCGGAGACTTCCCTCCCCGGGGCGCGGAGACCCCCCCGCCCCGGGGCGCGGGGAGCCCCGTCCACGGGGACCTCCCTCCACGGGGCGCGGAGACCTCCCTCCCAGGAGCGCGGGGACCCCCCTCCCCGGGGCGCGGAGACCCCCCTCCCCGGGGCGCGGAGAGCCCCCTCCACGGGGCGCGGAGAGCCCCCTCCACGGGGCGCCGGGACCTCCCTCCCCGGAGCGCGGAGACCTCCTTCCACGGAGCGCGGGGACCCCCCTCCACGGGGCGCGGAGACCCCCCTCCCCGGGGCGCGGAGAGCCCCCTCCACGGGGCGCCGGGACCTCCCTCCCCGGAGCGCGGAGACCTCCTTCCACGGAGCGCGGGGACCCCCCTCCCCGGGGCGCGGGGACCTCCCTCCACGGAGCGCGGGGACCCTCCTCCCCGGAGCGCGGGGACCCTCCTCCCCGGAGCGCGGGGAGCTCCCTCCACGGGGACCTCACTCCACGGGGCGCGGGGACCCCCCTCCACGGGGCGCAGGGACCCTCCTCCCCGAAGCGCTTAGAGCCCCCGTCCCCGGAGCGCGGGGACCCCCCTCCCCGGGGCGCGGAGCCGGGGAAATTCCTCTCCGCAGGGACCGCGCTTCGAGCAGGAAACTCCGGAGCCGCCGGGCGGGGAGCGGCGGCGACCAGGACCGGAGCCCGCGGAGTCGGGCACTTCGGTCCCGGGCTTCCCCTCCTCCCGCCGTCGCCGGGCAAAACTCAACTTTCCCCCGGATCGCGGCCTCACCTGCGGCGGCCCCGCGGGCCAGCAGCGCCCCGAGGCAGAGCAGCACCCGGGGCGCGGGCGCCCGCGCGGCCATCTCGCCCGGCGGCTGCAGGCCGCGCGGGAGGCGCAGGTCCGGCCGTGCTGGGCTCGGACCCCGGGGCCCCAAGCGCTCCTCCCGGGCCCTCGGCACCTCGGACCCGCTCCCTCCGCGGCCGGGGAGGATGCTCGGGGAGGGGAGCTCGGAGCGGGGCTGGAGCGGCGCTGGCTCCCGGCGCGGTCCTCCCTCCTGAGCGCCCGGCCCGGGCGGGAGGGCGCACCCCGCCCCGCGCCCCGCCGCCGCTCCGCCCGCGGAAAACAACAGGAGCGGCCCCCCTCCCCGCCTCCCATCCAGGCGGGAGCCGACTTCCTCCCCCTTGGCCCGGAGGAGGGCTTATGCAAAGGGCGCGGAGCGGCTCTGCCCGGCGGGGGCGGAGCGCGGGGCTGGGCCGCCCGGGGCCGCCGAGCCGCGGGGACAGCCGGGCCGGGCCGGGCGCTGCGGCGGCCGCAGGAGGACGCCCCGGAGTCCGGCTGCCAGCAGCCCCCCGTCCCCGCGCCCCGCCTGCAGCCCCCGGAGGGGCGGCGGGGCTGGGGCTCCTGTCCCCGTGCCATCCCAGCGGCGCTGCTCCAGGGCCGCCCTGTCCCCGGAGCTCCGGGTGGGCCTGGGCCACCCGCCTTGTCCCACCCGGGGCGGCACCGGGCGAGTGGGAGCGGGGAAAGGGGGCCCCGATCCCCCACCCCCCCCCCCAGCCGAAAGCGGCCGAGCCACACGGCCAGACGGCGGCCCCGGGCCCCGCGGAGCTCGCCCCTCCCTCCCGAGCTGTGTGTGTGTTTGCTTTTCCTTCTGTTTCCCCACCCCCCATCCCGGCAGTTTCCCGGAAAACTGCCTTCCTCTCCCCGCCCGCATCCGCCCCATCCGCCCGGCCCCTGGGGACCCGGGGTGAGATCCTCAGGAAGCGGGGACCCCGGAGCGGCCCCGCCAGAATCTTCCTCTTTAAAGAAGGCCGTGAACCCACGGAGGCGGCGACGCGGACAGGGGTGTTTGCGCTCAACTGTGCTGTTTTGGAAAATTTCCCCTTCACCTACCTACCTCACCATGACATGTTGAGGAAAAAAACAACCAAAACTGCTATAAAAAAAAAAAAATAAAGATCGCTCGTTCTGTGGCTCCAGGCCCCTTCCTGAAATACCTCATCCATGATGAAATCTTCTGGAAACCAGTAAAAGGGTGTGTTTCGCCCGATGGACGGAGCCATAAAGTTGCAGGCTTTTTGCTCTTCCTCTTCGGCTGCTGGTTTTAACTCTCAGCCGGCTCCTGGCCGCCCCCCGTGTCCCAGCCCCTGCGGCGCTGGTTTCATCGTCTATCCGGTGAAAGGAAGCAGAGCCCATCCCGGACACACCGCCCTGTATCCCCAGTGCCTGGTGTCCCCCAACCTGTATTTTTGTTAGGTAAACCCATGGAGGCTCATTGGCTTTGATATGGCAGTTCCTTAAGCTTTCCCGACGCCTCCCTCCGCACTGAGGTTGACAAGATACCAGTAAAATCCGCTACCTGGCAAGGTGTCTGCCCAGGGTGGGGCGTTCTCCGACTCTGGTGCGCTTGCTGGGGGAGCTGCATGCAGCAGGCCCTCCTGATGTGCTCACCGTCTCAAAGGCATGGTCTGGGGGCCAATAAAATATGTTTTAAAAATAATAATCAAACAAGCTCCAGGAAGACCCACCTCCTCCACCCCCTACAGCGCTGGTAGCAGCTCCCCTCCAAATGGCGGGGCCTTTTCCTTTAAGCCACTGTAGCAACTCCATCTCACGGCCTCCCGACAACTCTCGGACCTAAGGAATTATTGAACCTCATTTTATTTGCTTGTTTGTTTATTATTTTTTTAAACATATTTTGTTGATTTCAGAGAGGGAGAGAGAGAGAAACATCAATGATGAGAATCATCTATGGCTGCCTCCCTGAGGGGATGGGGGTTGGAGGGGACGGAAGGGCGTAATTCGCAACCGGGGCACGTGCTAGACTGTGAATGGAACAGTGACCTCCTGGTTCATAGGTCGGCACTGGACGCCCAGCCACACCGGCCCCGTCAACCTCGTTTTATAAGGGAGAGACCCACAGTTCTGGAGAAGGTGAAGTTCTAGATCACAAAGCCAGCTGGTGGTAAAGCCAGGACTGGAACCCATGTCTGTTCAACCCCAAGTCCAAAATTGCCTCGTACACAAAGGCTGCGGTGTCTGGACGCCCTGGGGTCATCAGGGCGGCAGGCACGGGCGTTCCTCTGAGCACGGCTTGGAGGAAGCCTGGAGACCAGGAGGTCTGGGTCAGAGCTGGCCCAGGACACATCCATCTCTCTGCCTCCGAGACAGGAGCTGTCCGGAAACACCCTGGTAAGTACTTCACATACCACTGAACCCTCAGCACCACCCTGAGGGTAGGCATTGCCAGTCCCAACCTGCAGGTGGCTCAGAGAGGCCAGGTTGCACAGCAAGTTAGCGGGAGAGCTCAGACCTGAACCCAGCGGGGTCTGAGGCAGTGCTGTCTTGTTCAGTCTTGGAGGGGCTTTGGCCTGACTTCACAGCCCGTGCTCCAGCAGCCGCCCTGGCTCTCTGAAGCCATCAAGCAACCCCTCATGTCTGCCCCCACTCCTCTGGTCACGTCTCCTCCCTGGAGGTGATGCTGGAAGGTTTCTTAGCAACAGCCTGCTTCTCCTGGAACTATGCTCCTGTGGGCATCAGAGAGGGCTGCCCACCAGGAATAGCGGAGGGTAGAGCCTGGCCCCTCAGGTCCAGCTCTGGACTCCTCACTGCCAGAAGCACTAAGAGGCAAATGACAAAACCCTATGTGTGCCCCCCTGGGTGGGCCTGGAACCCCCAGGCCGGCACCCCAACGAACAGGAGCAGCCTGGCTGACCCTCTGCAGAAAAAAGCCTGCCAATCCCTCTGACACACACCTTCCCCACCTCCCCTGGGCCGCCTGCCCAGAAGGAAAGAATCGGGAACAGATCCTATAGCAAGAAAGTTCCTGAGGTCAGGCGTAGTTCCCAGAAGAAGCGAACAGGATGAGATGGAAAAAATGGAAAGTGGACAGTTGTCAAATGTCTACTATTTTCAGCTCCTTTCTGGACTGCAGACCAGGAGGGTGAAGCTTGGTGTCTCTGACTGGCGGAGAACCACAGGTCTTAGAAGACAGATCCACCCCGGAAGACAAAATGCCACTCGCAGAGGGACCAGGAGAAGGATCACCCAGTTCCCTCAGAAATGGGCAGCCGTGGGCTGGAGAGAGGCGGGCAGCTCGCCCGCCCCGGCAGACAGAGCAGCCAGAGGTGTGCTGAGGAAGGTCTGACCGTCACCATGGCTCCTGCTGGCGGGGTGGGTGGTATGTAGTGCTCACCGTTTCTCATGGTGGAAATACTCTTACAATCACCAATTTCAAGCTGTCACTCGAGGTTACTGAGTTACAGGCACCACTGGCTCTCCTGAGCCAGTCAGTACCAGGAAAGTGGAACACTGGGCAGGATCACCCAGGGGGACGCCTGGGGGAGCCAGACAGATAGCTCAGGCGGAGAGCCATCTTTTCTCTCTCTCTTGCTCTTTGATCTCACACTCACCCATTGAAAGCATTTGTGGGCCAAGGTAAGCGTTATTTTCCTAACTCCAGTTGGGAAACAGGAATCGACCACAGTAAGTGCATTTCATGGAGAGTACACTCAGGGAACCCCAAGAAAGCTCAGATAAAGCACTGTTTTCTGAGGGTGACACGCCCATTTCTTAGATGGCATTGGCTTTGTCCTGATTATAAACAGACCATGCCCTTCTAGAACAATGAGAAAAAATAGAAGACAAAATGTAACCATAACCCACCTAGAAATTATCACCGTCATTACTAGGAACTTCTCATGTTTTCTGCTGCGTTTCAATGTGCGTGATATTTTTTTTTTCAAAGTTGCAATGACAAAGCTTTGGTTCATGCTCTTTTTCCTTAACTTAATAGTACAAGTATATATTGTGATTTTTGACAAGTAATTTGTCTTTTTAACCAGAAAAGTAATAAAATAGTAATGGAGATACAGTTTTTTAAATTTCTTTTTGCAGGCATTAAGCTGACTGAAATAAGCCAGTCGCCACAGGACAAATCCTGTGAGGTTCCCCTTATTTGAGGTTCCTAGTGCAAATCCTAGAGACAAAGCAGAAGGACTGCCGGGGGCTGGGGGAGAGAAATGGGAATTGTTTAACGGGTCTGTAGGTTGTTTCAGTTTTGCAGGATGAAAAGCCTTCTGGAGACGGCGGTGGTGATGGCTGCACCACCATGTGGATGTACTTCATGCCCCTGAACTGTACGCTCAAAAGGGTAAGCAGTACATTCTGTGTGTCTTACCACACATAAACTTTTTAATGCAGAAGAAAACTGGCAAGTAGGAAAACCATGACGGGAAAAAAAAGGACACCCCAGGGACAGAGAACACAGACACTTCGTTAATGAGTCAAATAAAGAAAATCCAAGCAATTTTACAGAGAATTTCTATCTTGAAAGTAAGCCTTCCGCTCATCTCTTCCTACACCCCAGCACTCTGCCCCAGGACAGCCAGTCTCATCGAGGCGTCAGGGTTTGCTGGCTGCCTGACGGGCACCCGTTGGAGCATTCTTCAGCATTAACGTGCGTGTGTTCAATGTTTGCGTGATGATAGAGGATCCACCTGTGGTGACTATCCAGATTTTTGAAGTTCAACGACAGTTTTCTCCTAACAGCTTTATTGCGGTGTCTCTCACATGCCATAAATCCTCCTACTTACAGTGTACAGTTCAGCGGGGGTTAGTATAGTCATCACAGTCAACTTTAGATTTTTGTCACCCCCCAAAAAGAAATACCTTACTCTTTATCTATCCCTTCTCCACCAACCCCAACCTCCAGCAACCACAAATCTACTTTCTCTCTCTATGGATTTGCCTCTTCTGGAAATTTCATATAAGTGGACTCTAACCATATATGTCACGACTGGCTGCTTTCACCTAGCATAAAGTTTTCAGGGCTCACCCAAGCTGTGGCGTGTGTCTGTACTCCATCCCTGTGTATGGCCCAGTGGCATTCCGCTGTACGGAAACACCACATTGTCACTGATCCACTCCTCAGCTGATGGGCAGCCAATAAATACTTAAGCCACCGAGTAACTCAGAGGACTTGGGTCCCCTCTCTCCTGGCTTCCTCTCTGCCTTCCCCTCCCTCCCCGCTCCCCGTGTCTTTCTGGAAATAACGTGTCCTTTCTTCCCTGGCTGCTCTGCCGTGAGCAGAGGAGAGCGGCTCTTTCCAGAAGCCTGCCTCTCTTCGGACTGGGCCCTCCGTATGCCCAGGCACCTGGCAGGGGTTTGGTCAAGCAGTGTCTGATGCCAATATGCTTCCTTCTTCAAAGATGTCAGTGAAGCAGGGGTTCCCAGCTTCTTAGGGTCCCGGCCTCTGAGCACCATCTGCTTCGGTTCTTCCTCCCAACCTTGCAAAAGCTCCATCCCTTTTTTTTTTTTTTTTTTTTTCAAAGACAAGCATTCTAAACTTAATCCAACGCTAAACTTCTTGCATTCCCTTCCCAAGAGAACGGATTCTTGCTTAACCAGCAGAGGCATGGTAACTACTCACACTCTGGCTCTCTCAGCCAATGGCTGGCGTCCCGTAAGGTTTTGAGAAGGTTCCCTCACAAAAGACACAATGTGCTCTCGCCAGGCACGCTCTCCACTCTCCGTGGAATGTCTCCTTGCATTCTTGGAGCGAATGGAGGAGGCACTATTCTTACCCACATTTCACCAAGGAGGAGGCTGAGGCTCAGAGGTGAAATAAATCCCCAGATAAAGACACAGCCTCAAGCCCACGTTTATAAAATGAATCATTTCTTCTTTGGACCTCACGTTTTACTTAAGAGCAATAAAAACTTACAGTGGGGTAGAGAGGACTAAGAACCTTGTAATGAAAACTATGTTCTCTCTTCCCAAAGAAATGCACAAATTTGCAACATTTTAAAAAGGCAATTTTAAGAAGTTGGGTTGTGGGGGAGAAATTCTGCAGGTCTAAGCTGGAATTGTAAACTGGGTCCAGGAGGAATTAAAACAACAACAAAAACAATAGAAAAAAACTTACTTATAAACTTGAATCACTAGGTGGTGCTCTCAGAGTCCTGTATGGACGCTGGGTTCCCAGCCAAGGTCTTCTGAGAGATAAGAGTTGGTCCAAGCTGCATGGGACTCAAACCAGTTTCAGAGATTATGGGTCTAAACAATAACTCTCACCGCCCAGAGGAGGAGCAGAGGGCCAGGGCTGTTCAGCAGCTTGGTCAAGGTCACATATCTTGGACAAAGCCAGGACTCGCCCACATCTGCAAGGTCTGCTGTTGCTGAAATGTATCACATAGGTCCAGTCCTCTGGAGAGAGCACAGAATACACAATGCAGAAGTCTGTGCCGATGAGCCCAGGAGTGAGCTTTCGTGCGCGGACAAACAGCGTGAAATTGGCTACTGTGCTGTGCTATCTGCTCCCCCCACAAACGGGTCCAGGGCTGATGTTTCTTTTTGTAACTCCTCCTGTGTGCGAGGCACCGAGCACAAGCTATGGGTCCTTAGGAAAGTTGTTTTTCCCTCTTTGAGCCTCGGTTCCTGGGGGTTACTGGGAGCCAATAAAGCACCACGCAGGCAGTAGATGCCCAATAATTGGTAATGATTAATACGACTGCACTTCTTGCTCCTGTCAGTTTGACACTTTATTTATTTATTTATTTATTATTTTAATGATTTTTTACAGAGAGGAAGGAAGAGGGATAGAGAGCTAGAAACGTCGATGAGAGAGAAATATCAACCTCCCGCACGCCCCCTACTGGGGATGTGCCCGCAACCAAGGTACATGCCCTTGTCCGGAGTCGAACCTGGGACCCTTCAGTGAGCCAAACCGGTTTCGGCCAGTTTGACACTTTAATGTGATGCTTTGCAGTTGCCCTCTCTCAGACCCAGATGACTAAATGTCTTAGAACTCCGTGTAAAAAGAGAGCATGCCGGGGCAGAGGGGTTTGGGGAGGGCAGCCTCCCCGTGAGGCCTCGCCTGGGGGCAGGCCTGAGAAGTCACACACAGGTTGTTAACGAGGAGCTGGACACCTCACTTACCGGAAAGCGCGATTGGGAACCCATCGCTCTGACCTCAGGTGGCAGGTGGCGGTGGGTTTCAGTTCCCTGCGGGATACTGGACCCACAGCCTCGGATCCACCCTGGCCAGAGGCCACCTCAGTTCCTGGCCACCTGGGCCTCTCCGCCCACGAGGGGGCTCACGTCACGAAACCTGGAGAGCTGAGAAGGCAGTAGACAGACAGCGTGTGCTACAAAGACAATTCAGTCTTTTTTTTTTTTTTTAATATATATATAATATATTTTATTGATTTTTTACAGAGAGGAAGGGAGAGAGATAGAGAGCCAGAAGCATCGATGAGAGAGAAACATCGACCAGCTGCCTCCTGCACACCCCCTACCGGAGATGTGCCCGCAACCAAGGTACATGCCCTTGACCGGAATCGAACCTGGGACTTTTCAGTCTGCAGACCGACGCTCTACTGCTGAGCCAAACCGGTTTCGGCCAATTCACTGTCTTATGAGACCTCATTACAGAAGTGACATCCCATTAACCTAGCCTTATTTTGGGGGTAGAAGTATTTAGGCCAGGGGGCGGGGCTTACACAAGGCAACGGCTATCTGTCAGCATTAAGGGCGAGTCTGCCTGAGATTGCAGCCAGCCCAGGAGCAAACAAAGCTGAGTGAGTGAGGAACAGGATGGGGACAGACTCGAATGGCACCACGTAAGCCCCCGGATCTAGACACTGAAGTCAGCCACCCACTGACCTCCCAGGACCCCAACGATGGTTTTCTTCTTTAAAGACTCTAGTCTGTGTTGGGTTTTAGTCTCTCGCAACTGAAAGAGACCCGGCGAACATTTTAAACAATGCGGGCAGATTCTGTGCCTTTCATGGGACAGAGCTGGGCTCAGGTCCCTGGGAGCACCGTGTTGGCAGAGAGGGTGCTGGTGGCCAGGCCTGCACCGGGAGCACTGCTGAGCAGGAGGTCTGTCCTGGGGGTTGGAGGCTCTGTCTCTCCTGGGGCCCGTTTCTCTCTGTGAATCTGTTTCCCACTGCTGATGGCATGTCTCCTCCTGGATATCTTTTTACCCAAACTCCCGCTGCCCCTGATTTCCAGCCTGCACAAGACTCTTCGTGGCCCCTCTGTGCATCTTCTCTCTGCATCGGCTCCCACCGTTCCCTGCCCGCCTCTCCTGTGCACCAGTGTAGGCTCAGGAGGTCTGATGTGCGCAGGTGGGCCTGCTGAGCCGGGCCAGCTCAGGGGCCGTAGGAGAAGCCTGTGGACTGGCTGTCGGGCGGGTCGGGGTGGAATCAGGGGGCTTTCTTGGGGTTGCGGGCATGGCAGGTGTTCTGCAGCTTGTCTTGTCCGAGACGCAAGGCAGACCAGTTCCCATCCGGACGGAGAAGATGCTGGCCTAATGGTCACAGTGTGACAGCACTGACGTCTGAATGGAGGACGCCTCACCGAGTTTCAGCAGGATCCGGGAGGCCTGGTTTCTATTTCCAGCTCCTTCTGAGTAAGCAGGTCCTGGGCAATAACCAAGGCCTCTTTCTGTCACAAGTGAGGAGCAACTTAAACAGGCTCCCCTCCAAAATGGAATTTGCTGGCTCAGGTATTTGACAAGACCAAGGGTAAGTCTTGTTTCATACTTGGCTCCATGCAGAGGTCAATGTCAATGTCAATGTCATCATACCAAAATCTCTCTCTCCCTCTCTCTTTCTCTCTCTCTCTCTCTCTCTCTCTCTCTCTCTCTCTCTCTCGGCTACTTTGCTCATTGTTTGCTCCATTCTCAGGTACCCTCCTCAGTTGTGGTGGCAGCATGGGCACCAGCAGCTCCAGGCAGACATCCTCTCTCCGCAGCAGCACTGGCTGGAAGAGAGATTCTGTCTTCCCAGTGGTTCCAACCCAGGTCCCAGAACTGAGCCTTATTGGCCTGGCATGGTTCACCTATACATGCCTGAACCAATGACCAGGCCGGAGGGATGCAATGCTTTGATTGGCCAGCCTCAGGTCACATGACCACCCTTGGAGCATTGCCCCTCCCAACCACATGAACTATTATAAGTGACAGAGGGTGGTTCCCCAGAGGAAAAGTGGGGTGCTAGTAATTGGCAAAAGAGAAATGGGTCCTTGCCAAAGCAACACCAGTGTTGACACCCATGTATCTGTTCACTTCTGTTTCCCAGGCTCTAAAAGGATGTGCTGTTTGCAAAGTAATTCTGCAAATAATCTCTGAGCCTACATACGTTTTGTTTTTTGTGTTTTTTTTTTTGTTTTTGCGTGTGACTTCCAAAATTTGCTTTAAAAAAAATTAAAGTGAGATTCACATGACACAGAATTCACCGTTTTTTGTGTGTGTGTGTGTGTGTTTTTAAATATATTTTATTGATTTTTAACAGAGAGAAAGGGAGAGAGATAGAGAGCTAGAAACGTCGATGAGAGAGAAACATTGACCAACTGCCTCTTGCACACCCCCTACCAGGGATGTGCCCACAACCAACGTACATACCCTTGAACGGAATCGAACCTGGGACCTTGCAGTCCACAGACCGACACTCTTCCACTGAGCCAAACCGGCTTTGGCAGAATTCACCATTTTAAAGTGAACGGCTCACTGGCATTCAGTGCATTCACACTGGTGTGCAACCTCCACTTCCGTCCAGTTCCAGGGCTTTTCATCACCTCAAAGGAAAGCTCCGGCCACTGAGCAGTCACTCCTTGTTCCCTCGCCTTTCACTTCTGGGAACCACCAATCTGCATTCTGTGTGTACGAGTTCACTGACTCTGGACAGTTCGTAGAAGTCAAAATATGTGGCCTCTTGTGTCTGGCTCCTTTCACTGAATACAACGTTTTCCAAGTTCATTCACGCTGTAGCCTGTGTCAGAACTTCATTCCGTGGGATGGGCTGAACAATATTCCATGTGTATATATACCAGAATATGTTTTTTTTTGTTTATTTTTTATATTTAATTGTGGTAAAATACACAGAACACAAAACTTACCATCTTACCCTGCCGGTGTGGCTCAGTGGTTGAAAGTCAATCTATGAACTAGGAGGTCACAGTTGAATTCCTGGGTTTCAGGCTCCATCCCCTGGACAGGCAAGCAGTAGGCAGCCGATCGATAATTCTCTCTCATCATTGATGTTTCTCTCTCTCTCCCTCTCCCTTCCTCTCTGAAATCAGTAATATAAATATATACTGTCTTAAGCATTTTTAAGTGTGTAGCTCTGTGGCATTAAATGCATTGAGGCCTTTTTCATTTTGCACAACTGAAACCTTTTGCTCATTACACAACAACTCCCCATTCCCTGCTCCCCACTCAGGCTCTGGCAACCACCGTCCTACTTTCATCCCTAGGAACTTCACTGTTTTAGATACTTCATATTAATGGGATCTCATAGTATTTGTCCTTTAGTGGCCAGCTTATTTCACTTAGCATAACGTCTTCAAGGTCCATCCATGTTGTAGCATGTAACAGGATCTCCCTCTCTTTTTTAAAAGTAGGATAATATTCCATTATATGTACTAGTATATGTCGCATTTTCTTTATCCACCCATCCATCGCTGATGAACACTTGAGATATTTTCACTTCTTGGTTATCTATATATATAAAAGGCTAAGTGACCATCACATCAAAAACAACTGAACAGACCATCGAACAGGCTGCGTGGGGTGACCAGAACCACAGTGGGGAAGGGGCAACCAGATCATCAGAGGGGGGCAGTGAGGGGCAACCAGGTTGGTGGGAAGGGGGGCAGTTGGGAGCGACCAGGCTGGTGGGGGGTGCGGGGTTTTTGGGGGTGACTATGCCTGCAGGGGGGACAGTTAGGGGTGACCAGACCAGCAGGGGAGGCAGTTAGGTGCAATCACACAGGCAGGCAGGTAAGCAGTTAGGAGACAGTGGTTCCGGATTGTGAGAGGGTGCAGGCTGGGCTGAGGGGACCCCCATGCACAAATTTCATGCACTGGGCCTCTAGTTGTGAATAATGCTGTTGTGACCATGATGTGTACATATTTCTTTAAGCCTCTGCTTTAAATTCTTTTGGATATACTAATATATCCAAAAGTGGAATTGCTGGATAATATATTAATTTTGTTTTTTAAAAAACTAGAATTTGCTTCTTTTTAAAAATAATTTTCTGCCTCTTTCCTAAAAATATTTTATGCAGAAGATGCCAGTAAAAATGTAAAAAAAAAAAAAAAAATTTTTTTAATGCATTCAAATTCTTGAGAGGAAAAGCAAAAATCTCAATATAAAAAAATCTAACAAGTGGAAACTTAGAGACCATTTTTTAAAAACTAAATCTTTATTGTTCAGATTATTACAATTGTTCCTCTTTTTTCCCCCCATAGCTCCCTTCCACCTGGTTCCTACCCCACCTTCTGACCTTAAATCCCCCCTCCCCCCGCCACTGTCCTCATGCATAGGTGTATGATTTTTGTCCAGTCTCTATTTCCACCCCTCACACCCCTTTCCCCCTGAGAATTGTCAGTCCACTCCCTTTCCATGCCCCTGATTCTATTATTCTGTACCTCAGATTTTTTATTCCCTTGGTTTTTATATTCACTTGGTGATAGATATGTATTTGTTGTTCATAATTTTTATCTTTACATTTTTCTTCTTCCTCTTCTTAAAGAATACCTTTCAGCTTCATATAATACTGGTTTGGTGGTGATGAACTCCTTTAGCTTTTTCTTATCTGTGAAGCTCTTTATCTGACCTCCAATTCTGAATAGTAGCTTTAGTGGGTAGAGTAATCTTGGTTATAGGTTCTTGCTATTCCTCACTTTGAATATTTCTTGCCACTCCCATCTGGCCTGAATAGTTTCTGTTGAGAAATCAGATGACAATCATATGGGTGCTCCCTTATAGGTAACTGACTTTTTCTCTTGCTGCTTGTAAGATTCTCTCTTTGTCTTTTGCTCTTGGCATTTTAATTATGATATGTCTTGGTGTTGGTCCTCTTTGGATTTCTTTTGTTTAGGGTTCTGTGCACTTCCTGAACTTGTAAGTCTATTTCTTTCACCAGGTAGGGGAAGTTTTCTGTCATTATTTCTTCAAATAGGTTTTCAATATCTTGCTCTTTCTCTTCTTCTGGCACCCTCATAATTCAGATGAAGTTGTCCCAGAGGCTCCTTACACTATCTTCATATTTTTTTAAATTATTTTTTCTTTTTGCTTTTCTGGTTGAGAATATTTTGCTTCTTTGTATTTCAAATCTTTGACTTGATTATTGTGATCCTCTAGTCTGCTGTTGGATCTGTATATTATTTTTTTAAAATATATTTTATTGATTTCTTACAGAGAGGAAGGGAGAGAGATAGAGAGCTAGGAACGTCGATGAGAGAGAAACATCGACCAGCTGCCTCTTGCACACCCCCTTCCAGGGATGTGCCCGCAACCAATGTACATGCCCTTGACCAGAATCGAACCTGGGACCTTTCAGTCTGCAGACCGATGCTCTACCACTGAGCCAAACCGGTTTCGGCTATATATTATTTTTTATTTCAGTCAGTGTATGCTTAATTTCTAATTAGTCCTTTTTCATATCCTCAAGGGTCTCCCTAAATTTATTGGCCTTTTCTAGAAAATTTCTGAAAAACTTTATTTCCATGGTTTGGAACTCTGTACCTAGTAGTTTGCTTTCCTCCATTTCTTTCATTTGTGACCTGTTTCTTTGTTTCCACGTTTTGGTTGCTTCCCTGAGTTGATAGAGTGGCTTTGGGTGCTAGGTGTCCTGTAGGGCCCAGTGGCTCAGTCTCCCTAGTTACCTATGGTGGACACTCTTGGTGCACCCCTTTGTGGGCTGTGTACACAGTCTTTTGGTAGTTAAGCCTTGATTGTTATTGGTATCACTGGGAGGAATTGACCTCCAGGCCAATTGGCTGTGAGGATCAGCTGTGTCTATGATGGGAGAACTTCTGTGCTGGAAACACCCTTGTGAGACAAGACTTGCTTCAGTGGGGCTTTGGTGCTCACTGAGTCTGCCCCCTTATGGATCTGAGGAGTTGTAATCTGGATGGTCCTACTCTGACCCCTGAGTACACTGGTTCTTGGATCTCCAAGAAGGTGCTAATTTAGCTTCTGCCTGAGGCCACCCAGCAGGAGCTTTGGAGAGATCTGCAGATTCCTCTTTTTTGTTTGGGTTTTAGAGATGCCCAGATGAGGCCTAACTGTGAAGCAATGCAAGCTGCTGGGGGCCTTGGGCCTTCTTTTGGATGTTCTGGGTCTCACTGACTCAGCTGCAGTTTGTTAGATAAGTTTAGAATTCAAAGAACCAGGCCTAATGCAAAAGCCTCTGTGCTCAACTTTGATGGAGCGGAGTCTCAGGGTGGAGCAAACAGCAATGGCCCTACGAGGCCCCTGGGTCTCAGTGTCCCACAGTAATCGCTGCAAGCACCTCTGAGAGAAAGCTGCCCTAGAGTTTTGCCCACTGCCAGACAGTCCAGTTTCTCCCCATATGAATCTGGGTCCCCAGAGTCTCACCCCGAACTGGAGTTCAGAGCAGTCAGGAACTTTTGTCTCCCTCTCGACTGAGAAACCCAGCCGCATACTCAGTTGCCAGCCCTCTCCACGTGCTGCCTTCTGCAGCTCCTGTGAGTCTCAGTGTGCTTTTCTCTTTCCTTCTTGTTGTAGAATTTCCACTCAACCAGGCTGCCTGTGGTTCTGGATAACGTATAGTTGTAGTTTTGAAATTGTTGTGCGAAGCAGCAGTTTAGGTATTATCTATGCTGCCATCTTGGTTTCTTCTCCTTAGAGACCATTCAGAGGTCGATTTCAAGGACCATGTCTCCATCCAGATCCTTGGCTAAGAGCCAGCACCTGGGTCTCCTGGAGCCACAGGTACCAGACACAGCAAGGCCTGGACAGCTGTTTCTGAACGGCGGCCACGGAATGGAGCTTTATTTGGTCCAGGCCTCCCAACACTTTCTCAAGCAGAAGCATGACTAGTATTGTAAAACTGGAGGGATGCCATCCCACTAAATAACCACATCAGTGAATTTCCTCCCCTCGCTCAACAAACAAAAAACCCTGTGATTTTCCAGGCTCTTGCGTTGGAACCCACCCACAGCAGCACGGACAGAAGCTCCCTGCACAGACACACACACACAAATTACGCCCAGTATATGGTGGATGTGTGCCAGCAAATAACATTTCTGTCTTTTCTTTCTTTCTAAAAATTGCTTTCCAATACATGGACAGTGCTCTGAGGAATCAGTAAATACTGAGCATCTGCGATATGCCAGGAGCCCCTAACCTCCCTGGGGTTTTACCTGAATGTGTAGGGCACTTCTTGGTTTCTGGATAAAAACGAGGCTTTCTGCAGACATCTACAGAGCACCCTGCTCCTCCGCTATGGCTGGGAGCTGCTTTCTCTTGGGTGTCCTGCCTCTGCCCAGACCTCCTTCCAACTCTGCAGAGAGCTCTCACCACAGACCAGACAGCTTCTCTTCTCAGGTGGACGGCAGCCTTTGGCAAGTCCCCGATGTTTTGCTCTTCCTCTCTAAAATCAATAAAAACGGGTTTAAAAGAAATACAATGGGGATGATGTTCAGTTTTTTAAAAAGAATAGAAATGAGAGGATAAACCTGGTTGATCACTAGGTTCCCTTTTGCCTTAAAATTGGTCAACCACAGCCAAAACCGGTGTGGCTCAGTGGATAGAGCACCGGTCTGCGGACTGAAGGGTCCCAGGTTCGATTCCGGTCAAGGGCGTGTACGTTGGTTGCGGGCACATCCCTGGTATGGGGTGTACAGGAGGCAGCTGGTCGATGTCTCTCTCTCATCGATGTTTCTAGCTCTCTATCTCTCTCCTCTCCCTTCCTCTCTGTAAAAAAAATAAATAAAATATATATTTTTGAAAATTGGTCAACCACAGAAGTCCCACCCAATGTGGAATTTGGTATCCCAAACTTAAAAGGTGATTGATCTTTGACCCAATAACTCCACTTCTGGGATTTTACCCTAAGGAGAAAACACCAAAAAGTACTTGTAATGGACATGTAAAACGACACATATTGCAGAGATATTTCTAGAACATAACAGTGGAAACACCTTAAATACTGCTAAATGGGGGATCGTGTTGTAAACAAGTGACAGTCCACACCATAAAATCCTGTGCAGCCATTAAAAATGTTGCAGTAGCCCGGCTCAGTGGTTGAGTGTCAAACTAAGAACCTGGAGGTCATGGTTCAATTTTCCGGTCAGGGCACATGCCTGGGTTGTGGGCTTGATCCCCCATGTGGGGTGTGCAGGACACAGCCAATCAATGATTCTTTCTCATCATTGATGTTTCTATCTCTCTCTCCCTCTCCTCCCCTCTCTGAAATCAATAAAAAGACATAATGTTGCAGTAGTCATTTTTTTATAGTTATGATGGGAGGAAGTGAAGAAAAGTAAATTACACAGCATGTATGTATAATCTGGCCCCATTCATATGGAATACATACTTTCATATATGCAAATCCATATTTGTATACTAGAAGGAAATCTGGAAGGAAATACAGTATAATGCTCATTGATTTGGGGTGTTATGTTTGTTAAAGGTCTTTACTTAATTTTATATTGACTTATTGATATTTATGAATCTATTATATAATAATAAAAGCATAATATACTAATTAAACCAGACACCCTTCTAGACGTCCTTCCAGACATCCTTCCAGATGACCTTCCGGATGAAGCTGGGGCTGGGAGGGAAGCCTGGGTCCCAGGTGCCTGCCAGGAGCCAGAGGGAAGCCAGGGTCCTGGGTGCCAGAGGGAAGCCAGTGCTGGCAGCTGGGGGAAGGAAGGCCTACTCTTTCACAAATTTCATGCATTGGGTGTCTAGTTTTTACATAACGGACATTTAATAATAGTAACAGCTTCCTACTTGGAGGTGCAGGCTGTGTAGGAAGCACATCTTATGTGTTTTATTTAATGTTCACAATGATCATTTTAGGGGTATTGGTAAACCCATTTTACAGAGAGGGAAACTGATGCTGAGGCTTAGTCGAATACTATTGATATATTAGTTTCTTATTGCTACTGTTACAGATTACCTCCAACTTAGTGACCTGAAATCAACACAAATTTATTATTATTTTTTATTATTATGCTAGAGGCCGGGTGCATGAATTCGTGTATGGGTAGGGTCCCTCGGCCTGGCTGGTGATCTGGGCCACTGGAGCTGTGAGAGGTTGGCTGTGGGTGCACACTGACTACCAGGGGGCAGATCCTGCATTAAGCATCTGCCCCCTGGTGGTCAGTGTGCATCATAGTGACCTGTGGATCGTCATTCTGTGGCTTAGGCTTTTATATAATATAGACTTTTTAAATCCTCACCAGAGGATATTTTCCCATTTTAGAGTGTGTGGAAGAGAGAGGAAAAGACAGGGAGAAATATTGATGTGAGAGAAACACATCAATTGGTTGCCTTCTGCATGCTCCTGGACCAGGACCTGGGCCAGAGAGGAGCCTGCAACAGAGGTATGTGCACGCCTTGACCAGAATCGAACCCTGGAGCCTTTGGTCTGTAGGCTGATGCTCTATCCACTGAGCCAAGCCAGCTCGGGCAACACAAATTTATTTTCTTATACTTCCAGAGGCCAGAAGGCTGAAGTGGGTTTCGCTGGGCTAAAAATTGAAGTGTCAGCAGATCTGCCAAAGTGTGGCCTTGGACTCAAAGCAAAGCACGGTAGCTGGGGCCCCGGCCAGTTTCTCCCCACCAGTCAGATCTCAGAGGTGCATTCTTGGGGTTGCCCTGGGGGTTATCCTGGTGATTTACCAGGCAGCACCTTCCCCGGGGGAAAGCTAGGGAAAGACCATGCCGCCTCCTCTTTATTCCCAGCACTCCTCGCGAGGGTGTGCTTAAGGACTTTGCATCTGGCCTTTGGAGCTAGGCTGGCTTTCACTCTTGCTTTGTCACTCTTTCACGTTTCCAAGCCTCGGTTTATTACTTACCTATAAAACGGGGATACTAGCAGGACCTCCCATATTGGGGTGGTGTGAGGGTGAAATGAAATGCTCAGTGTCAAGGCCTGGCACACGGTAATGGTCAGTAAGTGCTAGCCTTCTTCTTTGGAGCACTCTGACCTGCACACAGTAGGTGCTCAGTAAATGGTAATTGTTGTCCTTGGAATGTACATTCTGTAGGCGATTCTATGGTCGTTAGTGGAATGCAATAGCATGCACTTGGTAAACAGGAGTGGTCATTACTGGAGCATGCTGACCTGCACACATTAGGCACCCAGAAAATATGGTTTGGTTGGTTCCAACCATTATTTTAGTGTAAATACCCTATTTTCCTGAAAATAAAACAGTGTCTTATATTAATTTTTTTCTCCCAAAGTTGCACTAGGTCTTATTTTCAGGGGATGTCTTATCTTTCCATGCGCTAGGTCTTATTTTCGGAGGATGTCTTATTTTCGGGGAAACACGGTAGTTCCAGTTCTCTCTCCTCAGAGGAGACAGAGAAAGGTACGGGCACATCCAGATGGTCCAATCACTCCCCAAAGAAGCCAGGAGAATAACACCACCTTCCCAGGGCAGGTGAGGGAGCTAAATAAAGCACATTGAGTGCTTTGTACCACACAGGCTCTCCATAAAGTGGCTCCCGCCTCTTAAACATCCAGTGAGCTTCTGTGCTTAGTCCCAGAGAATGGTTCAAAGCAAGCCTTTAAAACATCTCTTCTCAGCATTTCTATGGATCTGCAACCATCGTCTCTGACCAAATAAATAGTTGTTTTCTTTTTTAAACACATAGCTTGTAGGATGGCATCTGTTATCTCATGAGCATTTAATGAAAGCTGTTTAAAATAAACAGTGAGAGGAAAGGTATTCCTTTCTCCAACTGCTGTAACATAAGGAGGTTGCTGTTGATATTGGAATAACAGGTGAAATAGCCTTTTTCTGAATGAGATATTTTAACAAACAAACAACACACACGCATAAAAACAAAGCTTTGAAACTAACACGGACCTATGTTTTTAAAAGTCATGTATCCTATATAATAAAGAGGTAATATGAAAATTAACCCTCATGCCCTCACAAGATGGCTGCCTACGACTAGGCCAGCAGGGGGGTTAGTGAGGGATGACCAAACGACTGAACAAGCAGGCTGTGTGGGGCAACCAGGCCAGCAGGGCGCCGTGAGAGGTGAATAGGCTGACAGGGAGGGCACTTGGAGATGACCAGGCCCTGGGGGGGAGGATAGTTGGGGGTGACCAGGCTGGCAGGGGGAGCAGTTGGGGGCAACCTGGCCCACAGGAGGTAGCAGTTGGGGGTGACCAGGCCAGCAGAGGGGGCAGTTGGGGGCAACCAGGGAGGCAGGCAAGTGAGTGATTAGGAGCCAGCGATTCAGGATTGTGAGAGGTTTAAACTGGCAGTAGGACATCTCCTGAGGGATCCCAGATTTGAGAGGGTACAGGTTGGGCTGAGGGGGATCCCTCCCCCGCCCCCTCCCCAGCATGAATTTCATGCACTGGGCCTCTAGTTTTCTTATGATTGATACTATCGGGTATCAAGTGTGTGAGGCACTATTTTAAGTACTAGGGGTAAGACCAGTGAACAAGAGAGTTTATATTCAAGTGGGCAGTGGTGTGTTTCAGATGATAAGTTTGTAATTCCAAATGCTCTGAACATTAGGAAAGAGAAAGGACAGAACAGGTGTGGACACAGGGAGCAGCATTTCCCAGTGTGATGGGTGAGTAAAGGTGAGCGGGTTATATAAGAACAAAATGAGGACTTTAGGAAAAGGGGAAGGAGGGGCAAAGTGTCCCAGGGGGAGGGAACAGCATGAGCAACGTTCCAGAGGCAGAAAGACAATCTGACTGAAGCAAATTGACAGGGTTTAGAGAAAAGAATACAAGAGAGGTGGGGGACATCTGCAGGAGTCTGGATTTCACCGAGGCTACGGGAGCCATAGAGGACTTCAGGAAAATGGGAGGGATGAGGTGTGGATTAACCTAAGGTGACCCGATTTTTAACAATTTGTCCCATGTCCTGGGTCATTTTTAAAAAGTCCCTATTTTTGGAAAGAATGCACGACAAGCTAGGGAAACGGCAGGAGAACGGGAAGGGAATATACGGTTTTCGGCGGCCAAGTGGCTATTTAGCCAGGATATGAGTTTTATATTATTTTTTGTTAGTTGTATAATGTTAAACTTTAATAATAACAAATAATTGTTCAGAACTGATTATCGAGAACTGCTTATCAAAGTTCGAATTGTTGATCAGTTGTTAGAATTGTGGAATACACGCTGTCCTTACCAGGAACTAATGCTGCGACTGAAGGCGTTTTTTCTAAGGTAAAGTTTGGACATCAGAAAAATCACAATTAAGTGTTGAGACTTTGAAAGCCATTTTATGTGTTAAATATAATTTAACAAATTCTTGTGAAAAATTTCATGACCTATTAAACGACAGCAATCTACTAAAAAAATTCACTCAAATGAGAAATATGCCAAAGAATAAAATAATACTATACATAATTATTTATTTATTATATTTATAAATTGTACTTATGTTGAAATTTTAAAAAATATATTACAATACTATTTTTGTGCTCTATGAAAATTTTTGTTGCTCCATATAGACCAAATTTTTAATCAAGAACCCCTCTCAGCCGAAACCGGTTTGGCTCAGCGGTAGAGCATCGGTCTGCGGACTGAAAGGTCCCAGGTTCAATTCCGGTCAAGGGCATGTACATTGGTTGCAGGCACATCCCCGGTAGGGGGTTTGCAGGAGGCAGCTGGTCGATGTTTCTCTCTTATAGACGTTTCTAGCTCTCTATCTCTCTCCCATCCTCTCTGTAAAAAATCAATAAAATATATTAAAAAAAAAAAAAAAAAGAACCCCCCTCAATGGTGCCCCGCTTTACCAATGTTAAAATCTGGACACCTTAGATTAACCTGATTTACTTCGGAGCAAGGTGAAGGGGCTAGAAAGGAAAACTGGAGGCGTAGCAGAGAGAGTTCTACCGGAAGGCGGGAGAGGGACATGGACAAGTGGAGCCATTGGAAGGGCATTAAAGCAGGTTTGGTAGAGAAAGAGCCACATGTCAGCAATATAGGGATAATAAAGATTTAAAAATATCACCTCCCGGGAATTTTGTTTGGAACAAGTTGGAGGGGATTCAGAATCAAATACAGCTGCCAATGTATTTGTGCATAGAGAAAAATGCTCAAAAGTTGGCTCATGCTCTACCACCAGGAGGTTACCAAAACAAGTGAGCATGCGCGAGATTACCGCGGGGCTAGGGCAATCCGGCTTGTTTCTGGCAAGGCCTTACCATTTCTGAATTTAGGAGGTCATGCAAAAAGGTTAAAAAAAAAAAAAATCAATGGCAGTTCAATTGCATTTCTTGAAGCAACTGTCTTGCAAGCGGAGCCAAAGCTCCGGGGAACTCGGGAGGGCGGGCTGCAGATTCCCTCCGGGCACAAAGAAGGGCGGAGCCGGCGGCGGGGACCCGAGCGCGAGACACCCCGCGCCACCAATCAGAGAGCGGGGAGCGCGAGGGGGGCGGGCGACGGCTCCTGCGCATGCGCCCCCCCTGCAGCGGGCTCGCGCGCGGTCTCGGGCCTGTTGGCGAACCGCTGGGAGTCGGAGCTGTTGTCCTGTTCCCGGTCTCCCCGCGTCTCTCCGGTGGTCCCCAGCTCGGCCCCGCGATGCCGGTGGACCTCAGCCAGTGGTCTGGGCCCTTGAGCCTGCAGGAGGTGGACGAGAGGCCGAAGCACCCGCTGCAGGTCAAATACTCCGGGGCGGAGGTCGACGAGCTGGGCAAAGTGCTGACGCCCACCCAGGTACCCGGAGGCCTGCGGGCCGTTGGGGCGGGGACCGGGCGGACCTTCCAGCTGGCGGGCGGGGCGCGGGGCGCGGCCCGCGGGAGCGATGAATCCCTTTTCCTCCCCCCGGACTTGTGGGCACAGGCTGGGTCCTGACCTGGGAACGGCGGGACCGCGGGGGGCGGGGCAGGGAGGCGGCCGTGGCCTGAAACGCGTTGGCCTTGGTCGCCCCCGCGTCCCCAGAGCCCCACCTCCCCACCCCCGGGCCTGGGGAATTTAGGTCTCCTTTTGGGGAGCAGAGCCCTCCCTCCCCCCCAGGACACATGACGCATTATGTAACTGGTGATCATCAGAGCCCAGCGCGGCCTCCTTTGTGTTAGCGGGTCGGCTGGAGGGCAGCGGGCCTTGTTTTACAGTTTGGCCTTGACGCCCTTGATGGAGGCGGGACCAGGTCCTGGCGCCTGGAAGTGGAGAAACCAGAAATCAAGCGTTCAAGACCCTGCGGGTTGTTAGTCACGAAGCTCTGGGGCTATGGTGTGAATTCAACTGCTGCCGATGACAATTGATTGTTTTGAAATAGGAAGCGCTCACCTGGCAGCCTTCCCTTTCCCTGACTCACTCTCCACGGCGGGCCACCTCGGTTTTCTCCTTCTCTGTGCACTTTTCAATGTCCAGTTGATTCAGATTCCACGTTAGCAGGCCCAGGTAACCGCCTGGTCACCAAATCTGGAGACCCTGTCATTTCAGACAGCATAAGGTTGTTGTTAAAAGAGGACTCCGTCAGCACCAGGGTTGAAATCCCGATCCCAAATCTTTCTGTTAATACCATGCTAGGTTACCAGCCTTGTATTACTGTATTGCTGATTGGGACTAAAATAAATGATGTGAAGAGCATATTAAACTTCAGCTCCTGGCCTTAGTAGAGTCAACACGCTTTAGCTTTTACTGATAATCTACTCTGTTGGGAATTTGATGGTTGGTTACTTTAGCATTTCTGACTTTTTTTTTTTTAACTCCAAACTGCTCCCTTCCTACAGGTTAAGAGCCGGCCCTCTGGTATTTCATGGGATGGACTTGATTCAAGTAAACTCTATACCCTGGTCTTGACAGACCCAGATGCTCCAAGCAGAAAGGACCCCAAATTTAGGCAAGTTGGAGAAAGTTGTGGAACTGCGGGTCATCCAAATATGAGCTGGTGCTTCTCGCCCGGTGTCAGCCCTTCACTGGACAGTGCTGTGCTAGGCCTGGGTGGCATGTTGGCATCCATGTCTCAGCCACAGCGTGAATTCCCCCCGCTTCCCTCCCCAGAGGGAACTACTGAGAGCCACATCTGCCTGCGGCCTGCTTTTCTACAGCCCACCCTCCCAGCCCCAGCTAAGAATGCTTTTTACATTTTTTAATAATTGGGGGGGTGGGGGGGCCCGAATTGAAGAAAGAAGAATGCTTTGTGACATCTGAAAATGAAATAAATTTTACCTTTCAGTGCCCATGAATAAAGATTTATTGGGACACGGCCACAATAACTTATTTAAATCTTGTCTGAGGCTGCTCATAGTTGAGTTGTCGTGACCACACAGTATGAACTGCAAAGCCGAAAACATTGACTGTCTGGCTCTTGACAGAAAGTTTGCTGCTTTAGACCAGCAGCCGCCAACCTTTCGGACCTTACAGACCACCGGTTGGTGACCACTGCTCTAGACGGTCTCAGAGGGAAGGAGGTGCTGGGTCCTCTCTCCTGCAGGCACATGAGGCTTGCGATGGCCAAAAAGGCAGGACTGTCCAGTTGGCACTGCATCCTGGCATGGAACGGGGCTTCACGCACGCTTGGTGGTGGTGCTGTGGGTGCGTGCTGATTTCCCCTGGTGTTGATGCTCCCGTGTTCTCTCACAGGGAATGGCACCATTTCCTGGTGGTCAACATGAAGGGTAACGACATCAGCAGTGGCACCGTCCTCTCTGATTATGTGGGCTCTGGGCCTCCGAAGGGCACAGGTCAGTAAAGGCTGTTTTAGGAGGCTGTGGGAGGGGAGCCTGGGTGCACTTTAGGGTTGGCCTGAAAGTGCTGCCGATGTTAGACTGATTCTTAGAGCTTTGTTCTTTATTTATGAGCGCTCTTGCCCTAGTGGAGGCTGCAGGTAGTGCAGTCCACTTCCAAGACAGTGGAGTCAGGTGGCTGGAACCTTGGGTTCGGGTTAGATGGACTGTTAGCATTGCCTCTAGGCTGCTAAGCCTTCAGTAAACGGAACTCTGTGAGAAGAGACTAAAGAAGCAGTGTTGCAGGATGCTTGAAAAGGCTTCCTACAGGGGCTGTATATGGACCAAACACAGTTAAACCATCTAAGATCTATTTTCAACTTCGGCCCTGTGGGATCTTTGAGCTTTTGGTTCCCATAAAAAGGTCTAAGAAATGATCATAGTTTCCAAATTAATTATTAAAAATTGGCTTCTTAAAAAAAAAGCTTCCCTTTTCTCTTGAAAATCGAGTGTGGTGTCTTGAAAACACTCTACCCTTCTCATTCTCATGCATTCATAAAAGGAAGGTAAAGGTACATCTTTCTCAGGGATCTATTAAGTTCTCTAGGGCAGTTATAAAATTAGGCAGTTTAATTATGGTAAGTACACACATGAGAATAAAGCAATTCTCTCAAGTAGGAGTTCTGTTCTCATTAACAAAAAAAGCCTCAGTAACTCACACTTTTTTTCATATTCTTTTAGAAAGGTGTAACTTACATGCAATAAAGCCACAGATTGTAAGGGTTTAGACAGTGGGTATTGATTGATGCACATACCTTTTTAAGTTAACTTTTCCCAGAGCTAACCATTTCCTGACACTGCTCTCCATCAATTACTTTTGTATTCCTATAAATGATATGCAGTATGCATTTGTTTTGAGTGATTGGTCTCTTTCACTGGAGATCATGTTTGAGATTCACCCATGTCACTGTTTGTATCAGTAATTTGTGCCTCTTTATTGCTCAGTGGCATTCCATTGTGAATATGCCAGTTTGTGCAGCCATTCTCCTATGGGCTGTATTTAGTGTTTGGATATTATAAGTAAAGCTGCTATACACATTCTTGTCATTGGTGGCCATATGTGTCCATTTTTCTTGGGTAAATACCTAGGAGTAGAATTGTGGGGTCATAGAAATTACCCAAGAGTTCTCCAAAGTGATGGAAAATTTTTATACTCTAATCAGCAGTATATGAAAGTTTCAGATACTGTAGATCCATATTGTAGCATGTAGGTCCCTATCAAAATCCATCCATATTGTAGCATGAGACAGGATTTCTTCCGTTTTTAAGGCTGAATAATATTCTGTTGTATATTTATACCATGTCATGTTTATCCATTGATCTGCCAATGGTATTTGGGTTATTTTCAATTTGGGTTGAATATTGGGAATAATGCTGCAGTAAACATGGGTATACACGTTTCTAAATAACTTTTCTTTCATAAAGTAACTCATGGCACCTATTTGAGAGCAGTACCTAATTGGAGCTTGTAGAATGCTGCAGGTTCGAGGGTGCTTGCTGGCTTGCTTTCGTACGTGCATTGCTGCTTAGCTGGTTAAAGTGAATTGAGCTATTTCATTAAAGCAGTCTCTTGTCTTCCAAGGAAGTAAGTTTGGAAGTAGAAAGGTGATGCTCTCCTGTAGTCTGTGCAGGTATAATTGGGGTCTGATGAGCCAGGGATTTGCTGTGCCCTTCCTCCATTTCTCATGCATTTTTTAGTATCTCCTGCCTGCCAGGCACTGAAGTAAGGTAGGTTCTAGACTCTAGAGAGATAATGGGCAATAAGAAACACCGTACCTGTTTCTTATGGGGCTCTCTTTTCAATGAGATGGTTAAATTAACAAGTAAGCATTTTAGATAGCCATGTTACTGTGACAAGTGAAATGGGCATCCTCATGGGAGTGGTGGGAAATGGCTGGTGACCAGCTCCTACTGGAGATGGGCGGGAATCCTGGAGTGGGATGAATGAGGAGCAAAGAGCAGTAGGAGGGCCAGATCCTATCGGTTAAGAGGCTGTAATGCAGATGTGGATTGCATACCACTTGCAGTACAGTGCTACTGGATGTGTTTCAGCAGGTGAGTGAGCCAGTTCATCTTACCTCACTGGGTTCTCAGCATCTTTGCAGATGGGGTGGTCTGGGTCCCTCCAAGTTATGAAAAAGGATGATGCCTCCATCAGATGCCTAGCTGTCTGTGTATCTTTCCTCCTGCCTCTCCCTCCAGGCCTTCACCGCTACGTCTGGCTGGTTTATGAGCAGGCCAAGCCACTGAACTGTGACGAGCCCATTCTCAGCAACCGATCTGGAGACAACCGCGGCAAATTCAAGGTGGCATCTTTCCGCAAAAAGTACGACCTCGGGCCCCCAGTGGCCGGCACGTGTTACCAGGCGGAATGGGATGACTACGTGCCCAAGCTCTATGAGCAGCTGGCGGGGAAGTAGGGAAAGCCAGGAGACAGACATGGCCCCGGGGGCCCCAACCAGTGTTCTCAAGTTCAGTGATTCATGTTGATTTCTCTTCCCTGTTCCCACTCTCACAGGAGAGACCTGAGCGGATAGAGCTTTAGGGTGACTTTCCTTCTGCCTGTCCTTTATCATTGTACAGGGTCACACACCCTGGATTTATGTTTTGATCAAATTTGAACTCCATTTTGGGGGCTATTTTGGTACTAGGATGTGGTCATCAGATTGTTAATACAAGATTAACAACCCAGAATTTAAAGGTGTATCCTCTGAAGAGCAGTACTGGAAAAGCAATCTGGAGAGTCCCTTTCCTGTTAAGCTGTAGGGCTGGGTGAGGGGTTATCTGAAATCTGATAGTCTGTACCTGTTAAGTTTATCACTCTTCCTTGGTGTAACAAAAGCCAGTCTGGAGTTGCTAAATGGAGTTGTGTTAATTCTGCTATTTGCTTACAGTTGAATAAAAATAAAAATTGTGTGGAAAAACAGCTTCCAGATATTTTGCTCTTTTGGATATGGGGTTTCAGAAATGTGGGAAGTCAAGAGACTACCGGGACGCTGAATATCCCTTTTGCTGACCAGCTGAAATGACTGGGACTTGATTCAGGGACGCACACATGCCATTAAACTATAGTAAGAACAACCGTTCATTTAAATTTGAGGGTTGGTTGGTTTTGTTTTGTTTTTAAAATCACAAAACTTTAGCCAAGTCTCTTTGGCCAAAAAGCACCTTTGTTTTTTGTAAGTGGTTCTGGACCCATGCATAGTTGTGTGTGAACACCATAACAGTTGGCTAAAGAAAAGCCTACACACTCTTGTTTTGACTTATAATCCATATAGAAGCAATACTGAAAGGGGGCAGGGGTGGGGGCAGATCCATCACTCACAACAGTTGATGAGGCAAAAGAAAGGAAAGGTGTTTGAAGGACCACATCGCTGACCTGGTTTGTGGGGGGCAGGGTCCCAAGTTAGCGCGACAGGCCCTAAGCCAGGCTGGGCTTTCCTCCCTTTTCGCTGCCGTGCTTTTCCTGGAAAATTGTTGGAAATGTTCCTCTTGTAATCTTGGGGGAGATAAGGTAGACAGTAATTTATTTTTTACTTCAGGGGCTTAAAATTTATTTTTTTAAAATATTTTATAAAACAAAAGTTGTAAAGAAAACTACCCTGTTGACCTTAAAAATAAATGTGAAAAGTAATCCACCTGGTTGGTCAGGGCAGACAGTGTAGGAAGAAAATACTTTTTCTGTTTCCACTGTAGTTAACGGTTTTCTTTCAGAAGAAAATGTAACAGTATCCTATCTAATAATAAAAGAGTAATATGCACCAGGCCTGGAGCGGCCGGGCCTGGTGAAGCTGGGCTCAGAGCAGCTGGGTCGGGAGCAGCCAGGTGTGGAGCAGCAGCAGCCAGGCCCGGAGCAGCCAGGCCGGGAACGGCCAGGCCCAGAGCGGCAGCAGCCAGGCCCCGGGCCCCGAGGAGCAGCGGCCAGACCTGGAGCAGCTGGTTGTGGAGTGGCCCTGAGCAACAGAGGCCAGGCCCGGAGCAGCCGGGCCGGAACAGCTCGCTCCTCGCTTCTCTCCTGCCCATGCCCCAGGGCTGCTTCTCAGACACGGCTGGAAACTTTTGGGGGAACGTGAGGGTCTGCTGAATTAAGTGATGAAGGCTTAGATCTGGATGTGTTGAGTTGTTGTAGCGCTGGGGTGTTGATCTGTGAGTGCCTTGTGTGGGGTCTGGATGAGGTTGGTTGATCTGTTTGGAAGTGTCTTTTGTGTGAAGTGTATCCTTGGGCATGTGGAGGTATTATTGATTTGAGAAAATGCTAAGTAATTGATTTACTACCTGAAAAATTTAAAGTTCTGAAAGTTTAAGGTCTCTTGCCAAAAAGAGGTTTTAAAGCTAACACCTTAATTTTAATGGAGAAAGGGGAGGACAAGCCCCTCCCACCCAGAACAGGTAATCCAATTCCAGCCAGCAGCTATCTTTAAACAATGTGTTCATTTACATTTGAATGGCTATGCCTTTTGATAGCCTAAGGGCAAGTTTACATGTAAACAAGTTTGCTTCTCAGTTCCCAGGGCAGAAAAAACAAGGTTTAAAATTCTTAGATTTTAAAATTTATTCTTAAAAATATAAAAGTCTATTAATTAAAAAAAAACAAGGAAATTAAAAAACCTGATGAACAATATTAACTTGATTATAATTGAATCAGAGATACGGGAGGGGAGTGGACTGACAATTCTCGGGGAAAAGGGGAGTGGTGGATGCAGGAAGAGACTGAACATAAACTGTGTACTTATGGATGAGGACAATGGGGGGTGGGGAAAGGGCAGAGGGTGGGGTGGGAACCTGGTGGAGGGGGGAAGAAATGAGGAACCTTTGTAATAATATGAACAATAAAGATGGATTAAAAAAAAAAGATTTTCAATGATAATAAAAAATAATATGCAAATTCTCTGTACCTCTGTTATACCCATAAGCCATGCCTATCAGACAATCAGGAGTGAGTATGCAAATTAACCCAATAAAGATGGCTGCAGCCACAGAGTGAGCAGGAGTTTTGGGTTTCCCCGGCAATGGAGGAAGCCAAGTTTTCTGGACACCCTGGCCAGCCTTGGACTCCACTCAGGGCTACAAAATTTCAATGATAGAAGATAAATAAATCCAACAAAAATGGCAGCAGCCACTGAGCTGAAGAGAACAGGAGGCTTGAGTTGCCCCTGGCAATGGAGGAAGCCAAGCTTCCGTAGCCTGCCTTGGCCTTCACTCAAGGCTATAAAGTTTCAGTCATAGAAGATAAACAAATCCCAACAAAAAATGGCTGTGGCCATGGAGCAAGCAGGAGGCTTGGCTCTGCTCAAGGCTACAAAGTTTCAATTATAGAAAGTAAATCCCAGATACCAGGATCACCTCCACTTGGATCACCGTGGGGTGTGGCCGGCCTGCAAACTACCATAGGCCCCTTTCCCAGGCTGTCCCACACCCCAAGGGAACCCCCACTCTGATCTGGGACACCCTTCAGGGGCAAACCAGCTGGCCCCCACCCATACACCAGGCCTCTATCCTATCTAATAAAAGAGTAATATGCAGATTGACCATCACTCCAACACACAAGATGGCTGCCCTCATGTGGTCATAGATGGCTGCTCCTGTGTAGACATAAGATAGCTTGCAGGGGAAGGCTGTTGGGAGGGATCAGGCTTGCAAGGGAGGGCAGTTGGGGGTGACCAGGCTGGCAGAGAAGGAAAGTTGGGGGCAACCGGGCCTGCAGGGAAGAGCAGTTGGGGGGGATCCAGGCCTTCAGGGGAGAGCAGTTGGCGGGGGGGGACCTGCCTGCAGGGGAGGGCAGTTAGGGGCAAACAGACTGGTAGGGGAGCAGTTAGGCATCAATCAGGCTGGCAGGGGAGTGGTTAGGGGGTGATCAGGCTGGCAGGCAGAAATGGTTAGGATCGGTCAGGAAGGCAGGCAGGCAAGCAGTTGGGAGCCAGCAGTCCTGGATTGTGAGAGGGATGTCCGACTACCTGGATCGGGCCTAAACAGGCAGTCAGACATCAGTTGAGGGATCCCAGATTGGAGCCGGTGCAGGCTGGGCTGAGGGACACGTGCATGAATTTTGTGCACTGGGCTTCTAGTATTTACATATTTATCCTTAAATTAGAGTCTTGCTATACAAACAGGTATACATAGTTTTGCTCTGTCTTTCCCCAACTAATGTACTTTCATGCAGTTTATATTCAGTAAATAGGTCAGCATAATTCATGTCATTTTGAATAAATACTCTATTTTAGAGATGTTTTATGATAAACTGCTCCAATTCCTGCTGTGATTAAATTATTTCTGGTTATTTGCTATTATAAACTGCTTCAACAAACCTTTATGTATATAAAGTACTTTTCAAGTAATATAGTGGAAAAATTCTTAGTATTGAAATATTTCAAAGACTATATACATTTTCAGTGCTGATACTGACAAACCACTCTTCAAAACTCTCATACTGATTAAATTCCTATTAATGGTATAGGCAAGTAACTTTTTCCATACCATTACCAGCTTTCTCACACTTTAAACACTTGACAATTTAATATTTATGTACATTTAAAATGATTTACTGTTCATCTGAACTGTTTTCTTTGAGATTTTAATCTTCCCAACCACAGTACTTGCTTAGTTATGAGGAATTACAGTAATCTGTTCCCTTGTCTAAAACACAGACTCAAATGATTCTGAAAAAGGTTAACAACACAACCAAAACGAGGTGAAGTATGTGCACGAGAAGTTCACATAAAAAGAATGATATGCATGAAAAGATATGTTAGTAACATGTTTTACCTATTAAATTGGAAGTGGAAGTCACCTTGCCCAAGGCACCTCACTAGGAAGCAGGTGCTCCAGGTTCTGAACCCAGATCTGGCATCAAAGCCCAGTTCATAACCACCATGCCCGCTTACAAATCCTCTCTGCGGTTCAGCTGCCTCATGTGAAAAGTGGGTGGTAGAGGGAGAGCCATTCTGCCATATTTACCTCAGGGTTGTTGGGGAACAATGATTTTCTGTTGAGATGCAGTGAACGGAAACATGTAAATGATTAACTTGACCTGACTGACAGAAACAAAGTCTGCAAACAGTCACTTTCTCCAAGGCTGCTGCTTCCCTCTGTATCACAGTGCAGTTTTAGCAGCCCTCCAGACCCTAGCATTTCTAACACAACTTTGGAACATGGGAACTGCCCATCATTCTGACTTCATGGCAGAACATATGTAAACGGAATAAGCTAGAAGGTCCTCATTAAACCCTGTGATTAATAGGTGAGACCAGAGAAACACGGATTGATAGCTCTCTAAGACTTAAACATTCACAGAACATGGCCTAAATCCTCTTCTTCATCGGGGAACAAGGGACTTCTGTTCCTATATTGTCTACTTAAAACGCTTCTGTTTTCAGTTGCTTTGGGATACAGACTAGGTCCTCAACATGACCTGTCTCACCATAGCAATAATTACATAAAACATTAAGAGAGATGATTTCACCCCCATTAGCCTCTCGAGCTTCCTGCCACTCATCTTCTCATTAAACTCCAAACTTGCTGACTTCCTCTCAGTTCCTTGAACATGCCAAGCTACTTCCAGTTTGGTCCTTTACAAATGCTGCCTGTGATTCTGCCCCCTACCACCCACTTTCTTGGACAACATTCCTTTCACTTTCTCAGTGCCTCTTAACTGACTTCCGGAATCCTTCCCTGACTAGGCCAGGTTCTCTTGTACTATGCTGAGGCAACATTACAATTGTAACTTAAAAATATGTAGGTGTAATTTTAAATTTAATGTTTTCTATGAAACTGGACCCTTTATGAAGGCAAGGGGAACCAATCTCTGCCTTTTAATTGGACTATCTAGAGACTTCATGTTTAATGTATTATTGCTATGGTGAGATTTAGCTCTACCACTTTATTCTGTTTTGCTTGTCCCTCTTTTTCTTGATATCTCTGTTCTCCCTTCCCTAGGATTATTTGAATATTGGAATTTATCTATTGAATTTGGGCTATTACCTCTTTGGCTTTTCTTTTTTGGTAATTGGAGTTACAATATACGTTACTAATTTTTCAGTCTGCTTAGAATAAAAATTGTGTCACTTCATGTAAAATTTAGAAGCTTGGCAATATATATGTATTTCAAAATAGTTGAAAGAATATGAGGGAGTCAAATACCTAGATACATGTAAAAATACATTCTTTTTTTAACATTTACCTAGGTATTTTTACATGTATCTAGGTATTTTCCATTGCTTGGTCTTCATTCCTAGAGATTCAAGTTTTCTTTTGTTATCATTTCCCTTCAGTATGAAGAATTGCGTTAGCATTTCTTAAAGATTGTCTGTTGGCAATTCTCAATTTTTCTTCATTTGAGAATGGTTTTATTTGCTTTTCCACAACCCACATGCTTTTATTCTTCAGTGTCTTCAGTTTATCTAGTTTTTAATTGTAATTAGCAGGAAGCATCTACACTGCTTTGCTAAACTGGAACAATAAAAATGTGATTTTTTTTTTATATCTTGTCATTTCTATGGCAAAACATATTACTAAATTAGAACCAGAGGGTATATGGAGTTTTTACAGGGGCATGCTTTCAGTTGCCCAGGAATACTCTTTTTTAATCACTATATAAACAAATAATTGCAGAGGATGATAAATTCAAGAAATACACTGACTCAGTTCATTAGACCTCACTGGTAAGCATTCTCTGATACCCTCTGTGATTAATTGTTGCAGCTCCTTCACAATCTTGGTAGCACCCAGTCCTTGTATTGTCATGCCTCATCTTACTCCACTGCTAACTTAGTCTACTGCTGATTTACTTGTTTCCGTAGAGATTTAAACCACGAGCTCCAGCAGAGTGATCCCATCTGTCTTTACTGCTGCACTCCCAGGCACACAGTAGGTGCTCAATAAAGACTTCTTGAATGAGTGTATTCTGATCATAGCAGTTCTAATCCCCCTTCCCTACTTTTTCCTTTAGTTATAGCACTTATTACCATGTCAGATCGTTTATTATAATTATTGTGTTTTCAGTTTCCTCCCACCCCCACTGTAAGCTCAATTAGGGGAAGGATCTTTACCTGTTTGAGATACATTTGGCCTGGCACCTGACATAGAAGGTACTCAAGTAAATATCATTGAATGAATCATTGCAAATCAAAGGTAAGCAGCCCTTACTAATACGTACAATGAACCTGCAATAATTATTATTTTTTTTTTTAACTCAAGGGAGTTCAGTGTATGCTGAAATTCTAGGACACAGGCTCTCTGTTGCCATCACAGCAATGCTTTCATACCTGTTCTCTTGCTGCCATTCTGGTTCTTGTCTATTCTCACTGCCTCCTCGTGAAGGCACTCGAGTTTGACCTAGTGTGTCCCATGTGTTGAGAGCAGGGATTTCTTCCTTCTGGTCTTCCTTCTGGTAACTCTACCTTGGAACACATCACTGACAAACTTGTAAAGAGGGAAATTTTATAAAGATCAAGACCTGTCATCTCATAGACATAAGGCCTTTACACAAGCTAGCTAGACATTTTTCACTATGGAGACTAATGGATGAAATAGACTTCATGAAGCTTTTCTGCCATGTTAAAGACTTAATATTCTGATAAGATGACCTGTGCTTAGGAGGGTGTGTTCTGAAATCAGACAGGTCTCCATTCAGTCTCTACCACCACCATGTATGCTGTAAAATGCTTAGTGTCCCAACCACATGGTAAACATAAGCAGGAAATACAGGTTATCTATTTTTCATGGGTCATTATGAGTCTTCTTTCCAGTCTTCCCTTTATTATTTTCTGTGCACCTAACATAGACATTTCAATGAACTAAGCTGCTTAGGAAACCAGGTGATGACTAGTAATGAATTTATGGTTGGATACATATTTTGTATGTTTTTAGTTTATTATAGTGAACACTAGGGCCCAGTGCATGAAATCTGTGCACTGGGGGGGGGGGGGGGGGGGAGAAGGTCCCTCAGCCCAGCCTGCCCCCTTTCACAGACTTGAAGCCCTCAGGGGATGTCCTACTGATGCAGGAGGCAAATGAGCTGATCGGGGAAGGCACCAGCACCATCACCCTGCTGCTGCAGCCACTACCAGCCACCGCAGGCGCCAAGGTGCTTTCATCAACACAGACTCCAGTCCCTTCACCATGAAAAAATGACAACTTTCTTTAGGCATTTTCAAGATATGTCTTTCATAGGATATGACATTTCTTTCTTTTTAAAAAAAATACTCACCTGAGGATATGTTTCCATTGATTTTTAGAGTGTGGAAGAGAGAGGGAGAGACAGAGAGAAACATCTATGTGAGAGGGACTCTTTAATTGGTTGCCTCCTGAATGAGCCATGCCCTTGGTCAGAATAGAACCAGGACCCTGTGGTCAGCAGGCCAAGGCTCTATCCACTGAACCAAACTGGTGAGGGCAGGATATGACATTTCTTTCTTCTTCTTCTTCTTCTTTTTTTTTTTTTAAATATATTTTATTGATTTTTTTACAGAGAGGAAGATAGAGGGATAGAGAGTTAGAAACATCGATGAGAGAGAATCATCAACCAGCCACCTCCTGCACACCCTCTACTGGGGATGTGCCCGCAACCAAGGTACATGCCCTTGACTGGAATCAAACCTGGGACCCCCCCCCCCCCAGTCCACAGGCCAATGCTCAGGATATGACATTTCTTAATCCCTCCAGCAGCGGACCTTTGTTTTTTCCTCCATGAGTGAGGTGGAAAAACTCTAGATCACCTTCTTGGATTCTTATAACCCAAGTTACCAAGAACACTGCAAGTGGCGGCGTACAGGGAGCATAGCCAATGAGTGGTAAGAAAAAGTGTTTACACTCCAACTGGTTTGGCTCAGTGGATAGAGTGTTGGCCTGCAGACTAAAGAGTCCCAGGTTTGATTCCTATTAAGGGTATGTACCTTGGTTGGGGGCACATCCCCAGTGGGGAGTGTGCAGGAGGAAGCTGATTGATGTTTTTCATCAATGTTTCTATCCCTCTCCCCTCTTCTCTATAAAAAATCAATTAATATATTTAACAAAGAAAAGGTATTTCCTCTGCAGCTCATGTTTAGAGGACCCCTGCCACGGTCAGGTCCACAAGCCCTTGAGGCTGGCAGCCCCTAAGGCTGGCAGCCAGCCCCATGTTGTGGGTGCTGGTGCCCGTAGGCCTGGAGTGGCAGGGGGTATTCTGAGACCCCAGGCACGCAGGGCCTACATGTGTGCCTACAGGCTAGGAGCAGCCGGGGTTCCGAGGATGTTCCCAGGACCGGAGCTGCTTGGCACCAGTGTATGCAAATTAACCCACCAGCTTTGTCAGGTTAATTTGCATACTCACTTTTGATTGGTTAGGGAGCATAATGGAGGTACAGTCAATTTACATGTTTCTCTTAAGAATATGAGACCTTACTGAGATTGTCTTAACTCAAAAGCCATATCCTATAAGACTTATATATTTTACTACTTCATTGATGTGCAAATAAAATCTATAATAATAAAAGCATAATATGCTAATTAAACCGGACAAACTTCCAGTCAAAGCCATGGCAGCAGGAGCCAAAGCAGAGTCAGCTGCCGTCACAGCGGGGGACGGAGCCCCTTGCATGAATTTCATGCATTGGGCCTCCAGTTATTCTAAAAGCAGAATATGAGAGGTGGGGGTCTGTATCAGTGGGATTTCAAATATCTGGCTATGATGTTCTCTTCATAGCATGCCTTTCTTTAAGGGTGCCCAATTTCTCTCCTTAGCAATCTGTACTTCTATGCACGACTGGCACATTGGTGTGTGTGTGTGTGTGTGTGTGTGTGCGTGCAAGTGTGCACGCGCACACACATATGTACACATGTGCCTTTTTCCATTCTTAAAGATAAAAAGGTGTCATTGAACTCTTTAAATAGCGCAACACTATTTCCAGTCTCGTAGAGCTTGGAAGGCACAGCTTTATCTGAGGATCTTGAATGGCTCTTCTCGGAGTAACCGGGGCTACGGAGAACGATTTGTGGAGGGTGGCTCTCCATCTCAATGGTGAACTGGTAAACCTAGAAGGGAAACTTCCTGCTACAATAACACAGCAAGGCGATGTGATGAACACTTTTATTTACAAATATAATTAAAAGCTCTGACAGTTATCATGCTCTTCCTTGGAACCTGAAAAATGTTTGTTTGTTTTTTAAAGTGCATGCAAAAGAAGTAAAGCCTTTTTTTTTTCATCATTTTTTATTGTAAGAAAATACACAGTTTGAAAGTGTGAATAATGCAATATTTATGACCAAGATATGGGACTTCGGGAGGGGGAGGGAAATAAAGAAAAAGATCAAGATGATCTGATTGAGAGACAGTGTTGAACTCCAAATACTGAATTGGAAAAAGGAGGGAGGTGGGGAGGAATAGGAGGAGGAAGTAAAAAAATTTGATCAGAGAAACAGTTAAAATACAATATGAAAATAAGTAATACCTCTCCTTAAATTCCTTCTATACACAAAATACACGATTTGCCAAAGCCCAATTTGTGCTACTGGGATTCTGTGAGCTCCTTAAGTGTATTCACATCCTCTGCAACAGCAGAAAATGATTATGATACAATCAGAATATGCTGAAGACAAGTTAAACTCTTGCCAGCAGGTTCTTAAAAATCACAAGATCTCTTCACCCCACCCCCCACCCCCCATCCCCAAAAAAGTAATAATATGTCACCACTGATATGTACATCACAATTAGTTTCTGTAAAATGTATCAAATTTTCAATCTTTAATAAAACTTTGTTTTTTTTTTTAATTCCTGATGAATAAATACCAAAAAAATAAAATAAAATAAAATAATGCAGCAGCTAGTTAAGGTGTAAGGCTGCGGATATTGTGTCTCTCTCCCCCTTGGCATTTATTATTATTATTATTTTTTTTTGCTTTACTTTCACAGATTGGTGGTAATGAGTGATTGCTTAGAGCAATATACATCCACGTTTGTTGTTGGTTTATTGGTTTTTTAAAAACTGTCTCCAAAGTTTTCACTGAAACATTTTAAATCACATCAATACTGTGACGTGTACTGTGAGTAGAAGAGAAGGCCAGGCTTTGGCCAGCACTGGAAGTTGACACGGGGGGAGGAAGGGCCCCTGTGGAGTAAGAATAAACAGGCACTAGTCCGACACGATGTCAGGAAGAGTAAGAGAGAGAGAGAGAGAGTGAGAGCAACGCCCGTTAAAATGGGGAATGTGGTTTTGCAGGGTCTGAATTTTTTTCTGTTTTATTTTTATTTATTTTTTGTAAATGGCAAAAAAATTTAATCTCATCTATAGTCCTCCTTAGGAAAATCTAATGTAACCAAATTCCCAAATCCCATTCTGAGGCTCTCCATGTCAAAAGTTTCAATCTCTCGCTCTTGCCTTTCCAATAGATACTTTATTCTCTCGCTGCGTTCCTTCTGAAGGGCAGCCAGCTCTTCCTCAATCTGAAATAAGCACAATGAGCAGATTGTTAATAGAAAGGATCTCCCACATGCACACATGCCCATACACCCACACATAGGACCCACGGACCCACAGGAACTCAGAGTACACTATATGGGGGCAGGCGGGAGGGTCCTGTGGTATATGTCTTGTATCTGATCCATTACATCTAAAACTTACTCACAAGAATAAAAATGCTTGGGGCCACCTGGGGCTGTGGCTCTACCATTCTAGCAAGCTAAGCAGCTGGGCTGATGGAGGTCAGTGTCCTGTCTCAGCGGGAGAAAACTCAGGAGAAGGTAAAAGACACTCAAGCACAATTAGACTGTGCTGCTATCCCACAGAGAGCCAAATGCCCCCTGGGTCATCAGCAATTTAGTTCTAGAAAGGAGCTGGCATGGTACCGGTAGTCTTCATGTTGGTCTCAGGGAAGTACTGAAGTACAAATAACTGGTTCAGCAAATAAATGGTCAACAACAGCTTGGAGATGTTTTATGAAACTTTTTCCACTTCATATTTAAAGCAATGAATATTTTAATTCAGATAACATTTATTATGCATGGTAATATCAGCCTCTCTTCATTTAGATTTTTAAAAAGAGCCTTGCTGGTGATTTCTTTTCATTTAGAAATAGCTAAAAAGGAAAGCCAAATCTGCACTTGGCTTCCTCATGCCATTTAGCAGCCATGCTATCAGCTCGCAGCGCTTTTTACATGTCATATCAACTACCCAGTAACCTGTATTCCTCTGGCTGGGAAGGTGGGGGATTTCCTAGTAGAGTAATAGAAAGAGCTTATGATCTGGGATCAGATTTATGCAAGTAACCTAACCTTGCTGAGCCTTAGTATCCTGTAGAATGGAGATTATGCCTATTTCTCAGGTACTGGGATGTAGAAGCAGGTAGTAAGTGAACAGTGTCTACTCTAATCCCCCATTACACAGGCAGGGCTCAGCGAATGGCAGCTTCCTAGGCTGTGCCCCATCCTCCACCCAGCTGCACAGGCCCCACAGGAACACTCTCATACCTTCTGCTCAAGATGTGCTCTGCGCAGAGACACCCTCTGCTCTAGCTTCTGGAGCTCACGTTCATGTTGTGCCTCTGTTTGCATCTTGATTTTGCTCTGATAGGCATTGAGCAGCTCCATTTCCTGCTGGAGCTGTAGCCTCAAGGCCTGGCATTCTGCTTCTTGAGCCTCATCTAGCCGTAACTGCGGGCACAGAAGACATACACTGTAATTCACGCCTCGCTTACAGCATGTAGTGACTACGGGAAGATGTTTCGGTGTTCGGATTGTAACAGGTCCTCTCAGAAAAAAAGAGATGCCCTGGGTACATCCAAAGTTAGGAATCAAAAATAGTACACTCAGCCCAATGGGCTACACACTTCTTAAAACAGTCTTACACACACACACACACACACACACACACACACACTCACATACACACCCCAGCAGGAGTTAGAAATTCTACATACTCCAGTGATTAAACTTGGGATCTTAGAGGCAGACACCTAAGCCTAAACTGGAGCTCCACCATTCACTTAGGTGTGTCACCTTGGCAAGTTATGTAATCTCTCCCAATCTCTCTCTCTCTTTTTTTTTTTTCATCTCAGGAAAATAAGTTCTAAACAACAAGTGCCTAAGATTGGTATGAAGATTAAATGAAAGAATCCATATAAAATCTTAAGGCATAGTCCTGGATGTATATACCAACTATTAATAGTTATTGTTATTTTGGTTTTCACTAACCATTTCCGTATTTAGATATCTTTATCCTAAAATCATAATACATTTATATAACCTTAGGTCTAAAAAAATACAATGAGTCCACTTGAGGAATACAACATAGAGTCGTTATGCTCCTAGCAAGTAATGTTGGTCCTTGTGGTTGGCTATGTATGGCCAGCCAACCTAAACCTCAAATGGCTCAAAATCTCTTCCCCACAGCAGGTAGTCTTGATCATCTTAAGGGGCACATTCTGGTTTGAAGCAGTAAAGCCAGAGCATAAACCAGCCTGATCATTTCTCTCGCTTCCCTGTTCCACCTAAACTTTGTGTTTGTTATGCACGATGATACTGATCCTGTGTGGGGAACGGGCCCAGCCAGCCAGCAGAAATGACAACCTTTGGTGAGCATAGCTGAAGGTTTGGGCCACGAGCAGAAGTATGTTTAGGGATGATGACCCTCCTGTCTCAGGCTTGGTTTTGTCTAGATTTGGCAAGCCCTCAGTTCGGCTGGGAACTCTGAGATTAGAACCCTTGAATTAGACATTTCTACTGAGTTTATCAGCACATATCCAGACATATAGACCACTTTGCCAAGATAGTTATCATTCACCTTATGCTTCCTTCTATATCTGTACAATGTTGAGATACAAAGATGCACAAGACAATTACCAATATATCTCAATATGTTGATTGAGAAATGACTCTTTGAAATATTAGAATAGTTTTAGAAAATTATTTGCATAGCGCCTTCTTAAGTGCTTTTGGAGACATATACTATATAGCAAATGAATACAAAATAAATAATGCAACCATATTTCCAAGGTGCTTTCCAATAATTCATTTTAACCAGCTTTCACTGAAACCCTAAAGAGGATCTCTCTCATTTTCCTAGTAAGAAACAAAGGCAGAAGAAATACTAGACAAAAGAAGTCTATCTGCAGCAGGTACAGCCTTACCGATAAATGCCAAAGGGTTTACTGACCCAATGAGATTGTTATCAATTCCCTCCTGACATGGGAGGCCCTTACCAATAAAGGGAATGAAAGTCTGTTCATTTCTCCTCATCTGTGTTAATTGCTATAAGCCCTGGTCATGTGGGGAAGGCTTCTCCTGTGGGCACTGGAGACCACTGAAGAAACATCACCAGCTCTTCTTACTTCTGGCATTCTATTATTAATGTCAGTAACTATGTTATTCTGTACCAGCTCTGACTCTACAAAAATACCAGTCTAGAAATCAGAGTATATTCCAGTATTTGCTATTGATACCAAATCCATCACAACGTTTTATAAGTAAAAGTAGAGGTAAATATCATGTCTGTTTTGTAAAGTGAGTTAAACTGAAGAAAAGGATGTGATAGAGGCAGCATAACATAGTAGTGGCCAAGCGCACAGGCTTATAAGCTCACCTGAAAATACGTTCAAATCTTAGCTCCTGCTCCAATTAGTCATGTGACCCAAAGTCAGGAGTTGGCATACTACACCTCAAGGGCTAAACCTGGATTGCTGCCAGTTTTTGTAAATAAAGTTTTGTTGAAACACAGACATGCCCATTTAGTTTGTATTGTCCATGGCTACTTTTGTACTACAATAACAGAGTTGAGCAGTTGTGACAGAGATCCTGTGCTCCACATGTGCCTAAAATATTTACTATCTGCCCCTTTATAGAGAAAGTTTGCCAACTCTTGCCCTAAGCAAGTGGCTCTATTTAAATAAATCTTAGTTTCCTTATAGGTAACCAGGGTTAAAACAGTAATGACTTCAAAGGAGTTTCACAAAAATGAACAAACACTTAGAAAATACTTAAAACAATGCCTGGCACATGGTAAGCAATCAGTAAAGGACTGCTGTAATGATCATCTATGTTTTTCTCTCCTTGCTGCTGCAGAGAAAAGGCTGTTTCCTTTTATCCAAGGGCAATCTTGAACCTACATTGCTGACACATTATCTCCCACCTTCTATAACAAGCGTTTAGTGAGCACTTGTTGTATGCCAGGCATTGATGCAGATGCTGAGAGTACAAAGATGAACTAGATAAAAATCCTCTCAACCTTTATGTCCCTATCAACTCCCTTCCCCTCTCCTTCCCTCAGCCTCTCTGTACACCGATCTTGCACTCCTCATTCTGATCCTATTCCTCTCCTTATTTGCTCATATCAAGGTCACTAATGAAGGCTCTTCCAAGCAGCGTTTGATATTATAGATTGCCCCTTTCCCCCTGAAATCTTTCTCTTATCTTCTGATACCACACACCTGCTTACTTTTTCCCTCTCTCCTCTCCTTTTCCTGGCACACCTACCTTACTAGACCATTAAATATGGGTGCTTCTCAGGGCTTTGTTGTGGACACTCTTCTTTCACTAATCTTGCTTCCTAAGGAATCTCATCTATTCCAAAGACTCCAATTATCATCTACAAGCAAATAGCTCCCACAGCTGTACCTCTATTTCAGACTTCTCTTCTGAGGTCCACGCTAGCTTATCACCTAGAAACATCTTCACTTGGATGTTTCCCAGGCCATCAAGCTCAACATGACAAATACTAATCATATTTCCCTTCCCCCTATCCCAATCTGCTCCACTTCCCTTTTATTATTTTTTAACCATATAGGTAAATGGTAGTACCATCTACCATTTTGTTCAAACTAGAGACTTGGAGTCATCTTTAATACCTACCCTCAGCCTAAGGACATGTTTATTAAGCCTTTCCCAATAAACAGAAGTCATTCTTTTAACTGTGTGTTCTAGCTACAGTTTCTTTCTCCTTTCCTCCACTTATAAAGATCTGGGAAAAGCATTCTCACAGTTTCTCTCTCATATAATAACTTAAAAAAATGTATTTCTAGCCGAAACCGGTTTGGCTCAGTGGATAGAACGTTGGTCTGCGGAATGAGGGGTCCCAGGTTTGATTCTGGTCAAGGGCATGCACCTGGGTTGCGGGCACATCCCCAGTGGGGGGTGTGCAGGAGGCAGCTGATCAATGTTTCTCTGTTATCAATGTTTCTAGCTCTCTATCCCTCTCCTTTACTCTCTAAAAAATCAATAAAATAGATTTTAAAAAAATGTATTTCTATTGATTTCAGAGAGGTAGAGAGAGGGAGAGAGAAAAACATCAATGTGAGGGAGAATCATTGATTGACTACCTCCTGCACGCCCCCTAGTGGGGATCGAGCCCACAACCTGGGCATGTGCCATTGACTGGAATCGAACCCAGGATCCAGCAGGTTGACACTCTATCCACTGAATCAAACTGGCTAGGGCTCGTCTAATCACTTTTTCAATGTACTAACTCGCCTTCCATTCCCACCACTCCACTGATTGTGACAATCAATGGACAAATCCACTGCTAGGTCCAAGTGGTCTTTCTGCAACATCTAAAATCCACTAGAAATGCTTGTTCTGGCTTCTGCGATATGCTCTCTCTGGTTCCCCTCCCACATTGCTGATTATTCATCTTCTTCGTTCTACTTCTACTCAGCCCTCACATGTTGGTATCCACAACTCTGTCCTTGGTCTCCTTCCTCTCTAATACTATCTCCTGTACCTGGATCTCAGGTTTCCCTAAAGCTACAACTGCCACCATATGTTAATGATGCCTAACTTCTTGTCTTTTATCCTGACACTCTCTTGAACTCTAGACTTCCTTCTCTGTGCCACTCTACTTGGATACCGACATAGCTCAGATAACATGTCCACAACTCAGCCAATTATCTACCAGGCACCTAAACTTGCCCTTCTTCTATTTATCTTGGTAAAATGATGACCTATCCCACTGTTATCAAACCTATCTTTCAACGATAACTAACTTCGATCTCCTAAATATTTCTATCTCCTAAATATTACTCAAACCCTCCTCCTTCCTCCCCTTTGCCATTAGCATGTTGTCTCTTAGTTCAGGTCTTTATTCCCTTCCCCCCTGGACTATTACAATAGCTTCCTAACAGGTCTCTTTGCCTATATGTAACATATTACCGCCAGTATTTATCACACAAATTTGACCCTTCGCTTTCCTTCTTAAAATGGGCTTCAGGGGCTCTCCATTGCTTCTACAATGGCTTTTGAGGATCCGACCTGCTTCCCTTTAAACTCCTGCCCTATCTACTACTGATAGTTCCTCACATGTGCCATCCTCTGTTGGGATTTTGAATCTTTGCATATACAGTATCCTCTGCTAGTAATAACTTTTTCTCTTGTCTGTTTGGAAAACTATTCTTCTTTAAGACTCATCTCCTTGTGAAAACTCCACAGAATTACCAGGCAAGCTCCCATCTCTGGCTTACCAACGTGTTTATGACCTCTCTATTTTAGGCTCCCACAATCCTCCTCCTCAAACTTTGGGCTCACACCAAAGTTCTTTCAGCCCCCAAATGCACACTTTACAACCTTTGGACCTTTGCTTATGTAGGCCCCCTTCCACAGAACCTGTTTACTGCAGTAAGTTCTTCAGTCTTCGTGGCTCTTGATGAAAAACTTTCCCTAGACTAGATTAGTTGCTCGTACTTACCCTCCGCAGTCTCCCCTCCCCCCCCCATCTCCCACTTCAAAGCATTTATTATGCTTTATTTTTATTTCATGTTTTCTCTCTAGCTCACCGCTCTCTGAGCCCAGCAGGGTGCTGAACACAGATGCTAGTAAAAGTTTATTGAATGAATGTGTCTGTGCATCTTACTCATTTATGCCTGACAATGGTTGAGCAATTTTTGACGAATGAAAACATGATATTATATGTAGTATCTATCACATTTTGCCCTCAGAGTCCCTATGTGCCACAGATCTGATTTAGCTTGGTATTCCTTGAGTTCCATCTTATACGACACACTCCAGCAAGTATCCGAATCGGCTTGGGATTATTCAGCGTTGTCATTTCCTCAGTGCTCTGGGCAGAAAAACACCAATATCCTAAATTTGTGCAAGAATCATCTTGAGAGCAAAAGGCTGGATCTTGAGTTTTCTTGATTCCCAAAACTCTTGAAGCCATGGCACCAAACCTAACCACTTACCGCTTGAGAGGCCATCATTTCATTTATACTCTGTTCATACTGCTCTGCCAAAATGGCAAGTTTTCTTGTCTGCTCATCTTTCAATGTCTTTAAGATTGTTTTGTGCTCATTCTTTGGAGTAACTTCCAACTGGTGATTCTTGAGTGCTTTATACTGTTTGGTCTGTACTTTGCAAGTGTCCTGAAACTGTTTTTTAATTTGCATTTCCATGGCCTGTGTGATAAAGTGACAAAAAGAAAATAAAGACACATCAGTAAATACAGGAAGTCTTCCATTGTAATGATAAAATACAGGTGCTGGGACCATCTGTCTTTTTGTACAGTGACCCACACCACAATAACAAATAATACATATGACACAGCAAGAGTTAACTCTATCAATACTTTTGGTTTTATATTAAACTAGAAGCTGGTTTACAAATTCATGCACTAACTAGGGTCTCTTGGCCTGGCCTGTGGGATTGGGCTGAAACTGGCTCTCCAACATCCCCTCAGAGGTCCTAAATTGCAAGAGGGTGCTTACCAGGCCAAGGGACCCCATCAGTGTATGATAAGAGGCCAGGGATGACCGTGGGAGGGCTTCAGGGTGTGTCCAGCCCATCTCACTCAGTCCTGATTGGCCAGATCCAAGCATAAAACTAACCTACTAGTTGGAGATTCTGCCCCCTGATGGTCAGTGTATGTCATAGCAAGCGGTTGAGTGACCTTAGCATATCATTAGCATATTATATTTTGATTAGTTGAACGGCCAACAGGTCGACTAGACACTTAGCATATTAGGCTTTTATTATATAGGATAAATAGAAATAATTTTTAATTTATGAATGGATGAAAATATGAATTGTTATAAGGGAATTACAATTCTAAGCTGATTGTAGCATACTAAACAGCTCAGTTTGTTAAAAGTTTATTATGTTAATGGTTTCCTAATCAAAATCTTTAGTGTCCTCTATTACTTGTTTTCCCCCATTTTTTGTTGTCCCCTCCTCATTTCCAAGTAAGAAAAAAAGATGACAATGTATAAGCCAGCTTTCACTGTTCTGTGTTTCCTTGACAATTACACTAAATTCAGCATAAATAAAAAGGAAAAGTGATTTTAGTATTACCCCTGCCTCCTCTTAAGAGGTTATACTGTGTGTAGCAATATCAAATATGCATTTTGGCTAGGAGAAGGTGGGGTGTATTATAAGTCCAAAGGCATTCCATCAGTTTGTCTCACAATCACATGAGTATTTCTTGAACCCCTGGAGGAGCTGTGATTACAGGGATCACTGGCTAGGATTTGGCTAGAGAGGAGCATGGCTAGAGTTATCGAGTGGTTCAAATCTGTGTCAAAACTGACAGTGTCTCCCTTGACATAGAGCAATAGTCCAGTCCAGTGGTTGGCAAACTCATTAGTCAGCAGAGCCAAATATCAACAGTACAACGATTGAAATTTCTTTTGAGAGCCGAAAACCAACTTCGAGCATGGGCCACAAAGTTTCAATTGCACTGTATCGTGCCCGCCCACACGTGGTATTTTGTGGAAGAGCCACACTCAAGGGGCCAAAGAACCACATGTGGCTTGGGAGCAGCAGTTTGCCGGCCACTGGTCTAGTCTATAGAGCCCATTTATCACTCAGCCACAATGATCTGGAGGCAGTTAGGGACAGAGGAACTGCATCTCTCCGTTGCAGACACATCTAGATTCACTGCTGATCCCCCAAATATGGCAGATGTCACTCTTTCCTAAAAGCTTGGTGTGCTTTAGCATCTTTTTCAATACAGTCCTTTTCTATTGGTAGTGCTGTTACCAATCATATGACTGGTCTGACAGATGAAACTTATCTGCCCTACACCTGTCAGGTAGCTTTCTTATTTCCTGGTTTTAGAATCATGGGTTGCTGTTGGTCCACACATTACATTTTTTTCAAAGGGCAGGTCAGGAGGCAGTCGGAGAAATTACGTAACGGATATAAACAAAAAGGGAAAGATCATCTTGTAGAGAGGTTTCCAAACCAGCCTGCCCAGCAACATCTCTTCAGGAGTTTGTTCTGTACAGAATCTTGTGCTTCACATCTGGAGAGTCTCATTCAGTAGATGCAGCGTCCAGAAATTTGTAATTTTGAAATGCCGCCCAGGTGGTTCTGACTGTCATCATCCAGGGGTAGGAGCCACTAATCCAGGCCCACTGTGTTCTGGAGCACAGACAGGGAGATTCTTCCATTTCCTCTTACCTTTAAATTTTTTGGCTGTTGCCGGAGTTCCATGACATGCTTTCTGTGCAGTTCCCTTTCCCGTCTCTTATTGTACTCCAGCTGGTTTTCCAGTTCAGTCTGGTGCTGTAGACGGATCAGATCCATGCGTAGCTTCTGTAACGTGTGCAGCTGCCGGTACTCTAGCTCTCGGGTGGACTCATCATGCCGGATCAGCATGGCGTGCTCCATTTCCTTCTGGGTCCGCTTTTTATTCAGTTCCTGCGTTCAGGAACAAAAGATAAAGGGAGAGAGATGAATGGAGACAGACTGGATGGAACTCACAACTGAATGAGGGAGGGCAAGGAACAGCACTACGAACTCTCATAATTAAACCTACTAGGGTTTGGCGGCAAAACCTAATGAGATTAGATTAACAATCCCTGGAGATTTAGGTTCTGTATGCGGGGCCACCATTTTTACAAGATGAGCAACTTCCCAGCCATCACAATTACTCTACCTGTAAAATGGGAATAATTCTATCCAAGCCCTTCTTACCTCACAGGGCTGTTGTGACCCTTAATTAGATGGTGTGACATGCACAGGTCTAAATACACGTTTCTTCAGTTAAAACAGTGGTTCTGAATCCTGACTGCCCATTAAAATTACATGAGGAAGCTTTTAAAACATAAGATGATTGAATCCCACAACCTGAAATTCAGATAATTGTCTGGGGTGGGACCATGACATCAACAGTTTTAAGGGTTCCCCAGGTGATTCTAATAGGCACTCAGAGCTGAGACTCACATAAGTAAATTGATAATGTCTGCAGTGTTCTTATGGGAAAATACCTTTTTTTCCCTGGTATGTATCAGAAGTAGGTCAATTATCTATTTTTTTTTTTTTCAATCTCAGTGTTCACTGCATGCTGAGGAAAAGCAGAGATCTTTCTCCTTTTATCTCATACATTATAGTCTGATCATTTCTAGTTCTAATCATTCTGTTCTTACCACTTCTACTCATGTCTCTCTCTTCTGTTGAAGTGGGGGAAAGAAAGGAAACTAGAAAAAAAGGAGGAATAAGTTCGGTGAAATTTTTTCATTCACCAGTTCAAGAATATTTCCTGAATAGCACTATATCAAAAATCTAAACCATGTGCACTGGGTGCATAAAAATGTTTACTAAGCCACACTGCCCTCAACTTAGGAACTGCATTAGACAGGTATGAAAGTATATGTTCAGCTCACAGCTAAATGAATCCATTTGTTTTCTCTACTAGGAATTTGAAATTGAGATTCATAAACAGTGAATCTTTACGTATAGCTAGAATGGAGGGGCATATAAAAACTACATATGTGGTAGCCATCTGCTGCTATGAAGGCTGAGTGATTAGAGAAAGCTGAGCTTCAGAGCAAAAATAAAAAAGAAAGAAGTACAGGGAATATATTGATGCCCAAGTTCCTGACTGGTTCTAAGCACTCCTGTAGGTACAGCTGTACTATTGCTATTGGGTTTTAGGAGACATTCCTATATTTCCATAGTAAATTCCCTGCTTTTGGCTTAAGCTAGCTCAAGTAAATTTTAGTAACATGTAAACCAAGAATCTTAATTCATAAAGGGAAATAAGTTTATGTATAAATTAAAAAAAAAAAAAAAGACAGAGCAAGGCTGGAAGTGCTAAGTGCTATAAAACAGGTAAAAACCTTATGCTGTGAGATTTCCGAAAAGTATAATATTACTACTACTTAAAAAGGCCAAGGGGAAAGATTTTGAGCGGGGCTTTAAGTTAGAATGATAGGTTGGCTCTCTTCTCTAATGGGATCCACTATGGAAGAAAATGCAAGTTATTTATTACATATAATTATCAGTAACATTTGCATATTTGTGTGGATGAGACTATCTTGCTACCTGGGCCTTCTATCCTGAAGAGAAGTCCTCTACACAGTATAGCCTCTATTACTGGAGCAAAGCCACTAATCAGTCATTAATGTATTATACAAGTTACCCTATGCGTCAGGCACTGTTGTAGGCACCAGGGAAAGAGCAGTGAACAAGCACACCCCCTTGTGGAGGTTATTTTCTAGTGGGGAAATACCAGAAGTGCAATTAACATTTGTTTTAAGGAATATAACATAATATCCCAGTGCATCTCCCTGTATCTCCTCCTGCTTTTACTTTTCCTTCTTTTATTTTTCCTCTTTGCCTGGGCCATCAAATGTCATCTTTTAAAAAACCACTAACTGGCCCCTAGGTGGCACTAAAGAACAGTGAGCCCTTTTCAGAGACTAAAGCTATTCCAGTCCATTGACCAAGAGAAGCCAAGGAAAGTCCTTGAAATGGGTAAATATCCTGTTCCTAAGTCACTATGTCATGTTGAACCTTTGAGTACCAGGTCTCCCAATACTGGGCACTTATATATTCCACACTTTACCAAACTGAGAAGTCCAAACTGCATCTGAGCTGCCCAGAGCTCTGAAGCCTCTGGGGGGCGGGATTAAAGATCAAAGCAAACCATACTTTCAGAAGAAATCAAATGCTTCTTCTTATGTTTAATGGAATGCTACAGGATGTTGTTCATCAGAAGTACCTGGGTTACAAGCTATTTGTCTTACCCAGCTAATTCTGACATATACTAAAGCTTGAGACAGGGTGTAAGTCACTTTCAGCTCTTCCAATGATTCATGGACAGCTCTAGGCAAGTCTCTTAATCCATGTTTTATTTTCCATAGGTATAAAGTAAGGATAACTTTTCCACCACCAACTGCCATTCTTGTGAAGATGAAAGAACTTAAGAAAATGCTTCAGAATACATAAACATGTCATTATTATTTTTCTCTATTCAGAAGTTAATGTCTTAAAACTAGTTTTTATAAACTACTAGAAAGTGAAATAAACATGATACTGAAGTAGCTTTTCTTTTATAATAGGTTGTTCCCTTTACCTTTAATTCATGCATCTGAGTTGCTGAGATATAAGATGGTAAACTGTCTATAATATTGCAAAACATGGGGGGAAACATTATCCAGTGCTGTGCCTACATAATAATGTGAAATGTGCTTTCAAGTTCTAAAAATGACTACATGTATTTTAATCCTAATTGCAGCCCTATGAGTTGTTAACATTATAAGGCTTTACCCCTCTTATACATGATAGAAAGGAATTTGGGAATTGAGAGACTAACATAAGATCATATAACTTCTATAAAGCAGAACTGAGGCTAAAAGTCAGGTTTTTAGATTTTTGACATTTTCCATTAAAAGATGTCCCAGTGAAGGCTTATATTTTTCTGTTTTATGCTTTATCAATCTGTGGTACTATATTTGGGAGAATTCCTCTATGCTAGCTAGACCAGTGTTTCCCAACCTTCTCTCATGATGAGAATCACCTGGTGGAGTTGTTAAAACACAGATTCCTGAATCCCAACTAAGAAGTGCTAAACTAGAATTTTTGGGAACATATAGGTAAAATTGTATACTTAACTAGTGCTCTAAGACAGATTTTATATACAGAGCACTAAGTTAGGTATGCAATTTTACCTATATGTTCTCAAAAATTCTAGTTTAGCACTTCTTAGTTGGGATTCAGGAATCTGTGTTTTAACAACTCCACCAGGTGATTCTCATCATGAGAGAAGGTTGGGAAACACTGAGCTAGACAACTACAATGGTTGCTTCATCGTACAAATGACATAAAGTAGAGCCATGCCATGTGCACACCTGTAGCTTATACAAATTCAACTAAGTAAGAAAAAATACAAAAACAATTGTCATGAACAGGTGATTCTGCCCACCAGTGTACTCCATGTATATGCCCTAGAACACATGTGTCAAACACAAGGCCCGCGGGCCAAATCCGTCCCGCCAGGCCTTGCAATGTGGCCCGCACCACGCCGTCATCACTGCACTCCGCTGCGTTTCCATCACAATGACAGTTTATGACTGTTCAGTAAACCATTCGGCCCGCGATTTAGGCTGGATTTTAGATTTTGGCCCCTTCTCTGATTGAGTTCGACACCCCCACCCTAGAAGAAGTGTGAAATGGGAAACATCACCTACTTTAAGCATCTCGCCAAGTTGAGTTTAAGCTTAGTATTGAAACATGTATTTTCATATACCATGGCCCCTAAGTACATCACCAAACTTTATGTGAATCTACCTCCTGTGTAAGACGTGGGTCCAGGGTGTGTTCCCTAATTAACCCTTCATAACTGTGGCCCAATCATTCTATTTTTTTAAAATTTCAGTGGAAAGTGCTATTGACTCCTTTAAAAGCAGTTGTCCTCATACCCACTGAGGTTGAGTAAGAACTAGAATTGAAAAATTTTAATAGAACCATATCTGGTTCGGCTCAATGGATAGAGCATTGGCCTGCAGACTGAAGGGTCTTTGGTTTAATTCTGGTCAAGGGCACTATCCCCAGTAGGGAAAGTGCAGGAGGCAGCCAATCAATGATTCTCTTTCATCTCTGAAATCAATAAAAATATATTTAAAAAAAAATTAAGTGGAGATGCTGTCAGCCTAAGACATTTAATGCTTTCTTAGTTTCAGTTCATAGTTTCATAACTGGTTAGAAAACAGTGGGCATCTGTGTGCAGTGATAATAATGGAAGAGGCTCAACCTAGTCTATGTTGATCTTTTAAAAATCCTACCTAATAAAAGAGTAATATGCAGACTAACCATCACTCCAATACACAAGATGGCTGCCCCCATGTGGTCAAAGATCCTGCCCCCATGTGGACACAAGATGGCCACCACAAGATGGTTAGCAGGGGAGAGCAGTTGGGAGGCACCAGGCCTGCAAGGGAGGGCAATTGAGAGGGACCAGGTCTGCAAGGGAAGGCAGTTGGAGGTGATCAACCCTGCAGGGGAGGGCAGTTAGGGGTGACCAGGCTGGCAGAGGAGTGAAGTTGGGGGCAAACATGCTGGCAGGGGAGCAGTTAGACATTAATCAGGCTGGCATGGGAGTGGTTAGGGGGTGATCAGGCTGGCAGGCAGAAATGGTTAGCAATCAGGAAGGCAGGCAGGCAAGCAGTTGGGAGCCAGCAGTCCTGGATTGTGAGAGGGATCCCAGATTGGAGAGGGTGCAGGCTCGATTGAGGGACTCATTCCCCCTAACCCCCGTGCATGAATTTCGTACACCAGGCCTCTAGTGTTTTTAATAATTAAAAGGATTGCTAATGCTCACTTTTGGCAAAGATACAGAAAACAGGTACTCTTTGTTGGTGGGAGTGCCCTTTTTGAGGGCAATTTGGCAATATCTATTTAAAAATTTACATGTGTATACTCTGACCTGAAAACTTCACTTATAAGAATGTATTGTACAAAATACTTGCATATGTGTAAAAAGATCTCTGTACAAAGATGTTCTCTGGAGTATTGTAAATAATACTGTAAAACTTCAAAATACTACTGAGAAGTACTTCATTAAATAATTTCATAGCCATACTAATGGTTGAAAAGAATGAGGCAGAGCTGCAAGTCCTAGATTGTACCATAGTAAATGAAAAAAAAAAAAGTTACTAAACAGTATAGTGGACATCTGGGGTTTCTTTGGTATGTTCAGTATCCTTTCACCTTCTTTTAAGTCTCCCCTTTTCCCAAAATGCTATTCCACCCATTGTGGAATCAAGGATTAAAAGAGTAAGCACATTACCCAATCAACTTCTCTCTCCTAGAAATCTGAATTGGAAGCAACAATGAAACAAAAATTAAACATGGTTGGAGGAGATACATTCAAAAGGCGGTGCTTTGAGCAATGTCCATTGGCATTCGCTCTCTGGATCATGAATGTTGCTTTTCCAGCTTGATTCTTTCCTCTTTTCCAGTGTGATTTTCAGCTCTGTCTTCTATCCTGTTATCCTCCAATGAATTCCTTCCCATGCTAAATCATCTGGTTTGTTTCTATTGCTTTCAAATCAAATATACCTCTGATACTAATGTAACCTTATTTTTGTAAAGTTCTATATAATATGTGAGAGTTCCATATGGTATGTAAGCTTTATGTATGTCTATATATGCACAGAAAAAAAACCTGGAAATATGTGTGCAAATTAATGGTGATTGTCTCAGGGTAGAGATTGGAAAGGATGGGAATATCAAGAACTTTCATTACTCAACTTTGTATTTTTCTGTTTTGTATTTTTTCAGTGTTGTTTGATTAGTTTGAGCACAGAAAGAAAAACTGAATATTTTTCATGAAGAAGGCCCTGGAATAAGACTAAACAAAAGAAAATCTAAATTCTTAAGAAAAATACTCTTATAGGGCTATTCTTCACACAGTTGTTTAGAACTTGATAGTAATGAAGTCCTGAATATAGTTTCTATCATTTTGTAAGAATAACTGTCTTCTATGTCTTTTATTGGTAATAACTGTCCCCTTAGCCTCAGATTTCTTCCAAATATGTGCTATTAGAATAACTAATAATTGCCAGATGAAAAGAATCCCAAACATGTTATTTTCAACTGGCTATTGGATTTTTTAATTTGGACTTTTTTGCCTTCCAACAAACTCAGCATGCCTAGTACTGCGTTAATCAGTTTCTTACCAACATCTTTCTAAACTCTCTTTCCATCCAAATCTGCATTTCCTTATAAATAACTCTGATTCTACCTTCATATTTTCTTTCATATCTTAATGTATGCCAAGTCCTGCTTATTTTATACTTCCAAATATGTTTCAAACCCACCCCACTCTCTTAAAAAAATTTTTTTTTATTGATTTCAGAGAGGGAGAGGGTGAGAGAGTGAGAACATCAATTATGAAAGGGAATCATTGATCAGCTGCCTCCTGCAGGTCCCCTATTGGGGATTGAGCCCACAACTCAGGCATGTGCCCTTGACTGGAATCGAACCCTGGACCCTTCAGTCTGCAGGCTGATGCTCTATCCACTGAGCTAAACCAGCCAGGGCCCACCTCTCTTTTGATAGTTACCCCACCATCTTTGTCTATAGCCTATTTCCTACCACCAGATCTCTTTTCTTTTCTCTAATTCAGTATTTCTCAACCCTTTCCCCCCATTCTGTCCCCATCAGAGCCTTTTTAGATTTCCCCTTCCCTGACAATCTCTACCCCTAAAACGTTAATACCATAGATTAGGGGTGTCGAACTCAATCAGAGAAGGGGCCAAAATCTAAAATCCAGCCTAAATCGAGGGCCGAATGGTTTACTGAATAGTCATAAACTGTCATTGTGATGGAAACGCAGCGGAGTGCAGTGATGACAGCGTGGTGCGGGCCACATTGCAAGGCCTGGCGGGACGGATTTGGCCCGCTGGCCTTGTGTTTGACACATGTGCCATAGATATACAGTGTATCTGTTTATGTACTGTGACCCTTCAGAGGGCCTCAAATTGTTGTAATATCTAAGACCCCTCCCCTACAGAACCATTTTCACTCCCTTCTTACCACCCCCCCCCTCTCCCAAGAACTCATGCTCTAATCAAACTGGGCTGATCTCACCATAGTAAAATTTTAGCCATATCACTGCCTGGCTCAAAAATGTTCAGCCGAAACCGGTTTGGCTCAGTAGATAGAGCATCAGTCTGTGGACTTGGGGGTCCCAAGTTTGATTCCAGTCAAGAGTATGTGCAGTGGTTGCGGACACATTTCCAGTAGGGTGTGTGCGGGAGGCAGCTGGTTGATGTTTCTCTCTCATTGATGTTTCTAGCTCTCTATCCCTCTCCCTTCCTCTCTGTAAGAAATCAATAAAATATATTGAAAAAATGTTCATCAGTTTCTCCCTCTTCCAATAAGATGAGAGGACACAGATAAAGAGCCTGGGCCTGGCTCGTAATTGTGGTCAATAAGTCTGAGTTGGCACTGCCCTTTTCCTTGCCATTTGAATACTATTGCTCTCCCAAAAGTTACACCAATTCCCATTCCCATTAAATGTACCTGAAGTGCTTTTATCCCTCATGCAGGCAAACACTGTTTTTTTGTTTTTAGCAAACTTGCTGTTTTTACCAATGTGCTAGCTCATTTGTGAGGTTTCTCTTTGATTAAACTAGGTTACAATGATTTCCTGTTGAGCTTTGCATCTGCAACTGATTCACATTCTCTATTCCTCATCTCAGTCTTTGGAGAACATCCCATTCATCCAATTTCCCAGAGTGGAAGGTTTGAAGTCATTTTTGACTCCTCCCTCTTCTAAACTTCTCACACCATTAGGTCCGAATTATTTTTAGTTCTGCTTCAGAAATGTCACTCAGATCTAATCTTCACAAACTCATATGAATCTTATAGTATTGGGCTAGGGAAGATATATGCTAATTAAAAAAAAATCTAACCTCTATCTACCTCCATTGCTTTTTCCAGGTAGGACCACAGAAGAGCATCCTAGCTGAGCTCATTGTACTTGACTTTTGTCAACTCCAGCTTACCCTCACATTGATGCACTCATTCTTCAAAATAAAGAAAACTTACCATAACTCTTCTGCTTGCAAACTTCTGGTGGCATGCAACTGCCTTCAGACTAAAATCTAAATGCTTTGGCTTAAGAAACAAGGCCCTCCACATTTTGCTTCAAGCTACTCTTGTTCTGATGCTGCAGTCCCTACACCCAGACACTAAGCATATCATCAATCACTGAATCCTACAAGCTCTTTCATGACTATATGCCCAGGATACTTCATTTACATGTCTATTACTATTATACCTAATACGTTCTATGGTAATTAGTCTGCTACATGACTGTTTCACTTCTGAGTCTTAGGGCTACTTGAAGGCAAGGAGGACAGCTTCTCGGAAGCCCTGGTGTCTCAGCCTGGCTTGGCACAGAGGAGGCACTCCATAAGTGCTGGATGACTGAATGAGTGAACTTCATTGTAGAACATTATCTTATTTTTTAAGTGTTTGATGTGGAGTCCCAAAAACACAGGTCTTTGAAAAGCAGGCTGAAAGCAAGTTATTTTACTTCTTTTGATCCTCCACTGCATAATAAAGCTTATAATGAGTGTTCAATAAAACTTTATAACATTTATTTGGAAAAAGTTGATTTCTTGTTCTGTAAATGGGCTTTCTCTTATCAGTGATAAATTCATTCCCTGGCTCTTTGTATACCTACTTTGTGTCAAGGTCCTATGCTGAAGACTAGAAAGAGCAAGGATATAGGAATGAAAAAACAGTTGTGATCCTCACAAGGCTTGCTGTCCCATAAGTAAATGACAATAGTTAGGAACATAAATACCTCCCGAATGTTCTGCTGCTCCACCTCGTGCCGCTTGATCATTATTTTCCGCTTAAAGAAACGACAGTTTTTGTCGTAGTACAGTCTCTGCTGAGTGAGAAGGTGGGCTTCCTCTTCGGCCTGTGTGTGCTGCAAGTTTTCTTTATGCTTGGATATCCGCTCCTGCTTTTCTTTCTTGGGTGTGCTATGGTCCTCATTCATCTCCTTCACAAGAAAAAAAATAAGGGGAAAACCATGCCAGTATCATTAGCCAAAGAAATTATAATAGTTTATTGCAATGGTAGATTAAATTATTTGGAAAGTAAATAAAAATGTAAACACAGGCTGACTTGATATTGCCCCCTTCTCGCAAATACATACTTTGAATATTAAGTGAGAGGAAGACTTGTTAGTTTCCAAGTCTCCAACTTCTCAACTGTCAGAAATTATTTGTTCACTCATCAATCAAATACATATTTACTGAGTTCCCATCATGTGATAGGCACTGTGCAAGGCATAAGGATACAATGGTGAACAAAAGAACATGGTAGCATCATGGAGCTTTTCAGTCTAGAATAAAATCTATACAAAGAACCCTATGAACTAAAAATGACTGGGACAAATAATTGAAGGTGAGTTCTTGGTTCTACAAGAATGATTAATAGAAACTATTGAACCTCAGTGGTAACAGCTGAGCTGAAATTTGAAAAATCATAGGCATTAATCAGTCAAAAGGAAAGGAAAGAATAATCTGGGTAGAGGAAATAGCACATGCAAAACTATTAGGGTGGGTTAACTGAAACATGGTATGTGTATGATCAAGGAACTGAAAGGCCAGAGTGTGGTGGAGTGTTACATAAGATGAGACTGGACAGACAAACGGGACTGTTAGGTTAGAGGTCTAAAAGGCTGAGTTAAGGATCTTTAGGATAGGGGAAATGGATTTTATACGGTGGTGGGAGGTTATCATAATGTTATGCATTTCAAAAAGATGACTGGCTGTTTGTAGAAAACAGAATAAAGAAGGCCAGAGTGTATACATGGGAGGCTAGTGCAAAGGTCCAGATGAGAGATGATAGTAGCTTGGACAAAGGAGGTGGGGAAAAGACCAAGTAGACAGGTTTTATATACAGGAGGTAACTCTGCAAATGTCACTCATTTGCGATTATAAGCCACCTATATTTTCAAAAGGACAAAATCATTAGTCTTTCAGCCCATAATGGTAAAGAGAAGAAAGCAGTGAATCAGAACAGTTAAGAATATGTTAATCTATGTTAATCTATGTGGAAAGTAAGATGACCACTTTTATGGAAAGCACACGGTACTCTTCTTTGTTCATACTGTTCCATCGGACAAGCTTGACCTATAACATTTGGTTAACTACTCAGTGAAATCCCCTTTAATTGCTAACACCTCTTTTATTTAAAGTTTTGTGATGCAGACATCACACACTATTTAAATTATTTTTGTGCTTAGTCAAGAGGTCCTTGTAAATCAACTTTCCTGTTCTAATGAAGTCTTAAGTGAAATGTTAGAATCAACAAGAGCATGTGCTGTTTCCAGCGTGGAGTAGGTTAGGATCACAACAGGAAAGCTGGTGACTCATTTCTTAATGCCATAACTTTACTACTAGGTTTAGCATTAACCATTATATTGAACACCCAAAATCAAATATGTTCATTAAAATTCTCTCCAAAATCATGAATAAATTATTTCTGGACCATCTATCATTTTGTATTACCCATATCTCTGCTATCAGTAGTGGGAATCATGGAGATTATTTTGTCATTTCAAGGACAGTTCCTTTAAGTATACCAATATTTAAATATACATGTCACTTTAAACAGTGTGAACCAAGCTTTACTTCATAGGGAGTAATACTAGCTTTGCACAGAAAGGCTTATGAGTGTGTTGAATGACTTGTAAGTTCAGGCCTGTAGCTTCCTGCACTCGTAAATCTGAGCATGGTGGACTCCAAACAGTCTTATGTCTGAAGACTGAGTAGGGACTCTTGAATTTTGTTCTTTGGCAGAATCTTCTAAAGGCAGAACTCATGCAATCTCCAAATGCCTTAGTATTACAAGAGCTCAAAATGGTGGCTGCAGTCATACTGTATGACCGCCAGAGCATGAGTAAACATATGGTGTTAGAAATAAGATGACATCTGCAGCTGAGAAAATTTCTTACTTAAAAATCAAGGTTATCTCTATGATCCAGAAACATCTTTTATTGTGATATAATAATTATGCACAAGCTATAACTAAGAGAAAATGTGAACCTTCTTAGTTGGACTACTTTTCTCTACAGCTTGGTTTTCTAGACTTTTTTGTGTCTCAGATTCTTCCTATTCAGGCAGTGTAGAGCAACTACAAGTTTCTGTCAGGCCCAATAATTACCAGTGGCCATCTAGGCAGGACCAAAGATCCCAAGGCCCCATCCCAAAACACTTGCTTTCACTTTCCAGTTTAAAAAAGAAATGGAGAGGAACATTGCTGAGTCTCTTAAGTCTCTTGGTATTACCTTAGAATCTGAGCTCAAATGAATTATTTCATTTATATACTAGAACAATGCCTCATGTTGAATTTTATTAAACCTTAATACACTAATAGTTGACAAATAAGAAATCCTAAATCTCAGGAGAAGGAAAATCTATGGAACTCGAGGCAATTTACCTGTAAGTACTGGTAAAAGGAGAACTGAAGAAATTTGAGCTTTCAGGCCCTCTTAGGCCACACTAGTGGTCTTCAACCAAACATTCAAGAATTAATTATTCACTTATCAATTATTCACATATACCAGACACAGGGATACCAAAAAACACATACAAAATTGGCAAAAAAAAAAAAAAAAATCTACAACAACAACAATAACAATTACTACTACATAACAGTTATGGTCTCTACCTATATCACTTATTGACCAATAGGCCAGTAGGGAAAGTAGCTCAAAGAATCACTAAAAAAAAAAAAAAAAAAAAAAAAAAAAAGGTAAAATTGAAAGCTAGTGTCATGAAACCAGAAGCACTTGCTCTGGTCAAGGCAGTCAGGAAAGGCTTCCCCGAGGAAGTGATATTTAAGTTAAGGTACTAATAAATGACCCTAAATATTATAAGGAAGAGGAGCAGAAATAATCAGCAGAATTACAGTCAGGGAGGGATTGAGAGTGAGGCATGCAGAGAGCATCCTGATGGAAGAAACACTAGGAACAAAGACCTTGGGGAAGGGCAGAGTTTCATACACTTGAGGAACCAAAAAGTGACCGTTGTGTCAGGAGCAGTGAAGAGTTGGGGGTCGGGTAAGCAGGTGGGGAGAACACTGGTGTGAAGTGAGAATGGAGGGAAGGCTGGTAACAGACCATGTAGGGACTTCCAGTATTTTAATCTATATTAATAGTAATGGGAAGCCAGTAAATATTAAAACCATGAAGTGATATGACTGGATTTATGGTTTGAAAAGATCACTCTGTCTGAAGTGTGGAGAAGCAAGCAAGAATGGTTTAGAGTTAGAACAAATGGCTCTTGAAGTGTGGTGCCTGGACCCCCGGAATCAGCATCACTTGGGAACTTATTAGAAATGCATATTTCAAATTCTACTCCAGACACATTGAATCAGAAAATCTACAGGTGGATTAATAATCTGTTTTAAAAACCATTTCAGATGATTCTACTGTAAAGTTTGAGAATCAATGGGTTAGACTACATTTTGATCACAATGTATGATGAATCAATTTTAAATTTCAGCCATTCTAATGGCAAATTGGTGACTACAAATATTGGTATTCTTACCTCTTTTATTTTTTCCTTACAAATCTTATACTGCTTCTTCTGACTTTCTAAGAAAGTTGTCAAATCTTTCTTCTGCTGGGCCAAGATCTGTTGCTGGAACTTCTTCTCATCTGCTGCAGCTACCTTTGCCTGCAAAAAATACCAAATATGATCTTGGAGGACTTGTTCTTCACACAGAACTTAGCCATATATGTTCTCTAATGCATTGAAAGAATCCATAAATGTTGAATAATGTAATTTTTGAACAAATTGTTAATTAAACAAAATACGGAAATGCCTATTCTGATTTCCCTGTATCTTCAACAAACATTTTATGGGGAAAAAATATGAAGAAAAACCACAAACACATACATGAAAATACATGGGATGAAAGGTAAACTAACAATGATTATAATAATTTTTTTCATATTGTTGATAGCTGAAGGGTTATATTATATAGATGGATAAACATAACTGACCAGTTTTATTCCAAGAATCTAACTTTAATTGATTAATTATTGCAACTACCAGGCTTCACATCTAGTGTACTAAGCAAAGCTGATGACATGTGATTTCTTAGGTTCCTGTTAGAATTCACAACAGTTAGACACTAGGACATTTGGGGGCTCCTTAGTGGATTGAATGCTGACCAAATAAAAGATAACCCAATAAATATTGGTTCCTGAGAATGACCAAATCTAAGTGTTAGGGAACCATTCAATGAAGCACTTAGGTAGATAAGGTGCTTAAGAATCATGCTTCATGGTTCTTTTTAATATATATATATTTTATCTAATATTTAGCATCTATGAACAACCATTCTTCCATTATGAACAATCCTCCCTACATATTTACCAAATCAAATTCCCAAGAAAGAATCTGACTGGTTTATTTAATCAACATCCATGAGACCTTCTTGGGGGAATGCTTCTTCTATAATTCTGATGTTTCCTTTCATGTGGAGAGAGAGTCTAATTACTGAAACACCCCTGGCCTCTTGTCCCCAGTCACTTCATCCCCACAGAACACATGTTCACCCTGCTTTTCCACACTTTGTAAATCTTATGGGAGGTGGTAGGAAGGCGACTCGTTTAGTACTACTAGGGCCTGGATAGGCAGGCCTGGCTAATTTTGTTTAGTAGGATTAGGTCCATTTTTCTTCAGATATAAAACACTTCTCCCACCTAACATTTACCCGCAATAAAGGTGATAATTTTGACTACCTGCCTTACCCACTCCTCTGTTTTGAAAATTAGTTTAGAATCAGGATGTTGAAGATAAAATGTTCTCTAGAATACTCAAACAATAGCCAGACTAATTACTTGCTAAAATTAGTCAGGTCCCCATCCTGAGTCCAATCAGCTGTAGGCAAGGATGATCACCAGGAAAAGGGACTATTTGTAGAGGAGTTTTCCTTTGAAGAATACTGTGGGCGTGGCAGGCACCATCCAAGTTTCCATAGGTTAAAAGCATCTTGTGTGAGTATGTGTGGGTGGGTGTTAATTTTACCCAGGCCCATAGCAAAGGATTGATGCTCAGAATATATTTGAATAGACAAGAATGTGGTAAACCCCTTTAGTTACTATATTAACTTTTTTAATGATAATTTTTTAAAGATATATTTTATTGATTTTTTTAAAGAGAGAAAATGAGAGGGATAGAGTTAGAAACATCGATGAGAGAGAAACATCGATCAGCTGCTCTTGCACACCCCCTATTGGGAATGTGCCTACAACCAAGGTAGATGACCCTGACCAGAATCGAACCTGGGACCCTTCAGTCCGCAGGCCGACGCACTATCCACTGAGCCAAACCGGTTACAGCAATAATTTTAAGTAGTCCCATAAAACCAACCCCACTCCCTCACCAAAGAAATACTGCTCCCTTTTCACCAAAAACCACACCCCTCTTGTCTCCTGCTGACTGGCTGGACCAGGCGTGGTGTGACCATGGTACGAAAGCACGCACACCCAGACTGACCTCCTTCTCTATGGTAGCCACTTGCTTCTTGGCCAGCTTCTCCAGCTCGATGGACGAGTTGTTGGCATGCGTCTCCACCTCCTTCTGTAGCTTGAGGCGGTGCTCGTCCATCTCAGCCTTCAGCTTGTTCTCCAGGGCGATCAGCTGCTTCTGGTGCTGGCGCCGCATCCGCTTATATCCTGACATCTGTTCCCGCAACTCGTTCTCCTGCTCATGCTCATGGATCTGCCGTGTAACCTGATTAGGGTTGGGGAACAGAACTCAGGTAACCAGGTTCACGAAAGGCAAACTTTCAGGCAAAAGAGAAGAACCCCCTGGCCTGGTTTTATTTACGTACTATTTCCTGAACACTTACCTGTACCAGGCACTGTGCCGGATGCTCTTTATATACTTTATCTCTAATCCTAAAAACCATCTCACTCACTCACTCATTTTATTCTTCCATGAGATGGACTGGTGTTACCACCCCGAGTTTATCGACAAAAAAAATTGAGACTTGCGGGGAATTTTTTTTACTCATTTGGCCAAAATAGATTTACATGTTTTTAATATATCATTATATACAAGAGGTTGGCAGAAGTAGGTTTACAGTTGTGGGTAACATTCTTTTGTACTAATAAAGTTGTTGTAATAATATAACCTGCATGTCTTTCTCTATACAAACTGTAAACCTACTTTTGCCTAGCTCTGTATATGCTCAATGTCATGTAGCTAATAAGGAGTGGAGTTGGGATTCAGACCCATTTCTGTCTGATTCAAGAGCAATGCTATTTCCACTACATGAGGGCTTCTCAACCTTGGCACTGCTGACATTGAACTGGATAGGTCTTTGCTGTGGGGGCTGTCCTGTGCATTTTGGGACGTTTGACAGCATCTCTGACCTACCCCCTGGAGTCCAGCAGCACCTCCCAAGACATGACAATTAAAAAATGTCTCCAGACATTGCCAAATGTCTCCTGGCCAGAGTGGGGGTGCGGGTGGGGGCATCACAATCCCTCTGACTAAGAACCACTGCACCATATCATACTGCTGGGTTGTTTGTTAAGAAAAATGTCTCTAACAGTCGTAGGAATCTTGAACAATACTGATTTCCTATTCTTAATATGAATCAAGAGAAAGAGAAAGAACTCTCTCCCTTAAATCTTCAGAAGAGATGCTAACAAATTACAATACATCTACTTGCTGTTCTAAAGAGGAAAATGTGTCTTCCTGAAGTTCAGGAAAATGAGGACAATTTCTGGACGGCCACAATTCTCATTAGTTTTTCCTTAACCCATTCAAGTGAATGGCCAAACTGAACATTGCAAATGTGAATGTCGATATCTTGTTTTTTATCTATTTAACCTATTCTGATTTTTCAGTCCTTCCTTCAATTTGTCACCACTTGTTATTTTCCTGTCAGATTCTCTGTCGCTTTCTTCTCTTGTATTTATTTTAGAAAAAAATTATAACTTTAGCTTTGTTTTTCAATAAGCAATTTAGTCATTCCTATGTACTATTAGCCACGTCTTCTCAATCTAAACCTCAAACAAGTTTTACTGGAAAATTTCATGCTGCTATTACTTCTGTTTACGATTTTCAGTTTATGGGTCAAAGTGATTTTATACAAAGAACAGTCTGTTTCTCTACTCTTTTTAGAAGGTGTCCCTGCATATTAGACTGAGTCCTCACTATCGAGAGTGCTTGTAACTGGATAGTATTATCAAAGTACACATTAAACATTTGCCGAACTTTGAAACCTTTCCAGTTGAAACTAACACTGTTTCATATTCATTTCTTTTTTCTAAAGGACAATCCTCTCTAAAGTATGAGGAATAAGAGCAGACAATATTTCAAGACCAAAAAGGGGATATCATCACCAAAGAGGCACCTAACACTCTAAAGATTATTAATAATCTTTTTTTCTTTGTTATCACAATTATGTATTTTTAAAAAAATATATTTTATTGATTTTTTACAGAGAGGAGGGGAGAGGGATAGAGAGCTAGAAACGTCGATGAGAGAGAAACATCGACCAGCTGCCTCTTGCACCACCCCCCACCGGGGATGTTCCCGCAACCAAGGTACATGCCCTTGACCGGAATCGAACCTGGGACCTTTCAGCCCCCAAGCCGACGCTCTATCCATTGAGCCAAACTGGTTTCGGCACAATTATGTATTTTCTAATGGACTTATTTCATGATAAAAAAGAAAGGAATAGTTTGAAATATATGTGTATATTGTACTTCATATTTGTGTTTTCCTGAAGTTCAACTGTAGGGATTAAAAACAATTCCAATCAACAGAAAGGATACTATTTAGTCCTTTCTGAATTCACTTGTTTTTCAGACAAATACGGCAATAAAATATCTGTTTAAAGGTAATGAGTTTCAGAGATGATTTATCTGCGTACTTTTTTGCTCTCTTATTTTAGTATTCCTTCTTTAATTAGGCCTGGCACACTCTAAAGCTATTGACACTTGACAGCAGAGTGTTAGACTGGTTTGTGGTCAATAAAATAAAATAAGGCCATTTCCCTAAACCAGATGGTCTAAAGATAAAACAGAAATGACTTGTGTCAAGAACATTTTTCTATCCTAATTGGTGGGTGAGTCCCTGTGAAAAGGGTGGTCCTACTGCAAACCATATCATACTATCATGTGGCAGAAACAAATTACAAAGCTCAACATGCTAGCATTGAACAGCATTAAATTCCAGAAGAGACACTTTGCTTTTAAATGCTTCCCATAATTTGAAAAATCTCCTTCTTAAATTCCTACCATCACCTTCCATTTGTACAACTAACTTTCTGAATTACAAAGTCATTGTCTTTTTAGACACAGATAGTGATAGTGTTACACTGTAAATGAAAGTATAGCCAGATGTTTCATTTGTAAAGTCTAACAAAATTTATTTTTTAAAATGTCACCTAAAATGTATGTCTGTGCATTTTTTACCACTTTATTTTTTTAAATTTAATTCTTTATTGTTGAAAACATTACATATGCTCCCTTCCTCCCCATTATCCTCTCCCCGCCTGCCCCCGCCCTCCAATGCCTATGCATTTTAGGTTTAAACCTCAGTTCTTATGAATAAACTATTTTGTCAATAAAATAATAAAGCTCCTAATTTTTATTATACTTCATGCTTTAAGATGTGTTTCTCATGTAATTTACCTCTTTAATTTTTATAAAGCCTGGAATTTGAACTAAGATCTTATGGCTCTGAAATGGCATGAAGAAATTCATATCACCAAAGAAATGAAACTTTCAGTTATGAAGTAATGAAGGGAATTAATACCCCAAACAATCAAAGCTGAAGAGAGTGGTAAATCCAAGTAACAAACTGAAAAAGTCTGAAAATGAGAGAAGGTTATAGAAATGTAGGGACTGTAGTTTTCACAATCCTGAACTAAAAAATGTGATCAACTAAAAGTGAACAGTTTCAGCTTGCACTCTCAGTAGGTTGTTTGGAGGCAAATCTCATTCCATCCCTTACTATGTAACTGACCTTGGGCAAATTACTTAAGTTTTTCAGTTTTCATATGTAAAGAGAAACCAACCCTATGATGAGATCACTGATAGATAGCACTTGTGTCTAGCAAGGTAGATGCTGGTCCCTTCCTTCTCCTGCCAGCCTCTGAGTAATCTGTCTCTTTTTCCCTCCATCTAAGCATTTCTGGTCACGGGGACATAGGTCAGAAGTGGAAAAGGGAATTGTTTATATAGTTCTCTTTTATAAGAGAAAGGGCAAGTTGTACAATAAAACTGTACTATAATCCAGGTAGTGGATTATAAGGATGTACAATTTCTGAACTGTTAACTATTCATATATCTGGAATAATATGTAAAAAAATAAAAATAAAAAACCATAAAGGAAGACTTAATGTTTTTCAGAAACTTTTTACAGCCATTATATTCTACTTGATTTAATTCCAGCAAAACATGGATTTACAACACACCACATCACTTGAAGTGTATTATATGCCTACCAAGTACAGAATATTGCACTTGAGGGCTAATACACAACTTACTGAACACAAAAGAGGAGCATGGTAGCTGATAATGTTACCCTTTTAAGAGATCAAAGTCAACTTATAGGATTAATTATATGTAAGAATCAAATTAATGCTTATGATAAAACTGGCTACCATCAGAACTTAGAACAAATAAAATTTAACAGCCAATTTTTAAAAAGATTATAGTGACTACATTTTGGCATCAGAATGTTGACATTCCACTCTTTAGAATACCTAGGGGGAAAATGTTTTATGTTCATGTGAAAAGTAAGAGGCAATTCTGACTTATGCAGAAAAACTGACAAGAACTTTGAAATGCACACTTATAAATCCAAATTCTGATGTGGGAGCAGGCTGAAAGAGACTTCATTCATTCATTTGTTCATTCATTCAACACATATTTATTGAGAGACTTGGGTCATGAGATAGGCATACAGATTGGGCAATGCAAGAAAAATGGTATCAGTAATGATCATAGTGAGATTAAGAAGCCAACTAAAAGGAAAGGGCAGATATGTAATATTTTGCTAAGCATCCTCTGATACACTATCCAGGAAGAGGACACCTTTTCAAGCATTTAGAAACAGAACAGTGGGGCACAGGAGAAGTGAAACAGAACAGTGGGACACAGGACACCTTTTCAAGCATTTAGAAACAGAACAGTGGGCACAGGAAAGTATTAGAGCCTAGCATTAATTGCTGAGGCTCTAATACTTTTATGCTTGTCTATCAAACTCATTCAGGTACACAATTTCCCAATTAGCTTAATAATCAGGCTGCAATTTTTAAAATTCCAAATGAAGACTCCATTTTTTTATATGAGTTTCTCTACTTAATCTGTAAAACCAATGTCAAATAATTTATATTTGCTTAGATAGAACAATAACCACTTTCTTCTACATGCTTTCTTGGTGCTTAGAAACTAAGAGTTGCATGTTCTTTTACCTAATGTGTATTCTACTATAAATTCACCTTTGTGGTAGCATTCCAGTGAGAATTTCTTCATGAGACCAAAAGCTGAATTGTCTGATAGCTATGGTCTTGGTGCTCTTTATATTAATATCTACTATGGGAACAGCCAATGACCCAGGGGAATTAGGAAATTTTAAGAAAAAAAAAAATGATATCAGATGTAACATCAGCTGAAAACACTCTGATGGGCCACTAATCTACTTAAAATATTAGGATCTTCATTCACTAACAATAAAAACTCAAAAGGCATGTCTCAAAGGCCCAAGAAGTCAGTAATTTTGAAGAACTATATAAACAATTCCCTTTTCCAGATAACGAATCAGCCAGATAGGAACTTTCTTACAGAAGAAGGATAAAATGTAAAATATCTTATGAAATGCTCTTACTTTTTCTAATTTTTAAAAAATAAGTTCAATAATCTTTCCCTGAAATTATTATTATTTACATATATAACTCTAAAGTTTCTTTAAGGTTTCCTCTGGTATCAAGGTTTGCAGTCCTTGTTTTTCCTTCATTAGAAATGCAATTGTGCAGGGTGTGTAATAAAATAAAAATCTCAGTTTTAAGGTGCCAAATTAATAAAAAAAATCCAGCAGTAAAAGCCTATAGTCCATATCTGTCAATGACCCCATTCAAAAGCACAATACAGAAAGAAATGTTCAGGGGAAAACCACAAAGCGAGGATTCTTTTAGGTATGTAGAAGAGATAGGCTGATAACACAAATTTGAGGAATCATAATTTTTTTTTCCAGTTTGTAAATCTGTTTAAAACATTTATATATCATTTATTTATTTGGTAATTGGAAAAACTCATTTCTAAATTTCTCTCTTTTGCTGCTCACTTTTGGATCACTATGTGGCTTATTACCACTTCTACTAGAAGAGTGTAAAGAAAGAGTAAAACCAAAATCAATCAATATACTATTGCCACCAATTATGAGATTTGAAGAGAGGGTTCAACAATGTTTTGATTGTTTATTATATCAGACCTTCATTTCCCTATGATCTTTCTCTTACTTTTATGTCACTTAAGTAATTTTAGCCTTTTTTTCATTTGGGTTGGAATCCATGAAAAATAGATAAGATTCATAATATATTTTTAAAGATTAGTTTTCTTTTTGATATTCCACTGTCCTAATTTATATATTTCTATTGAAATTAGCCTTTAAAATAATATAATGGATAGTAGAACTGAAATGCTTGGTAATATACATTAAAATATCCATGCCAATAGCTAGACTGTCCAAAATGGCATGTGGAATCATACAACTTCTTACCACTTTTCCCTTACATCAATTTTCCCCCTCTCTCTCTAAAAACCACTAGATATAAATTCCACTAAACTCTGATAAACTCCCATCAATCCCACTGTGATTCCCAAAACATTACATTTGAAGATGGTTTTCTACCAAAGAAACACACACCCCACCTTACTTTGTGGCTACAGCAACAGCCTATTAGCTACTCTTTTTGACTTAATATAGGGGCAGGGGCCTTTTAGCAAATCAAAAGTCCACCAGAGAGACAGATGCCAGCTGTTCTCAGGAGGGGCACTATGAAGCCTGTAGAAGCCAGAGGGGCTCCTGAGGACTTTGCCCACAGCCCTGAGGTGGCCTAGTAGGGAAGCAGCTTTCATTTTCCACAGAGAGGGAGACTGTGATGGCTGATAGGTACACAGAGCAGCCCCGGGTGAGCTCACAACTGCAAGAGTGAGATCATCCTGGCATGGCAGTAGTAGTGTCTTACTTACTAGGAGGTAGGAGAGGTCATGAATCTATGATGTGGGAATGAGGGTGTGGCAAGGGAGAAGAGAAGAGCAGAGGATTTGCCCTCGAGAGGGGAAATCCACTTGGTATAATGTCTGCTTCACATTCAAAACCTGCTTATGGTGCTCTGATTCTCAGTGGTGGTTCATCTTTTTCCTCTCATTTCAACATGAACAGGTCTGAATAAAGGTTACAAGTCTCACAAGAGTCGGTGGTAAGTAGTAACATTCCATAAATACTGTATTTCTTCTTTTGTCAGATATCATGGTATGGAGATATTTATTATTTAATATTTCATGCTTTATTTAGACTCAGAAGCATGTTTTTAAGGTGCTTAACAATCACTAGCAAATACATAGTGGACATTTTAAGATCTCCATTACACAGTATAGCATTCATTTAAAATGAAAAATTGTTCAATTAAAGAGATTACAAAGAACTTCTATACAAAGAAACTTAAAGACAGGCTTATATTATTTATAAGGAGTCTACATTAAATTGCTTGCTTTTAAACAGCAGCAGGCATAGCAATATGGGGGTGTTTTAACTCCCATTTTCCTTATATTTGGGTTTTTAAAGATTATAACCCATTATTAATTCCAAAGATAATCGAAGCCTCTTAAAAGACTTGAGAAATAAAAGGGAAATCAGGTTTAAAAAATAGGACAAGAAAAATAATCATTTCTGGGTCGGCCTTGGATGATGTCATCATAGGTTCTAAATGTAATAGCCAGGCAGTGTACACTAACTCTTCCTGCACATGTAACCTCTAACATCAATTTGGGCAAAACAACTAATATTTTAATAATTTTTTGGCTGAAAAGTGAGATTCAGAAGCAAAAAGATTAAAGAGAGTTTAGAGTGCCAAGGATGAAACGATATGAGTGTGTGTGTGTGTGTGTGTGTGTGTGTGTGTGTGTGTGTGTGAACGCGCACGCGCACGCGCTGGGGACCAAGGGGAGGAGGCATGAAAACTAACTCTTCCAGCACACACCCCTTTTGCTACTACAAGGGCATCCAGCAATCACATTTGCAATAGTAAAAATGCTGAAGGATCCTACAGTATTTTTTCTTCCACAACCATCCCTATCCCCTCCGACAAAGCCCTTATTGCTTTATTGGTGCCAGGAAATTCTTCAGGGGTTAAATGGGGAAGTGCAGCCACTACCATTGTTGCAATAAATAAATGAATGAACCAGAACGAACCAGCAATCCATCCCCAGGAAGCAAGTTATCTTATTTTCTACAATTAGACACCGTAGCTGGCAACCATATATTTTAAAAAATTGTGTTTTATCTTTTGATAGCTGTGTATACATTATAGATATACATGAATCTATATAAAAAGCTTAGTGCCCTGCATACACATACATCAAATCCTTCTAAAATATTTTTTAGCATTATTATTTTACTGAAAAGACAAATAGCTTTTTAAAAATTAGATATAATAGCAACCTCATCTTAAAGGCCTTTTATTTTGCACATACAACATATATAAATACACACACACACACACACACACACACACACACAAAGGTTCCCCCCCACCCCCCATGCCGTAGACAATGCTAAAATATCTGAGATCAGGTTGCTATGCCAACAGATTTTTTTCTAAAATGAATAAAATTATTAGGAGGGAGAAAACATTCTTGACTCCTTTCCTCCCATCCATGAAGCCGAGAGAGGCTCAGGGAGGGCGAGAGGCTGCCAGATGGGGAGGAGGGGAAGGAAGGGAAGGTGAGTAGAGGGGTGTTTGCTTACCAAAGATGCTGATTTGATCGTGGCAAAGCGCTCTCTGTTCCGGTAGTGGAGGGCCTGGCTCTGAACTGACTGGGTAGGCCGTGGCTCAGGCCTGGGATCGCCGTGGCCCGCCTCATCCCTTATGAATACATGATCCTGCAGAAATGGATAAAAACAAGGAGAAAGTCCAGCTGTGCTCTTTCCTCGCCGGCTGCCTCTCTCTCACCCCTCTTTCTGCACAAGCACTGCTGTTTGAAATGCATAGTTTAGCTCTCTGCTAGTCCCCGCAGCTCCCACGGTACAAAATGAATAAGCAACACATTGCAGCCTTCAGTTAGGAATGTCAGCTGATCGCTAGTGGGATGCCTTCTGAATCCCTGGCAGGCTTTTTCTTTACCTCCAGAATCACATATATGCAAAAGAAAAAAAGAATAGAAAAAACAATGCAATGTACAGACTCCTTAGAACAGTTTGTTTAAAACGCTGTAACCAAATAATTCCTTTAAAAATGTCATGTCCATGTCTAGCAAGGAGGATGCTGGTTGCTTTTAACATAAAAGCGAGCCTCCGCCTCATTCCCTTGAAAGATCTGCTTTCTCAATTTAATTTTATTTGCGCTCTGTTCGGTCGGATCATCGTTCTGCCTAGAACCAGTGTAGGCTTGTGCTGAACTGCCTCTCTATCTTGTGCTGAGAAGATTCGGCAGTCACTGAGGGATCCTGCTTTCCAGTCATGATCGTACACAGTTCTAGCACCTTCTCTTTACAGCTTCTGAAAGGATTTTTTTTTTTTTTTAGATTTAAAGAGACAGGCATACAATTTTAACCAAATGATACTTTCACAAATTCTTCCTCAACTCAGTCTCGGTATGCTCACCAGTGTGAGAGAAGCTGGAATTTAATGCCCTTGACTGATTTAATCAAGCCCATGCTTCTTGATAGGCAAAGGTGATTAGTCTTATTGTAACACCCAGTGAAAAATAACACTCCCTGGAAGGATAGCAATGGATGTTTCTTAAATGCAACTGAGATGACTTTTAAAGGGGAAAATGCTTTCAAAGGGTGATGTGTCTCGCTATAAAAGATGGAGTGGTCAGTCAGTAAGTAGGTCTAACCCTGCAGAAAAGAAGATACTATAATAATTAATAGCTCAAAAACATGTAAAACCATGGGGGATTTTTAAATAGTGCATGTTCAGGACAGTGAAGGAGAAATTAATTCTCTTATTTCCCTAGGGGTTTAGGAGAAACCATTTGTGAAAATTCAGTTTTGCATTTTGCCCATGACTACTTAACATTTTTTAATAATTGCCCTTTTTTTTTCATTAGCAAGATTAAAGGGTTAGAAAATATAAAACTGTATTATATACTCTAAAATGTTGATAAGTCAAAACACATATATTCCTTGAGGGATATTAAATTTTACATCCAGGTTTTTATGTAAAAGCCAACAGCCAAGATTAAATTTATCATTGGGTTGCTTTTTTTAATCCTTTTATAAATTTAGAATGCTTCATAATTTTGGGATGGTAGCTCCCATTATATATATTAGAGATTTTTTTTCAATTTACTGTATTGTGGTCTATTTAAGAAATAATTATTAAGGGACTCTAAATGCCATTGAGGGCACATATATCAATTTTAAGGGATGTTCTACTATAGTAGTGTGCCATAAGATAGCCACATGGATATTTAAATTAAGTTAAAATGCAAAATTCAGTTCTTAAGTCACATCAGCTATGTTTCAGGGAGATACTAATTATGGCTACCATATTGAATGGTGCAGATATCATTTCCATCACTGCAAAAAGTTCTGTTAGAGCTGAAGATTAAAAATGCATTTAACCCATATTTTTCAATTTTTTAAAATAAATACCGTAGGTCAGTTAATTTTTTTTCTAAATATATTTTTATTGATATATATATATATTTTTTTTTTACAGAGAGGAAGGGAGAGGGATAGAGAGTTAGAAACACCAATCAGAGAGAGAAACATCGATCAGCTGCCTCTTGCACACCCACTGGGTGCAACCAAGGTATGTCCTTGACCAGAATCAAACCTGAGACCCCTCAGTCCACAGGCCAACGGTCTATCCACTGAGCCAAACAGGTTAGGGCTCAATATTATTTTCTGGAAAATCTAAACTCTTATTTCACAGGGAAAAGAAAGATTAGGTGTCCGACTTAAATTTATGCACTAAGTTTAGGTTCTAGAGAGAAAGGCCACCATCATGCTGCTGAATATTCATTAACAAATTACATTTACCTCCAAAATTGGTCTTTCTTAATATTGCAATACCAGAAAAGCAAGAAGCTTTTAAATTCCAGCAACCAGAAGAGATAGACTAGGTAGAGGCCTGAGGAGTCATAGTTTTTGGTGAGGATTAGTTAGGTTACATTAAGTACATCGACTGAGACCTCAAGTGTTACAGCAGCCATTGTTTCAAATTCTTATGACTTGATTTATAATGATAACCAGTGACATTAGAATCCATACTCCTCACATAATAGAATAAAACAAATTTATGTGCAAATATGTATAATTTTAATATTATTTCTTTAATTTCTCTCATATAAAAATGAACACTTTTGAATTAGGATCCTGCTTATCAAAATAAAAGTCACATTCTATCAGCTAAGTTTTTAAACTCAAGGATCTTGGAATACACTGGACCAAGTGAAAACTCAAAATCATAGTGATTTTGGTTGACATATAGCTAATTAATCCAGTAAGATCTATTTTTATAATAATGCTATTTTAGAAGTTAGTCTGAAGAATAGATACAAAATTTTAATATATTGTAAATATAATGCTGTTTCTTTACATAATACCCTTATTTAATTTATTTTATTTTTACAAAAAAGACTGTTTAGTTTTCCATAGCAGTTTCATAACAGATCACCAACATTAAGGTATGCATGAGATCACAAAGTGGGGCCAATGAGTAGGTATCCATTTCACATACATAGGAAAGTGAATTTTAAAACAGTCATTCCTTTGCATAAAACAAGTTCAAAACTCTGAAGACAACTTAAATAATGAAGCCATTAAAATGGGGAAATATGACTTGAGAAGCAAGTATGAGCAAATTAAACTATAAACTTCACCAGGATATACTGTCTATTGGTTATTGTCCCTTTAAGTAGCAACCAGTCCCTTTGAAAATGACTACACTTGGCTCCCAGAATTTCTGAATTAAACACATTTTAAGACTAATAGTGGAAAAGGTGAGTTTGCTATTTTATGCAGTTAGGCACCTATGAAGATTATTTACAAATAATGGAAGGGCCATCTTCTTTGATGTTGAAGAATGGTTTTAGAATACGAAGAGCAATTATCATTTTCTACTTTATCAAGACATAATAGCCCTGGCTGGTATGGCTCAGTTGGTTGGAGCATTGTCCCATACACCGAAAGGTTGCAGGTTTGATTTCTGGTCAGAGCACATTCCTAGGTTTCAGGTTTGCGGTAAGGGTGTGTATGCTTCTCTCTCTCTCTCTAAAATAATAAGAATTAAAAAACATACACCCATATCCTCAGGTGATTTTAATTGTTTCCAAAACCATTAAAAATATTGCTTAAAAAATAAATATGTTGGTTATAATTTATCTTTAAAACATTATCATCCAGGAACAAACAAACTAGCTTTTTGAAATACCAATATGATCTGGGAGCAATTTTAAGTAAATCTATATTATCTTGGTAAATTTATAACATTCTTTCATCATAAAAAATAAAACTTCTTCAGATTAAAAAACAAGCTGGTGTTGCCAAGACCGGTTTGGCTCAATGGATAAAGCGTCGGCTTGGGGACTGAAGGGTCCTGGGTTCGATTCCGGTCAAGGGCATGTACCTTGGGTGCGGGCATATCCCCAGTAGGGGGTGTGCAAGAGGCAGCTGATCGATGACTCTCTCTCATCGATGTTTCTGACTCTCTGTCTCTCTCCCTTCCTCTCTGTACAAAATCAATAAAATATATATTAAACAAAACAAAACAAAACAAAACAAAACAAAAAAACAAGCTGGTGTAATATCTGTTCCAAATCTTTAGTCAAAAAAATTGAACTTTTATACAACATAGTAAAGTATGTGAAACATGAGGCATGCACTTTTTACTATTACACCCTAGTGGGGCTTTACTTATAGTTAGAAGTTTTTCCCTAATTGTCTGAATAGTTATGCTTCTAAAATGAAGATTTATGGTGTAGCCCCTTGTTTAGAGCCTAACTTGAAATTAATTCTAGAAATCACTCCTATCAACTCTAAGTTTTGGGTATGCCTTTATCATACTACTTAACACATTTATTTATTTATGCAAGAAATTGTGGGATTTTTGAAGGCAGAGAAAATGTGGTTTGAAAAATCTCAGTCACTCTAGCACCTAGCATATTGCTTGATAACTAGTAGGCATTCAGTAAATGTTTGCTGAATAAATAAGTTAAAAAATATAGGTCTGAGATGTTAGAAAAGTGGTATTTTCTCTTTATTATTAACAAAATTAAAATCTGTATTTCACAAAAACCTGTCACTCTATACTTCAAGAAAGTTGTAAAATAGTCACACACACACACACACACACACACACACACACACACACACACACACCTTTACATGGTGGAACCTAATAATGGCTTTTATCTGGTGACAAGAAACCTTTATATAGATTCTAACACTCTTCATGCTGTGGAGAAAGGATCAGCAAACCCACCAGCTCTTTTGTTTTGTTCATTTCAAAATTATTAAATTATTTCCTAGGCAGGTGTAACTGTCAAAGCCTGGGGATAGAGGAAGGGAAGAAGATGGGAAAGGTTACCTTAAGCTGGAAGGATAGCCATTAGGAAGGAAAATGACTAGCAGAACACTGAGGATACAGATGTTACTATAGTGAGGTGGTGTGCAGAGTGATCTGTGTAAGAAACTTTACCTTCATATGTTAATTTACTTTTACTTTGCCAAATGTGAATTGAAGAGTCAAAGAACCCGCCCTGCTCTTCAGCAAAAATAATAGGAAAGGCAACTGAAGCAAGGGAAAATTAAACTAGAACATCCTATTCCCTCAAGGACATTTTTTTTTTCTTCCACAAAATTGGTCAGAGCTGTTCTTTTTTTAAAGAAGGGAAAAAACTGACTCATAAGAAGGGCCAAGTAAAGCTTTAGGAGTTAGGATAGAATGATTTTTAGAAATAATTGCTGAAAAGGGGGCCATGATGACTAGAGTTCTTTAGGGATATCTAAAATAACAAATAAATGCAGAAAACTTTTAATATATGAAAGTGTAATGAGCTATGTGAATAGAAGGCAGCAGCAGGCAAAGATAACTCATTTTATACTTTATCAAAACAAAGTATACCTTTTAGTTGACAAATTAAGAAAACAGATTTTGTTGCTCTCTCTATTCCTACTTAAAATAGTGGCTTAGACTTTGCTGCTTAGGATGGTATTAAAAGCTGCTTGCTTCTGCTATATTCCCACTGATTTTAAGGAGTAGAGTGGAGGCTCAGAAGCAAGTTAGGTGACAGCCAAAAACTAATCTGGATTAAGGGTTTACACTATAACCACTTGTGAATAATTAAGAATTGGGGTGCAGAGTTGTGTCCTATAAAAGTTCACAAAACATTTATTGAGTGCTTACTATGTGACAGACACTGCTGGGCAGTAGGTGATGAGAGAGGTCCTTGAGGAACTGCCAGTCTAGAGAAATGGTGATTTTTTCCCCCCAATATTCATTTTGTTGATTTTTTTTTTTTTACAGAGAGGAAGAAAGAGGGATAGAGAGTTAGAAACATCTATGAGAGAGAAACATCAATTAGCTACCTCTCACACAACCCCTACTGGGGATGTGCCAGCAACCAAGGTACATGCTTTTGACTGAAATCGAACTTAGGACCCTTGAGTCCACAGGTCGACACTCTATCCACAGAGCCAAACAGATTAGGGCAGTGATATTCCTGTTATTGGAAAAAGCAGAGTGGTAACATTAGCAAGGGGAAAATAAGTAAGTGTATAAAGTTTATTTTGTCAGGACATTCTTTTAGATTTATCAAATCATTCTTGCTCAAAAGGAAGATTCAATTAGTATCTTTTTAGTGCCTGGGAAAGACCAGAGTAGAGACAAAGACTAGGGAGGAAGAAGTAACCTCAAATTCTAATGTCAGAGGAAATTTTCAGTGTCCCACTTTACATTTTTGGGGCTAAAAGATAGAACTGTCCTGCTAAAATCAGGGCATCTTTACAGAGCAGTTAATTGCAAGTCACACTCTTACTAGGTATATGTGGCCTTTAAAAACTTACTTCCTAGCTTGGCTGGCGTGACTCAGTGGTTACGCATTGACCTATGAACCAGGAGGTCATGGTTCAATTCCTGGACAGGAATGCCTGTGTTGTGGGCTCGATCCCCAGCAGGGGGCATGCAGGAGGCAGCTGATCAATGATTCTCTCTCATCATTGATGTATCTCTCTCTTTTCCTCTCCCTTCCTCTCTGAAAGCAATAATAATAAAAAGTTACTCCCTATATAAAATGATCATCTATTTCATATATATATTGTAACTTGACTAATTTAGGGTATGTTTGCTTGATTGCAACCATCCAGGGGAGCAAAAACTTCCTCACCCTTATTCTTGGATGTTCATATTTATTAAGTATGTTCTTACTGAAAATTATTATTGGAGAAACTCTGTTCACTTAACTCTTTCAAACCATAAAGATAATGCTTAAGATTATTTAACCCTTTTAATACATTATACTCAGTGAACCAAAATAGCATAATGTTTAACTATCAAAGATTCTCTCCATAATTGATGTTTTTATCTCTCTCTCTCCTTCTCCCTTCCTCTCTAAAATCAATAAAATATATTTTTTAAATGAAAATAAAATGAGATAATAAGATAATGGATAGCACATTGTTTATAATATAATTTAGTGACATATAGGCTTTACTAAGATTCTGGACCTGGACTCGTACAAAACTGGTAAATATTTTGCATAAGAATATTGATTGCTTTCTTTCTAAATAATCTTTGCGGTCACAAATGATGATAGCCTCAGAAGTATACCATCTCCTTTGAGGAAGGACATGCTGCTGGCAGTGGTCTTTGGCTGTCAGCTTTTTGAGGAACTGCTTCAGCTGCAGAGGGCAGCTTTGGCCAAGTTCATACTCTCCCCATTGCTCATTTCATTGACTGATCTAGGTTGGGATATCAAGGCCTGGCCACTCTGGCCCGACTCTAAAGAACCATTTTAACTTCAGAGCTCCCTGCGGAGTTGATTGAGGCTGCCATTGGGCCTACATCTCAATACAACTTTGCCCTCTCATAAATGTTGCTTCCTTCTCTTCCCTTCCAGAGGTATTCATCCCAAAAGAAGTGCCTAATAAAATTAAAAAACCTGTTGTGATAAATCATCTCAGCTCTACTTCCTGGAGAATCCAACCTGTGACATCAATGTTACTTACATGTAATATATTGTACTTAGTATCCCATCTGCATGGAGAAAAAGGAAATGATCACAGGAGTGGCTTTTCTAAAACAAAAAACCCAACCCTTTTGCAAGTGAAATATTAAGTGGAATCCAAATATAAATGTAAGAGATGAAGCAAAACTTGTCCTGGGGGAGGTGTGGATAAGGCTTGCTCCCAAGGTACCTCTACAAAACAGCTTGAGGGTCACATTAGAGATTTGCTTCTTTAAATATTACAGAAATTGGAGCACAAAATTTTATAGCTGGAAGGGATCTTTGAAATCATACAGAATAACTCTTAATTTTACAGATGGAGTAACTGAGGCCCAAAGAGGTTGTGACTTATCCAAAGTAAAGAAAAATTAACAGTGGCAGATAGAATTATAAACTAGTTTCCTCATTCCTATAGTCTATTATATAAATGTTTTCATTGAGAGTTTCACATCCTATTTCATTTATGTTCTTAAAGTAAGAAACTTTTAGGAATTCAAGTGAACCAACTAATATAAACTATCTTAATATTTTTTTGTTTCTATTGTGTTTAAAGATGAAATATTTTTAAGCACCGGTATATCATATTTAATATTAAAGTTTCATATATAGTATGCTCTATGTTATAGTCTACTTATATGTATTTTCCTATTTTTATTGTGGTAAAATACATATTAAACTTACCATGACTCTATTCTCATTAAACAATAATTCCCCATTTCTCTCCTCTTCCAAGCCCCTGGCAACCAACCATTCTACTTTCTGCCTCTATGATTTTGACCACCCGAAGTACTTTATATAAGTGCAATCATACAATATTTATCTTTGTGAGTAGCATATTTCACTTAGCATAATGTCTCCATGGTTGTCCATGTTGTAGTACATGTCAAGGTTTCCTTTCTGCTCTAGTTGGTTTGGCTCAGTGGATAGAGTGTTGGCCTGTGGAATGAAGAGTCCTGGGTTTGATTCTGGTCAAGGGCACATGCCTGTGGGCTTGATCCTCAGTGTGGGGCATGCAGAAGGCAGCCGATCAATGATTCTCTCATCATTGATGTTTCTCTCTCTCCCTCTCCCATCCTCTCTGAAATCAATAGTGCGTGTGTGTGTGTGTGTGTGTGTGTGTGTGTGTGTGTATGATTACTTTTCTTTTTCAAAGCTGAAGACTATTCCATTGTATGTGTGTACCACATTTTGCTTATCCATTCATCCACTGATGGATAGTTGGGTTGCTTTAGCGAATATGAATAATGCTATTATGAACAGAGGTGTATAGACATTTCTTTGAGATCCTGTTTTCAATTCTTTTGGGTATGTACCCAGAGTAGAATAAGTTAACTCATTCAACGTTTTATTTGAAAAGGTTTTTCCATTTTCTTCCATCACATTTCCTCTATATCATCATCATCATCATCATCATCATCATAATAAAATACATTATATAACTTAATTCTACCTGACAAACATTTTTTTGTGTGTGTGTGTAACAAACAAATTAACATTTATTCTTCTTAAGTGATTGCACCAGGAAGGAAAAGGTACATCATCACAAGTAAGCTCTGTACCAGCATACCAAAATGAAAATGAAAACCCTCAATGAGTTTGAGATCAGGGTCTTCCTTCTTATTGATTATACCAGTAGCATCTTTCTTCTAATTCTGAGTTCCCATTTAAGAGGTCCTAGAGTAAAACAATCCAACAGAATGTCTCTTCTTTTGCTATCTATACCCATGGAGCCTTAGAGGAAACAGACAGAGCCAGATGTCAGCATCCATGAAAGCTCCTTCCAAAAAGAGAGCCTCACCGAAACTGGTTTGGCTCAGCGGTAGAGCGTTGGTCTGCGGACTGAAAGGTCCCAGGTTTGATTCCGGTCAAGGGCATGTGCATTGGTTGTGGGCACAGCCCCGGTAGGGGGTGTGCAAGAGGCAGCTGGTCGATGTTTCTCTCTCATCGATGTTTCTAGCTCTCTCTCTCCCTTCCTCTCTGTAAAAAATCAATAAAATATACAAAAAGAGAGCCTCACAGAACCTTCTTTTCTACCCTGCAAGTATATGATCACTTGCCTGTATTCAAAGAAGCCCAGCTGGCAATGCTGGACTCTTAGCACGTTTCTGCGTTTGTCTGATATCACTCCTTTCCATGGCTTTCTGATAATCTGGGTCCTTATTGTCTTTCTGCTCTCAATTGACTCTTCACATAGTTCACCAAGCTCTAAACTCTCTGACCTTTCCCCTCCTTCCTTGAACATACAAAGTTCTTTTTGTCTCTAGTACTTTGCACATGTTGCTTTCAGACTCACCTCAATTGCTCACCCCAAGTTACCTACCTTCCACTTGTCCTTAAAGTTTTAGCTTAAATGTCACTTTATTAGATAGGCTTTCCACTACTCCCTGCTAGATTAAATCCTCCTTTTACCCAGAGCAAGTTTCCCATAATTACATGATATAGTTATTAGTATGATTATTTGCTTAATCTCCCCTACAGATAATAAGCTCTATGAAAACACTATGTCTGTTTTATTTCCTCTGTATCCACAGGGCCTACCATAGTTCCTGGCACATAATAGAGGTCCCCACCAGTATTACTTTAATAAATGAATAAGTTAATCAGTTCAGAAAATAAATATATATCCCTCCATTATTCACAGCCAGGGACCAATATATTTTTTTCCTGCCCTTCATCATTACCTGCTTAATTTTCTTTTCTTCCCAAGAATAATGCACAACAAATAGAAGTGAAAAAATTCTTTAATATGCTCTCCCACTAGAATGAGAATGTGATTGTTGCCATTTATTAAAATAAGTACATATACACCTCAAATATACCTAATAAGGCCCTAGCCAGTTTTGCTCAGTGGATAGGTGTTGGCCTGTGGACAGAAGGGTCCTGTGTTCAATTCTGAACAAGGGGACATACCTCGGTTGCAGGCTCCTCCCCAGCCCGGGGCCCTGTTGGGAATCATGCAGGAGGCAACCAATTGATGTGTTTCTCTCACATTGATGTTTCTCTCTGTCTTTCCCTCTCTCTTCCACTTTCTCGGATAATCAATGGAAAAAATATCCTTGGATGAGGATTAAAATATATATACCTAATAAGAACAAAATTATAAGGAATTTTTTCCCTCTATAATTTCATTCTGTGAACTTCTTCCTTAAGGTCACTCAAAACGCTTTTGGGAATTCCTCCCAAAAAAATTATTGATAATTCTGTGAAACACTCATGTTACAGAAATTGCTTTGAAAGAAGCTTATTTTTTTAAATAAAATATTTCAACTCATGAATAATAATAGACTTGTATGAAATGAAACTCTTCAGTTGGAAAAGTAAAGTAAAAATAAAAAACAGAGCCATTCTTTCAAAAGTGAGAATATAGTATTTAAGGTGACAGAGAACCAGTCTTAGAAGAATTAGAAACAATAAATACAAGAAACAACAGAAAAGAGTAGAAAGTGCTTCTAAAACACATAGTATCTTGGGAATATCCATTAAGAAGCATACTCTGCAAAAGCATTCTTCTAAAAGGGCACACCCAAAGGTTTTACACAGGATATTTTCAAGGTCTGCAGTATTAAGGTTATTGGTTTAGAAAGGGACTTACTGGTTTCTTTGACTTGGAGATTTGTAGATTTTAAAAATTTTACTTATAGATGGCGGTAGACTTCAGAATAACAAGGAAAGGAAGATAAAGAAATAAGTACAGATGTAGCTTACATGGTCATTCGTTACCTTTTTACTATAAGAGAATGTATCCAGTGTTAAGTTTAGTACCATGCGTCAGTTGTAAAAAAATGCTAAGTGACCTGAGGCAGCTTAACTATGATTGACAAAGCCTAGAGCTCTGAAGGGGAGTGTGACACCTACCTTCTTATGCACAACAGAGGAACTGGAATTTACTGTGCTTTCGTCATCATGCATCATGACAAGTTCAGAGCTGCTCTCATCCATGACCTCCTGCATGCTATTCACACTGCTGCTCTGGCTGCCTGTGCTCACAGACATGCTTGGGATAGAATGGTTGCTCCCCAGGCTGTCCACTTCCCTGCTCAGGCTGCTTCCATGTTCGCTGTCCTATAAAAATCGGGCATCGGGTTAAAAAAAAACAAACAAAAAAAACATGACTGGAGATAAAGCGCCAATCCATTGACTAAGCTATTAAGCACACTCAATTTTGCAGTGCCAGGTTGCTTTTCTGCCAAATCTGCAAAGATAAACTTTTTATGTAGTGGCTCCACTACTCCCCCACTATTTTCAGACATCTCAAATTCACTCTATGCCTTCCCCAGGGGCCATTCTGGACATGAGTCATAAGGCTCCTAATGCTGCTATCCCTGTCATATGCAACTAGCATACTATTGTATTGCTACTTAATAAGCAGAATCAGGCCAGGTTTGTAAGACAACTCCAGGATCATCAGGGTGCTAGAGAAAGACTGCAGGCGACAGGTGACCTCTAGGATATTTGCAAATACGGCAGTGGTCACTTGAAACTAAAATAGAATAAAAAGAGTTTTCAGAGATTTGACAAGCAACATACTCCTTTGCAAGTCATTACTGAGTAACTTCATAGCTAAGCAGGGATATTATTAATTCTACTGTCCTGGATAGGTAATTAAATTCTGCCTCCCTTAAGCAATTCTATCATGCTTACTTCTGTAATCTTATTAAATATATCTGTTAAATAATACTGGTATTCATCACTACTAGTCTAAAGACTACTATTTGAGAAGTGTTAAAATAATCAGAAGATATAATTTATCCATCACAATGGGATATCTTTTGATATAAGATTAAATAGTATAATTAAAGCAACTTAGTTCCAAATAAACCCTATTTTTGAAGAAGCATATGTACATATATAATTTTAAAGAATTATTAGTTGGCAATGTAGGGAATCACTGGCATAGGTAGGTAATGGGGTAATTTAAAATGTTAGAAAATACATTATATTTTTAATAGATTTATTTTCCCATTTAAGGAGAATCATTTGTATATATGCAATCACGAGAGTTAATTGTCCAATTCAGCTTTCTGGATTTTATTTTATAATTATTGATGTAAAAATTTTGTTTTATTTTATATCAGAAAGCTAAAATAAGATTCACCATTCCTTTCCTCCTTTTGATCGAGTTTTAGATAGACTAATCCATTCTCAAATACTCTTGCTCCCATCCGAAGCACTTCCAGAGATCCCACTTCTTTAACTATATCTCTTCCTTCTATCTTTGATGCCTCTAGCTTGGCTCCTTCTGCCTGCATGTAAATCTAAAAAGCTCTGCCCCTTATTTATGTGCCTCTTTACATACTGCCCTTTGTCACTTTTCCTTCTCAGCCATATTTATAAATCTTAAAACATCCAACTTCTGCTGTCTCTATTTTCTCATTTCCCATTTATTCTAAATAGTAATTTTTCTATTTATCTTAACTATTCTTGCAAAACTGCTTTTATGAAGGTCACCCAGAATGCCCTACTTGTAAAACACTTAACATTTTTTTCTGGTCTAACTTGACCTCTCGGCAGCATCTGATGGCACTGGCTGTTCCCTCCTTGAAACTGCACTCTCTTAACATCTGCGAGGCCTTTACCTCCTGGGTCTTCTTTTTCTTACATGGAATTTCCTCCTACAATCAACTCCTTGATTCATGATAATTTTAGAGCTCTTGACACCCAACCAACTACCCTTTATTCAGACTTCTTTCCTATGTTCTGGATTTGTATATCCCAACCAATTGCTAGACACTGTTCAAGTGTTTCAATTGTCATTACCCTTGTCCCAATGAGTCCTTCTCAAGTTATTTGAATAAGAAACCAGGAAGTTCTCTCTCCTTTAAAAACTCCATCTGTATACCATGCCAGTGGTATATCATGCTTGACCCTTAAACTCCACAGGCAACTAACCGAAATAACCTTAAAACTACTCTTTCTCCATGGTTCCTTCTGTTTCTGGTATTGATATACCCATTAAGATCCTAGCATTATCAAATCTACTTCTACCGTGTTTCTCAAAAGTGTTTCTTGTTCCCATTCCCTTTGACACTGCCCTTTTTTCTTTGTGCATGAACTAGTCACTCAATGAAATCCATCTTACATTCTGTTGGTAGGATAATCTTTCTAAAGCATAGCACTTTCCTGACTCTAAAATGTCCTGTGCCCTTCTGTCAAAAATCCCCCACATCATGTTCTCATACAACCTTCACTAATCCCTACCAGCAGACTTATCTCCTCACTATGGACCCCTGCACGGTGATATACTTCTAAAACATTTTTCAAATTTTGTTTTATGTAAGAGTTTATTCATAAATGTCATTTTTGCAACCCTGTGTCTCTTAAGGCAGAGAGCATCCCTTACCTTTTTTATCCCCAAAAGTGTTTTTTATAGTGCCCAGTCTAGACTTTTTCACATAGTTGGTACTCTATAAGTGCCTGCTAAAATAACGGAACCTACTTCTTCATCCTCCTGTGATTCATGCAAAGGTCCATTTCGTGTCTCTTGGAAAAGGATTTTTTTCATTTTGCGGTATTGTAGGTTATCTAGTTCACGAACAGCATCTTTTGTCCTCTGTATGAGGTCAATTAGGACACGTAGTGGCCGATCTCGTCGGACAAAGTCATGCTAATTGAAGGAGGAGAAAAAATAGCAAAAAATAATGATGAGAAATATATGTTTAGGTGCAAGATGTAGACATAGTTGTAAATGGACATAAAACAGTTCTATGGATTTTGCAGAAATAACAAGATGTGATTTTCATTCCATGTAGTCCCTCATATTGTATTAATCTTAAAAAAGATAAATATAATTAATGCTTTTCTCTTCTTCAAGTCCTATTTTGTGGACTTTGTCCTAGAGTTTACTTGAGAACTCTTGATATTTACTTTATCTTACAGCTAAAAACAATGACTATAATTTTAAATAGCAGCTGAGTGGCTTGTAACTTTCAAATCTGAAGCTATAAAGTAAAGCAAAAGCAATGCAGAGTACATACTATTCTTGTTATAATCTGTCTCAATCCTCCTCCCCATTCTACACCACTGTTGTATGTATTTTGTTTTCTATTTCTGTGGCCATATATAGCGTGTGACTGAAAATGTGATAGGTGTTAAATTTATTCAGAGGTCAGAATCCTGGCAACGTCATCCCCCCTTTGCAGAGTTGTACAACAAGGAAAAAGGGAGAAGGGCCTCCGAGGAGTGAAAATATCTACCCTAAAGTCCATAAACTTTCCTGGGCATAAGCAGCCCTCACGTTCAATACTGTCAATCATCTCTAACACATATTCCAGTTTCCTGCTTTCTCAGCCTAGAAAGAGGGAATAAAAGTGGGAGAAAGAGCCGAAACCGGTTTGGCTCAGTAGATAGAGCGTCAGCTTGCGGACTGAAGGGTCGTGGGTTCGATTCTGGTCAAGAGCATGTACCTTGGTTGTGGGCACATCCCCAGTAAGGGGCGTGCAAGAGGCAGCTGATCGATGACTCTCATCGATGTTTCTAACTATCTCTCTCCCTTCCTTTCTGTAAAAAATCGTATAAAAATCATAAATTATATTAAAAAAAAAAGTGGGAGAAAGAGGATTGGGAACTGGAAGAGGTAGGGATATTTGCTGTAAAATAAGTGCACTTTAAAAGTTCTCTGACAGCCTGACAGTAGAGAAAGAGAGAAATTCCATGATTTACACACCTTCCACCAACCAAATGAAAATGAACAAAGGTTTCTGGGCTATTTGAAAAGGCGCAATGCCCTCATATAGTTGTTTTATACTCCAAGAGTTTGCAAAGCACTACTGTTTTTGAGCTACCAATAAGTTAAATTATGTTCATTATACATTCTTTAGAACAGTGGTTGCCAACTGGTGGTCCGTGGACCACTGGTGGACTGTGAGTTCCGAAAGGTCAGCGACCACTGCTTTAGAAGGTAGAGAGGCATATCTTATATTTTAACACAGAAAGTGATCAAAAGTGGGAGGAAAAAGTTTTGTTTTTTATAGAAAATGGTTCAGTTATATGGAAAATTCACTTATGTGAAATTATAATTTAAAGATATTGGGAAAATGAGAGAAATGTGGTAGGTCTTAGATGATGGAATGGATTTTACTTCTTTGTAAGTTTAAAAGGATATAAAGAAGGAACAAAACCATTGTGAGAGAAAAAAAAAAAAATCTACATGTCCTGTGGTTCTTCACCCTGACTTTGGTGTTAGGAAAACTGTGGTTTTTGCTCCTGTTTTTATAACATATCTCTTCCTCTGCAAAGAGTCCTTTCTGAAGATTCCCGGAAGTAAGTATAGCCTGCACATTTCAAGATGAGCACGAAAGGGAAAAAGGAAATTAATTTGCTACTCCTGTGCTTTCAATTATACAAGAACAAATCGTTTTTTAGTAAATTTGAAGCTATAACTTAGGGGCAAATCTGAAACTTTATAATAAAACAAAAGCAATGCAGAGTTTAGAATATTCTTGTTAGAATCTTCCTCAATCCTTCTCCCCACTCTGTTGTGTGTATTTTGTTTTCTAATCCTTACATAACAGCAGCTTCTGCCATTCTTTGTCCCTGTGTCTGCTTTATTTTTCTATAAATAATTTACCACCACCTGACATTATACCATCACATATTTATTTGTTTTTATACTCCTTCATTAGAATATAGTTTCCATGAGTTCAGGCTACCATTTTCTTGTGTACATTTATATTATTTTTAGTGCTTAAAACAGTGCTTGGCACACAGTAGACAATCTATAATAAAAGCATAATATGCTAATTAGACCGGACGACCATCCAGATGAAGCCCGGGCTACAAGGGAAGCGCAGGTCCGGGGTGCCTGCCAGTGGCTGAAGGAAAGCCTGGGTCCTGGGTGCCAGAAGGAAGCCCGGTGCTGGCAGCTGAGGGGAAGGGAGGCCTACCCTTACATGAATTTTGCGCATCGGGCCTCTAGTTTAGTAGATATTTATTGAATAAGGGCTGAGGCTCATTTGATTTGGCTCACCATCTATATTATAAAAACCCAGTGGCCCTAATGCCATAAAGATCAAAGACCGGTGAGGGTGGCTGGGGCTGCGTGCGTGCGTGGGTGGGCGGGGCTGTGAGCACGGCAAGGCTGCACGATTTCATGTGCTGGGCTTCTAGTATCATATAAAGACCAAATCAAACCAAATCAAGTAAAGATCCAAACATTTATCGATACTGCCAAAAAAATTTTCTTCAGTTATATCTTTAACATCCTCTGCTCCACGTGTTTTGCTTTGTTCTTCAGGAATAATAGGTTGGCCTATGTTAGATCTCTTTTGTCTTGTGTCATCTTTTCTATAGTAATCTTTAGGATTTTTTTTTTTTTCATTTGCCTTTAATTTTACTTCTCTAAGACTATCTACCATGGGAAACACCCTAAGTGGATCTGCTTATTATATTAGTACTAGAGGCCTGGTGCACAAATTTGTGCATGGGTGGGGTCCCTTAGCCTGGCTGGCAATCAGGGCCAGTTGGGGCTGTCTTGCCCAGTCCCGATTGGGGCTGGCCGGCTGTCCAGGGGGAGAAACTACAGAAGGTTGGCCAGCCACAGGAGTTTGGCTTTAGGAGTGCACTGACTATGAAGGGGCAGCTGTTGCATTGAGTGTCTGCCCCCAGTGGTCAGTGCACTTCACAGCAACCGGTCAAAATAGTTGTTTAGGCTTTTATATATATAGAGAGAGACTAGAGGCCTGGTGCATGAAAATTCATGCACTGGAGGGGAGTCCCTCAGCCTGGCCTTCCCCCTATCACAGTGTGGGAGCCCTTGGGGGTGGGAGGTGACCCAGCAATCAGGGGAAGGTGACACCCCCATCACACCTCTGCTGCTGCCACTGCTGGTAATGCAAGCCTTTGCCGGCCCTGTTTACCTGAGCCTTGGGTGACCCTGGGTGGCTGGGCAGCCACCATCAAAGGCTTGCCTGCACATTGGGTGTCGGCTGAGCAGCTGCTATCTGAGGGTTGCCTAAGCCTTGGGCCGTCCCTGGGTGGCTGGTCAGCTGACATCCGAGGCTTGCCTGCACCTTAGGCCGGCCCTCGGCAGCTGGAGGGCTGAGGGGACTGAGGGATTCTGGGGCTGAGGAGACTAGGCACCGCCATCTTGTGGTTGTGGCTGCTGCCATATTGGAAGGTGTGGTGGTCAATTAGCATATTCCCTCCTTATTGGCTGTGGGTGCCACCATCTTTGTAAGGGTGTGATGGTCAATTAGCATATTCTCTCTTTATTAGATAGTCCTAGAGGCCTGGTGCACAAAATTTAGTGTCCCTCAACCCACCTGCACCCTCTCCAATCTGGGATCCCTTGGGGGATGTCCTGTGGGATCTAGCCTAAACTGGTAGTCGGACATCACTCTCACAAACCAGGATAGCTGGCTCCCAACTGCTCACCTGCCTATCTGCCTGATTGCCCCTAACTGCTTCTGCCTGCCAACCTGATCACCCTCCCCCACCAGCCTGGTCACCCCCAACTGCCCTCCTCCACCAGCCTAATTTCCCCAAACTGCCTTCCATGGCTGGCTGGTCACCCCTAACTGCCCTCCCTTGCTTGCCTGATTGCCCACAACTGCCCTCCCCTGCCAGCCATCTTGTGGCATCCATTTTGTGACCACATGGGGTGGCCATCTTATGCGAGGGAGTGATGGTCAATTTACATATTACCTCTTTATTATATAGGAGGATATATTATGATTTTACTGTTATGTTTTCATTTTTCTACTTCATTTCTTTCTTTACTTTTGCCCACTTGCTTTTTATATTCCTTTCTTGCCTATTACCTTAAAATTCATCTTTGAATCCTTGTATTGTAGTATATTTTTCTTTGAGCCCCCTCCCCCCCTTAATTTTAATACAGTCCAAAGTTATTACTTTTTCCCTTTATGGTAATGCTTTTCATGCCCTTTTAAAATATCTTTCCTTACTTCAAAGTAATAAAGATACCACTTTATCTTGTATTATGATGTTTTGTTCTGGTTACCATTTTTCCCTCTAGAAATATGGAGCTGTTGTTAAGACATATAGACTAGCTCATATTTAGAACATGTGATGGCTCCACACCAAATGAGAGTTAGGTAGAGTTCTCTGCCCTGTTACTTCTGTCATCATTTTCCTATGGCCTATGACCTACAAGAAAAAAAATACTAACTTTTGGGTGGAAAAACTAGTCTACTTCAGACCTAAAAGTCAGAAAATGATAAAGAAATGTTTACAGAGCTCTAAGAAAAAGAAATGAAAACCAAGAATTTGTGACCTAACCAAAATACTCTTTAATTACAAAGGTGGCCAACATTTTTAAGTCACTAATTTAGGCAATACAATCCTTCAGAGTTTTGTTAAAACAAATAAGAATGGAACAATATGCATACAGAAAAAGGTTGAAGAAATCTGGGCTATTTTGTGGCAAAGGAAAAGGTATTTATATTTTAAAAGATTTCCACATATTTCACTAATATAGACAGAACATATCACCTATGTATAACTTCTATATTAAAATGTTACATGAAAAGAGATGCTCAAATATATAATGTTTAAATCAAATGAATGCAGTTAACATAGTACTTTTGTCATCAACATGGACGATGGAATGCTATGCTAACTTCACTGTCTGAAGATTTGGCAGCAGCTTAAGTGAAAATCTCCAAACCATTGGCAGAGTCTGTCCTGAAAGTCTGTACAGATATTAGCTATAGAAATATCACAATAATGACCAGAGCAAATAGAAATCTTCTTTGTCAAAAGTTACAAACAGAGTTGGATGTAGGGAATACACGTATGGCACATACATTGAGATAATCTTGCTATTTCTATGGCTAGCTCCTATCTCTGGATAAATGACAAGGCAGCACCTTCTAATCCAGTTTGTCATGAAGAGCTGCTACAGGAATGATTTACTATGTTCCACTACAACTTGACTTTAAATTTCCCTCTTAAATAGAAATTTGAAAAATTATTTTATTAACCAATGTCACTCCCCAAAATTCAACAAAAATACATACATACCTAAGTTTAAAAGATAAAAAAAAGAAAAACTTACCCGTAATAGTTCTGCTGACGTAGGTCGTTCCTGAGGTATTTTCTGTAAGCAGTAATCAACAAATATTCTAAAAGAGTCAGTCCTGTGTGTACAAATACATTAAAAGAAAAAATGTCAAGGTTTGTAGAACACATGGCTTACTTAAAATTATTTTCATTCCAGGGAAAATTTTACATTATAAAATGTTTAATAAAACATTTTTGGAATATCAGGATAATTAAATTTTCAAGTTTATGATATCTAAAATTAATTATTTTGGCTAATGAATGTGGATAATTTAAATTAATCAACACATAGACTTTTTTTGGTTTTTTTTTTTCCTTCTTTCTTTTTATTAAATTAAATTATTATCTGTGTACATATTTTAACATTGCTCCCCCCCATACATACCCTCCCTCTCAGAATTTTGTGTCCAATGGTTGTACTTATATGCATGTATACAAGTCCTTCAGTTGATCTCTTATCTCACATAGACATTTTTTAAATACATGATCAAGGTCAAATCATAATATATATCAGGAAGTAAAAATACTATATTTACATGTAATAGTTTTAAACATATTTTTATCCCCAAAGATGATAATATCATAAGTCTCAAGCCTGTACTCTTCATGACCAGTTGGTAACGCCTCCATCACCCACAACCTAAAACCAGGTAGTAACATTTGAAGCATAAAAGTCAGAAAACCTAGGAATATGCTTCCTGGATGAAATACTTCCTATCTTGAAAATTCCATTTTGACTACTCTTCTTTAAAATTTGCCCTTTTTCAAAAACTCTGTGGCCCAAATAGTTATCAAAATGTTATAATGCCTTAGCTGATTTGGCTCAATGGACAGAGCATCAGCCTGTGGACTGAAAAGTCCCAGGCTCAATTCCAGCCAAGGTTACCTGCCTCGTTGCAGGCTCGATCCCCAGTAGGGGGCATGCAAGAGGCAGCCAATCAATGATTCTCTCTCTTCATTGATGTTTCTATCTCTCTCTCCCTCTCCCTTCCTCTCTGAAATCAATAAAATACATATTTTTAAAAAGTCACAATGGCACTGGCTCAGTGGTTAGAGCATCTGCCTGTACGTGGAAGGGCCATGGGCCTGATTCCAGTCAAGGGCACATACCTGTGTTGCAGGTTGCATCCCCATCCCAGTTGGGGTACATGCGGAAGGTAGCCAATCGATGTTTCTCTCTCTCTTCCTCCCTACTCCCCCAACTCCCCTTTTTCATTCTCTCTAAAAAACCAATGGAAAAATATCCTGGGGTAAATATTTTTTTAAAAAGTCATAATGTTCAGCAAGGAACATTACATTTTTGGAATCTATACTAATAAAAGCCTAGGTGGCTCCTGCGCCCTTGCAAGACGTCTTCACATCATCAAAGATGGCCGCCCCATGTCATCACAAGATGGCTGTCAGGGGAGGGCAGTTGTGGGTGAACAGGTCAAAGGGGAGGGCAGTTGGGGGGATCAGGCCTGCAGGGGAGGGCAGTTGGGATGAGATCAGGCTGGCAGGGGAGGGCATTTGGGGACAAGTGGGCCTGCAGGGGAGGGCAGTTGAGGGCGATTGGGCCAGCAGGGGGATAGTTGGGGGTGATTGGGCCAGCAGAGGAGCAGTTAGGCATCAATCAAGCCAGCAGGGGAGTGATTAGGGGACGATCAGGCTGAGAGGAAGAAGTAGTTAGGCAGGCAGGCAGGCAGGCAGGTGAGTGGTTATGAGCCAGCAGTTCCAGATTGTGAGAGGGATCCCAGATCAGTGAGGGTGCAGGCTGGGCTGAGGGACACCCTTCTCCTCCATGCATGAATTTAATACATAGGACCTCTAGTATAATATATGTTCTATCTCAGTAGATTTACATATACATATAGTAAAGAAATGACACCTGGAAAAATAATGATATCAAAGGGTACTTTATCTCTGTTTAGAAGTGATAAGCACTGAGATGATCAATACAAGACTATCTTGACTTGAGACTCTAGTTGTTAGGAAGGTAGTAGGGTATGTTTCCTGTAGAATTTCAGTTACTATCTACACACTTTAAGAACACAGTACAAGCCATAGTGAGGGCAGTAATAAAGTGTGTGTGTGTGTGTGTGTGTGTGTGTGTGTGTGTGTGTATAGTTAATGCCAATGTCACTCTATAATGTATGATGAAGAAATGAAATGGGATGTGAGGATAATCTGGCTGCTATATCTGTCACTCCATTGATCACCAGGGTTGATTCAGCTGATCTGGCTGGCTAGGCGGGTGACCCCTCCTCCCTCACTGATCCATGTGCGTCCCTCCCAAAGCTGTGTGCTCCGTGGAAGAGGACAACCTTCCCCCTAAAGGAGAGGACTGGTCTTCAGTCAAGGGTATATGAGTAGCAGCGCTCCCCTGCTAGAACCTCCAAACAAGCTCTCAAGAAATTAAATGCTTTCCAGGTCAGATATTTAAAATGAAATGTAAGGAAAGTGCCAAATACATATGGCAATTTTTTTAGAGACTTGAAATTATATAAGATCTTACCATTCATTAGACTGTAATGTTGGGGAGTCATTCTGGGCAATGTGATATAAGGCACTCATTGCATTCATGTTGAAAAGAGGGGGCTTCCGTTCCGCTGAAAGGAAACAAAACATGATAAAGCAGCTCTTGAAAGAAATCAGGCAGATAGGGAAATAAGAAACTATGGGCAAAGCTTTGCTGCTAAACTGATAGCTTGTTACTGTCATCATGCCACATAATCCACTTATTTTAATCACTTTGGTCAACCTAAAATAGCTATTCAAAAGAAGCTGCTGAACATCTTAATATACATTAGCAAAGCTCCTAACAGATCCATTCTAGAGAGTTAAAATATTTCATTATGTTTTTCACATATCTTCAAAAGGCTAGTCTTTGCCTATCTTCTCACAATTGGTCTGAGCATCGTGAACTTTGAAAAGGGGGCTATGTACAAATTCTGACAAGTTCAGGGGGTCTGACAAACTCAATGATCAAAAGTTACTACACAGGATGATGATCTGACCATAAACTACTAAGTAGGCAGGGCATGATGGGTAGTCAAGCCCTAGGCCTATAGCTTCCATAGTAAAAGTGAGCCTTGTCCACTGTTCTTGTGCATCTATATTGTCACACCTTTGAAATGCCAGAGTAACCTTCCCTTCTAGACCCCCCTAGAAGTTTAACCATCCTCACAAGAGCAGGTACATCAAAACTCTTATCTTATTGCCCCCATACCATTGTTATTTACTGGAAATGTTAACTAACCTATACCCACCAATGTACTAGTAAAAGAAGTATGTGTTTCTACATTTTGCTAACCAGAGATTTCTAATACCAGATATTTCCCCGCTTTGTTTCATTCTGCCTCCTTAATCTACCACCAATGGGTTTCATATAACCTTCCTTATGTTTTCTCCTTTGATTCTAAATGTATAAAAAGAACTGCCAAACTGCCATTCTCTGGGGCATTTTCTAAATCCATTGAGATTTTGCTTCTGGGCATATCCTCAGTTTAGCTTGAATAAACTCTAATAAACTCACAACATGTTTCTATAGGTTTAGACATTCTTATGTCAACAACATCATGTAGAAGTGTTTCAATTATAAAATGCGTATTGATTGAAAAAATTCAGAAGGCACAGAAAAGTAGAATGAAAAAAAATTATAAAATGGAACTTCTTTTTTTTTTGACACACACACACACACACACACACACACACACACACACATCAATGTGAGAGAAACATCCATCGGTTGCCTCCTGTATGTGTCCTGACCTGGAATAGAATCTGCAGCCTTTTGGAGTAGGGATGATGCTCTGAGCAACTGAGCCACCTGACCAGGGCATAATAAATGGAACATCTTAAACATCACTAGCACAGTATGAGAAATAAAATAATTCAATTCCATCAACACTGTTTGAAGGATCATCTAGGCCAGAGAACTGGTATGGGTTGGGGTGGAAGGGACTGGGAGAGAGGAGGAGGAGAAGAAATAAACAAGGCCCGGTCCATCCCATTCTAAAGAGAAACTTAGTGAACCAAGTATTAATGGAAGATTTGTTCTATCAGAACCTGCCAGATCTTTTCTCTGGAATTCCTACAGTTCTCTTTTAGTTTACTGTTCATTTGGCATGTGCTCACCTATTGTTCTTACATAAACAAACAATTTTTTAAAAGGACAAGCATAAACTCTAAGATCTTATAACTCTAATACTTCTATTATTTTATTTATTTCATGAGAATATGTAATAAGGTGCTATTTATATATCACGTGCTCTATTTGTTGACCAATGGAAAAAACAAGTTTCTTGCTCTGAGTACAGTTAATTTTACCCCATTTAGTAATTATTATATCATAGGAGATAAATCATTATCTACTCTACAGTACTTATTTTATGCTAATGGATTCTTTATATAGTCCCAGTTTGTAAGTCGTCATCTGATCTCTAGTTTCATCAGGGCATTTTGTTTTTTAAGCAAATATTCTCTATTAACCACTTTTAAAATGGTGAAATAGAGGGTGTGTGTGTGTGTGGGGGGGCATTGACTAGTACAGCAGTATAGACAATAAAAATAAAGTTAAAAAATGGTAAGACAGGCTTATTCTATGCAATTCTAAGAAACAGAACAAGAACTAAAGGCAGAAGTAACAGGGAATACTGCCCCCCTCAACCTGAAATGAACAATGTTGAGAGTAGTGAATTGTAAGTTATTGGCAGTGCTCAAGCAGAAGGCAACAATTCTTATTCATCTGGGATACTTTGGTGGGGCTTCTTATAGTCTTCACTAAATGATCTCTGATACCTTTTGAAAGTGTCTACAAATATTTATTAACCTCTCAACAGGATAGTTTATACTCACCCAATAACTACCAGTATTATAGGGACATGAAATCTTAATAAGTGGAAGTTTGAAAGTTGCAGTATAGATACACCGAATTATATGTGTTTCTAATGTAGAAGAGAAATAACTGGTTCAGGTTTGTTTTATTTTCCAGGAGATCAATTCTAGAAAGTTTCTAGAGGTTGGCCTTTTGACAACTTCCAGTATTTAAAGCTATGTAGAACTAGGATCACATCATGTAATCATCAATAGCTTTCCATCATTCTTAGAACAAAATCCAGATCCTTAAACATAGCTTATTGACCTTTACGAACATGACCCTGGCTAGCTCTCCCACTTCAGTTTGTGAAGCAATCTCCGTCCCTCCTCCACCTCCTCACGTATCTTTTTTTTTTTTTACTGAAAGAAGCAAGTTCATAGCCTCTCACACATGCTGCTTTCTCTGTCTGGACTCCCTTCTCACTCTTGTTCCCTAAAGTTTATCTGGTAATTCTGGACAATCCTTCAGGTTTTATCTTAAATATAATTTCATTTCTGCATTAATTTAATAAATGTTTACTCCAGGGTCATTATATGCTTATGATCACTTCCAAAAGGAAGCCTTTCCTGACCTCTCAGACTAGGTCTCCCATTAGATTTTGTCACTGCAAATTATATTTTTCCTTTCTACCTCCTATCACACCCATAATGAATTATTTGTGTAATTTTTATGTGATGTGTGTCATATTTGCTAATGTGTCCATGATAATAGGAACAACATCATTTATGTTCATCTCTGCATTTCCAGTGCTGCACACATATGTGGTATTTATTCTTAGTGGCCAAGATGAGTAAATGTAGATAAGGCAAACTAAAGCAAAGAGAAACTTTATCAATAAAGAATCTTTGTGCAACGTGAAGTCACAAAGTGACTGAGAAGAAACCAAGTCTTGGGGCTTATATCAGATACTATGGGATGGCTTCATTCACTATCATGATAGGAGCCTTCTCACTCACTGGCAAAAAATTAAAAAATTTAAGCCGCTCAGAAGAGAGAAATAGCAGGGAGAGGGGACTAAAGAAAAAAGAAAACAGAAATTTAGGAAGAAGACGATGAAAGGACAAAAACAACAAAACCCAATTCGATGTTGCTCAGATCTGAAGGAGGAATGGGGAACACCTGTATGTAAGTAATAAGCACTTTGTCTGTAAACAAGACAGAATAGTTGACCTCACAATGGCAGAGCAGTTCTAGCACAGAGAAGTGTGTGATGAAAGGTATTCCAAACACAGGATAGCTCTATGATCTAGTTTCTGAGAAGCTTTCACTAAATATTAATTTCAGATGGCCTCACATCTGTTCAAGTCCTCTGCCAGATGCAGCACATAAATCCTCTGAGTCATGGTGACAGGACTCATTGCTAATCCAGAATACTATAGAACAGGGGTTGGCAAACTATGGCCAAAATTCACCTAACAGCCTGTTTTTGTAAAGTTTTATTGGAACACAGCCACACCTATTCATTAACATATTGTCTTTGGCTGCTTTCATACTATGTAGCAGAGTTGAGTATTTATGATAGAGAAATGTATGGCCTACAAAGCCTAAAGCACTTATATTGTCCTTTACTGAAAGTTTGACAGCCCTCACTGTATAATATAACCAGTGGCCTGGTGCACGAATTCCTGCACATTAAAAGAAAATTAATTAGAATATTTTAATATCGCTATTCACCCTTTCTCTATAATAGAGATGTCAACCAAATTCATGATCATGACAAATCGAAACACATTCGATTGGTGCCAGTGGTATATATATATATATATATATATATATATATATATATATATATATATATAATTGGCTTAATTAGACCTGCTTTCTGACTTTTTCCAGCCCAGTGGAGCACCCCAACTTCTCTTTCAGGTAACTGCCAGCAACACAGCAGTAAATATCAACACGAAGCAGAGTATTATTGTAGATCACGCAGGGAGAACAAATGGTAATATATTTAACTGCAGCAGTGTTTGACTACATTCTGTTCAGAGAGAAAACCTGAAGTCATTTTCAAGGCCCACTATTTCTTTTTTCTTTTCAGTCAGGTCAAGTTTCTAAGCTTTCTAAATCTCCATTTTCCTGCTAATGAAAATAGAATTCCCGAGTCTCCCATCTACCTACTTCAGGACTTCTGTGAAGATCAAAAGAGAGGAGGCATGGGAAAATGCTTCACAGACGTTTGGTTAAAGTGTAAAATGTTTTCACCTGCCTATAAAGCAAGTTATATTCCCAGGCTGAAGAAACTCCAAGGAGGCTAATCACAAGGGAGAGGAAGTCAGGCATTGCTATGTGACATAATTACCCAGTGCCTGCAGCCACTGTTTCTGGGCTGTAGGTCGCTATTTGCACCATGAGGTCTCAGCAGCATTGGCTGCAATTTGGTGGGCTGTCACTCTGGAGTGATGGCAGGGCCCGTGTCCCACTTGGGGGAAGCTGAGTGTTGCTGTGTGGGCACCAGGTCCATAGTGCCATTTCTCTGTAAATGGCCAGTGCATGTCATGGCAGCTCCTGTGTTGAATGTCTACCCCCAGTGGTGAGTGCGCATTATAGTGAACGGTTGGACTCTTAGCATATTAGCCTTTTATGTATATAGACTAGAGGACTGATGCATGAAATTCATGCAAGGGGCTCAGTCCCCACCTGCTGCAGTGACTTGGGGCCTCTGCCACGTCTGCCTCGGTCTCCATCTGTGATGGTGGCCAGGGGCCTCTGCCTTGGCCCCCACTGCCATGGCTTCGTTCAGAAGAATGTCCAGAAGGATGTCTGGTCTAACTAGCATATTACCCTTTTATTATTATAGACAGTTTGCATAGGAGCTTCAACATAAGCAGCAGAATAGAAACTGGGAGTGCTTTTGAAACCACCTTGTGATAGGTAATCACAATCTCAAAAGAAAAGAAAAGGGTGGTAGCATAAAAACGTTGAATTAACTAAATTAAAAAAAATAATGATTTCTACTAAATTTAAAGACAATGACCAAGCTCCTATGGATGTTTCATGTGTGTTTTATGAGATTAACATTCAGGAAGATCAATTCAATTGAAACCTTTGGACACTGCTCCATTTGGCAAAGTTTATGCCAAATTGTAGCACCTAGACTGAGCTTTACTAATAAGAAAGATCATACCTAGCTGGTGTGACTCAGTGGATTAACTGCCCCATGCACCAAGAGGTGACTGGTTTGATTCCCAGTCAGGGCATATGCCTGGGGCATGCAGGAGGAGCTGATCAATGTTTCTCTCTCATTAATGTTTCTATCTCTCCCTCTCACTTCCTCTCTCTCTAAATAAAAACATATTTTTAAAAAAAGTAAGATAATGAAAACGCAACAGATTTCTGATGAACAAATGTGATTGACAACCATAATAATAATTGATACCATTTACTGAGTTCCTATTATATGTCAGGCACTCACTTCAGGTATATTACATATGTTTTTATAATTCTCACAATAATGCAAGATAAGCATTATTAGTATTCAAATTTCCCAAATGAAGAAACAGAGGGTCAGTTAGCTTAAAGAATGAATTCAAGTCATGCAGTAAGTGGCAAAATTGGGATTTCAATCCAGTTTTTAAGTCTTCAAGGCCTGTGTTCTTTCCACTAGGCCTCAGTGCCTCTTCAGTAACTTTGCATTTTATAATGAATTAGAGGCCCGGTGCACAAAATTTGTGCATTGAGGGGAAGGGTCCCCTCAGCCTGACCTGCACCCTCTCCAATCTGGTACATCCCTCTTGCAATCTGGGACCGCTGGCTCCTAACTGCTCACCTGCCTGCTGGTCTGATCTCCCTAACTGCTCTCCCCTGCTGGCCTGATCACTCCTAACCATTTCTGCCTCATCCCTGCCACTATGACTTTGTCCGGAAGGATGTCCAGAAGGTCGTCTGAAAGATGTCTGCTCTAATTAGCATAGTATCCTTTTATTATATTTTAGTATAGATAGTTCTAGTCTAATTAGCATATTATCATTTTATTATATTTTAATATAGATAGTTCCAGTATTTCAAAATGAAAAAAGTTAGAAGTAGAAGCTTTATAAGACTAAGTAGCTTAACACAATGTTCATCACAACATTCATTTATGAAAAAACAATGAGTGGCTAATGTGGGGAAAAAAACTTTAAGCAAAGAAATTACATAACATTTGTGTTTTTATGCTTTTTTCACTTCTAGAGAATTTATTTCTAAACACAGTCAGTTCCATGTCAATGCTGATGGACCATTTGCCAGATTCTACCATGATCTAAGTGTCTGTAGTTTAAACAGAAGAACATCAAACTAACTTTTCTTGAAATAATCTTAAAAAATAATGTATCTGATGACTGGACAATTTCAATGTCCAAAAATTTTTCAAAATTCATGCATTTAACTAGTTCTTTCAGTAGAAGATGGTATAGATTTTGGTACAGTGATTCTTCCATCCAAATTCTATTTCTTCATAATTGTCTTGGCTAGTTTTGGCCCTATTAATTTTAGGACTACTTTGTCAAGTTCTACATAGTATTGCTAGGACTTCATCATATGTCATTTATAACATATGCACATATTTCTGAGTGCCACCAAAAATAAATCTGAACAAATTGAAGGAATTTATTTTGCAGTGAAATGGAGAAGAATACAGTATTACAACCTAAAAAGAAAACTACCACCTCAATATCCATTAATAGACAATCAGTTAAATAAATTATAGTATATACATAAAAGCAATTTTCAACTATTGTATTTTAATCTCATGGCACACACAAACTAAATATTAAAATTCAGTGGCACACCAAAAAAAATATATTGATTGCAGATCTAAAAATAAAGTATATTTTGATTCATTCACACCAGATGGCTATTGCTGTGTTGGCTGTTATCATTTTCTTATTTGACAATCTAAGAGAAAAGAGGTCAGTGGCCCTGACTGGTTTTGCACATTTTAAAAATTCTTGTGGCACACTGGTTGAAAATCGCTGATATAAAGGAATAACCTTATGCCATTAAAAAAATGAAAAGGATGTCTAAGTTACTAATATGAAACAGATCTCCAAGATATTACAAAGTAAAAAATCAAAGTGCAGAATCACTTTTATGTTAACGTGGGTGCGAAAAGGAATATTATAAGTATACATTCAAACTTATTTGTATACTCATAAAGGAAGTCTAGGAGGATATACAAGAAATTAATAACAGTGGTTCCCTATATGTATTGGCAGAGGTAGGGTAGAATTGGGCTGATAGTATCAGAGGAAAGTTCTTTTACTGCATGTTTTTTATTTTTAATATTATTTGATTTATAAATCATGCTAATGTTACTTAGTGAAAAAAAAAAAGTAAATATTATAACTTTCCTCCTTGAATTGTTTCATTTTTCATTAATATATCTTTAATGTAAAAAAAGATGACAAATTGTAAATATTTGCTATATATATATATATATTTTAATATAAATTTTATTGATTTTTTTACAGAGAGGAAGAGAGAGGGATAGAGAGTTAGAAACATCGATGAGAGAGAATCATCGATCAGTTGCCTCCTGCACACCCCCCACCTGGGGATGTACCTGCAACCAAGATACATGCCCTTGACCGGAATCGAACCCGGGACCCCTCAGTCTACAGGTCGACGCTCTATCCACTGAGCCAAACCGGTTTCAGCAATTTGCTATATATTTTTTTGTTGGAAGGGGTCAATGAAGCAATTGGAAATGCAATACAAAGTATCCCAAATCATCTTTATAGAGAGGAGAAACATAGCCTGAGAATAAACTGGATCTCTGAAATTCTTACAGGATCAATTTGGATACCAGAATAGAGAAAATAAAACAAAAAAATTACAATCTAAATTTTAAAAATCAGAGAAAATATTTTTTAAAACTGATTTTTAAAATATTAAACATTTTTTATTTAAAATGTATATAAATAGCCCTAGCAGGTTTGGCTCAGTGGATAGAGCATTGTCCTATAGACTGAAGGGTCCTGGGTTCGAGTCCTGTCAAGGGCACATGCCTGGGTTGTGGGCTCGATCTCCATAAGGGGGCATGCAAGAGGCAACCAATCAATGATTCTCTCATCATTATTGTTTCTATCTCTCCCTCTCCCCTCTTCTCTAAAATCAATAAAAATATATATTTTTTAAAAAAACAAAATAAGGCCGAGACCGGTTTGGCTCAATGGATAGAGCGTCGGCTTGGGGACTGAAGGGACCCAGGTTCGATTCCAGTCAAGGGCATGTACCTTGGTTGTGGGCATATCCCCAGTGGGGGGTGTGCAGGAGGCAGCTGATCAATGACTCTCTGTCATCGATGTTTCTGACTCTCTATCTCTCTCACTTCCTCTCTGTACAAAATCAATAAAATATATTTTTAAAAAATGTATTCAAATGTCTAGATAAAGGCAGTGTTGTGCTTCAGCCAACTCACACTGGCTTTAGAAGATCAACTGTTTCCCCAACTCCACATTTAGTGAATCAATTAGTAACTTGAAATTGGCTATAGTGGGAATATTTACACCATGGAAATTGGCAAATGCTACAAATTAGATATTTTCATATCCCTCCTACCCTTCAAGAGTCACTGGTTAAATTTACTGGTATACAACTGAATAAAGGTAACTAAGATATATTAAAATTCAAAACATATAACCAGAGATTACTTGGTATTTTAATTAATTTTAGATAACTGAAACTATTTGAGGAACGATTTTAAAGCTGGCAGTTATCACCCTAGCTGGTTTGGCTCAGTGGATAGAGCATCAACCTGTGGACTGCAGGGTCCCAGGTTTGATTCAGGTCAAGGGCACATGACCAAACTGCAGGCTCAATCATGTGGGGAGAGGGGGGGATTCAGAAGGCAGCCCATCAGTGATTCTCTCCTCTCTCATACTGATGTTTCTTTCTTTCTTTCCTTCTCCCTTCCTCTCTGAAATATATATATATTTATTTTATATATATATATGAAATAAGCTGGTAGTATCTTCAAAGTTTTCTCTAGGGTTGCTCTCTTTATGGGTTGGGTCAAATACTAGTACAGTTTTTAGAGTCAGATCTTTGGTAAGATACTTTTACTTTTGCAAATGTCCCTTAAACAAGTTGGGATGTAAATTAAGTAACAAACATCACATGAAGAAAAGACATATATTCCCATGTATAGTATGGAGAATGGCTATTTTTCAAATAGTAATACTTATCATGGATTCCCACATTGGTAACTGCCATATCTGCTCAAACTTTTATTAAATTAATAATTTGAAAATGGACCAGAGAGAAAGCAATTTTCCCCACAAGAACATGGGGTAAATACAATAAATTCACATTGCCTGGCACATGCATACTAATAACACATTGAACAATGGCTGGATGAATGAATTAACAATCATAAGGAATGAGTCTCAAAAAAATACAATGAAAGCAAGTTGTACTCACCCAATTCAATACAGGTGATCCCAAGTGACCAAATGTCAACTTTCCCATCATACTGTCCTTCGTCCATAGCTAAGATCACCTCTGGAGCCATCCTGCCAAAAATAATGTTGTAAATTAAAAATTAAATTTACTTAATAAAGTGATTCCATGGAATAACTGTTTTGAGGGTGTTCTAAAACTTTTATCTCAAAAAATAGTACTTCCTCACACAAATCATTTGGAAAAAACACTATTCAAAATGTAAATAATATACTTAGTGATTTACATGAAATAATACATTATTTTCAATAAACTCTGTTTTCACTATTTCCTTTAAGTTTGATTTCCAGTAAGTGACTTAACCTTTCTGTATATTAGTTTCTTCATCTGTAAAAAGGAGAGAATTCTAATAGCTACCTCAGATATTAACAAAGGATTAATATGTATGAAACACTTAAACAAATAAATTACTTTAAGCAACATGAAAAATATTCCAAAGATATTGCAACTTAAAACCAACCAACCAAACAAACAGACTTCTATAAATGTTACTTTATCCATAATAGACTTTCATTAGGACAGGGGTCATATCAGTTTAATATACTTTGTTCTTGCCGAAACCGGTTTGGCTCAGTGGTAGAGCCTCGGTCTGTGGACTGAAAAGTCCCAGGTTCGATTCCGGTCAAGGGCATGTACATTGGTTGCGGGCACATCCCCAGTAGGGGGTGTGCAAGAGGCAGCTGGTCGATGTTTCTCTCTCATTGGACGTTTCTAGCTCTCTATGTCTCTTCCTTCCTCTCTGTAAAAAAAAAAAAAAATCAATAAAACATATTAATAAAATAAAATAAAATAAAAAGCATTTAAAAATATGCTTTGTTCTTTAGTAGTGTATGTAAGTAATTGTTTAGCAAATGCTACTCGATGATGCTGAAAAAAAAATTTCAAACAGCTAATTTTTTTGATAGATAAGCAATTTTCCAGGGATATAAGTCATTCTCTAAGGTACAATAAAGTTCTAATGCATCTATGAAAGGAAGGAAAGGAATCTTAAATAGAATGGGGTAAAACTAAGTCAGAATGATAAGCTAGGTAAAGTATCAGAGAATTCAGCAAACAGAAGAACCTGGATTTCTTTCACTGAAAGGCAGTATTTATGCTAACTGGCTAGAGGAGGTTAAAGAAGCTACCCTCCTTGCCTAGAGACTCTGCCTCAAGAGAAAAGTTGAAAAGAAACTTTAAATGAAATCTAAAACCTGAGCCCGGACAGTGTGTTGATAATCCTGCTCAGTTTACACACAGTGACATCAACCTTATTTGAACAATTTAAAACAACCAGAAATTTAATACCAAGTCAGAGTGTTTCTTTTTGCTAATGAGTTTTCTACCCTTCTGTAATACTTAAGAGACATGGTGAGACACTGTCAAAACAGCAGAGCAAAACCTTGTTCGTGGATGCATTTTTTAGAAACTATGTCATGTTCTCTAATTCTACATACCAGTAAGGTGTGCCCACAAAGGAGTTGGCAGGAGAAGCCATTGAAGCAGATCCAAAATCAGCTAGTTTCACCTGACCTGGCTCTGTTAGAAGAATATTTCCTGCTTTAATATCCCTGTAGGAAAAAAAAATAAGAAGGTTAGAAAATTACTTTTCAATTTTGATTATGGAATAAGGTCAGAGCATGCAATTAATAAGACAAAAAGTTTATTTTAAAAAACCTTGCTCGGGTAGCTAAAAGGGGACTTAGTAATTACTGCGTGTCGTAAGGGGGCCCAGATTCCTGGGTGTACTTATAGATAGGTCACAGTAATTACACTGAAAGGGAGAGCTTTCTTCAGAGGGAGAGAAGGCAATGAGGAAAAAAGGCAGTTATGGCAGACAAGGAAACCTGTTCAATTGCTACACTTAGAAAAGCATATTCTTAGATGCTAAATCCAGTCACCAACAGCATTCCTTGTGCTGGGGAAATTGGCTCCATTTGTAACTGCCTTTCCCCCCCTTTTCCAAATTACTTGACATTTTTTGAAGCCTAAACTACCTTCAATGACTCTGTATTGACTACCTACCAATAAGCCTCCTCTACACACATACCTTTTCTTTCTTGCCTGTGACCCTTTCTCTCTGCCTTTAATTGTAACTGCAACTCTAAGGCAGTTGAGGGTACATGTTATATAGAAGGTGTTATTTTAAAAATAACACTGTACAGTAAAAAGAAGACCCTGAAAGATCAAAACAAACAAGGATTAGGGGTTAGGAAATTGCATTTATTGTATTACTGCAAAGAATTGCAAGTGGTTACTATTAAAGCTATTAGATATTTTATGCAGCAAAAAGATTTTAAAATATAATTTAAAAATCATTTTCAGTATGATAATTTAGAATGATAAGATGTGGATGTATTCTTTATTCTCTTTTTAAAAGGTATGAGGTGTAATGAGTACTATGAACCAAGAATTGTAAGTTGATGGGCAGTGAAAAGATAAAGCAGAGAGAATGAGGTAAATTTATGTAAAATTGAAAATGATAAGGTTCAAATACTTCCAAAACAACGTTTCCAAAAATCTTCCTTGAAAATTCAGTTTCTTTCCTCATGATGACTTAGGGATTGGCAGAGAGAACTAAAAAAAAGCATTATTTATTTCTTATAACAACAACAAAAAATGTTTTTTCTATTATCTTCAATTAATATAACATTGACTAGCTAGCCTCTTAAATCAAAATAATAAAATGAGACATAGACAGCATTTATTATTAAACAAATAGCATTCTTTAAAAGTTTTTTGTTCTTTCAACTTCTTTTACATATTAAAAATGTTAAAGTATAATATAGAATTAACAACACATTAATGTGCAGATTAAGATAACAAAGGGAAAAAAACCCTGAACTTTGGCTTTAATGGGAACAAACAAAATCATAAACAAGTTAGCATTCCATAAGGACATCTTGGAATACACACACACACACACACACACACACACACACACACACTTAAGGCCTGGTGCACGGATTCATGTACCGGTAAGGTCCCTCAGCCTGGCCTGTGGGGATCGAGCCGCAACTGGTTCTCTGACATCCCCCAAAGGGCCCTGGATTGTAAGAGGGCACAGACCAGGCAGAGGGACCCCACCAGTGCATGACTGGGGTCGAAGAGGGACCGTGGGAAGGCTCCAGTGCATGTCCTGCTCCCCTTGCCCAGTCCAGATTGGCTGGACCCCAGCAGCAGGTTAACCTACTGGTTTGAGTGTCTGCCCCTGGTTGTCAGTGCGCGTCATAGTGACTGGTTGAATGATCAAACGAACGGTGGACACTTAGCATATCAGGCTTTTATTATATAGGATTTTAATGTATCAAAAAATCCATAGAAATTATGGTTCAATTTATTTCATCAATATTTATTATACATAGTTAGTCCTTACAAATTCATAACAGAAATTTTGGTCTGTCCATCTTGAGAAAGTTCTGCTTTTTTAGTAGCAGTATCTTGTGGTGACTATTCTTATGTGATTAAAACAGAAAAGGGGAACCTATGACCTAATAGTTTCATTTCTTCCTAGCAAATGTCAGTGTTTTCCTTTGTTTTTGAGCCACCTCAGTTACATAACTCACAGTCCACTACTTCTGCACCATTCAATGAAGTAACTGTATTAGAAGTTCTTTGCTGAGGAAGGAAAATATTAGAAACAACATCTTTGTTTAGGAGAAGTTAGCAATGGAAAACAGAGCAGGGATGTGGTAGAAAAAATTATAAGGTAGGGGAAAGCCTTGGATTAGGAGCTAGGAAATTTGAGTTTTACTCTTTATCATATAAATGCTGTGAAACCATGGGCAAGTTATTTAAATCTTTATGAGTCTCCGTTTCTTCATCTGCCAAAATAAAGACAACAAAATACTATCCTAAGTATTTATATGAATAAAAAAAACAGGAAACATTTTAAAGTGCTAAAAAGGCATGTATTTATATAAGATAGACCTGTTATTTGTATCTGGAAGGGAGAAGCAACTGAGCTAGGAAATAAACAGATGCAAGAAAGATTCATTTTCTTTTCTTCTTGACACAGTATCAAAAGGTTGCTGAGCTCTTCTTCCCTGAAACACCCTGCCTGGAGAATAGCTGTAAGTCTTTGTGGATACATGGGAGAGACCAGGAGATAGGAACTAAATTCTGGCAACTTTACTCTTTAGATCCAGAAGCAGAGGCAGTCAGTTTGTTACCCATAAATCCTTAGGCGCCCTAAAAATTGGAGCATGCACTAATTTTTAAGATTCGTTGAAGAGATATTCCTATAGCTGAAGTGAAAATGTAACTAGTCTCTAATCTTACCTATGAATCAATGCATGAGAATGCAAGTAGGCTAGCCCCTGCAAGGCACCATGAGTAATGGCAGCGATCTCCACTTCCTGAAGTGGTTTCTTGTGAACTGGGGAAGGAAAAAACATTCAGGAGTACATGATCAATTTCATGCCTCTTTTTATCTTATACAACTATACCAAACTGAATTATAGACTTTCTCAAATGACACACTAGAAACACATTCATCTAAAGACACAAGATATATATTTCCTATAAAACAGCAATAAACAATCAGAGAATAGAAAACTGAAGTATAAAAACAAACAAACCCATTCAAACAAAAATAAAACAAAGCCTGATATTTATGGTAATGAATTATTAATTTATTTGTCAGTTGCAAGCCAGTTGGCCAGGCTCAAATTTACTAGTTTCTTCTGACATTATAACCCTAGAGTGTTTTAGGTGGCATTATTCTTCTCTGCCCCAAAGCCTCACTCCTCTAACTAAAGGTTTTCAATATTTGTGAAAGCAGCTAATAAGCAATTTCTATTTAGAGATTAAAGATATCAGAAAGTTTTTTAATGTAAAATTTTAACAGTCTATGGTTAGAATAGCATCTGTGGAGAACTGGGACAGTCAAGATATTTATAAGTGTTAAATATTAATATTTAATTTAATTCTACCTACCTCTCTTTCATACATAAACACAAATTTAATGTTTTTGGCTGCATATACTTCATCTCATTAGTAAACATTTTAGTAGTAGCTGCCCAGGATGAACTATGAACTTAAAAAAACACACAGAAAAACAGTAGGAGGACTGCTAATCATTACTCAGATAGTTTTGGTGGCGCCACAAAGTTTGCATAGCTTATACACACAAGCCTTAAGTCTAAGTCATCATCTATGTGGTTTGCCCAAATTGGACTTTAATTTAGGAGCAGATAACATTCTGGTCAAGGTAAAACAGAAAGGAGGGAACTGTTTTGATTCTTACCTTCTAACAAATCAGAGGCTGAGCCTAAGCAATACTCCATCACCAACTGTAAGAGATTAAAACAATAAATAACCAGAACAATGAACAAGAAACTGCTAAAACCAACTGACCAACCCAGAACCTAAGAATACCAGAAGAATAAATACCCTGGCCTACCTGCCCCTGGATTCAATTTTGGTCAACTTTCTTTATTTCCATCTTAGATTTTTTAGGTGTCCCAGACTACTGATTTGTGGCCAAGGTCAGAACTGTGAGTGCTCAGTGACCAGTCTCCACATACACACAGAGCATACATACTCCTACAAGTCACTTTGTTATTCTAAAAAATGCCATATGCTCATTATAAAATACTAATTTTCTTAATTACCTAGACATAACCAATATTAATATATTGATTCCTTTCATTTAAAAATTAGTACAAAACATATATATATATTTTTTCATGTACCTTGTATTATCAAAATAACTCAGGAGAACATGAGGTAATATAATATAATAATTCTATATTATATGTAATACTAGAAGCCCAATGCGTGAAATTCGTGAAAGGGGCTCGTTTCCTGCCTGCTGCAACTTCATTCGGAAGGTTGTCCGGAAGGATGTCTGGTCTAATTAGCATATTACACTTTTATTAGTATAGATTACATACCAATCTATCTCATTTTTCTAAATTATTCTAGTAGCAATGCAATGCAAGGTACATAATACATATAGTGATATATGTCATATACAATATACTGTATAATAATCAAGTTATATATCTCTATACCTAAATCATTAAATTATGCATAATATTAAATATGTGAATATATAAATTAATGTATTGCTAGAATAATTTAGAACAATATGAGGAATTTAAAAGTTTAAAGTTTAGAAATGTAATTATAGTTTTCAGTTTAACGTTAAAAGTAAGGAGATTTAGCCTTAGCTGGTTTGGCTCAATGGATAGAGCATCAACCTGTGGACTGAAAGGTCCCAGGTTCGATTCCGGCCAAGGACACATGCCTAGGTTGTGAATTTGATCTCCAGTAGAGGGTGTGCAAGAGGCAGCCAATCAATGATTCTCTCACATCATTGATGTTTCTCTCTCCCTTCCTCTCTGAAATCAATAAAATATAAAAAAGTAAGCAAATTTATAAACATTAATTTCATTTCTTATTATGAAATGAGAGTCCACATAAGTTATTATTATAATGAAGGGTAGCCTTTTATATGCATTATTTTTCAGCTCTATTAAGGTATAATTGACAAATAAATTTTGTTCTTTAATGAATTTTAATGGAAACATTTCTCAATTGTATCTGTACTTTTCTAATTTCTTTTTTTAAACAAGAGGGGGAAAAAACAATTTAGTACACAAGCACAGGAGAATCATGATGCTCAAATCATAAAATGAGGCTCCATACTTCAGCTTTCCCAACATCTTCCTTATGGTCAAATTAGTCTGTGGCTGTTTTTAGGTATGTCTCCAGCAGCTCAGTTCCTAAAACTACTCCTAAGTAACCTATCAAATCTGTTGTAGACAGAGACCAGGTGACCAAGCTTATTAGCACTCTATGTAATCTGAGAATAAATAGATTTCAAATAAGAGCTCAGAGGATTTTTCTGAAGACCTGAACTCATGAGATTGAACACTCGATATTATAACATTCATCCTGCCTGCTCAAAATCTCTTTCTTGACTCCTTCAAGATTATTGAAATTGCCAGAGAACTGATTTCCAGATCATGAGAAATGCCTCAGATTAATTTCACCTCAGATCAGAAACAATGGCTCTAGATATCTTAAGAGTTACTTGATCAGAAAAGTATACTGTTTGATAGTTTATATGGGAACAAAAATTCAATTCCCTAAGTGGAGATCATGTACAGGAAAGAACACAGTTCTGGTGAGCACTCAATAAATGATAGTTAAATTGGAGTTTAAGTTATAATGTGCAGTCTGAATTAAGTACAAAGTATAACATTTTATATACTGAACAATGCCCAACAGAAACACAATCATGCAAAAATACACTAAGACAGAGTGGAACAATAGATTGTTTCATTTTAATTATTGCTTGGCCCTGTTTGGTACAATTTAGGCATTACAAAACCAAGCACAATTCTGAACTATGCAGGAATTGGAGTGGGGAATGAAAAATGTCAAAGATAAAAATTCTAGAATGAGGATAGAAGGTCCTGCCCTTTATTTTCATAAATAAATCATAAAATCACGTTTACTTTCACCATTTCTTCAATGACTGTTTATAGAATGCAATTTCCCATAGGCTAGCTATCATTCTTACAGAATATATAGCATATGGCATATTCTAAAGCATTAACAAATGTTAAAGGCTAATAACAAAAGTCAGATGGGATTGATAATTTTAGAGATCAAAGAAATAAGAGAAAAAAAAATAATAGAGGTCTTTTGACTTACCCAAGCAGTGTGCTCTTTCAAGTAACAACCTTTGTACTCAATGGTATTAGGGTGCTTCAACTGTCGTAAAAATTTGACTTCCTTAAGAATATCTTGCCATTTCTATTGAAGAAAACAAACATTATCATTCTAAAGCTTAAAATAGTATTTTATTATCAAGTACACAAACATCACGTTCTTTTTAATTTTTAAAGGAACAAAGTAAATGTTTAATAAACGAAGAAGCCATTTAATCTTATGTTACTACTTTAAGTTTGAATACATTAAATGTAAATCTAACATCAAATATATATTTAAATCCATTGCACTAACCCATCTATTCCACAAAACAGTTGACTGAGTTAGAATATTAGGAATGTTTAGTGTACGCTCCAGTAGGAGGGGAAAAAAGAATTGTGTGGCTCGTGTGGCTCAGTGGTTGAGCATTGACCTATGAACCAGGAGGTCACGGTTCAATTCCCAGTCAAAGCACATGCCTGGGTTGTACCCTCAATCCCCAATAGGGGGCATGCAGGAGGCAGCCAATCAATGATTCTCATCATTGATGTTTCTCTCTTCCTCTCTGAAATCAATAAAAATATATATTTTAAAAATGTTTAAAGAACTTTGTTTCTTCTGTCCATTTCATATTAACTTACTTATGTCAGTTTAGGTATTCAACTATCTTTAACTTACCTCATGTGTCTGTTTCCCACTATAAGACATTTTCTTAACTGCCACCACTTCACTGGTGTGAGCATTTGTGGCCTATGTTAAGACAGTGAAGAAAAGTAAAAAAAGAATGAATGATATTTCAGCCAGTTTAACTTAAATATTTGACTAGAGAATTTAAATAACATTCTCACACTTCATTATCAGAATTTAAAGATAATCCAACTTTTGATAGGTTAGGTTGACATTTCCATCCCACTTTAAAGAACAGTTTATCTTAATCCCTTTCTATATACATGCAAAGATTACACTATAAAAAATTAGGGTTTAATAAAACATATTCATTCAAACAGAAACAAAGTCATATTTTCAAAACTGGCTTCATCATATAGAACCTCCATCAATAGAGAACCAGTTAAATAAATATAGTACAGTTATATAATGAAATAACCATTAAAAGGTGGGATGAATAAAAAACTCTCACACAATTATTTAATTACAATTGTGATAAATGCAACAAAGTATAAGCACACGGTGTTAGGAGATCATTTAAAAAGTCTGAATTTAGTGCTGGAGAGCTGAACAGGAAAGGCTAGCCTGTGGATTTAACACTTAATCTGAAATCTGTAGGACAAACAAGAGTTAAAGAGGGCAGGGATGCAATGTGCAGTGCTTTCTCCCATCCAAGTACTAACCAGGCCCGACCCTGCTTAGCTTCCGAGATCAGACGAGATCGGGCGCGTTCAGGGTGGTATGGCCGTAGACGCAATGTGCAGAGCTTTCTAAGTAGGAGCATATAGAAAGGCCCTAAGGCAGGAAAAAGTTTGGCATACAATGGAAATTCATAGGGCTCAACCTCAAGCTTATAACTTTTTAATATGACCTTGACAGCAGTCAGTTGATATAGATACCACTGACTTGAATAACACCTAGATTTCTGGGACTGGCTTTTTTTGCAATGACTATTTGCCTCTACTGGAAATACCATTTAATTTGTAGAATAGTCATTAAAGCCAAGTATATTTTTCAAGTAATAGAATGTGTAGAAGTCAAACTTTCTTAATCTGATCTATCTACATGATTCTTTTCCATTACTTACAAAATAAACTGCTCCAAAACTTCCATGTCCAATCTCATGTAAACCGATAAAAAGTTCTTCAGGATCATCTTTGTAGAACAGATCAGCAATCTCTGGGTCCTTTGGCACCCCTTTAGGCATGATGACTAGTACTTGCAAACGTTTTGCTTTCGATATCCCAATCAGCTTTATCTCTCATTGACAATTTTTTGGGGGTAAATTTTTAGTATCTGTAGAAAAATTAAGTTTGACATTACCTTATTTCTAACACATTTTGTTGGGTGGCAATACAAATTGATATTAAAAAGCATCATGGTCTTATAACTCTGTAACAAAGACAAGTAACTCAAAAGAAAAATGGGCAAAAGATTTGAACAGACATTTCTCGAAAGATATGCAAGTGGCCATGAAAAAACACATGAAAAAACATTCCACACCATTAGTCATTAGAAAAGAAAAATTAAAGCAAGAGATACCTTTTAATACCCACTATGATGGGTATTATAAAAAAGTCAGATAAGTATTGGTAAGAATGTGGAAAAATTGGAACTCTCTAACACTGTTGGTGGGAGTGTAAAATAGTGCAGCCATTTTGGGAAACAGATAGGCAGTTCATCAAAAACTTAAACACAAAGTTGCCATTTGACCCAGAAATCCTAGTCCTAGGTATATAGCCAAGAGAAATGAAAACAGATGTCCAGATAAAAATTTGTGCATAGATACCATGTTTCCCCGAAAATAAGACATCCTCTGAAAATAAGATCTAGTGCATGGAAAGATAAGACATCCCGATCTCAAAATAAGACCTAGCGCAACTTTGGGAGAAAAAATTAACATAAGACACTGTCTTATTTTTGGGGAAACAGGGTATTTATAGCAGCATTATTCATTATAGGCAGAAGATGGAAACAACCCAAATGTCCATTTGGTGAAGTGAGTAAAAAAATGTGGACTAAAAAAAATGTGGTCTATCCATACAATGGAGTATTATTCAGCCATAAAAACAAACGATGTACTGATACATGCTCCAACATGGATGAACCCACTAAACATGCTAAATGAAAAAAGCTATATATTGTATGATTTCATTTATAAAATACTTCTAGAATAAGTAATCTATAGATACAAAGTAGGTAACTCATTGCCTAGGACTGGGGAAAAGGAGGGTTAGTGGGGATAACTAAAAAATATGGACTTTCTTTAAAAGGGTGGTGAAAATGTCCTAAAATTAACTGTGGTAATGGTAGTACAACTGTTAATATACTAAAAACCATTGATTTGTATACTTTAAATGAGTAAATTATATAATATAAAAATTATATCTCAATAAATCTGTTTTTAAAAAGCACTTTGGTCTAATTAATACTTAAATAATAACAGCTAACATTAATTAGCCTTATTATGTATCAGGCAACACTAAATACCATATATATTATTTCTGTTAAACCCCACAACAAATCATAATGTAAGACTTTATTGTTTTGATGTTATGGAACAAACTAAGACTAAGGTGAAACCACTTCCCCATGGTCAGGAACTAAGTATTTAGTCTATCGTTTGACATAGTGATCTATATATTTCCAGCAAATGGTGATCCACAGTACTCAGCTTTATTCACAAAATATTCAAAAGTTTAAAATACATTTTGGTGATTAAAAAGATTTTAGTTCTCATAAATTTATTTCATAGATCTTTCTGTTTTTCCTAAAGGAAATCTTATAATATGTTTTGTTCCTCTTGGTAAAAGCATAATCCATAAAAGAAAAAAATAATAAATTAGACTTCATCAAGATTAAAAAACTCAACAAAATGAACAATCCAATTTTTTAAATGGGAAAAAATTAGAATAGACATTTCACTAAAATAATGAACAACATAAACTTATTAACAAAAACAGATCCAGAGACAGAGAAACATTGATCAGACCATTAAACCTCAGAGGGAAGGTAGGGGAGGATGCGGGTAAGGGAGAGAGATTAACCAAAGGGCTTATATGCATGCATATAATTAATACTTAAATAATAAAGCTAACATTAACTAGTCAATGGACACAGATAACAGGGGGGTGAAGGCATGAATGGGGGGATGGTGGCGGTAATGGGGAGATAAGGACATATATTTAACACCTTAATCAATAAAGAAATTTAAAAAAAGTTATATGGATGGCAAATAAAAGAAAATATGCTTAATATTATTCATCAGGAAGATACAAATTAAACCCTAATGAAATACTGTACTTTGTAGAATGGTTACCATTTAAAAGACTAAGCATACCATGTTTTGGCAAGGATGTAAAGTAACTGGGTCTCTTATTCATTGCTGGTGGAAATGTAAAAATGGAATGAACACTTTGGAAAACAGTTTGGCAATTTCTTAAATAGTTAAACATATATCTACCATCTGATGTAGCCATTCCATTCCTATGTATTTAGCCAAGAAAAATGAAAACATATGTCCAAACAAAGCACTGTACACAAATGTTCATGGCAGCTTTATTTTTAATAGCCAAAACTGGAAAGAACCCAAATGTCCACCAACAGATGAATGGATAAACAATCTGTGGTAAATGCAGACAATGGAATGTAACTTAGCAATTAAATAACTATATTGATACATGCTACAACATGGATGAATCTCAAAATAATTATGCTAAGTGAAAGAAGCAATGTAAAAAAAGAATACAAACTTTATGACTTCATTCATATAAAATTCTAGAAAACATACATAGCCTTTTTTTGAAGGCTTATGTTTTATCTGAAGTAGGTGTTAGGATTTCAGGTAATTTTTATGTATGTTTTCTAGAATTTTATATGAATGAAGTCATAAAGTTTGTATTAACCTAACATGACAGAAAGCACATCAGTGGTTGCCCAGGGATAGGGTTGGAGTGAGAAGAGAGAGAGAGAAGGAAGGAGTAAAATGGGGCATGAGAAAACTGTGGGGGATGATGGACATGTATATTCAATATGATGATAGCTTCATATATTTATTTATTTATTAATATATAAATGTAGAAATAGATATGAATAAATGAGAAATAAGCAATCAATAATTATAATTGAAAGATCTTAATGAATTATAAATAAATCTTAGTAAATTCTTAAATACATTTTTAAATGAATTACTAAATATATATTTAGAGTTATATTTACATAAGTGTGTTTAACATAATATTATGTTCTTGAAATACATTAAATTATTGTATGTAAAAGATCAATAAGGTTGTTTTAAAAAGAAGGATACATTTAAAAAATGAAAGCAAATAGAGTAGGAATGGTTCTTTAAAAATATTTGCCAGTTATTTTTGATATCAAGGAGATAAACACATACATACATATAAACCCACTCACACACTCAAATGACATTAACACCAAGTTTAAAAAAAGAAATAGCAGTGGCCATTAATGAAATTAAACATATATAATTTCACTAGAATTAAAGAAGTAAAAACTAAAATAAGACATCTCATTTCACCCACCAAATTATCAAAGTAAAAGAAAATATACCTGGGGGGGGAGTATGGGCATAAGGATACATAATTGAGAGAATAGAACTGGTACAGTGTTTGACCCAGTAATATACTAATGGGAATTTATATGAGGCCATTTCTTTACTGTTTGTTTTGTTTTAGTAAAAGGTAGTTTGTTTTAGTATAAGCAGAGCATAGGAGAGATGCCACAGTGAAGATGGGAAATATGGCTTCTTTAACCTGTAAGTTTAGATTTTTTTTGAAGGCTTATGTTTTATCTGAAGTAGGTGTTAGGATTTCAGGTAATTTTTAAATTTCCTTTTTTTTGCTTATGTGTATACGCCAACAAAAATTTTATTTCCAGAAAATAATTTGATAATAGAAATCAACTTGAGCTAATGTCTTTTAACCAAATAATTCTCTATTGTAAACTATAACAGAATAATAAAAATTTATAATAACTTGAAAATAAAAAACTTTGTAAAACAGCCAAAACCAGTTTGGCTCAGTGGATAGAGCGTCGGTCTGCGGACTGAAAGGTCCCAGGTTCAATTCCAGTCAAGGGCATGTACATTGGTTGGGGGCACATCCCCAGTGGGGGGTGTGCAGGAGGCAGCTGGTCAATGTTTCTCTCTCATCGATGTTTCTAGCTCTCTATCCCTCTCTCCCTTCCTCTCTATAAAAAAAATCAATAAAATATTAAAAAAACTTTATAAAACAACATTTTATCCCAATTTTATTAATATTTTCCCTTTTAGTACATTTTCCTTAGAAATATAATAAAAATTAATTATAGAAAAAACAGAAAAGCCCAAATGACATGGCTCAGTGGTTGAGTGTTGACCTATGAACCATAATGTCATAGTTAGGTTCCCAGTCAGGACACAAGCCTGGGTTGCAGGCTCAATCCCCAGCAGGGGGCCTTCAAGAGGCAGCTGATCAATGATTATCTATCATTGATGTTTCAATTTCTCTCTTCTCCTTTCCTCTCTGAAATCCATAAAAATATATTAAAAAAAAAAAAAAGAAAAACCAGAATGAACCACTTATTCCCATTTTATAGGAAAAAGGTAAGTTATGGGTCTATATAGGCAATACCTTTTGGTGTATGGCACAAAATACACTGTGTTGCTCAAATTCATTTTAGCATCAACCTTTTCTTCCCCTTTTGTAACTCCAGTCTTTTGTATTTATGGTGCACCTATGGAAAGAGAAGAAGAAAATACATAATTACAGGATCTAAATTGAAGGAGTAATAATCAATAACATTGTCATTTAAAATATTTACAAATGTAATATTACAAAGTTAAAATTTTACCTTTAGCTGTTTTGGATGACAAATGTAAAAGGTAAAATTTTCACAACAGACACAGAGGCTGTTCTTTCATAAGCAATACCAGGAAAACAAATGTGTCACCAGATTTCAGAATCTATATTGAGGCTTCCACTGGTTTGTTCGTGTCCAGGGAAACTCAATAGAGGCTACCAGCAGATAGGAGTAACCTGACAGCACACAGTGTTGCTACTGATTGTCTGTCAGTAAGGCTTACATTCTGAATTGCTTTTCCAGTACGCATGATGATTTACATTGACTCATCTATCTTCCCTTTTCTAGGCTCTCCTACAACCAATTTCCTGGTTATTCTTTATTGTCCATTTAAAAAGCCCATGCCCAATATAGACAATCTGGGAAATACATAATTCTATGGGGAAAAAAATCCATAATCCTATCCAGGACAAACTCCATTAATATCTATTTGGTTTCTCCATTAAATGGCTCACATACACCTCACATTAACTTTGACTCTTCCTTTTCCCTTGCCCCAATTAATTCACCATTCTACTTCACGTATTTCTTTTTATGTGTTCTTCACTTTCCATTTCTGTTAGTATTCATTATCTCTTTCCTCAGATACTGCTCTTTCAGTCTCTAGTTTATCTTTCTAGGAATTCATCTTAAAAACACTATTACCATAATCACTTCCTGAAGTACAGTTCAGATAACATCATATCTCTGCTCAAAATCCTTCAATGTCTCCCCACGGCCTACTTTTCCTAACATTCAAAGCTGACCTCAAACCATTACTTTAACCTAAATTTTAAACTCTCTAATCAGGACAAAATGGATTACTGTACAGTTACATCTTCATACCTTTGTTTTTACTGATGCTGTTGCCTCTGCCTAGAATATCCAAATCCCAACCATCTTCACAGCCCAGCTAAGTGACACCACTTCTATAACACATATAATTTTCTCCCTTTGCTTCAGTTTTAAATACACATATATTAGCACTCTAACTGGATGACAAGTGCTTCTTTAGAGCAGGATACATGTCTAAACCTATGTTTTGATTAATCATCATCTCCCCATGGAATGTTTTAAAAAAAAAATAGTTTTTTTTTTTTTTAGATAGTAGTGGCCAAGTGCACGAAATTCGTACACAGAGGGTGGGTGTCCCTTAGCCCAGCCTGTATCCTCTCCAATCTGGGACCCCTCTCACAATCTGGGACCACTGGCTCCTAACCGCTCACATACATGCCTGCCTGCCTGCCTGATTGCCCCTAACCACTCTGGCTGCCAGCCTGCTCACCCCCAACTGCCTGCCTCCCCTTGCTGGTTGATCACCCCCAACTGCCTCCCCACCACCCTGCTTGCCCCCAACTATCCCCATCCCCGGCAGCCTGCTCACCCCCAACTGCCCTGCCTGCCCTCCTGCTCACCCCCAATTGCCTCCCTTGCTTACCCTCAACTGCCCTCCCCTCCAGGCCTGATAACCCCTAACTGCCTCTGCCTCAGCCCCGCCACCATGGCTCTCGGAAGGTCTCCCAGTCTAATTAGCATATTAGGCTTTTATTAGTATAGGTTATTAGTATAGATAGAGACCTTAGGCATGGGTGGGGGCCGGCTGGTCTGCCCTGAAAGGGGTCCGGGATGAGGGTGGGAGTCCCCTTAGAGGGTGTGGCTGGCCTGGGCGAGAGGCTGATGCCCGTTTGCAGGCTAGCCATGCCCCCATTGGGGTGAGTGTCCCCGTTGGGGGTGTGTGGCTGACCTGGGCGAGGGGCTGAAGGCTGTTTGGGGGGCAGTTTGCTGGCTGGCCAACCCCCCGAGTTTGTCTGGAAATATGTCTGGAAGGTCTCCGAAAGGTCTCCTGGTCTAATTAGCATATTACTATTTTATTAGAATAATTCATATGCCATACAATTCACAATATTTTCACTTTCACAAAAAGAAGTCCCTTACCTTTAGCTCTCACCCTCCTGTCTCATCCCTAAGCAACCATTAATATACTTCCTATCTCTATAGATGTCACTGTTCTGGATATTCCATATAAATGGACTTATATAATGATGCTATTATAATCATTTGTGTACAAGTTTTTGTGTGAAGATACATTTCCTTTTGATTAAATACCTAGGAGTTGAACTACTTGGCCCATGGCACCTTTATTTAACAGATACTCTATAAAAATGTGCTAAAATATTCTTCCCTTTTTTCCATCCCAATTTTATACTAAAAATTATTTTTCAGTTTACCCTTCCCTCAAAATATGAAAAAGAACATTTTTCCTTCCAAGAGGACAGCATTTTAAGAATTAACTGAAGATGAAATAATATGCATGAAATTATTTTTCCTCCTCTTCCTTGACCACATTGAAACTCAGGTATTGTATTTACAGTGAGAATTTAGAACTCTGCCAAGAATGTAGTATTTCAGGTCTTAGGCCCTTAGGCCAACTGAACAATCCAGCTAGTTTATAGTAGAAGATTTCATCAGAGATGTGCAACTGAAGTAATCTTCTTCATTCTTTATTCTAAGAAAGGGAAACTCTCCAACAATAATAATCAAGTAAATTATTTTTCACAATCATTGTGACTTCATATAAAAAGGGCCAGTTGATCGGGAGTAGAAATGTAAATATTTTAAGTAATTTCCCTTTGCCCAGCATTTTTCAAGAAAAGGGATTCACAGAAGATCTTAGTTGTCTTAAAATATTGTAATCACACTTCAACAATAAATCTGGAGCCAACTAGTTGAAAAACCCACAATATTTTGGCATTAGGAATAAGAGTCATACTATTTCATCCGTGAAAGAGTTTTAAAGATCAGACATTTCAACTCTTTTTTATTAAATTAAATAGCAGAAAAGTTAAGTATCAAATCACAGCTATGTACAATAGTAGTACTACCACACATTAAAATCCAGGTCTCCTGATTGCTCACCCCAGAAAACTGTTCTGAAAATTTTGCTGCCTAAATCAGACTTCAGAACAGCGAACAGTTTTCCTATTTTTGCCCATAATTTAAAGAGTGATCAAGAAAAGTTTGACTTAATATAAGGTTGGACTTCCATGTCATCATTTCTCTAAAAGGACTCGTAACACTTGAATATATTGTGGTGGATTCAGTTTTTATGGGGACGAAAGAGTAAGCAAATTTGGGAACCTCTTTAAGACTTTTTTTTTTTTTTTTTTTTTTTACCAAATTCCCACACAAAAATAGGTATAGGACTGATAAGATGGGTCAGTTTATTGGAGCAGTGTCCCATTCACCAAAAGATCGCCATTAGATTCCCAGTCAGGACACATTACCAGGTTGCAGGTTTGATCTCCAATTGGGGCACTTGTGAGAGCAAACTGATCGATGTTTCCCTCTCACATTCATCTCTCTCTCTCTCTCTCTCTCTCTCTCTCTCTCTCTCTCTCTCTCTCTCTCCCTCCCTCCCTCCCTCCCTCCCTCCAAACCAATAAACACATATTTAAAAACAAAACAAAACAGGTATAGAGTCTCAGAATGGGCTGGTGTAAATGAGGAACTCTCAAACTTAACCTTCACGGTAAATTAGCCTGTGCAAATTCCCATGATTTCATTGTTATCTTGCTCCCAGAAGGTAGGTGCAGCCAGGTAACATCTTCATTTAACATCAGCAAAAAGTGAAGTAAAAATAGGTGATATGACTTTTTCAAAGTCAAGATTAGTCTAGGAGCTTCCCTCCTCTATCTATAATACAACCTCCATACAGATGTGAAGAGAACTGCCTCTATAGAAAGAAACAGAACTGTTTGGGTTAGTTGTTGTTACTGTCTGTCACTAACATTTAAGTGATATATGAGATAAGAAACCCTGTTTATGGTACTTTTTCTTTGAAAATGAAAATAGATGATAGTTGATTTTTATGCCACTAATTACATATGTCTATTGTGATCATCTATCACTCCATTTGAGAACTGGAAAGGGACCTTAATGATGAACTAATTTCTACTTAGCAAATAATGCAGAAGAGGTTGGAGATTACTGATTACCATAATAATTGTAACCTTTAGACTACTCCTGGGTCAAGTGACATTAAATAAAAACATTATGTATACATCATAGAAAAAGAATTAGAAGAATACAGATCATAATGTTAATAATGATTATTTTGGGGTATTGAGAATATAGGCATTTTGTTTTCTTTTTATTTTCTGCATTTTCTCCCATAACTATTTATCACTTTATTTTATTTTATTTTAAAATATATATTATTGATTTTTTACAGAGAGGAAGGGGTAGGGATAAAAAGCTATTGTAGAAACATCGATGAGAGAGAAACATCAATCAGCTGCCTCCTACACACCCCCTACAGGGGATGTGCATGCAACCAAGGTACATGCCCTTGACTGGAATTGAACTCTGGACCCCTCAGTCTGCAGGCCAATGCACTATCCACTGAGCCAAATCGGCCAGGGCCATTTATCACTTTATAATGAAAAAAGTTAACATATTTTTTATTATTAAATTAGATACATATTTTAACATTGAGTTAACATATTTTTTAAAAGACTCAATTGGAATAGAAGGCAACTAGAGCAGGGAGGTCAGATTAGAGCTACCCAACAAGGATGATAGTCTTATTCCAGAATGTTGGCAATAAAATTGAAGGCAGAAGGCAAATACCATGCCATGGCTTCAGAATATGGATGGAAATATCTATACATATATATAAAACTCTAATATGCAAATAGACCAAACGTCAGAACAACTGAACAGCTAGTCACTATGACGTGTGCTGACCACCAGAGGGCATGCGCAGAACATGGCGGGTGTCAGCAACGGGTGGCAAAGAGGGGAACATGGAGGGCATTGGCCATAGTGGGATGGTTGAGCAGGTGAGCAGGGGTGCCAGCCCAAGGTGGGGGCGTCAGTCAGCGTCACTGGGGTGAGCCTCCAGCGGTTACTGAAAATTCTTGGTCCTGCCTGGCACTTGCACCTGCTGCCGGTACCAGCCCTGCTCGCACCCACAGTTGGCACTGAAGCCGCTGCTTACACCCACTGCTAGTGCTGACTCTGCTTGCACCCACAGCCTGTGCCAGATTGCCCCTGAGGGCTTCTCCACCTACCCTGTTCCTGAGGGGCAATTGGGTAGCAGCTGCTGCCCGCACCCACTCACAGCACCGGCCCCACTCCCACCTGCTGCTGTTGCTGGCCCCAATTGCTCCATGCCATCAGCAGGTGCAAGTGGGGCCAGCACCATCAGCACATGGGAGTAGCAGAGGAAGGAGCGGAGCTGCTGGCAGAAAGGGGACCAGGGCCGCAGTGGGAGGGGCCAGGCAGGAGCATGGAGGATGGGCCAAGACCTGCCCCTGTGCCACAGCAGTCTCACAGCCCACAATTCCTTTCAAGGTGCACAAATTCATGCACTGGGTCTTTAATAACAGTAATGTTACATAGTCAGCAAGTGACTGTAAGCCTAGAAACGACATGGGAATCAAAGTTAGTTCTGAGGCTCTAAGAATAAGCAACAGTGAAAACAATTACACTATGAACAAAAATAGGAAATTCAGTCAAAGGAATAAGTTTAATGGAAAAAACAAGGTGAATGTTTTCCAGCCAAATAGACTTAAGTGCTAGACGGGTATCCAGGTTGAGATGTATAGCAAGTAGAACGAAATGAAGGCCAGGTAAAGGTCTGCTTGGCCTTCACTACGAACTGGAACTAAGAGAAAATAACATAGCTAGAAATTCAGATCTAGAATTATTTGTTTAAAGTAGATAAGAAACTCAAGAAGGAACCATGGTAACTCAGGCCAAGAATGCAGTGAGAAGAGAGAGCTAAGAAGAAAATCTTTGGAAAATATTCCAAAGTTGAATTATTAGTGGTGGTAGGTAAGTGTAAAATGTAATGTTATGTTTCCATAATTAAGCATTCACTCCATTTTACATATAACCAAAGGTTAAAATGACTTCCTTAAGTTTAACAAATTGAGATGACTAGTCAAATACTACTATCAGAAATAAAATTTAGAATTTTTATATGACTCTGCCTTTTGCTTCATGTCAATTGTCTTTCTGTCTATGGAAATATATATATATTTTTAAAAAATGTGTGCAGCCCTGCTGGAGTGGCTCAGTGGCTGAGCATCCACCTATGAACCAGGAGATCACGGTTCAATTCCTGGTTAGGGCACATGCCTGGGTTTCAGCCTTGAACCCCAGTGGGGGACTTGCAGGACAAAGCTGATCAATGATTCGCCTTCATCATTGATGTTTCTATCTCTCTCCCCCTCTTCCTTCCTCTCTCTGAAAATTAAAAAAAAACAACAACAAACAAACATGAAAAAAAAAAACCAACCCAAAACACATGTATCAGTAAGAAAATGAACCAGTTGACTTTTTTTCCTGGTCTTGGGGCTACTCAAGGCCGTTTCTAAGTTCCATTTCAACCCTAAAAGTCTATGATCCTGGCATGTTGCTTGATTTTAAAATCTTTTATTCAGATTCACACACACAAAAATGCCCTGAGTTCAAGGATGTAAAATTCCCAGCAATCAATTTCACTTAATTGTCCAAAGTAAAATAAAAGAAAAACCCAAGATATTAATACCTTTGGCTTCTGCATATTTTACCTCCCACTGATCAACAAATATGTGAAGGCATTGTGAGGGCTCTGTATTTATAACGTTTGACTCCCTGCTATAGGATTGCAGTGCCAGGCTCTGGAGCTAATAGAACATGCAGAACTAAGAGCTTTGAAATAAACCTTCTTACAGCTAACGAAGGATTACCCGACATGCAATTTTTCTAAAATGTCACAGCTATTAGCAAGTTCTTTTTTTGTTTGTTTGTTTGTTTGTTTGGGGCCACTCACTCTATCCTGTCTCCACTTTGTTACTCTGAAAATAACATTTTTTTCTTAAGCACAGTCAGATTTAGGAACTCCAAAACTTCAAAATTAAGTTGCATATACTTACTTTAAATTTACTTTTTTAGAAAAAGGTCTGCTTGGCCTTCACTATGAACTGAATTCAGATTTTGAAACTCTAACCCCCAATGTGATTGTATTTGGAGATAGGGGAGGTAATTAAGGTTAAATGAGGTCATTAAGGGTTGGGCCCTAATTCATTAGGATTAGTGGCTTTATAAGAGAAGAAAGAGAAGAGATCTCTCTCCCTCACTCACCTCACACATGCAAGGAGGAAAGGCCTGTGAGCACAACTCCAGAAGGCAGTCCTCCTGCAAGCCAAGAAGAAGGAGCTCATTAGGAACCTAACCAGTTGGCACTTTGGTCTTGGACTTCCCAGCCACCAGAAAGGTGAGAAAATACATTTCTGTGTTTAAACCACTTAGTCTGAAATATTTTTAAAAACATATATATTTTATTGATTTTTTACAGAGAGGAAGAGAGAGAGCTAGAAACGTCGATGAGAGAGAAACATCGACCAGCTGCCTCTTGCACATTCCCTACCGGGGATGTACCCACAACCAATGTACATGCCCTTGAGCGGAATCGAACCTGAGACCTTTCAGTTCGCAGACCGACGCTCTACCACTGGGCCAAACCAGTTTTGGTTAGTCTGAAATATTTTGATACAGCAGACTGAGGAGACTAAGCTGGAGTCTCCTTAAATTTTTGAACAAAAATCTGTACAATTTTCAAATGATTACTAAATTAGTAGCCAAAAAGTATTCTTTTTTAGGTAGCTTGAAAAGCTATCCTTTGATAACTATTCTCCTTTCAAAAATATATCTTGATAATTCAAAGAATTGGGTAAAAAAATGGTATTCTTTGAAATAAAAGAAAAAATTTATAATTGTCTCCATCCAATAACTTAAAAAGCACATATAAAGTAACTAGAGTACACATGCATACTTGGTTAAGGGTAAAATCTTGACCTAAAATCTGTTTCCAAAGACTCTTTACATTTACTTGATCTTTCAACAATACTGCCTCTGAATATGAATCTCAAATGTTTACATTCTGCAAGATATAAGTGATTACAAGTATTTTCTTGTTCAGGTATTTAAAGAAATTTTTTTTTTCATTCTTGAGTAATTTAAAGTTAGAAGCTGAATGAACCCTAACAGCTCTCTGTAGTGCTACCTGATTTTAAAAACTTTTTATAGCTGTTTATGAATGAAATTCATCCTCTACTACTGCTTGCATTATCAAACTAAAAAAAAAAAAAAAAAAAAAAAAAAAATCTGACCATGACATTCTACAGCTTAAAACCCTTTAATCTCACCAGGTACAGGTTGTCGATGCATGGCAAATGTGATATGCTCCTTGTCTGCTCTTGAACCCTGTCCTTAGGAATTCTGAGGCCTCACCTCAGCTATCTCAAAGTACTTCCTTGGGATGTGAAGAAGTACCTGTTGGCAACCCCTTTCTTCTTCCTAGCTCACTAGAATTTGTTCAAGAATCTGCTTACATAATACCACTTCAGGGAAACTTCCTTGACTTTCTCTTAAGCTGGGTGTGTTATTTTCCTTTTTGTCCCATAGAAAGGTGCTATAAACATTTTTTCCCCCAAGTTGGAAACATGGATCTTTTAATTAGTGTCACTCATTGAGATATAAACATTTCTTATATACACAATACAAACACAAGATTAAGTTGTCTTAGGTAGGACCATATTAGGACCATATGCTGATAAAAGGCAGGGATCATATTTATATCACTAGTGTTGAACATACTAGCTACACATGACATGTGTCCAAAAATGCTGTTCAATTATACTAATTCATATATAAAATGTATTAAGGTATTTTTAACTTAAGGAATATTATGGTAAATAATTTTGATAAGCAAAGAACTATCACTGTTCTTTTAAAAATTACTATTTCTACAGGTTGCTTTACTTAAAGTGGTTTTGACCTTTATTTTAGAAATGTATTATTTTATTGAATAATATGGTTCCCAAATGTCAATAATTTCAGAATTATCAGCACTCCCAACTTACTTAAGAACCTATTTCTTTCAATGAGTGTCTTACACAAGTGGCATTTGATATCATCCCATTTACACATTTAGAAGCCCCTTTGAAGTCTGAATCTACGTTATTAGTTTTTAAACATTGAAATACAACCTATATTACACATTAAATGAAAATTTAATACTGCTCTACAATATTTCTTCTATGTGGTCAGTCATAATACATGGAATCCTTGCATTAAGTAGTTTAGAATCCACTACTTAAGCCTGTCTTCAGTCAGCAAGGCTAAACATCACTTATATTGGTTTATATGCATTCATTCAGTGGACTTTGATAAGTGAACTAGTCTTGAAACAAATATAACAGAAAAGAGAAAAATCAGGAAGTATTTATTTTAGATTATCGCAGGCACTAAAGATAGACAAGGTTACTTTCATTAGAACCTAGTTTAATGTAATCAACACCATAATTACAATGCTAACATTTATTCAATGCTCACTAGGTGCCAGGCACTGTGTATTATCTCATTTAATTCTTAACACTACAAAAGAGTTAGTATGATTTCTGTTTACAGATAAATATCTATTTTTTAAAGATATTTTTATTTCTGAGAGGAAGGGAGAGGGAGAGAAAAATGGAAACATAAATAATGAGAATCATTGATTGGCTGCCTCCTGCAAGCCCCCAACTGGGGACCAAGCCCACAACCTGGGCATATGCCTTTGGCTGGAATCAAACCTGGGACCCTTCAGTCTGCAGGCTCATGCTCTATTCACTGAGACAAACAAGCTAGGGCTAAAACTTGGAACTCTGGCCTAGTTTCTAATGTTGAAAGGATAAGTCAACATTCTTAGTCACTTTTAATTTTGCTTTGCCACTGACAGGACAAGCATTCACATATGTTGACAGAATACATGTTAGAGTAGTTTACTCCCATTGAAAATTGCCTTACACTGTTTTAGCAATTCTCTTTATAGGAATTGCCTTTTTCAGAAGTATATGATTCTATATCTGTTGTAGCTAATCCTATATAATATAGGGCTTATATGTAAATTGTCTCCTCGACCTGGAGTTCAACCAGAGGGCGGGGCCAGCTGGCCAACCACCTGAGGCCCCTCCCACCAGGTAGGTTGGACCACCTGGACCCCACCTATGCAAGAATTCATGCACTGGGCCTCTAGTATTATAATATATTTTGTTCCTCAACTAGAAAGTGTTCTTCATCTTTTCTTCCATACAAAGTGACCCTTCTCTACTGCTTCTAAGCAGCTTCTGAGTGTGATTTTTAAATATATGCATTTCAACTTAATTCCTAATTCATTTCACAAATTTTATTTAGTGCCTACTATGTGCCAGTCTAAGCACCGAGGTGGGGAAAAAAGCCCTAGTCACTTAAAGAAACTAAACAAACCTGCCTACCCTGAGGTGCTACAATTTTGGCAGAGAGAGACAATTAACAATAAAATGATAAAGTAAATCATTGTAGTAAAAGAATGATGAGCACTTTGGAAACAGAAAAACAGAGCAGGATGGGGATCAGAAATGCCAGGGAGTCAAGCTGCAATTTTAAACTGGTTGATCAGGATAGACCTCCTCATTGAGGTGATTTTTGAACTTTCTCAAATTGGAAGGAGATACAGGAGGTGCCAATATCTACGGGGAGAGTTTTCTAGGCAGAGCACATAGCTACCGTATTTCCCCGAAAATAAGACATCCTCCGAAAATAAAACCTAGCTCATGGAAAGATAAGACATCCCCTGAAAATAAGACCTAGCGCAACTTTGGGAGAAAAAATTAATGTAAGATATTGTCTTGCCGAAACCGGTTTGGCTCAGTGGTAGAGCGTCGGTCTGCGGACTGAAAGGTCCCGGGTTCGATTCCAGTCAGGGGCATGTACGTTGGTTGTGGGCACATCCCCGGTGGGGGGTGTGCAGGAGGCAGCTGGTCAATGTTTCTCTCATCAATGTTTCTAGCTCTCTAGCTCTCTCCCTTCCTCTCTGTAAAAAAATCAATAAAAAAAAATATATATATTTTAAAAAAAGATACTGTCTTATTTTCAGGGAAACAGGGTAGTACAAAGGCCCCAGAGTATGTGGCTAGAGCAGAGTGAGCAAAGGGTGAGCAGTGGGAGACAAGACCAGAGCAGAAAAGGGGAGCGGAGCAGGTCATACAGGATCTTAGAGATTACTGTAAGGATTCTGGTTTTAACCCTGAGAGTGAGCCACTGCAGGGTTTTGAGGAGAGAAGCATCACAATCTAACTTATATATGAAAGGGATAACTCTGTTACTCTGAGACTAAACTGAGGGACAACGTAAAAGCAGGGAGTCCAGTTAGAAGGCTATTATAATAACTCAGGTGATTATAATGGTGAGATTATGGTGGCATAAACCAAAGAAATAGCGGTGAAGGTGGTGAGAACGGATTATAATTGCATAATTTAAAAAATAATCTGTACCCATATGTAATGTGCAATCTGATAAATTTTATCAGGTGTATATGCTTATGAAACCATCACCCCCATCAAGGGAACATTTCCACCCTTCAAAATTTCCCTTTTGCTCTGTTACTTTAGTCTCTTCCCTCCAACTCTAGTCCCCAAACAAACACTGACCTGCTCTCTGTCACTATAGATTATTTGGCATTTTTCAGTTTCATGGAAATGTAATTATACAGGATATACTGTATATATTGCTTCATATCTGACTTTTGTCACTGTATTGTGATTTTTGAAAGATGAAACAGAAGGGCTGGAGAACAGGACACAGGCTTTATTGAAGGAGAAGACCCCTGCTGGGCTGCCTTCCAGAGGGGAAAGAGCACATGTGCCAGGGTGAACACGCCTTTCAAGTTAAAAAAGTGAGAGGAATGTGCATAAGATGATTAGCATAGGCAGAAGCTAATACATTATCTTCATGTTCCAATTGAGACAGATCCTCTAGGGTCCCGGGTTCGATTCTGGTCAAGGGCATGTACATTGGTTGCAGGCATATAGAATGCTCTGGTATGAAATATATTCTGGAAAATGACCAAATCATTTTGGCAGTTCCATATGTGTGTGTGTGTGTGTGTGTGCACTGCGTGTGTGTGTGTGTGTGTGTGTGTGTGTGTGTGTGTTAGATACTTCAGGGAAATGAAAAAGAGAAAGTGATAAAAGCAAAAATGGCCAAAGCTTAAAACTTGGCGAATCTATGTAAAAGGTATATCTTATCTGAATCTTAAAACTTTTTCTGTATGCTTGGAAAAAAAAATGAGATGGGAAGACCAACAGTCACTTCTCTTATTAAACAGCAGTTTAATTTTTACTGACAAATAACATCTTAGGCCACCCATTAAACCTCTATATCTCAATTTATTTTCCTGTAAGATGGGTGACATTTTTATTGTCTTCACAGTAAAGGTATACAACAGTTAATTGTTCTATATGTATTTTAAAGTGTTTTTAAAATGCCAAAGTATTAATTGTGATTGAAAAAGAGGCTATATAGCAGACCTGACAAGCAAACTCAGAAGGCTACTAGTATTTGACAGGTGTGACAGGCTCAGTGACCAAAATAACCACACTTGATGATAAATTCCCAACTGGGTAGGTTATGGTGGGTAGCCAAGCCACAGGCCTATAGCTTCCTTAGTAAAAGGTTAATCTTTACCTTAATAAAGCCTGCCCATTGTTCTTGTGCATATAGGATAACATACCTTTGAAATGCCAGAGTAATCTTCATTTCCAGATGCCTTAGAGGCATAACCATCCTAAGGAGAGAGCAGGAGCACCAAAACTCATTGCTATCTTGTTGCCTGCATAGCATCTCTATTTACTGCAATGTTAAATGTTAACTACCTTGCACCCATCAATATAAAAGAAGTATGTATCTCTTCATTTCACTTTTTATCTAATCCCAAGATTTCTCTCTCCTCTCTTTACTTTCTCCCACCTCCTTGATCTACCACTGATGGATTTCATACCATTAACTAAATAAAGAGATGTCACACTGTGACAACTATCAGTCAAATGCCATGATGCTAACCTTTATGTGATCGGGCCCTTCCTAATTTCCTGATACTCCTTTGAGCCACACTTCAGTCACACTGGCTTTCTTTTCCTTCCTCTTCACAGGGCTTCACAGGGCCCCTGACTTTGAGATCCCTGTGCAGATGTTGCCACCTAAAGAGGCCCTCCCAGACCATCCTTATTAAAGTACAATTTCTCCCTCTCAATGACCATCATCACTCTGTTTACTTTACATCACAGAACTTGAATTTATCGGACATTATTTCATTTACATGTTTGTTTGCATTTTTGTTATTTCTCTCCCAGTCTCTCCTATTCACTGTTATTATTCTCTCAACAAATATTTGTTAAAAGAATAAAAGGAGATACCCAAATTATGTTTTTTATACTGGAATCAATTGCATGGTAAAAGGTGATCTGCAAAATCCTATTAAGAACCCAAAAGAGCAGAAACCGGTTTGGCTCAGTGGTAGAGCGTCGGTCTGCGGACTGAAGGGTCCCAGGTTCGATTCTGGTCAAGGGCATGTACATTGGTTGCAGGCACATCCCCGGTAGGGGGTGTGCAAGAGGCAGCTGGTCTATGTTTCTCTCTCATTGATTTTTCTAGCTCTCTATCCCTCTCTCTTCCTGTCTGTAAAAAAACCAATAAAATATATTTTAAAAAATAAAAAGAACCCAAAAGAACTAGTATCTATTCAGACAAAGCACACTGTTTAAAATATAACAAAAATGTAATAATATTCAGGGATATAGATAACACAGTTGGTAATGTCAGGTTATATGACCAAATATAAGGTGCTTTTTATTTTAATGCAAAACTATTTCTCAGAAACAGGGAGTTACTCCATATTTTAATCCTTCCTTACAAAGTCTCTCAAATTCCTACAGTTTTCTTTGAACAATAAATTATTACTACTAATTGGTGAAGACATATTAGTCTGAAATGACCCAATGAATGCTACTTAGGATGCTACAGAGTTTACTAAAAATAAAAGGAAAGTTTAGCAACTATTATAGAGTGTTATCAAATTGTTAAGTACCACATTGGTGATTCTCAAACTTTGATGTGCTTCAGTCACCTGGTTATCTTGTTGAAATGCAGATTTTTTTAAAAATATATATATTTTATTGATTTTGTACAGAGAGGAAGGGAGAGAGATAGAGAGTTAGAAACATCGATGAGAGAGAGTCATCGACCAGCTGCCTCTTGCACACCCCCTACTGGGGATATGCCTGCAACCAACGTACATGCCCTTGACCGGAATCGAACCCGGGTCCCTTCAGTCCCCAAGCCGACGCCCTATCCATTGAGCCAAACCAGTCTCGGCTGAAATGTAGATTTTGAGTGTCAGTAGGTTGGGGTCAGAGATTCTGTATTTCTAAGCTCCTAGGCCGCTGTTAATGGTCCATGGACTGACTACACTGTGAATCGCAAGGCATAAAGTTGTAAACAAGGTTCTTCTTTCACTGAAATTTTATGATTTTAAAATTTATATTTACATTCTTGGGAAAGGAGAAGAGCAGGCTTGGCAACTGAAAGCTGCAAAGGAGATGGGGACTTTTAACAAAGGTATTTATTACTATGAATTTATCCTCGTACCTCCATAAATTCAAGTTCGTGTTTATAAAACTAATCTTTTTTCAAAGCAGCACCTTTAATCAAAATCAACTTAAGTAAAATAGAAAAAAATTACAATTTAAAAACTCCATTCTTTACTTTCCAACGTTCCACATAATTTCATTTTCATCAGTATACATAGAAGTATTTAAATTAGAAAAGGAGCACTAATTTTGGTAATAAAATTTAGGCAATTATAATAGTAAAAAATATTTTGTTTCCTCTTTTGAAATTTTGCCATTTCTCAGTAGGTCATTAACCTGTACTATAATTTTTAAATACATAGGTTATTCTGGTCCTAGTTTTTTGAAAGATCAAGTACGGTAGTTAAAGATTATGTAAGATTAAATTCAAAGATTAAACAAAAAAAGTTAAGATAGACTTAAAATAGGATCCTTCAAATATATAAAACATTAAAATCTTCCCAAATCTTTGAAAATATCAACTTGATTTAGCACTATTTTTCCTCCCTTTATTTAGGCAAACTTTCTCAGTATAATACAAAACACTCAAAACCTTTTGCTTTTTACAGCTGTCTTGAGAGAAGAATATAATATCCATTTTTAAAAAAAAAGATAATAGTTCATAATGACAAATCAAAAAGTAGTTCATAATGTGTTTTGAAATGCTTTTTATAGGTCTAAGGTACTTAGGACTTCTCACAATTTTGTGAACTATTATTAATAGAGGTCTATTTGTGCTCAGTTTAAATTACCAAGTTTTTTTTGTTTTGTTTTTAAATTTAAGTGTTTATTCTTTGTGGCTGACAACTAGGAAAACCCCCAGCTACAATATAAATGCATTCCTACAAGTTTCTGTTGAAGGAATCAAGCTGTTTTGATAGAGCTCAATTTGAGGACAGTAGGTATTTTTTTTTATTTTTATTTTTTGCTTTCTTTTCCACTCATCCCCTTAACTCTGCATTTAAGTCCAATGTGTACAAATCAAGCAGGATTTCTGGGCAAGAGCCCTTTCAGGAGGGTATGAATTGCTTCTGTGCTGGTTCTAGAATATCAGCTGGGAAACATCATCAAAGGAAATCAAGGCGATTCCTCAGCTGATAAGGAAATTGTAAAGAATCTCTTTAGAACTAGAAACAGCAAGCTCAGTAATGCAAATGCCTCATGTTCATCTGAACAACGACAAGCGACAATCTCCTCATTTACTATTTAGTGAAGACTGAAAGAACAGGACCAAAGGCCCTACAGTTGGAAGGTGTAAAAGAAAGTCTCTCTTCTGCTCAGCACTTTGGCAGGAATAATATTGAATTTGCATCTGTCTGAGTGGCAACTTCCAAGAGTCTGAGAAAGTAAATGTGAGCTGAATATCAAGCAATAAAAAGAGATAATTCTGAGAGACTGTGTTTGTGTATGGTTGGGAGTTGAGTACCAAAGAGATGAGAAAACGCACAAAGCTAAAACTCAGTTTAAATGAGAATGAACTCATAGCAAGTTAATTTTCTAAATAATCTTGCCACATTAAATACACACATTAAAGTATTTTATTATATTGAAGGATGTTTTCCAAATTGTTCTTTTCTTCCTGAATTCTGCTATTTCTGTTCCTCAACGATTATGTGTGTCCTTGGTCTAATCATTTCCTCATTCTCTTCTCCTTTTCTCCCTTCCTCTTTTTTACCTCTCTCTTACCGCCGGGCATGGCCAAAACCAGTTATTCATCCAGTACCTGTTTTAGTTTGTTTTACATTTTTATGCCCTCTCCACTACTATTCAAACCTGCTGGTGTTTCTTGGTGTTTGATAAATAAGTATTAGATAGTTATAATGCTACAAGTAGCTGCAAATGTCACCATCAGGAAGGCTTGATTATAGTGGCAAAGAGGTGGAAACATCAAAGCAAAATAGCTGATGGAAGCTCAAACAAACAAACAAACAAACAAGCTATAAACAAAACAAAAACCTCTAGCATTTAGCAGAGTGCCTGATATAAAGGAAATTGGATGATAAAAGTTTGCTAAAGAGTTTTGTTGAAATTTTAGGGACCTTTCTCACATTAAGCAACTAGCCTCTTTCCTAAAGCTAGGAGAATTCATGAATGGTGGTGATTCAGCAAAGATACTTTTTAATTTCACTTAAATATGCAGTTATTAAAGCCTGAAGTTGTGATCAGAATATGTCAGAGTTCAAAGCATAACAAGAATGAGGGCATCAAAAGAAAGGTTGGAGATTATCATATTGTGATCATATTTTTTCTTCTCTGACTATTTATGCCTTTAGTTTTCACAGAATTACACATTACTTATGAACAAAATTTTAATTCAAAATGCCTCCTTCAGAATATTTCTGTGCTTTAAGGTATTTTTCTAGTTGATGTCTTTTGTCATATCTGTCCATATTCATTCACCTCCAAGTGGGGAAATTAAAACTAACCATGACTTTTTGCATAGATTAAGGAAGGAAATTAGAGTGATCTGTGATATCCTTAACATACTGATCATATCCACACTCTTGGAGGGGACAGAAGGCAGAGGAAAGATGTTAGCAAGGGGAAAAAACAGATAGGTCGACAGCCCCAGGTCTCAGAATGAATGGCAGTGCAGGTTTTGCCACTGTCTTATCTCTATAGCCAACCACTGAAGACAGTTTAGCATTCCAGTTAAGGACATTAATCCTGCTGCAAGATTACCTGTGCTGGAATTGTACCTCTGCCTCTGATTTACAGTATTGGTAACTGAGCCTCTCCATGCCTCATTTTTTCCATAAATAAATAGGGATAATAATAAATACCCATCCTTATAGGTTGGTATAAGGATTACATGAATAGGCTACTGTCACATTTAATGAATTTGTTCACTATTATTGTTAATGCAATTAATGACAGTTTCTGCATTTTATGTATATTGATGCTCTATAAAGGGCATGTTTTTAAAGAAACAGGAATAATACTTTTTTAATGTCTCAAAGTTTCTTTTCTACTACATATTCCATATGTTGTAGCCCATTCTTGAAGAAGACAAACACAATATTCACTTTCAGAAAGAGGCTTGCCAAGATAAATCCAAAATGAAGAAAGAATACTGTGGCAGACCCTGCCTATTGGTTACCTATAGCCATGTCTTCCCATTATTCTGCCCGAAGAACTTTTTAAACCTTGTGATACAAAACAAACTTAAACAAGAATAAGCTACTGGTAGTTATGGTCATTTTAACTGTCATTGCCAGTGATTGACCTAGGAGTAAGCATGTGACCCAGCTCTGCCCAATGGGACCAAAGGGGATTTCAGCTGGAGGCTTCTGAATTAGTACCTGGCAAAACCAAAAATCTTCCCTCCAAAATCTCCCCCAACTAAAGGAAGAATTGGTAGGTTAACAATATTTGTCATTTATCCAGTATGTAAGATCCTGGAGAAATAGTTTTAAATAAGTGTAAAATGTCCAACAGCTATCAGTTCTTTCATTTTTCTAAAATGACAGGGAACAAGTAAGTTATTAACTAAAGGGAAGTAATAGCACTTTTCAGATTGAATTTCCACCAGTGGAAGACACATGTAAGGATTAGACACGTAGTTGTGTATCCTTGGGAATAATACTGTATCTGTTTATGTAAGTTAGGATAAGAAAATGGAAAAGAGAAGGTAAAGATGGTTTCAAGTCTGAGTGACTTGGATGAGGAGACTGTCACTAACTAAATCACTGAGCGAGAGTACAATTTAAGATAATCCTGAAGGGGCCCTGTTTCACACAGGCTGAGTTCAATATGATAGCAAGACAGCCCAGTGCAAACAGTTAAAAGAAATGGGGTAGAATGTCAATTATTAACGGTGCTGATGTTGGTGTTACTAGCACACAACGGACAACTGAAATCAGGAGAACGGATGGACTCCACAAGGGAGAGAAGAGTCTGCACGCAAAGAGCAGAGCTAATATCTGAGTCCTCTAAGAAGCTCAATTAGTTTAATTGGTGGCTTCACCTCATAAGGCATTTAAGAGTTCTAAGCCTCATTTTCCTCATTTGTAAAAGGAAAATAAGAATAACTATCATATCAAGTGGTTGTGAAAAATAAATGATATAATGAATATAAAACCTTGAGGACAATGAGTGATACGTAAGTTCTTAAGCATATGTTTAAAGTCTTGGTACCATATATAGTTATTATAATATTATTGATTTTATTCCCTATGCTGTGAACTTTTAAAACACCTACCCTACCCCCAAAAAACACATCCAGACTTTGAAAGTACCTGACACCATTTTGAGTCCTTTATTAAATTCTTTTCACTTATTCCTTTTCTAGAGAGAAGGGCTTGGCCTTGTTTCAACAGACTAATATGATCTTAATTTAAAAAAAATGCATTATAAACTCTATCTGTCTTTCTTAAAACTGCAATTTCCCAACAGTCCCTGTCCATTGTCTCTGCCTTTTTACTCCTTCTAATATACCAGGGACTTTACTTAATTTGTATATTTTCTCTCTCAAATGTAAAAACTTGGGGGGTGGGAGTGGGCTAGAGGAGTCAATGGGGGGAAAAGGGAACATATGTAATACTTTCAATAATAAATATTAAAAAAATAATAAAATGTAAATCCTATGAGGACAGGTTTTCAGTGTGTTTGTTCACTGTTGCATCTCTAATGTCTGAAACAATGTCTGACAGATAGTACCCATACAAAAAACAGTTGATGAAAGACAATAAATCAATTAAAATACAACAAAAAAATGTGAAAAGATTTCTTTTGCATTGACTTTTATCTATGTGCCATTTTTCCTGTGCTAATGTTCCTTTACAAATAACATATTATATCATATGAATTGGTTTATCTCATTTAGATTGTAACATTCTGGAAGATGACTCCACATATTGTTTCTTAATTATTTCCTTATTGCTCTCATATTTTAAATGTTAGCTAATAAATAAAGTGCAGTTAACTCTTCGTTATGTTCCTGGTCTGACCCTTTCCTTTTGCTGCCTCATATCAACCCCACGTCACTGAAGAGTCTGGCACCATTTCAGTGACACTGGTTTGTTATGAAGTGATGGAACAGACTGGTTTTAAGTTGTTGAAATGGCAAGCAGTGTTTTTCAAAAGAAATTCTTTTATGAGTTCCACTGCAATAAAACAGTTCAGTGATTCAACTGGTTGAATTACATTTCATTCATTTAGAGGGAAATCCCACTAAAGAAAACTTATTTCTCTTTTATTTTTATTCTCCAGAAATTTCACATTTGGTGATATTTCTCATACTGAGCACTAAAGCCGTGTAAGGCCGTGGTCGACAAACTGCAGCTTGGGAGCCACATGCTGCTCTTTGGCCCCTTGAGTGTGGCTCTTTCAAAAAATATAACGGCCTGAGCAAGTCTATTTTGAAGAAGTGGCATTAGAATAAGTTTAAGTTTAAAAATTTGGCTCAAAAGAAATTTGAATCGTTGTACTGTTGATATTTGGCTCTGTTGACTGAGTTTGCCGACCACTGGTCTAAGGGAACAGACACACACTGTCTCCACAAGGCTAACTACAAACTATATTAACCTAAAAGAGGTCATCACTACTTGGTCATAAATTATTGACTCTTCTTGGTATGATGTTCGATGGTTTCTCCATAAACCAGTTTAGGAAAACTACCATGATTTATTTTTATAAGTAAGAAATTCCTTAAGAATTGTTCAACAAGTTTGTATGGTTGTTTTAAAAAATGAATGTAATTGGAAATTAAGACAATGTTAAAATAAGCCTCTGACAAATTTCATCTCCACTATTTTAAGGATTTTGAGTTTTGAAAGTCACATGAATACAGCCCGTATTTCCGTTTCATTTGTGGCATTTAAAAAAAAATTGATTTTAGAGAAACATCGATGTGAGAAGAAATACTGATTGTCTGCCTCCTGCATACACCCTGAATGGGGATGGAGCCTGTAACCTGCGAATATGCCCTGACTGGGAACTGAACCTGCCACGTTTTGGTGTACAGATGGTCCAACCAACTGAGCCACACTGGCCAGGCTAATTGTGGATTTTTTAAACAATTTGTTCAGACAGTGTTTTCAGATTTTGATGTGTAATAACTTAGGAAGACTAAATTTAATATAAAATTATGGTCATTTCCTCTTTATTTTCAGTTTATATGAGCGGCACAAGGCAAACTAGAAAGAATATGACACTTGGAGTTAGGAAAACGTAGGTTTAAGTCCTACTCTGCTACTTACTAGTACGGTTTTCAGTCAGCTACTTAAAAAGGCAACCACAAACCACAGTTAAGAGCATTGGGTTTAATTAAAGCTGAACTGTATAAAAATTCCCCCCAGGTCTGTCCCTAACTAGCCTTATGATCATGGTCCAGTTTCAAAACTCTCCAAGGCTAAGTTTCCTCATCTTTAAAATTGACATAATAAACATAAATAACTCATAGGATTGTTTGTTGTCAGGATTTAATAAGATGGTGCACATAAAGTGCTAAGCAAGTTGCCTAGCACAGAATAAGCAATCAATAAGCTTCATCCATTACTATTAATAAATGAAATAATTAAATGTGATCATTTATATAGAGCAATTTTATTAAGTATGGAGTATTTAACTGTTAAACTTTCACACACACACACACACACACACACATATATATATACATATATATATATATACATACATATATATATATATATGCTCCATCCATTGCCGATCATTCAATTATTCTATCCTGATGTTCTGGATATAGTAATGACATTCATTATGTATTAGAACTAACAATTAGGTCAGTCTTTGATGTTTATGTTTTATTATAGGAATTACTTTTAAGTGATTTTGTATCCTCTTTGTTTAAGAGGACATCAGGTTTTCATAAAATAATACAAAATGTAAAAAGGATCCTGTGCCATTATTTAAATTAGATTTTTCATGTTCCATCCTTTACCAATAACTTTAATTATATTAAGTTTTGTCTGTTTTTGTTTTACTCTGACTTACTTTAACCTTAAGAATTGTAAATTAAGTAAAAATTTTCTATTAAAAATAATGTTTACATCTTTTCCTCAAGTCCTTGAGTCTAAAATTAACATGGAACTGACCTTTTATTTAGTGTACACTAATGTTCATTTTAGAAATATTTTTATACCTAAACTAGAGGCCCAGTGCATGAAATTTGTACACTAAAAGGTTCCCTAGCTGCTGCTAGCTATCCTCCAGGACCTCCCTCTCTTCCCTGGGCTGGCCCCGCCCCATGGTTGAACTCCCGGTTGGTTGAGGGGACAATTTGCATACTACACTTTTATTATATAGGATAACCAAGCCATAATAGTAGGCTCCATCTTTAAAAGATAATTTTACATATTACACTTTTAAAAATATATATTTTTATTGATTTTAGAGAGAAAGGAAGAGGGAGAGAGAGATAGAAACAACAATGATAAGAGAGAATCATTGCTCAGCTGTCTTCTGCACACCCCCCACTGAGGATGGAGCCCACAACCCTGGGCATGTGCCCTTGACCGGAATCGAATCTGGGATCTTTCAGTTCGCAGGCCGACGCTCTAGTATGTAGCCCAAATCGGCTAGGGCTACATACTACACTTTGGATTTAATCACATGATTGTATTGGATATGCTTAACATTAAACCTTTGCTCTAAGAGTTGGTTCTAGATCAGTGCTTTCAAAAGGAACATTTCATGATGATGGAAGCAGTCTCTACTTGCACTCTTCAGCATGGTACCCACTAACCACATGTGGCTAGTTAGCACTTGAAATGTGGTTAGTATGAGTGAGGAACTGAATTTTCAATTTTGTTAAATCTTAATTAAATTTTAATTTAAAAAACTACATGGCTAGCAGCTATATTGGAAGCACAGTTCTAGATAGTTCAAAATATTGGTAATTATATTGCAAATGAGTAATAATGATTCTCATAACTAAATATAGAAGTTGTGTCATTGCCTCAGGAATGGCTGACACATCTCTTGACTAACTGTGTAAGAAGTAGTGAGGTTTTCAGCACTCTTTTACCACTTTATGAATTAACCTTCCACCAGTCACCTCCTCCCTGCCAGCATTGGTGGCCTCATATTCTCTTTGAAATCATTTGTAAAACAAAAATCTAAAATCTAAAAATCTAACAGTAATCTAACTCTGATCTTGGGCTCCTCTGGGAATTCAATTGGTTTTGTTTAATTCAATATCATTCATCTCTCTCCCTCTAATACCTTTTCCTCAAGACTAGTCACATTTAGTTAGCTCCTTGATCAGCTGTCTTTGTTTTAAACAGAAATGAAAGAGAACCACATAGGAATCAGGAACTGTTGCATTCAGTTATCACATGGCAATGGGAAGGATGAGAGTGTAATGAAGCAATTGCTATATAACACAGGAGTCCATAGCAGGGATATGAGTTAATGGAATATACGGTAAGCCAAAAATAAAATAAAACATGATTTGGCAGAAGAGAAATGTCAGTGGGTGGGAGGGAAAATAACTTCTTTTAAATTGAAGCCTACACTAGAATCAGGATAAAAAAACACACAAAACTTATAATGTTGAAGAAAGCATGGTAAGGGGCATGGAGCATACAATTGGAAAAACTAACAAAACTAGCAATGAAAAAAAGTATAAAATATAGAGGCAATTATAGATATGAAAGATAAGCATATTCATAATTAGTATCCTTGAAGAATAGAAATAGAATAAAAATTTTTTAAATTAATGTAATTTTAAAAAGTTTCTGGAAACCAGGCAAGACTTAAAGTTACAGACTTAAAGAGCATATAGGATCCCAGGGAAAATGATCATAGAATAATTAAACACAGAAACATGCCCTAATTAAGTTACTAAATTCCAAATATTTAAAAAAAATTCTTCAGGCATTTGGTGAAGAAAAAGTATGAGAATTTTGCAACCTGAAGACTACCATAAATTCAATATTCTTCTACTTGCATACTTGTTTAAAAATTAATATTCATCATCAAATAGTTTTTCATGTGTACTACTTATTTTATATAAGAAACATTAGACAAAAAATATAGCTATAGAAAATCAAAATATATAAGTTGAATAAAACTATGAAACCCAAGTGATTCCCTAGTTTTAAGAATTAAACATTTTAAGAAAATCTAGTATCTTAATTTTAAATTTACTACTTATTAATATTACTTAAAAGTCCATGGAAAAAACATAATTAAATTACACAAGCAATTGTGTGTGTGTGTGTGTGTGTGTTTTTAAAAGGCAACAATGTTATAATTATGGACAGTAGTTATCCATGTTTCTATAATCTACAACTAGTCATGTTTTGGACAATTACAATACAGGTAATTTTCTTGAGGTAGGGAAGTGAATAGTAGTGAGGGAACAGCCCCTTAAAATAAACCTATATAATAAAAGGCTAATATGCAAATCAATTGAACAGCAGAATGACCAGTCACTATGACATGCACTGACCAGTAGGGGGCAGGTGCTCAATGCAGGAGCTGCCCCCTGGTGGTCAGTGCACTAAGCCAGAAGCCCTGAGTTGGGCTCACAGCTGGCGAGCACAGCAGTAGTGGCTGGAGTGGGCCTAAGCTGTCAGTCAGACATCTCCCTAGGGCTCCTGAGCTGAGAGAACTCCCAATGCATGAATTTCGTGCACTGGGACTCTAGTTTATTTATAAAAGCTTTATTACTGATATTCAATTAATAGGCTTCATAACTTATAAATGTCTCATGATTGAATTATTCACAAAATCTATAAGACCATTTCTGTTAGCTTCATTTTCCAAATGAAGAAATGAAAGCAAAGCTAAAGGAAACTCGTTGCCCAAAGTTGCATAGTGAGTCAACAGAAAAAGAAGAGTATCACTTCTACTATGAACTTTTTGTTTGTCTCTGATAGTTTTTGTCCCATCTCTGTACCAATACATTATTTTTTGGCTACTGAGTAACACTGATCTTAACCAAAGGCCTATAGTATCATGATCTAGCACAACCAAATTGTGACAGCAGTGAGAAGAAAAAATACATTTGGGGAAACTCAAGAGATGGGAATCCCATCAATCATAACTGCTGGCTTACCTGCTGAGGTTCTATTCTGCTGAGTCTTGTATTAAAAACCAGAGTGAAAATGAAACTGACAAAAAATCTCCTATCATTAAAGAGGGGGGAAATGCAGGAAAAAAAGGCTAACAGCAATTTAAAATGAGTTAAAATCAAACAAAAGTAAATATTTAAAAAATGATAGTTTAAAACTCATGTAAGGATAGCCAACCACATAGAGATGATGCTAGATCCTAGTAGAAAGGTCAGACAAGGCAATACAGAAGGAAGATGTTTTCAGCTGTATTATAAAGAAGGAAACGCATTCACCTAATACTAGGACACTGTAACATTTTAAAGGTCACTGTCAATAGAGACCCCATTATAAAGGTTGTATCGGATAATTCAGTAAATTTTTACACCACAGAAATGACTCAACTGTCCAGTAATCTAAGACCAAAAATCAGAGAAATGAAACCAAAACTTTTTAATATTAAAGAAAAAGCAGGACAACTTTTTATGACGACCTCAAACTGGAATAAGTTATTATGGTTCTCTATCATTTGGTGATTCAGCCTAAGAAACTTCTTTACCCCCATTACCTTGAAGTTGTCTTTGTCCTTTTATAAAAACTCTCTCATTGCCATGTCTATAATCTTGCCTGCCTTTATCTAGAAGTAGTAAAATGTATAATACAGCTAATACAGAAAACAAAGCCTAAGGAGTAAGTTCTAGACCCTTCCAACCCCACAGAATGCAAATCTTCTAGCAGTGACATTTTAATTTCCAGCATAGTACATGCCATTTGTATTATCTTTTAAAGTAATCACCGTAGGTTTGCCTAGGATTTCCTGAAATTAACGTTTCAGGAAGTCTCTAACTTGCAAAAGTGTTGGGTTCCAAATGTTCACTCCCAAGTTAGTCATCTGTAACTAAATATATTTTATCCACAGATCAATGTTTCATAGGGAATTTAGGTTTTTATTTTATTTATTTATTTTTTGAATTTAGGTTTTTAGATTACTTCACAGAGTTTACTAATCATAATGCAAATCTTATACCTTATTTTACATTTTAAAATGTCTTTAAAAATACTGTTGAAAAACAACTAATTATGCAAATAAGAAAACATTTAATTGAGTCATAATTTTAAAACAATCTCTTCAATTAAAATGGAGTGCATAAGAATGATATAGTATTGATAAATGGAGACTTGAAGATATTTAGAAATGAACTTTTAGATTACTTAAGGACTTTAGGGAATGCTGACATTAGTTCTTCATTAGACTGACTTTCACTTAAAAACGCATGGCTCTTCTGTCTCCTGACATGCAATATAGCATCAACACTAAACACAGAGAACATCAAGGTTGGAAAAGACTTCAGAGATCATTTGCAATCCGACCTTAATTTAGAAATGGAGAAACTGAGACTTGGATACCTGGAATAATTTAATACAAGTTATCCAACCAATTAGGTCAGGAGCTGAAACTGCATCCTAATTTTTATCCAGTGTCTTCCATTATAACAAAGTTTGCCAGTCATGCCAACACCATATTTTTTCTCAGGAATAAGTTAAAAAGAAAACACTACAATAATCACTTTATCTGCCTAATTTATCAATATCCAATAAAGTTGGGGGTGTGCATACCCTATGACTCACACATGGTCACATGGTTGGTTATTCATTAAGGCATTGTTTGCAACTGTAAAAAACGAGAAACTTAAACATCCATTAATAAGAAAAAATATCATTGTGGTATAATCATCTAATGTAAATGCCATACCATAGTTTAAATTAGGGGTGTCGAACTCAATCAGAGAAGGGGCCAAAATCTAAAATCCAGCCTAAATCGCGGGCCGAATGGTTTACTGAACAGTCATAAACTGTCATTGTGATGGAAACACAGCGGAGTGCAGTGATGACAGCGCGGTGCGGGCCACATTGCAAGGCCTGGCGGGACGGATTTGGCCCGCGGGCCTTGTGTTTGACACATGTGGTTTAAATCAATGAACTGTGGCCTAAATTTATCAATGTAGATAAATCTCAAAAATAAAACACACAACACAGAAAAAACTAACTTGGAAGAATCATTTGTACAATAGATGTAGTTTTATGCAAATTTTAACATAAAAAACTATGCATTGCTTGATCAACAGTACAAGTGAGAAGGGGAAGAGTACATACCATCTTCAGGACAGTGGATCAATCTGAGTTGGATGGAAGGAAAGGAAAGGGGCTGGGAAGAGGTACAAAGGAGACACTGCAATTATATAATAATGTATTTCTTTAAAAATTTAATTCTGATAGGTTCACAGATGCTAATTACATTATGAATGTCTAAAGTACTTGGTAAACTTCTTTAAAAAAGAAGGTAATCTTCCTCCCCTCAAAGAAAAAGATCTAAACACAGAAGAAACTAGCGGCGCGCTCCGCTGCGCGTCGGGACCGGGATCTGGTGTGGAGAGCCCTTAGTCCTGGGAAACGGGGTGCGGCCGGAAAGGGGGCCGCCCCCACGCCCTTCACGCAACGCACGTTCGTGGGGAACCTGGCACTAAACTAAACCATTCGTAGACGACCTGCTTCTGGGTCGGGGTTTCGTACGTAGCAGAGTAGCTCCCTCGCTGCGATCTATTGAAAGTCAGCCCTCGACACAAGGGTTTGTAAATAATAGAAATTAAAAAAAGAAATGATTTTTTTTTTAAAAAAAGTAATAGAACAAAAAATCAAAAATGAAAAAAAGATAATAAAATAAAAATAAACATAGAAGAAACTAGACTGAACAATTATTTGAGGTAATTATGAGTCTACATGCACACGAGAAAAACATTTGTTTGGCGGTAAGATGAACTAAATTGTACGTGTAAATGACAAATGAAAATTGATGGAAGAAACAGTAAATAAAGGAAATTTTTAATTTTGGATTGGAAGTTCTCTAAAGCTCACCATGAGCTGGTGGTATTGATGAAGACAGTTTGGTTGCTGCTGGGATATTTTAGGATGGTGAAAGGAAGTTGGAGGTTACTATCAGGTACTAATGCTAACAAAGGCATTGACGAAGATTGCAAGGGGGACATCATGTATATATTACCTAGAAACTGTTCCTAGTTATTTGATTTCTTAGATCTCTCCTGAATTTATTCCTAAAGCTAATGGGTGACTCTGCCTTTTTTTTTTTTCTCCCCAGCTCTACAGACATAATTGGCATATAACATTGTAAGTTTAAGGTGTACAATGTGATGAATTGATGCATGTATATGTTGCTAAATGATTACCACAATAAGGTTAGTTAACACACATTCATCACTTCACCTAATTATGTGTGTGTGTGTGTAAATCTTATCTTACATTTTCTTTTTAAATATATTTTATTAAATTTTTTTTTTTTTTTTACAGAGAGAAAGGGATAGGGATAGAGTTAGAAACATTGATGAGAGAAACATCGATCAACTGCCTTCTGCACAACCCCTGCTGGGGATGTGCCTGCAACCAAGGTACATGCCCTTGATCAGAATTGAACCTGGGACCCTTCAGTCCATAGGCTGATGCTCTATTCACTGAGCCAAACGCATTAGGGCTCACATTTTCTTTTCCCATTCCCCAACGATGACCACTTAAGCTGTTTTCCATGTCTCCACTACTGTGAATAATGCAATAAACAAGGGGGTGCAGGTGACTGTGCCTTCTTAATACATTTATATACAGTGTCAGTTTTTTCAAGTGTTCAATTAAATAAATCTTTAAAAAAGTATACAGGTCATGGGTTGATCCACATAAATCTTATCTTTTAATGTATCTCTTAATCTTCCTTTTAACCACAGCATACACACTATTCAAAAGAATCTGGTTAAACTTACTAGTATTTTACTTGTATTTTCTCAGAAACTTTACTGTGTTTATTGCAAGTGTTCCTTTTTTGAAAACAGAACAAAAAATAGTTTCCCATCCAAAACAAAAAACTGCTAAGAGTTCCTACTCATTTGGTATAAATTATGTTCTTTGGTCTTATTTAGAAACTATATGATGGTTAAAAAAAAAATTCTGCCTTCATGACATAATCTTATAACTAGAAAACCCCCAAAGAATTCATTTAAAAAACTGTTAGGGATAATAAACAGATGCAAAGTTGCAGGATACAAAATCAACACACAAAATCAGTTGTATGTACTAGTAATGAATAATATAAACGTGTGTAAGAAAGCTAAAGTCTCATCTTTCATCTAAAACTAAAATATTGAGCTGAAACAGGTTTGGCTCAATGGATAGAGCATTGGCTTGCGGACTGAAGGGTCCCAGGTTCGATTCCGGTCAAGGGCATGTACCTTGGTTGCGGGCACATCCCTGGTGGGGGGTGTGCAAGAGGCAGCTGATCGATGATTCTCTCTCATCGATGTTTCTAACTCTCTGTCCCTCTCACTTTCTCTCTGTAAAAAATCAATTAAAATAAAATAAAATAAAATAAAATATATTTTAAAAAACACAAAAAAACCTGAAATATTGAGATAGCAGTATAAATATGTTCTTTAGAAATATGGAGAAAAATATTCACATAAAACTTTAAAGTGATTGCTTCTCAGAAGCAAGACTTGGGAGTGAGAATTAATATGCAAGGCATGAGACAACTGTTTTTGAAAAAAAACTTTTAAAACTGTATGAATGTATAGCATTGATAAAAACAAAATTACATAAAAATTAATGCTCCTTTGGCATAAACACTATTAAAAGAGAAATACAACAAATGGGGAGAATTATTTGTTTTAAATACTATGAAGATAACCAGCATCTGAAGTATATAAAAAGCACCTGCAAATTAAAAAGGCAAAGTGAAAAAAGATATCAAAAGGGGCATAAGGAAATGAATAGCCAATTTATGAAACTATAAATAGCTAATGGTCATGTGAAAAGATTTTTCAACCACAATAATAAAGAAATATAAATTAAATTTTATCAATTTCTTAATACCAGCAAAATGCTAACAGGCACTGTATCAGACTTTGTGGTGGGTGGTGTGCAAGTTGATATAATAATAGAACTCCATTGGTGGGCAAGCTGGCAATGTCTATCACATTTGAGAATGGATATACCTGTCATGCACCAATACTACTTCTAGACATTTTTTTCTACCAAAATACTCAAGTGGAATAGGCATTTTTAATGTAGCAAGCTAATACAAACAACTTTAATTTTCATCAATAACAATGATTAGCTAATTTATGGCACAACAGGTCAGTGGTTAAAAAAGAATAAGTATATATGTCCTGATCTTACATACATACATATATATATATATTAAGTGAAAAAAGCATGTTACAGAACAGTGCATATAATAAAATCCCATTTTTATTAAAGAAATATATGCATATAATTGTATGTGGGTTTATGTTTGCCCATAGGAAAAATTCCAGGAAACCGTACACCAAATCACTAGCAATAAATAAACTTTAGTGGTGGTGTTATTGTAGAGGAATTTCACTTTCAACTTTTCTGTGTTATTTTTTACAGAAAAGAAATTACTCAGAATTAAAACTATTAAAGATACAACTATTAAAACTATTAAAGATATATCTTTCAGGTATCCAGCACTGTGTCAGTTATTTTCAATTAATTGACTATAATTTTAACAGCAACCTTTGTATATAATTTTATTTGTAAAACTATGGATATAACTGTACTGAAGTGATAAAGCTATGATAAAAAAAATAACTTATTCTTAGATTTCACCAGCTCATTAGGCAAGTTATTAGTTCTGCTTACAATCCTCTACTAATTGCTGACAAAACATGCAATGGTCTTTATAATTATTTTTCTATTATAAAAGTAATACATGTTTGATATTCTAGCAGTATAAAGAGGTGGAGAGAGAAGAAAAGTTTTCCCTGTTCACCTGGCCTCCCCATTCTAACTCCTTGAAGATTATTAATCCTAAGAAACTATTGTGTATTCCTCAAAAATGTTCTATAAATATGTATAATGAGCATCCTCTTTTTATTATATGGAGTCATATTATAATACTGATCTACAACTTGTATTCACGTAGCAGATTAAACAGACTACTAAATTATTATTGAAAAATATTTCTTAAGGTGTTTCTTATTTAGAAGACACATTTGGCCCTGCCTGGGTGGCTCAGTTGGTTGGAACACTGCCACATACACCAAAAGGTTGCGGGTTTGGTGCCTTGTCAGGGCACATATCTAGGTCGCAGGTTCAATACCTGGGTCGAAGCACATACAGGAGGCAACTGATTGATGTTTCTCTCTCACACTGATGTTTATCTGTCTCTCCCTCCTCCCCTACCTCTCTAAAAATAATTAACTAATTAATTAAAAATCAATAAAGAATTTTTAAAAAATACACATTTGAGTTAATTAGAGACCATAGCAATAAAAAAGAAATAAGCAAAACACCTAATTCAATCCCTGTATCTGCTTTAGTAATAAAGGCTATTGACTCCACCCTATCATCATCTATCTATGACATACTTACTTTTTACTGGAAGTTATATATATATATATATATATATATATATATATATATATATAATATCTTATATTAATTGATTCCCACAAGAATCCTAAGAGTATACACTATTATATCAATTCTATTCATGAGGAAGCTGAGGTTCTGAAAAGGTTAAGAACCAGGACTAGGAAAAATTCATTTTGTTAACTTTCTAATCATAGCATTAAAACTAAAGTTCAAACACGTTTGAACCATTTGTTTATATAATCTAAGCATATATCACTTTGAAAGAACAGCATATTGAGAAATAATAATAGTGAAAGAATATGTTCCAAACATTCACAGAAATGCTATGTCTAAGCTATTTGATCTTGTGCCAAGAATAATAAAATCAATCTGTGTTAGACAAAGAGTTAAGTTTATTCAATATCAAGTCCTCAGAGACTGGTTCTCAAACTCAAGTTCCTTTCTGGCAGAAGAGAAACTTTTATAAAATTCCTAAAATAAAATGTTCATAAATAAGCCTCGGGATAATTGGCATTTAGAGTTTCCATCTTATGTCTTCCTGTCAAAGATTTACTCAGAGGCCACAAGCACTATCCTTCTCAATTTATATTGCTATATAAGATTTGAAAAGTCCATTTGCTCCTCATGGATTAATTTTAGACCTACTTTGCTGGAAAAGAGTGACCATGTCATAAAACCAGCCCCAAATTGTGATTTTCCTAATCCCAATAGGACCTTTTTGCTTATTTCAGAAAGTACTAGTATGTTATATTTATACATAGTACTTTCTACTTTTTAAATTGGCCACATATGCATTCTACCACACTGAGTTCACATACAAAAATTACGATCTCTTTGGTAATGTTCCTCTTTATACAACAAATGCTTTAATTTTTTTAAATTTATTGATTTGAGAGAGAGAAATAGAAAAAAAAATGAACAAGCAATAGAAAGAGAAAGCAAGAGAGAGAGTAACATAGATTTGTTGATCCATCTATTTATGCATTCATTGTTTGATGCTTATAAGTGCCCTGACTTCAGATTGAACTTACAACCATGGTATATCAGGATGATACTCGAATCAACTGAGCTACTTTGCCAGGGCCAACAAATTCTTAATAAGTTCCTAAAATGACCAACCTGTCTAGGTATCAGACAGAAATAAGATAGACACAAACCTTACTTTCAGGGAGCTTGCAGTCTATAGAAGAAACATTTAATAAATTTAACACACTATCCCTCACTTATGGGAAGGAAAACTCAACCTATTCCCCATTCAAGCTCAAAGTTGTACACTAGGGTACAGCAAACTCTGTGGTTTACTATTTAAAAACCCAAACAATGCAGTTACTTCAGAAATTCACATTAATGGGTAACATGTTATACTCATTTCCTCTGAGTATAAGTGAGCTACAATATTGTTCTTCAAGGGAAACTAGAAATCTCTTACTAAAGAATCCACATTGCCAATCCAAAATTTTAATGTAAGCAAATAATTGAAACTTTCCACTTGTATAAAGAAGTGTAGTGTTTATCAAGATAACAAATATCTTCAAGTAAGAGACTTATAATGGCTTTTAAATTTAAAAATTAAGTAACAATTATTCCTGTAACTTTATTCATTTATTCAGCAAATACCTATTTAATATCTATTATATGGCAGGCTTTATGCCAGGTAGTAAAGATGTAATCAGGGACATGTTAAGATCTCTGTCCTTAAGGAGATTATATTTAGTGAGAAAGCAATCCTGAAATAACAGACCAGTGTGACACACATAAAGGGTATATAGCCAGTCTCTTGAGGAAAGGGGGTAAGGAAGTTCCAAAGAAACCAAAATCTGAGTCAGAGTAATTAACCCAAAGGCCTGGAGGCAAAAGAGCAAAGCATGACAGAGCCCATGGCTAATAAATACGGTTGACATACTGGATAACAGAATAAAGATGTTTGGACCTTGAAACCTGTGACAAGAAAAAACACTTCCGAGATGTCCTAAATTAAATTACAGCAGACTGGAGAGTGAGATGAAGACAGAGCAGTTACACTCTTAATAACTGGAGGGCAGCTAACAAGATTGCCCACATTCCTGTGTGTATGCTGGAACTTAGAATTAACTTCCAGGTGGCTATATCTGTGATTATCTAAAAGAGAGAATGGCCAGGTGCCATCGAACCCCAGGAGCCTCTGCTTCTTCCTTACACATGAACTTTCCAGACTGTGGCCCAAAACCAACCCAAAGGAGCAAGCACTCCTTTCTTAGACTACCCCAGAACTAGCCCAGCGTCAACTTCTCCCAGTCCCTTTACCTCTAGCCAGTGTAAATTCCTGCTAAATGACCTACAGCTTCCTCCCACTACTTCAGGGGTGGGAAACATTTTCTCTTCCAAGGGCTATTTAGATATCTATAACATCATTCACGGGCCATTAAAATTGTCATCTTAAAAATTATCCTGGTATATTTGGCCAAACTTTAATTAGCTTGCCCCTAATGCCTTGGCATGGCCAGACCAAATGATTTCTCTGGCCTAATGTGGCCTGCGGGCCAGACTTTCCCTACACCTTCGCTTACTTGATGAATAAAAAATGCTTGCCAATTCCAGGATGGTGGGCATATTGTCTTTTCCATTTGGCACTGCTTTATTGGTTTAGACTTCATGTCCCAGGACATGGTCTTTATTTTCTTCCTAGGAAAGACCCAATAAACACTTTTTTAAAAGAATTTCAACCATGGAAGTGAAAATCTTTTATTTAACACTTGCTTTAAATGCTATGTGATGTTTCCCTAGCCCCTAGTAGGAATGGTGATTTGGTTCTTGGAATTTGGATTATTTTCTCCAGAATTAACATGGGAACACACCAGGATTCTGTGTCCTGAGAGACTTAAATTCCAAAGCAACTCAAATTGATTCTCAACCTTTTAAACCCAGAAAAATATCAAAACTACGGTATCATTTATTTCAGAATATAATTAGAAAAAGTAAAATGGAGAAAAGGAAGATAATGTATTAAGAGTAACGTTAAACATTTGCCAGAATCACAAATAGCAAAAGAACTATATTCTATACCATGAGTCATTTTATATACATTCCATACTGACAGGGGTCAGAGGAACAAGATTTTTATATCAAGATATAAAGCCAGCTATATTCTGTGACTTTTACTTACACTAGGCAGGTCAGTCTCTGTGCCCTTTTTAAATGGGAACAGTATTCAATTAACTACTGCAGAGCTAAATAAAAACCAAAGGACATGGGAACAAAAATATTCCCTCAACTCTGATCTTTCCCATATGGATTCAAGATGGCTCCTCTGACATGATACTGGTCAAAACTTAGTCAGGATTTACATAAAATGGCTATATAAAGCGACTTCTGCCATTAATTAAAAATGGACTCTGGTACATGTATGACCAAAACATAAGGTAGAACAATAGATTATGTGCCTTTTAATTCTCATAAATAATGACAGAAGGATGACAACATATTATCAATCTCTGCCATTAAGTTAGAATTTTGTGTCAACAACTCAGAAAAAAAATATTTGGATATCTCCAATATTTAAGGGAGAAAATAATTAGGTGCTCACTGGGTGGGCTTTCTACAAAATGATAAAGGTCCTAAAATGAAACCTGAACTCTCATTTCCTGTCTTTCCTCCCTCACCCCCAATTATTTATATTTAGAGATGTCAGAATGGGAAACAAAATAAAACCCTCAGTATAAAAAGTCAAAATTAAAGTTGAAAAAATAAATGTAAAAGTTATATTCAATTCTATTAATGAAATTATTTCTAAGAAGTTTGCTTAATTTACATCAGAATAGTGAGATCTGATGAGTCTTTATCCACTTCTTTTGTCTGCAAATAATAACTTTATGTATTTTTATACACGCCAATATTTATCTATTGATGATAGGAAAAAAAAAAATAGTCCCATGTCTAAATGAATTTTAAAATATGCCAAAGCAAAGTTTGGCATATTTTTAGACAGTGTTCAGATTCTTGGCCTAAACTCCATTAGCGTTACTCAGGCCTTAGGTACTCTGCAAATAGTTAAGCTACCACATCTGTGTATCTCTCTTCCCACGTGACAGTAGGACAAAGGGGAAATTATCACAAAGAGGAAGCATACTGCACTGCAGCTCCTTTAGATTACAAAATAAGGCAGTTACTCGTTAAACTTTAAATGTGGTGGCTCATAAGAAGGAAAAAAAGGAAAAGAAAGAGGCCAAAAAGGAAAAGGGGGAAAGAGAAAAGGAAAGAAAAAGAAAAAAGGAAGTAGGGAAAAGAGAGGAGGAAAGAGCCAGAGATGGATAGAAAGGTGCAAAAGGCAATCTTGAGAAACAAGGATCCTTTGGTTTGTCAGTGCTCATTTATCTTTATGAGGTTCAGAAGTCTGAAACTGCCATAAACCATGTGAAAATATGAGACATCTGTTTCCTTTGGTGTGAAGAATAAGTAATTTACCTCATCTACCCCTAACTGCCACCTACTGAAAACCATCAAAAGCAATTCAAAACTCTAGCTATGGTACACATAGGCCTCTAGTCTCATTTTACTTGAAATGTGAGGCTTTCTTGAAACATACACATTATATATATAGTATATATATATGTCTAATATGCTAAGTATCCCTCCCACTGTTCAACTGGTAGCTATGATGTGCAATGACCACCAAGGGAGCAGATCCTCAATACAGTAGCTGCTGAGCTGTAGTGACTTGGCAGCTTTGGTTCTGGGGTGACACACCCCAAACCAGAGAGGAGGGAGCCTGATTCCTCGCCTGGCCATGATTTCACCTTTGGCTGTGGGTTATGTTGTTGCTGGGGCACTGTAGGCCCCAAATCTGGCTTACTGCACACTTGTATTTGCGTTCCACACCCCGCACAATAGCAACTTTGCCAAGGGCCCTCTCGCACTCTGAGACATCTTGGGGGATGTCAGATAGCTGGTTTCAGCCAAACCCCCACAGGCCAGGCCAAGGGACCCCATCTGCCAGAGGGACCCCACTCACTCCACAGACACCGGGTAAGGACCATGGAAGGTTGGCCCCTCTCACCCAGTCCTGCCCTGCCAGCCACCTTCTAATTAATTTTTTTTTCAATGTGCATGAATATTAGAGGTAGGCAGCATGGAGTCCCAGAGAATTATTCCACCATGTTAAATTAGAAGCAAAAAGCTCTCTTTTGTTCACCAAATGTGAAATTTAGATTAAACAGACCAATTTTTCAAAAATCACAAACCATTATAAGCCCACCAACATTAAATAGATACCATAAATAGGTTTATAATCATGGGGTGGGGGGACTGAATTTGTAATGTAAAGGCTCTAAAAAAGTAATTTCTAAGCTCAGATAGCTTCATTGAAAAATTTTACCAAATACCTAAATAATTAACACCAGTTTCACATGATGTCTTGAAGGGAAACAGAAGAGAAGGGATTATTTCCTAACTCATTTTATAAGGTCAATACCACCATGCCAAAATCAGTCAGTTTTCCTTTCTTGTTTTGGCCATTATGGTAGAGTAGGGGTGTCGAACTCAATCAGAGAAGGGGCCAAAATCTAAAATCCAGCCTAAATCGAGGGCCGAATGGTTTACTGAACAGTCATAAACTGTCATTGTGATGGAAACGCAGCGGAGTGCAGTGATGACAGCGTGGTGCGGGCCACATTGCAAGGCCTGGCGGGATGGACTTGGCCCGCGGGCCTTGTGTTTGACACATGTGTGGTAGAGCATCAGTGGGCTGGTGCATGAAAGGGTTCCAGGTTCAATTTCCTGTCAATGGCAAATGCCTGGACTCCAGATTCAATCCCAAAGGTCAGGAGTGTATGCGAGGCAACCAATCAATGTGTCTCTCTCACATTGATGTTTTTGCTGCTTCTTCTCTCTCTCTCCCCTCCCCTCCTTTCCTTCCATTCTCTCTAAAAATCAATGGAAAAATATTCTCAGCCCTAACCGGTTTGGTTCAGTGGATAGAGCATTGGCCTGTGGACTGAAGGGTCCCAGGTTTTATTCCAGTCAAGGGCATGTACCTTGGTTGCGGGCAAATGCCCAATAGGGAGTGTGCAGGAGGTAGCTGATCCATGTTTCTCTCTCATTTATGTTTCTATTAATAACTCTCTATCCCTCTCCCTTCCTCTCTGTAAAACATCAATAAAATATATTTTAAAAAATATTATCAGATGAGGATTAACAAGTAACTATTTAAATTTTATCTTCTTTTCTTAATATTTCCACTGATTTTTAGAGAGGGAGGGAGAGAAAAAGGAGAGAGAGAGAGAGAGAGAGAGGGGGGGGGGAAGAGAGAGAGAATATGAATGAATTATGTGGCCACACTGGAGATCGAACCTGCGACCTTGGTATATCAGGAAGATGCTCTAACCAACTGAGCCATCTGGCCAGGGCTGATGGAACTGTTTTCTATCCTGACTATGATGGTAGATATACAAAACTACACATGTGAAAAATTGCATGAACACATAAACATACACACCAGTATCATTAAAACCAACAGGGGGAAATATGAATGATATCAATATTGTAGGTGAAATTTTGCACTATATTTTATAAGACTAATTATCATTGGAGGAAACTGGGTAAAGAATATGTGAGGTATCTCTATATTATATTGTATTATATCATAGCTGTGTGTGAATCTACAACATCTCAAAGTTTAAACTAAAAATGTCATGTAACTCATGTTCGGTTATATATTTATCATTTATTTTTTAGGCATTTATTGAGTTGCCCCTATGTGTAAGGCATTTCTTTATGTGCTGGTGGTGTGGAGGTGGGAAGTTACAGTGTCAGCAGCCTATAAAAGGGTATTGCATAGAGATCCTACCTTCACCAGTGTCACAAGTATAATTATATAAATGTTTTTGTGATTATTTTAAAAAATATATGTGGCCTCCACTAGCAGAGGGCAAAGACTGTGACTTTTAATTATCATTCAATCTCCAGTGCCAACCGGTATCTGGAGCACAGTAACTTTTCAATTAATACCTGATAAATGAATAAATGACTGAGAGAATGAAACAATCAATCAATAGAAAAGATGATAAACACCACTAGATAGAATACAGCACCAAAAATAGTGACATAGTGAAAAGTGCTTATGAAAAGAGAGGAGGGAATAATTAGCATTGTCTGGGGGAATTGTGGGAAAACTTAAAAGATGTGACCTCTCAGTTGGGCCCTACAAGATGAGTTGGGGGAGGAGAAGCAATACCATTTCAAGCAGAGGGAATACAGCACAATGGTATAAGAAAAGCACAGGAATCTATGGGACCAGCAAAGATTTTGTTGTGCTTGAGGCTATAGTCCTCTACTGGGAGAGGGGTGAAATTAGAAGTCTGATTCTGGATGCTTCACTAAGGCAATTTGGGCTTTCACGCAAACAATGTGGTGGTACTGGAGTTTTTTGAAGCCAGTAAATGATGATCAGATTTGTCTTTCAGAAAGTTAATCCTGATGGCAGCGAGAAGGATAGACAGCAGAAAGAGAAAAGCTGAGAAACCAAGACAAGGGCTTGAAATATTCAATTTACCAGAAAACTCAATTCCCAAATGTAATGCATTCATGGAAATTAAGTCTTCATAACTACTTGCCTGAATACTTACATGTTAACTTTAAAAATTGGTGTAAATGAATCATAACATAGGAGCAGAGACATTTATTGAGCATTTTCATTGTTCTTTTCTGCATATTCTTTCAAAACACACATGCTATTTTAAATTGTTTTTTAATTTGAAATTCTCTTTTTCTCAATTTTTAAAATTTTGAAATAATATCTCTACTTCATACTTCACAAAACCTTGGATGTTGTGTTCAATTTATAAATATCTACATATGTGTGTGTGTGTGTATATATATATATATATATATATATATATATATGCCTAAGTGATTGTCTGTCCGTCCAACCAATCGGTTGGTACATATGACATGCACTGGCAATCCTATATAAAAGCCTAATGTGCAAATTGTTCCACTGGGAGGTTGAACGGGAGTTCAACCACTTGCTATAATGTGCACTGACCACCAGGGGAGCAGTGTAGAACATTGCGGGCATTGGTGATGCAGTGCTGGCAGCGGGTGGCAATGGAGGTGCTGCTGGCCCCAATGGGCCCCGACAAGAGCAAGACCATGGCGGGATGGTGGAGCAGGTGAATAGGGTGGTACCAGTGCAAGGTGGGTGCAATCAAGGGCCTGATCACCCTGGTGATCACCGGGCAGATGACAACCAGCAGTGGTGGCAGGCGACAGGGCAGCCTCCCAGCTCCCAGATACTGCGGGAGCATGGCAGGGGGCCCGGCCCTGATCAACTGCCCTGTGGGCAGGATGATGGAGCAGGTAAGGGGGAGGGGAGTGCGCCAGGCCACGGTGGGGTGCCAGGCGGGGCTGTGGGGCTGCGAGGCTGGGGACACAAGCTGCGCCTGTGAGCCTGATCCCCACAGACCACCCCAAGATACCTCACCCGTGCACAAATTCATGAACCAGGCCTCTAGTTTAAAAATAAATGTTGACTCGCGTATGCACAATACATATAAAGCTCTCACTGGTGCCAATTGCACACAACACCAGAATGTATCTGAAAACCAACTATTGGCACAACATACTTCTGAAGCTGAAAGAAAAAGGCATCATTGACAGAATATGTCTGAAGACCAACTACTGACACAATGTTGTTATATCATGTTGTTATTGTTTATTTATTAATCAATTTATCACTCATTGTTTTTATCCATGTTGTTTTTATATCATGTTTTTGTTATTCTTATGTCTTTGTTGTTTTTATATCATGTTGTTACTGTTTATTTATTAACCAATTTATATATTATTTTCGTATACGTTTTACTAATTTTCTTTCATCTCTGACACTTCTACTACAGAGAAAGGGTGAATAGTGATATTAAAGTATTTTGAATTTGAATTTTATAATACTATATTATATATACTATTTTGATGTGTAATTTTTTGCAGTAATGTAATTACCACACGAATCTTTCTTTTAATTAATTTCCTTTCAATGTGCATGAATCCATGCACTTGGCCACTAGTTGCAACTATAAAAAATTATCATTTCAATACACTATTCATGCTATTGAGAAATTGGACTTATTTCTCTTAAAACACAAAATAATCAATTTTGAAACAAGTTAGAGCTTCAGTAACTAAAATATTCATCTTTGGTGAGAATAATTATAAATCTGAATTATGGAGAATAATTGTAAGTACTTTACATACATTTTTGTGCACATATACATGGGATAACTATAGGTACAATTGAATGGTATCTTTATAATGTAACTAGAGGCCCAATGTATGAAATTCATGCAAGAGTAGGCCTTCCTTCCCCCGGCTGCTGGCACCAGCTTCCATCCGGCTCCGGGGACTCAGGCTTCCCTCCAGCCACCATAGCAGGCACCCAGGACCCGGGCTTCCCTTGCAGCCCCCAGCTTCATCCGGAAGGTCATCCAGAAGGACAGCCAGTCTAATTAGCATAGTAAGATTTTATTATTATATATAACTTGGCTGAATCCTCCCTTCCTCTCCCCACCCTACCCACCACCCCCTAAACAAAGAGAAAACTCTCTGCCCACTTAAAGAAAGAAGAACAAACGAGTCAAATAAAATTCCTCTGGGCATAATGAAATGACTTGCTTCCCTTGTTTTCCTTTCCTACCATATGGCAATTTTAATAGGTCTTTGGAGCATCAAAGAGAGAATCCTATATAATAAAAGCCCAGTGATCATATTGGCAGAACGACCAGAATGACCACTCAACCAGTTACTACGGGGTGCACTGACCACCTCTCAGTCCCTTTTACTGGCTGGCAAGCTCCCATCATCCGATAGTGAATGGGGATTCAGGGGTGGGTGGCAGGGGATGGGGGTGGTGCCAAGCCAAGGCCCCTGCCCTGCTGGTTGCCCCGCACACAGAGGGCAACCCGCCATGGGTCTGGGGTCTGCGAGTAGGCAGGAACAGTGACCTCTTGGTCCCTCCCTCCAGCCGTCAGGCTCCAATCACCCTATGGCAAACTGGGAACCCGGGTAAGTGGCAGTAGGGGATGGGCCAGCTGCTGGCAGCCAGGGAAGATGGCCCTGACTGCAGGCTAGGCCACGCATGAATTTCGTGTGCTGGGCCTCTAGTCAGAAATATGGATTATGAAAAGAGAACAGCAAGGTGTAGAAGTTATTACAGGTAATGATTTTCTTTCATTTTACAAGGAATAAGGACATTTAAGTAATTTTGTATTAAATGTTATTTTTTGAAATTTTTATTATGAAAAATACCAAACATCAAGAAAAGCTTATAGAACAGTATGAACCTCCATATATCCAGCTTTAAGTTACCAATACATGATCCATCCACTTCCACCCTCCATTATTTGGAAGCTTATACCATTTTATTCGTAAGCATTTCAGACTGTATGTATGAAACTATTTAAAAAAAATAATAACTATAGTACCATTAGTATACCTAAAATGTAACCAAAAAAACTTTAGTCATCAAATATAAGATCAAATTTTCAAATTTCACACTTTACCTCATACATTTTTCAAAATTCTATGAATCCAAATTAAGTCCAAATATTATGTGTAGTTAGTTATCTGTACAAGTTTTATTTTAATGGCAATCATTCAATATGCTTAAAAATAAATCTTACAATGAATTTAAAAAATTAAATATAATAGAAAATAAGTGAATAACCAAATTGTCACTCTATTAGGGCAATGTTGACATGTGTTCCACAAACGTTTAGGTATATCTGGTCAAACTTAGGAAAAAAAGTGGGGAGGAAGGGTTGACTTCATTTTGCCTGTTTTCAAAATACTTCCTTCTTTGTTCACCATTTTAACTACTAATCTACCCATAATAATGGTTTTATAATAAGATTTTATCAAGGAAGTCAAACTAAACCATGCTAACAAAATTCTTTTGTAATCTCTCACTTGCTTGTTTCACTGTTTTATTTTGACCAAATACTTCCTCCTTCGTTTGAAATTAGCTTAAAAATCATAGGATTTCAGAGTCAGGAATGATCATGTGGCTTCCTCATCTTAGAGAGTAGGCAGCTTTGACATTATTATAATATTTGTGTTTTCAATGAGAAAACTAGCATGAGGAGGAGTCAGTCTACTGACAGTTACAAACTACTAGTATATTCTAATTTGTTAACAGACACTACTATGTAAATATGATCAGTAAAAGTTTTATTAGTACAACATAAAATAACTTTAAATTTTATCCTTTATAAAGCTTGGTAAAGTTAGTATTTTTCCCCATTAAAAAAGAAATTGTTAAACAAGAAAGAAGCGCATGTAATTCAAGATTTGAAATAATAAAAGTTAGAAAGTTACTCACAGAAGCCTGCAGAAACAAAGTAAATGCCAGACTCTCCTCAGATATTATAACAAAAAGTTATAAACGTATGTACTACCAATAAATAAAACATGCAATATGAAGTATATGATGGTATTCTGTTGTGAGACATCATAAATTAGAAATTATTAGGTCTTCTAAAATTTGCATATTATGTTCTTAAAAATATTTTTTCAGGTTTAAAAAATTATTTAGTGGTTCTTCCACAGCCATTGGTGAAGTCTAGATAACCCTTAATGTGCAGCAAATTCATTAATCAAAAGCACAAATTTGTTATGGAAACTCAGGAGTCTCAGTGTTCTTCATACATGTGCACTCTACTTTACATTAAACCTAGGACTTAGACAGTCCAATAATGAAAAATACTTATTGAGTACTTGATATGTTCAGGGAAATACATTAGCAAACACTAGAATAAAGTGCCAGAATGATACCAAATGAAACAATTAATACATTTAGTTTAAAAGAAGTACTTAATGACAATAATCTGAAGATAGAAATTTTTGAGATTTAATGTTTTCTTTTAAACTCAGAGTACCTTATAAAAATATACTAAAGCTTAATTGTTCCCAAGTTCTACAACATGAGAAATCCTGAATGGACTTTTCAGATTTAAAACATTGACAATAAACTCACTTCTAATCCTGTTTATTTTTTATTGTTTATATTGACTTCACTGATTTCCCCCCAGAGTCCCTAATGTACCAATTACCCTTTATTCTGTGTACATTCCAAAATTTTTTTCTGACTTACTAAAATACAAAAATTCAAGCTCTTGATTCTTTTAAAGCAAAGTAAAAACAGGTCACATAGTAAATATAACCTACTAGATTTAGATAAGGCAATTATAGAGTTGATTGTTCAGTTATACAGAAGTGCAGGTGTAAATCTCTGTTAATATACAGAACAGAAGGAATGCCTCATTCTAACACAACCATCCATCTTACTTGGCCCACAAGGGAAAAGCAATGTTCACATCAGTAATCTCTATTCAGGGGGGTGGGAGTGGGTTAAAGGGACTTATAGGGGGAAAAGGCGGACATATGTAATACTTTAAGCAACAAAGATTAAAAAATAATAATCTATATATATAAAAGCAAAGCGACTAGAAGGACCAGAATGACCAGAACTACAGGTCACTATGACACACAATGTGGTCAGCCAACCGACCCAATCGCGGGTGGGACCAACTGGCCAACCTCCTGCAGCCCCTGTCCCTCCAGCTGGCCCAGCCCCCGATCGGTCCCCTCTACTACAATTGCTGGACCCCACCTGTGCACCATTTTGTGCATCAGGCCTCTAGTAAATGTATAACAACAACAATAAGAATAAAAAAGATCTATTCATACTTTGACAGCAATGGAAATCTCATCTAAGAAATGTGGTACCAGCACTATCACGTAACAATACTTCATTATATATATATATGAAAGTATTTCAATAACATGAAAGATATATGGCAATTATAACTTTTTTATCTCATAGTATCCTATTGTTTTTTTAAATAATCTCTCTCCTCTCCTTCTCTCTCAATACATATTAGAAGCTAATGGGAAGAATTTAGCTAAAAATAATAAAAATGAGGCTCCTTCTTATCTGAGAAATAAATCATGATCAATTAATAATATTGCTATTACCGGTAATACTATTAATAGTATTATAGCTTTTAAAATAATATTTACTTATCCACACTTAATACTATTTATTTCTCTTTCTGTCATGCTTTTTAAAAGTCTGAAACCTCCTATTATATTTATTTTATTTTTTCAATTCTTCATTAAGTCATTCAGTATACATATCCCTAGTCAACTTCCTCTTGTTAATACCCATACATCCTTTCACCTTGTCAAGGATAATTAGAATTTTAATTTGTTTTTCTAAGATGCTAGCCAGTTAAGGATCACATAGCAAATTTTATAAGCTTAGCCTACTCAATCACCTAGTCACTAAGGAAAAAGATTCAAACTCACTGAATTATATTTTCTTTTTGAAAGCAGTTTCAAAGTTCTATTCATATTTACTATAGTGATATAAATTTGAATAATAAATTTTAGGAAGATGAAAATGAAAACACGTATTTTCTAGGGTCAGATCAGGATAAAAATTTTTAAAATAAAACAAAATGGTATAAGTTAAATTAAGAAGGCTGAACTATATAGCCTTTATAATAATAGACAACAAATATTCAATAATTATTATAGTAATTGTTCACATTGGAAAAAGCCAAAGTCTTTCCCAGATTAATGGTGATTTAAAAAAAACTCATACTCATAAAATTAAACGCAAAACTTGAACAAAAAAATCTTGAATAGGCAGGAATATAAGAGGAAGGAAGGCTGATGATAGTCTAAGGGTAGAAGGGAACTAAAGTTCCTCTGGAGAAGATGAAGGCCAAGGAAAACAGCCATGTGCTTGGAGAGATAAGTATGCATTCTTTTTAGTCCTTGTTGGTTGACAGAATTGTCAGATACTACTACAACTTGTGTTTCTGGTTGATGGGGCAAAAAGGGACACATTTTAAAGCAATAGGAGCCTTTGTTGGGACATACAGTATAATAATGCTATTCACCCAGCCTAATGGAAAAAAAAATTGAGTCAACTTCTTAGCACCAAGTTTTTATAGTCTATCTGCTATAGAATCTCCTATGATTGGAAAGAAACGTAGAAGGTAGAGTTGTAATGGAGATAGAGAGAGCTATTTAGAATAATTTGTAAGAATAAAAGCTAAGAAAAAAATCTACATTGAATATAACAATTCTGGCTTGAAATGATGTGGAAGTAGTATATTTAGACAAAAATGTGACATTTGTTAATATATTAATAAAGTTAAAAAAACACCTTATAGAATAATACTTGCATTATAAACTTCCTACTTACTATTTTAAAAAATATATTTTAAATAAAATATGGGAGGTTATGCCAGAATATATTGGGTATAAAATAGTGATTTTCAACTGGTATGCTATGGCACACTAATATGTCCCAAGAATTTTTAAAACATGTAGTACCTAGCTATTTAATCAGAGGCACTGACCTCTTTCCCTTAGCCTGTCAAATAAGAAAATGACAATAACTAACACAACAATAGACATCTGGTGTGAATGAATAAAAATTCTACTGCACCCCCCCTTTTTTTTCAGATTGGTAAAATATATATTTGCAATGAGATGAAAAAGATTGAAAATTGTTGGTATAGAAGATAACTTTTATTTTCTCCTAATTAATCATCTGTATTTTCTATTTATTAAAACAAAAAGCATGTCCCATACATCAAGAGGTCCAGTGCAGGGAACTTACTTAGGCTGTAATTTTGGTTGCTGGTTGGGGCACAGCACATATAAAAGGCACCCAATCAATCAATCTCTCTCTCTCTCTCTCTCTCTCTCTCTCTTTTCCTCCCTCCAAAATCAATAAATATATCGTCACTGAAGCTTAAAAAAATATGTATTAATATTTTGTATATTGGTTTGGGTAATAAGAATAGGGGATGAGTCAGTGACCTTCCTGTGTATTTTTGTGGCATCAGATAGATTGCCAGTGTATTGCATTAGCCAAATAATTTAATTCTCTACTTATTCATTTTAAAAAAGACATAGTCCTTTGTATACATGCATATAAGTACAATCAATGGACACAAAACTCTGGGGAGGGAGGGTATGTATGGGGGGGAGGCAATGTTAAAATATATACACAGATAATTTAATTTAAAAATGTAAAAAATAAAAAAATAAAAAGACATAGTCCTATATAGCACTAGTACAAGACCTGACACAAGTAGATACTCAGTAAATATTTATTAAATAAATAAATAAATAAATAAATAAATAAATAAAGGGTATGTTATTACTGGCTGCCTCTGCAACCAAGTATCAACACAAAATCCAAAGCATTTATTAGACATTTCCAAACACCCATACTTTTACATATATAAAACATTCTGCATTTTTAAAGTTCTCATTTGGGTGTCCTTTATGTTATTTGGCATCAATACAAAGAAAAGCATGTATAAAAAAGGCACAGGGTATTATAAATTGATTCTACCACTATGGAAAACAATATGGAATTTCTAAAAAAATTAAAAACAGAACTATCATGCAATCCAGTAATTCCACTTCTAGGTACTATATACCCAAAGAAAATGAAATCATTATCTTGAAAAGATTATCTGAACCTCCATGTTACTACATCATCCTAATATATAAAAAGCCAATCGAAACCAGACAGATGACTGAACAGCAGGCTGTGTGGGGCAAAAAGGCCAGCAGGGGGTTAGTGAGGGATGACCAAATGACTGAACAGCAGACTACATAAGGCAACCAGGCCAGCAGGGTGGGCATTGGGGGTGACCAGGCTGGTGGATGGGCAGTCGAAGGCAACCAGGCTGGCAGGGGACAATTGGGGGTGACCAGGCAATCAGACATCCTCTGTAGGGTCCAGGACTGGAGAGGGTGCAATCTGGGCTGAGGGGACCCCTGCTCCCATGCACAAATTTCGTGCACTGAGACTCTAGTTAATTATAATGGCCAAGGCATGGCAAGAATCTAAGTATCTGTTGATGGATGAATGGATAAAGAAAATGCAATATATAGAAATATAATTATTCGGCCATTAAAAGAAAATCCTACCATTGCGACAACATGGATGGACCTTGATAGCATTATACTAATTGAAATAAATAAGACAGAGAAAGACAAATACTGTATGATCTTACTTATACATAGAACCTAAAAAAAAAAACCCTAACTCACAGATACAGAAAACAAACTAGTGGTTACCAGAGACAGCCAGTGGGTCAAAAGTTAAAAACTTATAGTTATTAAGATAAATAAGTTCATCATGGTGATTCTACTTAACATTACTGTACTGGGTATTTTAAAGTAGCTAATACAATAAATCTTAAAGTACTCATCACAAGGAAAAAGTTTGTAATAATGTGTGGTGATTGATGTTAATTAAATGTATTGTGGTAATCATTTCACAATATATACATATATCAAATCATTATGCCATATACTTTAGACAAATACAGTGCTAATGTCAAATATATCTCAATAAAACTAGAAATAAAATAAAGAAAAAAAACATAAAAAGTTTTCATTTGGGTGGCATGAATATAAAGGAAGGCATGTATTATTTCAAAAGAAAAGAGACTGAGAATTAAAGCAACAGACATCCTATTGAAGTATCAAGTGTTTTTTTGTTTAAGCTTCTGAGTATATATTCTTCCTGTCTTATATAATTTCTAATAGTTTATTGAGTACAAAGATTATATGTAATTAAATTTCAGTATCCTTTGCAGAGTCTAACGATAAACATAGTAGGAACTTAATTATACTTAAAATACTTAAAGAATGGGTATTTCTTGGTTACACAAAATTTATTGATCATATTTTATTTATACTGTTAGGATAGAAAGTTCTTAATATCAAACTAACCTCTCCAAGTCAAGCTGGCTATGTTATTTGAAGAAAGGAAACAAAATTATATAGATACACACATATATACATAGTTTCTCATAAAGCAAACATTTCAATATTAACCAGTTACAAAATTATCTTTATTTGTCTCTTGCTGTTCTGTAAATATAATAAGATGACAGACCTGACCCAAATTGGAAAAAATATTCAGGTCCCTTCAATATTACTAGGATTGTTGATTTTACTTTAGAAAGGTATAATAAAGCAGATTGACTTTCTTTTCCTTCAAATCAAAATCAGCTAACTCAGCTTTTTGCTAGGAACTGTGAAAGTTTTAATTGCAAGATACAGTCCTTGTATTCAAAAGGTTTACATCATTAGTGAAAACAGAACAGTGAATAATGAAAGATACAATGCACATTTTCATTCATTGGTTTGTTAATTTAAAAGTCACTTGGATGTTTGCACAAAACATCAAGAGCTGAAATCGTCAGGAAAAGCTGTCGACAGGAAGCACATTTTACATAGGGTCTTGAAGACAAGGTAAAATCTGAGTAGATAGAGAAAGGAGGAAGGCTTTCTGAGTCAAGTAAATAATGGTACCGTAAGTGCAGACATGAATGAATATGGTGTGTTTGAGAGGCAGGCCGACTTTAAAGAGCAGAAAGAAGAGGAAAAAGAAAATAAGAAATGAACTGGATAGTAGTGTGGGGGTTGGTAAAGGCATTGAAAAGCAGGCAAGAGAGATTAGATTTAATGTAGTGGAGAAAACAGGGAAGCAACAAAGCTTTCTGAAAGGGAGTGAATGCTGGAAGCAGTACCATTTAAAGAAGGTTAATCAGGATGAGTTGGGGGAAAAACAGGTGAAAACGAAGGCAGTTGTAGTAGTCCAGGAATGAGGCAATAAGGGTCTGCGTAGGATTGGTGCCCAGAGATACAGTGTATTTTAGTGCGATCTGATGGGCCTTGTGACTGTAAAATTAGGGTGTACCAGCAACAAGGATGAAACATAGACTAATCCAGAGGTTGCCTCCTCGGTACAGGGATTTTACTACAGATTAATAAGACCTGAAAATTTCAAAAACATTCACAAAACATTTTTTGTTTCGTTAATTTAAGGCAGCTCCCCCAAATTTCCCATCTGCTTTGCTAACTCAACCCCATAAAAATGTCATGTAAAAAGTAGTTGTTTTCAATATATAAACAAAATTAGCTGACCCATTATAGGATATGAACACCCTTCCCTCTCCCCCCGGGGACTAAGATCATGAAAACAGAAAAACATTCTTCTTTAAACTCAAATATATATTCTTTATTGCCTAGTTTCACAGGGGAGGAAAAATCATCTCCCAAAAAATTCAACTTTATTTTTTTTAGCTTATCTAAAATCTTGAGAGAGAGTCCTGACTATATCTGATAGTGATCCAGCCAGAAGAAAACAAACTATTGAGAAAATGAGTTAAGGAATCAGCATTTTGCCATCTTGCTTTCCCAAGTTGTGCTATCAAATTGGGAGGAAATGCTCTGAAGTGAAAAACAAAGAGAAGAACATTACTAAAGCTAAGTTTGGCAGATTTACTAATTTTTGGACTAATAATTATATCAATCTATAGTCAATCCATCCTATGTCCCCTCTCCCTTTAGAATGAGTAGTAAGTATGTAATGTGGTAAGGGGAGTGCTCCCATAGTACTTTCTAAATACTTCTATTATTAGAACACCAATTCTATTATTTATACATGATGGTGTTGTGGTTTTACATCTCTTCCCCTGGTCATTTTCTGGTAGAGCTGTGAATAAGAACTGAACTGTCCAATAATAGCAAAAATAAACACATCACTCACTGAGCTCTTCTTCTACAATGTGTGACCAAACTTGTGCTTTTTGTACATAATCTCATTTAACCCTCACAATAATCTTGTGAGAGAGGTACTATGATTATGCCCATTTTACTGTTGAAGAAACTGAAGCCTGGAGAGTTAAGGGATTTGTACAAGATTGCAAAGCTAGTGAGCTAGTAAGTGCCAGACAGGTCACCTAACTTGCTCTGGTTAATCATTAGTTTATACTGCCCATCCCAAACATATGCAAACCAAAATGAAAAGTAAGAGATATAAGGGACTTGGACATTCTCCTCACCATGTGAAAGAATAAGGCGGAGCATAAATTGTAAGAAGTGTGTCAGTGATACAAATGGTTAGATGGCATGATTCACTTCTAATCTTCCTATATAGTACTGAAAACACTATGCTCTATCTTCGAAGGTGAATGAGCCATTGCTATGAAATGAGAATTAACTGTCCCCTTGTCTATAGGACCTTGACATTACATTACTATTTGAAGGTATTGACAGGATCTCAATTTGCTCACATTTTTAAAAATGCTCTCACTTATTGATAGATCAGCCAGGTCAAGACTATCTAGGCTGGCTGGTGACATCAAATGCTTAATTTTCCTGGTAGAATATCCAATGATCTGAACAACCTATATAACTTCTACCTGTGACCCTGAAACAGAAATAACCTCTTAAAGATATTTCTCAGTACATAAAATACATTCATAAGACACTTCTAAAAATAACTGTCTACTGTAATTCCCTCCTTATGCATCTTGACAGATACGTCATATTTCCTCCACAAAGCTTCCTTTGCTATTGCAACAGTAAGAATCTCAATTTCAAACTGAACCAAAACAATTGAGAATTACAAACTCCTTCACAAGACATGATTATTTTTATTAGTTATTTTATATAAATTTTCTAAATATGATGGGACACTTTTAGATTGATTTTAAACTAGAAAATAAAGCAATTATAGTTTAAAGTTCTTCCTCCCCTCACCCCTCTCTTTTTCTGCTAACATGTGGTCTTCCACAAAAGAATCAGTATGATCTTTGCAGACTACAGATAAGAAATATGGCCTTAGGAAACTAAAGAATAGAGCATTAAATACAAGTCAAGTAATTCAGAAGTTTAACTTTTATCATCTGTCTATGAAACCAACAAACATTTTGTTATACAATTAGCTCAGTTATAACTGGTTAAATAAACATCCTATTAAAGGATGCAGTTGGTAACTTCCACTTTCCCTCCAACTAGTGGTGTTTTGGCAGGCAGCCATATAATCTGCAATAATCTGTCACTGCTCTGAAGCCCCACCCACTTCCTCTGCCCCACCCCTGTTCAAACTATGACTGGGATACATCTGGTGTGCTAATATAAGTCAGACAATCATAAAGGGCCTCTCTGTCTATAAAAACTAGAATTTGCATAATTTGTACTTTTAATTATTTAAGATTCATAAATCTTAAGGAAAAATACACTATATGATATCACATTTCAAAGATTATTTGAACGTTTTCATTTCCTTTTTTTTAATGCATTAGAAATAGAGGGCCCAAATTAGTACTATCCACGGCAATGCTTCTTGAATAAAAATGTGTCCTAAGTACAGTTATAACACTTTCATTTACACATCTAACATGTAATATATTAGGAGTTTGGAAGTCAGGGTTACACACATTTCATTTAAACCTTGTACCAAGAGGATAGTTGGCAAAGAAACTATTAGGCTAGCTTTCCTGGTTTATAACATATTTTGCATTAGCTTTAACATACTAACTATGAAGTGCAAAATTAAGAAACACTACTTTCCTACTTCATCTAATTCCATTGTGTTTAGAATAGTCCCATAAATTATTATCTTATGGATAAGATATTTTAAAAAATATTTTAATAGGTAACTAACTTTACTAGTATGTACTAAAACAAAAAAGCTTTAAAGTAAACATGAGCAAATCTTTTGACTTTTCTGTCTCTGTATTTGGTATTACATTTAAGAAATTACTCTGCTCTCTCTCCTATTTTCCCTTTTGCTAAAGAAGAAAAATAGGAGTGGCTTTATTATTTTTTAAAATCTCTGGGATGAATAGAATGCCATTTTAGTAGCATAATTTTGAAATATTTTTACAGTAACAATATATTCATTAGAATAAACTGTGTTCATTTAATAAACATGGCCTTTAGTATTTAAAAAATTTTAAAGACTCCTGACAAGACTTTGATATTTTATTTGTAGCTCAGTACTAACCGTACTTACCCAGTAGAAAGAAAAAAACAATCAAAAAATTTTTGAAAAGAAATTCCCACTATTATTTTTTTGCAGAATATCAAACTACAAATTAAAATAAATAGAGCATGTGAATCCTGTGACTTTTGAGGTTGATTACTCTCAGTTGGACTTTGAGCTAAGGCCATAAATATTCACATGAAGTTCTACAAAGCATTTTTTAGCAATATTTAGACATAATCTATATTTATAATAAGACACCAAATACAAAACAAAACTCCAAGATTACAGTAGATCTTCTCAAATGCATGACCTACATTTCCAACCTAACATACAAAAAACTTTTAAAAATTCTTTTATTTAGCTACAGCAATAATAAGATTGCCTCAGAGGTAGCTTTCTTTAAAAGCTGCCTCTTAATCACTTAGGAAAGATAAAACTGAACTCAAATTGTAAGATCAGCACCACGCTATCAGCTCCTTCATCCCGAGAAAGGAAGTTATTATAGACAGTTTTATAAATGAGGCTTAAAAAGAGTACTTCCTGGTCGGACAGTTAACGGCAAGAGCATTTTATACAGCTTTACATTTCGATATTTTGAAAAGAACTTTTTAAAAACTTTTCCTGAATTTCCCCTCCCAGTTCCTACAAAAGAGGAAAACTTGCTCAAGCTAAACAAATCTTACGAAAAATCTATGAAATTCTACCAATGCCTACCATTATGGAATCATGTAAGTATAAGAACTGATTATTGATAATAATATCAGCTTAAGTTTTAATTTTACATTTATTTTACCTTTATGCACCCTCCTCGCCCCTCACCCTGCGTGTCAGAATGAGGTTTCTCAGGACACGGTAGAAGGTAAAAGAAAAAACTTAAAGGAGGACAACTTACCAAATCCTTGATAATGAAGGAATGCAAATAATTCACATTTTAATTTTCAAATTTACAGTTAATTCTCTTTTAAGTTTATATGCATATAAATTAAAAAGCCTAATACAATCCTAGTAAGAAACTGCAGATGAAAACAGCATGACCGGAGCACTGCACATTACTATCTGAATTGCAGGCTTAAGCACTTCCTGTTACAACTCCCATTGGTTCACATAGGTGCAAGTGCCTATGGGTGTTGCCAATTTACTCCTCCTTTTGTAAGTGAACTGCTAGAGGAGATCAGGTTGGCACAATCAATGCTAATAACTACTAGGGCAGAACTACCTTGGGCTAATACCAAGAGCCTCCCAAACTAGGTTAATTATGAATTAATAATTACCTAATTTAAAAGGGCAGGAGAAAATTTACTTCAACAGACTTTTCACTGTTTTTCTAAGAATGTATGTGACTTCACTCATCAAATATGTGTTAACTAGTTTTGCAAAGCACTGTTCTAGGCACTAGGATCAGATAAAGTCCCTGTGGTCATTCATACCCTATCTAGCAGACCTTTGACAATTTCACATATATATAATTAGAAAACTTCCATAAAGGTAGAGACTAAAGAAATTTGTATGGGAATTTGGAAAGTCAATTGTAGTGGTGACTATTAAAGAGCACTGTAATTAAGGCAACCACCTTAAACATAAAAGAACTTTTCCAGAACCTGGTACATAAAAGTAGGAATTTTTATGTTTTCAATGTTTCAAAAAGCCCATGTTGTTCTAGCAGGGAAAAGGAAAAACTTCTCACCATGAGTCACCAGTGACTAAGTTCTTTTAGTTCAGGCTTAAAACACATTTCAAACCCAATTACTTGTACATGCAGAAAACTGATAACCCCGAATTAACCCCAAAAGCTTGATTTGACCAATTTTCAGCGTTAATATCAGCATCTAAGAAAAATCCCAGGCTTTGAATGGGATAATGCCTCTCTACTAAATTTTATTATAATTTTGGTAGTTTTAGTCTTTAATGCCTAACAGTCAAATCAGCAAGCTTCCATTAGATTTTGTTACAATGATTTTAGCCAGAGTGAGACACAATCATCTTCGGATAGATATCTGGTGTGGTAGTAGGTATGGCTTTTATTTGCATTCAAGAAAACAAAAACATAATTGAGCGTAAAATGTACAGTGAAATTCTATTCTTCCAGTTCTTCTATACTTTACCTTCTTAGGCTTTTACTCCCTCATGTTTAAAATAAAATCTTATTAGCCAACACATTGGAGAAATTCCAAAAGCCAAATTTATCTAGTCATTCAACAAATATTTATTGAGCACCTACTACATGTTAGGCATTGTTCTATGAGTTGGGGATACAGCCAAGAATAAAACAAAAGATCTCTGCTTTCACAGACCCTAAATTCTAATACAGGGATTTAAGACAAACAAATAAATAAAATATAAAACAACTGTATGTTAGAAGGCTGTAAGCACTATGGAAAAGAATACAAAGTGAAAGATAGAAATAACAATAAGTTTATTTGTTCACAGTTCCAAAGTGCTTATAACACAAAGAAACTTCGCTTTGAAGACCAGAGTGTTAGAGCTCTCCCAGACTCTACCTCTAACTCAAGGGAACAACCACGTTCTGTTGCAAATTACAGATCATCGTATTTCATTTGTTGCTAATACCTAGGCAAAAGGAAAACAAGCTTCTAAAATCCTGAAGTTAGAACCGATTCCTTATTGATAAACCCATCACATAAGGAAACAAAACCAATTCCAAACTCTCAAAGTCAAGGATCACTTTAGGAAATATCATTCTGAATACAAATATACAAATATCCATATACTTGCTACCACTGGCATAGAATTTGCCAACTGTGAGGTTCAGAAGTGAATTCTTTATTTTAGAATTATCCCTGTTATCTGTACTAGCAGCGATAATAAAACTGACATGTTATCTTTGAACTTAAAATAAGTATTTACATTTAATACAATTCAACAAATATTAATTGAGCAGATACTAGCTACAAGATACTTGGTTAGATGATTAAGGTTCTATCCTTTTAAAATCAAGAAGACAGAATCTAGGAAGGATAAGTCAAGTACAAACCCTACAATGTGATGTCAGAGAGAATGTCATGCATGTAATAGGGAATCCAAAGGATAGAGTGGCAAGGAGGATGATCAGAGAAGGGCTCTTGAAAGATGACATTGGAGTCTGAAAAATGAGGGACAGAAGGCACTCCAGGGGGAAATATGGCAGGAACAAAGAAAGACCTGAAGGTGGCAAATAAGTGAGTGCTTGGCCAGTAAGCAGGCCAGTCTGGTTGGAGTGTTGATATAGATTATGGGGTAATAGGAACTTAAAAACAGGTACATAAATCTGTACTGAATTCAGTAGGCCACAGGAATAATTAAAGTTCTAAACATGGGAGTGACAAATCCAGATTTGTACTTTTGGGAGAATAAGAGAGCAACGACATGTAGAAAAGATGAAAAAGAAAAGGAGGCTAAAAATTTGTCATAGTACTTCTTCCCTAGCACCTACTTAGCTCTCTGTGGATGTATAAATGGTATATCCCTTTACACCATTGAGGGATATAAAGTAGAAAGTATACTGAGTTGAAAAACCAGATCTACATCACAGCAATCCATGCCATTATCTGCATGACCGTGGGAAGTCACTTACCCTCAATGTCTCAATTTCCCTATGAGTCTACTAATTACAACTTATTTTTGGAGTCACGAGCTATACATTTCAGCAAAAGATTAGATACTGGGGATAGAACAAAAACAGCAATAAAAATTTCTTTCAAGTGATTAAAAGAATAAGCAGCTACCATTTATTGAACACTTCCTACGTATGTGTCACTATGCTTGGCACTTTATATAAATGCTTTGTTTATTCCTTAGAAGAATCCCATGATGTATGTATTCTTATTTTACAAATGAGAGAACTTTAAGACTTAACTAACCTACCTAGTGCCAGCCGAATTTATAGTGACAAAGCCAAAATAGGAGCCTAGGTATCTGAGGTATAAGGCTCTTTCTCCTTCCAACATACCGTTCTGTTTCTTACATGGTAGATAAATAAGGCTATCATTTGTTCTTGTGTTCCAAACAAATCACTGTCTCTTTTACTCCCCTTCTGATATACGATAAGGTCTCAATGAGAATAAGAAACAAAGTGTGGACATAAATATAATCTACTTATTTGATGATCACTGATTCTGCTACGCCCAGACTTCGTGATCCCCAAGGACCACCAGGGAGCTGAGTCCCATGCAATAAACAAAAGAGCCTTTTCCATGCTAGCATGGGCTCTGTCCCACTCACACTGGCAGCATGGTGGAAGAGAGAGCAAACTTCGCCAAGCCCTGGGGTTTTATACTCCAGTGGTGATGTCACTGCTTCGGCTGACCCTGATTGGTTGGATGAGGGCTAGGGTTCAGTTACAAAATGGAGGATAACTCTGCCCTGCCCCACAGTGGAGTCAGGAGCTCATCCTCGCCCTCTCAATTCATTCATTCAATACTCATTTATTGAGCATACTTTATACTTTGTACCTGGCACTATACCTGGATCCAAAGATAAATAAGACCCACCTCTGCCCTCAAAGTGCTTTTAAGCTAATAAAAGGCAAACACATGTGAACTAGGAAATGGTAATATAATGAAAGAAGAGGATTTTTTGCACAAGAGACTATGGAACATAAAAGTACATGAAGCTAAATATTGCAATTTTCTATTTCAGCTATTAAATCTTGATCTAGATTACTTAAAATTATATATTTATGTGGTTTTTGCAAATATTTATTTTAACATACACTCCCTTGAAAAACTAAAAGCTAATATTCACAACAGAAGGACAATTAGCCATGAACTATGATTCTGCTTTTGTGTGTCTACTGCCAAGACTAGGTGATTAGTTTACTTAAGTAAGCATTCTTGGGGGGGAGGGGGGGGGGAAAGAGACGGGGGGCACCAACCAGGTGAAAAGGAGACATATGTAAATCTTTAGACAATAAATTAAAAAAAAGAAAAATAATAATTTTGAAAGTCATAATAAAAAGTAAGCTATAATAAAAATAAAAATAAAAAAGAAAGCATTCTGCCTTGATTAGTGCCATCTATTGTAATGGGTAAATAAAATGTATTTGAACTGTCTAGCCTTGATTGCTATGAATATAAGCCAGTGTCATTAGATAGAAAGTGAAACATACTTCATAAAGATAAATATATACTACGAGAGCCCTTGTTTGATCTGGAAATAAAAATAGATCTTCCAATGAGTACTTTGATAACTGACTAATTAAATATTAAGTATAACAAAACATACAATGCTAGGTTGATTTTGCTATCCATTATTTCACTGAGGCCAGAGATGAAATGGAAGGGCCCCAAACACTAGACTTCAGCTTGCAAATGCAATTCTCTGAGCTAAATACATGTGGGCCACATCTCTTTGTCTCATAAGGGTAGGTTTTCATAGGTATAAAATGTGCATTCGAAGGCATTTTATTTTTCTTACTCACTCTGGGGATCAAAAATGTGTATTTGTGAGATAGCTGACAATTGTTAGGAGACTGTTCTGTGTTAACAAATCAAGAAACTGATCCTTCTGCCTTTCTGTCATAATACAGAAATAACTTAGACTTTAAATATATTTCAATGTCTCTAACAAATCTTGAGTTAAAAAATATACATTATGGCCTAGCCCAGTGTGGCTCAGTGGTTGAGCATCGACCTATGAACCAGGAGGTCAAAGTTTGATTCCTGGTCAGGGTACATACCCAGGTTGCAGGCTCAATCCAAGTGTGGGGCGTGTAGGAAGCAACTGATCAATGATTCTCTCTCATCATTGATGTTTCTATCTTTCTCTCCCTCCCTCTCTGAAAATAAATAAAAATATATTTAAAAAATATATATATATATACACATTGTGTTGATTTATAAAGCATTTAGGTAACTTTAACAACATAGTATAGCTAGAATGATAAAATTTATCAATTTAATTCCTACTGGTTATCATAAAAATTTGAAATAGTTATTATTTTTAATTAGGGACCTATAGCTTAGAAATTAGTTAGATCACATTTTGGCCTATAAATAAACATATCTAATCTATAATTATAGTTAGATATCACTTATTTTTTACTAAGCTGAGACTAAGAAACAGTAACAAAATTTTAATATATCCTCATAAATAACAAAGCAACCAATAAAATGGCTAAATATAGGTTAAATAATTACAAACTGCACTCCCTATGGTGAAATGCAATCAATTGTACAATAGTCTGCAACTCAAAACTACTCATTCAAAACTATTTTCTGATTGACAAAAATCTCTCATTGGAGAAAGAAAAGAAATCTGAAAATGTCTTCTTAGGAGAGTCACACAACACTTTTAGATGGAAACTTTCTGTGTGTTTTCCATTTTGGAGGAAGGAAGAAACAAAGAGTGTAGGAAAATATTATAAAGAGGCTTTTAAACAAAAAAGACTCTAAAGTAAAAGTATCAATAATAGTTTTCATTCATTCTCCTATACTACTTGAAACCAACATGTGTGAACACTGGCAAGCAATGAGAACTTTTATTCAAATTGGCTTAAACATTAAACCAAATTAGATATCAAGGTAGTCTCTGAGATTACAATGGTTTGACTGTATAGGGTTCAAGTAGTAAAGAAAGTGTAAAATGGGTTATTGTATTTACTGGGCAGTACTTGCATCCTGCTACCCTAGTTTAAGAACTACAAACTGAAAAGAACTTGTATCCTACGGCTGCTGTAACCATTCATCTGGAAGGCTCCTTCTTAACCTCTACTTGGGATTATATTTTTTTCATGGAAAAGAAACGGTTTAAATGAGCATGTGTATAATCAATCACATATTTATAGTTCTCCTAGTGTGTTATTTTGTGAAACAAATGAAAATAAATTCCCACAGAATTCCTACCTCCCTCTTTGCCTCTCCTCGAGGAATAAACAGTTATTGTAGGCCCCTCCTATCACTGAAGATTCTATTACAATGAATCTCTCTTCACCATCTCTGGATCAATATCATAACAGAATGTGGTGAAATGACTGCTTTAGTAATCACTCAGGGGAGTATCAGAACAGTTTATGTTGTTACAAGGAAATAAATTTAATATTTTATCTTAAGGAACTACAATCTGTACGAGTCAGAGATGAGCTAACAAGTATGATGAAAGAGCTTATCTGCTCAAACAGTTCTATTACTTTGTAGAATTACTGGTACTGAGATTCCTAGTCCTTCTACCGACCATTTCAAATGTTACATGCTCTACACAGTGAATATATGCCCCTTGTACACAACCTCTTTGCTAACTGACTTTGTTTTCACTTGAATTCTCCCCAGGGTTCTTGAAAAATAAATTGAATGTGAAAATGTCTCATATTTAAAATAGTTGTCTCATATTTAAAATCTGTATGTGCTGTTGTTTTTCCTTACCTCCATGACTTCTATTTCTTAGAGGAGGACTTCTGGTTGCTGGGTTTTTCATAACCACAAAAAGTTCCACACTTTCTGAAGCCAGATAAGAAGTGTTCTGTGTCAGCTAATATCAAATAAAGTCCCCAAGTGGCACATGCCCTCTAATATCACCCTGACGAAGATGACTTGTGGGATTTTTGTCTTGGACTTGAAAAAAGCAGTTCTATGTGTAAGTGTTCTACCTGATGTCTCTGGGAGGTAAAGGCAGTATGACTCTCTTCCTCTTAGTTGAAACGACCCGTTACTAAACATGGGCAAAGGTTTCTAACAACACACACTCTCAACCTGAAACAGAGAGGATACCTAAATACCTGTGGCATGATCTCATCGTTACATCCACCATTATTTCCCCAATACCCTCCACTTCTAAATCTGCTTCCATAAAACGAAAGAAAGCAGCTGCAAAGAGAAGGGGTCTGGAGAAGCAGCACACAGGGGGAGAAAGGTGAAAACATTCACTGGCAGAACTGCTGGCTACAAGGCTAACTGAGCCCGACCATCCAAGAGAACCTGTGACAGGCCGTCTGTCTGGCAGCATCTGTAGATGCTGAGCACTGTGAACCCTCAGCCTGGTCATGGGTTTGATTTCCACACCCCTCAAAGTAGTCGTCGGCCCCCCAATCCCCACACCCCCGTTGCTTTCCTCTTTTGGTTTTAGCATCTCAACAGAGACACACACTGGCCTCCCACCAGGGCACACAGTCTCTGGTTCCAACGGGCTCCTCTCCCCTGGGCTGGCCCCAGAGTGACGCCTGGGGCCCAGGGATGACGCCTGGAGCTGGGGGCTGGCAGCTTTGGGGAAGAGAAGTCTAACTGGAAGGCGCTGTCCGTGGAGCAACACCAGCGGCTCATCTCAACTCGCGTCCGACTTTCCACCGCCCGCGGCGCACCGAGGCTCAGCCTGCAACTCCCGCACGTCCCCTGCTTCCGCCCTGGAGGCACTGGGCCAAGGGGCTGCCCAACGGGAAAAAGTTTCTCCGGCCCCTGTGGACCCACAGGGAGCAATATGGGGTCCGTGGAAATAAACAGCCTGACCAGCCCCACGCGGGCGTCTCCAACAGGGTCGCGGTCCCCGCGGCTGGAGCGGGACGAGCGGAGAAGCCCACGCAGCCCTCGCTTCCCCGCGGCCACGCCGAGGTCCCGGAATGAATGGAGGGGCGTCCCCCGCAGCGCCCAGACCTCGGCGCTCCCGCCGGACCCTCCCGCTTGCCCGTGCGCGCCACTTAGACGGTCCATTACATAATCCCTGACCCCCCGAGTCCCCCGGAGCCCCGGGGCGGCTCCCCGCGCCCCTCACACGACCCGCGGGGAGAGGCGCTGGCAGCGGACCCCGCGCAGCCGGTCCCCTCGTCCCCGCCCAGCGGCTCCCACGCCCCAGCCCGTTTGCCCTCTCCAGCGCGGCCCCGGCCCCTCCGGGCCCCCACCCCCAGGCCAGCGGTCCCGCTCCCTCTCGGGGGGCCAGTCCCCCTCCATCTGCTGGGCCTCTCCGGGTGCCCTTTGCCCTCAGACCCGCTATCCCGACCCCATCGGCCTCCCTCGGGGGCCTCCCTCCACTCGCGGTCCCACCCCTCGAGGGGACTCTCCCTCCTCACACCCGTCCCGGCCCCGCGCGAACTCCCCCAGACCCGCGGTCCCGCTCCCTCTCGGGGTCCCCTCTTTCCAGACCCGCGGTCCCGCTCCCTCTCGGGGTCCCCTGTTTACAGACCCGCGGCCCCGGACCGTCGCGGGGGTCCCCTCTTTCCAGACCCGCGGTCCCGGACCCTCGCGGGGGTCCCCTCAGACTCCCGTTCCCTGTCCCGCGCAGGGTCCCCCCTGATCCCCTCTCGGGGTCTGTTCTCCACAGTCCGGACTGTCAAACCCGCTCCAGAACTCCCCTCGCTCGGGTCCGCACCGACCTCGTCCCGCCCGGGGTCCCCTCGCCCGGGCTCCCGCTGTCACAGCCCCGCGCCCCGGTGCGCTCACCTCAGACCGGCTGTCACCACCCGGCCCGCCGCCGCCGCCGCCGCCGCTTCCTCCCCACACTTGTTCCCCGGTCGCTCCTCAGCCGCTCGTCCCCGGGAGGGCCCCGGAGTCCCGTCGCTGAGGGCAGGGGCCGGCCGCGCGGAGCCTCCGTGCGCGGTCTCTGCGCCGCGTCCCACTCACTCCCGCAGGACCCCGCCGCCGCCGGCGCCTCACGGACCCTCCCGCGGCCGCCGCTGCTGCTGTCCGAGGTGCGGCTCCTGCCAGGGGTGGCCAATCGCACCCGACTGCGCCGAGCGCGCCCCGCCCCGCGGGCTCCCGCCGCCCGCCCTCCGCCCCCAGGCCACGCCCCCAGCTCGACTCTGATAGGCTCTCTACTGACCTTCCTTGATCGCGGGGCACTGGCCGGGGCCCGGATATAGGTACTCGATTGAAGGTGCCTGAGAAGCCGAGCGGTCGATGGCGCCTGCGGATTGGTGGAGCCCACCGCGGGGCAGGAGGAGGCGGGGCGGGGTTTCTTTGGACGCGGAAGACCTCGCAACTTCACTTGCCCGCAGGCCCGCCTGGGGTGCGGTCATTTTTGTTTGTGCAGCGCCGCGGTCAAAGTTCACGGCACTCCTCCAAGCGCCTTTACTTTTCTTGGGAGACTCCCAGCGGCCGAGGTCCCCCGGACCACCCTGCTAGAGTCATGGAGGAGGACCCCATTCTTCCACTAGACCTTGCACAGCCTTCTGAGTAATTCTGCCGGAAATGAATGTAGTCGTTTTTTGTATTTTCCCCACTTGTAAATATTTCCTGGATTTAAACTTTTTTTTTCTCTCTCTCCCCCCCCCCCATTTTTGTCAAAGGAATTGCTCTACCTTGTATTGCAGACGTCAACTTAATGCTCTTGGAAAAAGAAATCTAAATACTAGATGCGTGCTCTGCACAACCAAATGTTCAACACTGGCGGGGCACATTTTGATGGGTACAAGGACAAAACTTTAGAAATAATCAGTTTGTGGGTTTTGATAATCATTATATAGGCGGAACAGGAACTGGACAAGAGAAACTCTGTTAGCTTTAGCAAGATCTTAGCATGCCTATTTGAGGTACTCTTTTTCAGGGCCACATGGTTTAATGGTTGTGTGTGAACTAATGGCCAAAGTACATTAAACTTTGACCCAAGGGCAACCTGTGATACCAGAGACCCATCTCGACCCACTGTGAAAGATGGTGCCTGCCGGGGGTGCATCGTGTTACACAGCCATTCTTTCTATTTTTGTGGAATTGTTTATGTTGACTAAAAATACAGGAAACTGAAAACTATGTCAAACTATGGAGTTTGACAACTCAGTGTTTATGAAGAAATGGTTTCATTTCAGAAACACAATTTGATCCTAAGCCTTGTCAGATGTGTATATAGGACTTCACTCTCAGAAAACGCTTTACCATTAACTTTGTGTGTGTGTGTGTGTGTGTGTGTGTGTGTGTTAGCTCCCACTGACAAATTTGTGTTCTAAACACTGTATTTTCCCTAGTATTTTAAAATCACGCCCCATTCCAATTACGATGCTCCTCCTTTATGTTTAAATTTGAGTATCAGGGTATGCAGAGAGGGCCTGTGAAGACAGGGCTGGTAGGAACAGTTCTGAAGTAGCTATCTCTGAGCAGTGTGACTGTGTGCCACGTGGGGAAGGGATGCGGAGACACTTCAAGGTGGTAAAGTTTCCGTTTTGACGGTACTTGATTTCTGTAGGCCTAGAAAAGCTGTCCAAAAAGAATTATATTAACATAAGTAGGCCCTCCTCCTCTAAAGAGTTATTTGTAAGAGTTCATCTTACCAATTCTGAAGTTGGCAATAGGGACTGGAAGGAATGGGGTGAGTTTTCACCACCCGACTATTCAGTTGTATCTATTCATATAGAAAAGAAACATGACTATTAACATGTTATTTGCAATCGAAAAAATAGAAATAAAACATAAGCATGATAAAAACCCAAGTGTCTTGAAAGGAAGCCAATTAACAAGGAAATCAACTCTTTTTTTTTTAAATTCATTATAGCAATGAATTCTAATTTCTAAATTGTTGGTGCTTTTTCTGGTCTATGATTACTGGTACTGATAGGAACTCAAGTTGCTCAATATAGTTGATTACAAATAATTTAGGTTGGATCTAACAGCATAAAGAAAGAAAATGACATCATCCTTTGGATAGGAGACAATTCTGAAATCTTAGTTTATCTATAGATGGAAGAACAGTGAGCTGCAAGGATGACTCTAATTTAGAAGGGGCTTCAGAAGATCTGTGGACTCCTGAAAAGACACTGCAGCATTCCATTCTGGAAATTCTTGAGTTTTGTTAGGGGGAAAAAATTCCTCACAAACATAGCCAAGATTTTAATGAAGACAAGGTAGAAAATAAAAACGTTAAGACAAATGGGATGAGAACAAGGTTTTGCACTTTTGAGAAGACTCTATGAGGGCCAATTCAGAGATAAATTTGGTCACAAAGGAACTGAGAATCAGAATAGTGGTTTCTGCCCTGTTTTTTAAAAACATATTTTATTGATTTTTTACAGAGAGGAAGAGAGAGGAATAGAGTTAGAAACATTGATGAGAGAGAAACATCGATCAGCTGCCTCTTGCACACCCCTTATTGGGGATGTGCCCGAAACCAGGATACATGCCCTTGACCAGAATTGAACCCAGGAGCTTTCAGTCCACAGGTCGATGCTCTATCCACTGAGCCACACTGGTTCTGGCTCCACCCTGTTTTTATACTGTATTCAACTTCACTACATGTGAGTTACTTTTTCTATGGAGACTTGGTGCAACATAGACAGCAGGGTTACTTTGGACAAACCATTAAACATCTCGGTGTCTTTTTCCTTTCCCCTTTCTTGCTACACACAACTAGAGGAGGGAGATCATAAATTTGTTCCTTACATAAAGCTTGTAACACTGTGTCCCCTTCTACTCAGAGGGAACCAAACAAATCAGCTTATGCATTGATTCCGCTCTCTTGTTTCCTGTTTCCACACAGCACCTTCCCGAAGTTAGCCTAATGAACCTCCTATAGGCAAATGTGGCATTTGAGAGCTGGTTAGCAAGTTATTAGATTGGGGAGAACCTTAAAAAAACACACACCAATATTCTAAGAAATATGAGGCATTTGTATTCTACTGGGCCTGGCTCTGAGTCTACACAAGGCAGACTGGACGCTATCATTTTTTTTTTTAGGCAAGTGGCAGCTCTTTTCTCGTCTATGAAATCGGTATAATATCTTATTGAGTAAACCTATACAAACAGAAAGGACTCCCAGAGACTGGGAAAAGATCCTTTTTGTTGACTCCAGGATGGAATACCAGCATCCTTGTCTTTATTTTAGCTCTCAATAAAGCTTCCATTAGTCGGGGACGAACCAGGCACCTTTTCTTCGGGATGCTCACGCAAACTCTAGACGTCAAGGTTTAATGTCGTTCACCTGCTTCCTGGTAAAGAAGAGACAGTCCATCTCCACCTGCAAGAGCCCTTCCTTCAACCCCTCTGCCTCTCCCACCGCTAAGGCTCCTCACTTTGGCTCTGGCCCCAGGCGCCGCCTGGCGGCTGTTTCCGGAAGTTGCCTCTGGGCGTCGGGGTCCTGACCGGGATTAGGCCTGCCCCTGGATCTGCCTGGAGAGACTCTGTCTCCGCCCCTAGCCGCTACCCGTTGAGGATTTTAAGGCGGCGATGAAGGCGCTGGGGTTGAGGCGAAGGAGGCGTCCGGCGACCTCTCCATTCCCTGAAGGATGGCGGAGTCAGGCGGTCCTCGGGCAGCTTGCGACCCGGAAGTTGCCACGGGAGCGAGGCCCCGGTTGCCGAGCGCGGGCGCGAGGGGCCGGGCTTCGCGGAGACGGGGGAGAGGTCGCCGCGCCTCCCGCCTCTCAAGTTGTCGGCGCCCTCGGGTGCCGCTTGGCGCGCGTCGAGCTCGCAGGGCGGGCGGCCGCCGTCCCCGGGTGGCGCGCTCGGCTGTGGCCAGAGGCGACATGAGCGCTGCGGGGCTGTTGGCTCCGGCCCCGGCCCCGGCCCCGACTGGAACGCCGCCGGCGCCGGAGTACTACCCCGAGGAGGACGAGGAGCTGGAGAGCGCGGAGGACGACGAGCGCAGCTGCCGGGGCCGCGAGTCGGACGAAGGCGCGTCCCTCCGCCGGCCGGGCGGCCCGGGGAGGGGGCGGGACCGCTGGGGAAAGGAGGGGGCGTCTGGGAGAGGGGCGGCCCGACCTGCGGGCTCGGGGCAGCGAGGCGGACCGCGGCTCCGGGAGGCGACCCGCTCCCTCACGGCACGGGGAGCTCCGGCTGGGCACCGTGTACCCCACGGTTGTGGGGAGAAGGGACCCGGGGAACTGCTGTCACAGCTGGGGGTCCCTTTTCGGTTCTGCCTGCCCTCGTTCCCCTACAGTTTCGGGCTGAAGCTCAGGTCCTCACTGGTGGGAATGAGAAAGCCTTCCATTGAGTGCCCCTCCCCTCGGAGTTCCCATGAGGACTAGAGTTTGGCCTCTGAGATTGCTGGGGGTGGGGGTGGGGGATGCTTTAGTCTGACTTAGTTTGGGCAGTGCCAGTGCGTGCAGGACAGGTTGGTTAAAAGGATGGGACCTGGCCTCAGTCAGATGGAGGTGTGAATTTGGCTCCCTCGACCCAGCTTTTGATCCTAGAGTCTTTTTTTTTTTTTTTAATATATTTTATTGATTTTGTACAGAGAGGAAGGGAGAGATAGAGAGCTAGAAACATCAATGAGAGAGAGTCATCGACCAGCTGCCTCCTGCACACCCCCCACCGGGGATATGCCCGCAACCAAGATACATGCCCCCGACCGGAATCGAACCCGGGACCCTCCAGTCCCCAAGCCGACGCTCTATCCATTGAGCCAAACTGGTCCTGGCTGATCCTAGAGTCTTAAGGACAACTTGGTTAAGTGTAGGAGCCTCAACTTCTCCAGCAAATGGGGTTTCCTAGTGTAGGTGCGAGGGTTGAATGAGGCATGGAAATAAAGTGTTGAACTGGCACTTTAAAGCCTGGTATTAAGGAAATACTCCGCCTTTCTCTCTTCCCCCCCCTCCTCTCCCTCTTTCTGGGGAAACAGACCCTGGGGGAAGGAAGGGATTTGGAGTTGCGTAATAATGGGGCCCAGGTGTTGTGTTTTTAAGTTCCCTGCTGTTTGCATTATTCCTACCTCTCCAAGGCTTGCTTTTCAAACTGGGTTTTACACTTTGGCCAAGTGTGAGGAAAACTTTTGGTGGGATTGAAGGAGCTGGCTGGAGGAGGAGGAAAGGTGAAGAAACAGACAGCAAGGGAGAAGATGGAGACCGATATATGGGTGGAATATTTTGGCGCAAATAGGGCTGTGGGGCAGAAGGCGAGAGCTTCTGGAACCAGGAGTAGGTTTTATTCATCTCAGTCCCCCAAGTGCCAAGTAGTGTGGCTGGCACAGGGCACTCAGTGACGTCTTTTGACTGGAGGAGGACAGAGCGTTGGACCTGTAACATCCTTTCAAAAGGCAGCTGCATATGCAGATACAAAGTTGAGGGAACGAATTGCATTTGGTTAAACCGTATTTGAAGGCTAAGCTTAACCAGAGATTGTGAATGGGAATCACTTGTCACTTGCACTGCTTTGAATGCTCACCAGGGGGAGCGATGAAGCAAAAAATTGATTTTTCCCCCTCCTTAAGTAGGGCTGCTGAAATCATGTAGACACTCCAGCCATTTGCTTATTCTAAGAACAACATTGAAAATGTACTGAAAGTTTCCGTGTGATCATCTTGTCTCCTTTTAGTTGTAACTTTTAAAAATATTTCAGTTATTTGAGTTCAGCTCCTTTGAGACGTAAAATCTGTTACGGGTTCAGACTGGGCGTATACCAGGAGAGCATGCGCATAGTAGGTTGTCTTGAGGTAGTGACCAGGGCTTGCCTGTGGTTTTCCAGTCATACACCCACATCTCCTTTGAGTGTTCTCGGAAGCAGCTGCCTGGACCACGCTGCCTGTGTCCGATGCACCTTGTCCTCTAGCTGCACCTGAGATAAAAGCAAGCTCTTTGTGTAAATCTGACCGTTTAGAAGTTGGAAATGGCATTTTCTTTTCTGAAGTAACTGCAATACATTTTTTATTGATGGCTTCATTCAGGTCTGCATTGACTAGAATTCATTTAAAAGGAACACTACCAGAAATTTACTGTGTCAGGTGATACCAACTCTATAAATGATTTTAACAAACCCTTCTTCTCTGATTTTACGTAGACACTGAGGATGCTAGCGAAACTGACCTGGCAAAGCATGATGAAGAAGACTATGTAGAAATGAAGGAACAGTGAGTATGACTTAGATTTCTATCTGGAATATAGAATTAGCCGGGAAATCTCTATAGTGACCTTGTGTGTATGGCTTTGACCATAGTGTTTCCAAAAACAATGTATATGTGTGCAGTTTACCCCATTTAAATCTGTCACATTTAATCAGTCTTCTTGTTATAAGAATCTTTTGAAGATATGCTAGAAAGATCTTGAGGGATAAGAACCTTTGATAATAAGGCCATATACTAGTATTAATAGTAATTGGAAACTACCATATCCCACTTTTTTTCTTCTTTTTTTTTTTAAAGATGTGAAAAGCACCAGAGAGGGTAAATGATATGATTCTCAGATTGGCATGACCCCAGCAAGTATTAGCTAGGTTTGTGGTTGCCAACCGGTGGTCTGCTGACTTGTGGTCCATGAGGTCCAAAAGGTTGGTGACTGCTGAGCTGGATAGTATGGTAGATTCCAGAGGGCTCAGGGAGACTGGGATTGGAGAGCAGGACTTTTTTACCCCAGTGCTTTCCTCCTTATCACACTATCTCACCCTAGCTTTCCTCTCATTTTCTAAATCAGAGCCACAACTAAGTATCTGCAGAGAAACTAAAACTACTCACTTTTATCATAAATGCAGATGCAAGGCATCATAAAAAACAAAAACAAAAACCCGATAAGTGTATTTCAGGCTCTTGATTTGACTTTTTAAAATCTATTAACTTGGCAGTTCACATTTCCTTTCCTTAATAGGTCTTATTTGCAGAAGTTTTGTGACCATCCTCTGGATTCTATCATCTTTTTCAATCGTTGGAACCCAAAGGGATAATTCAGTTAAAATTTAACCAGCACAACTGAATAAAGGGAGATTATGTCATATGCTTTTTCTCATAGCTTCATCCCTGAAACTGTGCTTGCTTTTTTTTTTTTTTTTTTTTTTTTTTTTTTAAGTTATTTTTATTCTCTACAGGCATTTTACTGATTTATCTTAACCCATTTGAAATGTATTCTCACATACCTGTTCCTTTCTGGAATCTGAATTTTGTTGTTGTTATTTACTTCTTCAATCCTTTATAATAAAAGGCTAATAATAAGCAAATCGACCAAATGGTGGAACACAGGTCACTGACGTGCACTGAGCACCAGGGGGCAGACACTCTACGCAGGAGTTGCCCCCTGGTGGTCAGTGCATGGGAGCATCGCTCAGCCAGAAGCCCTGAGCTAGGCTCATGGCTGGTGAGTGCAATGGCAGGTGGTGGGAGCCTCTCCCGTCTCCGTAGCAGCGCTAAGGATGTCGGACTGAGGGCTCCTGGTCTGCAAGAGGGCGCAGGCCAGGCTGAGGGGACCTTCCCTCCCCCCTCTCTCCCCTTGCACAAATTCCTGCACCAGATCTCTAGTGTGTTAATACTCCCTTTCAAAGACAGACTGAGAATTCATTCGTTTTCTGTACCCTCAATGTGGTGGAAAATGTAATACACTAGGTTCCATATACTTACTTCTTGTGTGTACTTTACACACCATTTCCTCCTGTACTTGACATATTTAAACATTCTTTAGAGACAATAATTAAATGTGCTCCTTAATATTTGATGATATAGAAGTAATTGTGATTACAATGGAATGCCTTGAATGATTTAAGATGAGCATTGAGAGTACATCAGAATTTTCCTAAAAGAATCAGACATCCTAAGTAATTCTTAGATCCTGCCTACTTCTTCCTCATCCTATAGATAGTTGGGGTGTGTTTGTAGCCTTTACTTGGCTAACCCAAAGGCTGTTATGTCTATATCTGTTGGGAGAGTAATCTATTTTTTTTTCTTCAGGTTGCCAATCTTGTTTTTGAATTTGGGGGTGTTTTTTTAGGTAGAAGCAAAAATATTGCTGAAATGTGATTTGTATGTGGAATCTGCCATTCAAACAGACTTGCCAGAGTGGATAATTGCCTATAATCCATTCAGTATGAGGGGGAAAAATAACACACTGCATTCTTTCACTTTGTGTGTGCTATGTGTTCTTATCTGGCTGGGGCTGCAAATAAATCATGCATTTTAACACGTTAAGCGCCAAGCCTGTTTTTTCTTCCTGTCTGTTTAGCCCCCGATATACAATTTCACCGATATGCTGGCGGCACCAGTGACTTACTAGTCTGGATGGAAAGTATAATGTCAGTCACTGGTGATGGTCATGATGTTTAACTTGTTAACATTTGTTACTGAATTACTACTATTTTCCTGATCCTAAAAAAGTAGTGCTTTTAAAAATGATATGAAAATTAACTTAGTGCTTACATGGCTATATAATAAAAGCCTAAGCAACAGTTATGGTGGAACAACCAGAACAACCAGTTGCAATGATGCACACTGACCACTAGAGGGCAGACACTCAACGCAGGAGCTGCCCCTGGTGATCAGTGCGCTCCCACAGGGAGCTCTGCTCAGCCAGAAGCCAGGCTCTCCTGCCTCTGCGACAGTGCAAAGGAGCAGTGAGCTGAGCTGTAAGGAGTGAGGAGTCCCGGACTGCGAGAGGGATGTCTGCCAGCTGGCTTAGGCCTGATCCCCTTGAGGAGCGGGCCTAAGCGGGCAGGTGGGCATCCCCTGAGGGGTTCCAGATTGCAACAGGGTGCAGGCATAATCTTACTCCTTTGGAATTTATAATCTAATTGTAGAGTTGAGGTAAGATCTATATTTAATGCCTTTCCTATATTGGGGTGTGTGTGTGTGTTATTTATGCTTGAAGTCCAGAAGAAAATGGTCTCACACTTTCAAAATTTTTTTATATGTTCTTGCCTGTTTATCATTGTCACTTACTAAAATCTGCGTGTCCTTATACTTACAGATTTTAGACTGATTCTCTAAAGTTGGGATACAGGAGGATCTACAAAATAGGGACATGATTTAAGAATACAGAATCCTATCCCTTTCTGGTCCCTTTAGCTGCTGGTACATTTTAAACCAGCTAAGGGACCCTGATGAGATTCCTAGAATAACCCAGGTAATTCCTGTGTGTAGATTATTTTGGAATAGAGTACTGAATATTTTTGTCTTTCATTGTGGCTTTCCTTTCTTTGCAGGATGTATCAGGATAAACTAGCTTCTCTCAAGAGACAGTTACAGCAATTGCAGGAAGGTTGGTGTGTGATTTAATCTTTCATTTCTAAATATACTTCTTAATACTATAAACCTTCTGTGTATTTCACTTTTCTGTTGGAGTGATTTAAAATTTGGCTGTCTCAGTAAAGTGCAGTCTTCAAACTACTTGAAATCTCACTAAGGCCTTCTGTAAGGCATGAGCTGAAGACTACTCTGCCTAACTGCTAAACATTTTGTAGGAGAGGTGTTTCCAGAAAATAAATAAAATTGTATTAATCTTTTTAAGCTAAATGATAATGAGCATGGATTTACCTTACCCTGTTTTCTCATTATGATTAGGAAACATTTCCCATACTAATTGGGATCCTCATAACGAACAGTTTTTGGAAAAAGCAATGAATTGAGTAGAGATTTGATAGGAATCTAAACCTGAGTTATCCATTACTATCACCAGCCACATGTGGCTATTTACATTTAATTAAATAAAATTAATAATTCAGTTCCCCAGTTGCATTAGCCACATTTCAAGTGCTTAGTAGCTATATGTGACTAGTGGCTACCATATTGGGCAGTGCGATAGGATATTTCCATCATTGCAGAGAAAGTTCTAGGTGGCATTGGTCTAGACCTAATCTTATTGCAGGAGAATTAAGTCTTTCCAGGAAAGGAAAGCCCACTGATTCAAACTCTAGCAGCAAGTGATCAGAATCCTTTTGAGGTTGCCGGCATCTTTTCTTAACTTCTCACTTGCTGGAGAGTCGCAGTTCTCTGTGTTTGGGTGGTTTCCGCTGTGTCTTCCTTGAGAGCCAGAGTCCAGTGTGCCTTTTCTTGGTTCGAGTTTCATTCTGATGTTAATAAGGCAGTTACTGTTAGTGCTAGAAAGCAATTTTAGGAACCAAGGTGGAGAGTAATTTTTTATTTTCTAAATCTCAAAATCAGGTACGTTACAGGAGTATCAGAAGAGGATGAAAAAACTAGATCAGCAGTACAAAGAGAGGATACGAAATGCAGGTAAGCCACTATCTTAAATGGAACTACATCATCTTCAAATTTTCTTCCTTTTGCTGATCGTCAGTGTAATGTGGCCATAAGAGTTTTTCTCCAAAGTATATTTCAAATATCTCATTGAAGTGAGAGTTTTAGGGAAGAGACTTCAAAGGTGCAGTTGTGTAAAATGGCTTCATCCTTTTTTCCAATCAAGAATCATAGTTGAGCCAAAACCGGTTTGGCTCAATGGATAGAGCGTTGGCTTGGGGACTTAAGGGACCCGGGTTCGATTCAGGTCAAGGGAATGTACCTTGGTTGCGGGCATATCCCCAATAGGGGGTGTGCAAGAGGCAGCTGATCAATGACTCTCTCTCATTGATGTTTCTAACTCTCTCCCTTCCTCTCTGTACAAAATCAATAAAATATATTAAAAAAAAAAAAAAAAGAATCATAGTTGAGGTTGTTAGTGGTTGCTCCTTGCAGTCAGGGTATATCCTCCCGGTTACCCCAAGAATCACACATTCTTTGTTGGGTCTGCATGGCTGGCTTAATGGATGATCAGAGGAGCTGACAGGGAAAACGATTGTAGGTTGTTTCACTCCTGTTTAGAGTTTGCTGCTTCTAGTATTCTGTGCTCTGGGAGGAAAGAGGGTGCTCTTGCTTTTCTCTCTCAGGTATTATAAACATTTAGAGAAAAAAAATATGCTTTTGGTCTGTCATACACAGTAAACGTATTCATTCAGCAAACAGTTGTTGAGCATCTGCTACATCTAAGTTTGTGAGCAATATGAAGTAGTGTAAGACATTGTCCTTGACTTAAGGAAACTCACTGTTTCATTGACAAAGATATCCAAAAGAGTACATGAAGGGACATTACTGGTATAAGTTAAATAAAGAGTCATGCAAAAAGTAAGATGTGATGACTACTTAAAGTAGTCATTTTCTGTGTTTACAGAAAATCTTTAAAAATATATTTTTATTGACTTCAGACAGGAAGGGAGAAGGAGAGAGAGATAGAAACATCAATGATGACAAAGAATCATTGATCAGCTGCCTTCTGCACGCCCCCTCCTGGGGATTGAGCCCGCAATCCGGGCTTGTGCCCTGACCCAGAATTAAACCCTGACCTCCTGGTTTATAGTTCGACACTCAACCACTGAGCCACACCGGTGGGCTGTGTTAAATTTGAAGCTTCTCATCAGCTAGCATTTATTTTGAGTGCGGTGTGGTATTTGTTTCTGCAGTGGTAAAAGTGATGGGTTCTAAAGTGAGGTCTAGATGCTGTCCTCTTTCTTTCTGATCCAGTGACTTCCCAGCTTTCTGTTGATGGAACCCTTCTCTCCCTCAGTGAGTAGATGCTCAGTGGACACCAACAGGTGGAAAAGAGCTGAAGGCGTGAGGGGTGCTGGGACAATGGAAATATAGTCATTAGACCTCTGCCTGTCTACATCCTTCCTGCCCCTATGATTACCCCACACCCCTTTCACTCTGAGTTCCTGAGGAATTTCCTTGGGATAGCTTTAAAAATCTGTCTTCCTGGAGTTCCCTTTCAGCAGGGAAAGGAGGTGGTTCCGGGGAGACTGAGGTCCTTAGGTCAAGGTCTTCCATCACTTTGTGTCTTGTGCCTTTAAGCAGGTATTTGCTCTTGGAGCCTTAGTTTGCCCATTGTAGAGGGGAACGTACCTCACGGAATTGGTTTAAGGTAGGGGTGTCGAACTCAATCAGAGAAGGGGCCAAAATATAAAATCCAGCCTAAATCACGGGCCGAATGGTTTACTGAACAGTCATAAACTGTCATTGTGATGGAAATGCAGCGGAGTGCAGTGATGACAGCGCGGTGCGGGCCACATTGCAAGGCCTGGCGGGATGGATTTGGCCCGCGGGCCTTGTGTTTGACACATGTGGTTTAAGGTATAAGTAAAGAAAAAAAATTGACGTGAGCAACTTTCTTAAGCTAGAACTGCAGGGTGAGCATTGAGTTATTTTTCTAATTCCATTCTCAACTCTGTCCTCACATGATCTTTCCTAAGCATCCTCCCACCCCGATAAATATGCAGAAGGGCTCCTAAATTAGTCATGGCTTGAGCTTTAAAAAGCACATTCCATGCAGAGATATCCACCTGCTTTGGTTGTGTCTGTTGTCTGGCTGCTTTAAAACTGCCACCAACTCTAAGTGCTAATTGTCAGTTTGACTTGTTGGTGCAGGCGTAATTTCGCAGAATGGCACAGACCTCAGGTGTCTGGCCTGTTCATGAGTGGACCAAGTATGAAGCAATCTTAGGAGTAAGCATGTTGGGTTGGCTGTGTTTTTGTGCCCAGGGATTTCCAGTGATCAGGGCTTTTGGCAGGGGTTAGAAAATAATGAGTGGCTTGTCCCTCTGCTCAGTTAATCTTTCTCACTAAACAACTGTTATTTGACATTTAGATCCTTAATCTGTAGTTTCTGAAACTCAAAATCTTAAGACATATGTGTGAATGTGCATATGTGATTTTTTTTTTTTATGTGGGAATAGAGCCATAGGATTTATCAGATTTGCAAAGGACACTCGGGGGAAATGTGGACAGCATCCCCTGGAGAGGCGGTCAGCCAGCAATCTTAGTGAACCTTATACAGCGACTCCAGTGTCACCCAGGAAATATTAGAAGCCAGGGACCTGTTTCGTTCCAAGTTCTGAATTTTGCAGAAGGCCTTTCAATCTCGTGGCGGGGAAGCTGCTGGATTAACAGTTCTAACCCCTGGCACTAAGAGGTGCTAAGTAAGCTGTTGAATACTGTGGGGAGATACCTTCAGGTGTCTGAGAGGAGGTTGATGAGTGAAGGGTCCTCAGGAAAGGCCTGATGGAGGAGGCTGCGTTAGATCTGACACTTGGAAGTGAACCAGAGAGACCAGAGGGCCTTGCTGGTGGAGGCATGGCTGTGAACAGAGGCTTGGCGGGCTGGGAGCAAAGCCCAGGAGGGCACAAGCCTCTGCCTTCCTGGGGATTGTCCTTCCTTACCACATAGAGCCCATCACACAGTACTTTAAAAACATCAATGCTGACTCTGTTTCTGGAGTACGTGCATTGCTGCTTCCTGCCCCATCCTGCCCTGTGGGAGTGTTGGAGGATATGTACTGAGAGAAAGAAGGGATCCCTTTTTTTTTTTTTTGTAGAGGTGGTTGGTGCCTGCTGCTTGTTTTTGCCCTTGGACAGAACTGCCAGAGCTGATGCTATTCAGGGCCAACTTTTAAGTAGACACAAGTGCTTCTTGCATCCTTCCCTTCATGTATATCAGCACTTTACTGATGAAAACATTTGCTCTGTGTAATCGTGCTTTCAGAAAGCAATTACTGCTCCTAAATGAATCCTAGCATACTGTCTAGAAAGGTGACACAGCCTAGTGAATCTAATTGCACGTTTTTATCTCTTTCAGAACTCTTCCTGCAGCTGGAAGTAAGTACCATGGATCTTCTGGGTTTGCAGGCTCTTTCTCAGACTGGAATCTTGCTCTCCCAACTGGCGGCCTTTCCTTCTGTCACCAAACAGATAGTTGGGAAGCCTCCAGCTGGAACCCTTTGTCACTGTTCTGTCTGGCAAAAGGACGTGTGGTCTCAAATCAAATTCCTTCTGTTCATTTGTTTGTTGGGCAGCCTCTGCTTGTCACAGGGGACTAGGGGACATTGACCCCTGAGGGCTTTCTTGTTGACTTTGATCTCACATTAAAGCTGTTTCCCTGGGAGTATGTCTGAATTATAATGGTCTAATAATTTGTTGTCTTGGTCCTCGAAGGAGCCCCATTTCTGAATTGGCTCAGTAGTTCAGTTCTATAGCTAAGACTCTCTGGGTTAGCAGGGAAGATGGATTAAAACTTTTATTGAGCAGACATCTAGTGCTGGTCTGTGTGAGGCCAGGGACAAGGGCTACCTTAAACTTGAAGGATGTACTGCTCCCAGAGTGGCTTATGTGGAGTGTGGGGGAGTAGTAGGGGCTGTGAGTTTATCAGAGTCACACATGAGTGTGAGAAGGTCATGGTTTATCAGAGCCACATTATTGGAAACCACTTTTGTACTCAAGTCATTACAACACGTGTAGTCACAGCCTGAAGGATCACATGATCCATAGCCGCTGCCCACCATAAGCCCCCTGGTGAGATTTAGAAAACGGGTGTTTATGCAGTTTTTATTTAATATAATTTCAGTGTTTAGTACTTTGGGGTTCAGAGACCTAGTAAATGGTCTACTCTAGTTGATCTTTATCTTAGTATAAATATCAAAACATACAGTGACTCCTGCTATCTTGACTCAGTTAATTTTGAATGTAGATATTTCATTTCATCTGGAATGTACTGTTTTCCTTTGATATTAAGTCATTAAAGGGTTTATTTACTATCGTTAAGATATTAATGTTCTATTTTAACACATGCCATAAAATATAAGATGTGGAAGAGAGAAAATATCTAAGTAGCAAGTGGGGTACACTCATGAAAACAAGCAGAAGTTGGTTTAAGTTTACCCATTCATTGGAAAACTGGCTCCCAGAGACCCCCATTTCTGCAGCTGTGTGTGTGTGTGAGAGTGTCCAGCTATTTCTCCTCTTTCTATGATAGAAAAGGTATTTTCTTTGTTCTTGAAATCTTTGCCAGACTTCAAGGTGGAGCCCTGGCTGCCAGAGCTATGTACCCCTATTCTGTGTTTCTCTTTTGCTCAGACTGAACAAGTGGAAAGAAATTACATTAAAGAAAAGAAGGCAGCAGTAAAAGAGTTTGAAGATAAGAAGGTTGAGCTGAAAGAGAACCTGATTGCTGAGCTAGAAGAAAAGAAGAAGATGATTGAAAATGAAAAGCTAACCATGGAACTGACTGGAGGTATGAAAGCATCAGCAGGGTTCTAGGAGTCCTCAGGCAGAGCCTGGGGTGGGTGGTGGAGTTATTCCAGTTAACTCCTTCTGTCTGGTGTCTCAGTTCCTCATCAGAGCAGAGCAAGCTAAAAGGAGAGTGGTCTTTGACATGACAGGTCATATTTCTAATTTTGTCTTTATTGGCTGTGTGACTTGAGTCAAGTTGCTTAACTTCTCTGAACTCCCCTCATAAATGGGGCTCATTATGTTCTATCTCTCACGATTATGGCTAGTACAGTGCCCTAAACATAACAACTGTTCAGTGAACTGCAGCCTATACTTTATTTAATTTAATTCTTGGGTCAGCTGCCATTTATGTCTTGGTTATGTTCACAGATTACTTACCTGAGTCCCTCTGAATTCCTTTCCTGTAAAGGTGGTCAAGTTACATTGACTCAGAGCCAGGCTCTCCCTTGCCTTCTAGGATTTAGTAATCTGCATATGGAAACTCAGCAGGTATGAGGGAGAAGCAACATGGACCAACTCTTCTGTTGCCATATGCAGTCTTACGAATCCTCGAAGGATACAAGGCAGGAATTAGTTATTTTGGCACTTAGCAAAATTTCCATCAGCAAATACCACAAGGAAAGTCAGTGGTGAGTTGGTCACTTGGATATGTAAGTGGCATGCCTCTTCCCACCCCAAAATTTTACTTTCATACTCATATTCTGAAGGTGCTAGAGTTCTGGCATGCTTAATTTTAGTAGGGGCCCGTAAGGAATGCATTGTTTTTATGTAAGTCCTTGGGGTTGACCTTGAATCTAAAAGTAACAGTTAAGAGCTGTGTTTCCCCATCTGTATTTTTGGTGCTGTGAACTAATGACACAAATTGGCCTCCCAGTAGACAAACTTCTAGCGCCAATTCCGTGAAACACCACTGAGAATGTGATTGTGTCTAAAGAGGTAGTCTCACACTTGAAAAATCACTCCTTTGATAGTTTCCTCTTTGAGAGATGTGGCAAAAGGAGTGAATTCCTTGAAGACCTCTGAAAGCAACTGGTGTTTTGAGTGAGAATGGATGCTAAAAAAGCACCATCTTGTTTTCCTTACAATGCTTTTTTAATTAGACTCTGAGCACTGCGGTACCTAGTTTGGTGCCAGCCTGCCTGTCTGTTTTCTGATCCACACACCATTTCTCTGATGGTGGCTGTAGCTGGCAGTGATGCCTCATCACTCTCTGCTAGAGCTACCAGATGTTTGGGAGCCTTCATTACGCCAGTGGGAAATATTGTCCTTTATAGCTGTTCCCTTTTCATCTGCAGGGAAGGATATCATCACCTTACCTGTGATTTGGCATCCTAATGATTGACAAACGATAGACATTGTTTGGCCAGGCAGTTTTACAGCCAGAATCTTAACTGGGACGGGAGGCATCCTCAGTGACTTAAGGCCAAGCCTGCCAGGGTAGAAAAGACAAATAAACATGGGGAAGCCATTTGTAACTCAGTAAAATAATAAATGACAGAAGTGCTCAAAGCTAGCTTTGGGCATTAAAGGTACCGATGTACTTTCTCAAGCCATTTGGTACCCTTGTTATGGAGACAATGCCAAGGTAATGATGGAGTGTGGGAAGAAAAGGCACTGGAGCTAGAAGGATAATTAGCATTTCCACAGATGGTGCTGTTACGGTGTTGGATGAGAGGCCTGATTTCTTTCCTCTCACTGATTGACTTATTTCACCTTTGTGGATTGAGGCCAACACCAGGGTTGCCCAGCCCTGACTGGAAAAGAGATTTATTAAAATTTCCTTTTATGATTCAGCCTGCAGACTGAAGGGTCCCAGGTTTTATTCTGGTCAGGGGCACATGCCTGGGTTGTGGGCTCAATCCCCAGTGAGGGGCATTCAGGAGGCAGATGGTCAATGATTTTTCTCTCATTATTGATATTTCTATCTTTTTCTCTCTCTCCCTCTCCCTTTGTCTCTGAAATCAATAAAAAAAATATTTTTTTTTAAAAAGAAGAAAATGTCCTGAAAAAAACAAAATGAAATGAGACTGATGAGAAGTTTAGTCCAAATAACCCATTAGAAATTGGTGGATCTGGTGACCTGCTTTGAACAGGATTTAAAGCGTTATAGATCTCCATGGGAATTAGGGAGGTTCTCTTCAAACCTTTAGTGGAGAATTTAAGAGGACAGCTGGTTTGTGCATGTGAAAAGGTATATTGTCAGTAAAAAACCTAGGCTAAGTTCTAGCCTCGGTTTGGATAAACAAAAAATTGGCACGTGGCGTAGAGATTTGTACAAACGCTCTGGTTACTGTCTGGAAGTGGTCACAAAGGGGAATGTTGTGTAGGAGTTCACTGGACAGAAAAGAGGAGGCTAGGCAGAGAGGACTGCGTGCAGTCTTGTAGGCATGAAAGTATGGTGCCTTTGGGTACCAATATAGCTAAAAGCTCACACACTGGGTTCATGTGAAAGAAGGAGCAGATATGAGGTTTGGCTTTTATTCTGTAGAGAGTAGGAAGCCATTAAGATATTTGAGTGAGGTGCAAAATGATCTGATTTGGATCGTAGGAAGACCACTTTGAGGGAGATGATATGAGGGGTTAGAGTTTAGAGGTAGTTAAAAGGCAGAATTGCTATTATCAGCTGGATTTGATACCTGGATTAAGGAAGACAAGTCATAAATGGCAGATTTTGTCTGGCTTGGAAGGATGAGTAGGTGTGATGCCCCTGACACACAGGAGAAGCAGCAGCCTTGGGAGGTGAAACAAGAAGAAATGGGTTGGTTTGGCGCTTGGAGAGGATATGGTGGTGTAGGCTACAGGTGGCCTTTCAGAAGGGTGGGTGGAGCTGGAATTGATGATCAGCGATTCCTTGGGAAAACAGGCTGAGACTGACTGGACTCCAGAGATCACCATTTTAAAGGGGCAGGCCAGCAGAAAGGACCTCAGAGGGGCATGTCAAGAGAGGAGAGATTTGTGTGGCAGTAGCTGGGGAGGAGAGATTTTAAGGCAAGGGAGTCAGCACCCAGATCGGACTTGGCAGAGAAAAGCCAAGAAGAATGAAGAGAGGCCTTTATTATGAGCCTTCATTGTATCATTCTTGATAGTCAAGTAGCTACAAATGGTTATTAAATAAGATAAAGAGTTCGTGTTTGTAAATGAAGATCTCATATAAAATAGTTGGCACTGAGGCCACTGGCCGCGAAAAGAGCCTTGTATTCCAGTGAGCTCCCGTTCACCCACCCTCTGTGGGAACAGCAGGAGTTAGTACACAGAGATGGCCCAAAGGATCCTTCTAATCCCAGAGCCTGCGACTCTGTGGCCTCTTTAAATTTGTGGGAAGAGGAGCAAAATCCCTGGTTTTCTGGGTACTGGAGAGATTCCTGAAGCGGTTCAGGATGTACACTTAGGTCAGCTGGTCTGAATCTTCTAAGTATGACCTCCTCTAACGTCTGACATGGGTGTCTGGGTTGGGCCATGTGTGGACCAGACATCCCCAGGAAAACTGTGGTTGGGTGGCTCTGGGGCAGGTATTCTTACATTATAGAAATTCGCACTTCAGTGGGGACTGGATAGAGTTATCATTGTGTTCTTTTCACAGATTCTATGGAAGTGAAACCCATCATGACCAGAAAGTTGCGGAGGCGACCAAATGACCCTGTCCCCATTCCAGACAAGAGGAGAAAACCTGCTCCTGATATCCATTTGCATCAGGCCTCGATCACTTTTCCCTCTTTCAGACCATCGAATCCTTTGCTTATCCATTTGGCAGAATACACATGGCTCTTGTCCTGCAGAAAAAAGTCGTACTGGATGTGATTGGAAAGCAGGGTGTGGCCATTTTATGATCAGGGTCCTCAATTGCTACTGCAATTAGGATTTATAGAGAGAGTTATTTGGTAAGGTACTTTGTGTTGAAAGTTCAACCTGTTTTAATACTTGGAGATTCAGGGGCAACTGAAAATTTCAAGTGCATTAATTTTTTTTTTACCTGTATAATGAGGACAGTGATAGCTGGCTTTTCTGCCTCAATTATCTGTATCCCTGGATTGCAAACTTGTTAAATTAAAGCAAGTGAGATTTCAGTCAGTCATAAGGAAGCCCCTTTAGTCATAAAAATGGGAACGGGAAGAGGACATGTGGGGAAGTATTGTTTCCGTCCTCTTGAGGATCTAATAAATAGCTTTTTGCATAAAATGGTTCAATTATTTGTCTGCCATCAGGAAAGGGCATAACTGCAGGTTCCTTTCTCTTTACAACTGAGAATGTAAATTGCGAGGGAAGAGTAACCCCGAGTGAAGTCTTCAGATCTTTGGAACAAAAGCACTTTATAAGTTCAGGATGAAGTTATTCTCTTGTGTGCTGCGCACACTATTATTGTAGTTACCTGTTGACGCTCATTCCACCTTTGCATCACTGAAGTTTGTAAGATGGGAGGTATGAATTCTTCTGTATACCCAGTGCCATGACAGTAGGAGAATCAAAAATTTCCAAGAAACAAGCTATCATTGTAAAAATGTCATGTTACATAATCACATTTTGTGAACTAAAATACTGCTTCCATTTTGTTGTATTCTGTTTGCTTGGAAACTGCCTTTCAAACACATTTCCTTAACTCGCAACACCCCAGCTAAACTACTTGTTAACGGATGAACAGATCATGGAGGATCTGAGAACGTTAAATAAGGTACAGTTTTGATTTATTTGAAATCTCAGGGTTGAAATGGTTTTCAGCTTTACTTTGTTCACGTGTTACTTGTTAAATCAGTTTGATACCTTTGACACTGTAAGTTGCATCTGAAGTGATTTTCTCTAAGACTTTTTGTTGTTCTTTCTACAGCTTAAGTCACCCAAGAGACCAGGTAAGTGCATGACATTATTGGCATTTGTGTAGTGTTTTGTTTTTTTTTTTATCATGTTTTTGGAGAAACATGCGAATACCTGACAGGGAATTGTTGCCATTTTCAAAAAGAAAGTGTTCATCATTTGTCTAAATGGACTGGGGTGGTGGTGGTGATTTCTTTTATAAAACTGACACTGACATTTAGTAAGGGAATCATGAAAGCCAAGGGGAACCTTTAGTGCACCCTCTCTTGATTTTTTTTTTTTTTACACCCTGCTGTGTTCAAGTTATGTTTGTCTTTTCCTTTAAATTTATTGTAAAAGAGACATTTGATTGGTTGGCTGGTAACGGTTTTCTTTCTGTGTGGGCATCGGCTATAATATTTAAGTACACACCCGTTCTGAAAATGAAACCAGAGGGGCATGTCAGTATTACTCGCTTTGTGGAGTTAAGCACTAGCCACTGCTGTTGCAGTGCTTTTCAGGAACCGGCTCTGGTCAGGAACTCGCAAGCTGCCCCCAGTGCCAGCCTATAGAGGAGGCTGGCCCAGTGTTCACGGTGCTTTCTTCTAGAGCAGCACTCGAGTCAGTGCTGGGCTGTTAGAGGGAACTCTGGACTGCAAAGCTTTTAAGTACTGTGATTACTCACACATCCCTCTACTCACCATATCTTGGGGAAGAAAACAAGAGTCTTTTTTTTTAAATTTATTTTTTAAAGTAATTTCCTCCTGAGGTCCACAGAGAGGGTCTGAAGGCATGATGGGGAAAGGGTTCTTGGAGTGAGTGTGTGAATTTAGTTTGTTTAAACCCATCGTAGTTACTAGCACTGTCTTAGCTTGACTTGCTCCACCTAGTAATAAATATTTCTAGAAATTATTTCATTTTTAGTAAATTTAAAAAGACGTATCTAATTTTTGCCCTTTGGGCTTAGGTGGATCACTGGGATTTTAGTTCTGCTCTAAGTGACCTTGGGCAAATCCCTTAGCCTGCCTGAGCCTCAGGTTTCTCCTGTGTTCAGTGAGGTTAATCTTCTCCTTGCTTACCTCACAGGTTTGCTTTGAGGATCATAAGATGTACTATACAAGAATTTTATTGGATTCCCATTTATTACAACTGTAAGGATTGATGATTATGATTATTAGTACTTTTTAATAGCATTTCAATTAAAGCATGTTAGCTGGCGGACTCACATGTTTGTTACATGCTTAGTCATTGAAATATTTCATTGGTTTCTCCAGTATCCCCCTCTTCTCCTGAACACTTGCCTGCTACACCAGCTGAGTCTCAAGCCCAGAGATTTGAAGCCCGGATAGAAGATGGCAAATTGTACTATGATAAAAGATGGTAGGTATTGTTGTGGAAAAACACAGATTACTCGTAAGAATCTCAGAAGAACCATTTGGAGAGAGAGCTGGGCCTGTCTACAGTTGTTGTTTGAGAGCATGGCAGCTGCTTAACATACATAGTAATAAATATGGAGTCACATTTAAACGTGCATCAGGAATCATTTGGTTGATGCTACTTGTTAGATCTTTGAAGGCTGTGTTTTTCTAGAACGTGGCCCTCCTTTCTCCATGCTGCTGCTATTACACTAGGATTTGCAGCCTTACATCTTCTGGGATGTCCCTGTAGACTGGGTTTATGCTGATGCACAAATACATAACCTCTGCTAACATTCTGAGATGTTGGCAGAGGTTATTTATTTGGTGAGGGCCCTTTTCCCCTATGTCATCCTGCTGCATGAGTGTTCTAGGAAACATTCTTGGGGGAATTGTGTCCTAAAACATTGCTAGTTTAGATCGAAGACTGGTGGAAATCTTCACACCACCAGTATGCCATTGGAAATAAAAAGGCAGAATAATATGAAAGAACCCCAAAAGTTCATACATTTACTCATTCAGCAAACATTTACTATCTGCTCTGTAACTAGGCATTATGCTAGATATTAAGTCACCCTGGATTCTATCACCTTTTCACAGCTCTTTTAATTCTGATATATTCCGTTATTCATTATCCACATGTGGCATACTTTTAGTTTAGTAAGTCACTGGAGGCCCAGTGAATGAAATTCGTGCATTTGGAGGGGGTGTGGTCCCTCACCCCAGCCTGCCTCTTCGCCTGGGAGCTCTTGAGGGATGTCTGACTGACGGCTTAGGCCTGCTCCTAAGCTGGCAGTTGGACATCTTTAATGCTGCTGCAGAGGTGGGAGAGGTTCCCGCCATGGCCACCTCGCTCGCCAGCCATGAGCCCAGCATTTGGCTGAGCGGCACTCCCCTGTGGGAGCGCACTGACCACCAGGGGGCAGCTCCTGTGTTGAGTGTCTGCCCCCTGGTAGTCAGTGAGCATCATAGTGACTGGTAGTTCCACCGTTTGGTCGATTTGCATATTAGCCTTTTATAATATAGGATGGTAGAAACATTTGCATTCTTTTGCCTTTCTACTTGGTTATATGCAGGATGTTTTCCTGGGTTATTGTATGTTCTATAATATCTCTATATAATGACCTTTTGAGATTCCGTATATTTTTTTAATGGAAGGTTTCAAAATTTGAGTAATGGCTACTTAGAAATTTTTTAGCTTTCTTAAAGAAAAAAAACCAACATTATGTTAGTTACCTTAATAATATTGTACTCCCGAAATTGGCAGAAATGCTTAGTGATCTGGTCATGCCTGAAATAAATAAGTTATGCTTATTAGTTATAGTGGGTTAATTATCCAGTGGATGATGAAGGCTTGCTCTATCTGTAAAGCCTGATCTTAGTGTCTCCTGCCCTTCTCATTTGGCTATTTGGCAATCTTGTGTCTTCTTAATATTGGTTACCAGAACATACCACCACTAGGTGGCAGGCACTAACAGTTCAACACACTGGAGGCAAAATACAATGAAAAATGTTTCAAATAATGAAAACCAAATAGCCTTTAAAGATCTAGCTCACACATAAGAAACATCTTCAAAAATGATGAGGTTTATCACTAATATTTTTATGGATCTGTGAGTCCTAAAGCCATATGATCTTTCAAATAATGTTCATTTTATAATTGTGTTGCTTCAGTTCTGCCTCTTTCTAAGGCTTAATCCTTCAATTTTATGAGACAAGTCTTAAGGGTGAAAGTGTGGTAAAATAAAATTCTTGTTTTTATAAAGAAAGGACCTACAGTAAAGAGTGGCCAGGTTTGCTGTGTTAGACCTCCTAAGCATTTTGAAGGAATTTTAGTCTTTCTCATAATGGCGCCAGAAAATTTTAAAATAAATTCTTTGGGAGCATTTTACTTTTTCAGTGAATTTAAAGCTGCTTTTATTCTGTTAAACATTGAGACTTGTTTTCTTTTGTGTTCTGTGTGTTTCTCTTATTTGGCCTTGGCAGTCCAAGTTCAAGCACATTTGTTTCAGTAGGTCCCTGCCTTCTGCATTTGGAAGGTGTTCATGGGAGTCCTGGCCGCCACGTTTACCTATACAGACCGGCTTCTCGTATCTCTCCAGGCTCTGCTCTTTGCCTTTTGTGTCCCTGTCAGTTGGAGGCTGCCATTTTTCTTTTTTCAGCATCATGGCCTGTGGCTGAGAGGTCAACTGAATCACTTTTATGTTCTTTCCAGTGGTGTGGAGTATTTTGGCAAAAGTACTTCTGGCAAAACATGTTTCATTGAGTTTTAAATGACTTAAGCAAAATGAGTGTGATTCGTGCTTCCCATCTTGGCAAGAACACTTATCAAGCTACATTTCGTTTTGAAAGATAAGCATCTTCCCTTTGCCTTGGTTTTATACATACTGCGTGTAAGGCATTTTATATCCTGCTGTAAGTTTTCCTCACATTTTGATTTGGACTAATGACCCTTCTTAGGAAGTACTGTGAAAGTAGCTGATACTTTAAAATAACTAACTGCTGGTGCTGGCAGACTGTTGATTCTCTCCTCACATTAAATCTGGGGCTGCTAATGTGAATCAGAAATGAAGTCACGCACTCGATTGAGTGGATTTAACCGTCTAGCTTTCAGCTGACAACACTGTTAAAACAGTGAATGCTTCCAACTAGAATTGGGGCTCCTGGAGGTACTGTAGCTGTGACATGGTCTTTTCTTTTGAAGTGAAACTTAATGTGAGGATTCCCAGTAGGATACAAAATTAAGTTCTACCTCCTCCCTGCCCCACTTTTTGACCCACCTTTCTAAAGAAATTGCTTTCTTCCATAATAGTAGTGGTGATTCTAGTTCATTGGGTTTAACAGTAGTGGCAAAACTTTAAGAGCTTAATTGCAGGGATTCCCAGGTCAGAATTTCCATTAGTAATAAAGTTAGCTTGACATTTGGGGCTTGTCCTCTGAGGCTACTTAAGTTATTATTATTATTTTTTTTTCCCCCAGCAGAAATGAGTTGTAGCTTGTAAAATGGGTTAATTGGCAAAAAAGTGATAATGTACATTTTTACTTCTGTAGCTCGATTGATGTTACTTTTGAGCATCTTTTTATGTCTAAATCTATTTTGAATTTCTGCTCTTTTATTAGTCTTTAGAAATTGGAAAGTAAATTTGTATTTTAAGGTTGTCATGTACTTTTAGCTTCATCTGTAAAATACCCCACCCTCCACATGAGCACTTTATTTGTTCATAGAATTCAGATATTTTAATAGATTTGATATCCAGGGGTGATGGTTCCCCAAGGCCATTATGATGTGGCACATAAGTATCCCCTGGAGGTCCCAAAAACTCTGCTTCAGCGAATCAGTTGAGTTGGAAGTTCTCCAGGAGCAAATAGTGACCATTGATGGACATTCAAGCCACCACCATGTATTTGGTGATTCCAGAGCAGGTACACTGGGAGGTGGCCAGATACTTACCTCCCAGACCATATCTCAGGGCTGAGAGACTGGATTGCATTGTTTACTCCTAATGCTCACTTTTAAGCCAGTCAGGTGTGTGGGGGTTTGGCCTCTGAGCATATCTCAGGAGAATTGTTTGAATAGTCTCCCTGAGTTAATGTGTCTTTAACAGACATTAGGATAAAATTTGTGACATTAAATTTTCTTTTTACCCCATCTTTCTTATTTGGGTATTGTCCAGTACCATGACTTAAGAAGATACTACATAGTTTTTAATATAAGTAATGCCTGTTTATTTTTGAAAAAAGAAAACTGTGCAATAAAAGGAATACCATTCTTAGTTTAAATTTTTTTAAATAAAATTTTAATATACATTTTAATTTATAAATTAACCATTTTTTTCTGGGTGTATGATACACATGTAATATGCAAATGTTTTGTTACATACACAGGAACATATGGACATAGTTATTTTCCTCTATTTAGCAATCTATTGAGCATGTTTCCACACTAGTAATATACTTCTGCACCACATCCATGACCTTCCTTTATTTAGAAAGTAGTGTCAGAATGACTTGAGGCTAGTTGCCTATTATCTTGTAATAAATCACAGTCCCTATTCAATAGTTGTGAATGTTCTCCCCGCTATAGTTTTATTCTAACCATTTATACAGGGCAGTTGGATTAGATGAGGGGGGGGAAACTTTAGTTTGAGTTTCCTCATGCACTGTGGAAGCCGAACCTTGCAATATTAATCTCTCGCCAAAAGCCACTTTGAAGCTGGATCTAAACCATTTTTGCTGTTCTAATTGCATTTAGGATTCAATTTCTTTTAGCAGTGTTTTCAGGAACTCAGTTGACTTGGAAACCTGAGTTTTTAGCTCCTAAGTAGCAGGTTAAAGAGTGCTTAGAGCCTAGATTGGAAAAAGCTGATTGTGGAAGTGAACTACATCCTTTACTAGTAATGTCTTGGCAGTAGATTACTTTATTATGCCGGTAAAATAGTTTGCTTTCTTCTCTTACGGAAATAATGATAAGAAGCAGTGCTTTGTTGGGAGATGCATTTTGTTTTTGGTGGAACTTGCTTGAGTTAGTGGGTCTGTTAAGCCAGGTCTATGTGGCCAGAATGAACCAACGGTGATGTTCTTGACTGAACAGGGACTGGTCCAGGCCAGGGCTGCCAGTAGCAGTTTAGCTGCTTTTGTAATCCAGCAGCTGCTCCTTCATCCTGTGGCAGCTGCTATTTCTCATTTGGGCTTTTTCCCTGGCTTCCTCATTTTTATCCTTGGCCTTGTCCTGCAGTTGTAGAAGTCAAAGGCGGTCCTTCACTATAGCCCAGGGGACTAGATATAGAGGCTGAAAGGGGAGTGTCCGTCATGTTCACTACATTCAGAGCAACTGTCCTGACTGACCAGGCCATGTTAGATGCTCTGATGCACATCACCTAGTGACTGCTGGTCAGTTGTGATTATTTAATCTCCTTTGCTGCATTGTATTTGAAGTTCCATGGCAGCAGGGACCTTGTTGCCTTCTTCACTGTCTGCCTCCAGCCTCCAACATAGAGTACACAATGAGTGATTAATGAGTGTTTGTTGAATGAGTGGCCAAAGTAAAGGCTGGATTTGACCTTCTTATTGGTGATTTATTTGGACAATTACAAGATAACAGACCAGTTTTTCAGCCCTTCTATTGTTTTAACCACCCAGTCTTTAATGTTTTGGGGGGTGAAACCAAGTTTTACTTGAAAAATTATAATTTACTTTTTGAACTGTGTCATATAGTTCAAGTAAAAAAGTAAATATAGCTAGGTGTGGTGCATGGCTCAGTGGTTGAGTGTCAACCTTTGAAACCGATTATGGTTGATGACTGGTCAGGGCACATGCCCAGTGTGGGGCATGCAGGAATCAACAGATCGATGATTCTCTTTCATCATTAATGTGTCTGTCTGTCTCTTTCCCTTCCTCTCTGAAATCAATAAACAAATATATTTAAAAAAAAAAAAAGCAAATATAGAGTTAATTTCCTAGCCCTTTTCTTGCCCTCCCCTTTCCTGACTGCAAAGGGACCAAGGAATATAAATTTAGAAGATTAGGAGATAATCATCTACTCTAACCCAAGGTTGGAAGACTTTAAATTAAATCTGAAATCCAGACTCTTTCTCAAATGTCAATTAGGTCTCCTTTAATTACATTTTTTATTCTGATGATATGTTCTTCCTTTCTTCCTAAAAAATATCTGTGCCTTTAACAGTACTGTATATTTTATACCTAAAATTTTTCAGGTGGGTAGATCTTATGTAGAATGTTGTTACCACAAAAACGCCCACAGAAAAACAATCACAATAAAGAGGGCAGGGTGAAGCTTTGGGAGGTGACATATACATGTGTAGGCAAATGCAGGTTAACGGTAATAAATATCGGGTCTAGTAATAATTAATGTCGTTTTTAACATTCGTTTAAAATCTTGCTTGGCATTGACTTGTATTGACATAACCTTCAAACACGTGGTATCTACAGAACGTGTGAAGTGCAATTAACAAGTTTTGCTTGAAAAAGTTTGTGTTTGGTTTGGTTTTTGTTGCAAAACTAGGGCTAAGAAGATGGCAGATGAAGAGCATATTAGGCACTGTATGCTTTACCAGTTCTAATTAGGAAGAAAAGCAAGTGAGGCTGCAAAAAACATCTGTAGTGCTCTTGGTCAAGATGCAGTTAGCGCCAGAAAATGTCAGCGTTGGTTTGAGAAATTTCGCGAGGGAAATTTTTCGTTAGATGACAAGAGTGGTCGAGGCCGTGTGTCCAATTTTGATCAAGAAGCTCTTCAGGCTCGAAAAAAAAGAAAAAAAAAAGCAAAAAAAAAAAGCTCTTCAAGCTCTTTTGGTGCAAAATCCTCAAATTACCCAACAAGAGCTTGCGACAACTTTAAATTGTTCACAAAAAACAATTTCCAATCAATTGCGTGCACTTGGCAAAGTCCAAAAGTTTGGAAAATGGGTTCCTCATGAGTTGACCGACAACAACCGTAATCAAAGAGTCACAATTTGCAGTTCGCTCCTCTCTCGTCAAAACCGTTTGCCGTTTTTAGAGCAAATTGTTACCGGAGATGAAGAATGGGTGCTGTATGTTAATTTGAAAAGGCGGCCTCAATGGTTGGACAAAAATGAGGCTCCGCAGCCCACGCCAAAACCTGACTTGCATGCGAAAAAAGTGATGTTGTGTGTTTGGTGGAATTTTAAAGGAATTCTTCATTATGAACTTTTACCATCTACCCAAACCATTACAAGTGCAGTGTATAGTGCCCAATTGGAAAGGTTAGCCCAAGCTTTAAGAGAAAAAGAACCCCGCGCTGATTAATCGGAAGGGCGTAATTCTTCACCACGATAACGCACGACTGCATACTGCAAGAATCACTGCTGAAAAACTGCGCCAGTTGGAATGGGAAGTTCTCCCTCAACCTGCATATTCTCCTGATATTGCCCCTTCCGATTACCATTTGTTTCGTTCTTTGCAAAACTTTCTTCTTGGAAAAAAATTTAATAATGAAGAATGCCTCAAAAATGCATTGACCGAATTTTTTGCATCAAAATCACAAGAATTTTACAACAGAGGTATTAAAATGCTTCCTGAGCGTTGGGCACAAGTAGTAGAAAACAACGGCAACTATATTGTTGATTAAATTTTATTGTTTAAATAAATTCGATTTAAAAAAAGTATTAGAAAACGACATTAATTATTACTAGACCTAATAGTAATACAAAATAAACCGGGTTTGTGTACTCACAACTGTAACTGACTTTTGTCCACCCCTGTATGTCTATGGTCTTGATGGTGATATGATTTCGCGGGTGTATACTTATCCCCAAACTCATAATATATGTACAGCACTTTATATTTCAGTCATACTTCAGTGAAGTGGTTAAAGGAATAAACTTGTGTCCGTTTTTGGCAGGTACCACAAGAGCCAAGCAATCTATCTGGAGTCGAAGGACAACCAGAAACTGAGCTGTGTGATCAGCTCTGTCGGAGCCAATGAGGTAGGGACCAAACTCCCTCACCCTTTAGGAAAGCAAAAGGTGACAACCTGCTCTCAGGGGGAGGCCACTGAGAAAGTGCAGTGGAGTCATGTGTTATATGTGGGTTAGAGTCTAATTCAGCGCTTTCAGGCGGAAACTACATGTAGGCAAAATCACCCTTGAAGGGTTCCTTACTTTGCTTGACTGCAGTACAGGTGGATAGTGTATTCCTTATGCATGGGTCTTCAAACTTCTCTCATTATGAGAATCACCTGGTGGAGTTGTTAAAACACAGATTCCCGGATCCCAACTATAAGAAGTGCTATCAGGAATCTGTGTTTTAACACCTCCACCAGGTGATTCTCATAATGAGAGAAGTTTGAAGACCCCTGCCTTATGGTATCTGTGAACTATCTGTGCAATAATTGAGTTGGGAACCACTTGTTAGACAACAGGAAAGTGAACAAAAAGGCAAGTCTGTGTGATTTCTGTGCTTTCAAATCCTGCTGCTTTTTAAGGTAACCATACACTGAGCCTGACTATGGAGCATACTCAATCTACGTCTGTTCTTTCTCTAGAATGTTTATGTGTATTGATGGATTTGTTTTGTGCCGTGAAGTTGTATCGAGACATCTAGCACAGGGTCTGGCACACAGTAAGTGCTCAGTAAATGGATATTGGTCTGATCTGACCCACACACTACTCCTTGCCTGCTGTTATTCTAATCTGACATGTCCTGTTGTGCCTCTGAACAATGAGCTTCCATTTCAGTGTTGGTTTCCCCCTTTAGGATGGGGACTGGTTGTAAAGTTATTTCACAGGGTTATGCTCAAGGATGATATGACTGGCCTGTGAGTTCTCCGAATGACCCTTCATTAGGAGGGTGTCAGCAGTGTGTAACCTGCATTATTAGTAGTTAAAAAAAAGTGTTAAACTTTAATGCTGATTGGCTTGGCTCAGTCTTTTATCAGTCCACAAATGTTTGCAGCAAAATTAATTTTTATGTGTCTACCCTCTAACTTTTGTACAAATGCACAACAAATCTAATGAAACTGGATTATGAAATAACTTAAGCCTCTTCTATTCTCCCAGCTTTCTGAATTGAAAATGCCCTTAAATGTGACTAGTTTGCATAATGATTGTTTACTTACAAGTTAGGGAGAGCCTTCCGGAAAAATGAATGTCATTCTTCTCTGGGTTCAGGATCTGTTTCACTTCAAGCCAAGTCAAAACCAGAACAGGCGATCTAATAAACAACACCTGCTGCTCAGCAAGTGTTGTCATTTCACATCGGAGTTTTGCACGTGGCCGTGTGCACTGCTGTCCCTAGCGTGCGGTCTCCTAGTACCTAAACCCAACTTCAGGTGTAGTGCACTGTTCTCTCTGACTCTTCAAGATTTTTCAGGAAAATAGAAATGCAAGTTAGATTTTTCTCTCTCTGTGTTGAATATTGTTACCCTTTGACATAATAGAGTGTCAGTGAGGTCTGACAAGGAAACAGTGACATTGAGGCATGTCTCCGGGAGGGGAGACGCTTCAGTGCATTAGAGGCTCGCAACTCTGGGGACAGGAAAATATTTCTCACTTCTTGGAAGTATTCCAGCTCATGTTTCAGGTCACATCCTAAGTGGCAGTGGAGCTGCTTGGCCTTTGCATAACGTTACTTTGTACAGATTTGTGGGCACATCTGAACGTGTTGGTGACTTCCCAGTTCAGCCCTCCTTGGGGTCAGTTTTTAGTTGAAAATGGTTTCTTAGAGATTCCGATTCATGCAAGGACTTTAACTTTAAAGTTCAACCCACTGGTTTAAAAATAAAGTCTGTTGCTAAATAGTCACAGTAAAGAAACTGAGAATAAACTTTTTAAAACCTGAAAACTTAAAAACAAAAAACAAAAAAAACCTGAAAATTAAGCAGGGGAGGTAGAATATATGTCTGTAAACTTGTACTTGTATATATGTGATGCAGATAAAAAAAAAATGCTTTTGGCTTCATCTAATTGCATTGTTAATTAAACACACGAGAGAACTGATGAAAAGAGTCAGGGGCTGGGTTAGTGGAGAAGAGCAAGGGCTTTGATGTCAGATGCCAGGGTTCACAGAGGACACATGACTTAGCCTCGCTGTTCTATGAAAGGGGGGGCGATGCTAGTACTTAACTTTGTCAGGGGATAGGAGGAGTGCCTGAGGTGGAGGAGGCTCAACTTGACCAGCAGTGTCTGGCCCACGGTAGCTCCTTGTTGAGGTGTGCCAGTTCTTCCTTCCTTCCTCATTGAGTGCACTTGTCAGCCGGGCAGATCCCTGCTGCAGGGTTCATTCTCAGTTCTACAGAAGAAAGTGTCTGCCTGTGAAATGCAAAACATGCTATTTCCTCTGTGGGAAAACGATATGGTTGGAGGGAAGGACTGTCAAAATATTTCCTAATTTGATCGAAAGTGATGAATCTGTGTATCTTGAATGTTGATTAACTTTGTAGTCAAACTAAATAAAAAAGAGCCCTTAAGATCAATGCTAAATGGAATGCAGTATCATTGTGCTTTCCATTTTCTTTCTTTAAAAAATTTTTTTTAAAAATTGATTTCAGAGAAAGAGAGAAAGAAACATCTCTGATGAGTGAGAACGAACCAACGATCGGCTGCCTCCTGTATACCTCCTACTGGGGTTCATGTACCCTTGACTGGAATTGAATCTGGGACTCTTCAGTCCACAGGCTAACGCTGGGTCCACTGAGTATAGGGCTCCATTTTCTTGAAGGTGTAAGAGAGATGGCTGGGAGAAATGAGTTCAAGGTTGATGCCAACTGTCTACATTAGAGGCGTGCCTTTAGGAGAGCCAAAGGTCAAGGAGGTGCTTTCGAAGTCCTTGCAAATTGACCGGAAGAGGTTGCCAGTTTTCTGCCCACACCTAATTTATGCAAATATTTTTATGCTCTGGAAGACTTATCATTCTCAGCCTTTCTCTTTCCCTCTCTGCAGATCTGGGTGAGAAAGACCAGTGACAGCACCAAGATGAGGATTTACTTGGGCCAGCTTCATCGTGGGCTCTTCGTGATCCGCCGGAGGTCAGCGGCTTGACTTTCTACAGTGCGCTTCTTCCCTTGACCCTTTTTCTGAAGTGGTTTTTGGTTTTCTTTTTAATAGAAAGTTTTTAACTTGGGAATTGCTCCTTGGCCTTGGACTATGAAAAACACTGTTGTGGATTCTGCAAGGCACTTTCGTGGCCAGTGGCTCCCATCTCTGTTTCATTCTTTGCTTCCTCGACTTCTTCCCCTCATCAGTCACATAAGACGATTTTATTTTCAGGCATATTGGAAATTTAACTCTGGGCTTTGTTGTCATCCCCCCTCTTCTCTCCCCCCGCCTCCCCCCAAGCTTCCTTTGAGTTTGAAGGGACTTTTTTTAAATTTTATTATCTTTATGTGTTTCTACCATGAAGAGGAGCAGGAAGGGATACACTCAACAATGGATTTTCATGTTTTGAATCTGATTAGTGGATCATGTATCTATTTCCCTTGTCGAGCCTAATTCAGTGTTTCCCCAGAAGCTTGGGGCAGAGGTCCTTGCAGAAGGAGATTAATTCTGCTGGCTCTCAGCCTTCTCCGAGAAATAAATGCCTTGTGGAACATCTGTCGTGTGCCATCCACTCCACTGGCTGAACGACAGAAAAATTTGCCTGAGGGACTGTGTGCACTGAAGTAATTGGGGCTGGGGGGAAGGACATTTCATATTCATAATGTGCTGAAGATATCATATTTTAAATGTTATTTAATACACAAGTAGTTTATTCGTTCCAGCTTGAGCTGGAAACAAGAAGTGGTCATTTCAGACAATTTCATTTGCAATTAATTTTCCCTCACCCAGTAGGTGAAGAGACCTACCACAGGCTGATTATCTGGGTTATCTAAGTTTGGGAGGGAGATTGATGAATGAGAGTCTGCAGCTACCAAAAGACTCTCACTCATAATTCAAATTGCACTCTTGTCACCGATCCCATTATTGCACATTGGCCATTCCAAACCCGTGGAACCTTGTTGTCAGCACTCGCAGCCTCCTGGAGGTCTGGCCCAGGTCGAGGACAGAAGGCTGTGCTCGCTGCCACTAAACCCACTCTTCCTAATGAGTTCTGATTCATTGGAAGAATCACTCCTTGCTCCCTTTTCCTCATTCCTACAACGAGAGAATGACTTGTTGGGTTCTGGGGTTTGTTGTATTCTAGTTGCCACCTGATAATGTTTACCAAGTTTTAGGGGTCAAAGCACGTGCTAGCATCTCTGTGGGCAATGAGTAGACTTGATATGTCCTAGGAAACCTTTGTACATAGCTCCCTTGGTCTCAAGTGATTCCCTTCGTGTTGTCTCTCTATGTTCACACCCCAACACAAGTCGCAAGTCATGGGGCTGTGATCACAGGTACATCACCTCCGAAGTCCTGCCTTCGACAGAGACCAAACGTTACTGACTCAGAGTAAAGACTTGTACAGATATATTTTTGTTTTAATTTATAATCTATTTTTTTTTCCATTTTTTTATTCTGGCGATGGAGTTTCATTTAAAAACAGGATAAAGAGTGCTGTTCATCAAAAGTTGCCTGGGCCTTTTGTGTTTGTTCTCTGCCCCAGGCCCTCCCATTATTAGGATGTTGACTTCAGTGAACCACATCCCCAGTAAAGTGGGGTTTCACATTTTGTTTCTTCTTGGCAGCCGTGGCCGTTTGAGGTTTCTCTCTTGCCTGAATTGTCACTGTGGTGTGTGTAACATTCCGTAATGGCAGGTACTGGTTGTCATCTAGTGCCCTGAGATGGAAATTATTTAGATATATTTAGTATGTGTTGCCATCAAAGAGGTTTTTTTGTTTGTTTTAATGATTGTATTAACTTGTCTTCCTAACAGCACACCAGAATTTGATTTTGGGGGGAAAGGATTGTATTGGTAACTGTTGGGGATTCAACATTGAGCAGCAAGTTGCCCTTTTCCCTGCCTTGCCTGGTGTTTTTGTGAAGTAACTATTTGATGACCAGGATCTGGACACTTTTGCCTTTTCTCTTCTGTAAATTTGAGGGTGTTGGGGCCTTGGGGAGGCATGGTCTTGGCCCCATGACTGCCTTTTGCCCCTCGTATTCTCATAACTCTTGAAATCAGGATCCTAGTGAAAATGAAGGAAAATGTGATTTAGTACAGTAAAGTATGTTCCCGATCCCAGAAGGTTTATTAGTTTTTACTTAGTTACTCCAGAGATGAAAAAATCAACATTTCAACCTCTCCAATGCCTCTGCAGTGACCAGGAGTGCAAGAACCCACTCATTAGGAGATGGAGGAGCTTTTGTGATGGGGAAATGAATGAGAGGGGAGCACAGATTTTGTGACTCCTATAATAAGAGGGGGCTGGCGTTTAGCCTAGCTGGCCATTCTTTAAAAGTTTTGTCTCTCACTAGACCCAGGGCACAGATGAGTTCCCAAATTCAACTATTTTTTGCAAATGATATTTGATAAAGGTTGGTGCAGACACTTTTGATCAAGAACCTGTATTTATGTGTTTTTGATGAAGAACTTGGATATGTGTAATTCTGATCAACAACCTGTTCATACATGTGTTCAGCTCCAGGCATCTGTCTCAAGTACACAGTGTTTGCTATCCACGTGTCCTAGTATTTACCTCCTTTTGAGGGTTTTGTATATTTCTCCAACTCTTTCTCTCCCTAAGCCTCTTGAACAGTTTCCATATTTTGGTAGCCATGCCAAAACCAGGATATTTTAAATTGTTTGAATACCAGTATTTGTGGGTGTCTAACTACCTAACATAACTTAGTTTAAAAAAAAAACAAAACAAAAAACTTCTAACTGGGGCCAGTGTAAGATCCTAGAGGCTGATCTGCAAATCAAGCTATTTATATTCTTGTGTGGGGGACCCTGGGCTCAGCATTGGGTGGCTTTTTTAAGAGAAATATGGGGGGGGGGGGGGGTTGGTTGCAATTTTTTAAATCTAACTTGGGGGGGGGAAATCCTATTTTTTACAATATTGTTCTTTTGTTTTTCTATTAACATTTTCCTTTAGCCTTGAATTTTACTAAATTTCCTCCTGATTTAAAAATCTTGTTTCTAAGCTGGGAATTTGAAATATTGGTACTTATTTAATATTACACCAATTTTTCCAAAGAGTTGAAACCACTTTATTACCAGAACATGGTAAAAAAAAATTTGCAGCCATTTCAAGCAGCTGGTGGGCTTTTTATAAAATAACACCATTACCTGGTACCATTATATGTTCTGAGAGGTAAATGTAAAAATGTAAAAAGTATAGGCTTTTTTTTTTTTTTTTACAATAACAATAAACTTTCAAAGAAAAAACCAGCATGTGGTCTGTTATATTCATTGACTTGATAAATGATTGAAATTGGGGAGAAAGGAGAAGTGAACTAGACATTTGCTCGTTATAAAGAGTAAGACAAGGAATGATGTCAAAGACTAACTCTCAGTTGTATGAAGAGTTTAGAGGTGTTGACCCTTAAATGAAGTGTACTCTCTCCTTGTTGGAGAGGATAAAAATCTGACCAAAAATTCAGTAAATAAAATTAACCTCAGATAGGTAACCTTGCCTTCCCAATTACTATGTACGCATGTGAAATTTGGATGGTGAAGAAGGCTGACAGGAAAAAAACTGGATCCATTTGAAGTCAGGTGTTGGAGGAGAGCTCTCTGATACCTTGGACCACAGAAAGATGAGTAAGTGTGTCCTAGAGCCAATTAAGCCTGAAACATCGCTGTAGGAAAAATGACAAAATTGAAGCTGTCCTGCTTCCTGCTTCGAGCACATCCTCAGAAGGCAGAGTTCTTTGGAAAAGATAGTAATGCTGGTGAAAATAGAAGGCAGCAGGAGAAGAGAAAAACCCACTGTGAGATGGACTGACTCCATAAAAGAAGCCACGGGTATGAGTCTGCAGGAACTGAGCAGGGCTGTCGGGGATAGGACATTGTGGCCATCACTCATTCATAGGGTCATCGGGAGTCTGGTCGACTCTATGGCCTGGAACACAGGAGGAACCTTGAGGTAAACTTGTGTGATTGAGAAGGGTGTTGTTTGGATGTATCTCTTAGTCTTACCAAAAACCTTAGTATTTTACTTCTTACCCATGGGATAAGCTGATGAGGCTGCTTGCTGCCCCAGGTGACTGACCTGTTGTGTTTGTAACCCAGTTATGGTACACGCATTGGGAAGGGCTGGTTTTGTGCTTTGAATAATGGAGCAGGAGGCGGTCACTATTTAAAATCTTTTATTGTAACATAACATTCATACAGAACAGTGCACAATCTTTAATTGTAGAAGTTGCTGAGTTTTCTCAAAGTGAACACATCCTTGTAATCAGCGTCTAGATCAAGAAATAGCATTATCAGTTTCCTTTGGGTTATTTCTCCTTGTTAGGATAGCTGCCAGTCTGACTAGTTTTCTCTGTCCTAATATTCCTGTAACCATCAAACTAGAGTGCTGGCTCTTTGAGCTGCTGGGTCCTTCCATAGTTGTTCCAGAATAGCCGAAGTCCCTGGTCTAGGCTAGGGGATGCAAGAGCTGGCCGCCAAGCATGGTGCTAAATGGGGGAGGAAGAAACAGGCTCAGGTCAATCCTCTTACCCTTGTGATGGTGATGAAGGCTAATGGGGCTTGCCCTTGATGTTAGTGTGCCTTTTGTTGAATACTTTGTATTTGTTGGATACTACTAAACCCTTCGTAGGAGGCATCTTCCCAGTCTTCACAATAATCTGAACAGAGTACTAATACTCCCAAACATAAGGCTGAATTATTAATATAATCAACCCAAGACTCAATTCTCCTATGAAACCCACAGCTCAGCACTGTGCCTAGTTATAAGTGCTCTGTAAATGTTAGTAGTCTAATAATGTCAGTGCAAAATGATGTGCAAAGAAAGGCCAATGGTTAATAATAGTTCCTACTCCTGGTGGTGTGCCCTTCATTTACATTATTTCATTTAAACCTTATAATAACCCTGGAGACAGTGCACTGTTACCGCCATTTTCAGAGAAGGCAATAGGCTCTCCTAGTGTTTTCTCCAAGTTAAACACTAAGCAGAGTCCAGAGTTTTCAGATTCTAAGCCAGATTCCCTAACCACTACTCTCTCTAGTTCCCAAACCCTTTATGTTAAAACTAGGGGCCTGGTGCATAAAATTTGTGCATGGGTAGGATCCCTAGGCCCAGCTGGCTATCTGGGCTGATCTGTGGGGCTACCAGCAGGGCAATCAAGAGGCAACCAGTTCCAAAGGTCATTCCAACTTTCAGTTGATTTGCGTATTAGACGTTTATTATATAAAATTGCATTCTATAGTTTAATCTTTTTCCTTTATTGCTTCCCTGGCAAATTAAAAAAAAAAAAATATATATATATATATTTTATTGATTTTTTTACAGAGAGGAAGGGGGAGAGAGAGCCAGAAACGTTGATGAGAGAGAAACATCGACCAGCCGCCTCCTGCACCCCCGCCACATCTGGGATGCGCCTGTAACCAATGTACATGCCCTTGACTGGAATCGAACCTGGGACCTTTCAGTCCACAGACCGACGCTCTACCACTGAGCCAAACTGGTTTCGGCATCCCTGGCAAATTTTTATCTACACTCTCCTATATCCACACACTCACAGAGCAAATTTTAGAGGTAAAACACTTATTCGCTAGACCACATGTGTCAAACACAAGGCCCGCGGGCCAAATCCGTCCCATCAGGCCTTGCAATGTGGCCCGCACCGCGCTGTCATCACTGCACTCCGCTGCGTTTCCATCACAATGACAGTTTATGACTGTTCAGTAAACCATTCGGCCCGCGATTTAGGCTGGATTTTAGATTTTGGCCCCTTCTCTGATTGAGTTCGACACCCCTACGCTAGACCCTTCTCACCGACTGGATAACTGTGGGTTTATCTCTTGGCAATAGAGTTGAACGAGCCACAGTTATTGGCCAAGAGGTTGCTTTGCTTTGAAAAGGCATGAGTCTAACAGTTCTAAAAAGGAAGGAACTGTTTAGAATATAAAGAGTAATTGGTTTTGATGAAGGCTACTTTATCTCATGAAGCAACAAGAGAGCCTTTGGAGAAAACATATCTGTAATTTTCCAGATCACTACTTTCTTATCGTCTATAAAGGAGAGGCAAGAGCCATTGAACTGGTTTCTAAAAATGTAGCTGGAGAGTTGGACATCCTATTTCTTGCTGCTCTTTGGACGTTGGTGGACCTTTTCATGTCATGTCCTACAGTGTGACAGGTCACTGAAAAGAACACACCAATCTGTGTCACCTGCTTCAAACTGCCTGCTCAGCTCCAACCAGCAGCCTCAGCTACAGTCCTTGGCCGAAGCAGGAATAGAAACAATTTCTGGTCTCTCCCATTACTGTGAAATTCTGCAAGTCCAATCTGGAAATTCTACAAACACCTTTTCTGTTTTTAAAAATAAGGCACTAGATGGAATGAATTAGAAACATGGGCACCAGACATAACCGGTTTGGCTCCGTGGATAGAGCGTCGGCCTGCGGACTGGAAGGTCCCCGGTTCGATTCCAGTCGGGCATGTTACCTTGGTTGCGGGCACATTCCCAGTAGGGGGTGTGCAGGAGGCAGCTGATAGATGTTTTTCTCTCATTGATGTTTCTAGCTCTCTATCCCTTTCCCTTCCTCTCTGTAAAACAATAATATATATATATATATATATATATATATATATATAAAGAAAGAAAGAAACATGGGCACCAGCTCACTCTTTTTGGACACAATAGAATGGTGAGAAATATATTAGCTAGGAACTCTAGAGTTAGCAAGAATAGGTGTTTTTGTGAATATGATTATCAAAATAAAAATATATGTACAGTATGTTTAGGAGTATTCTAGGGAGTAAGGTAGATAAGGTAGCACATACATACCTCGGTACTTAATCTCTTTACCCATTTTCTCTAATCTGTTGGCTCAGTTCCCTGAAAGATACAGATCTAGAAAAGAACACATTTGCCTTATTGATGGGCAAAGACCAATAATCAGAATCTCAAAGGTCCTCTCCTGTTTCTCAAAAGTGGAGACTCAGTAGTGTGTTTTGGTTTTCTGTAGTCTGATGCTCAAATCTGTTGCCATGATCTGTCTCCATGCAAATGATGGGGATGGGCAAGGGGTTAAAGTGGGCGATAGTCCAGATTCAGTAGGAAAGTAGTGCCAGTAGGAATAAGCAGGTTCCTGGGTTGGCAGGCCCCTGTATATATAATCAATAAGCACTTACATTTCGTCATCGATTCTTATAAGTATTTGAGTGTTTACTGAGATGCAGTGTGACTGCAAAGCAAAGGCTTTGGAATTAACATTTGAATCTGGCTTAACTAATTGTGTGACCTTGGGCAACTTAATCTGTCTGAACCTCAGTGTCTTCATCTGTTAAATAATGTACCTCAGAGAGTGGTTTGAGAATTCTTAATGATTAAATGCATATAGCACAATGTGCTAAAGGTTCCTACACACATATACTTGCACATGTTATATACTACTTAACCTTATATTAACCCCACGAAGTAGGTGATATTATCACCCTCATGTTATATTTAAGGAAATAGAGAAACAGAAGTTAGGTAACTTGCCCAAGGTCACTCAACCAGCAAACGGCGAGCCAAGATTCTGAGTCTAGGTGGTCTCTGAGTCCCTGCTGTCGGGCACCATGCTGCACTGGACTGCTCGCAGGGAGTGACCAATCTTTAGGGACTGACTGTCCCTTCCTTTGCATGGCTGCTGGAAGACTGAGCCAATCTCAGGAAGCTAGTTTAGTGCCAACAGACTATGAAGGTAAAGGTCTAGCTTAGGAGATCATGCTTAAGTATCAACTCCTACATGTGGGATGTGAATGCCCAGGGTGCTGGGGTGAGAAAAATTCTGAGGCCCAAGTTCAGATAGAGTGCGAAGCAGTGGCTTAATTACCTCTGCCTGCCATGTGCAAGGGAACCCATTTATTTGCCATCAGTGATTTAATTTGACCCCTTATTTTGAAGATACAAACATCTGGAACCCAGAGATATTAAGTGACTTGTGCAGGTTCATGTTTTTAGCCACAGGCAGTGCATGAGTAGGACACGGTTGGGATAATTGTTTGAGTACCAACTTGTGTTAGACTCTGTGCTGGAAAGTATGATGGACAGTCCACTTCATTTTTTAAAAATATATTTTTATTTATTTCAGAAAGGAAGGGCCCTAGAGGGAGAGGGAGATAGAAACATCAGTATTGAGAGAGAGTCATTGATTGGCCACCTCATGCACACTCCCTACTGGGGATTGAGTCCGAAATCTAGGCATGTGCCCTTGACTGGAATCGAACCCAGGACCCCTCAGTCTGCAGGCTGATGCTCCATCCACTGAGCCAAACCAGCTGTCCAGCCCACCTTAGAACCTGCTTAATTTATTGTCTCAGTGGGTTCATCTTCACCTCTGTCTCTGCCTGCAGTACAGTTCATAATCCTGGCAGCACTTTTTAACTTTGGGACATTTACCTAACATCTGTGTGCTTCAGTGGTGGGGTACCCTCACCCCAGTGTGCCTGGATGGTTTCTGGTTTTAGCGCTGAAAATCTTGCCTCCCAGGCACATCCCAGGCAAAATGGAACAATTGCTTCCTCTGTAAAAAGGACTTAGGAATTGGATAAAGCACTTTTGAATAAAGCATTTAAGTAGTGTTTGGAGCATAGTAAGCCCTCAATACATGTTTGTTTTCACCATTATTGGTGCAAAAGGGTCCCCTCCCCACCATAAAATGGGTTCCTGGAGAGCCTCACTCTCTTATCAAACAAGACTGGAAACCTTGCCATGATCATCTGGTCACCTGTAGCCAATTGTTGGGGATGTTTTTCTTCCATTTGAATTAATGGTGATGAGTTTGAGAATGTTATAGTCATTGCATTCTATTCAAATGGCATTTATTGAGCACCTGTTGCATGCTAGTGTTCTAGGCTCTTTTCAGAAATGCAGAGATAAATGAAAGCATGGTTCCTTCCCTTTGGGACAGTGGGAATGGGCAGTAATTCTAATTGAGCTACACTCGAGGCCTGGAGAAAACTGGACTGGAATGTGGACCATAGAGAAAATAATAGCAGCTGACATTTATTGAGCAGATGATTACGTACTACACGTGCATGATCTCATTTATTATTTTTATAACCCTGAAGGTTGTGATTACATATCTGCATTTTACAGCCTGGGAAACTGAGGTTTAAAGAGGTTAAGAAACTTGCCTTAGGATCGCCCCAGCAGGTCTTGCTGACCCAAATTCTGTATTCTTTTTTTTTAATGTATACTTTATTGATTTTTTACAGAGAGGAAGGGAGAGAGATAGAGAGCTAGAAACGTCGATGAGAGAGTAACATCGACCAGCAGCCTCTTGCACACCCCCTACCGGGGATGTGCCCGCAACCAATGTACATGCCCTTGACCGGAATCAAACCTGGGACCTTTCAGTCCGCAGACCGACGCTCTACCACTGAGCCAAACCGGCTTCGGCAAATTCTGTATTCTTATTAACCATGAATGTTTTATAATTTCTTCTCAAAATCAAACTCAAGCTTGGCCTGAAAACTAGGTGGGCCTTGAGCAGTGTCCCTAACTAGGAATTGGAATTTCATACAGAGGTACATGGCTTGAGCAAAAACACAGAGGCGGGAGAATGGAGGGCATGTTTATAAAGTCAAATAAGAGCGTTTATTCAGCAATAATTCTGGATGAATGAGCATTGAACTTTAAAATCAGTTTGTTCCCCAGCCTGGTGTCTTTTGTCCTTGCACACCTTGGGCTCACCTTCCTTAACTTTCTGCCTTTCTCCTTTCTCCTCCCTTTCCCTGGCCCTCTCCCATTCCCTCTGCCTTCATTTTTATATCGCCAGCGTGGTGGCTCGTGGCATTCCTACAGTGACGCTTTCCAATTTCACACTTACATGCTCCTGAAAGTATTCGTAAACTAACTTGTATGTAAAACCAATAAAGGGCAACAGTACACATTCCTGTTAGTAATTTTGTTTGACTCCCTTTTCTTCTGTCTTGATAATTTTTCTTCCTGCAAATAGTACTTTGACCTTACTTGAAGTCGAAGCTTTCAGGAATCCACGTCGGGTGGGGCTTAGTAAACACCTTAGAAATAGTAATGAATAAGGCCTCATGCTTATGCCTGACCAAGTCTAAGTACTTTTCATGCATTATCTTACTTAATACCCTCAACAACCTTGCATTTTAATGATACCGATTTCACAGATGAGGAAATTGAGGCTCAGAGGAGGAAAGTGTTCATCTCTGCACCACATTCACACATTTCCTTTTCCCATTGGCTTCTCCCATCCTAACATAGACTACCAAAATACAGACTCCGTTTTTCAGAGATGAAACAAGACGCTGAGAAGGGAAGGGACTTGCCATTCATCACAGCTGGTTAATGGTGAAACAAGAACTGATATTTAGGTCTTGTAACTATTCATCCCATGTTTGAGAATAGGTTTGAATTTAAATTCTGCTGCTTCCAAGTTGTGTGACCTTAAGCAAGTCATGCAACCTCTCTGGCCTCCAGTTTTCTCATCTAGAAAGTGGATAGCCACCGGGAGGTTTATTGTAAGGTTTAAATAAGGTCATGCAAGCGAAGCAGCCAGAACAATAACCCCCTACTTGAAACAAGCCCCTTCATGCTTGAAACAAGGCATAGGCCACTTTAGTGCATCAGAAAACAGGGCTGCCCATGTTAGAGGCTAGTGTTACTTTAGGAGTTGTCTGTGCCCACCTGCTCACGTCCCATCATGCCTTGAGGCTAACAAGCCCAGGACACCGTTCCAAGGCTACCCCACGGCAAGCCAGTAGAAGCCACTAGTTACAAACCTTTAAATTCAAGACAGGCAGATAACCAGGCATCTTGTCTTTACTAAGACCTCACTAGGGAGGAGTTTGAATTGCTGCCCTCCAGGCTGTGTTGAGAGACCTGAACTGAACCAGGGAGTAGATCTGCCTCACCTCTATTTCCAGGGCCTGGTGTACCGTAATACAGTAACTGCTTATGGAGTGAATGGCTGAATGGCTATTGCCTATCATTTCTCATTTTAGCATGTCAATCTCTTCTAAGATCAAAGTCATAGACGTGCCATTTAGAAAGTCAAAGGATTCTGCAAAGCATAGTAGTCCCCTGCTTTCTCATTTCTCTTCCCAGAAGCAACCACTTCCATTTCTTCTGGCTGCTTATTTTGGTATTGAACTTCTTTCTCTAGCTAGTTATTACTAGGTAGTCTAGTTCTAGGCATCTCTGTTGAATTCCCACTGTGGAAATCATCCCCTACTCTCCCAATTTTTTTATTTTATAATCCTGATTAGGTCAATATGGAGTGTTTACATTGTTATGACTATGTAGACATCAGTCACAGCTGAGCCATGCTGTAAACTATGATTGCTTTTTCTTTCCTTGACAGTGTTCTCCCAGGAGTTAATAATTATCATATTTTTTCTTGTTTTTGTTGGTTTTCTGTGTACTTATTAGGAATTCTACCTCAAACTCTTCATCAAATGTCTAACAACTCCCCCACCCCCACCCCCCCACCCCAAGACATTCAGATGCACCAGGCATTCCATTGATTTCAGCACTTGGGGACCTCTGACTGTTTCACTCTGGACTGGTTGCTGCCCTCCCTCCACCCCCCGGCCTGCACACAGCTGTTCCTCTGGGGTCTCTGTTCAGCACCATAGTGGAACTCCCCTCTACCCCTCCCTGGGTTTGGATCATTTGTTTTTCTTGTCTTCCTGTTTCTCTACTTTACTCCTCCATTCTGGTAAAATATATCTTACAGTAACTTACCAAGCAGGATTGAAAATACTTTCATTCTGTTTACTTATCTCACTGACAATTTGGCTGGTTTAACTAGATGTTTAATGCCCAGATTTTTAAAAAAGTGCTATTTTTTTTTCTTTCTTTTAAAAAAATTTTTTTTTTCATTCCCTGTAATCCAGAGACCCTTTGCTCTACCTTCTCTGGGGGAAGAAATCCCCAGTCTTTGGCCAGGTGAGGATCTGGGGAGTCTTGCTGCATGAAGGAGGGAGGCAGGTCTTTTTAAACTAAATTGCAACCAGCCCCACTGCCTTCACCTTCATTTCTAGAGGTGCCTGTATTTCTGATTACGTGTTGCTAATGCGTGATTCTCGGCTTAAGATTATGTTGTATATTTTTCCTCTACATTCAGCTTCTACGTTGGTTTTTTTTTCTTACCTATTTTCTCCATTCTGGTGGGTTTAAGTCCTAAAAACACACATAAAACAAATACTTTTATAGTTGTTTCAGTGGGATTCTTGGAAAAGAGAAAAACAGATATGTGTATTTTACCAGCCCTCTTTACTTTAAAACCCTTGTGCTTTGTCTGCCCCTATCTCTCTCTGGGACTTTTTGTGACTCCATTCATCCTCTTGCTCAATGAAGGGGACATTGTCTTTCTCAATCACTGTGGTCCCAAGGTCACAGTCTATGAATAACTGCAGTGAGAACATTACTCGGTCTTTTCCAAATAATTAGTGCATCCCCCAGCTGGCATTGCTTAGTGGTTGAGTGTCGACCTGAGAACTAGGTCACAGTTCAATTCCTGGTCGAGGCAAATGCCTGGGTTGTGGGCTCCATCCCCAGTGTGGGGCATGCAGGAGGCAGCCAATCAGTGGTTTTCTCTCATCATTGATGTTTTTATCTCTCCTCCCTTCCTCTCTGAAATCAATAAAAACATTAAAAAAAATAATTCATCCTTACCTATTGCAAAGCTGCTGTTTTGTGCCTTAAGACCTCAGTGGCCTTTAACTGCAGTCTTTGCCTTCAGAGCTGCGTGTCAAGATTTCGGAGGAGGAATTTACACACACCCACCTTGAAGGTCTGAATGTTGTCTCTAAGAAATAATGCCTGTGGATTTATATGCTTGCTATATGTGCACATACCCACATCCCAAAACTGAGCTTTCTTGCCAAACAAAATGCACCTTTGGACCGTGGGTGAATTGAGAAGCATGAAAAATTTTAGCCTAAAGTATGTTTCAATATTTATGATGCCTTCAAAGCAAACTTGTTGGGAAGACTAAGCCACCTGGAACACAGCCGTGACAGTACAATGCGGCATCTTGGAAATTCAGAGTCTCCTGCAGGGCTGGGAAGAATACTTAGAGGTATTCTCGCCCAGCCCCCTGCTGCTCACTGTAATAAAAACTATTTTGGATATGTCATGTCCATTAGCAAGATCAGATTACCATTTAGAAAGTATAGTACTATCTTGCCAGCTTGAAGAAAATGATATTTTGGGTTATACAACTTTTGGGAGGGTAATAAATTCCCCTTATTTACTACATGTCCATCCTCATGTGATATACCTTTAGCAATAGTGATTGTGTGGCACACTCATCGCTGCTCTCCCCACTTGTAGACATTACTAATCAATCGTAGCTCTCATTCTCTAGACCCAGATATGAGGTTTCAGAAACCTTGTCCACGCAGTGCTCTTTGCAGCCACTAGCAATTGATTGAGAGTGGGGTGGGGTGGCAGACATCACATGAAACACAGAAGCCATCTCTGCTTGGGTGTTTTATCACTACTCCCAGTTGAACATGTTCAATTCACATTACTTTGCCTAAAAATGACTGAGGCTTGGCCCATCCAGAACAGACCAGGGAAGAATTTTGGCTTTTGTGGCCTAAGTGATTTTGTTTCTATCTCACCCGCCATAATGGTCCTGATTTTGGCATTAGATTCCAAGCGTTTTAGAGCTTGTGCAGTTGGTTCCTTGAACTTAGTAGCACACTTTGTCCCATTGCATGTCACATACACACACCTTTTTTTTTTTTAAAAACCAGCGATCAGCAAACCACGACTCAGGCCAAATCCAGCTTGCTGCCTGTTTGTATAAATAAAGTGTTATTAGAACCCAGCCATACCCATATGCTTATGTATTATCTACGACTGCTTTCACACTAAAAGGGCAGACTTGAGTAGTTGTAACAGAGACTTAGCCCGAAAGCCAAAAATATTTATTTATCCTACAGAAAACAAACAAACAAACAAACAAACAAACAAACAAACAAACTGACCCAGTTCTAAATGATCATTCAAGCATCTTTGAATTTTCAACTATTTTCCAAAATTTTCTCCATGGTATATTCAAGCTTTACGAACCCACTTAATTCTATTATACTCACAGGCCCTCCTGTGAGTTAAGTGCCCCATTGCCATCACATATGATAACACTCCCTGCTATTTGTTGAACACTTACTATAGTCCAGGCAGTACTAAGCACTGTGCATAAATTAAGTGAACAAAGCAAATGGCCTGACTTAATGCTTGACCCAGGAAAGGTGCTCTATTATTTTTAATTTTTATAGTAGCCCTATGAAGAAGTAGGAATTATTAAAGAGTTTCAGTAACTTTCTCAACTAGATTCTAACTCAGTTTGGACTGATTCTAAAACTTGTGACCTTTCCATTAAACCATATCTATTTCTACTGCATTTCCTTGACTATTGAATATAATAATTTGTATGTAATTAGAAAAATGGGCATTATATGTATTATACATAATATATGTTTTAATTGTGTATATGTGTATGGTATAATTCAGTGGTTGGCAAACTCATTAGTCAACAGAGCCAAATATCAACAGTACAACGATTGAAATTTCTTTTGAGAGCCAAGTTTTTTAAATTTAAACTTCTTCTAATGCCACTTCTTCAAAATAGACTTGCCCAGGCCGTGGTATTTTTTGTGGAAGAGCCACACACAGGGTGCCAAAGAGCCGCATGTGGCTCTCGAGCCGCAGTTTGCCAACCACAGTTATAATGTATTGCCTCAGATCCTTCTAACTTGCAGGGTAGATATTGTTCCTATTTTACAGATAAGAAACTGAAGTTGAGAAAATGTCATACAGATAGATAGTAAGCTGTTTGTTGGCATAATTCTGAGTTGGTATGATTCAGACAACTTTATTCTGCACTGCTATGATACATTGCCATGATAAGTGACATGTGGCCAAGTTGACATTCATTCAGCAGTTTTTACAATACACATTTATAGAGCACCCAGCCTATAGGTACTGTGCTCAATCCATTATATTTCAATACATTTTTTTTCTATAGTGAATTCCTTTTCTAAGTGCTAACCGTTGAATTGTCTGGTGTTTATTTTTAATTTAGTATTCTGGGTAACGTGATTGGGGTTGCATTCTTTTCCAAAAATTTGAAATTTAAAATGTTTTCTACCTCAATTTCCTCATCTGTGAATGGGAAAGAAAAATACCCATGTCTACGTCTTTCAGTTTTCTTTTTTTTAAAAAAATATTTTATTGATTTTGTACAGAGAGGAAGGGAGAGAGATAGAGAGCTAGAAACATCGATGAGAGAGACTCATCGACCAGCTGCCTCTTGCACACCCTCTACTGGGGATATGCCTGCAACCAAGGTACATGCCCTTGACTGGAATTGATCCCGGGACCCTTCAGTCCCCAAGCCGACGCTCTATCCATTGAGCCAAACCGGTCTTGGCCAGTTTTCTAAGTTTATGAGATTTCAAACCAGAGAGTTTGTGTTGAACAGAAACTGCAAAGTAGAAGTCCGTGGGTAGGATTCAATCCATGTATGTTCTCTTTGGCTTACACAGTAAATTATAAGAATTTGAGTTTTTAAACTAGATGTCATTCCTTTCTATAAAGGGGAACAGTATCCTTTGGGAAATAATTTTAATTATTTCCTTTATGTATTTTGGGGCTTATTTACTGCTTATTTTAAAGGACTGACCCACCACAAGAGGTGTTTCTTCTTTCTGAAAGCTACAAAGCACTTGCTCTTTGCTTTCTGAGCTGCTGTTTCAGTAGTGCCCGGTACCTGGTGAGTGGTCAGTAAAGCTCCTAGAATGAATGCTTGCCCTCCTGTGGTGACATTTACTACTGCTCATCTCAGTCACAAAAAGCATGGTGCCAATGGGAAAAGGGTAGAGCTGTTGATCCCTTTCTGGAAGGTCTGCTTTGTTTGGGATAGACTGCATTACCTCCCACTGCCATCTTTGTTCACAGGGTAAATAACTGAAATAAGAGAATCAAATGTAGTATGCTTCCTGGCTCCCATACACACTATGCAATTCAAAATGTACTTCCACACAGCCCTAGCCTGGTGGCTCAGCTGCTTGGAGCATCATCTCATACACCAAGAGGTTGTAGGTTCGATACCCAGTCAGGGCACATACGTCGGTTGTGGGTTAGATCCCTGGTCAAGGCATACATACAGGAGGCAACCAATTGATGTTTCTCTCTCACATCAATGTTTCTCTCTCCCCTGCTTCCACTCTCTCTAAAGTCAATTTTAAAAAAGCATGTCCTCAGGGAGGATTAAAAAGATTAAAAAAAAAGTACTCCCACAAAATACACAGCACATGTCACCAGCATCAAAGTCATTCCATGAGTCAATTACTCACTCGAACTTCACATTTCACAACCCGCCTTCTTTGGCAGCAGTCTGAGCCCATAGATCTCATGGGACCGAGCAGAAATCTCCTTCCCCAACCACATCACTCCACGTTAATATCGTTTCTCCTTGAAGCTCTTAGCACTTACTCTGTCCTACTGACTTGGCAGGTAATCATGCACACCTCTTGTTTTGTTATTTAAACCTGGTATTTGACCTTTCACATGTTGGTTTCTTCATTTCTCCACTGATCATATGCAGGTTGAGCATATAAGCAGTCAGGAAAGGTAGTTTACCCCCGAAACCTGCTTTGAGACAAGGTTTGCGTCCAGTTAATTTACTAGTATTTAGGAGGTGATCCCATGTCACTCAGTGAGAGAATAGGCAAGTGAGACCGGCAAGGGAAGAAAGGCAGAAGAGGGGGTGGTGGAGAATGGCTTACCACTATGGGCAACTGGGCACCATCCTGTTGCATACCAGTAGAAATATAATACAAGCCACATTTACAACTTTAAACTTTCTAGTAGTCACATTAAAAAAAGTGAAGAGAAACAGATGAAACAAGTAATACATTTCATTTAACTCAATATATCCAAAATATCACTTCAGTATATATATAGTTGATATAAAAATCATGATTAGTTGATTGAAAATCTCTGGATTACTGTCTTAGCAGCCTTTTTGCCTTAGTTTCGATTGTGTAGGTTGAGCACTGCATACTCTAGAGGGCATCACTTCCCCAGGCTTCCATAGCCTGTGATCTGCATGGTGCCCCTAAGTTGTGCAGTGCCCAACCTGCAGAGCTCCTTCGCGAGGGCTGTCAGCGCATCTCTTGGGCAGAGAATAAAGGATTTTTAGAGCAGACATATGCACTTGGGCTCAGCTACAATATTCTGTCCTTTAAGGGTCCCTAAACATTTTGAGCACCCGACACCCTTTCCTAGCAAGGCAGCATTGCGAGTAATCAGCAAAAGCCAGCACCTCCAAGGCCCTGCAATCACTCTGAAGGAGTCAGCTTCACACCCACTGCTAATTTTAGCTCGCAATCTGCAGAGTGCCAATGAGTTTTTGTTAAGCACCCTTGCAGACATGGCTTGGAAGTGGCTCTCCCAGGCTGGAGCTGGGAGCTGGGAAAAAACCCTTTTTTTAGACCCCTCTTTCTCCACTGGTTTCACTCCCCTCAGTCACCCATAAGGTGTCTAGCTGCAAGAGTCAGTGAACTCTGGATGCCTAAGTCCCATCATTCAGTCACGGAGGGGCCTGAGCTAATTTCATTACTTTTCATTTGTTCCTCTGTGGTGAGTAACCAGCCAAGCAAGTAGAATCAAATTGGTCTGATTGGTAGCATCTACAAAAAATATTCAAAGCAGTTTGCAGGAAGGAAGCCATGGAATGAATTGAATACAAAATTGGAAAAGAACTCAGAAATCAGGCGCTTCAACCATTTCCTGCTATTACAGATGATGAGCCAGAGAATCGGAGGGGTTGAGTTCATTCAGGTTCGCACAGTGGGTTAGTGGCAGAGGATTAGCTTCCTTTGTAGAAGAGAGGACGTTATTTACCTCCCCAATGCATTGTGTCTAACACATGGTTTGCATTCAACAAATGTTTGTGGAATGAATCGATGGATTTTTAAAAATACCCATTTTACCTAGAGATCAGAAGTACATATTTTTTTCCTATGTAGTGTGCATTTGTTAATTTTGCAAATCCAGCATCCATGACCTTTCCTTCTTATATTACATCCTCACCCCATGATGGGGGGAGTCATGTGATCCACGTATGGCTAGTCAGAACATTCCATTACCCAGCCACGCAATTGGTGCAACAATCGTGGTGTGATCCAAGCCAGACCAGTTGGGACTTTTAGTCGTGCTCTCACCAACAGGGAAGAGCCAGCCTTAGAATAAAGCCAAGACAGAGAGCTGAGCGCTGGAGAGAGCAAGGCCACATTTGGCCTCTCACCACCAGTATCCCTATATATCTGAAGCCAGTGTCTATCCCTGAACTTTTCAATCATGTGAATTAATACTCTCTTCTTTTTAAATACCATAACAAGTTAGGGCTTTATCATTTGCATTTGAAGCTAAATGACATTAGCTTTGAAGCACCAATGAAACAACCTACAGATTAGTTAGTACCTTCAACATCTATTGTTTGGAAGTTCACCCTCCCATGGATCCAGGGAAGGTAGTCCCTTTCCAGCCCCCTTTCTAGCTTTAGGGGGTAAACTTTGATTAGCCTATTTTTTTTTTTTCAATTCTCACCCAAGGATATATTTAAAAATTTTTTTAATCCTCACCTAAGGACCTGTCTTATTGATTTGAGAGAGAGAAACATCATTGTGAGAGAGAAACTAGAGAGAGGGGATGTAGAATGTAAAATTGTACAGCTTCTGTGGAAAGCAGTTTGATGTTTATTTAAAAAATAAAACATAAAATTCCCATATGATCCAGTAACTCTATTTCTAAGTCTATACACCAAAGAAGTGAAAGCAAGAACTCAAATAGGTTTTGTACATTAATGTTCATAGCATTATTTACAGTACCCCAAAGATGGAAGCAACCCACATGGCCATTCACACATGAAAGGATAAGTAAAATATTGGCTCTACATACAATGGAATATTATTCAGCTATGAAAAGGAATGAAATTCTGATACATGCTGTAATAGATGTATTAATGGATGAACCTTGAAAACATTATGCTAGATGAAATAAGTGAGACACAAATGGACAAGTATTATATGATTCCACTTATTGGCCAGGAGAAGAGAGAAGGGGAATTTCAGTTGGGCATTGTCCCATGCACTGAAAGGTTGCTAGTTTGATTCCCAGTCAGGGCACATGCCTGAGTTTCTGGCTTGATTCCCAGTAGGGAGCATGCAGGGAGGCAGCTGATCGATGTTTCCCTCTCACTCCCCCTCTCTTTCAAAAAAAAAAAAAAAATCACTAAAAAAAGAAACAAAATGCCAAATGAATGAAAGACATAAATGTTTGCCAAGTCTGGTAGTGTTTGTTTACAATGCATTTCCCAGATGGTGTGGCATGATATAGGACATCTGAGGGGAAGGAGCAGGTGGGATTCAGGCACTCTGTGTTTGGTTGTTAGGTTAGAAGCTCTAAGCATCCATGGAGTACTTGCCATGTACCAGGCGCTGTGCTACGGTCTTTACAGAGATCATCTCAGTTCATCCTCACAACCATCCTACAAAGTAGGTGTTCGTTTTACCCTATTACTAATATGTGAATAAACAGTCTCAGAGAAAGGGGGAGAGCCAGTATTCACCCAAACCCAGGTATCAGATTCCACATGGGCCTATAACCACTGGACTCGGATTTTTGCTGAGGTTTGGAGACAAAATGCTTAACTTGGGATTAAAGATCCCATTTTGAATATTGACTTAAACAGTAATAAACAAAGAAGGAAATGGAAGTTGTCCATGGCTTTCAAACAACTCTGGTCTTTCTGACTACAAAGATAAAACAACAAAAAAAAAAGCCATCACTTTCTACAGAGATGTGTTTTCCTCTGAACAATGTCAATTAGATCAGAGGAGCCGTTTTCCCAGGAGGAAGGCTGAGCACACAGCTTTTCAGTGGGCCAGGGTCCTGAGATGTGAAATAGCTTCCTGCTGGGCTTACACAGCTATATTCACATTTTCTTGTCTGTCTTCCTGCCTTAGGGGGAGGTGGATTATGGCACTTGATGATTTAATCTGTATAATCTTTAGACAAAAACATGTCTCCACTTCGCTGCCAGGAAAATGTTAATTCATTCTGCTTCTGGTTCTGGGGAGTAAATTATTGATGATGATGATGATGATGGGGTGTGTGTGTGTTAGCGCATGCACATGCATGTTGGTTCTCAAAGATCTGTATGAAGAGAAGCAAAGGGGCCTTAAATTTAGGGAATTTAAGTGGAAGGTTCTTGAGTCTTTTTTAAGGGACTGCAATCCACACCTTACCAACATTGTGCACAGAGTGTTGTGTCTCTGGTGTGGTTATTTATATATTTATTTTTTTGGAGGGCACACGATATAATGTTCATCAGAATCTCAGAGGGGTTTTAGAGAATGACAGTCTGTAATTTTGTGATGCCCGCTACCTGGCACGTCTTCTTCTGAAGAGCCACAATCATCTTAGTGATGAGAGGTCCTTGATGCTGCAGAAGCACCTTTATTTAAGTAAAGGGGCTGAGCACAGAGAGCAGCCATGGGATTGTCAATAATTTTGAGCTTGTTCAGTTTGAAGCTTGAAGAAACCCAGCCAGATTGAAATAAACTTTGGCAAAATGAGTCCGAGCATGCCCATCTGCTCCTTCTTTTGTCTCCTTCTCCTTCCAGTCCCTTCCCCTCCTTCTGTTCTGCTGTTCCAGCCCCTGCCCACCTTATGTGCTATAGGCCTGGAGCTGGCACGGAGTTGCCAAAGTCCAGATACTTCCACTTTATTTAACATACCCATGGCACATAGTAGGAACCAATACGTGGTTGTTTAAAAGCAGCATTCCCACACAGCTCTCTGTGAAATGGGAATTTGTTCCAGACATAGAATAAGGAGAGATTCCCATCCTTCTCTTATAACCTACATAGAACCCATAGACAAGCTCCCAGATTACACATTCATGGCAGTTGGGAAGCCATCTGCATGTGGGCTTCTCAAGAAACAAACTAGTATCATTTTCTGAATGTGCCATTTTTGGCACATGACCCTTCAGTCATCCCAGCCATTGGAGAGGTTGGCATTTTCAAACCCCTGTTAGAGACAAGGAAACTGAGGTTTACAGAGATGAAGAACCTTCCCTGAGGTCAGTTAGACATCAGGCATGGAGAGGATTTGGAAGCCCGCTGCTTCCACGGTGCCGTCTCACACGAACCTTGCATTTTCTCAGTTGAACGGAAAAGACTTCCTCTGTGAGAAGGACAGGAACTGAAGGTTAGCAAATGGTGCGGTATATTCAGGGGGTGTGTCTGTCTGTACTTCATTTGGGATTGAGCAGTCCTTAAATTTTACTGTGTCTACAAATCATGTAGGCATCCTGTTAAAATGCAGATTCTGGCCGGAACTGGTTTGGCTCAATGGATAGAGCGTCGGCTTGGGGACTGAAGGGTCCCAGGTTCGATTCCGGTCAAGGGCATGTACCTTGGTTGCGGCCATATCCTCAGTGGGGGGTGTGCAGGAGGCAGCTGATCAATGACTCTCTCTCGTCGATGTTTCTAGCTCTCTATCTCTCTCACTTCCTCTCTGTACAGAATCAATAGAATATATTAAAAAAAAAAAAAAAAAGAGCAGACAACTTATGTATTAAAAAAAAAAAAATGCAGATTCTGATTCAGCAGATAGGTGGAACCCGGACTGGAGCCTGAAATCCACATTAGCTCCTAGGTGCTGCTGCTGCTCTCTGGACATTGTGAGTGGCCAGGAGATAGTGTTAAGTTTATAAAGGACTTGCATCTGTTATCTCATTTGCTCTTCACCTAAGTCCTCTGAGTTATCTAGTATTATTTCTACCTTAGAGATCAGAAATTCTCTACCTTAGAGATCAGAAATTAGTAGAAATAGCCACCATTTTCACTTGTCAGGTATTTCTATGGACTGAATAGTAAACAAGACAGATATGATTCTTTTTTTAAAAATTTTATTGAGCCGAAACCAGTTTGGCTCAATGGATAGAGCATCGGTCTGCGGACTGGAAAGTCCCGGGTTCGATTCCGTTCAAGGGCATGTACCTTGGTTGCGGGCACATCCCCAGTAGGGGGTGTGCAAGAGGCAGCTGATCGATGATTCTCTCTCATCGATGTTTCTAACTCTCTATCCCTCTCTCTTCCTCTCTGTAAAAAAAAAAAAAATCGATAAAATATATTAAAAAAAAAATAAAAAAATAAAAATTTTTATTGATCACCGGGGCTGGTTTGGCTCAGTGGATAGAGCGTTGGTCTGCGGTCCCAGGTTTGATTCCGGTTAAGGGCATGTACATTGGTTGCTGGCACATTCCTGGTAGGGGGTATGCAGGAGGCAGCTGATAGATGTCTCTCTCTTATCGATGTTTCTGGCTCTCTATTCCTCTCCCTTCCTCTCTGTAAAAAATCAATCAATCAATAAATAAATAAAAATAAAAATTTTATTAACTATGGTATCACATAATTTTCCTCATCCCTCCCATTCCCATCCCAAACCCCTCCCCACATATGTCCCCACCTCCCTGTTGTTCATGGCCACTGGCTAGGCCCATATGCATGCACACAAGTCCTTTGGTTGATCTGTCCCCCTTACCCCTACCCTCTCCTACTTTTCCTCTGAGATTTGAGAATTTGATCGCTGCTTCTCTTTCTCTGGGTTTGTTTTTGTTCATCAGTTTATGTTGTTCATTATTTCCTCTAGATGTGTGAGATCATGTGATCCAAGAAATATCCTTGTAAGAACTGAAACTGAGACAAGCCATAATGGTTATGCTGAGAGGCAAATGAATCAGTCTGTAGTGAGTTCCTTTCTGGACCAACAGTTCTTTTGAGTCCCAATCTCAATGTCAAACAGTTTCTTATGTGTACATGTCAGCTATGATATTTCAGATCTGGTTGGTGGACAGATGGTGGTGATGCAGGTCCGACTGTCTCTGGTTTGGTCCTGGGCATCCTTCAGCAACACGCAGCTGCTAAGACAGATATGATTCTTATTTAAAGAAATGAATCCAGGAAGCCTCTGAATAATTAAATTTGAAAAGTCCTGAGTGCCTCTGTGAATGTTCACAAAATGAAAGGCCTGGACCCTGCATGTTGCCATTTATCCTAGGAGGAAGAGAAACAGGCTTGGGGCAGAGGACGATGGTGTGTGTATTCAGTCTTGGACATTGTGGCGACGTCCTGGTATAGCTGTTTCGTTGCCAGGTCTGGACCTGGAGTTTAGGGGAGAGATCCAGGTTGAGCAGAGTTGAGAGCTTGAGGGCTTTCGGTGCAAATGTGGTAACTGATGTTCTGTAAGATTAGACTCAGGATACAGACGAGTTTGAAGCTGCCTGGGAGAATGTACTAGTACAGGTGAAGAGCCTAGAAGAGAGGCTTCTAGAATAGGAACCTGCCTGGCCAGCAGTTATGAGTTGGCAGAGGAAGAGGAGCCCGTGAGGAAGACCAAGAAGCATCTACCAGGGAGGTGGGAGGACAGCCACAGAAGCCAAGCGGGGAGAGAGTGCCAAGGAAGGAGTGGCTTTTCACTGATGGTGGGATAAGCCAGTATCAGCTGCCTGGATGCCAGGCATCTGGAGGACACAGCCACATCTTCTGGGACATTCTGGCCAGAAGATGCATATCCAGACTCCACGTCATGAGAAAACATCAGGCAAACCCAAACTGAGGGACAGTCTACAAAACAATGGTCTTTACTTTAAAAAAACGTTTACATCTCAAAAGAGTAAGAAAGAATGTTTACTTTTATAATTCAGGAGGAAATGCCAAGGTCATTTTTTTTTACTTAAAAAAATGTTTCCATCTCAAAAGAATAAGAAAGAACTGGGATAAAAGGAAATGAAAGAGACTCAATTCAATGCAATGTGTGGTTCTACATTTGCCGCCTTCTGCCATGGGAGGAAGTAGCAAGAAGAGGGTGGTCTTTGGAGTAAACAGTGGCTTCTCATCAGACTGAAGTTCTTGATCTGGGACTTCTCAGCCTCCAGAACTGCAAAGAACACATTTCTGTTCATCAGCCATGCATTCTGTGGCATTCTATTACAGCAGCGCGAACAGGACTAAGGCCATAGTATTGCAACAATATTATTTTGCCAGAATTTGATAATTGTGCTATGATGATATTATAGAAAGATCTTTGTTTTTAGGAAACAAAATATTTATTGAGGGTTTTAATGTCTGCAACTTACTCTTCCAGGGTCCAGGAATTAAAGGCTAAATACATAAGGCAAACAAAACAAAACAAAAAAACACAAACCAACAAAACCCCGAAACTAATTGATAAATCTGGGTGAAGAATACAGGGGTACTCATTGTACTAGTCTTTACAACTTAAAACATTGCAAAGTAAAATGTTAAAAAAAAGACAGAGAGAAAAGAGCGGTATGCACATTATCACATTCTGTGAAGAGTTCATGAAGAAAAAATTGAAAGTATCCATTGTATTTAGCAACACAGATTTAGCCTTGAAATTAATGGTGCTTCAATTCTAGAAGGAAACCCATAAATGAATATATAATTACACATTGGAATAGGGAGTGGAAAAAAGAACAGGGTGCTCTGAGAGAATAACATGGATGTATGTAATTACTCCTTTGTTCATGCCAGTTCTAGTGAGGTGGAGGAGACCAAAGCCAGACTGTAATAAAGTGAGCAGCGGGGAGGGGACATGGAATCCAAGAGGGTAGATATCTTCTTCAAGAAGCTTGGGTAGCTCAGCAGTGTGGCTCAGTTGGTTAGGTGTCGTCCCATGAACTAATGGTTCAATTCCCAGTCAGGGCATGGTTGTGGGTTCAATCCTCAGTAGGGGGCATGCAGGAGGTACCTGGTCGATATTTCTCTCTCATCAATGTTTGTCTCCTGCCCTCTCCCTTCCTCTCTCTGAAATCAATAAAATAAAATTTAAGAAAGAAAGAAAAGAAAAAGAAAAAAAAAAGCTTGGGTAATACTAGAGCAGGGAGCTGTCAAGAACGGCCACTAGAGGGAGAGGTGAGGTCAAGGTGGAAACATGGGCCGCAGAATTGGTTTGGAAGAGGTTATATTTGCACGGTATGGGCAGATGGGCGTGGGATGTGCATATTCTGCACGCACAGCGGCAGCACGGATGGAGACAGAAATGTGGAATCTAGAGCATGGGGGATGGAAGAGGTAGCCGAGAAGGCAGGTAATGTTTAGATTTAGAAGAACTTTGTTTTCTAGGCTGAGCACCTTGACCTTTGTCTAAAGAGGTCAAACCTCTTGTCTGATGTCTTAGCCAGCAGATGGCTTCCATTGCTCCTCTAAATATAGGAAATGTGTTTTATAAAGTGCCCCCGGGTACTCATGCCAGAAGCTAATGTACCGTTCTTGTTACACGCCGCCTACCCATCCTTAAGCCTCCACACCCAAACATCTGCAATGCTTGACAGTTCTGCTTCTTAAATATGCGTCTGTTTACAATTCTCCACCTCTACTGCTGCCATCCTGGTCCAAACACCGTTATTGCTGTCCTAGCTGGTTCCCCTCCTATTACCCCCTCTCCACTCACGAGGCAACATGACATTTGCTCTCCTGAATTGGACCACGTCATACCACCTCCTCCATCTTCTTCAGACTTTTATAATTCAGGAGGAAATGCCAAGGTCTTTAACACGGCCTGTCAGGCCCTATATGTTCTGGTTTCTCTCTTTTTACTCAGCCATTCCTAGTCCCATTCTTCCTGTGCTTCACTCTTCTCTCAATACAACAGTTTTTTGGGCTTTCAGTTCTTTGATGAGCTCACAATTTTTTCCGACTCTGGGCTTTTGCCCTTTCTTGCTCTTCCATCTGCATGGACCTCTCTTCCCCACCCCAGTTCTTTACCTGGTTAACCTTTCTATGAGTTCGCTAGGGCTGCGATAACGAAGTGCCACAGATTGGGTGGCTTAAACAATACACATTAATTTTCTTACAGTTCTGGAAGCTCGAAGTCTGAGGTCCAAGTGTTGGCAGATTGGTTTCTTCCATGGCCTCCTTCCTTGGCTTCCAGATGGCTGCCTTCTCCCTGTGTCCTCACACGGTCTTCCCGGTGTGTATGTATACAAGTGTGTGTGTGTGTGTGTGTGTGTGTGTGTGTGTGTCTAAATTTCCTCTTATAATGACACCAGTTATAATGGGTAAGACCCACCCAGATGACTGCATTTTTGACCTAACTACTTCTTTAAAGACCCTCTCTCCAAATACTGTCACATTCTGAGGTCCTAGGGGTTAGGGCTTTAACATATGAATTTCCATGAGACATAACTCAGCTCATAGCTCTTCTTTTAATGTGTAGGTTGCAGCCTAAATGTCATTTCCCCAGGAAAGCTTTCTCTTCCTCTACTCAATCCAATCCAAATTAGATACACTGTTATTCTTTCATATAGCACCTTAGTTCCCCCACCCTCCAAACATATTCCATTTTGTAATTGCTTATGCATTTATGGGTCTCCACCTAAAATTTGAATGCCATAAATTCAAGTTCCTGGCCCATAGAAAGCAGCCAATGCAAATTTGTTGAACAAATGAGTCAAAAGTCCAGAGACTGCACAGAATCTAGCAAGTTTGCATCTAGTTAAACAGACCAGAACCACTGAAAGGAGAGATGATTCTTACCTATGTTTAAAGATCTGCAGAGAAAGTGATTTCATACTCACCCATATAGCACCCCCTCTGCAGCCTTTTGGTATGAAATGAGCAAACTGTGACTGGAAATCGATTCAAGCTCAGAGGTAGGCAGCTGGGGAGAACACATTTATAAAATTATTGCTGATGTGTGCTGTGACATAGCCCAGTGTGGCACCCTGGGCCAGTATATAGCCAAAACTAATGACACTGGGATTTTGCTTAAAAGATAGGAAAATTCAGCCTTAAGCAGGGACTCAGAACTAATTTCATTCTTGTCCAGTTGTTTTAGATGTTTGGGTTTAGACTTGATTTGAACTGGTTTTCTAGGTGGATCCATTTTCACAATTAAATTTTGGGTTTGGGGAAGGCTCAGCGCTAACGCGCTGGCGGACGGTTTTACTCTGTCTTCTGACTCATGGCCAGTCTCTCTGGGAGGTAATAGGGAGGCTCAGCGTTCGCAGCTAAGATCATAAATTCCAAGACTCTTCTTGTCAGAAGGTTCTGGAGAGTTATTTTGTCTAGTTCCCTGCCCTCAAAAGGGTCGTTGGATTTGTCCAGTGCAGACCACTCATTTATTTTTATTTATTTAGCAAGTATTTATTGAGTGTACACTCCCTGCCAAGCACCATGTGGTCACAAAGAGTAAGATACTACTCTCAAATTTGCTCCTTGATGGCCAAAGGCCAAATCTTGGTCTTGCTTTTCTCTTATCCTGCACTTGTCCCAATTGTTGTTGCTAGAACAACTATGTGGTGACATTTGTCTCTCTCTCTTTTTTTGTGTGCCCAATGTTAGAATCTACATGCTTTCTTTGGGAAGCTTCCCATTATATGAGAGCCCCTTCCTCCCTGACTATAGGAACTCCACAGATGAGGTAATTGCCTCCTCAGTTTCCTTGGCAGCTCAGGCGTGAGCACGTGACCTAGACTTGGCCAGTCAGATGCACATGTGGGACTGAAATGATATTCTGGAGGTAGCAGGAACCCCAGTGGGTTTCTAGAGGCCACCAGTGGTGCCCGTGGCAGCACTCAGTGCCAGGGCCAGCAGGGGCAGAGGTCTGGGCTGTAGCACCCTCTACTCAGTGGCTGCCACAGCCCTGTCCTCTCTGAACTGCTTTCTTGCTTTTCCATAACTCAGTTTAATTTGTATTCTCCCTACCCATCTTTTTTTAAGGTAATATCTAAAAGTATTTTTTAATATTATAAAAGCTCAGAAGGATGAAACATAGAGGGAAATGCCACAGATAATCCAACCATTCTAATTCAACAACGATTACTTGTACCTCCTTCATCTTTTTCATTTGTGAGTTTTTACAGATTTATGAATATACTTAATGCAAACCATTCTTCACGCTGTGTAAAGCATTTTAAATTAATATTATAGGTCCAGCATTTTTCCTTGTGATTTTATTTTAAAAGTTTATATATTATTAAAAAAAAATAAGACCCACAGAAGAGTTGAAACAGTAGTACAATGAACACCCATATACTCCCCTCTAGATCAATTATTAACAGTTTGATGAATTTGCTTTCTCTCTCTTATGTACCCATATGTTTTCCTCACTGAATTATTTGAAAGTAAGTTACAGAAATTATGGTATTTTACCTCTCAATAGTTGAGACTGCATTTTCCTCAATAAAAAGACTCTCCTACATAATTGCAATACTACTACCATAGTTAAGAATAACAATAATCTCATAATAACTAAAACCTAGCCCATATTGAAAAATTCCCAAATTGTCCCAAGAATGTCTTCTATAGCTAGGCTCTGAGAGCCAGACTCATTTAAGTTCTAGGAGGCTTAAATAATGTCAGTGTTGGGGTGGAAGGGGGGCCGGGCATGCAGGCCTCTGTGGGGAGGAAGTCTGTAAGACTGCTGCATGTGCCCGGATCCTAGCCTTTTCCCTTTTCCAGCTTCTTGTCACCCTCTTTGGTGAAGCACTGAGCATAGATCCATAGGCACTCAGATTTCCAAGGAAGGGGTCTGTTGATAGCGCCCCCTTGTGGGTAGGGGGGCAAGTACTCCCCAGTGCCCAAGTCCTTCCCTGTTTTCCCCTCTTCTTTTACCTGGTCTACCGCTTTGTATTTATTTTCCTCTGGCTCAAGTTATTTCAAGGTTCAGACTTTTAAAACTTAAAAGCCTTTTTTTTTTCTTTTGCTTTCATGGTGTAACCGTGGTTTGACCCCTTAAATAGAGAATGGTCATGGGAGAACAGGACATACTGGTGGTGGGAGAAAAGAATAGCAGTTAATCTTTCATAATATTTTCCTGGCTAATTTGTTCTGTGCAGACATTAGCACATATATTTAGCTGGTAGACCCCAGGATGGCCATACTGATTATTAAAACATTAAGATTCTTGCAGCCTTAAGTAGTGGGATTTTAGTCCATCATATATCTAAACTGACTTGTCTTCACTCAGAGCACCATGGGATGGGTTGGCTGTCCATTAGTGCCTTCTGATTTTTGCGGAGTCAAACAATTACAAACCAGGTGGTAATGTTGGATTAAAAAAATTTTCCTGTGATTAAAAAATACCATAAATTAATTTTAAAACATGAGGATATAATCTATAGAGAAATCTTTAATTGTAATAGTATTTTAATTATACTTATCTGGGGCTCTAGTGTAAAGCTGAAATATAAGAGCTCTAGTAAATTGCTGAAATATTCTATTCTTAAGTCATGCATTTTTAAATGTTTATTCAGTTTTCTACTGAGTGATTGTTCACATATTCAAGGAAATAATAAAAAAAATTGAAAAAAACACACAAAAAACAAAAAAAAAACAACACATTAAGATTCTTCTGAACTAGACTGCTAATCCCATCATCTGGAAATACAACATTCTCATAGATGTATTTTTGGATATTTAAATATTTATACTTAGGATTATATTTAGAATATAATTAATACAGTGTCAGATTAATACTATACAGCGATAAGAAGGCACTGTCCTCCACCTCCTGTCCCCGGTCAGTGCCAGCCTCTCCAGGACCTCCAGCAGCCAATGCGTAAATGCTTAGCAGAGCAGGTGGCTCCAGGACTCTGTGAATCCATGCTGGTGGGTCAGCGCCAAGACTTCCAGCCTGCTAAGTGTTCTGACTATCCCCATGGAGCAAATGTAAATCGAATCCTATCACCCTCCTGCTAAAAACCCTTCATTGGCTCCCAATTTCACTCAGAATTAAATTCCCACTGTTTTAGTGGTACTAAAGTTTGGCTCAGCATACTGGATGTAGGGACAGGGAGAGAGAGGAAGGAAAAATGCATGTAAGATCCAAGATGGGGATTTGGTGGCAGGTGACTATTGGAAAGAGATCAGCAAATGGGACAAGTTTAAGACATATTTTTTATAGTAAAAGCAATAACACATGATTTTTGAACATGGTAGATGGAATAAAATTCTCTAACCCCTATAACCAGAAGTAAAGCACTTTTATCTATAGTATAAAAAATGTTGTTATAAAAACATTTGTTTGTATATTAATCATGGATTATATTATTCTGCAACATATGATGTATATTTTCCTAAATTAATTCATTTATATTTATAACATCATTCTTAATGGTACATTGTATTATACTGTATGGAGGTATTAAGATTCATTTAGCCAGCTAACTATTGATGGGAATTTGGGTTGTTTCTGTTTTTGTTTTTGTCATTGTTGTTATTGTTTCTACCAATAAATACATTTTTGTATATCTTTGGATTTTTGAACCAGTGAATTTATAGAATAAAAATGTGAGGTCAGCCGAAACCGGTTTGGCTCAGTGGATAGAGCGTCAGCCTGTGGACTGTAAGGTCCCGGGTTCGATTTCGATCAAGGGCATGTACCTTGGTTGTGGGCACACTCCCTACTAGCAGGGGGTGTGCCCACTCATCAAGAGGCAGATGATCAATGACTCTCTCTCATCGGTGTTTCTAACTCTCTATCCCTCTCTCTTCCTCTCTGTAAAAAAATCAATAAAATATTTTTTAAAAAAAATTTAGGTCAAAATTTAGGTCGAAGGTTAAGCAAATGTAAAATTTTAATAAATTCTAAATTGCCACATAGCTAGGTTTTTAGGAGAGGTTAATGACTTCTACTTTGGTCAAGTTAAGACCAAGGTGCCAAAGGCCAAAGGTCATTATGAGCGCTCTTCAAATCAATTAGAAACACAGTTTAGGACTGGGAAGAAAAGTGGCCACTAGAGATGTGCCAAAAGCAGAGCTGTGAGAATTCTAAGCCTTCATAATGATCTAACATAATCAACTATGCTTCCAATTGAAATAGAGATATACAAGACACATTAATTATAAAAGGTTCTCAATGTACTGTGAACGTGTATATGCAGCACATAAAAACACAATTCCGTCTTAAATTTACCATAAAACTAATACATTAGCTTTGATAAATATTAATTACACATCCAAATAATAATCTATCTTGTCTCTTTGAATGTAGAAGTGCTTTTGGATGATGGTTTGGGTTCCTCAGCTCTCTTAAAAGCATTTACCACATGTCAGTGCCCTTCAGCTAAAGACCACCAGAACACACTTGCAGTTAAACAAGTTGGTATTATTATTCTTGGCAGTGAGAGGGGGAAATGTAGTAGGGAACCGCGGAGCATTTAGTGACAATATTAGAAGGGACTTAGTTAATATAGGATTTGGGCTTAGGTTTGATGACTTGGGGAGGGTGTAAGGAACATGGGCTTTTGCTCTAGATTGGAATACTGACAGGAAGTGGGAGTAGTAAGTCTATGATAGGACATCTTATCTAAAAGCAGAAAAGACTAGAGTGAGTCTCAAGTTGTAATTGGTAAAGAAGCCATAGCCCTTTATATTAGACAGAATAGAGAAATTTGAATCATTGAGTGGCTTGGACAGTGTTCATAATTTCTGTTCAGACGTTTTTGTTTCGATCCCTTGTGGTCTCAGAGTGGCCTAGTCTGATGATACAATTTTTAAAAAATATTGTGTGTGTGTGTGTGTGTGTGTGTGTTTGTTTCCAGCAGGAGCACTATCTGTGAGTGCTCCTGCTGGAAACTGCAAGTCAGCTCCTACCAAGATCAAGGCCAAGTTGATAGTAAGTACCAGGGCAGCTCATGGATGTCAGAGCAGCTTCTTTTCCCTTTCTCAGAGGATATTTCCATTGCCTTTGCCTGGCTAATCCTTAGGGATCCTTCAGATCTCCCTTAAACCCCATTTCCTAAAGCTAGTATTGCTAACCCTCTCCCCCAAGTAGATAGGTCTTTTTGTTACCCAGTCTTTAACAACTTCTGCTTGTCCTTTGCAGTGCTCATCACAATTGTGATTGCTTAATTGTGCCATGACTTACCCAGAGCCTGTCTCCCTGGTTCACCTGTAAACTCCCTGGGGGCAGGTCCATGTCTGTCCAGTTCATGCAGTGTCCTCAGGGATTCACGCAGCAATGAACGCTCAGTAAGTGCTCAAAATTAGTATTTCATGAGTGAATACTGAATGAACATGAGATGAGATTCTTGTATATGTGGTGCCTCACTCATGTCTGTATTCCAGGGTCTATAACTGTGCTTGGCACATAGTATGTCCTCAAAAAATATTTGTGTAATGGTTAATTTTATGTTTCAACTGGACTGGGCCATGGGATACACAGATAGCTGGTTAAGTACTATTTCTGAGTGGGTACAGGTGGTTTTTTTTTCTAGAAGAGGTTAGCATTTGAAGGGGTGAACTGAATAAAGCAGTTGGCCTTCACCAATGTGGATGGGCATTATCCAAAATGTTAAGGATCTACATAGAATAAAAGTGGAGAAAGGTTGAATTAACACTGTCTGACCATTTGAGCTGAGACATTGATCTCATTCTTATTTTTGAGGCCTTTGGACCTAGACTTGAATCTATACCATTAGTTCTCTGGTTCTTGGGCCTTTGAATACCCCATTGGCTTTCCTGCATCTCTAGTTTCTTTCTTTTTTTTTTTTTATAAATATATTTTTATTGATTTTACACAGAGAGGAATTGAGAGGGACAGAGAGTCAGAAACATCGATGAGAGAGAAACATCAACCAGCTGCCTCCTGCACACCTCCCACTGGGGATGTGCCCGCAACCAAGGCACATGCCCCTGACCGGAATGGAACCTGGGACCCTCCAGTCTGCAGGCCGACTCTCTATCCACTAAGCCAAACCGGTCCCGGCCTGCATCTCTACTTTCTAAAGGACAGATCATGAGACCTCTCAGCCTCCATAATCATGTGAGCCACTACCTATAATTAATCAGTCTATCTATCTGTCTATCTATCTATCATCATCTTCTATCTATCTTCTATTTGTCTATTTGTATGGAGAACCTTGACTAATACATGAATCAATGACCTAATTCTTTTTTAAAAAATATATTTTATTGATTTTTACAGAGAGGAAGAGAGAGGGATAGAGAGAGAACATCGATGAGAGAGAATCATCGATCAGCTGCCTCTTGCACACCCCCTACTGGGGATGTGCCCGCAACCAAGAATTGAACCCGGGACCTTTCAGTCCGCAGGCTGATGCTCTATCCACTGAGCCAAACCGGTTTTGGCGACCTAATTCTTTTTCATCCATTTTTTTTCAGTTCATGAAATCATTTCAATAGCTTCAGAATTATCCCGAATAATTATGTTCAATGCAAATGTAATTGGTGGCTCAAGTGTGTAGCATGGTTAGCTGAAAAACATTTTGAAAGTATTTGACCTGAATTTTCTCCTCTTTGCTTCACCCACCTATATAAATTTTTTATTTAAATCTATCCAAAGCTCTGCACAGTCTCAGATCAAATAAAGGCCCTCAAGAAACCAGTGCCAGCTCTCAGAGCTCTGCACACTTCATTGGAAAGCCATAAACACAATTACAAGATCATTAAGGACTGTGAAACAGAGGCTTTGGAGCAACACGCACAGAGTTGCCTAGTTGGGCATGACCAGTGTCTTGCACGTACCAGTGCCTCCCTGTTGGAAGCTACCTAGGAAAAGACAAAGGATTGCGAACGGAAATGTCTCAGGGGCAAGTATGAGGAAATCTGATAAAAGATACCTGCATTCTGCTAACAGCTCTGATGCTTTTTTTCAGCTCTGATGCTTCTTAAGCAATACATTGACCAGACTTTTGGAGCCACAGTTTCCCCACTGTCAAATAGGGCATTGAGGATTCATCCTATTAATGCTTAATTCTTTATCCTTTGTATTAGTTTTCTATGGTTGCTTTAAGAGTGTCACAAACTGGGTAGCTTAAACAACAATTTATTGTATTACAGTTCTGGAAGCTCAAAGTTCTAGATCAAGTTGTTTGCAAAGTAGTCCCTTCTGAGGCCTGTGAGGGAGAAATTGTTCTGTGCGTAGATGGCAGTCTTCTCCTTATGTCTTCACATCATCTTCCTTCTGTACATGTCTGTGTCCAAATTCCTCCTTCTTGTAAGGACACTATTCATATTGGATTAAGGTTCACCCTAATGACCTCATTTTAACTTTGTTACCTCTTTAAAGGCCCATCTTCAGATAATGTCACATTCTGAGATACTGAGGGTTAAAACTTGAATATATGGATTTGGGGGAGACACAGTTCAACTCATAACACCCCTACTGTACTCACAGCTTTTGCAGTTTCTCTCATAAAAGAATGGGGTGTTTTTACCCATCCTTTGAATTTATGCTGGTCTTGTGACTTGCTTTGGCCAATGTGATACTAGGTGATGCAAGCAGAGGTGTGCAAAGGTATGCATTTCTACTTTCACTCTAGTTTGTCTGGCAATTGCCAGGGGAAAATTTCCAGGCTGGCCTGGAAAGTGAGAAGCCTGTATTGTGGAGTCAAGTCACCCCAGGAATCCTGGCTGAGGCCATCCTAGGTCAGCCAGCAGCCAGCCAAACCCCAGGCATGTGACTGAGTCTAGCCAAGATCAGTAGAACTATCTACGGTAGATGGCCTGCAGTTAACCACAGACATGTGAGCAAGGTGGTAAAATCAGACAAGGCTAGTCCAGGCCAGCTGAATCCCATATAAATGTTTATTGCTGTATGCCTTGGAGGTTTTGTGATTATTTGTTACACAGCATATTGGGGGAAATGTGTGACTCATGCTGGTTAGTAATATCTACTCACTGTATTGCAGGGACCTATGAGTGAGTACATAATTGTTAAATGAATTATAACCCTGTTATTACAATGTTTTACAAATTCTTGAGTACTATACAGAAATACAGAGTCACCAATCAATAATAATAAAAGAGTAATATGCAAATTAGTCAGGATGCCCTCACAGTAATGACTGAACAGCAGGCTGCATGGGGCAACCAGGCTGGCAAAAGGGGACATTTGTGGGCAACCAGGCCTGTAGGAGGGGCAGTGAGGGACAACCAGGCCTGCAGAGAGGGGCAGTAAGGGACGACAAGGCTGGTGGGGGGAGCAGTTGGAGGAGATCAGGCTGACAGGCAGAGTCAGGGAGTGATCAGGCTGGCGGAGGGGGGGGGGGGCGGAAGGGGGAGGTGTGGCGCGGAAGTTAGGGGTAATCAGGCAGGCAGGCAGGCAGGTGAGCAGTTAGGAGCCAACAGTCCTGGATTGTGAGAGGGATCCCGGATTGGGGAGGGTGCAGGCTGGGCTGAGGTAACCCTCACCTCCATGCATGAATTTTGTGCACCAGGCCTCTAGTATACAATAATATGCTATGTAATAATAATGATAGGAAAGTTGGAAGGAACAAAACCAACAAATTAGGCACTGGCTCTATTGTATAAATATGAGCCTACACTCATACTCATAAACCATTCATAATATTACATGATGTCTATTCTTTATGGATTCTTAGGAACCACCTATGAGAAAAATAAGGTTCAGAGGATCAAATTGACTCACTTTGGGCCACATAGCTAGTAAGTGGCAGAGCACCAGAATTTGAGATATTTGTGATTCTATTTCTATCTGCTTTTCTTTCTCCTCTTACCCATTCTTTCCCCCCCAAATATTTGACTTTATGTATTTATTTACCTAATTTGATTATTAGAGAGAGAGGAAAGGAGAGGGAGAGAGAGAGAGAAATATTGATGTAAGAGAGATATATTAATTGGCTATCTCCTGCATACACACACACCCTCCCCAATCAGGGATGGAGCTTGCAACATCAGCATATGCCCTGACTGGGAATCAAACTGGCAACCTTTCAGTGCATGGGATGACACCCAATCAGCTGAACCATTGGCCAGGGCATCCCATTCTTTTTCTTATTAGTGCCTACTCTTTCATTTTGCTCTATAAGTGTTGAGAAAAATAGGTAAAAAAAACAAACCTTGCTTGTCAGGACAAGTCTGTGTAAGATTGATGCTGATGGCTGTAGTTCATTTAGAATGTTAACTGCTGTGAGCACACTTTAGTTTTGTTTTGTTTTGTGTTTTTGAAAGACCATATAGTATAGTGGTTGAGAGCATGCTGATAAGCATAAATACTTCATTGCAGTTTTTCACATGCCCAAAGTGGAAGCTGAAAATTGTGTTTCCAAAGTACACCGTTACTTCCAACTCCTACCCATCATTCCTTCCTTCCTTTGATCACTTTTTGTCATCCACTGTGGGCTAGGCTCTGTGTGACTATGCTGAACTTATGGGCTGAGCTGTGAGACTTGCTTTGGCCAATGAAATGTCAACAAAACTGGGAATGTGTCCGTTCTGAACCTGACCATCAAAAGGTACGTGTTCTCATTAGTCATTTTGTGCTTCTGCCATTTGCTATGAGAAAAACATGCCTCCCAGGTGGCTGTTGGTCTGAGGAGAATGGGGAGACATTTAGAGCAGAACTCAACCTGATGCCTGGAGTCAAGCTACCAGAGTCCCGATGAGCTCAGTGGAACTGTAGCCATCTGTGGACTTACGAGTTAAAAAGTAAATATTGTTGTTCTTGTAGATCATTGAGACCTTTGAGATTGTTTGTTACTCACCAGTAACTGACTGATACAAGGAGGCACTGGGTTTGATAAGATTGATAACCACTGGATTCTCCTATTCCTCCTGTAAACAAAGCAGTTATCTCACGTCTTGGCACACATAGAGTGGCTGCTTTTTAAGTAGGAGTTCTATTGGCATTAAAGAATGGCTAAATTATATTCCTATACCATGTTAAAGACATCTTTCTATTCCTGAGGTTTGGGAGCTCTGCAATTACTGTTAAACTTTCTGACCACCAGGGTAAATGCTAATACTCTGGAAGGGTGTGAATTTACAGAGTGAGCAGGTCAGAGATAATTGATGAGTTTTCTTTTTTATTTTTTATTTTATTTTTTTTTTTTTTTATTTTTTTTTATTTTTTTAAAAATATATTTTATTGATTTTGTACAAAGAGGAAGGGAGAGAGATAGAGAGTTAGAAACATCGATGAGAGAGAGTCATCGATCAGTTGCCTCTTGCACACCCCCTACTGGGGATATGCCCGCAACCAAGGTACATGCCCTTGACCGGAATCGAACCCGGGTCCCTTCAGTCCCCAAGCCGACGCTCTATCCATTGAGCTAAACCGGTCCCGGCAGATGAGTTTTCTTTTTTAAAAGGGGATTTGGTACCATGGAAACGACAAGCATGATCAGCTTTGTGACAGTGGATTATAATTACCAAGTTAATAACTGGAGCGTTATGTGAAAGATTGATGGTTCTTGCTCAATGTAATGTATCCTTTAAATGCTAAATAATAAGTTAAATGCAAGGACTACGTAAGTTCGATGGCTTATTTATGGGGTAATTATGGGATGTTTTCAGCCCATAAACTAGGGCATCTGTAGAAACCCAATGATATGGAGAAGAAAATTTAGAAATCAGGAGACCTGGATTCTCTGCTACTTGCCAGTTAGTGATCTTGAATAGGTTATGTCATTGCTTTGCACCCCATTTTCTTCATTTGGAAGACTGGAGAGGGGCATAAAAATACCCATCATAGTGTGGTTGAGAGGAGTCAGGGTTAATGACATAATTATATCAAGTGCTGAGCACAGTGCCTGACACATAATAAGTGGTTACAAATGTTAACTATCATGTCATCATTCTTCAAATAAGAGATTTGGTCCTTCTATTAAGAGATTTCCTCCTTTTATGGATTTTAGTTAATAAGTAATTGGTACAATTTGCAATAGACTCTCAATGAATTCTTATTTTAAAACACACTTTAATTGTACTCCATTGCTTAAAAAAAATCAGAAACTTGGGTAAATACAGGCAAGAATATGGGAGAACATGAAAATCACCCATCTAACCCACCATAGAAATATTACCACTGTTAACATTTTAATGTAGACTCCCAATCTTTTTTTTTTTTTTTACCCATGTATAGAATTTCTTTTCTTAAAAATCTGAAATTGGATCATGCTGCACATGCTGATTTGCCACTTGCCTTTGAGATGTTTCCAATGTTATTAAATATTCTTCTAAAACACCCTTTTTAATGGCTGTAGAGTAGGGTGTTCCTGAGGAACTTTGTCTAAATGGAAGTTATTCACAGAAGCCTACTTAGCCCATTCACGTAAATTATGCTTTCAGACTTTCTGAAATCTTCATTTCAAATTGGTCTTAAATGGGCCAGGGCTTGGCTTTAAGATTCCTCTCCACCTCCTCCTGCCTCTCCCAGCTGCCCCCAGGTTCTCTGTCAAGTAGTTACTCCAGCTGCCCCCAGGTTCTCCGTCAAGTAGTAAATGATTGTACGAGGCACTTATTCAGTAGGGGAGCTCTCAGTTTAAAGGGTCTCCATGGTGAGCCATTTTGTAAAAGGGAAGCATGTCATTCAAATAGCCTCTAATTCTCTGCTCGCTGAGGTGTTGTTCTTTTTTAATTGAGTTTTCTCTTAAAGTAAGGTACAGTCTCACCCCTAGCCTTCTTAAACTCCCTTACTTGATGCCAAGTAACACTTTTGCTGTGAATAACAAGAAGCATACTTCTTTCCGTTCCTGTAAGACATGGATGTTGGACAAGATACTTCTTTGAACTTTTAATGTTCCTGGATGTCATGGGCTGAATTGTGTCTCCCCACTCCCCAAATTTATATGTTGAAATTGTAACTCCTAGTATCTCATAATGTGACTGTATTAGGAGGCAGGGTCTTTAAGAAGATAATTTAAGTTAAAAGAAGTCCTTAGGGTGGGTTCTAAGCCAATATGACTGGAGTCTTGGTAAGAAGAGATTAGGACACAGGTACAAAGGGAAGACCTTGAGTGTAGATTTCTAGCCTCCAGAACTATGAGAAAACAGTTTTATTGTTTAAGCCTCTGGCTCTGTGGTACTTTGTTATAGCAACTTTAGCAACTGATACACTAGGTAATTTAAACAATTACAAACTAGGGTAAGTTCCCATAGGAATGTATTGAGTCCCACTAGTCCAGCCTGTGGAATTCTTGAGTATTATTTAAAAAGAGATCATTCTATATAATAAAGAGCTAATATGCTAATTAGTCCGGACAGTAGAATGATCTTCCAGAATGACCTGCCTTGTGGGGCCACGAGGCAGCTGGGTCTGTGAAGGCCTGCCCTTGCAGAATTACGTGCATCGGGCCTCTAGTTAGTTCATAAAAGGGTAATATTTATCACAAAAGAATGTATTGCTCATGGGTGAATTTCATGGGGGAAGGTGCTGCTTTGGGTTAGGCTTTCTCTTAAATCATATTAATATATTTCATATTCTAATCCAGAACATGGCAGTGGTGTGTGTGTGTGTGTGTGTGTGTGTGTGTGTGTGTGTGTTTCAAGACACATGGAAAAGGTGGGACAGAGGGGCTGAAGAAAAAGAATAAGATCAGACTGCCTCCTGTCCATGTGTTGCCTTTAATAAAGAAGAGTGACCCAACAGGGAATTTTTATGACTGGCTGTCTGTTTGAACTTGACTGGTCAGGAATCATCCTTCAAAGCCATTCTGAGTTGCCTTTAACACTCTCCCTGGAATAGCAGCGGCACCAGCGGGAGCTTTTGCAGGTCAGACCAACTCTGTTTCCTGACAATAAGATCCTCCTCTCTGGACCCGGTACTGCTTAACCAAGTTAGGTGTAGAATAATTTAAAGCCTCAGCACTCTGGATTCAGAAACCAACTAAAGGAATGACAGTTAAGGGCTGATTTATGCCTTATTTTTCTTGGAAAGGTGAAAGGAAGAATAATGGAGCACATGAGTTTTGGACAAAATTGGTATGAAGGCATATTGGAGAGGACTGTTATATTTCCTGAATCTCATATATACTCTGCCCTCATCATCTGGACAATATTTTGATATTCATCCTGGTTACTGTTAGTAAAAATTATTTATTCTATGTGCAAAATGCCTCATGCAAGAGCATTAGGGGCCTCTGAAGATCTGTTTATTCACTCATCCATAACCAACCCATCCATATGTCTCTCCATCTATCAATTTACCCACCCATTCATTCACCCACATATCCAATTATCCACCCATCTACCCATCCACCGTCTTAACATCTCTCTGATGTAGTAACTTCTCCAACCCAGTTTTCCCCCTTCATTTCTGCAATAACCTCTCCACTGGCTTCCTTGTCTCTAGCCCTTCCCATTTTGCATCTTTTGACTGATCTTTCTACACTTCAGTTTCCTCATTTGCAAAATCAGGGTTCTATGCATTTCTCTGGACTGTGGTGAATGGGGTCATCCTCTATTCATCCAGCAACGGTTTGTGGCGCTCCTCCTTCATGTGTCAGTTCCATTGTAGGCACTGGGGGACAGCAGCAGCAAGCCCAGCAGGGCCCTCCCTCAGGAGCTCTCCTGCTAGTGGGAGAGAGAGGCAGTGGCGCCTCACTCAGGAAAGACAGGATGCATTTTCAGGGAGTCACAAATGCCGAGAAGTGAAATAGTGACTCACTCAAAGTGCATGTAGATGTGGTTAATTAATGGAAGTTGTCGTATTAACAGTAATTAGGATTATAATGTCAGTTTCTTTAAAACCTTTCAATTATTATAGAGCACTAATATGCACCAACCATGATGCTAAGCACTTTAATTTTTTTTTTTTTTTTGAGAGAAAGAGAGAAAGAAAGGGAAAGACAGAAACATCAAGTTGTTGTTCCACATATTTATGTATTTGTTGGCTGATTATTATATGTGCCCTGACTGGAGATTGAACCTGCAACCAGCCAGGACCATGCTAGGCATTTTAATTTCACAACAATCCTATGAGGTAGATACGACTATTCGCCATTTTCGATGTGGAAACAGGCGCAGTCTCTCATTATGTTCAAGGAAATGTCCAAGGTCATTACTCGGCTGCTCAAGGCCTTTCATAATCTGGCCCAGCCTGTCTCTCCAGCTTCCTGTTGCACTGACCTCCTGTCTCCTGCCTTTTACTTTCATTCTCTCATTCTTCCAGACTCAGTTCAGATGTCACTTCCTCCGGGAAGTTTTCCTTCACCACTGCCTCGCCATTCAGTGCAGGGCAGGGTTGGTTACGTGCTCTGTCCCCAGGTTCCCACAGGTTCCCTATAATTTTTTTCATCACTTGGTACTGGGATTGTCCACGCTGTGTCTGCTGCCTCTGAGAGAAGGTGAGTTCTCTGACTGTGGGGATCTTGACTTGTTTCTCTTTAACCTCAGCATCCAGCCCAGGGCTGGACACATCATAGGTGTTCAATAAATGGATACCTGAAAACATTCGATTTTAACCCCTTGTCTTTCTAGGAGAAAGGCTCCTTCTCTGGGAGGATGTGTAGAGCAGAGCAGACTCTCCTTAGGATCCAGTGTAGATTAGGAACCCCAGAAAAGGGTTCTGATTTTCACCTGTAACGGGCTATGTGGTCCTTGGCTAGTTACTCCACCTCCCTGTGCCTCTGCTCCATAGTACAATACAAACAGATACAAGGTTGGTAGGAGAGCATTTGGCAGACAGACAAGGGCCAAACAGAAAGCCAGTTTGTAACACTGATGACAGTGTTTTTTGTTAGGCCTGAATTTAATGTTCCGGGGTGACCTGTTTGCCACAGGAAAAACCCAGAATTTTCAGTATCTGAATTTAGAAGACAGAAATAGATGAAAGATAGGAAGACAAAAGGATTCTTGCTTTGAAAGGGACCACCTACCTGACCTTTCTAAATAACAACTTCTCTACGCAATCACATATGCCAAGAGCATAGACTTTGCAATAAATCGCCTGGTTTAAATTTCCCTGTGCCACTTACCAGTGTGAGACCCTGAGCACAGTTTTAACCTCTCTGGTCCACAGTGTTTCCGTCTGTAAAGTGAGGAAATGAAGGTTCTTGGTTCATGTGCTTGTGAGGATTAAGTTAGGAAGTATGTATGGGAGGTGCCTAGCAGCACCTGCTTCTGTGGACTTACTGTGCTGTGGCCACTAGAAGCTTTCAAATTACCAATGGGGGCAGTGGTACTGACAGCACTGTTCCAGACTGGCTTCTCTGAGCGTGTGGCCTGTACCTTCCTCATCTTTGCGTTAGACTATGGCCTTAGGGTGCTTGCGCTGTGTATGTTCACCAGGTGCTTGGCTTCCTTGTGATCTTGCTGGGAAGAAATGGGTTTAACTCAGAATTGTCGTTCGATTGAGCATGCCTTGGTGGTGTTTCCAATGGAGGGGCCCCTTTTCCAAAGCCTCAGTCTGAGGAGGGTGGGTTGGAAATGGGGAGACAAAAAGCTTAGCTCCACTGTCTTCCACCCTGTAAGGGCAACCCTGAAACCCAGGTGGCCCCTGAGGGACACCTCCAGGAGGCACATGGTTCTGGCTTCAGGAAAGAGCATCTATTCCAGAGGAAACCAGAAAGAGTGGATTTTGTCCCTGGAAGGAGTGTTGCCCCAGATGCTCCCAGAAAAAAAAAAGCCACAGAAGCAGCAGATGGGGAATGAATATTGGCCTGGAGATGATGGCTCTCCTTCAATTAAAATATCAAATAGGGAAGTAGTAGAAGCAGGCGGTTCATGAAGAGCATCTGATAAATATCAGGCCAGTGGGCCGGAAGATCAAAGCAACATGATTATCACACGTGAGAAAGATGTGGTCTCTGTCACAACTAGCCTTTGACAACTCCCGGTTTTAACAGGAAAGTAGCCATAGGCAGTATGTAAATGAAAGAGTGTGGCCGAATTCCAGTAAAACTTTATTGAGCTTGCCTTGGTGGCACTGACTGGAGTCTCAGTACCTTTATGTTTTCTTTGGCTCCACTAAGGCCTTTGTGACTGTCTCCTATTCCCTGCGAGTGTCGTGATGCATTGCTTTTGTCTGGTCGGATTGGGGTTGGAGTCCTCTGTGAACTCACACAGTGATGTGGGTTCTTTAGAGGCGTTTAAATTGCCTGATTGGTTACAGAGAATTTTTTTATTTATAAAATCAGGCAGTCAGCTAAATGTGGCCCATGGGTTGTAGTTTGCCAAACCTTATCTAGATTCATCAAAGGCAGGGTTCTATATCTCAGCACTACTGACATTTTGGGCCATTTAATTCTCTGTTGTAGGGAGTTGTTCTGTGCGTTATAATATGTTTAGCAGCATCTTTGGCCTCTACCCACTAGATGCCAGTAGCATCCCCTCCCCAGTGTGAGAACTGAGAATGTTCCCAGACATTACCAACTGTCCTGGGGGCTTTCCCTAGTGACTGTTATTGGTCACGTGACATGAGCTGGTCCAAATAGACTAATGGGAAGATCTTATAGTCCACGATTTGAAAGAGGTTCTGTCTCTCTCCTCTTAGACTTAAGTAAGAAGACATTAGCACCAGGTGTCACCCACAGCCATCTTAAAACCATGATGTTAGAATGGACAAGGGTCTCAAGTCTGGGTGGTTCTTACTAAATGCCATTCTTACTAAACATTAAAATGTAGCACAGGGTTTTGCAGATGCAGCTGTAAACAGGATGAGCTTGACAAAAACTCAATCAGAGTAAGTGTAGCCATTTGTAAAGAAGAAATCAAGGTAAAATTGACTAAATAGTGTGTGTATGCAATGGGTAAGCCTCCTTCCAGGGAGGCACACCTTTGGATGTGAATCTGTGTCTCCTTTAGTTGCCACAAGTGAATAAAACTACTTGCCACCATCACTTCTAGTTTTTGGATAGAACGCACCCAGCAGGAAACCCCTTGAGTTCGGTAGCACTGACAGGAATCAGACCTGGCAGGGAGTCTGCACCATGATGGCAGAGCAAAGGGACAGCATGGATCTGAAACCTTGTTGAGTAGCTGAATCAGCCAGACCTGAACCCTTCCTTACATGTGGGCTTCCTGTTGGATGAGATGACACATTTCCTTCCTGTTTTAGGTGGAGTATCTCAGCGGCATTCAGGGTGGTAATTTATCAGTGTGCACAGGGTTTCAGCATTTTAACCTTCAATGCCTGTTTGTTTGTAATGGCTGGACCTGCCACGAGGCAGATGGGGCAGCAGGTGCCATGTTAGAGGACAGATTCTCTTAGTAAGAGTTTGGGTGAGGGAGGCACTGACTGGAGTCTCAGTACCTTTATGTTTTCTTTGGCTCCACAAAGGCCTTTGTGACTGTCTCCTAGTCCCTGTGAGTGTCGTGGTGCATTGCTTTTGTCTGACCGGATTGGGGTTGGAGTCCTCTGTGAACTCACACAGTGATGTGGGTTCTTTAGAGGCGTTTAAATTGCCTGATTGGTTACAGAGAATTTTTTTAATGGTGTCTTCCTGGGAAGGAGATTTGATCAGAAAGCAGTGGCTGTGTTTGGCCTGATACAGGGGCACCAGGTCCTGAATTGCAAGTGGAGTGGCTATAGCGATAACAGGAAACCAATTTTTACTCAATTCAAATCACAGTTTTTCTTAAGATCATGCCCCTGTTGTTTCCAAGCCTCTCCTGTATTCCCAATCCCCTTTCTTACCCTCCCCCTCCAGTTCTTGGCTGAGGCTGAGGTGGAAAAAATGCACGTAGAACAAAAATCAATAAAAAACAACCCTCTAGGATGGTTTTTACAGCAAGCCATCGAGTAGTGTTGGAAAGGCGCAGGACCAGCCTGTGAAGGCCCTAAGAGCCGTGGTGAACGATTATGGCTTCCATCCTGCAGGGAGCTGAAGGGAGGCACAGTCAGACCCGCAACTTAGATCTCTGTGGTCATTTGGGGCAGGGGGTGGAGGAGGGGAGGGGAGACAGGCATGAACTGCTGTGGCGAAAGAGCAAATACAGAGAGAGAGAATTTGGGAGCAATCTCTGTTCTCCAGCAGGAGATGAGGTGGCTTAGTGCAAGTGGGTGGGGATGCAGAGCAAGTTGGAGAGGTTCAGGAGGCAGAGCAGCACATTTTTAGTGTGAGTCTGCATCTGGGGAAGGCAGCAGCCCTTTTCCATAATATCTTCCTTCTGCTAAATTAGGCGCAGGTGTCTCTGAGACTTGGCAAGAGGGGCTGTCATTTTCCCATGTCCCCCGCCCACCACCCCTTACCTGATAAAGCTCTGTCATCTGCTGCAGTCTCGCTGCCCACTCTTCACATTACTTTACAGGTTCCAGGGCCAGCATAAAATAAATGGCCCCTATTTCCTACCTTGCCAGCTCTCCTTCTGCCTTGCCCACCCTGCTGTGCCTAGTGAGGGTTGGCTCCAATGCTGGCATCTGAACGAGCATTACTGTCAAGGAACGTGGAAGCAGCCGGGCCAGGGAGCAAGGGGCGGGGATGAACATTCCATTTGCCATCTGCAGCTCAAGTGAGAGCTGCGCTGGTGAGAGCCAGGACCATCTCTGTGATCCGGAGAAATGCATTTCAGCTGAGCTGGCACCCGCGTCATCTGTAGGCTCCTGTGGGGCCACTGTATTCTCTGAGAAGAATAGGTTGGGGGGACAAGTCTTGAGATGAAAGGCTAGTGATGAGGGGTACAGAGGCCTGTTTTGTCCCCAAACCAAACTCCTCTGCCAGACCCATTGGACACAAAATGTTGCCAGGCTGCAGGCGAGCAAAAGAACGATGCCAGCCCTTGGCCAAGCATATCTATGTTGTTCAAAATCACTCTATTAACTGTTCTAACCAAAAGCACTTTATCTAAAGTTTAGATCTTAAGATTTCCACATACTTATGTCTGGAAAATTCCTCTCTTCTTCTGAGTACTTCCCCCTCTCCTCACCCCCAATACCAGTTCTGTACTCTAATCACAAGGGCACCAAGGAGCTGTCGTTATTACAGCCTTTGGCCTTTGGTCCAGATATACATTCCAGACCCTGGCTGAGTCTGTCAGAATGCTTTCCTGGGACTCTGCACTGAAACCAGAGAAAGAAAAGTTAGTCTCTAGTGTCTGAAATTGTAACATACAGAAGATGGTGGGTGGCTGTTTTTCTTCCATGAAGACCAGGGAAAGAGAGAAAACTGGTCAGCAGGGAGAGAGAGACAGAGACAGACGAATTATTCCTAGACCAGCTATTTCCTACACTTTCAGTTTCATCACCTCCCTCCCCCATGCTTATAATAAACATACCCATTTTGCTTATGTTTGAACAAGGTGAGTGTCTTTTATGAGGGTGAGGTGTGGGAGGAAACCTCTGCCCTAAATTGGCAACCCTTTGAAGGATTAAAGAAAACGTTTATCTCAACTCTTGATCCTGGAAATTCTTTTGGTGCTTACAGAGTCACCCTAAAAAGAAACCCATTGGCACACTCATTACTTGCTATATTTTCTTCACTTCTATACTGCTGTTTGCTCCACTCCATAAATATACTACTCTCACTCGATTTCTTGTCTGATACAGTGGAATTGTCAGAATGCCAGCACCCAGCCAGAGGCCCCAGCATGCATGGATTCCTTTATTCTTCAAGACCACGCCGACACCAGCCTGAATGTACCAGCCAACCAAACAAACTCATAAATGCCAATTAGTTATATTGATGAGCAATGTTTATAGGTTCCTACAGATCAATTCATAAATATTATAAATTGCAACAATTTTTGAACAATGCCCTGTGACTAATGGCTCTGGTTGTAGTGGATTTTATCACTTTGTTGAGCACCTAATCGTCCTCAGCCTTTCTGAGTGTTTCTGTGACCTGCAAAAATGACAGTGACTCAGAGCCCAGCAACTTCAAGGTCAAAAAGCTTGCATTTCCAGCTTCTGTCCTGGGGTGACAGGGATAATGTTTTTCACTTTTGGAACTAACTAGTGGTCTAGTCTTTTTTTGATGGTGGAGAACTGTCCTTTTTCACTGACTTGGAAAATATCATGTAATGTGACTTCTACCAGAAGTTCATTCATTCATCCACTCAATAAGTATTTATGGAGCACTTTCTATGTGCCTGACACTATATGAGTCCTGGGAATATAGTGGTGTATTAGTCAGGATAGGCTATGTTATGCTGCAGTAACAAGTTAACTTTGAAATTCCAGATGCTTAGCAAAATTTTTTTCTTTTCTCCTTTATACTACATATCCAACAGTGGTTGTTTCTCCATACAGTCACTCAGGGATCCAGGCTAATGGGACATCACCAATCACTGCAGGAGGGGGATTGATAACTGGAGAATTACCATATCAGTTTTTCTCTGCTTCAGTCCCAAAATGATCTATATCACTTCCCTATCTCTGCCCCTGAGCCAGAATTAACTTCATGGTCCCAATTAGCTGCAAAGGAGACTGAGAAATGTGGAGGGAGCACATGGAATGTTTGGTATGCTAAGCTGCCCTTGGAGAACTTGTATTGTAACTTGTATTATAGGAGAAGGCAGGGATCAGACAAATTACTACATAAGCAATTTACTTAATAAAAGAGTAACATGCTAATTGACCATACATTTGCGATGCTAACCAGCCAATCAGGAGTGAGCATGAAAATTAACCCAACAAAGATGGCTAGGTTAATTTGCATACGCAGGCGCCAAGTGCCCGGGGGCGGGGTGGGACGCTTGTGTCCTTGTCGTGGTGATGATGCAGGCATTCTGCACCACCCAAGCCACTCTAGGCCTCTGGGCAGCTTGGGAAGGTGGAAAGGTGGCTCCAGGCCAGAGCGAAGGTGGTGCCAGCAGCCAGGGGAAGGAAGGCCATTCTTGCATGAATCTTTGTGCATTGGGCCTCTAGTTGTTTAACAACAATTGGGATAAATGATGCAAAAGAGAATCTGGGAAGAGTGTAAAACGGGAGACTTTCTAGGTGGTCTGGGTTGGATTCCTTAGGTAAGGGTTATTTCAACTGAGCCCTGAGGAGTGAATAGGAGGTGGGAGGATAGGGAGTGAGGCACCCAGCTGTCTCAGAGATAGATCACCTCAGGGTCTACACTCCAAGCACTTACAGTGTAGCATGAGAGGTAAGAAGTGCAGAGCAATAACGATACTAGTTAGCCAACAGTGACAGCCTAATGGTTGAGCACATGCTGGGTTAAGTGCTTTCTGTGCATTATCTCCCTTAATTCACCCTCTCAACAGGTTTAGAGACACACTGCACAGCAAGTGTTTGGGCGAGACTCGAACTCTGAAGTTGATGCTCTTTACCACTGAGTGCTATTCCCTCTGGGTGACTGCTCAGTGACTGACCAGGTCAGCCCAGAGCTCGGTGACTGTCGGGTTCAGACGAGGAAGAGCTCCTCTTCCAGGCTGACCTTCCTTTGCCTCTCTGGTAAGTCACTGACTCCCCCAGATCCTCCGTTCATCATTAAATCGAGAGCATTTGGCTGGATCAAAGCTTTTCAGGAATGTTTTAAAATAATGGGATTTTTTAATTTTATTTTATTGACTTTTTACAGAGAGGAAGGGAGAGGGATAGAAAGTTAGAAACATCAATGAGAGAGGAACATTGATCAGCTGCCTCCTGCACACCCCCCACTGGGGATGTGCCCAAAACCAAGGTACATGCCCTTGACCGGAATCGAACCCGGGACCCTTCAGTCCGCAGGCCGACGCTCTATCCATTGAGCCAAACCGATTTTGGCATAATGGAATATTTTTAAAAATGTAATGAGAGATCCATGGCCAGTGTGGCTCAGTTGGTTGGAGCATCATCCCACACACCTGAAGGTCATGGGTTTGTTTCCCAATCAGGGCATATACCTAGGTTGTGGGTTTGAATCCCAGTTGTGGCTCGTACAATCAATTGATTTCTCACATTGATGTTTCTCTCTTCTCCTTCCTCTCTCTCTAAAATCAGTTAAAAATTGGATTATATAACCTTCCCAGAAGTTAGGGCATTTATAAGTTTTACACCTGTTCTATGGAGCTACTCCATCCCACAAGAGCTAACCACTCTTAATAATTTCAACATGCTCTTTAATGGCTAAGGCAATCTTTCTTTTTAAGGGCGATTCTGATGTTGGGAGGCACTTTTTTATGTTGTGTTAAAAACTGCTTTTTATCTCTTTTATTCTTGGCACCAGGCTTTCTTTATGGAACTAGTAAAACCAGAACAAAACCAAATAAAAATAAAATAAACAGTAAAGCAAAACAAAACCCCAGACAAGCCCATTAATGTCTTTTTGACTTTGCATCCTTGTTTCCCTATCCACTGAGGACTGATCTTTGGCTGCCTTTGGAGGTAGGGTAAGGTTATAAGCAGGGTTGTGCAGCGAGACCTCCTGGGTTCCTTGAACAAGGTTCTTAATTCTCTGAGTATCAGTGTTCTCATCTGTGAAATGGGGAGAATATCGGAACCTGCATCATGGGGTTGCTATGGAGATGAAGTGAGGAATATGTTGAAGCCTGGACCAGGCCTGGCATATGCTGTCAAGAGGTTTCCACAGGGTCTGGATTCTCACAGAGAAGAGGAAAGTGGCAAGATTGTCAGTATCTGAGACTCTTGCCTGGAAAACGCTCTTGGAGGCAGGGTCCCTGTTTTCTGTTTCCCTCAGAACTCCTTTCAGTGATGAGTGTTGTCTGTCTGCCTGTGGCGGCAGGGGTTGGAAATGGAAGTCATGAGAAAGGTAGGAAGAGCGCAAGGGAGAGATACTGGACCAGGGAGAGGGAAGGCGTGCCCTCAGCGTGTGGAACCTGGTGAGAGGGTGACAGCTGCTGGCTCCAGTGGTTACTGACTTGGTGAACTTGGGCCTGCTGTTGAAGCTTCAATGCCCTCATTGCAGAATGAGTTGAACCCGTTCACGAACCCATTTTGCAAATGAGGACATTATTAGACTCTTATTCACTGCTACCTACCTTCACTCTAATTCTCAAACAACCCCATGAAGCAGACACGAATGTCCTATTTTACATATGAGGACCATGGGGCACTGAGAGGTGAGTGGCTTTCTCAAATCCACACCCTTAGGAAGGCTGGGCTCTTGTTATGTGGATTAAGTTAATAATAATAAGCCTACTCCTAACTGAGCTTCTTGTTCTGTGTCACCTTCTCTCCTTTAATCCTCATAACAGCCTTGTTCAAAGTCTGGCTCCTGAAAGTCACCCAGCAGGTGTGCCAGAACTCTCTTCCCTGGACGGGGTCTGCTTGTTTAAGAGCAGATGTCCTCATCCCTGCCTACACCTGAGGTTCCTGCAGGGCGCTCCTAAAAAGTAATGTCAGGCCCACACCACAGCTCTGATTCCATTAGTCTGGGGGAGGGGGGATAGAGGGCCCCGCATGGGGAGTTTTATAAAGCGCCCTGGGTGATTTTGACTTGCAGGCAGGATTGAGAATGGCTGCTACGGGGATTTTACCCCCTCCAGGCATGGTTCTCAGCTTCAGCTGCACATTGGGATCATCTGGGAGCATCTAGATTCTGAGCTTATGGGTTCTATCAGCCTTCCTCACTGAGCTGACTAATGCTTATTGGATCCTACTAGATGCCAGGCTGTGCATTTGCCAGACACGGCATTGACTCACTGAACCCTGGAGTGACCGGCCCATCCTGGCATGCTGGGGATTTTCCATTCTGAGTACCCCCTCAGGTCTGACATGGATAAACCAGGTGGCTGGTCCCTCCTCAAACCTATTTCTTATTGACCTCACTCACTTATTTCACAACAAATCTCTGAGGGAAGTTCTGGCAAATCCATGCTGCAGATGAAGACACTGAGGCACACTATTCAGTTCTCCCACTCAGGTCCTTCCCACTATTCTCACGATTCTAGGTTCTAGGCCCCACGGCCGCAGGCAGACTATTAGTTACACACAATAAACAGTGATTAAAAAATACTTTCTGAACTGTTGTTTCATGTCCTCTCAGGGCCACCAGTAAGGCCAGGAGGGATTTTTTCTTTCCATCTCCATTTTACAGAACAGGGAGTGAGGTTCAGGAAGGGCAATGATTTTTTTCATGGTCAGCGGCCACTGCTGTGGATGGGAAAACTCATCTGATTCCCAGATTCCCAGGCCATTGCAGAGCAACTGTCATGTTGTGTGGAGGATGAAGAATGTTCCCTCACAGTTCATTGGCTCTGATACTGTTTGCATTCATCATCCGACCGTGGACCTCCCAGCCTCCCCTCCTGCAGATGCTGAGTCTCACTGTGGACACCTTTCCCTGCGGGCTCTGGGGTCTGAGGGCTAGAAAAAGCCAGTTGGGTGCTGTTCACTTAGAGCATCTGACTACAGGTCCCCCAGGCCTGCTCCACTGGAGGACACACACTTGTGCCAGGCATGGCCAGGCTCCGGGGAGAGATCTGGACAGGGCTCATCAGGCACCTGAAATGTCATCTGAGGTGCTGAATGATGGGGCATGCAGGCAGAGAGGCAGGCTTGTACAAGGATTACTTTAACATAATGTGGTGTTCCAGGGAGAAGTGGGGAGAGAAATGGGAGACGGGTTGCCTGGTTTCTCAGTTCAAGGCAGCTAGAATTTTTTTTTTTTTCTCCAGAAAAGTGACCAGCTGAGTGTTCCAGGGGAGAAGGGTAGGGACCTCCCTGCCCTGGAGTAGTTCTGCGGCTGTTTTGCAAGAATATTTGCATATTTGAAACATTCTCATAGTATGAGCTGATTTTAAGAGTGAAACACATGCTTTAAAATGTTATCCTAATATATAAAAAGCCAGGGGCCGTCAGACCGACGACTGAACACAGACTAAGTGGGGCGACCAGGCCAGCAGGGAGATTAGTGAGGGGCGATCAAACAACTGAGCATCAGGCTGCATGGGGTGACCAGGCTGGCAGGTGGGCAGTTGGGGGCAACCATACTGGCGGGAGGTGGGGGGGGTAGGACCAGTTAGGGGCAATCTGGCCTGCAGGCAGAGGCAGTTGGGTAATCAGGCTGACAGTGGGGGCAGTTTGTGGCAATCAGGCAGGGAGGCGAGCAGTTAGGAGCCAGTGGTCCCAGATTGTGAGAGGGATGCCTGAGGCTGGGGATCAGGCCTAAACTGGCAGTCCCAGATTGGAGAGGCTGCAGGCTGGGCTGAGGGGGACTCTCTCTCCCCCACCCCCCATGCACGAATTTTATGCACCGGGCCTCAAGTATAGTTAAATTAATAGAACTAGAAAAACTGTATTATAACTATACATTAAAATGGAAATGTACCAAGGCAGGAACTTTTGTCTATTTTGTTCATGACTGTAGTCTCAGCACCTAGGACAGCTCCTGCCATATTGTAGGTGCACAAATAATGACTGAAGCTCCCAGAACTGCGGCTCACGAACCACATGCGGCTCTTTGGTTCCTTGAGTGTGGCTCTTCCACAAAATTCCACGGCCTGGACAAGTCTATTTTGAAGAAGTGGCCTTAGGAGAAGTTTAAGTTTAAAAAATTTGGCTCTCAAAAGAAATTTCAATCATTGTACTGTTGATATTTGGATCTGTTGACTACTGAGTTTGCCAACCACTGTCCCAGAACATGTGTGGTTTTATCAGAAAATGGAATTTGGACTTAGGCATATAGGAGAGACAGGGTTTAATTTTGAGGAAATAAGTGAGATTGGTGGGAGGGACTGATCCAGATGGGGAACACACCGTAAGTGAAAGCTAAGAAGTAAGATAAACAAGGCACACAGTCGCATAAGCTAATAGCTGTTGCAGGCTCCCTGTATACCAGGCACTCTGGGAGGTGCTTCCACATATTAACTAATTCAGTCCTCACAACAGCCCTCATAATATCTCCACTTCAAAGATGGGAAAACTGAGGTCCAGAACAGTGAGCATCTTGCCAAAATAGGCTGCATCACTGGCTTGGCTGTGTCCAAGAGTCCTGCGAGGTCCTGAGGTCTCAGGCCTATTGGGAGGTCTGCGGCAGGTAGGGTGTGTGTCCCAGCCTGCACTGGGCCTGCCATTGCCGCCTCAGCTCGGGTGGCAGTGGCCTGGCCTCCTTTCTGCTCTCTGGCCTGCAGGAGCACACCAGGCCTGCTTCCTTTTAACCCAGTGGCTGCTTTCACAGGTTTCCATTTTTAGCTCTCCAGACTGGAACGCAGTGTTCAATGCACTGTAAACCTCAATGTCAGTTTGATTATGAGAGAGGCGTGTGTGGGCTCCTGCTCTCTCGTTTCCCTGTCTAATAATAACCCTTTGAGTTTTTTCACCCCTTTTCTTCTGAGGCCCTCAAAGCATTTCATATGCAATGTCCCATTTAAGCCTCCAGTTCCCGAGGAAGCAGGTGATGGCGTTTATGTGAAAGGATTTCAGCAGCTACCCAGTTCTCTTCAAACTGAAAGGGTTATAGCATCTCCAAATTAAATGTGGGGGATTGAGTCACGAGAGAGTAAAGAGAATTGCTAAAGGGACTGGTGTTTAATGAATGCCTACTACGGGAATCTTATTTGATTAAACTGGAAGGTGCATTTGTGAATTTTCCTTTTCTATGGGTGCAAAAAAATAGCTCAGAGAGGCCAAGTGACTTATTCAAGGTCACACAACTAATAATTGATAGACTATGTATTCGACCCCAGACTTACACTTGGTTTCTCAATTGTAGTGTTAAACGGGATATTGGGGAGATAAAGGCACAGTCAGATCTTATTCTCTTGGTTCCCAGACTAAGCCAATCCCCTGTCCTTTTCCTTCCAGCTTCATGTGAAGAAATTATAGAAAGATTACTTCTGGTCATCATGACCATCCCCTACCTTCTAAAAGAATATTGAAAGTAGGAAATGACTTGTCTGCTTTTTTCTTCCATTCCCATTATTCATTCATTCATTCATTCATTCATACACACATACATACATACATGCATTCAGCAAGCATTTCACTGCTCCTTTTTCTGTGAACATGAATGGATAAAGACACAGTTCCACTGAATCTCTTTTCATCAGGGCCTTGATTTTGACTAAAGCCTTTGTGTGATCTGTAACAAGTGACTTCACCTCCTTGAGCCTCAGTGTGTTCATTTGAAGAACAGGAATAATAATGATTCCTATTTTATAGGGGTGCTGTGGGGAACAATAAAATATTTAAGAGTCAAGGAATGGCTCAAACTCCAAGACAGATATGTGAGTTCTGTGAGAGATGTTTTTTGGGGGCAGAAGGCTGTGCCCAGTTCAGTGTTGCTGGCACAGTTCTATGATGATGGTGACCTCCACTGTTAGGTTAAGACTTACTATAGCCTTTACACACTGGCTATTTTGGGGAAGTTGGAAAGTTGAATTGATTAATGTTAAAAGTGTTGATTGAGTACTTCCTTGGTAGAGAGACTGTGGGGTGCTAGATTCAAGTCCCAGCTGCCGCATGACAACTGTGTGACTTTGGGACAGTCGATTCACCTCCCTGGACCTCAGTTTTTGCTTCTTAAAATGGGAAATGATAATGTCTGCAATGTTCTTGTGATGATCAAAAGTGATATTTAGAAAGTATTTAGTACAGTACTTGGCCCCTATTGGTGCCAGCAAACAGACAAATGAAGATAGGTGCTGACTGAGATTCTGCAGTATCAAAATACTCACCTTAAAACCCATGGGTTAGGTCTTCAGATACAGCTGGATCCAGGTGCTCTTATGTTGTCATGACCTGGTCCCTCTTCAAACTCCTCCTAGCTCTGCTTTGATTCATGTTGGCTCTCTTCTTCTGGTGGCAAGATGGCCCCCAGTAGCTCAAGACTGATATACTACCCACAAACCCAATGGAACAAGATTGTTTTTTGCAGTAGTCCCATTGGACCAACTTGGGTCATGTCCCAACCACTGCTAATCCATGTTTGGGGCCTGTTCCTCCCTGATGCTAGTAGGGTAGGATCATCATCTTTGAACACACCATGGGGACTAAGAGTGGAGAGGGCAGTTTCTTCAAAGGAAAATCTAGGTTCTTTTTACTAGAAAAGGGAAATGGATGCTGCACAGGTGTGTTCAGGCTGGTTTTCCCAGGAGCAATCTAGAAATGAGAATTTGTATGTAAGTAACTTATTAAAAAATGCTTATGGGAGAAACTTATAAGGGAATGGGGGAAGCAGGTAAGGAAAGGGGAGGAAGCCAAATCAGAGTGTGATTCAGGTGAAGTCCCAGCCATAGCCTGCTCCTGTGGGGAGCTCTGGAGTGTAAATCATACCTCAGAGAATATCTGACCTTGAGGCCCAAGAACTGGCCATTTGTATCCATGAACCAGTCATTGACAGTGGGCCTCCCTTGGTGTATGAATTCCCAGGGACTTCTGGGTCTCCAAAAGGGGAGACAGCAACAGAAGCTCAAGGACAGCCAAAACCGGTTTGGCTCAGTGGTAGAGCATCGGTCTGCAGACTGAAAGGTCCCAGGTTCGATTCCAGTCAAGGGCATGTACGTACGTTGGTTGCGGGCACATCCCCGGTAGGGGGTGTGCAAGAGGCAGCTGATCGATGTTTCTCTCTCATCAATGTTTCTAGCTCTCTATCTCTCTCCCTTCCTCTCAGTAAAAAAAAAAAAAAAAGAAAAAAAAAAAAGAAGAAAAAAAAAGAAGCTCAAGGACAGTGCTCTGAAGAAGACCATAGGTGTGAGGCATTGGCAACAAAGCACGCAGAAGCTCAGGGGTATAAAAAGGGATCTGGTGCCCACTAGTTTGGGGGAAATCACAGCTTTTTTGGAACAAGAAATGAAGGAGGAATAAAGGAGTAAGGGAAGGGGCAATAGCAGGCACCAGTGAGAAGATGGGATGGTGAGATGGTCAGGGTTGAGGAGGAGAAAACAAGAAACAGGCCCCACCACCTACCCCTTTGTTTTTCTGTCACACTACTGCTGACAGTGGCCATGGCTACAGTGTCCCTTACAGTTCTCAGCAACTGCAGAAGACCTCACTCTGCGGAAACAAGTGAGGAGGTGATTCAGCAAAGGGCACAGGCAGCAGAGAAGCCAGAAGGGCCGCCCCAGTCCTCCACTAGATGGATGAGGCTGGCATGAGGTCACGGGGCCAAGGGAGCCCTGGGTACCTGCTTATGCCAAGGTGGCTCTCCAGCAGCTGCAGGTCTGGAGGTTCAGAAGTCCCTTGAGCTCATTTAGTCTCTAACTGCCTCCTCCCTACCCACCTCTCAGCCTCCTACGGCCTCTCCATCCATCAGGAGCACCTACCCCTTCGCCACACCGGCTTTCATCTGTCACCGTTTTCCCAAGCCATCTGGCATTGGGGCTTTCTGCGTTGGGGAGCTGAGAGGCAGTGAGGGGGAAGTAAGTGAATGTGCCAGGCCACGTCAGCAGCGCTGTCCTCAGGGTCATGGCCACTGCTCTAATTACTTTGAGGGTGATGAGGTAGTTCAGGCCAGGGATGTTAAGAGTCATTTATTGGGCACTTGCTATGTGCCAGGCTCTGTACTTAGTGCCCCATGAGCATTATCTCATGTCATCACATCCAGTATTCACAGGAACTGGCATACTAGGACTTTTGTGGTTACAAGTAATATTATAGAAATCCCAGATAGACTGGCTGGAGGAGAAAAAGACCTTTTAGTTGATGAGATGACAAAGTCGAGGGGAATTAAGCACAGCTGGTCCAGGAGTTTAAAGAATGTCTCTAAACTCTTTTCATCTTTCTGCTGTGCTTTTTTTTTCTGTTGGCTTCCCTCTCAGGCAGCCAGGCAGCTCCTCTGTTCCCCTCCCTTCAATGATGACAATTTGGCCTCCAGCAGTCAATTGGGTGCCAGTAACCAGCTCACTAGGATTCTCAGTGGTTCATGCTATAATGGTGTTTCACTGGACCAGCTTGGATCTTATGTTAATTTTTGTACCAATCACTGTGCCAGGGGTGGAATACTCAGATTGGCCAGCTTTTGGTCATGTGCCCTCTTTTGCATACCTGGGCTGAGAATTGGTGAGTGGTGGTTCTATAAAGGAAAAATTTACATATTCTAAGCAGAAGAGGGGATTGAGTCTTGGGAAGGAGAGACAAAAGATAATAGGTCAATGTGTGGTTTGTGTTATCCTCAAGTGTAGATTAAAAAAAACAACTTCAGACAGATAAAACAATGATCTCAAGATCATACATCTAGCAAGTGATTAGAAACCAGTATGATTCTAGGGTCTGAGCCATTGACCACCACCCCAGGGGCTGCTTTGATGAGAGAAGAGGTGGCACCGTTTCTGGAGTCTCTGAAAGGCTGTGGCATTGTCTGTATCAATAAATATTGATTCACTAGTGTCCCAGTGCTTGAAATTTGTGCACATTAAAAGGGAATTAATTAGAGGAACTATTTTAATATTGCTATTTGCCCCTTCTCTATATAGAAGTGCCAGAGATGAAAGAAAATTAGTAAAATGTATATGAAAATCTTCCTCCTGTCAGAGTCTGGAGCTTGCTGCAGGACCCAGAGTCAAGTCCCCACCCACCCGCTGGGTAGGAGGTGCAGCCTCAGGTCCCCTGTCAAGCCCTGCAGGGTGGGGGGCACAGCCTCAGGGCCCCTGGTGCACGCTGAGCAGGGGACGCAGCCTGAAGTCCCTCAGACCGGCACTGGAGCAGGGGGCACACCTTGAGGTGTGCTTGGCGGGGCTTGGTGGGGGTGCAGCCTGAGGTCCCCCATCAAACCCTGCCAGGCAGGCAGGAGGAGTGCAGCCTCAGGTCCCCTGCCCAGCCTGGCACCATGCAACCTCAGGTCCCTGCTGATCGCTCATTAAGGCTCGTTATGGGAACCCAGCCTCCGCTATTTGCACCGCCATCTTGTGATGACATTATGGCATGAGGGTCAATTTGCATATTACTTCTTTATTATATAGGATATTATATAGGATTTGTTGGGAACAAGCCATGGATTAGGTCAGAAAGCATGAGTTCTACCTCTGGGCTACCAGTTGTTGAATATATGACCTTGGTCTATAATTGTAACTCTGAATCCAGTTTCCTCATCTATGTAGAATGGCATGCCCTCTGCCTGCTTCATTGGGTAGATAATTAGACATGAAGATGCTCCTGCATCTGCTCTTCCTTCTGTATATGATGACTGTTCCTTTAGGCTGAATGAGGTGGTCCCTCCTCTGTGGATTGCAGTGATATATGTATAAGTCCATTTTCTCCTGAGGGCATGGACAGACTTCATAGATTCATTACTTTAATAAGGATATTTGAATACCAATTATGTACTAGACATTGTGTTATATACTATTTCTTTATCTGATGTCTGGCCCATAGTAGGTGCTGGGTAAACTCTGGTTAAACTGAACCTTCCTGTCATTCTCCTGGTGTAGCGGAGAATGACGCTCTTGAGACTTCCTGCCTTCTACTCCTTGCTACTGTTAACCAAACACCAGGGATGTGTCCGGACCTCCACTGTGCAACTGAAAAAAATCACAAGGTGGATTTGGGGGAAAATGTGTTAAAAATCTCAGGAATGAGAGAGAAAAGAATCAAAGTTACCAATAAAAGATGCTTGGACAGGAAGGTGACCTCACAGATAGGCATTCCATGGAACTTGCTGCCTTGGGCAGCTTTAGGGGCAGAGATTTTGGGGAGCCTCAGTGAAACCCCATGATCCTGGCTGGGTGTATCCCAGCTAGTTGGATTGAGCCCTAATCAAGGCCTTGGCAACATATGCCCAGTTGGGTTACAGAATTGCTATGAACCATTGAGTGCCTGCCACTTCCCTTTTTTTTATGAGATGTCCATACCACTTCCCTTCTTTTTAATGAGATGTCCATAGCAACATCCTGTCTCACCACTGTAGGTTTGGTAAGTATTTTGTGTGTTTTTTGGTGGACCATAAGGCATAGTTTTACTTATCTTACAAACATATCTAAGAATTTGCCCTTTTTTTTTTTCCCCCCATCAAGATGAAAAGTCAGGGCCATGCCAGGCCAAGCATGAAACTTAGACACCAGGGATACTATTTAGCACTGTCCATCCATTTGGCTACTCAACATCCAAACAGACTGTCCACTCATGATTAAGCTCCACTCAAGAACAATAACACTATGCTGGTGTTTTCTTAGTCTTACCAGAGAGCATCAAACATAGGTTCTCCACCAATGACGAGGACTCATAGTCCTTGCCTGATGTGAAGGAGCAGGTGTCTGCTTGCTCAGACCACGAGGAAAATAGCCAAGTTCACCCATCTGTAGGGGGTGTCACAACTGCTCTCTGGTCACATGAGATGCCATTGACTCCAGGACCTACTCCCATTTCATTAGTGTGACAATGCGCATCTTGGAATGATGATCTCATCCAGAAAATGGGGATAATAGTGTCTATCTCATCTGTGTGTGTGTGTGTGTGTATGAAAGAGAGGGAGGAAGGGAGAGACAGAGAGACAGAGAGACCACAGCATTGCTCCAGGTCTGTGCAGACTCAGTAAGTGACCGCAGAGGTATATTATTACAGCAACTCTGCATCTGGAAGTGGACACAGGGTAGTGAGGCATGTCCCAAAACCTCAGGAAAAGGAAGTGTGCACCAGAGCAGAGAAGGGAGGCCCAAGGAAATGGCAGTGCATGCAGTGCCAGGGCCTCATTAAAACCAATGCCTCGGAAATGCTTTGGTTACTAGAGTGAAAAACTCAAATTAAACATTGGATCTGGGAATAGTGCTGCTCTAGCCAGGGAACTCTGTCAGCTTCACTGGAGAGGGCTGGGTACTTCCTTTAGCCCCAGGAACGCCAGGCGCTGCCTGGGGGGCCTGCTGTGCTCTCCGGAGCTGGTCTCTCCAGGACACGGTGTGATAACAGCTGACCCTTGTCCTATCTCTGGGTGAAGCCTTTCTCTCCCAGACAGGGGCCTTGTTTATGCCAAGTTTCCCTCCTCCTCAGAGAATGGAGAATGAGGAAATTGCAGGAAAGCAGCAAAGAAAGACTATGATTAAAAAATAATTTTTAAAAAGTTTGTAGCCACAGAATTCTTTGATCAAATGGAACCTTACCATGAACTCTGACATGAAAAACACTCTTTAAAGGAGCTGCTTGATTGGTATTAACACTGGGTAGCATTTTTTGCAATATCTAGTAAAGCTAAGTAAACATGGGTAGACCCCCATGACCCAGCAATCCCACTGGTTGGTATACCCCTGGAGAAGCACTTCTCAGGCCTCAGTGGGCAGATGAACCTGGGGGGGCCTAAGAAAATGCAGATTTGAGCTCAGTGGCTCCTGCATGGAGCCTGAGAGTGTGCATTTCCGCCAGCACCCAGGTCTGCTGCTGCTCAGACACAGGCCCACGCAAACTGCTTCCTAAAGTTCCGTTAGGCTCTGGCTGCCGGGAAGTAATACATTCTAGATTGAAACCCACTGTACACTTATCTATAATTGAAACAAAAGTTTTATGAAGCAATACTTACCCTTGCTCTATGATGCACTCTCATAGTTTCTCTTTTCTTTTGGGAGGAAAAAAAGGAGCGTTGATCACAAAGCCACTGAAATGATTTCATTATTCACCAGTGGGTCTCAAGCCATGCTCTGAGAAACAGAACCCTAGAGAAATTCTTATACCCACAGACCAGGAAACAGGAAGGCTCACTGATGCATTGTTTGTAATAACAAAAAAATTGGAAAAAGCCAAATAAAGCTAAAGAAACAACAACCCGAAAGGTCTATCCACAGGAGGATGTATCAGTACATTTGTGATGATCTACGCACACAGTGGAACAGCGGAAATAAATGCATTTGAACTACATGAGTCAGCATGTATCTGAAAAACAACAGTAACTAAAAACATAAGCTGAAGAAGAATACATGTTATAGGATACCATTTGTATACAGTTTAGAAACAGGCAAACACTTCTATTTGTTATTTAGGAATTCATACATATGTAGCAAAGGTATAAAAACTCCTAAGGGAATGATTAACACCAAATTCAGGAGAGTGGATGCCTCTTTAGGGAGAGGGTGGCCTGAGGTAGGGGTGGCTTTGGGGCTTCATTAGTATGTATATGTAAAGCTTCATTTTCCAAGATGGGTGGGTGATGAATCAGTTATATGTCTATATCCCTTTTTTATTGGCTCAAGCCACTTTGTAATAATCAAATCTTTTTAAAGAAAGAAAAAGAAAGGAGGAGGTTCTTGGGTTGAAATTTGTAGGGGCTGCCATAACAAATTACTAAAAACTTGGTGGCTTAAGACCCCAGACATTTATTCTCGCACATTCTGAAGCCCCTAAGTCTGAAATGAAGATGCTCTTCCTGGAGGCTCTGAGGGAGAATCTGTTCCAGGCCTCTCTCCTAGTGTCTGCTGCCCACCGTTGGCATTCCTTTGGTGTGAGGCTCCATTCCTCCAATATCTGCCTGTCTTCATATGGCCTTTTCTCTGGGTCTCAAATCTCCTCTCCTTTCTCTCATAAGGATACCAGTCATTGGATGTAAGCTCACCCCAAATCCAGGATGCCTGCATCCGGAGATCCTTAATTCCTTCTGCAAAGACTCTATTTCCAAATAAGTCCACATTCACAGGCATGGGGTTAAGACTTGGACATCTCTTTTTGGGGGGCAACAAAATTTAACCTACTATAGGGTATAAAATCTTATCCATGGAACCCTTTCTCTTCAATATTATTATGATTATATTACTTATTTCTCAACCTCAGCACTGTTCACATTTGGGGTTAGATAATTCTTTGTTATGGGGGGCTTTTTGACGCCTTAGAGAATGTTTAATCTACCCACTAGATGCCAGTAGCACTTCCCATTAGTTGTAGCAGCCAGAAACGTCTCCACACATAGCGAAATGTCTCCCAAGGACAGCATTGCAAGATAAAACAGAGTGCCTCAGTAAAATACGAATTTCAGGTAAATTTTTAGTATAAGTATATTTTAAATATTTTATGATATACTTATATTAAAAATTGTTTATTGTTCATACTAGGCATCCTGTTTCCCCTCCCACACTAAATCTGTCAACCCTCCCTAGGGGGAAAAGTTATCCCTGGTTTAGAACAGCTAGTTGAGAACAGTCACTATAAATTTATATTCATCAAGTGCTTCTTCTGTGCCCAGCACCATGCCAAACCTGTTCATGATTTATTGCATACCTCCTTGAAACAACCTTGAGAAATAGTTAACCTCCAGCTAACATGTAGAGGGGTTGAGTTTCAAACCCAGATCCATGTGTTGATGATAGGTGCTGTGAGTTGTTGGGTACTGGGGATGGGGAGTGGCTATTTGGCAGATTGTGTATACCTCATGCTCTTAGGGCAAAATGGTACTGATGTCTAGACCATCATGGTGAGAAGTACTGGGTTAGAGGAAATGGGAACAGCAGAAGGGCATTGCTAGGGGAGAAGGTGTGAGACTTTAGGAGGAGCTATTTGTTGAAGATGAGATTTTTATGGATGATCCTGGGATGTGGGAGCATTTGCTTGTGAGCTGTGGTGGGGATCACAGTATTCAGCAGACCCGGGTTTCAGTGTCAGTTTTCTGAGCTGGCATGGCCTTGGGCAGATGCTCTAGTGACAGTATATGACATTTATTGTGCACTCGGTGTGTGCCAGGTACTGTTCTGAGTGCCAGCCCCACATGATCTGATTTATTCCCCAAATGACCCTTTTAGGGTGGGTCCTCTTACAGATGAGGATGTTGAGGATTAAAAAACTTGCCCCATATCATAAGCCTAGTGAGGGGCAGAGCTGGGAGTCCCACGGCCTTTTGGCGTACAGAACGATGTGCCAACCAGCTGGCCAGAGCCAGAGTCCACGTTTTGAAATCACTGTTCTCTAATGTTACGTCCATACCTCTTTAAGTCTTCAATGAAAAAAGATAAAACTCATCTATACCCAGACTCTAAGGTGTTCCTAGGATTCAATGAGTTAATATGTCTAAAACACCTAGCATAAGAGGGCCTGACTCAGAGGAACCCGAAGTTATTATTAAGGGAGGGGAGTGAGGCCAGAGGTAGGGTTCCCTCCCACCCTCCTCACAGGTGATGTGAGTGTAGCTCATCGTGTCTCACTCATCTATGCTCATTTCATTTTAGAATCGACGTGCAGTGAGCACTTACAGCGTGCCAGGCACAATCTCTGTTTCAAAGGCCAGCATTTCCCCAGCAAGCCCAGCGTCCACAGTTGGCCCTCCAGAAGTGCCTGCTGAATGAATGACTACAAGAATAAATAAATGCAGAGAGCAAGTGAGTCCTGCTTCCCCAACAAAGGCATCAATTTATCTGTGAGAATTGCCAAGGCTGGTCCTGGAATAATGGATTAGCATTGTCTTCCAATAAGGGTGGTTTCATCCATCTGAAGGATGGAGATAATATATTCCTTGCAAAGCTGTTGGGTGGCTTAATTAACTAATATTTATAAACTGCCTCCTAAGCCACCGATCAAAAACAAGGTAAAAAAAACCCACACCTCATGCTATTGGTATTAATTTACTGCTTCCCTGCACTGGGCCTTTCAAATGTGTTTCTTGGAACAGGAAGAGGTAGTGCCTAGGTTTAAGATAATTAAATTTTAGATAAAAATCATCTACTCCTTGATTAGAGACAAAACAAGCCCCTTTTCCTCTTTGCTGAATCTCCACTTTTCTCATAACTCAGGTGAGCTGCCTTGTTTTGGGAACATCTGCTGTTTGGACAGTAACTTTCTCTCTTTGTACCTCTCATTTAAGGCAAGTATTTCCACTAAAGTCTTCCTGGGACATTATCCGGACTTATAAAAAGGCAAAAAGGTCCACAAGATCATTTGCATAACCAACTATTGATTTGCATTCGATTTGTATAAGCTGTCATGGTCTGTATAGTTATATCTTTTTAAAAAACTTTTTTTAATTGATTTTTTTACAGAGAGGAAAGGAGAGGGATAGAGAGTTAGAAACATCGATGAAAGAGAATCATCGATGAGCTGCCTCTTGCACACCTCCTACTGGGGATGTGCCTGCAACCCAGTTACATGCCCTTGACTGGAATCGAACCCGGGAACTTTCAGTTCGCAGACTGACGCTCTATCCACTGAGCCAAACTGATTTCGGCTGTATAGTTATATATCTTATTTGATTTCCAAAAGCTTTGTCATTTCTGTTTATGTAATCATATGAGGGACTCATTCTCCCAGAGTCATTTGAGGGGTAGAAGGAAGGGACATTTGTTGAACACCTACAACTGTGATTTATTTAATTTATTGGTTCTCAAGTTTGGCTGTAGGTGGGAATCACCTAGGGAGCTGAAAAATACTGATGCCTGTCCCCACCGTCAGAGGTTATGACGGGACAGAGAGGCAGGAGCTTTGAAACCTCCCCCGGTGCCCTGGCTGGTATTGCTCAGTTACTGGGAACACTCTTCCATAAACCATGGAGTCACTGGTTCAATTCCCGCTCAGGGCATGTACCGTACTTGGGTTGTGTATTTGATTCCTGGTCAGGGCACATGCCTTGGTTTTGGGTTCGATCCCCAGCAAGGGCGCATACAGGAGGCGGTCGATGTTTCTCTTTCTCTTTCCTTTCCTTTCTCTAAAATCATTTTTAAAAAGACACAAACAGACCTCGCCAAGTGATACTAAGATTCAGCAAAGATTGAGAACTACTTATTAATCCTCATAAAAATATCCACAAACAACCCCTGCTCGTCCCTCACCTTAAAGATGTGGAAGCAGAGCCTTGGATTATTAGGGGAAGGAAATTCATAAAAACATTATTAATGTTAATAGCATATTGATGTGTGAGAATGCATTTAATTCTTACAATGACCCTTTGAGGCAGGGGTTAATAACCCTCCCCCCCTCCCATGGTATAGGTGAACAAATTGAGGCTTAAAAAGTGGGTAATTGTCCCAAGGCCACCAAACTAGCAAGAGATCATCCACAGGGGAGAGATGACCGTGCTTGGATTGGATTAGACTGTGTTGGGATTTGAATTTTGGTTCTAACATCTGGTTTACGTAGGATCCAACTTGTGTGTCCCTTGAGGATCCTATCTTTATCTTCTCCGGTGTTCCTTTGGGTTTGGGGGTGGTGGTTGGGATCTTAAAAGGCATCTGGAAGTACTGAGGGTTGGTGTGGAACAGTCAGGGCCAAGGAGTGGACTTTCCAAGCAGTAAAAACCAAGGCTTTCTGACCTGGTAATTGGTTTTCCTCTCTTCCTCAAATGTTTATTGAGCTTGGTGCCAAAGACACAAGACAGACAAGGGCTGTTATGTAGCATCCATCATTTGTCAGCCAATATTGGAGCTTTGAATTAACCTGCACAAGTTGGGCTGTGCTTTTTCTCTCCCTGTAAAATGAACTGAAGCTTATGTAAGGAAATACAGGGAAGAACGGTGACTGGTTATTATTTATTTGGAGGGTTTTATTTTCATCTCATCTGGGAAGTGGTGAGAGAACAGGAATTTTATCACACACATCTAGCCAAATGTGCGCCTGAGTCGTTGGTATCATGCTATTCAAATATAAATTCCCTCATTCACTCAATCCTTTCTGAGCTCCTGCCACATGCCTGGCACTATTCCAGATGATGGGGCTGCATTCTTTTTTTTTAAATGAGCCCTAGCCAGTTTGGCTAGGTGGATATAGAACTTTGGCTCATGGACTGAAGGGCCTCAGGTTCTATTTTGGTCAAGGGCACATACCTCCCTTGTAGGCTGGATCCCATGCCCTTGTCAGGGCGCATGCACACAAGGCAACCAATTGGTGTCTCTCTCGCTCATTGATGTTTCTCTCTGTCTCTTCCCCTCTCTTCCACTCTCTTAAAAAAAAAAAATCAATGGAAAAATATCCTTGGGTAAATATTAACAACAATAACAAAAATGAGGCCAAGTCCCTCTGTTCATGATGACCTGAATGATGAGAAGCAAGTTGTGTGTAGATGTCAGCAGCTGGGGAGGGGGGGTGTCCTAATGTTTGCTGCCTTGCGCCCTTAGTTGAAATTGCATGTGCCCAGCGGGGCCTCACACAGGCACCAGGAGCCGTCTGTCTGTCAGGGTGGTGGGGCTCAGGAGGCTATGCTCCGGAAAGGCGTGACTGTGGTGTCCAGAGTTTTATAGCTATGGGGTGGGAAAACTCAGTTTTTGCTGCTGAATCCCTGGTTGGATACATGCGCACCCAGTGGCAGCTCACAGGGGCCTCTGTGGTGCATTTGCCAGCTCAGGCCCTGGTGCTGAAGCCATGTGATCGAGGTGTCTGTGGGCGGTATTCAGGAAGAGGGAATTCAGAATTTCTGCTGCTGGGGCAGTGTGCCCTTGGGATAAGAGCGGGGCTACAGTGGCACCCAAGCGCAGCCTGTGGACCAGTGGGCTCCGGAGGCCTGCTCGCTGGAAAAGTGTGACTGTAATGTCCAGAGTTCTGCAGCTGTGGGGTGGGAAGACTTAGTTTTCGCTGCTGCGCCCGTGGTCGGATACACACACTCCCAGTGACGGCTTATAGGGGCACCCACAGTGCGTTTGCCAGTGCGGCACACTGACGCACTCTGAAGGGCCCTGGCACTGAAGCCATGTGATTGAGGTGTCTGTGGGCGGTATTCAGGAAGAGGGAATTCAGAATTTCTACTGTGTGGCAGTGCAACCTTGTTTGTATAAGACTGCATCCAGTGGGGACTCACAGGGGCATCCAAGAGCTGCCTGGGGAGTGGTGGGCTCAGGAGGCCTGCCCGCTGGAAATGTGCGGCTGTGGTGTCCCCAGGTCTGCCGCTGGGGAGGGGGGAGTTGCACTTACTGCTGCAGGGGCAGTGCACCTTTGAAGGTGGAGGTCCTAGAGTCCACAGTTCTGCGGGTGGGGCAGCAGGATTTTGGCTGGAGTGGCTGCTGGGTTGCAGGCAATGTCCAAGGGCTGTCTGGGTGGTGGTGTGGATGAGTACCCAGAAGAGGCCGCTCTCCCCTTCAATATGGCGTGGGTTCTGTGCCCGAGTTCTGCAGCCTGGGGGATGTCCGCAGTGGTGGTCGGTTCTTCTGTCTAAGAGAGCCTGGTCTGCTAGCCCCTGCTGCTCCTGCTGGATTTAATTGTCCCTCCCTCACTCATACACACACCACACATATCCACACACTCTCCTTTCATCCCCTCACTCACTCACATCCTCTCACCTCCGTCCTGCTAGCCACCATCTTAGGCTAGCTCTTTTTGTTACAGTAAACTTTTACTTGAAGGAAGTGCACACATATACAAACTGATGAATTCATGAGCACAGCCTTAAAAATCACCTCTCGGATTAAGAACCAGAACCTTGCTAATGCACTAGATATCCTTTGTGTTTTCTTCCAGGTAACCTGATTTCCATTTCCATAAGCTGATTTGTCCTATTTTTGAACTTTATAGAAGTGAACTCATCTAAAATTTATTCTTTTTACCTGGCTTTTGTCCAATATTATATTTGTAATTTTTTTTAATCTCTTAAAATATATTTTTATTGAATTCAGAGAGGAAGGGAGAGAGAGATGGAAACATCAATGATGAGAATCATTGATCAGCTGCCTTCTACATGTCCCTCGCAGGGGATTGAGCCCTCAACCTGAGCATGTGCTCTGACTGGGAATCGAGGAGTGACCTTCTGGCCTCCTGGGTCCATGCTCAAACCCTGACACACTGTCTGGGCATAAATTTTATTTATGTAGCTATAGTTTATTCTTTTGTATTGCTCTAGTATTCCATGCTAAAATATATCACAATGTATTTATCCATGCTACTGATTGTGGACATTTGGGTTGTTTCCAGTTGGGCTATTTGGAGGAATGGAGTTGTTAGATGATAGAGTGTGTGTGTGTTTCTGTTGGTAGTTGATGCCAAACACTTTTCACAGTGTATGTATTCATTTTCATCGCACTAGCAGTATATGGGAGTTCCAGTTGCTCTAAGTCCTTGACAAGACTTGGAATTGTCCTTTTAAAAGAATTAAGCTATTGCCCTGGCCAGGTGGCTCAGTTGGTTGGTGAGTCATTCCATACACTGGATATCCATTTGATATCCAGTCAGGGCACAGGTTGTGAGTTTGATGCACCATCAGGTCACGTACGGGAGGCAATCGATCAGTGTTTCTTTGTCACTCATCTCTCCCTCTTTCTCGCTCTTTGAAAATCAATAAAAATATATCCTCAGGTGAGGACTTAAAGAAAAGAAGTGGCCCCTGAGGGGGCAGGCCAGCGGCCTCCATGTGCTTGCGCAGTCTGTGCACAGTACCTGAGTGGGTGGCAGTCCTGGCGGCTCTGCTCCGGAGATGGGTGTGAGAAGCCTCCTTACTTTGGCATTATCTCTTAGGCCTGCTCCTAGGCTGTTGTGCAAAATAGAACATCAGTGGCCAGAAAGAGGACGTGGATCAGACTGCCCAGAAGACAGACACTCCCTCTGCAGAGAAGCCGCTATGGAGAAGATCAAGTTAGAAGAGCCACTGAAGGACACTCTGGAAAATATAAGCGAGCTTTGGCAAATACTGAGAGCCTGCGGCAGAGGACCCAAACGTGGGTGGAGGCACAATTATACGGCATCCAGGGCTTCTGCAAGGACTTGGTAGAGGCCGCAGACATTCTGGAGGAGGCAACGCAGTGTGTTCCCAGAAGACAGCCCTCACCCCAAGAACCTCTACGAGGGGCTGGTAATGACCGAGGCCCAGGTCCAGTGTTCACCAGGCAGAGCCTTCTCAGGTTGGACGCTGTGGGAGCCACATTCAACCCCTATGAGCAGGAGGCTTTGTTCTGTCCCCGGGTGGAGGGGCAGGAGCCCGGCACAAGGCACACCCTGCCCCCAGGTGGGATGCTGAAGGAAGCGTAGCTTTTCTCAGGCTTGGTGGGTTTTGGGTCATCACTGGCCGTAACTCTTAAAAGGCTGGTTCATCCGTGAATGCTCCTGACCTTTCCCAAACCTTGTTGGGAAGCTTTGGTAACCAGTGGCTCAACAGGAAGTTAGGCCCATTGCTCAGCTGTTACTGGACTCTAATTTGGGAGACAGTTTGTTGATTTTCTGTACATGTTTAATAGTTCACATGCTTACAGGGCAGGCCAGTGGTACACCACCGGGCCCTAGGGTACCACGAGAACTGAGGCATCTGCTCGAAGGCAGATGACATCAAAGCATTTTAAATGAATGAAAGGTCTTCGGGAATTGTGCTGTTTGGCTAGCAGGCCAGCCATCTGCACTGTGTGCCTCTGCTTCTCAGTGTAGTGTGCAAGCTTGGGAATCCTCAGCCCCCTACACTACATTCAGGGAAGGAAAGGCAGGAGCCTAAACTTCATTCTTGCTCAGAAAAATGGTATGTCGCAGAAACTGGTTTGGCTCAGTAGATAGAGCGTCAGCCTGCGGACTGAAGGGTCCCAGGTTCAATTCCGGTCAAGGGCATGTACCTTGGTTTGTGGGCACATCCCCAATAAAGGGTGTGCAGGGGGCAGCTGATCGATGATTCTCTCTCATCAATGTTTCTAGCTCTCTGTCCCTCTCTCTTCCTCTCTGTAAAAACTCAATAAAATATATTTTAAAAAATGGTATGTCCTTGGTGTATTGGGTCGGCAGCTAAGTAATTGCGGGTTTCACACACATATGGCTTCAGTTGAATTTTTAGGTTTGCAGACGTAGTACAAATGTAAAACACATTTTGTTATTTGGTAGTTGGCTATTCAGCTGTTAATCAGTGAAAAAAGTTTTTTGATCTGTTTTGTAGTTTTCGTTTGGCGTTCGTTGAAAAATGGAAAATCAAAAGGAACATTTTCGTCATATTTTGCTTTTTTATTTCCACAAGGGAAAAACGCATTGCAAGCTCATAAAAAGTTATGTGCTGTTTATGGTGACGAAGCCTTAAAAGAACGGCAGTGTCAAAATTGGTTTGCCAAATTTCGTTCTGGTGATTTTTCACTCAAAGATGAAAAACGCTCTGGTCGTCCAGTTGAAGTTGATGACGCCCTAATCAAAGCAATAATCAATTCGGACTGTCACAGTACAACACGTGAGATTGCAGAGAAGCTTCATGTATCACATACATGCATTGAAAATCACTTAAAACAACTTGGCTATGTTCAAAAACTCGATACATGGGTTCCTCACGAACTGAAAGAATCACAGTTAACACAACGCATTAGCAGCTGCGATTTGCTAAAGAAACGTAATGAAAATGATCCATTTTTAAAACGACTGATAACTGGCGATGAAAAATGGGTTGTTTACAACAATATCAAGCGGAAAAGATCGTGGAGCAGGCCAGGTGAACCAACTCAAACAACATCAAAAGCTGATATTCATCAAAAGAAGGTTTTGTTATCAGTTTGGTGGGATTACAAAGGAATTGTCTACTTTGAACTCTTACCACCCAACCGAACGATCAATTCTGATGTCTACATTGAACAACTAACGAAATTAAACAATGCAGTTGAAGAAAAGCGGCCCGAATTGACAAATCGAAAAGGTGTTGTATTCCATCATGACAATGCAAGGCCACACACATCTTTGGTCACTCGGCAAAAATTAATGGAGCTTGGTTGGGATGTTTTGCCACATCCACCATATAGTCCTGACCTTGCACCATCTGATTACTTTTTGTTTCGATCTTTACAAAACTCCTTGAATGGTAAAAATTTCAATAATGATGATGATGTCAAATCGTACCTGATTCAGTTTTTTGCTAATAAAAACCAGAAGTTTTTTGAACGTGGGATTATGATGCTGCCTGAAAGATGGTAAAAGGTCATTGATCCAAATGGGCAATACATTACAGAATAAAGTTATTTAGTTCCATGAAAAAATTGTCTTTGATTTTCTTTAAAAAATCCGCAAGTACTTAGTTGCCGACCCAATAGAACATAGGTGAGTTCACCTGTAATTACTATACAGCTGCTAAAAATGATCTACTTGTGACTTTTCTTTGGAGCTGTGAAATGAGTATATGTACCTTAAAAATTCTCACCACCTTATTCTGCCAGTAACCAAATTTGATGAAAACAGTTGCTCTTTTCCTGTTTTGTTCAAATATGTGTAGAAATTTTTATGTCTTCTATTCAGCTAGGTACTAATGACTTGAAGGTATGTCCCTAGTAAGATGGTCTTTCTCAAAATCTCAGGATTGCATGCTTGGTAAACCCTACTGTTTATTTTCCTGAAGAAAATGAAAAAAACAATTAAGCTATTTTGGCATGTGTACAGGGGCATTTCTTGGAAATAGGAGTGTGTAGGCCATAGCTGACCTGTGGGAGTGGCCCACTGATGGGTGAAGAAGGAAGTTAGAGGGCACAGGCTGAACAGCTGGACCTGTAATATGGTGGGTAAATGAGAAAATAGTTTTCCTTAATTCATTTCCCACTTTCAGTATTTCACCACTCATTATGTATGACATTGGCTCTAATTTTATTTTAGCTGCCCTTTGTCAAAATGTTTTAGTTTGCTAAAATTAAACTACAAATGGGTATTTCACTTTTTAAAGTGATTTTCCCCATCTATTCAGATGATTCTATGCTTTTTTTTTTTTTTTTTTTACTTCTTTTTGGCCCTTTATTCTACTAATGTGGAGAATTATAGTATTTTCTTTTCAGCTGTGAAACCAAATTTGTACTCTTGGAATAAACTAAACTTGTCCATGATATGCTAGTAATTCCCTTTTTTATGTATTACTGCATTTGATTTGATAATTTTTTTCTTAGGAGTTTGGCATCTGGGTCTATGAAAGAGATCGGATGGTAATTTTCTTGTAAGTTTTTGGCATGTGGATTATTGTATCAAGGTTATGCTGACCTGAAAAAATGAATTGAGAAGTGTTTAATCTTTCCATATTTCCTAGTAGAGGTTGTGTAAGCTCAGTATTATTTCTTTTTTAAGTGCTTGGAAGGATTCACCAGTGAAGATAATCTGGGCCTGAAGATTTCTTTGTGGGAATATTAATTACAGATCCTATTTTTAAAAAATAGATATGGATGTATTCAAATGTCTTACTTGTTCCAGTTTTAGTAAGGTGTATTTTTCTAGTTTGTATATTTCATGTAAATTGTCAAATTCTATTGGCTTAAAGTTGTCATAAAATTCTGTTAGCATCTTTAAAATGCCCACAAGATCTTGCTTGGCACTTACCAACTTTATTAACCATTTCAAAGAACCAATTTGGTGCTTTCTTCATTTTCTTTATTGCAAGTTTGCTTTCTATTCCATTGATTTTTGTTTTTATCTTTGCTATTTTTTTCCTTATACATTTTGAGTTTGATTTGTTGTTCTTTTTCTGACTTCCATCGTTTCTTTTCTGATTCATCCATTTCAAGCTGTAAGTTTGTCTGATCAGAGCTTTACCTATTTACCAAACTTTTTGATATGTCTTATTTTTAATATTATTCAGTTAAAAAGATTCCCAATTTCATTTGTGATTTCTCCTCTGTTTCCAAGTAAGTTTAAGAAAATTTTAGTTCTCTTATTATTGGTTTCTGGCATAATTGCACTGTAGTTGGACTATACATACGAAAGTGATATTAGTTCTTAAATTTGTTTAAAGATTTTGTGTTTCGCCAAGACCGGTTTGGCTCAGTGGATAGAGCGTCAGTGTGCGGACTGAAAGGTCCCAGGTTCAATTCGGGTCAAGGACATGTACCTTGGTTGCGGGCACAACCCCAGTAGGGGGTGTGCAAGAGGCAGCTGATTGTTGATTCTCTCTCATCGATGTTTCTAACTATCCCTCTCCCTTCCTCTCTGTAAAAAATCAATAAAATATATTTAAAAAAAAAAGATTTTGTGTTTCATTGGTTTAGGGAACATTCCCAGGGGCACTTGGAAACGTGTGTATTGTGATGTCCTTGGGTGCACTGGGTGATTCCTATGGACTCACCTCCTGTTTCACTAATCCTTTATATGTTTTTTTTTTTTAGCTGCGTCCGGGCTGTTGTTTAACGTTTTCATGTCAAAAAAGCCAGATTCAATATGTTGTGTAGGTCTTTATGTGCTTACTACTTTCTTGTCTGCTTGTTTTTTTAGCTACTGAAAGAGGTTGTTAAAATATTATTTTGGATTTGCCTACTTTAGTTTCTTGATCTGTACATTTTGAAAGAATGCTATTATGTATATATGAATGCAAAATTGTTATTTTTTGATGGATTAACCTTTGTATTGAAATTTTCCTTTTTATATCTAGTTATGCATCTTGCCTTTAAGTTTACTTGGCTTGAAATTAGTATAACTATATACTGCTTTTCTTTTGGTTTTGGTGGTTTTTTTCACCCTTTTAGTTCTAGTCTTTTAGGTTGTCATATAATGGGTGTATCTCATAGGCAGCATGTTTTATTCTAATGTAGTCTGATAAGTTAGGTCTATTAATTGGTATGTTTAATCTATTTACATGTAATGTAATAACTGATGTTTGGTTTTATATCTATAGTATTACATTTTTTTCTATATACCCCACATTTTTTCTTCTTTCTTGCCTTAATTTGAGCCAATCAATTTTAAAATTATATTAGTTTTTCTTTTATTAACCTTTTAATTACCCAATATGAAAACATAGCCTCTTTGTTTACTTGGGTCTGATATATATTAATATTCTGGCCACTTTCAAGACAATCCAGAACCTATTACACTGCAATTTATCTTTCCTTTGCCTTTTGTTTTTTTAATATTCATTTAAATCTGCATATACTTGAAATCCCATAGGAAATTATTGCTGTTGTTTTCAATATTCATTTAGATTAACTGAAAGGTTTTTTCTGTTGTTCTTCAATCTTTCCTCCATTGTATCTGTGCTCATTTTCTTTTTGCTAAAAGAACCCCTGTTAATATTTGTTTTAGTTGGAACTGCTAGTAACAAATTCTCCTCAGTTTCAATTTATTTGAAAATAACTATTTTATTTAATCTCTGAAGAATATATCAATACAAGGGTGGGGAAAAGTAGGTTTACAGTTTTGAGTGCTTGAAAGAGAGTTTATTCTTGTATTTTGAATTTTTGTTATTTATTTGTATCACAACTGTAAACCTACTTTTCCCCACCGCTGTATTCAGTCTATACAGAATTTGAACTTGGATAGCATTTTCTTTCATTGTTTTTTTGTGCTTCCATCAAGTCTATTGAGATATCAACTGTTATATAGTTGCTTCTTAGAAGTGAGTGGTTTTTTTATTCTTTTTCTCTGTGTGCTTTTAAAAGCTTTTTATTTTTATTTTTTAAATTAAAAATATTGCTGCAAACCTTTGTTGCGTAAGGTAAAAATGGAAGACATAATCCCTTAGAAGCTTTTCTATTTCATTTATTTTTAGGTTTCATTAACTATGATGTACCTAGCTTTGGTTTTCTTTGTATTTATCTGTCATGAAGTTCTCAAAACTTCTTCAATCTGTCTTGATGATCTTACTCAGTTTCAAACATTTCTTGGCTGTGATTTCTCCAAATATTGCTTTTTTAATGTACTCTCTGGTCTTTAATTCTGGGGCTCCAATTATATATATATTAGAACTTTTTCACTGAATCTCTTAGTCTTCTTATTTTCTTTTCTGATTTTCCATGTCATTTATCTCTAGTTTCAGTTTGGATATTTCCTACTGATTTATCTATTGTTTCACCATTTTTTTGTCTTGTCTTGTTTTCTTTTCAGGTTTGATATTTCTCTTTGGTTCTGTTTTTTGTAGATTTAAGTTCTTTGGTGAAAAATCTATTTTCTTAATTATATTAAACAGTTGTTTTTGTTTTTAAAATATTTTTTTCTTTGGGTAGGCTTTTAGTATGCCTGGTAAATTTTGATGAAATGTCAGACATTGTGTAAAAATTATACTGTTATAAATGATTATATTCTTTGGGGGGGTGGGGAAGGGGCAGTCTCCCTGTCCTCTGGCCGACAGAGGCAGATCGAGGCAGATCACCTCTGTCCACTCAGGGACAAAGCTGACGATGGTTGAATTATGATTTTTGTAATGCTTTGTCTGCCTCTAATTCACCCCTACTCTTTGGAATTAGATTAGAACTAGAGTTGTTTACCAAGCATCTCCTAGGAATTGGTGGCTCTGAACTCTATCCAGTTTTGTGCCCGAGTATTAGAATTTTCAACTGCATTTTTTGCTTCAATTCTAAGCCACTTGCCTTATTTAGCATAAATAAGGGAAAAATTGGTGCAGTGTTTTTGGATCACTTCTCATTACCTCCTGTTTTTCGGGGAGATATTTTGGACCTTCAACTTATAGCTCTTTTGACCTCATAAGATGCTAATGTTGTTCTTCCACCCTCATGAGTTTTCCTACCTCTCTGATGGCTTCCCAGTATTTTCACAGCTGCCCTCTGCTTTGCTAATGTGCTTCTCACCCCTCTTGATATTTAGCAGTCATCTGTACCCTGAGGGAAAAAGCAGTTTGCACAATGGTAGGCTCTCCTCACCGAACTCTTCTTTCCAGAATTTTTGTATCTCAGGTCCTGGCTGCTCCCCTAATGCTTTCAAATAGACTCCAAACATCATTACTGTAAAATCACCAAGCAGGACTGCTAATTGTATTTGCAACTTCTTCATTATATTAGTAAAGTCATGAGTGCAACATGCTCTTTGTTTTTGTGTGTTTTGTCCAGCGTTTCTAGTTCTACTCAGTGGCAACATTGGTCTGCCTCAATTAATACACCACAGATGCCCTTGGAAGTTTCATAATTTATTTTTTCTTCTGAATGCTTTCTCTTTACCTTGTGTTTTATTTGGATTCCTTGTGGTTTCTATTTTCTGCATATTGTCTACCATGGCTGCTGATCCTGCAGGGTGGCTGTATATTTAGTGAATTTGATATTTCCTGTATTTGTGCAGTGCTATGGCCTTGTAGTTCACCCTATAAGGCCCAGCATGATCTGGCCTCTTGCACTAAACTAGGCATTTTACATATTTCACCATTGGGATATATGCTTACAACCCAGAATGGGCATGAAGACCTTTCTTAACACCTCAGCCAGGACTTCTTAGCAAACTCTCATTCATTCTTCTTAGTACTTCTCAAATGTACTCTTCCATTGATTGGTAGAATTGGGTGAGTAATTCATCTATTCCCCTCCAGAGTGTGGACTGGTCTGTGAAGACAGTGGCCTTGCCGATCTTGTTTACCACTCTTTCACCAGGGTCCATCACAGTGCCCAATACACATTTTCTGCATTAATGTAAGCGTATTAATGATGGGAGATGAAAAAAAGAGAATGAGTAGTAACATTCATTAAGATTTTACTGTTTATAATTTTATTTAGTTTTCACATTACCTCTTTGAGGCAGATGGTGTTGCCATTTCGCAGAGAATAAGCAATAGCTCAGATAAATTATGTTATTTTTCCAGAGTCACACAGTTTCTTTTTTATTTTTTAATAAATTTTTATTGTTCATATTATTACAAATGTTCCTTTCCCCCCCTTCTCACCCCACCCTCTGCCCTTTCCCCACCCCCCATTGACCTCATCCATAGGTGCACAGTTTATGTTCAGTCTCTTCCCACATCCCCTCTCCCCTTTTCCCCAAGAATAAACAGTTCACTCCCCTTCCATACCTCTGATTCTATTATATTCAACAGTTAATACTGTTCATCAGATTTTTTTTTTTTTTAGTTTCCTTGGTTTTTAGATTCACTTGTTGATAGTTACGTATTTGTTGTTCATAATTTTTATCTTTATTTACTTTCTCTTCTGAAAGAACCCCCTTCAGCAATTCATATAATTCTGGTTTGGTGGTGATGAACTCCTTTAGCTTTTTTTTATTAGTGAAGTTCTTTATCTGACCTTCGAATCTGAGTGATAGCTTTGCTGGATAGATTATCTTTGGCTGTAGGTTCTTGCTATTCATCACCTTGAATATTTCTTGCCATTCCCGTCTGGCCTGCATGGTTTCTGTTGAGAAATCAGCTGACAAGCGTATAGGTGCTCCTTTATAGGTAACTACCTTCTTTGCTCTTGCTTCTTTTAATATTCTCTCTTTGTCTTTTGCTCTTGGAATCTTAATTATGATTTGTCTTGGTGTGGTCCTCTTTAGATTCCTTTTGTTTGGAGTTCTGTGCGCTTCCTGGACTTGTAAGTCTAATTCTTTCACCAGGTGGGGAAAGTTTTCTGTCACTATTTCTTTCAGTATGTTTTTGATATCTTGCTCTCTCTCATCTTCTGAGACCCCCATAATTCTGATGTTGGTTCGCTTGAAGTTGTCCCAGAGGTTTCTTACATTATCTTCAACTTTCTTGATTCTCTGGCCTTCTTGCGTCTGCGGAGGAGAGTCTTCTGGCTCTTTATGTTCCAAATCTTTGACTTGATTCTTGCGATCTTCCATTCTGTTTTTAGGACTCCATAAAATATTTTTTATTTCAGACAATGTATTCTTTATTTCTTGTTGATCCCTTATTATTTCTAGTTGATCCCTTTTCATATCCTCATAGGTCTTGTTTATTTTATCGGCCTTTTCTAGGAGATTCTTGAACAACCTTATAAGTGTGGTTTTGAACTCTATATCCAGTCGCTTTTTGTCCTCCATTTCTTTCGTTTGTGATCTATTTGGTTTAGGCATTTTTGCAGGCAGCTTTCCTGGTGGGGCGGGGTTTCAGGGTGGAGCCTACAGCCTTGGCTTCTGTCAGCCCCGCCCTATGGGACTCCTGAGACTCAGGGTCCTTCAGTACTTGTTGCGAGCACCTCTGAGAGAAAGGTGCCCGCGATTTTCGCCTGCTGCCAAACTATCTATGCTCTCCCCCAATGAGTCCGGTATTGGGGTTCAGTTCAGTTGGTAGTGGGATTGGAGGTGGCATTCAGAGCAGTATGGAGCCCCTGTCTCCTTCCCGTCAGGGCAATCCCCTGGCACAGCCGGCCGGCCCTTCTCTGCGTGCAGTGTGCACGCCTCCGGGACCTCCTTTCGCCGCTTCCCCGGAGTCCCGCCTTACAGCCCGGCTCCCTATGGATGAGCCTGGGTCCCAGGGGTCTGGCCTAGAATTGGGGTTCAGAGCAGTTGGAGCTGGGCCCAGCACAGTCGGAGCTTTTCTCTCCTTCCCGCTTGGGACCGCCAGCCAGGCACTCGGCCTCCCTCCTCTCTGGCTCTGTCCTCTCTGCGCGCGCCGCGTGTCTCCGTGCCTTGGGCTTTTACAGCTCCTCCGCGCTTCCTTCTGGTTTTCTCCTTGCTTCTTGTTGTAGAATTTCCAGTCAGTCGACTTTCCTGTAGTTCTGGGTAATGTCCGTTTTATATTTTAGTTGTATTTTGTTGAAATTGTTGTGTGCGGCTGCGGCTAGTTGCCTACCCGAGCAGCCATCTTCCAGAGTCACACAGTTTCTAAGTGCTCATTCAGTTCAGTCCCTGGCCTAAGTGGTGCAAAAGTAACCCCAATTCTATGAATTGATAATTACTTCTTACTCTGCTATATTTTTGCATCTCTCCCCTTTCTTTATTAACTTTTCAGTCTTTATCTAATACTTATAGAATGCTAGGTTACATCAAGAGCTTTTCCTGAAGGAAAAAAATTAAAAAAGAAAAACAGAAAAGCTGACAGTCTCTTTCTGATGAAAAACAAAATGACATGCCTTTTCTCTTTGGGTGGAAGGATTATGTGGGACAACTTAGACTGGTGTGTAAATGTTTTTGCCTCAAATGGTCCAGTTGAGGAGAAAACATTAATTTGTTTCATGAACATTTTTTAACTTCAATTAAAAAGATGTGGTTAAAGTCTTGGCAACAGTTGTTACTTATTGAGTACCTATTTCAGTCGTCAAAACACCTCTGGAAAGTAGGTATTGTTATTTCCATTGTACAGATTTGGAAATTGACACTCAGAGAAATGACAAAACTTGCCTTAGGAAGCTTCAGATCCCAAATTTGAACTTTATGTACTTCCATAAAGACTGCTTATTTCTGCATGCACTGTGCAAGGCATCAAGCCTGGAGCACAGAAGAAGCTTAGTAAATGTTATTTACTTCTTTTCAGATTAGTGATGATATGTTGAGTTTCCCAGGAAGGAGTCACAGAATAATGCAATGAGGCTTCTTTGTGTCTGCAATCTCAAATTGACCCCTTGGGAAATCTAGAAGTTTCTCAGTTACGACGGCTTCCAAGGGTCAGGTAAGGATCGTGTTGGTCTCTGTTGCAGGCTGTACTTTGCTATTTGCTCCAAATATTCTCTGGTTGCAAATGTTATTGATCTGACAGTTTATTCCCTGAGACACATTCGTTCTAAACTGCTGTGATATGAAAGTTATATCCAAGGAAATTGGCCTTGTGAATGGTTATCCCCTGGGAAGAGCATGCGACACTTATGACTTTACTAATATAATGAAGAAGCTGCAAATACAATTAGCAGGCATGCATGGTGATTTTCCAATAAAGATATTTGGGTTATATTATTGGTTTAGCTGTAATTGAGCTTAAGATGATCTGAAAATCTCCAAACTGGTGTGAAAGTCATTCACAGCTTTGAGTCCAGTGTGGATTTGAGTTCATGGATGAGGTGGGCTGATGACCCTTGGACGTGCTAAGATTGGGGGATGTGTTTCTGGACAGCTGTGGCTTGTCCCTCATATTCTGTTTCCTTTTACTCTGTCACTAGTAAATTATGACCTCTTCATAGTCTTTTACCTTTTCCCGAATCCCACCCCCATCCTTATCATTTTGAATTTAGTATATATTGGCTAGCTTTCTGATTTCTAATACAACCACAATTTGTTTGATGTACTCTAAATTCATCTTTATTAGTCAGGATAATTAACGCATGCTGCCATGACAGACAAGACCTCATATCTCAATAGCTGAGCATCATAACAGTTTATATAATATCTTATGTGGGTCGGCAAAATGTTTCCTTCATCTGGTGACTCAGGGATCTAGCTTCCTTCCATCATGTGGCATCATTGTCTAAACACATTTCTGTTGGGAGAAAATCCTCCTTAGATTTCTCGAGTTCTATATGGTCTGGGTCTTCTCAGGAAAGGGCACTGACAAGTTTTGATCAAAGACAATTGAATAGCAAACTAAAGATAGAAAACCTCTTTCTTCTTGGAGATATTCCAGAATAACAAAGATCTCATCTCTTCTTGGAGGTTATTTGCTTATAATATAGACACCTTCCTCATGTACAAGAGACATTAAAGAGTAATCTCTCTCCAGAGGGGAGGATGGGCAAATTACCAGCAGCTTGATAGAAACTCAGAGTCTCCCAAGTTTAAGCTCTCCTCCAGTGGTGCAGTAATCCAAGGAGAGAAAGGCCAGCCTCTTCCCACTCTACGATGTTATCCACTGTCGTAAACAGACAGCTTCCCTTCCAGACCCCTTCTGAAAGGGCTGTGATGGATCCCAAGCAAAGAAGTTCTAGATTTCAACAGAGAATTATAATACATTTTATAGGTAAAGAAAGAGGCAGTTATTGGTCTGCTAATGGTGACATTTTCCTCTTTGAGTTATTAAATTTCATTAAAATTAATACTCGGTCACTGTATGATTATCAGTGTAATTCTTTAACAGTGAGTGTACTGGGAACTTGCAAATTCATTATTTTAAGGATGTCTATATTGAATCATAAAAATGCAAAAGATTTCTTAGTAAGCCCATTCAAGTCAACCAATATTTTTTTGAGTGCCCATTTCATACTTGGCTCTGGGGATACATTGCATCTGAACAGGACACAATTGCTGCCTCTGAGACACTCATCGTTCAGTGAGGAACTCTCTGCCTTATTTAACTACTCTGAAGAGTCAGACTTTCTTATATTAGGCTAAGCTAAGGAATACACATCTGTTCTTAAACCCACCCTGATTCTGTAATATATACTCATGATTACCCACCTGATTTGTTTGGTAAATATTCATCTCACTTTCTAGTCCTCTCAATTTCTTTCAACTTCTATGGGACCTACAAGCTCCTTACTAATTAAATAGAGGCTAAATTAGTCAAGACTTCTTTGATTGCAAGTGACAGCTACCAATTCAAACTTGCTCAAGGCACAAAAGGGATGTTTAGTGGAGTATATGAGTGAACTGTCAATGTGACCTTTAGGCTCAGCTAGATCAAGGGACTCAGCTGGTGACACCAGAACTCAAGTCTCTCTCCCTCTCCACCTCTCTGCTATGTTCTCCTAAGTCTAGTTTTGAATTAATCACTTTGGGGGGGAAGAGGAATATTTTGGCTAAATCTGGGTCATAAGTTATTATGGACTGAATTTTGTCTCCCTCAAACTCATAAGTTGAAGACCTAATAACCCCTACTGCCTCAAAATGTGACTGCATTTTGAGGGTAATTAAGGTTAAATGGGGTTATATGGGTGGGCACTAGTCCAATGTGACTGGCGTCCTCATAAAAAGAGGAAATTAGAAAAACACACACACACACACACACACACACACACACACACAGAAAACCACGTGAAGACACAGGGCTAAGATGGATATCAGCAAGCCAGGAAATAAGACATCAGATGAAATCAACTCTGCCAACCTTGATCTTGAACTTACAGCCTCCAGAACTGAGAAATTTTATATTGTTCAAGTCCCCCAATCTGTGCAGCCCTGGCAAACTCATACACAGGTTCAGCCTTGGCATTGAGATGGATTTATTTAATACCTCTTGAAACTGTCACTGGAAAGGGACTGGACTTGGAGAGGGTCTGCCTCAGTGTGTGGGTTCTGGACTTCCTGCAGGAAAGATTTCACAACATGAGTCCAGGTGGTTTTAAGAGCATGTTTGTTAAAGCTGGGGACAGGAAAACAAGGGAAGGGCTTAGGATAGAAGAAGCAATAGGAGAGAACCTAGGTGGTGCTGCTTTGTTCCTCTAGAAATGGTATAGGAAATCAGTGAGCCACACAGGGTTGTGTGGACTCACTGAGAAGTAAAAGTCACAGTGACACAAGTGGGTCAAGGCAGGACTGCTTTTAGCTCACTGAAAAGTCAGAGGAGAAGAGACCTTAGAGATTGGTTCAAGGGGTTAGCCCGGGATGAACTACTGCTGCCCACTGCTCCCCTGGTTGCAAGTCTTGCCAGGATCCTTAGAGTTTAAGAGAAAGAGAGCAGAGAGACAGGCCTGAAAAGGGGAGAAGAAAGGCATGGTTTTGCCCCAGAGGGAGCCCTTGCTGGCTTCCTTAATCTTGAGAGGTTTTATCTGTTTTTTAAAGAATTTCAGGGACATCTCAGGGGAGGATCTCAGTAGAATATTCATCATCTTTTTTGGTGTGTCCTTTTAGGGTTGTGTTTTCCACTGATTGGTGGGCACTAGGGTGGGGGTTATTAGTCATTACATCTAGTTCCTGATGTTAGCCATGGTGCCACTCTGTCTGGTTTCCTGCTTTTCTGGGCCTGGAGTTGAAACACAATTGAGGCCTACATATCATTTCTAGTTTGACCAAAACTCAGTTTCAGTGGTCAACAGGCACAAGGTTATTTGATGTGGGTCAGAACTTCATTGTCCTGAGGGTCCAATCCTTAAGGGGGTGGTCATGCAAGGGCTTGTATGGGAGTCATATGAGGTTATTCTTTGGCCTCTTGTTCTTCCCCTAAGGAGGTCTAAAATCACATGACTAGCTATGTGACAGGGGAGGAAAGGTCAGGAGATGGTTCAAACTGCGTGATCAGCAATATCAAATGTCAGGGGTTTTAAATTACATAACCAGCGATATGATAGGGGAGGAAAGGTCACCCTGGGTCCTTGTTTTCCCCCTTGCTAGGAACCTGGGGATTTCCACCCTGGTGACCTTCTGTACCTGGCCCATTGTCTTTGCTCTCCTCATGGCTGTCTAACTGCCTACCACAAAACTAGGAGTAGAGAAGAAGTGGTTACTCACAGGAAACCCAAAGGGTGTTACCGTAAGGAATAATGGCCTGGTAGGGGGAAAAAAGACGTATCATCTACCACTGGGTCAGATTCACAATAATTATTGGATAATAATACCTAATAATAATAATAATAATAATAATAATAATAATACCTAATTCATTATGTATTAGGTATTGAGAGGATTTTATACTTAATACAACAATCCTACGAAGTAGCTACTATTATTTTACAGACTAAGGGCCCACTGCATGAATTGGTGCATCTTGAAAGGAACTGTGGCAGCGAGGCTGCAGTACACATAGGGGCAGGTCTTGGCTTATCCTCTGTGCCCCCACCTGGCCCCTCCTGCCACAACCCTTGGGTCCCTGTCTACTGGCAGCCCTGCTCCCGCTGCTGCTGCTTCCATGTGCTGATGGCGCCAGCTCCATTCGCACCTGTTGCTGGTGCCATGGGGCTATTGGGCCAGTGCCAGCAGTGAGTGTGAGCACTAAGCCGGACCACAGTGCACAGGAACAAAGGATTTTCAGTAAACACCAGATGCTTGCCCTGATGACAGCGACTGGCCGCGCCTTGGTCTGTCGCCCCCGCTCACCTGCTCCACCATCCCGCTTCAGCCAATGCCTGCCATATTCTGCACACGCCCCCTGGTGGTCAGCGCATGTCATAGTGACCAGTTGTTTGGTTATTCAGTTGTTCGGTGTTCCACCGTTCAGTCTATTTGCATATTAGTCTTTTATTATATAGGATGAGAAAACTGAGACACACCCAGATTGACTTATTCAAGATCAGGTAAGTAGCTGAGCCAAGATCTACATCCACACCTGTCAGGCTGCAAAACACCAGCTTTTACCACTGAGCTCTTTTCAGAGCTAATGACTGCTAGTTTTAGATGCTCTTGCTTTTTTCCCCCCAAGATTGCAAATATATGAGACATGTTAATATGCTAATTAAGGGAAATTCACAGTGTGAAGAATTCACAAGTTTCTTTTCAGAACTGTTTCTGTTCTAGGCAAGCTTTTGACCAAATCGGGTTAATTAGTATTGCAGAATATGAACAAATTGCTGTCACTCCTCAAAATTGGGGGTGGGCGATCCCCGGTGACCTGTAACCAGTGTAGCCCTAACTCCTAAGTTCAAAGATTGAATTCCAAAGTTTTAGCAAGAAGACAGGATGTAGAAATTCATCAATTCATATGCTTCTGCCCCTCTGAACATGTATTTACTATGTTTTCTGTCCCATAATTAGCATGGCAAGCTTCACATTTATCTGAATCAGGGTGGTGACATCAAAAGCTGAATAGGGAACCTGCTCTGAATGTTTATAAACAGGATTTCTGGTTTGAACTATGCACACTGATATTAGAATGTTTCACCTGAGAAATACATTCAGAAGCTATCAGAGCCATACATGGTCATTGTATTGTTTCCAAGGAAGGCCGATATTTCTGTTGAAACCACATGGAGGCCTTACACATGTACCCTGCTCGTCTTTGGCAAGACTCATTGGTTGTAAGAAAGGGAAGTCCATTCAACTAGCTCTCAAAGAAAATTCAAGAGGTCCTTGTTATTAAATATTTATCATCTGAGAACTTGAGGTGATGAAGTTGTATGGAGAAGCCAAAGTTATCATTAAATACAACTTAAATTATTAAAAAGTGTTAATGCAACCTCACACGAATCCTTTTTACTTTTTACCATGTCAACTTCCTGTGACTCCATCTCTCTGAAAAGAGCCCCTGAATTTTGAATGGACTGATGAGTCCTATAAAGAGAATTCATCTCTCACCCACTGTCTGACCCTGATGCCTATACAAGATAATCTGACTGCAAATGTTTGATTGAAAATCTTTCCCGAGTTCAAATTCCATGAAGTTGATGAAAGCGGTGTTGAAACATGCTTGAAGAACAGGAAAATCACAGACAACCCATGAGAACCTGGTGCTCTTAGAGCAGTCATTAGCAATATTCACCTGAACAAAGCTTCAGGCACAGTGGTTGTCATGGTGACTGTTGTGATGGGACGATGCCTCTATTAGACCAGTTGCATGACACTGGGGAATGTCATCCTCCAAAGAGTTAACAGTTAAAGAAAATAAAATGGCAAAAATATGACATGGTGAGCACTTCAAAAGAAACATTAAAATATCAAAAGATTTAAGAAGGCCTTAGGAAAAATTAGTGAAGTCCTGGAATTTATTTTTAATGACCTTTTTGTTATCAGGTCATGAAAGCCAAACCTGAAGTGACAGGTTTTGTCAGAAAAATTACACTAAAAAGTTTACTACTTAATTCATTTTTGTTCTAAGAGTTCATGCGTAGTTGAAATGGTAATCTAAACTTTAAGTTGATAAGCTTTAGTTTTATTTTCTAAGATGAAGCTCCAATTCAAACTGCTTTTCTCCTCATTGATTTGCTATGAAAATTGGGCTCAGTATTAAGTGACTGACTTTAAATGTCTTCCACCAGGATTGATTTACCAATCAGGGATGGAAATATAACCAGGGAGGAAGTTCCTCCTTCCTTTTCTTTTTAAAAATGCTTTTATTTATGAGAAGGAGAGAGGGAGGGAGAAAGGAAGGGAGAGAAGGGAGAGAAAGAGAGAGAGAGAGAGAGAGAGAGAGAGAGAGAGAGAGAGAGAGAGAGAAGAGGTATTTATTGGCTGCCACCAGCATGAGTCTACAACTTGGCATGTGCTTCTTCAGGAATCAAACTGATGATCTCTTGGTGCATGGGACAATGCTCAACCAACCAAGCCACACCAGTCAGGGCCCTCTCTCCTTTTTTCCAGAAGCTGCAAAGTCTTCCCCATTGACTAGTTGCCATGACCATTCAATTTCCCTGCTTCTCTTGCAATTTCTCTGTTCTTTGCTTATTCATGTTGTACCTCCCAAGACACCCATGTTTTATACCAAGTGTCTCCCCTTCCCAGCCATGGTTATTGGACTAGGGATGGTCCATGATTCAAGGACAGCTATGCCATAGATTGGCCAAGGGCCTGGGCCTTATAAAAAGGACATGAGCTGGACCAATCAGATTCACTCTCAGGAATCTCTGAGAAATCTGATCAGGCTTAGTAGTTGGGTATCATGCTGATATAACAGTAGATGGACACAGCATAGAGATCAATGTGGGCCAAATACAAGCTTCAGGAGCAAGAATGGTTAATTCAACAGGGCCAAGATGGTAACTCAGGCTTCAGAGTCCTCACCCTATGTACTTCTACCATGTCACATAACGTGGGCAGCTATTCACCCTTCTCCTGGTGACAGTGCCCCAATTTTTCTCAGTCCATATAATTTGGTGGAACCCATCCTATCCTTAGATGTAGGGTCTTCATTTATCTCAGACCTGGTCAATCAGCTCATTATTGTGCCCTTGGCCAGAAGGGTTGATTAAGGGAGGGCCATTGCCCAACTGGGGCTGACAATAGTCAGGAGAAGGACTTTAGTTTGAAGGGTTAAGAGAACCCCAGCAGGATGTGCATCTGAAGCTGTTTGCCATCATCCTGTTCAGAAATGAAGCAACCGGAGAAGATGAGAACCAAGAGGTGGAGAGAAAATAGGTCCTGCTGATGATGTTAGAGTTACTGTATCCTGCCGTGCCTGAAAATGCAACTCTCTCGGACTTCCAGCCAGCAGTTCTCCCCTTGCTTATGTTAGTGTGAGTTCGGTAGTAAATTTTTGTTACCAAAAGAGCTATAACTGACACAACCTGCTTATTTGATTATGATAACAATAATCCCTTTTAACCATTCCAAGATCCTTTTCTAGCTGTAATCCCATCTGATTCTCTCAACAACCCCCGTGATGCAGGCAAGGCACAGATTACCATCTTGGTGCAGATTGCTGCCAGGTGCTAAGAGTGATCTTTTCTTAAGTTCCAGGGAAACATAGGGAGTGAAGATTGCCTTTTGAGAGTTAAACTATGAAGTTAATATATTATAGATCAAAGCATAGCAATACAGACACCTTAAAGAAGGCAGGATACCTTCTACGCCTGTAAGACTTGTCTATCATGTGACTGGGCATATTAACATATTTAAAGACACTGTCTCCACCATGATCTGCTACAGAAACCTAGAGGACAGAGCCTTGCAAATGCTGACATTGGCAGTGCCGCCACTGCATCTTGTCCCAGTGAAGAGGGGGTCTTATCTTCAAATACTTCTTGTTTCAGTGGCAAGGCTAGATTTAGAGGAATGCTTTCTCCTACAAATTGTATAAAAGCTGATTGATAACTGTGGTCAGTGGATGGTGGCTGAAAGAGGCAGGGTCTCTTTTCCTTCCCCTTGAATCCGGGCTCAACCGGAAAGATAAGAGTGAAGTAGAAATGGTGCTGCGTAATTTCCAAGGCTTGGCTTCAAAAGATATGCACCTTCTATGTAGCCACCTAACTTGTGATGGTTATGAACCCTTCTGAACATCTTCCATGAGATACTTGTTCTAGGCCTTTCCAGTTTGCTGCCCTAAACATGAAATGAATACATCCATCTTGTTCCAATTTTATTCACCAAGAAACCAGATTATTATTTATTTACCCAGTCTAGTCTTCTTACCAGGAGAGAAAGTACTGGTTGTGTAGATGTTCTGAACCAGTCCCTACAATAGTAATTTCTTTTTGCAAATGAGTAATTTTCATCTGGTTTATACATTGGTCTCAAAGTGTGGCTAATATGAGTCTAATCCTAGAGATGATGCTATTCTCACTGTGTTGAGAAAGCCAGGTTTCCATGTTTATAGCGCTCTGAGCACAGTCACCCAGCCTTGATGTTGCCACATAAACCGTTTTGGGAGACAGCTAGCTGGTTCTTTCTTTTGGTGGAGACACAACAGATAGCTGAGGAGACATTTGGAATTATTATTGAGATGAGAACAAGTGGGACTGAGTGGCCATGTTCCTTGCCCCTGCCCTCCTGAGTTCACAGAAACACTGGCAACTTCAGGCTTGTGGAGATATTTAACCTCATGTCCCAGATTTTCTGATTCCATCCTGATTAAATAATCTGCCACATTAACCTCACAAAGTCAGCATAATCAAATCAGGCTTGTCTCTCAGCTCTGCCCCATATTGACTATGTGATCTTTGGCAAATGTTTTCCCCTCTCTGAGCCTCAGCTTCCTCCTCTGTAAAGTGGAGACAATATTCAGAACTCTACCTTGCAAGGCTGCCATGAGAATTGATTGGTGTGATGTGTGCAAAGTGCTTGGCACAATATCTGGAGGGAGCCAGTGCTCACTGAGTGATAGCTGTTTTTATTTTTGCAGACCTTGTGTCCCAATTGGAGGTCAGAAAACCTGGTCATCCATGGCCATGCTGCCTTCATCCATAAAGGCCCTGTTCACACATTCAGTAATTATTCAGTGAGTGTCAGCAGTACACAAAACACCACACTTGCATTGAGAGGGATAAAGAAAAGCAATGTAAGAATGCTCCCTGGGCTCAGAGGAGTGATAACCTGGTTGGAGAGGCAATATATAAAAACATGAAATGGTTAGGTGACCGTGCAAGACATATCAAGATGATGGAGTGGCCGTTTGAGTACAATGAGGGCTGCTGCTGTGCTGCTCGGCCTGTCCTGCTGTAGTGGCAATGGCAGTGGACTTAGAGACAGACAGACTTCCTAGGGCACTCTCCACCCCGGCTGGGTTAGAGACCACCATTGCCCCTTTGAGAGTGTTCACCGGGCTGCAATATAATTGTCTGTTCACTGGTCAGTCTTCCCTAATTAAGTTGGGAGCAATGGAGGGCACTCATTCATTTATTCAGTCATTAGCAAATAAAAAAAATTAAGTTTATTGGGAGGTTAATAACATTACATATGTTTCAGGGGTACAATTCTATAACATCATCTGTACATTGCATTGTGTGCTCACCACCCTTCTGTCACCCTATACTTAACCCCTATTACCCTTTTCATCCTTCCCTGCTATCTGTATCTGTGAGTTAATTCTATTTGTTCTTTTGTTGCTTTCTGATTTGTATTCCACATATGAGTCATGGATCGGTCTTGAGAGTATCATGCTAAGTGAAATAAGTCAGATGGAAAAGGTCTTTGAGCAAATTTTTACTGAGTATCTGCCACATGCCAAGCACTGTTCTAGGCAATGAGAAAAGGCATTACCTGTGTTTTAGAAAACCTCACAGCCTAGTTGCATGGAAAGATAATAAATGAACACATAGATGTACAGAGTGCTGGGTAGGTAGCAAGTGCTGGGAGGAAATTTAAAGCAGGATAAGGAGTGTTATAGACATGGGGGAGATGTGCCACCCACATTCCCTGTCAGGAAGGACTTGGGGTTTGGCTGTGGAGTGTGGTCAGTGGACAGCCCCCACCTGTTGGCTCCTTCAGGGTCTGCCTGAGTTGCAGAGTCACCTTGCCCAAGCTCACACCCTTCCCAGAGTAACCTACATCCAGTGACCCTGTGGAGAAGGGGTACCAAAGCCCGGCCTTTCAGCCTGGCTCAGGATATTCTGTGGGCAATTCTGGCTTGTAGAGCCTTTTCCTGAGTTAGACAAGGCTTTGTTGAACTTGAGTTACAGTTTATCTTCCCCCTTTTGCCCACACTTTATCTCTGTTTGCTTCAGAAGAACCCAACATGTGACAAGCTGATGGAGCATCATGGCATGGGTCAGGCTTGCCAGTTGGATAAGATGGTCAGGGAAGGCCTCTCTGAGAAGGTGACATCTGAGCACAGAGCAGGAGGTGAGGGAGTCAGGAATGCAGAGATCCGGAGGAACAGTGTTTAGGCAGTAGGAACAGTGAGTACGAAGTCCTGAGCTAGGAATGCACCAGCACATGGAGCACTATTAGTGGGGCAGCCTGCTGGCTCCAGCCCAGGCAGGGAGGGTGAGTGTTGGAATGTGAATGTAGGGATGTCTCTTCCAGGAATCTCAGTGCCAGCACACAGTAAGCATTTACCGTATTTTCCGGCGTATAAGATGACCCCCTAATTTTACAGTTAAAACATAGGTTTAGGCCTATATTCACTGTATAAGACTACCCCCCACTTCAAAGAAAAGACTTACTTTGCCGTCATGATCTGCAGGTAATTTTTGTGCAATTTTGGTCTTTTGCCCCTGATTTTCGGTTGACTTTTTTTTGTTTCAAAAGTTGTCTTATACGCTGGAAAATACAGGTAGTAGCTGTCAGCTCCTCCCCTCTCTCCTTGTATCACATAGTTACTTAACCTTTCCAGGCCTCAGTTTCCCCACCTGTAATCAGTGGCAAAGGTGGGACTCCCGAGCTCTGGTTTACCACTCTTGCGATCATACCATGTTCTCTTCTTGCAATCCCTCCCTCCTTCCCTCCTTCCAGGGACGTGGAGCGCACCTGGTCCCACCTCAGCTTCTCAGCAGGTGGTTCCCTGGGAAGGTGGCTGGGTTTGGCAGCATCCTCAGATCCCAGAGCCCCTGAGCTCAGAAGCAGCCACACGGGGGCAGCGGGTGGAGGAGGTAGCAGAGCTGGAGGGAGAGTCAGATTTCTCTCCTCCAATAATAAATAAACCCAATTAAGGCATCCCCACTCCGTCGGCGCAGGGTGCTCCTTTGGTGGCCCTTATCGCTTTGATAAAAATGGCAATATCTGAAAATTGTCTCGGGCACCTGAGAAGCCCCACTTTATGCCTTGCACGTGCCCAGGATAAATTGCCTTTGCAGCCTTGTTATATATAATTCAGGCCCTTATGGATGCTGCTGGGATGCATAACACTTTTCTGTAATGACTTATTCATTTGGGGGAAGCAGAGTGCACCCACTGGGTTCTGCCCACCCTGTCTGACAGCTTGAAGGGTTGGCGCTGCAGCACATGTGGGATTCGCCTTGAGTGGGAGGCGCCAGCAGGCCTGGCTGGGAAAGGGCCACCTGTCAGATGTTGCTTCCATCCAGGCGGCCACTGGCTGAGCTGCCACCTGGGATGTGTGGGGTCCTCACAAATCCATTTTACGGATGGCTGAGGTTCAGATAAGTGATGGGACTTACCCAAGGTCTCCTGGCCAAGCAGTGAAGGGATCCTCATGTCAGATGAGTCCGACTTCTCTTTGTTTATTTGCACCTGAGCCAGGTGCTTCACACACATGGACTCACTTCCTCTTGGCCCCACCTGGGAGGCATAGGTGATTTACTCCCCCATTTACAGACACTGTCTGACTGCGTTTACCCCCTGGAAATGGAACATAGGTCACCGTTCACTCATTCCGGTATTCATATATTCTTTACCTCTCATGCCTCAGTTTCCTTACTTGTCAACAGGGATCATATTAGTACCCACCCTGTGGGGTTGTTGTGAGGATTAAAGGAGGGATTAAAAAATGAGTTCACACACATTAAGTGTTTGGAACAGTGTCTGGCACCCTGAAAATGAGAGGACATTTTAGCTGGAATAGTAGTTAGTTTGTCATTCACTCGGTCATTCTTTCATTCCACAAGTACCGTTAAGTAGTCTACTGTGCGCCAGGAACTCTCCTAGGTGCATTGCTCCTGCAAGTTCATTGTCATTCTTACCACTGCTGTCATCTCACAGATGGAGAAATAGCTCAGAGAGGAAATACATTGACAGTGGTCCCCCAGACAGGAGGTGAGTGAGTTCCATTCCCAAAGTAGGTCAACATTTATTCACTCACTTTATATAATTCTATTAAAGATATATTATATGTGGGCTAGGTGCTGCATATATTTTTGGTGACTGAGTGCATGAATGAATACAGGGTGGATGAGATTTGTTCTGTTATCAAGACACTTATGCTCTGTTCTGTAAGATAAAGGCAAGCAGAAAGGGAATGATCTTACTTCATGAGTATTTTTTTTATTTAAAAAAATACTTTATTGATTTTCCACAGAGAGGAAGGGAGAGGGATAGAGAGCTAGAAACGTCAATGAGAGAGAAACATCGACTAGCTGCCTCCTGCACACCCCCTACTGGGGATGTTCCCGCAACCCAGGTACATGCCCTTGACCAGAATCAAACCTGGGACCTTTCAGTCCTCAGACTGATGCTCTATCCACTGAGCCAAACCGGTTTTGGCTGATTTTTTTTATAGTGAGAGGAAGGGAGAGATAAGACAGAGAGCAGAGAGAAACATTGACTTGTTGTTCCATTTACTTATGCATTCATTGGTTGATTTAAAAAAATATATATATTTTAATGATTTTACACAGAGAAGAATTGAGAGGGATAGAGAGTCAGAAACGTTGATGAGAGAGAAACAGGGACCATCTGCCTCTTGCACACCCCCCACTGGGGATGTGCCTGCAACCAAGGTACATGCCCTTGACCGGAATCAAACCCGGGACCTTTCAGTCCACAGGCCGAAGCTCTATCCACTGAGCCAAACTGGTTTCGGCCATTGGTTGATTCTTGTATATGTCCTGACTGGGGATAAGATCCACAACCATAGTGTATCAGACAAGGCTCTAACCAGCTGAGCTACCCAGCCAGGGCCTATTTTATGAATTCTGAGACACACCTCCCCCCCCCCCCCCCCCCGCCCCCCTGCTCCACACACACACATTAATCCTGCTGAGATTGGGATGCATCTTCTAATCAGTGGTGTAGAATCACCATTGACCAGCAGCAGTCAGGATGCCATTAGCCATTTTTAGAGATGACCATGGAGTGTCTTGTAAGAAGTCTTGTAACTCTGAAGCTCTTAACGGCACAGAGGACGCTATCTCACAGGAAAACATAGACATTGGCAACTGTGTTTTAAACAGTGACTTAGAAGACCTAGACTTTGTAAGGAAGACATTTCTGGAATGCCTTAACCAATATGTTTTGCTTCTTTTTTTTTTTATATGCCAGAGTGATATGTGATAAAAAAAAATTGATGTCTAAATGAATCATAAAAGCACTTTTTAAATAAGTAGAAATAAACATTCTAAGTGATAAGAAAGCATGGTGACTTATAGGCATATAGATGAAATGAAAACAGATGTCTTCATATAAAGTTGTCCACAAATGTTTATAGCACAGCATTATTCACGACAGGCAAAAGGGGAAGCCACCAAATGTCATCATTGATGAATGGGTAAACAAAATATGGTCTTTCCACATGGGGGAATATTCTACCATAAAAAGGAATAAAATACTGGTACTGCCACAATGTGGGTGACCCTTGGAAACATTATGCTGAGTGAAAGAAGCCAGTTACAAAAGTTCACATAGTATATGATTCCGTTCATGTAAAAAGTCCAGAATAGACAAATATATAGAGACAGAAAGTAGATTGGTGGTTGCTTATGACTGGGTAGGACTGAGGGGTAAGGAGTGAGGAGGTGATAGCAAGTGGAGATAGGGTTTCTTTTTGAAGCAATCTATTAAATATTCTAAAACGGACTGTGGTACCAGTTGCACGTATCTTGATATACTAAAACCATTGCATTATACACTTTCTAAGGGTGAACTGTATGGGATGTGAATTATACCTTAAAGCTGTGGAGAAAAGGAAAGTGTTATGTCAGTCTTTTTTAGGGTTATACAAAATAACGATGCTGGCTTAGATTTGATGAAATTTGGTATCATGTAATGTGATCAATGTTATGCTGGAAGTAAAGAAGGGTGGGAGGTGCAGCGAAGGCATCCAGGCCCACTAGGGGAGCAAGGAAGGCCTCCTGGAGGAGGCGATGTCAAAGCTGCAGCGTGAGAGTGGGGTAGGAGGGACCAGGCTGAGGAAACCCCATGTGCAAAGGCTGGGAAGGGGAGACTCGGCCCTTTACTGCAAGGATAGGACTTTCTCTGCATGCAGCTGCCTGCCCCAGAAGGTCCCCTGACACCACTTCCTGAAGGACCTTCATTAGTACTGTGCTCGCTAACCAGGAGAAATCGGGAGAGGAGTTTCGCTTATAGGGAAAAGGGGGGAAAGCTAAAACAGCATTTGGCGTTTGTTCTGCAGTGAGCCAGTTCCAGCGGCAGTGTGCACCCCGAGCAGCATGATTGGCGCTGCTTGTACTCTAAGTTAGTGCTATTTTAGGTTTCTGTGTTATTTGGAATGAATTGGTAGGTTATTTTGAGAGTCTGATTAAGCTCAGAAGGTTTTCTGTGTAAATAAACGGCGATTGCTTCTTAGCTTTATGCCGGGTTTGCTCACAAAAGGTTCCGTAGTAACGCGCTGCTTTGGGCCAGCAGCGGAGGCCTGCCATCTCTTCTCTTAGGCCAGCTTCAACAAATGGCACATCTGCGTGTTCAGGGAGAGAAGAGGGAAGGAGGATGGAGAGTCACTCTTGGCTTTGATTTTTAAAAGCCAGAGAGGTTGTGAAGGCAGACAATTTCCACACCGCTCGTTGGAGAATAAAAGACATAACTCTTTCGGAGGGCAGTTAATTTGGCAATGGCCTGACCTTTTTTCCATCAGCTGTCCCACAACGAGGCACTGATGATTCTAGGGAAATAGTCATGTGACCCCCAGTAGTCTGTTCACAAGGATGTTCTATCAACACATCTGTATGATGAACGGCAAACGCAGAATCAATGTGAGTGCGTGATGAGGACAACTTCACCACATGTCCTGCTCCCATGGGACCTGGGAGCAGGAACATGTGTTGGCTAAGAGCGAACCTGGGTGTCATGAGCACCTGCATTTAAGACAGGACTGTGTCCCAATCTTGAGCAAACCTCTGGAGAGCCTCAGTTTCCTTGTGGGGATGATGATAATAGGATTTACCTCAGAGGGATGGAATGAGGATTAAAGAATGTAGACACGAGAATGCTTAGAGCAGTGTGCAGCAAACGGATTCTAGCTTTACTGATTATTTTATTTTGAAACTAATGAAACAGATGTACTTGAAGTTTATTCAATGAATCTGGAAGATAGTCAAGATCAGTTATTGAGTGAAAGAAGGCAGAACAGGCTCCATTTTTTTGTGTTTGTACATGTATGTGCACATGTACATGTACATATATGTATGTATATGTGTAATTTGTTTTCTTCTTGATGCTTTAAAATTTTTTTAAAAAAACTTAAAAAAAAATAGACATGGAAGACACTCACTGCAAGAACACGAGCACCTGCTAGCCCATCTCCCGCTGTTTTGTGAGGACCTTTCTGGAGGCTTCCCCGAGCAGCAGGGCTCCAATCTAGTCATTTTGATGCAACATGGAACACAGTGCAGGCTGCTCTACCTAAAAATAGGCAGGAGGAGTGAGTTTGTGGCTGCTTTAGTTTTTCCAATTCTCGCTTGACTCTCTGGGAGAACCAGATCAGCTCCCTTGGAGGGAGCCAGGCTTTTTCTCGCAGCCCAAGCCTTCCTGGCTCACATCCTGGACCTCTTGCTGGAGGTTTCCCACATTCCTGGGGAACCCCATCTCTTGGGACTGTGTGTGCCCCAGAAGCATCGCTGGCATAAACTGAGGTCCTCGCTCTGGTCAGGTTGGGGGCACCTAGGGTGTCCACATAATCATGGAATTCCAGTATCGGTGTCAGCAGCTCTGGAAGGCTTAGGAACCAGTTCCACTGGTTAATTCACTTGGCTCTCACAGAGACCTGGAAGCAGGCAGGACCAGGAGGCATTCCTTAATTCTACAGGTGAAGGGCCCGAGGCCCTGAGCTGCCCTTTGGCCCCCCGGCCCAGTGCTGTCACTGTTGCCAAGCACCCCCTGAGCCCTGGCAGTGCTGTCCCGTCATTTCCACATTTCCACACGTGTTACCTGGAAAAGCTTTGGGCTTTGCGTGCCACCTTTATTTATTTATTTATTTATTTTTTTTTTTTATACAATCAAATGTTTAAATGCATGGGTACTAGTAAGTGCTCTAAGGGCTTGGTTAGTGCTCCGTAAATAGTAGCAGGGACTATTTCCTTGACCTTGCTGGGGCTGCCTCCTCAATCCATGTCCTGCATCAACACTGATGTGCTCCCAGAGAGCACCTAATCCTCCATATTTGAAGACAATACCCCTGCCACTAATCACATTAATGTTGATAACAATAATATCATATCATTCTGGGCTCAGAGGGTGCGATTCACACAAGAGGGTAGATGCATTCATGGTTAGCAACTAGAGGCCCGGTGCACTAAATTCGTGCATGGGGGTAGGAGGGTGTGTGTCCCTCAGCCCAGCCTGCACCCTTTCCAATCTGGGACCCCTCGAGGAATGTCCACCTGCCCACTAGGATTGGACCTAAACAAGCAGTAGGACATACCTCTCACAATCCAGGACTGTTGGCTTCCAACCGTTCGCCTGCCTGCTTGCCTGATCACCCCCTAAATGCCCTCCCCTGCTGGCCTGGTTGCCCCTAACTGTCCTCCCCTGTAGGCCTGGTCCTCACAACTGCCCTCCCCTGCCAGCCTGGACCCTCACTACTGCCCTCCCCTGCAGGCATGGTCACCTCAACTGCCCTCCTTTGCTGGCCTGGTCACCCCTAACTGCCCTCCCCTGCTGGTCATCTTATGGCGGCCATCTTGTGTGTTGGAGTGATAGTCAATTTGTATATTACCTCATTATTAGATAGAATATCTTATTGCCAGCTTCTTATACATAATCAATATTAATTTCATTCTCTTAACAATCTAGAGAGGGAAGAGAAAGGATTGTTCTTCTTATGTTACAATGAAGAAATTAAGAATCAGAGAAGTTAAGCATCTTGCCTGAAGTCACACAGCTAGGAAGTAGAAAGGCCTTAGCTTCAAACTTAGTTCTGTCCAACTCCAAACAAGCCAGCCCCCAATGGACCTGGGATGCACACCTTGCTATGCATTAGAATCACCTGGGGGATTTAAAGAAAATAGTGATGCCTTCCCTAACCGGTTTGGCTCAGTAGATAGAGCATCAGCCTGCAGACTGAAAGGTCCCAGGTTCGACTCCAGTTAAGGGCATGTACCTTGATTGCAGGCACATCCACAGTAGGAGGTGTGCAAGAGGCAGCTGATTGATGTTTCTAACTCTCTATCCCTTCCCCTTTCTCTCTGTAAAAAATCAATAAAATATATTTAAAAAAATAAAAAAATAATGACGCTTGGACTCTACTCCAGACCTATGGATCAAAATTTGTGAGAGTGGGGCTGAGGCATCTGAATTCTTTAAAACTCCCCCAGGTGACCCCAATGCACAGGGAAAATTGAGAAAACTTGCCCTAGACCTGTGCTTCTCAAATGTTAAGGTGCACACGAATCCCCATCCTCATTAAGATGCAGGCTCTGACTCAGCAGGCCCTGGGGGCCTGTGACTCTGCATTTCCAATAAGTTCCCAGTAATGCTGCTGCTGGTGCACAGACCACACCGTGAGCAACAAGAAATGATCCTGGCACATTTTTTGTTAATCATGCCTACCAAATTTACCTTACGAGTTCCCTGGAGATAAGCTGAATTTCTTCCCCCAAAGAATACCAATAATAGTAATAGTACCATTTATTGAGTATCTGCTATGTGCCAAATACTGAGCTATTTGTGCTTTAAATATATCAGTTTATTTAAACTTCATAATAACCTTGTGTGATAGCTACTTCTATTGTTACTCCCATTTTACAGGTGATAAAACAGGGGCCCAGAAAAATTAAGTTCTTTAGTACTTATGACCTGCCCAGGCTCTCATAGCCCAAATGTGCTAGAATAGGGCCTTCTGGCTTATTCAAGGGCAAGACAGTTAGCAAAGTAGCTAACATTCATATCTTAGAGACTATTGATCCTGTGTTATCCTGTCGACCTTAATTCAAGGCAATTCTCCACCTATGCTGTGTCATCTTAGGCAAGTCACTTGACCTCTCTGAGGTTTTTATTTCCCAGTTAGTTACTGAGTACAGGGATCAGCCTGGATATGTCACATCAGAAGAATACAGTCTGATGTCAAGTATGCCCACATCCCTGAGGGGGATGTTTTGATTTTAATCTTGAGCAAGTGAGTGGGATCCTGTTTGCTGGGAACACAGCAGTGTGAGGGGCTGCGAAGCAGATAGGCACATCTGCAGAGGAAGATAAGGTTTTCGCCATCGCCAATGTCTGCAGGCTTATTAAGGAGGATGGCTGGAGAGATGCTATCTCCCAGTGAAATCTCAGCCAGTTTATCTCTGGCAGTGACTCAGCCTGGGCAGGGGAGGGAAGGTAACAGGGCAGTCAATTACAGTGCTTCCTGCTCTCCAAGGCTGAGCGGCGCCACCCACCCATGCCTGGTGGCCGCGTGTGGATGAGCCCCACAGGAAGCAGATGAGTGGTAAGCTTATTTAAAAGTTTTTATTTATTTATTTCAGATAGGAAGTGAGAGGGGGAGAGAGAGAAGCATCAGTGATGAGAGAGAATCATTGATCAGTAGCCTCCCTCTCTACTGGGGACCAAGCCGGTAACCAGGCATGTGCTCTGACTGGGAATCAAACCGTGACCTCCTGGTTCTCAGGTCAATGGTCAACCACCGAGCCATGCCAGCCAAGCGAGTGGTCAGTTTAAACTATTTCTCAGTATAGAATTTATGTCCAATTTGGAAAATGATAGAGGCCAGAGATGGGGCCAGAAGGCCCTCTTCCAGCACATTTGGGCCAGGAGAGCCTGGGCAGGTCACACCCCGCTGAGAGTTCAGTTTCTTCCTCGCTAAAAAGGAGAAAGTCGCACCTGATCTGCATTCCTCGTGGGGTTGTTTAAAGTTCCCCAAATGGCAGTATGTATTTTGCAAGGACATGGTGGTTTAAGGCAAATCCAGATGGTAGCTAAATGGACATTTTATACTGGTCATTGCACTAAGCATTTTGATAAAGGAATTTTAAAAATTAAAGTTAGATACATACTTAATTTAGATCAGTGGTTCTCAATGGGGGAGGGGAGATGGTTTTGTCCCCAGGGACATCTGGAAATGTCTGGTCATGGCTGGAGTTGGCAGGGGTAGTTTGCTACTGTCATCTGGTGGGTGGGGACCAGAGATGCTGCTAAGCATCTTATAGTGCACAGAGCATCTCGAACACAAAAAATGATCTGGTCCCAAATGCCCATGGTGCTGAGAAATCCTGGTTTCAATTCCAGTATGTATACAAAGCTTATTGTACCATAAGCTCCTCTCCTATTCCAGAAGCAACCACTGTCCCCTTTCGTGGCGGTTACTTTATTTACCTACACACCTCTAAATGGCTTGCTTGTGTGTGACTCCATTCTAGACTTTACCCCTGGCTTCTCGCAGTGGCAGGTAAGGAGTTGGCTCTCCTTTTTCTGCCCACACCTGTGCCTGCCTTTCCCGGAGACACCCTTCCCCATCAGGTCTGTTGTAATTTCTGTGGGAGCAGTACTCCATGTTCATATTACCCCCTTGGGGTGGAATGAGCTGCCAAAGCTGCTGTCACCATCCACTCAGATCACTCTCCCTCCTGCAGCACCTGTTGCTCTCTCTGAAGTTCATAATTGCCTTGTTTTCTCCTCAGCTTTGCTATCTATGTACTTTCCACTAACTAACCCTCAACTCTTTGCCAGCTGTCTAATGCTCCTTTCCACACATTGGGACTGACAGGGAGTAACTCGATCAAGTTGTCTCTCCCAGGACAGACTAAGTTTCTGTCCTGGAATTGTTTGGTGTAATTGGATACTGTCCTCCTCCTTCTCCTCCTTTGACACCTGCAGACAGTGGCTCTCAGAGAGGTCATTAGGGTGCTCAGCGTCACCCAGCAGTATGTGGAAGAGGCCTGCCCGAAGGACTGGGCCCCCATGGCTCTGGGAAGGACACTCGAGGACAAAGGCTGTTGAGATACTCCTGTACCTAGATATCCCATGAAACCAGTAGTTTATTCACTTCTGTCTCTGCAGCACCGATCAGAAGGCCAGGCCTGTAACAGGACTTTCTCCTCTTCGCCATCTTGTGTTGATGAATGAACGCCATGTAATTAGTTGGATACAGTAAACAGTTAAATCAGACCCTCTTCTCAGCCTTCTCCATCCATCAAACCCTCAGCATGCAGCTCTTTCCGGTGCTCAAATACCAGTGGTTTCTAGAGTTCAGCATTTCCCCTGGGAGTGTGGTATTTCCCTGAGGATTATGGATGGGAGTGATTACAACAGCGTCCTGCTGGCTGGTCCTCTGGGGTGTCTACCACACAACTGAGGAAGCCCCTCTCCAGGCTTGCCGCCTGAAATGAGGAGGCGCCCAAAACAAAGGCTGTCTGTCCCAAGGCAACCTGACAGGCTCAGACCTCATGGGACAGGGAGGTGCAACTGTGGTGCTTCGTATCTCGCTTAGTGGGTCTACCATTCCCCAGTTCCCTACGCCAGAGACCAGGTGCAACCTGACACACCCCTGTTCTCATCCTCCCAGTCCGATCTGTCTCCAGACTTGTCCCTTTTCTCTGCAAAGTCCGTCTATCCACATCTGTCATCTTTGCGGCCTCCACTTTTACAAACCAGGTCACCATTGTTTGAAGCCTAGAGAATGGCCACGACCTCCCCTGGACAAATGATCTGCTGAGATACTGGCAAGTGCTTTTTCTTTTCACTTCTACCATCCATTGTTTGGGCCAAAAACATGGTATATTGGTCAGGACAGGCATTGCTATGCTGCTGTAACAGACAACCAATGGGTTCAAAATAGCAGCTTACTTTGCTTCAAGGCAAGGTCTGCTGAAATCTTGGCGATGCTCTGGGCAGCTGCCTTCTGTGATTAATGCAGCTTCCAGGCTGCTTTGATCTCATGAGTCTCCCATGTCAATGGAAGCAAGCATGCTTCCACGATTGCTGCAGAAGTCAGAGAGCATTGTTTATAGCTCTGAAGTGCTCCCATTTTATTGGCCACAGCAAGTCATGTGACCGTGTCTCATTCAAAAGAGCCGAGGAGTCACTGAAAGAAGAATTGGAAATATTGGTGAGCAGCATTAATCACTTCCCCAGGGAGCAGGGAACAGAATAGGAGTTGATAATAAGGGTGGTGATTTATTACCTCTTTAATGCAAAATATTGATCTGGCTATGAGATAGAGAAGTTTAAGAAATCAACATCAGCCAGACTCAACTCTCCTCCTCCCACTTCTGATTAGAGAGAGGGGGGGGGGGGATGAGAATGAATTTTACATACGTTTGGGAGCACCACTTTAAGCAGAGGCATGGGCACCTGTGTTTGTTGGCCTCTCTGATTCTCTGGTCAGCAGCCTTCTTCAGTGCCAAGAGAGCTAAAGGTCAGGGGTGGCTGTGAGAGGTGTTGCACAGAGGGAAGACACAAAGCACAGGGGTTATGTGTGATCCCAGAAGGAGATGGAAAAGGAACCAGTTGGAGGGATGGAAGGATAGAAGAAGGGCCAGAGGGGAGGCTGGTCCCAGGAGGAGGGCACTTGTGCAGCAGAGGATGCACGGATGAGTGGGACAGGTGAGGACCAGAACAGGATGCAGCTCCCTCTCAGCAGAGGTCAGTGCGGAACTGAAGATCCTCACTAACACCAAGCTCTTTCTGACCTCAGGGCCTTTGCTTGTGTTCTGTCCTCTACCTGAAATGCTTTTCCCTCCATCTTGGTAGAGTTGACTCCTGTTCTGCCTTCGGGACACAGCTCAAGAGTCACCTCCTCCAGAGACCTTCTCTCTCCCTTGGGCCAGTTGAGGCCCCTGCCTCTTACCTTGATAATATCACCTGCTCAATTAAATGCACCTATAAGTAACTTGTTCTGGGTCTGCCTTCCCCCAGGTCTGTGACTCCAGGAGGGCAGTGACCTCACCTCTTTTTGCTCACCACCGAATTCCATAGGCTTGGCTTAGTTCTAGTCCTCAGAAAATATTTGTTAACGGGATGCATGAGCGAGTGAATGAATGCATCATCTGGAGCTGAGGGAAAGACATTGGAGATGGTGACGTGTGTCCTTTGGGGACCAGGCCTTTATTTCATAAAAGGATTTCCCAAGTCTCCTTCCTCTGCTCAGAACCTGGCAGCCTGTCCTGAGCTCCTGCTGATAAATCATTTCATTGCACCGCTGGACAGGAAAGGACAGAGTGAGTAATAGGAGTTGGTCAGTGTGCGGCGGACAAAGGCCCGAGTTGACATGGTAACAACAGGCAGACCGATGTGGCCCAGGCAGTAGTCTGGCCCCTGGACACATCTGAGAACAGGCTCAGGCTCATTTTTCCTCTGTGCGGGGGAGTGTGAAAAGGCCCGGGAGGGAGGTGAGGAGGGGGCAGTGGAGCCTGCTCCTCTCTGGAGTGGGCTGGCTGGAGGCAGCTTTAGCCATAGAGGTAGTGCCTACAGTTTTGGACATGAAACAGTCTTTTAATATATATTTTTGATGTATAAAATATACTTATATATCATTACTTAAAATATTATTTCCTTACTTGTCCTCAAGGTGGGCAAAATATTCCCCTACTGCCTCCCCCTGTAGGGAGGGTAGGGAACCACCTGTTACCACAAAGGTGACTCACCAGGTCGCAGCTGCCTTCTTTCTGGTAAGAGGCGGGGAATTAGGTGAGAGCTGGGTGCAATAGGTTGCATCATTACTGCTCTTGGTGAGCCTCTGAGGTAGGTGTCCGACCTCAAAGTTAGTGGCTCCCTTTAAGACACAGTCTTTCTGAAGATTTCTTTGGTAACAGCTTTAAGGCCTAGTCACCATTTTGGAGAACTGGTTCGTTCATTTAAATTTTATCTTTTGAGGACTTACTATGTGCCAAGCATCAGGGGTATATCAGCAAACAAATTATCCATCTTTACAACACTTTCTTTTGAATGGCGTGAAACAATAATAAAAGATAAACTACTCAGAAGCTCAGGTGATTGTAAGCACTGTAGGGAAGAGTGGGCAGGGAAGAGGTAGAGGGAGGATTGCAGTTTTTTCTTTCTGGGAAGATAACATTTGAGGACCATCTGACGGAGGTGAGGGAGCAAGTCTGGCAGACATCCGGGGGAAGATCATGGATCCCACCTTTTGTTCTGTTATCATTGCAGAGTTTAATTAAATATTACAAATCACACAGATCAAATGCAAGAGTTTAAAGAGAGGAGTTATTTCTATGAATACTAAGTTAAATGCCTTGAAAAAGACTTGAAAAAAGTAAGTTGCAAAGAAATGCTGTCAACTTAGGGAACGGAAACTAAGAGATTAGAAAAGAAAAACCACAAAATTCTGGAAGAGAGCAGCACTCAGGTTGCTTCACGTGTACCGTCTTTAAAGTGCACTGCTCTAAAGAAATCAGAATTGGATGCCAAAGGTAATAAATTATGATTGTGATTTATGCAAGAGAGAGAAGGGAATTCCATTAGAGCTACTGCGCTCCATGACAAGACCTGCACCCTGCCTGACAAGAGTGGAGGACAAATGACATTGCTATATTTAGGTTAAAGTAAAACACTTAAAGGAATGAATGCATTATGTTGTATGGTCTTCACTTTGGCTTTCTCAAGTGACCCACCAACTCCTAGTCCTGATATTGGAATCAGGCGAATTTGTGAAACATCAGTGAGTGGAAAGCTATTTTTCTGTAAATCAATGTGTCCGACTGGCACTCTTCCTTCTTGACTAAGTCCATCCAGTTCTTTCTTGGAGATCCCTGCAGACAACAGGCAAGTACAAGGGTGGGGGTGGGGACGATGAGCAGAAGGGGATGATGGGAAGTAGGGGAACCAAACTCAGGAGACTAGTTCAGGTTCAGATGGTAATGTACTGGGAGAACTTGGGCAAGTCATTTCATCTCTTGTCACCTCACTCTTCATCTGTGACATGGGCACACGGAGTTCTTGTGATGATTAAATGAGGGGTACACTTCAGGTGCTCAGTGAACTGTCTGATGTATGGAAGTGCTAAGGAGTGAGGTGATGTCATTGAAACTCAGATAGCTACAGCTGCAGGTGGCAGCAGATCATGTGGCACAGAGCTTAGCATGGACAGGCTGGACGAGGCTCGCAGGGGCACTCTCACCACAGAGCAGAATCATCTCCAGGAGGAAGAAGCGGAAGCACTGGCCTCTCAGGTGGGTGGGATGGTAGTGTGTGAAGTCTGAGGGCTCCACGTGGTATTTGACGGGCAGGTCCTCATTTTGAACAGAGAAAGGTTAGTCCCATATTCCTTAATGAACTGGGTGAACAGAAGGCCCAGACACCAGGACTTTGCAGATGGACCCAGGATGTTGGCACTATCTTCAGATGAACCATTTTGGATTCTGAGAGATGGGGAGAGAGACCACGTTCATGTCGAGCTCCGGGGTGTACTCCCTCTGGGTCTTGAAACTCCCTTGCAGTCTGTCATCATCATAGGATGTCTTCTTGCTCAGCATGTCCCAAATTGGTTCTGCTGTGCCCCTTGAGATTCTAATGGTAATTCAGTGTTAAAAGGTTTCCATGCCATTGAAGTCTGGAAAATATGCTAAAAGAGCCATAATAATGGCTAAATGTTTTTGGAGGAAAGATGGTCATATGTGTCAGGGAGCAAACTAAGTTTTTGCCAGTGAGGTAGGTACCTTTTTACCCTCATGCTACCTGTAAGGAAATAAAGCACCAAGAAATAGTACTCAGAGAGATTAATTTATTCAAGATTTCACAGCTAGTGATGGGCAGACTAAGGATTTGAACCAAAATCTGTTGACTCCAGTGCTTCTGTTCTTAATTTGAATTATGAGGTTTTCCATACCCTTGACTTAACATTGGGGTGATCAGGGAATGTACCCAATATCCCATCTAGGAATATTTTGAGCAGAGCAGTAGCCTTTGTTTTTTAAACTCAGAAGAATGATATATGAGTACGTATATGTAAATATGAGGCATGCTCACTTCCTTTAGGCATCTTGTGTCCACTTGAAAGGATAGCAGCTGTTTCTGTCTCCAGTCAACCTGTGCCCTCTCTTCAGTGTTCAATCCAGATCAGGATACAGAAACTTCTGATGGGAGGGAACCTCTTTATCTTTCTCTAACCCAGTTGATCCCACCTTATTTCTCCTCCAGTATTCCTTCTTTGCTTTTCATTTTCTTTCAGAGCAATTACTAACACCCACAGGACGAGTATTCCATGAAATGCAGTTTGAGTAAATCCCCTTGCAGGGGAGGCAGTTAAGGTTGTGGGTAATTTATTTACTAAATGGGGGCGGGGCACCCCTGCCTGGAACACCTTCATTGCTTATCCCCTGCTGGTAGTGAATAGAGCAAGAGTTCTTTACATAAAGGGCAACATAAAATAAACCCAGACATACTCATACAGTCTTCTGGAAGATATTGTTCTAGGGATTAGCTACTTGGAATTTCACAACAGGGAAGGCTTTAGAGGGAAATGGCAGATCATGATATTTATTGATGTACCCTAAAATTTCAATGTGTCATAAAGGGAAACCTGACAAAAGGGAACCTCTTAAGCATCTTGGATGGCATTTGCTTGAGATTGGCTTATGGTATTTTCATATCTCCTTTGCAGACCTAGCCCTGGATGACTATGTGAGTAATATCTTCCTTCTGAAAGCTTTTCATTCTTTATATCATATTCTTAGTCCTTGGCAAGATTGCTCAGAAGGCTGTATTCATTTCTAATCCATGGAAAAGAAAGCATATCTCTCCCTGAGCCTCCAACCTCTGTACAGCATGAAAGATAATGGTAGTGTGAAGCAGTTATACAGACTTTAAGTAGCTATTACTATAAATATAACACTGTAAGTTGCACAAATAATAGCTCCTTGAACACACTAGAAGGTAAAGGGAGCTTGGGTGAACTTTTGCAATTATTCAGAAGATACAGCCAGAATTAATGGATTATTCGGAAGCAATGTGGCAGGAGTACTAGCTGACCAGCAAATGAGCTTCCTGTCTTCCTGGACCCACAGATGGACTACATTTCCCAGCTCCCTTTACAGTAGGTGTCACCAGGTGACTTAGTTGTAGCCAGTGGGATGTAAATAGAAATGATGGGATCTAATCTTGTGTGGTTTCCTTAACCTCTCTGAGCCAGAGTGTTTTTCCTTTAGAAAGTGGAAATAGTGTTTACTCTGCAGACTTTTTTTTGAAAGTGAAAGAAAATGCATTTAACATGTCTGGCACAAAGATGGGCACATAATGCTCACTAAGTGGTGGCTGTTGTTATTAATGTTTCCGATCATGTTTTAAAGAATTCTAACCTCCTGTTTTGTTCTGCAGGTTTTCATAGTGACCCAGTCCACATATCTCCATGCTCAAATAAACCAAACAAAAGCACCGAAAAATGGAGAGAGGAAAATCTTGCTCCTGTCTTTTTTTCAGTTCACTATAGTTGTAGTGAAATAGTTATTTGAAAAATGATCAGTTCAATGTTTCTCTCCCTTGCCAGGTTCCTCGAGGGCTGGTATTATGCCTGTGTTGTTCTTACGTGTGTGTTCAGCGTACACAGCTTCACCAAGAGTGACGGTTCAATAAATTCTTCTGAAATGCATGAGTTGATGAGGACATGAATCCTCCACTTGTAAATCTTTGCAGAGCTCCACAAATACCTAACTCACAGTTAGGCAGAGGAGAGACACTGCAGGGCCAGCCATCCCAAAGATATCATTACCATTTGCCAGTCTGGAATGACACCATCAGAGCCAATCCTTGGATCTGAAGTAGAGGTCATGAACTGTTGGTCTGTGTGCCAAATTCAGCTCACTGGTGTATTTTATTTATTCTATACTGTGTTTTAAAAAGTTTAATTTATTGCCAACACTTAAAACCAGAAAGATTTCACATAAAAAGCCACAGTTTTCTGCTTCTGTTGGAAGATTAGAAGGTCTGGCACCTCTGAGCTTGATTCTGGCATGGGAAGAGTTGGCTGGAGTTGAGTAGCCGTGTGCCTTTCAGTTCACCCCATCAGGCTTTCTCTTGCCTTCTTTTATTTTCCCAGCCTGGCCCTTGAGTTTGCTATTATCGTTATTCCTTAGTTTGTTCTTTCATTCATCAATTCATTCATTCATTCACTAATTTTTCAACACATATTTAGATGTTGGTGAAAATGGAGATCCAAGAAAATATTATCTAGGCTTCCAGATCTTAAAGAGTGTATAGGGTGGTTGAGTAATAAGAATCATAAACCTGGTCAAACATTAAAAATATTAATTATATGATGATAAAGTATAATTGTAGTGGGTTAGTGTTCCCACAAATTTATATCTACTCAGAACCTCAAAACATGATCTTATTTAGAAATAAAGTATTTGCAGATGCAATTAGTCATTTTAAATTCTTTATCTCTGAAATTCATAATATCTTTGTGAAGTGGGTTGGATCATCCTGTCTTATTAAGTGGGAGACTGATGTTCTGGGGAGTTCACCATCTTTTCCAAAGTCAATCTTTTGCCTCTAAATCTTTTATTCATGCCAGTGACTGCATCTGCTTGCTCACTGTAGTATATTCAACCATAGTGCCTGGCACAGAGTAGATACTCAAGTAATATTTCTTGAACAGAGTGAAACAAATGGCAGAAAGATCTTGAGGGAATTGGAAAGAATATGGGAAAGTCTGGGATTACCCCCAGCACAATGGCTAGGATATAGTAGATGTTCTCATTTAAATAGGAATGAATGGATAGGGCTTTGGAGATGGCTTTTCTGTTAGCACAGGATATTTGATGTGGGGATTCCCAGAAAGGAAACTGCCAGACATAAACCCTATCTGCTTCCCAGGGTACTCTGGCTCTCTGCTGAGTACCTGATGTCCACGCCATGTTAAAATTAGATATTGGTTTGCAAATGTTAAACAGCTGGGTCTGGGAGGCTGGCGGCTGGTGGCTAACAGGGCTGAGGTCTGATCTGAACCCCTGTGGAGGTACCTTTCTGCATCTGGATGTGAGCTCCGAGTCAGGCAACGCTCCATTAGCTGCTGTTTCCCCAGAAACACGCAAGAGTGATGAAGAGACAGTGTTGGCCTCATTTCCTTATTTATTTTCGCTGCGAAGTAGGCTTTTCTAAGGTCAGGCACCTCAGGTGGCCTTCTCACAGTGCCGCTTGGGTCACACTTCGTATTTGGTTGAGCAGAAGTCTTGGTGCTGATGGTCTCTCTGCCTCGTTAATGACATCTCCTTCAACCTCACTCTGTGTGCCTCCCATGTCTCACTGGGTCTCCTGCGGAGCCGTGTGGCTGGCTTCTCACCACAGTGGCAGCTGACACAGTGACTTCATTGCAAATTTCAAGGTCACTCCCCATGCATACATATACCTTTGAGAATCGTTCATTGAAGGCAGCCTTAAGGAACAGCTTGCTGGCTGGAACTCTCAAAGACCCCCCAGAGACTGTCACGAACTCTCCAGAGAGAACTGGACATGGGCACGGACTCTCCGGAGAGAACTGGACATGGGCCTTAGGGGCATGGGTAGGAGACAGCGTGTAGGGGGAATGGGACTGGATTCCCAGGCAGTAGAGAGGGACAGTTCAGAGCATGGAGTCACACCAGCTTGGGTTTGCCCTTCCTGACTGCATCAACATGGTCTCTGAGCCTCATGTCTGTCTGCCAGATGGGGATAACAGTACCAAGTCATAAAGTTATATTGGAAATTAAATGAGATGAAGCATGTGTAGTGCTTTACAAGTGGTAACTACTCAATAAATATTAGCTTCATTATTACTACTCATAAAAATAATAATGAAGACATGTTCCCAAACCTTAGGCCAGGGGAGGCAAGCTGTTACTGCAGTTCAAGAGAATGGACTTCACAGTAGAGATGATATTGAGGATTTTGCACTTGGCTCACAGCCTTGGAGGAAGAGTTAGGCCTAACAAGCAGGTCAGGAGGCTGTGCAATTATTGCCAGTGGAAATCATGTTCTTTCATGGGATCACTGTATTGGGCTTGGGCAAAATCAAAAGCTTGTTCAAAATACCCAATTCACTTCCCTAGATTTCATAGGCTTCTGATTGGTCCACCCCCTAGCCGGTGATCTCTTTCCCAGGTTAGACTGACAGGCCTCTAAGGTCAAGCAGCCCCTCCCCCACATGTGCTTACCTCCCCCTGCTTACCCCACCCCCACATCCAGTACCAGAGGGTGGGCAGTGCTCCTGGGGAGGTTTCCTGTCTGCTCCCAGGGATTAAGGTTCCTTAGTGGCAGCCCCCACTATTGTGTATGTAAGGCTCAGTGTCTGATTTTGTTAGGCTCACTAACAGATTGTCCCAGTCAGGCTCAATAATATCTGATTCTCTTTGCTTCCTTCCTTTAATGTCTAGCTACCTACAGTAACACAAGGAAGCAGAGACTGGGGTGTATGAGCCAGGTTTCAAATCACACAAACGGGAACCTTCTGAGGTCTTGCTACAAAGAGAATTTAGTGCATGGCATTGGTTATACAGAGGAGAGAGAATGCAAAGCCAAACTGGAGTTGTGAGTCAACTCAGAGAGTTGTATAAGAATAATATATAGTAAAAGTCTGAATAAATCTAAAAGAGATCTTTAAAGAGGTATAACACAAAAAAATGCTAAGTGATAAGACAGCTTTGTGCCATAGTTTAATTGGGAGTGTTTTTTCTTTTTTAGGGCTACATAAAATAGTGGCAAGTCAAGGACGAATCTTACAAATATACTAGTGAATGATAAAAGTCATAAACAAAAGAATATATAATGCATGATGCTGTTTATATAAAGTTAAAAAACAACAACCAGGTGAAACCAAGATACGGTGTTATAAGTCAAGGCAGGTGTTATCTTCTGAGAGGACGGGTGGGGCTGGGGGGAAAGGACTGGGGTCTTCTGAAAGGCTGGCAGCGTACTAGTTCTTGACCGGCTGGTGTTTGCTTTGTGTTTATTCATCGAGTTACACATTTATGTTTTATATTTTATGTGTGTTCTGCTTCAACAAAATTTTAAAAAATGCCGTGTCTTGTAATACTAGCATCTCAGATTTGATGAAATGCAGAAACGTGTGTGTGGTATTTTATTTTCTCTCCTTCCTAGTATGTATGCTTCCCTAATTAGTCAGGAGCATCTGTCTTGCCTCCAGGAGACAGAGTGGACATAGCAGGAACATAGTGAACATTTTGGGGGTTTACAAAATAGGCTCTTGATAATCCAAAGGGAAGGGCTTGAGCGGAGGAGGGTGTAGAGTTTATGTCACAAACTAATGTGACATGAGATGGAGAAGGAGCAGCGGACATATCCTACCATCCACCAGAGATGAGAGTCACCATGGCCAGAGGGAAGTGGGAATGGCAGTGGGCATGGAAGGGGCATTGAGGAGAGGACCACACCTGGCAAAACCATGTGGAACCGAGTGGAATTAACATGAAGCTACAGCCAAGCACTTTCTGAGGCCAGGGCCCGGATTGGTGCATCAAAGTCTGGAAAGAGTTATGGTGTTTATCTATTCTAGGCACTAGTATCCTGTGTTTTAAAAAATTAGTTGTGCTTCCTTGGATTTTCAAAATCTTCCACAGTGAACATATACCATGCTTATGTTAAGGAAGTTATTTTCAATGAAAAAATATAGGCTAGAATTCCAACACCTGTTAGGTGGTGTATGGTGCTGGCGCCCAGTGGTGCCTATGGATGCTCTTCCAGTCCAGAGGGTGCATTTGCAGCTTCTTAAACCTTCTACCCTGCGTGCAGTATCCTGAGCACCAAAGGCAGGGCGAGGCCAAAGCTTCCGGTTGAGAGATCTGTATGCAGGCCCCTGAATGGCCCAAGCTTTCAGTTGCCCAGACTCCGATTCGGCGTCTTTTGTCTTCTGTGGCATAAATATAACTGTGCAGAATGTTGGGCAGATGCAGTCTGTTGGAGGCAAACGTGAACCTGGTTTAAAATGTTCCTTTTTGCCAGGGGCAGCAGCTTTTATTCCAGCAGAGCACATCACCACATGGCACTCACCTCCCTCCCTCCCTCTCTCAGTGAGGGCCTCGAGGACACTTAGATGTAGAGAAAAATAAGACATAGTCGATGCCCTCAGGGAGCTCACCGTCTCCTAGGAGAAGCAGATTATGTACAAGTAATCAAAATACAGTGTGTTGATTACTGCGTTAGAGGAGGAGAGGGACATATTTTTCTCCCTCCACTCCTACCTTCCCCTGGCCGATACCGAGGCTAGAATAATAGGGATGGTTATTCTTTTAGCATAATAATGCAAGGGGACGAGGTAGTGGTGGATTAATCTAGGCAGTGTGATAGATCTGATCACTTTTTTGATAATGCATGAGGGAGGCTAGGATAAGTACCTTGGCTATTATAAATACTCTGCAGTGAACATAGTGGTGCATATATCTTTTGGAATTAGTGTTTTGGATTTCTTCAGATAAATACCCAGACATGGAATTACTGGGTCATAGGTAATTTCATTTTTAATTTTTTTGAGAAACCTTTACACTATTTTCCATAGTGACTACACCAATTTTCCATTCCACCAACAGTACATGAGGGTTCCCTTTTTCTCCACATCCTTGCCAATACTTTTTATTTGTTGATTTATTGATGATGGGGTGATATCTCATTGTGGTTTAAATTTGCATCTCTCTGGTGATTAGTGACTTTGAGCATCTTTTCATATGTCTATTGGCCTTCTGTATGTACTATTTGGAGAAGTGTCTATTTAGGTCCTTCACCCATTTTTTAATTGGATTGTTTGCTTAGGATCTTATCTTTGAAACCCCTGTGTTTTATCCACAATTTTGTAATATAACATGTAACATGTTCCCATAGTTCCCAACTTTCTGTACCCCAGTTTTACCTGCTCTGGGGATGGCTGCTGTTGCAGATATTGGTGACACTGTGCCATATACCTGCCTCAGTCCATCTGAGAAGACACTTTCCACCTGCATCTGTCTTCTCTGCCCCCAGGCTTTCTCTGAACCAGGGGAACACTCAACTCTTGAGCATGAGGGACATGGGACAAATGCTCCATCCTTCTCATCCTCCAAGGAGACCACACAGAGGTGTGTTAACAGAAATCTTCTGAGAAAGTCTTCTTTCTCAGAAGACTTCTGTTAGGATTGCGCTCTTGTTGCTCACCGTGGTCATCACTTATCGATATTAACATGCACTTTGTAGATGCTTACCTCTTGTCTGGCTCACTTTCCCTATTTCCTTATGTTTCCTGGGGTTACCTCAAGTCCAGCACCTGATTTGGGGAAACGCAAACTAAGACACCTATCTAGCTCTAAAGTGAAATTCATCAATCTCATATAACCTCTATTTTTTTAGTAGCTTATCAGAAGCATACCTTCCAAATTTAGTGAAAATTTTGCTTTGACCTTTGTTGTTGTTGCACAATATGGTAAGTAGATAGGGAAAAAAAAACCCCTTAATTTTACTAATTTGGATAAAAAGAACTCTATGAGTAAAACTGATTCCTCCTCTGAGTCAGAAATCTAGTCTTTGGACTGAACAGTGGGCCCATGAGCACCTACTTCTGCCCAACAGGCCCATTTTCCAGTCGCGAAGAAAGAGCTTGTGCCTTATCATGCTTGTATTGACAAGGAAGCAAGTCTGGTGACGACTGAGTTTGGAAGGAAGTCTTCATAGAAAATCATCGGCTCTTCTTTTCCCATGTACTTCCCGGGGCTGCTTTTTCACTCCACGGCACAGATTTGGGAAGACCCATCTGCCTGTTTGATTAATGAGCCCTCTCTGCAAAAGCAACAGAGATAAATGTCCTGTAGGAACCCAGCAAAGAGAAATGAAGAAATAGGATGGCTAATTTTCAGCCATTATTTCGGAGTCTGAACTCCTTCCCCGCAACAATTTAGCTATTATTTCAAAAACTAATTAATCTTCACTCAGGCAGCTCCCAGGGACCCGTGTTTAGATAATTAACAACCCGTGGATGTGAAAAGTCCCACTTGCAAATTTGGTTACAGTGTTTGGGTAGAAGAACACTTTCAGTATTATTCCATTTAAACCCTCTTCTATCCATCCTTCATTTCCTGACAATTAAGAGCAAATAATTAGCCATGATGGATTTTGCTTGCCTACTTGCTGCTCAAATAATGTTCTTCCTTCTTCTTTGTTCTTAAACCACCTCTGTCTGAGTGTTTTTGACCAGCTTTGTAGCTAATTGCACTGAGCAGGTAACAGTGAGCTCCATTCAGTATTAACATGCACCAAGAACATTTGCCTTTTGCCTCCTGTGAGGAGGGGGAGGAAATTCCCATGGCTCCATCAGAGAAGCAGCTTGTACTTTCTCCTTGGTGCCTAAAGACTACAGCATTCAAATATAACTGGATTGTAAAATCTTTTCTCAGCCAAGAGGAAGGAAGAATTTAGGTTCGATACGAAGGGCATTTTGTGACTGTTGTGACACCCTAGAGCAGGTTATTAAAAGTAATGTGGGTTTCCAGAAGCGAGAGCCACTCTCTTCTGGAAATTTCATTCATTCAGCAAATTGGGTGCCTACTGTGTGCCGGGCACTAGAGTATCGAAATTTTTGGAAACACCATGGAAAGGAAATAAAATGATTCCCCAAATTAAAAAAGAATTACATCTGGAGAAACAGAATGATATGGAAGCATTTAATAGGAAGACTCGACGTAGTAGAAGTGGTAGAAGAGGTTGGGAAGGCTTCCCTGAGCAAGGAAACTCTGAGCTGAGATATGAAGGATGAGTGTTAACTCTTGTGGGAAGAGCATTGCCTCCAGAGAGAACAGCATGTGCAAAACCTCTGAAGTTTTGAATGAGCTTGGGTGGACAGAAATCTGGAAAAATAATCCAGTAGATTTGGACTACAAGGAATTAGGGAGAAAGAGTTTAAGCTATATTTTATTTTCAAAGTTTATATAGGTTTTTCTTCATTTAAAAATTACTACTCAGAAAGTTAAAAACTAGGAAGGTGAAGGGAAAAGTGGGATACATTCTCAAGAAATTCAACTGCCTACACACACCCCTGGGATTTCAGAATTATAGATCTGTAGAGGGCAAGTGGGCCAGCAAACTGAAGCTCAGAGAGGGTGACTTGCTAAGTCGCATAGCTGATTAGCGGCAGGGATCCTACCAGCAGTGTACATGTGATTGGGGAACTCATGAAGGTTTTAGGATGTGCATCTACAAATATTTTCTATTCAAATAGTTAATATCAGGAAAAATATAACTGGTATGTCAGACTTTGGAACTCACAGATGGTGTTGCTTAGATGGTTTTGTGGAAACAAGTGAGTTGGTTTAAAGTAAACAGAAGCTTAATACATAATACTATAGTTGATACACAAATGGGGAAAGCCAACGACGTGTTAAGCAAATGACTGACAGATGGGAGTGTGTGCAGCACATCATGCTCACAAGTGACCCTCTACCCAGAGTAATTTAGGGTAAATTACTAGAGTCAAGAGCTTTCCTAGCTAACCTCAGAAAGTTCATTTTGGACTTCTGGGTTCAAAGTAGTTAGGGCCCTTTTCAGCATGTCTTTCTGTTTTTCTCTCCATGAAAACATCCCCTTGGCTCACCTCTTTTCAATCTATGGGGAGAGAAAGTAAAAGGTTACTGACTTCATGTAATCCTAGCAATAATAGCCATGGCTGTAACTTGGGTTATGGCAGGCGGGGGATTTGTGAAGGAGGCTGTCAGCATGGTTCAGAGACTGGGCAGCTAATGAATGTGAACTCTGGAAGCAGATTAAGGCATTCTGGCAGATAAACCCCTTAGCAGGAATATTATGCTTATTAAGAAGCCCATAATTTACTTGGCTGTCTTTTTCCCAGGTTGGTTCTTCAGGAAAATTGGCTGCCCTCCTCATGACGAGGGGAATGATGGTGTGGAAGGCAGGCACAGGATCAACACTTGCTGATCAGTTGGCACAAGTTTCTGTTCAAAAGGTTTCCTTCTGAGAGTAAGATTGGTCAGGGCTGATTTATCCATTGGCACTGTAGGTGCAAGTCCTGTAGTCAACAAAAGTGTTTACATTTCTTCCAAAATCGGAAGAAAACATGAATATCATCCAGCCTGGGTTATATTTGTTTTTATGGAAGAATATAATTTTAAATGTGTGTGTATATTTTTCAATAGAGGAAGATAAAAGTGCCTAAGACCCATAAAAGTCATAATGTGGCCCTGGGTATGATAGAAATCTTTATTTTTGTCCATCACCACCTATTCCCTCTTATTCTGGTCATAGAGCCTCAGTTTTCCTCCAGGAAACCACTTTTCCTATACTCTCAGTTCTGTGAGATTCAGGTTTTTGTCAGTCCTGGCTCTATAAATGGTCATGTGACTCAGTCCCAGCCAATTAGAGGCCCATATCCTTTGTCCTCTGATTGGTCCAGGGTCAGTCAGTAACACAGTTGGGCCAATCAGGGCCAACAAGACTCAGTTCTGGGATTTTTTCATGGAATTTTAAGGGAGGAATAGACTGCAGGTGGGAGATTCTAGTCACCGTCTTTAACACTACACGGGGCGAGTTTGAGAAAGAAGCTATAAGCAGAATAGTTTCTGGGTTCCCAACAGTAAGAGTTTGAGGACTTTAACTTTAGAGCTGGGACAGCTCCCAATGTCAGGCTCTCTCTGAAGAGAATCTGATTGGCTCATCCTCAGTCAGGTGTGCACCTCTTGTTCCATCAGCTGTGGCCAAGAGGTGGGGTGCAAAATTCTCAGACCATTGTGAAGAGTCAGTGCTTTGTGGGGTTATTTGGGGAAAGGTTTTTTTTTTCCAGGTCAGGAAGCTGTGGAATGTCAGGTGACATAGTTTGGCTTCTAATTTTGAGTGAGAGACTTCAAGAAGCTTTGATCTAATTAAAAACTTCTCAAACTGTATTTCTGAAATACTAGTGTCACTGGGTCGTTTGAAGAATCTTGTGGTAAAGTATGTTTGGGAAATGTCAGCTTAAATAACACCATTTAGACTTCTTTCCTTCAGGACTTCTCAGATCTTTAATATGTTCATGTGCATTTTCAATCCATGAGGGGGAACAAGAAGGTCCAAATTTAAACTTGTGTGGCCACCAAACTTGGGATTTCAAGGAATTTTTAGCTTTGAAGGAAACTACTGTTTTGAAGAATAGAGTCTAAGAAATGCTGGTCAAGTTAATTACCTTGAGAGCATCTACACTAATAAAAGAGATGCAAATTGATTGTACCTTCACAGCACCCACCAGCCAATCAGGAGTAAGTATGCAAATTAACCCATCAAACGTGGCAGATTAATTTGCATACTCAGGCACCGAGCGGTTGGGGGTGGGACACTTGCCATGGCGATGCAGGTGTTCCGCACCTCCTAGCAGCTCTGGGCCTCTGGAGAAAGGTGGCTTCAGGCCAGAGCGAAGGCCTCTAGTTAAATCTATAAAGGAAAATCATTTAAAAATGTAAAACTTTAAGAAAATGCCTGTTTTCTTAAGAATGCATCTGGAATTTGACAAGTTCAGTTTTTCCTAAGAGACCTGAAATCTTGTACCAGCTCCATCAATATTAAAAATAATAAAAAACAACTTTTAATGCTTACTCTGAGCCCTAGGAAATTGTACTAAGAGATCTATGTTCATTGCCTTATTTAATCCTTACTACATATAAGGCAATAGGTGCTATGATTAGTCCCATTTTATAGCTAAGAAAAATGAGGGAGAGAGATAATAAAGTAACTAGAATGTAGTGGAAATAGAATATGAATCTAGGCAATCTGACTCCAGAGCCCTGACCTAATCTCTTACTGTAATCTATATATATAAAAGCCTAAGCGACCGTTGCAACTGAAACAACTGAACAGATGACCGAATAGGCTGTGTGGGGTGACCAGGCTGGCAGGGGAGTTAATGAGGGCCAACCAAACAACTGAACAGAGGGCTGCATGGGGTGACCAGGCCAGCAGGGGGGTTAGTGAGGGATGCCCAGATGACTGAACAATAGGCTGTGTGGATTGACCAGGCCAGCAAGGAGGCAGTGAGGGGCGACCAAAAGACCGAACAGCAAGCAACCAGGTCGACATGGGGGCATGGTAAGGGGTGGCCAGGCTGGCAGGGGGGGTGGGAAGTTGGGGGCAACCTGCCAGGCAGTAAGGGCAATTGGGGGTGACCAGGCCATGGAGGGAGACAGCTAGGAGTGAACAGGCAGGCAGGCAGGTGAACAGTTAGGATCCAGTGGTCCTGGATTGTGAGAGGGATGTCTGACTGATGGTTTAGGCCCATCCCTAAGGGGTCCCAGATTGGAGAGGGTGCAGGCTGGGAGAGAACCCCCTCCCCCCATGCATGAATTTCATGCACTGGGCCTTTAGTGCTAAAATAATTTGCATATTCTATTAGACAAATCTGTTCTCTTTTAGAGCTTTGATTTTCTGTTCTGTAAATTGAGGGGATAAGACTGGAGACTTTTATTTATTTATTTATTTTTTATTTTTTTAAAATATATTTTATTGATTTTGTACAGAGAGGAAGGGAGAGAGATAGAGTCAGAAACATCGATGAGAGAGAGTCATCGGTCAGCTGCCTCTTGCACACCCCCTACTGGGGATATGCCCGCAACCAAGGTACATGTCCTTGACCGGAATCGAACCCGGGACCTTTCAGTGCCCAAGCCGACGCTCTATCCATTGAGCCAAACCAGTCCCGGCCAGACTGGAGACTTTTAAAGCAATCTGGCTCTATCAGGATTTTCCATGAGTTCATGCTTTAATATCTGTTAACCTCATGAAGAAAGTGGCCATTGATAAAATGTCTTACTTGCTGCAAGATGAGGGGATTTAAGACATAGAGGAGAATGAGGTAAAACCAGGAAACTCAAAACTGCTTAGAAACAGGAGCAGTAGCCCTGAATGAAGGTATCACAACTGCAGAGTATCATGCCCATGAGCTCAGAGAACCTGGGAAAGTGAGGTCTCCTGAGGAGTTTCTAATGACTGCCAGTCTGAATTTAGCTGAGATATCAGATGCTCAGACAGACATCAGAGGCTGCCCCAGAAGCCCCAGCTTCTTTCCCTGGCATGCAGTAGTTGGGTGTTAGAGCCAATCTCAGAAGTTCATTGGTTTGCCATCCATCAACCTGAGGCAGGTGGGCCTTGAGCCATTTCACGTTCTTCTGGCTCTGCATTGCTTACATGGGACCAATGTCATGCCCCCAAATTGATGCTTCCTTACAAAGCAAGAGGACAGTATGGAGGAGGCATGTTAAGGAAATCCTTGATGATACTGTATCTTTGGACCATTTCCCACCTTCCTTCTCATGAGGGCCTTACAATGACCCACAGAGATGGGTAATAAAAAAACAGCTAAAATCTATTGATCAGGCATGGAGATAAATGTTTTCAATACATTATCTCATGGAGGTCTATGTAGTTAGTGATGATATATTCTGGCGTATCTGAGACCATCCTGATTCACACTCACTCCCCTGGGCTTATCATTAATAGCACCCATTTCAACCAGAAAAGAAAGGTGATTTGCACAGTAAATTATATAGTCACCTTAAGTGTGGTCAGATTCTCTGGCTTAAGTTCTGGTCCTGCTTTAAGAACGATGCTTCAATTTCTTCACATAAAATGAGGCTAATAATAGAAGTATCTCTCACTATCTAAATTCTTTCTTTCCAAATTCAAAAACTGAATAGGCCAATATAGCAAAAATATATCAGTAGAAATCCATAGGATTTTGTGTGGTGTGTGTTATATATGATATATAGCAGACTGCCTGGCATTTAGTAAGTGTTCTGTTATATGGTAGCTTTTTATTTCTCTGTTTTTCCATCTTTAAAGTGGCAACAATGTATCTTATGTTTCTGGCATATATCAGGAACTCAGTGAATGTTTATTATTATACCTTAATCTTGCTGTATGTAAGCATTTTTTTTTCAAGCTGCCTCTGAGGAGGATGGCTATATTTCAGATAAAGGAACTGGCTGTCTCACTGCACTCAGTGTTTAATTTTTTTTCTGGTTAATGTTAAGAAGAGGCAGTGCCATACCTGGATTGTGGAAGTGGTCCTGGAGAAATTGATTTTGTTGACTTGGGTGTTGGAAGTGGGTAGATGGGTGCTCTCCAAGGTTCTGGAGTACTGGCTCATATTTGAGACACTTGGGTGCATTTTTGGGTATACAAATAGATGGTTTGTGTTTACTGAGTATCTAGGCTCTGCAATTGAAGAATGAGCTAAAATATTAATAGACATTACCAACTGCTGGGTGGTTGCAGAGTTAAAAAGGCACAGGAAGCCTTTGGGATAGAATTGCTTTGTGCTAGAACAGAAATGATAGCAAAGGGGGAAAAAGCTGTGGGCTGGGGAGAGTGGCCATGGAGCAGGGCTGTTATTTGAGGGCAGGGGCCACAAATGATCTATCCTATGAGGTGACTTATACCTTTTAGGACTATCAGTAAATCACTTAGGTCCATGATGAAGAAATTCACCAAATTTTACCTGGTCACAGGTAAAGTGATGAAGTAGGGATCATTTATATCCTTTCTTTATTCCCACAACTTGTGTCCATTGGCATGCAAGAAGGCTATTAGGGAGAGCTCTTGGGATCAATACTTATGGGGAGAAGGGAAGGAAGCAGATTGAAAAAAGAAGGAAATCAAGCTGTAATTTAATCTGAACAGAAACCTCAGCAAACCTTAGTGGGAATTCTGAGGATGGGATGATTTTCCAAACTTGTCTTTGAAGTCTCAGAAGGAAGGCTGGACCTGCATACTCTCTGTTAATCAGTGATTGGCAGGCTGCCCCAGGAAGAGGGTGTGACCTTGGACATGACCTTGGATGAGGTAGTTCTCTTCAGCTGAGGCAATCCGTTAAAGGGGCAAGTTGCAAAAGAGCTCTCTTTTAGAAGTACTTCAACAGCTGGGATGACACATTCTTCATTTTTGAAGGGGAACTTGGCAGCACCTCCCAGTACCCATCAAACCCTGCAGTCAATACATTGTGTACTAACCCTCCATCCAAGAGTCTTTATCTTCAAGACTTTGGGCTCTCCAAGAACTCTCTTTTTCAAATCTCAAATATTCTTGGATTGGTGGGAAGGGGAAATTTACAGCTTAGATTTTTATTATCAGTTAATTAACAGTTGCTTTAACTATCAGCACCTCCTGGGGCTCCGTTGCTGGCAGCAGAGAATAGTAATGGGGCAGATGACCAAGACTGGGTGGGACAGGTGACAGGAGGTCTGCCAGGCAGCAGAAGGTGACACTGAGAGGGAGGCAATGCCAAGTTTCTCTTTTCCTCACCTAGCTCAAGGCAGATTCTGCCCAGGGCTGGGAGCAGGAGGGAGAACAGGACACTGCAGGGTTCTGAAGTCAGACTTTGCCAACCTCACAATTTTGCCTGAGGCCAACCCTACCTCAGACATTTCCTCTTCCTTTAGTTTGAATTTCTGATTTTCTGTTTACCACATTGGCTGCCTGTTCAGATGAATGAAAGATCACAGTGTGATCTGATTCAGAATTTGATTTTTCTCTCCCTCCCTCAGCCTAACAGCTAATGCATCTGAGGGCTGCAGCCAAGAAGTGATTTTTTAACGTCTTCTCATTGGCAAAGAAATCAATGAAGAGAAATCTTTGTCTTTCCTCCCATTCTTTAAAAAAAAAATTTCCCCCTCCAATCTCCTTCTTAGAAAGTTTTGTCTGTGGCCATATAACATACTTTGTCAGAAAGTTGCCTTGTTAAGGGTCTGAGTCCTGCTGGGTGAACTTCGGAGGTGGTGAGATTTCCCCCACAGTCTTGGCAATTAAGCCAGCTTGAGGCAGGGGTGGAATCAAAGAACTCCATCAGGAAGAAGGAATATTAAGGCAAAGTCATCTCTCAAAGACAGGATTGTTGCTAAAATAGCTTCACAGCAGCTTCAAGGAACAAGTGCCCGGAGGGGGTGGCGCCCACTAGAGGGAAGAGTCCGAAAGGGATGACCATTCAAAAAGACACTTCCTTTCAGAAAGAAAGGACTTGGTCATCCCAGATGTTCTGTACTCCCAGGCTCCACTCTGCAACTCAATTTCTGTGTCATCTTTGGTAAGTTGGTTAACCTCTGAGCCTCAGTTTCCTTAACTGTATAATGGGTGAATACTCTCCACATGTTTTAGTGAGGTAAACCTTTGAAGTACTGGCAATAATGCAGGCCAGTGCAAATAAAAGGGGACTGGGCAAAAAAGGTAAAGGTTTAAGAAGTACAAATTGGTAGTTACAAAATAGTCATGGTCATTTAAAGTATAGTATAGGGGATATTGTCAATGAGTAGAGAAAAGGGAACTTTTGTGCACTGTTGGTAGGAGTGTAAATCTCTAAACAGTACAGAGGTTCCTCAAAGAACTAAACATAGAACTATCATAAGATCCAACAATCCTACTTCCTTGATCAGTGGCCTATCCTTAACAGATGTATAACCATTCAATCAGGAAGTTCTTTGAGTCCACTTATTATGAATTTAATAGTTACTTCTACTATATATTTAGTGTTTAGCATTTTCCAAGCACTATTCTAAGTACATTACTTGCATATTTCATTTAATCCTCACAGTAGCCCTCATTTTTCATATGAAGGTCCTGAGACTCTAAGAGGTTAAACCACTTCTCAAGGTCACATAGCTGGTAAAAGGCAGATGAATGCAATGATAGGACACCAATGAGACTGACATCAGTTCCCTACCATTTAACCACTTCTACTTCCTAGTTTCATGAGTAAAGATGGGAAATAGAAGGAACAGAGAGAGGAGGGAGGGAGTTAGGAATGAGAGGGGAGAGGGAAAACCTAAGGTTAGATATGGAGGAAGGAAAGAGGAGACACATGGGAGGTGAGTTTTGGTGATGCAGGAACTGGTCATTTCCCAATGGAGACATCCTTAGTGGGAGAGGAGTGTACAAGCCATTTGATGGAGACACCAAGCCTGGCAGGGGGAGGGGGAGCGGGGTGCAGGGTGGGGAGGGGGACTTTGGCAGGCCAACCGGAGACTAGCCCTATAGTCTCCCATTGGGCTATTCTTTACCTAATATTGTCTTAGAAATTTATAGAGTGAAGGAGAAATATATAGAGTGAAATATATAGAATGCATTGGAATAAAATACTGTATAATTCATTTGTCTTCTTTACTGAGGAAATCCCCCTATAATTTATTAGTAGGAAAGGTTTAAGTGAGTTTTGTAGTTCTTTTTATGCAGCCTTAAGAGACAGGTTCCACTTTGCCAATGGAGGCTTTTTCATCATTCCGTTGACTGTCAGTGGGGATCTTGCTTTAGAAAAAGGAGAGGTGTTCTAAGGAAAACAAACAAGCAGAATTTTTGCAATCAAAAGCTACATGCCCAAATGCAAACAGAATGCAAAATGTGACCTAGAATGTAAATTTCTTTTTCTCTACCCAATACAGTATGAGCATGAACACACACACAGTCTAACACATTTGTATAGCCACACATGTAATCCGACAGAGTCACTTACACATGCATGCACACTAGCGATGCATGCACATAGTCATGCAAATGGACATATACAAACCCACTTACACACATACTCCACTGTGGTTTCGCCGAGCGTTGTTTTTTTTTTTTAAGCATCTCTACTTCTAAAATTTTATCAAGTTCTTGGCCCTGAGGCTAGACTGCTTGGGTTCAAATTCTGTTTCTGCCCTTTGCTGGTTTTGTATCCATGGCCAAGTTATTAACCTCTCTGTGCCTCAGTTTCCTCGTAAATAAAATGGACATCATCATTATGTTTACTTTATAGCGTTCCTTAGATGATTGAGTTATCGCATGTATAATATTTAAGAAACTGGCTCCTCATAAATGTTAGTGATGATTGTTGCTTTGAATTGGGTAACTATCACTAGCATCACCATTGCCATCTTCATTTTTCACATCATCTTCAAAGTCTCCCTTTTGTTGAACTTTGTTGTGCTGGGCCCTGTGCCAAGTGGATTACTTGAATTATCTCATTTATACTCAAATAGCTGCATGAGTAAGCACTATTATTTTGAAACAGAAGGCAATTGAGGCCTTGGGACGGTTAGCTAATTTGCCCAGCATTACCTATCTGGTAAATATCTGAACTGGGACTTGATCTGAGGTCTGTTTTATTCCAAGCTGTATAAAGCATGTGATCTCAGCCATGGCTGCTTAGCACAGGAAAAGACTCCTTTGAAAGGTTATAAGATCTTCAAGGGACTGTCCCTGTCTTGTTCATTAATGTTTCTCAGCTCAGAGAACAGAAACCAAGTTCAGGAAATGTACTTTCTTTTGAAAGAAAAATGACCTAATTTACCTGCAAGATGGGGGTGATAATGTCCACCACACAGTGCTGCAGAAATTAAGTGGGGTAATGTCTGTGAAAGAGCCTAGAACATACCAGGGCTTCAATAAATGACAACAGGAGGGCTTTTGGTGAATTCAAACTAGAGGATGACTAAGCCCAAACCTCCAGGGATGGGGGAATAGGAACACCGTCAGTGAAATAAGGGAGGCCAATTGGGCTGCTTTAAGGGAACATAAAAATGTTGATCTGATGTAAACAGAACATGAGGTGCCAGCCACCTCCCATGTCCACATGGGATGACGTAGCAGCAGTTGGGCACGGAGAAGTGAAAGGGTCATGACAGAAATGGGCCCTCCTTAAAGTTGATGGGAGAGCACTGAGTGGTTCCTCGCCCCTAAGATGGCCCCATCATGCCTACCTCCTGTATGGCTGTCCTGTGTAGATGGGACTATTGACTGTTTGTAATGTATATAATAGGGTAGAAGTGATGGGATGTCACTTCTTAGATTCAGTTATAAAAAGACTATGACTTCCATGTTGGGTGCTTTCTATTGAATCATTTGCCCTCGGGAAAGCCAATGTTACGTTGTGATGTAGCCCCGTGGAGAAGCACATGTGACAAAGAATTGAGATCTTCCAACAGCCACATGAGTGGGTTTGGAAATGGATTCTCCCTGTCATGCCTTGAGATTGAGATGACTGCAGTCTTGGCCAACACACAGATTACAGCTGCACAAGGGCCTTTGAGGCAGAATCTTCTGCCAAGACACTCCTGGATTCCTGACCTGCAGGCACTGTGAGAGAGCAGATGTTTGCTGTTTTTAGCTGCTACCGTTTGGGGCACGTTGTTATGCAGCAGCAGAGAACTGATACACCTGGGAAAGGTTGAGATCAGGAGGGAGAAGTAGTCAGAGGAGTCTGAAGTCAGAGCCTGGGTAAGAAGAGACAGAGGGACCAATGAAACAGATGAAAGAGGAGAGAGAGAGAGAGAGAGAGAGAGAGAGAGAGAGAGAGAGAGAGGGAGAGGGAGGGAGGGAGGGAGGGAGGGAGGGAGGGAGGGAGAGAGGGAGAGAGAGAGATTGGAAGAACCAGTGGCATGCTGGGGCTCAGAAGAAAGCATGCCAGAGATCAAGGAGAGGAGAAAATGAATATGTCATGTCATAGACAGCAGCTAGAGATATGTGAGTCCACAGTGTAGGTTAATAATTTTCACCTTCAAACTGATGTTCTTTAGGTATTTGCTTGGCATTAGTTTGAAGGAGAGCCTGAGCACTGCACGGGGCAAAGGCCTCTCCACTGACCCAGGCGGTGAGCCTGGCTCCAGGCCTGCCTTCCCTGTGAAGCAGCACCAAAGCCCTGCAGCTAGAGACCAACACTCACAGGAAAGAATCTGTTGTGGTGACTCAGGTGTGCCTCCTGGGGACATCTCACAGCCCTTCTCCCAGCAACTTAACCAGTTTACTTTCCAGCTGCACCGGGCTCTATCTCTGAGAGGAGTTCTGAGGGGTAAACACAATTGTATTCATTTGTTAAGATTCCAGTGACATTTTAGAAGTCCTATATGGACTGGAGCCCTGGCCAGCTGCCTGGTTACCCTGTCAGTGGATCAGGTCCAGGAGGAGGGAGCATGGAGAGAAGCCATTCGATTGGCTATTGTTGATGACCTTGGGCAGAGCATTGCAGTGGGGAGAGGGGGAAGATGCTAGGTGAAGCAAAGAGTCAGATGTGTGCTGAGGATGTGGAATCAGTAAGTGTGAAGAGGTGCTTTTGAGAAGTTTGATAGATTGAGGAGAGAACAGGGTGAAGGGAAATGGCTCTCATTTTTTCTTTAATTATAGGGAAGATCAGACAGTGTTGCTCAGCAGAGAGAAAGGGTCCATTAGGCAGGGTGACTTCCACTTTGTAAAGAGCAGGGGCCATTGAGGGGCAGAGAATGTTGAGAGGAGACTGGTGTGCAAAGGGCCTAGACTGGCTGAGCGCTTGGGCTTTGGCTTAGAATCCTGGCTCTACCTCTTTTTAGCTGTGCGTCCTTGGGCAAGTTGCTTAACCTTTCTGGGCCTTGGCCACAACTCTAAAACAGGGATAGCAATGCTTACCTTACAAAGTTGTTCCAAGGGCTAAATGAGATAATGCTTATAGAATGCCTAACACTTAGTAATATCCAGCATATGCTGCTAGAATGAAAATGAAAATCAGAGGTGAGGCTAGGGGCATATCTGGACATTTAGTAATGGAGGAGGCGTAATTGCTTGTTAAGTTTTACTCCCAGGAAGTTGAAGAACTTCTCTGGCCAGTGAAATTTGAGGGTAATTCTGCTGGGGCTGGAGCTTAGGAGAAAGGTTTTTTTCCTTCCTAAAAGGACAGTTGAGAAGATAACGTTCTCTTTTTAATGTCTTTGGAAGCTGTTATGTGAATTGTGATGCTTGGAGCTAACTCAGCCAATTTGTCAACTTAAGATGGGGTGGGATGAGGGGAGGGGCTATCTAGCCTGAGGATGTTGAGCCATTGGACACACTATTTATAGTTTTTTATTGTTTAAGCTATTTTCAATTGAGTATTCTGTTAGTTGTAGTCAAAAGCCTTGTAATTGATAAAGTGTCCTTGGAAGAGGACACACATTTGCAAAAATAAGGAGGCTGGAGGGGACATGCTCAGGGAGCTATAAATAGTTTGGCTGCAGGATAGGGGGGAAGGTAGGAAAGGGAATTCTGAGAAGTTCGGTAGAAATGCAACCATGGAAGTGAGAGAGAGCTCAGTATAAATGGAATATTTAATGTTGAAAATATTAAATTCCCTATTATTGAAGAACAAAGTAGAACGATTGAACTAGTGAGCGACAGGGCGGAGTAGGGAGCCACTGAATGATTTTAAATATTAGGGACTTTATGAGCATTAAGACTTAGAGTAGGTGATGGGGTAAGATTGACCTCTTACTCCTTACATACTTTGTTTCTAAATTGCATTTGTATTCCCTGTTCTTCCTTTGGGATGAAATCCTAATTTATCCTACACGAATAAGCTGCTTATTCCAATCACACTGTCTAGGTCACAGACTCTGGATAACTAGGGGCCCTGGTTTTATCATGAGTACAGACCAGAACATGTGTTAATCTTCTGCAATGTGATATTTCTCGTGTACATTCCTTTAGCAGCCTTGTCTCTGATTAAATGTAATTAGTTTGTCAGCTGCTAAGAGAGGAGGGCATCCTCCAAATGAAAACGTGCAGCCTGAGGCAGGTTTAGCAAAGGACCTTTCCTAGGGGTTTCTGTCACCCTTTTCCAGAGGTTCTTTGCTTTAGGACTCAAGCTTGCCACCCCCTGCTCATTGTCAGTTGTTTGCAGGACATTGTCCGGTTCAGAAGTTGAGTTGAGGAAACTGAGTCCCGGTGAGGGGAAAGCAAATCAGGGCCAAAGGTGGAACTAGAGTGCAGGTGCTCTGACTCCCAGGCTTATGGATAAATCAAAGCAAACATCAGCTGCAGACTTTCTTTTTTAATCCTCTCCTGAGGATTTTTTTCCATTGGTTTTTAGAGAAAGTGGAAGGGGGAGGGGGGAAAGAGAGGAAAAACAACAACACATTGATGTGAGAGAGACACATCAATTGGTCACCTCCTGCATGCACCCTGACCTGGCTGGGATCTAACTGCAACTGGGGTATGTGCCCTTGACTGGGAATTGAACCCGAGACCCTGCAGTTAACCACTGAGAAAACTGGCCAGGGCAGCTGTGGGCTTTTGAATGCCATCCATGCATGAAAATATTCACTAACAGATTGTCCATTTAAGAATTCAGTCTACATACTGATATTTCTCTTCCCTCAACATTAGTCTGTCCTCACACTCGAGTCAGTGTTTCAATCAGCCTCTCCCTCAATGATCAGATGTTTAAACATCCAGTGGTGTTAAAGAAATATAATGTGTAGCTGCACTTCTTGCACAAGAGCGGGGTTCTATGGAGCTGATGACAGTGATGCTGGTGAACTGGCCAAATCTCATGCAAAACCCTTGACAACTGAGCAACTGGCTGAGCCAGGCAGTTAAAGAAGAGAAAAATCCACAACACACAACCCCACAGTGGGGAGCTGTGAAAAAGAGGGATGCGAATAGCAGAGGATTAAAAGAGACTCGTGGGAAATTTGATGACGCTCATCTTAATGAACTTGCAGTAAAAGCCAAATATGAGGAGAAGCATCTCCACATTGTGCTGGGATAAAATGTGGTTAGAAGAATTATGCTCTGTACCAGATAAACCAATAATACATTCTTGTTTTCATCAGGTGGGATTTTATTCAGCTGCAGGCAGCATAAAGCTGATTACAGTGGTTTCATTTTTTTTAATAACATGAAGTTGAGGGAACATAGTTTCTGGCTCTGGTGCATTGGCGCAGTGATTCCAGATTGATGCCTCTGGGGGTCTTTTGTGTTTCCCCTCCAGGTTGCAAGGTGGTTGTTGCTGTTCTCGCCTTCACATCTGCACTCAGCTCAAGGACTGAGTGGCGAGAAGGCTCTGCTAGTCTTGTCTGACTGTGTAGTAAATCAGAAAATCATAGCCTTTCCCTGGGGCCTCTTTGAAGATGTCTGCCTGTGTTTCATAGGCCATAACTCCCCTATCTTCAAAGGAATCTGGTAATTCAGTGTTTGGCTTCCCAACCTGCAAATAGTGGGAGGTGGCAAGGGATGAAAGGTATTGCAAGTGACCAGTGCCTACCACAGTGTTTCAAGTGGCCTTAAAAACTCTGGTATTCATTTTCTATGATAGTAAGACTCACCTGTACCTGGAAGTTTACCTTCAAGTTCCCCAAAATCAGACCTTGGGGCATATTTAGCAGGATTTGAAACTGAAATGGAAATTGCTTTGGGCAGTGTCAACTGGACATGACTCAGGCTTTGAGAAACAGCATCAACCACAACGTGCAAGCAGTTTACTTCCCATGTGTGTGGTATTGTATTTGATTTTATAACAACTCCCACAATGTACATAAAGGAGGCATTGTTACCGTTCATATATCACAGATGAGGACAGTGAGGCTCAGAGAGATTGAGCAACCTGTTCAAGGTAACCCAGCTGGAAAGGGTTACAGTTGGGACTTGAACCTTATCTTGTTTGATTCTAGATGTCTTGTTTTTGCCACTACCCTATAATGCCACATGTCAGCATTTTCCAAAGCATGTCTGATAGAAGTAGAGTTAGGGCATTCCAGAAGAGGTAGGGGCTAATATGTTTAAATAAAGGAGACCTTCTGTGATAAGCAGAATTAGACAAATGCTTTTTTTAAATTTAATAAATCTTTATTTTTCAGATTATTACAATTGTTCCTCTTTTTCCCCCCAAAGCTCTCCTCCAGCTGGTTCCCACCCCACCCTCTGCCCTTATCTCCCCCTTGCCCCCGCCATTGTCCTCGTCCATAGGTGTATGATTTTTGTCCAGTCTCTTCCCACACCCCCACACCCATTTCCCCCTGAGAATTGTCAGTCCACTCCCTTTCTATGCCCCTGATTCTATTATATTCACCAGTTTATTCTATTCATCATATTTTTTATTCACTTGGTTTTTAGATTCACTTGTTGATAGACATGTATTTGTTGTTCATAATTTTTATCTTTACCTTTTTCTTCTTTTTCCTCTTCTTAAAGAAATACCTTTCAGCATTTCATATAATACCGGTTTGGTGGTGATGAACTCCTTTAGCTTTTTCTAATCTGTGAAGCTCTTTATCTGACCTTCAATTCTGAATGATAACTTTGCTGCCTAGAGTAATCTTGGTTGTAGGTTATTGCTATTCATCTCTTTGAATATGCTACTCCGTCTGGCTCACATAATTTCTGTTGAGAAATCAGCTGACAATTGTATGGGTGCTCCCTTATAGGTAATTAACTGTTTTTCTCTTGCATTTAATATTCTCTCTTTGTCTTTTGCTCTTGACATTTTAATTATGATGTGTCTTGGTGTGTTCCTCTTTGGATTCCTTTTGTTTGGGGTTCGGTGTGCTTTCTGGACTTGTAAGTCTATTTCTTTCACCAGGTGGGGGAAGTTTTTGGTCATTATTTCTTCAAATAGGTTTTCACTGTCTTGCTCTCTCTCTTCTTCTGGCACCCTCATAATTAAGATGTTGGTTCTCTTGAGTTTTTGTCCCAGAGGTTCCTTACACTATCTTCCAATTTTTTTATTCTTCTTTCTTTTTGCTTTTCCAGTTGAGTGTTTTTTGCTTCTTTGTACAGTATTTCAAATCTTTGACTTTGTTCTTGTGGTCCTCTAGTCTGCTGTTAGGTCTCTGTATAATATTTTTATTTCAGTCAGTGTATGTTTAATTTCTAGTTGGTCCTTTTTCATATCCTCAAGGGTCTTGCTAAAATTTTCAGGCTTTTCTAGAAAATTCTTCAAAAACCTTATAACCATGGTTTTGAACTCTATATCCAGTCATTTGCTTTTCTCCATTTGTTTCATTTATGATCTGTTTTTTTGTCTCCACATTTTTGCTGTTTCCCTGAGTTGATAGAGTAGCTTTATGTGGTAGTTGTCCTATAGGGCCCAGTGGCTCAGCCTCCCTAGTTACCTGATGTGGACACTCTTGGTGCATCCCTTTGTGGACTGTGTGCACAGCCTTGTAGTTAAGTCTTAATTGTTGTTGGTATCACTGTGAGGAATTGACCTCCAGGCCAATTGTCTGTGAGGATCAGCTGTGTCTATACTGGGAGAACTTTTGTGCTGGAGACACCCTTATGAGACAAAACTTGCAAAATTGCAAAAGCCTCTGTGCTTAGCTTGGCTGGGGCAGAGTCTCAGGGCGGAGCAGACAGCTTTGGCTTCCCGTCAGCCCTGCCCTATAATGCCTCTGGGTCTCAGTGTCCCTTGGTAATTGCTGCAAACATCTCTGAGAGAAAGCCGCCCTTGAGTTTTGCCCACTGCCAGATAGTCCATTTTCTCCCCGAATGAGTCTGGGTTCCCAGAAACTTGCCTGGAACTGAAGTTCAGCCTACTTGGAACTTCTACCCCCCTCCTGCTTTAGAAAGCCAAGCATGTACTTAGCCACCTGTGCACTCAGCAGTCAGTCCTCTCTGTGAGCGCATGCCTCTGGACCTCTGCCTTCCACAGCTCCCCTGAGTCTTAGTGTGCTTTCTCTTTTCCTGACATTCCAGATCCCCCCCGAATGAGCCTGGTTTCCCAGAGTCTCACCCAGGACTGGAGTTCAATGCAGTCAGGAGCTTCCATCTCCCTCCTGCTTTAGAAAGCCAGCTGCACACTCACCTGCCTGTCCTCTCCATGTACGGGACTCCGTACCTCAGCCTTTTGCAGCTCCTCTGAGTCTCAACGTGCTTTCCTCTTTCCTTCTAGTTGTAGAATTTCCACTTAACCAGCTTTCCTGTGGTTCTGATGGTGTCTATTTTATCTTTTAGTTGTATTTTGATATTGTTGTGCGAGGCAGCAGTTTAGTTGTTTACCTATGCTGCCATCTTTGTCTGTTGGTTTCTCTGTCTCTAGAAAAATTCTTTAATGTTATACTGTGATTCTCTAGGACAGGGCTAGATATGCATGCTTCTCTCAACTGCTTGATTGTGGAATCCTTTTAAATACATCTATCAATTTATTTGTTCCTCTTTTAAAAAATTGTTGAACTCTCACCATGTTGTAGGCATTTTTTCAGTTCTTGGGAAACATTAGTGATCAAAATAGACCTGGTCCCTGCCCTCACAGAACTCAGTCTAATTTACAGATCACTTTTCCAAACACCCTTTGGTTAAAACTGTGATGCTTAATTAGGTTCACCTATTCACAGAAAGGAGGCATTTTGAGGGCAGCCAGTGACAAATTCTAGTCCTGGCCTTGGGTAGTCGCCTTGACCAACTTGATTTACTACCTGAAGTCTGCCTGTTAGCTTTTCAGCTATAAAAGAGTACATTCTCTACCTTTCCTGCCCCACTTGGAAGGAGAGAGAGGAGAGTTAAGAGAGGCAGAATGTTCTAGAAAGAAGAGAAATAGGCAAGGAAGAATAATTGATCAGATGTTTTGGTGATGCTTCTGTCCCAAGGCTTAGAGCCCATGAAGGCAAGTCCCTCAAGATCAACTCTCGTGGGGTTGTCTGTTCTCCATTCATTGCTCCACACACACCCCCACCCCCACCCCCAATTGCTTCCCTCTCTCTTGTTGCTTTGAGTTGCTTGTTTTCCCTGATGACAGCTGACTTCTCTACTGTCAGTCCATTCTTGAAGTGAACAACTGGCCATAAAATATTAAATCCTGGTAAATATTAATGCCCCATCACTGTCACATTAATTCAGCCTTGTGAATTGAGAGGTCAGGATTGGGCTGATGAGTGGGTCTACTCTGTTTACCCATTACCACCACCACTGTCACTCCCATCACATGTGCTGGTATCATGGCCAAGATCACCACCACCAGCCACTAGGTAAATGAGATGGCATCCCTTAGGGAGCCTTGGGGACTTTTCATTCTACTTATTCTCTTTATAAACTACTTTCTAGGGCAGATCCCCAAGGCAAATTCTAATTTGGATGGTGAAACATGTCATTTCGCTCTACTCCATCCTTATCATTTTAGTTCTCATTTTTGTCAATATGGTCAACGGAATTAATAATAATAGTAGTAGTAATAATAATGATGTATGATGAATTGGTAAACTTAAAAACTATTTTCTTCAATGTTGATTGAAGCTGCTACATTTCTACCTGCTTTTATTTCTAGAGGTAGAGACTTTGCTTAAGTACATTATGTAGATGCAACGCAAGTGTGTACCCATTGTTTCAGGAAAAGAACATAGAAGGTGTGTTTTCGGATAAAGGCTTTTTACACCTATACTAGAGGCCCATTGCATGACATTTGTGCACTGGAGTGCGGGCAGGTCCCTCAGCCCAGCCTGCGCCTTTTTGCAATCTGGGACCCCTTGAGGGATATCCACCTGCTGGCTTAAGCCTGCTCCCCGCAGGGATGGGCCTGAGCTGGCAGTCAGACATCCCCTGAGGGGTCTTTAGCCCTGCTGCCACTATACTCGCCAGCCATGAGCCCGGCTTCTGGCTGAGTGGTGCTCCCCTTGTAGGAGTGCACTGGCCACCAGGGGGCAGCTCCTTCATTGAGCATCTGTACCCTGGTGATCAGTGAGCATTGTAGCAACTGGTTCTGCTGTTTGGTGGATTAGATTTTTATTATATAGGATTTGTTATTACATGGACCTTGATGACTTATGGGGAGGAGTTGGATAAATTTGCACATGAACCTCAGAGATTTTTAGGAAAAAGGAGCTTGAGGTTCTAACCTCTACTTAAAAAAAAAAAAAATAATATATATATATATATATATGTATATATATATATATATATATATATATATTATTGATTTTTTATAGAGAGGAAGAGAGAGGGATAGAGAGTTAGAAACATTGATGAGAGAATCATCCATCAGCTGCCTCTTGCATACCCCCTACTGGGGATGTGCCCTCAACCAAGGTACGTGCCCTTGACCAGAATCAAACCCAGGACCCTTCAGTCCGCATGCTGACGCTCTATCCACTGAGCCAAAACAGTTTTGGCAAACCCCTATCTTTTGAAGTTTAATATTATTAGACCATCTTTGATAGACTAGGGTACTTTGACTGAAGTCAGCTGAGTGGACCCTGGGAGCTCTAAGGGGAACTCTATGACAGAAACAAGCAGTGACATTATAATCTGAGAATTCATCTTCTCTCAAATATCTCATGTGTGCATATTAATGGGGCGGGGGATAGATTATCTACAAGGGCCATTTCCAGGCTGGGTAGACATTGAGTTTTCTAACTTGCTTTGTTTTAGCTTAGAGAGTGTCTGCCTGCTGGGTTTACCTTGAAACCTTGTTTCAGATCAGCCAAGCTAATGGATGAGGCTTACCAGATGATAGATAGAAAAGCTAATAGAGCAATTGCTTGACACACTACATCAGCAGACTTCTCTGTTTTCTCTGTGACAGTGGCCAAGTTGGCCCTGCTTGCTGAGCACAGCGTAAAGCGAGAGGGCACCTGGCAAACTGAAGCCATTAATGGAGTGACTGGGGAAGGACAGATGAAAGAGAGAGCGAGGATAAGGACTTGTAGATGCATTTTCTGATGTTGAATTTATAGCTTTGGGGAAAATGATAGAGCTACATACATCAAGAGGGATCCTAGTTTTGCTGCCTGAGACAGTATGAAAATACAGTGGTGGGGCTAGGAGAGGCACATAGGCTCTGCCTTAAAGATTCATGAGATATTTGAGAGAAGATGAATTCTCAGATTATAATGTCACTGCTTGTTTCTGTCTCATTTTTTTTTTCTGTTTCCATAATAATGATGTTTACTAAGGAGGAAAGAAGATAAAGCATGGAATGTTTTAAGTAGAGGTTGCATAAAATACTGGTTCTAGCTTTAGTATAGTCATGTGTGTGCTTGTGTATATGCATTAATATGCACACATGTACATACACATTCTTTGTACCTCTCTCTAGTCCTGTATTAATTAGAATATTTTGGTTGTATAGAATAAACTTAACTCAAAGTGTCTTAAATAATAAGGACATTTATTATCAGCAGGGAAACCATAGAATTTATCATTCAAACCAGGAAACTTTTGTTCAGGACAAATGCTACAGCAGACAGCACCAGGGCACACGTGTAAACAAGACAATTCAGTGAAACCAGAATTGTTAGAGATTGAATGTTTGTGTCCTCCCTTTTGCTAAGAAATGTCATAGGTTGAAATGTGATCCCTCTTGTGATGTTATTTGGAGGGTAATTAGGTCATGAGGGTGGAGTCCTTACAAATAAGAATTGTGCCTTTATAAGAAGGGGCCTGAGAGCTAGCTAGCCCTTTTTTTTCATCATTTGAGGATACATGAAGTAGAAGTCTGGCTTTCTGCAATCTGGAAGAGGGCTCTCTCCAGAACCCAACCCCTCTGATATGGGATTTCCAGCCTCCAAAATTGAGAGAAGTAAGTCCATATGGTGTAAGCCACCCAGGCTATGGCAGTTTGTTATGTCAGCCTGAGCTGACTAGAATGAGCTGACCAGAGTTATCAAGACATCTCTAGGCAGAGAAGCTCTAGAGGCTCAAAGACATTGAGGTTCTCAAAGACTGTGGCCTGCTTTTGTCCTTAGGTTCCCCCTTAGAGTTCAGAGATGGCTGCAGCAGCTCCAAGCATCAAGACATTAACAGCATCAAAGGCATTGGTTTTATAAGAGCTAAGAATACATTTCCCAGAGTCCCTAGAGGAATTCCCATCATGTCCATTGGTCAGAATTGTGCCACATGCCTATGTTTCAACCAACTGATAAGGGAGTTACTGTGATAGCGTTTGGCCAGTCAAGACTAACATCCCCACTCCTTGGGATCAAGAGGGATACAGCCCTACTTCAAACACTTGGGTGTTAAGAGAATGAATAAATGTGGATTTCTGTTGGGAAAAAGGAGGGGTGAGTGGTTGTAGGTAGTCAGGAGGGTTGCTATTCCCCCATTCCAGCTATATCTCCCACCCTGGATCAGTTGAGAAGCAGAGCATGGAGGTAAACATAATCAATGGAATGTACAATCCATTTGCAGATAATCAAGGCCTCACAGTGTCTGTGCATATAGTGGTTTAATGTTACAAAGAACCCTCCCCTCTTTTATCTCCCTAGATCCCCACAAGAGCCCTGTAAGATGGGCAGCATAGGTATCAGAGACCCAATTTCTCAGCAGCATCCAGGATCTGAGGCTGAGGGGCCCATGGCTGTACCAAATGGAGAGAAGGCTCAGAGTGGTTAGTAATTTGCCATTAACCCCAGAGCTACTAAAAGTCTAAGAAAGGATTGGAATTCAGTTCGGACTCTAGTGTCCATTATCATGCTATGCTATGCTGACCTCAAAAGTCAAAAGAAGGTTTTTCTTTGGTTGGATGAAGGGTGTAGAAAGTAAAAGATAAACATCATTTATAATTAAGCTGAGATGATAAGACTGGTTGGGGTTGGGAGCCATACCTGGAATTCTCTATATTTTTTTAATTCCATGTAAGACAGGTTATTGGAATGTGAGTGCCAGAGAATATTATTAGAGAGATGTTAATCTGTTTTAATTAAATCTTTAAAGGATTGAAGAATGATATTGAAGGAAGGAAGAGAAGAAGGAAGGGAGGGGAAAATCATTGTCAGAATGGTAATTTTTAAAACTGTTGTTAATAATTTTTAACCATAGCAGGGTTACTTTGACCAGATTTCATGACAAATTTCCACATATTACAGTGTACCAACTGCTTTGTTGAGAACTGGTGCTTTCAAATAATCAGGGGTGGAATCAAAGAAAAGGAGAGAGATGGAGAAAACCTCAGTTCCTTAAAGAACACCTCATCTCGCATGGTACCATATATGTGGGAAGCCCACAGTCCACTGCCACCCACCATCTCTTTTTCTCTCATTCTGCACCCCTCCTCCTCCCCACTTCTTTTCCTCCAGTCAAGCCCACTGGGGACGCACTTCTAACCAGGGCCTGTGTGTGAGTGCTTCCTGAAGATTTCATTTTCAACATGTCAGGAGTCAGGAGGCAGCTGGGAGCAGAGCAGCTCAGACATGAGCAGCCCTGGCTAATTAGGTTCCTGGCTGCCTTCTTCCTCCACGCGCCACCCTACCAGTCTGCCGCTCTGTCACACCCTCTGCTGGATTTCATTCCGCTGGTTGTCTTGATTAATTTGCAGATCTCATTCAGAAGTACACCAGCTTCTACACTTATTAAAGGTATCTCTGCCGGGGCTGATAATGTCAAAAATAATTAGCAAAATTTTCATACCCTAGGGGTATCTCCTCCGTGGATAGTAGTCAGGAAGGGAGGACATTGCCAAAGTGACATTTGTCAACGTGCGGGGGCGTCATAGGCTGAAAAGATGACTAGAGGAGGTGGCTGAGCATCCAGATGACGGGGCCCCCAAATACTAAGCTTCTTGCAAAGTTAGTCCTGCACAATAAGGAATTCTCCCAAGAAGATAGACATTTCTGTTTGGACAGAAACTAGAAGGCAGGAAATCTGGTGCAATGTCACCATGAGCCCCTCCAGTTGAATTAATGCCATTGGGATAATAGATTTTATTATGGTGGTAAGAGAGGGAAAAAAGAATTCTTCCCAATATGCTAAGATCCAGCGAAAAATACTGCAAAGCACAGAGAGCAGGAAGGGTCTTTAGCTTCAGTTGCTCTCCTTTAAGAGGCTTCCGGTCTAGAAAGGGGGTTCTGTTCTCTGTCTGAAGGTGTTTGGGGCACCCCTGGATTGTTCTGTTTCATCTCTGGACCCCTGGGACCACACACAATGCCGGTCACATAGTTGACGCTCCATCACACATAATCAATACAAGTTGTTCATGTTGCTTCCTAACCGCAGGATTGTCCCTGGCTTCGGTGAAATGGGAATCGAATGGCTAATGTATCAGCAGTGTCCACTGAGGAAGATGGAAACCACACAGGGAGTTTAATGTAGGGGCTGGCGGTGCAGATTATGGAGGATGGAAAGCAAGAGCAGAAGAGTGAGACAGCCCAGATGTGATAACTGAGGGCCGCAGACACTGACCCCGTAGCTGGGTGAACGCTGGATGAACGGAGGGAAGAGTATGTATTTGTCACAGCCCAGAGGCTGGGAGGCCAGGCCTGTGGATCTGGGGCTTAGAGCTCTGATGAGGGGACACCATTGCTTGGGCTGGTACCTGAGAAAGGACACATGTGGGCTGATTCTGGGAGTGCTGAAAGTAACTGGACACTAGAACCACCTACCAAAGTTGGGGGTCTGGTGATTGGGGTGGTGGTGTGGAGGAGGGGAAGGGAAGGGGGAGGTTGGAAGGTGTTGTTTCACTGGGGAGGTGCTTAAAGGAGTAGGGTGCCCCTGCGAGAAGGAGCAGGTCCCTTCTTCCTCCTCTAGCCTTTGTGTGTCCCCCTGTTGATAACACCATCAAGAAGTCTAGCTGGCAAGGGACAAATGTTCACAGATATAGCAGCAGCAGCAACAGCAGCACAAAGTGGAGGAATGCAGAGTGCATTTGGATCTGGGGGACGAACTGAACAGTAACAACCTTTTATGTAACAGATTCGGTGTGAGGTCTTGGAAACCCAGAGGGTGCAGTCTGGGCTCTCAGAGCTTACAGTTGAGTCCAGAGCTTACATTTTGGGGACTTTACATGAATACTTGCAAACACAGTTAGTTAATTGTAAGTTTTAAAGCACAGAGCATGAGAGAGCAAGTAACTGAGGGCATTTGGGGTGAGATGGTCCTCCTGAGGAAGATGTATTTAAGATGCAGACTGGAAGGTGAGGCAAAGGAACCAGCAGGTGCAAAGGCTGGGAGGTGAGGAGGAGGCTGGGGCATTTGGGAAGCTGATAGGAACAGATTAATGCAAGAGGCACCCTCCTGTTGTTCAGGGCCCGATCATACCACCTGCTCAAGGTTTCCCTTTCAGCTCCAGGACAGACCCTGAGCCCTTTCCACTGAACTCATCCTTGACCTCCTCTAGCACTTACTTCCGTATCAATTAGCTGCCTCCTGGATGGCTGTCTTCTACAATATGGCCCTTGTGTAAACAAATAACTTCCTATGTGTAACTCATCCCTCCTCCCAACGCACCTTCTCTGGGCTGAAGTCAGAGCAGTTACTCAATAGGTGATTGATCTAACCTCACTTGTAATATAGATTGCAAATTAAACTATCCTTGAAACATCATTTCTCATCTCTCATGTTGACAGATATGTAAAAATGACAGCGCCCCCCCCCCCCCCTCGTGAGGGCACCGGAGTGAAGAAGCAGGCAGGCTCCTGCGGTGGCGCGGGAGGGTGCGTTCACACGAGCTTTGTAGAAAGAGGTTTGATCAGGTGCACCCAGAGCCTTTTAGATATGCACCTCCTGCCACTGCGGCTCCCAGGAATCTGTGCCAAGGAAGTCATCACTAACACTCGGAGATACGTGCTGAAGATGTTCACGGCAGCACTTTTTATAACACTGACCTAGCCACGGGTTTAACAGTCAGGTCCAGGCCTACAAAATGTGGCATGCACATCTGATGACTTTTCTTGGAGCCTTCAAAATGGAGCTGTGGATTGAAGAACATGGCATGTGTATACATATGTTATGTATATGTGTCTTTCCAGCGGCCCTGGAATGTCATGGTCCCTGGCCCCTAGGTGAGACTTGGAGATTAGGAGGGACAGAGGGAGACAGTACTTCTTCAAGGCTCCCTGACCCAGACGCAGGTACCGCAGCAAAGGATGTGAGCACTGGATCTATGTCACATCCCAGGGGTCAGCCAGGACGGAGGGTGACACTGGCGCAGGTTACATCTCAGTGGACGCCAGTAGAGGGCGTTTACAGGTAAACATACAGACCTGGCCATACCTCCCCACTCATGGCCTGGGGACATTTACATCTTCCCTGGAGGTTAACATCTCCCACCCATGAGAGGAAAGGAGTGAGAAAAATCCCACATCTGACTTGGTTTAACCTGAAGTCCATGAGAAAAATAAAAATCCCTAACATGATTAAGTTTAGCAAGAAGTGACAAGAAGCAATGTTCTGCCTCAGAGAGTTTGGGGGATCAAGAAGAAATTAAGTCCAGTGGAAAAACACACACACACACACACACACACACACACACACACACACACACGTGCTGACATGCTTTCATTCCTGAGAAGGTGCTGGGAAATTTCTAGTCACTGTGTTTTCAAAGGGCTGGGTATGTGATAAGTGCTTCAAGAATGGGAAATAAATACATAAACAATAATTTAAAAAAATCTACACCTGCTGATTTCCAACTGATGGGAGGGTTGAGGGCTGAGGATCAGCCCAGGCTCACTTCTCTCCCTCCTTCCTAATGGCGCGTCCCTTTATCGGGCGATACACCCTCCTTGCTGGGTCTTGAGAGCAGAGCAGCAGGGAATAGGTAGTGGACTCTGAGTGCCGCCATCCCGTCAATACTTCCGGGCGGAAGAGGGATTTATGGTGTTATAAATGCCAGCAGCAGGCCCAGTTTGTGTTAATAGCCTTATTAGTTACATTGCTGTAAAGTCCACATCTACACACTGTTTAACAGCTGCAGTTCTGCTCAGCAGCATTCTTTCAATAAATCGAGGCCCCTTGACATAAATCTTGAAGTCCCTGGAATCTGATTAGCAAATCCCTCCTGATGGGTTAGAGATGGACACAGGGAGTGGAGCCAGCGAGCTTCCTGTGCGAACGGTGCATCTTGAGGAAGGTGTCTCCTGAGACTGTCACTGTGGGCCATCTCCTATCTATTATCTCAGTGGGCTCAACCTTGACCTTGAGCATGGAGGGCTGAGGGGGATTGCTAACCCTCTCTGGGAAGTGAACCCAGAGACCCCATGAGCCTGACAGTAGCTTTGTGGAAATTAGAGAAAGGCGCCCCCTGTAAGTGGCTGCAGCTGCACAGGCTCATGGCTTGTTGGGAAGGTGGCACTTTTATGAACCCAGGTCCTTGACTCCCTAGAGTGTCCTCTTTCTGTTCCCCTTCCTCCCTCCCTCTCCCCCAAGTGGATTCTACATGGGCTTTGTGCAGACAGCCCACCCACAAATAGCCCGTAAGTGCATGTGCTTGCTTTGGACCATGCAAGTGTGGACTGTTTACAAGTCGGGAGATTTCACCTGAAAATGCAGGTTATGAATTAATTTTTTTAAAGTGAAAGGGTTCAATCTGCCAACTCATGACTTGTCCATCTGTAGCACGCTCTGCTGATGAGGAGACGACATGGCTGTGCTTTTTATGCGGGGCTCTCAGTTCCTACCTTCCCCTTCTGTACACATGCAGCCCCCTTCCCTCAATTCTGCTGCCTGGCTGGCTCCTGCATTTGAATTGGAAACCTTTACTATTTCCGCATGTCACTCCTTTTGGCTATGTGCAATTCTGAGAGGCCATTTCTAGCTGGTGACCCAGCCTTCATGCTAGAAAACCCAGCTCCTGCGTCTTCCCTTTGCTGATTTTCATCTTTTGTTGGAAGAAGGGGAGAGAGAAGAGAGATGATGTCAGCTAGAGCTGCCATAACAAAATGCATAGACTGGGTGTTTTTTGAACAACAGAAATTTATTCTCCCATACTTCTGGAGGCCAGAAGGTCCAAGATCAAGGGTCTTTCAGGGTTTGCTTCCTGGTGAGAGCTCTCTTCTTAGCTTGCAAACAGTTGCCTTCTTCTTTGTTTCCTTTCTCTTTTTTATAAGGACATTAGCCCTACTGGATTGGGGCCAAACCCTTATGACCTCAGTTAACCTTTATCTTCTCATAGGCTCTGTTTTCAAATACAGTCCACATTGGGGATTAGGGCCTTCTCTTGTGAATTTTGGTGAAACACAGACAATCATACCACAACAGACAGACTGCCTGTTTTGTACCTATAGCAAACCAGCGCTTAGTTACCGGTGATTCCTGTGATCCAGCTAACTCCTCGTCTTTGGATTTTGTAGGATTCTGGATTCTGTCTCTGGATTCTGTAGGAATAACAAACTCCCTTTATGCATAAGTTAACTGTTATTTGGTGGGTTCCTGCTACCAAGGGTGATAGCAAGGACCAGGAATGATGGTACTAATGCATGGTGGTTATGGGCATGGATCTAGAAGTCAGTCACTTGTTCCCTGTGCACGGGCAAGGGATTTAGGCTCTGGGATCCTCCGTTCCTCCTCAATGAAGTGGGGAGGAAATAGTACCTAACAGGCTGGGTTATTGGAAGGATTTAATGATGTGATGTATGGAAAGTCTCAACATAGTAAGCACTAGAGGATTGTTTTTATAATCATGATTGTTATTGTTATTGTTGTTATCATTATTATTCACTGGGCCAGCTGGGCCAGGTCATTTCCAGATTTCTTCCAGTTCTGACCTTCTCATGCTGGGTTTTAACCTAGTCTTAGAATCTGAGGTTTTTGGAGTGTCTCCCATGTTCCTGAAATTGTATCAAACATTTTGTATAAATGCTTTTTTCTCCTGACTAGAGGAGTCCAGATCTTTCATCAGATTCTATAAAGGGTCTGTGACACCCCCCCCCCCGCCCCAAACAGTTATGGGTCACTCTTGTAAACTATAAGGATTCCACATATTTCAAGGTGACCCCAAAGCAGAAGTTGATCCTCCTGAGGATTAGATTCGTGCAAAGACAGATCTCAATTTAAAGCCTTACTGTAACTTCCTGAAAGGCTCACAGTCAACTTTAACAAAGCAATTAAGCAAGGACATAGCTATCTCCCAGTAGCATGCAGCCCCCACGGGGAAATAAAAATTTGATGGGAGCAGCGAGGACTACTCTGGTGACCTTGTAAAAGGCCAACTTGATATATGAAAGAGCCTTGTGGTATGAGTGGTCGAGTGGGGTGACTAGAACATTCCAGAATGAGGTCATTGGCTTGACCTCTTGTCAAGGTCCACATGGGATTTCAGGGACATTTGTTGAAACCCTTCCCCTGGAGCATCATGACTTAGTGTTATTGTCTGAACATGCAGTTAAGATCAGGTTACACTACTCCACAAGAGCCTTTAGTAGCTGCCTCCTACTTAAAGCCGTACTTCTCAAACTGAGGCACCTGTAGCTCTGAAAATGGGTGACAACGAACCAGGAGAGATGGAAAGCTACAGGGTAAACAGGAAGAACTTCCTGGAACTAACAACTTTGAGAGTTGGGAAATTTTGTAGTTGAGGTCATGTTTCAGCACTTTAGAATGGTCAGCCACCCTGAATTTGTTCTCTGCTTTTTCTAGATACTTTAGTGGAAAAAAAAAATGGATATGCCCTTAACTTAGGAATGAAGCCTTCAGGCTTCTTAGCATAGCATAGAAAGCTCTTCACAGTTTGACCCAAATCGCATGAAGCAAATTATCCTCAAGCAGCTGTATGCTTATAGTCTCATTGGCTGAGCCACACAGCAAAAGGGAATGTCATTCCCCTGTGGTTTCAATAAAAGTCTCAGGGTTCATGTGCATTGATATTAACTAGGTCATGTACACGTCCCCAAAACAAATTATTGTGATTTTGATTGGCCAAACAGGACCTGGGGGAGGGGGAGGTGTTCATCTGAACCTCAAGGACTGAGCATGCATGGTGGGTGTTCCTTAATGAAAGTCGGGGTACTGCCATTGGAAGAGGGTATGGATGGTGGGCAGGCCAAACCACAAATAAGGCCAAATCTCATTCATTATGAGGTCTGCTTAGTTCCAGATCCCATACTTTTTAAAAATCTACATTCTTCTTGTGCCTTTTATAGAGGCAGTAGCTGAGGTCACAGAAGGGTAGGGCCTTCCTGAAAGTCACGCATTACATTAGCAGCAGAGGTGGGTTGAGGACATGGGTGTCATGATGTTCATTCAAAGCTACACTCCAAGTTGTGCAGGAGACGAGGTGCTAATTTGCTTGGCGAGTGAAGAGAATGGTTATGGTGCATGGTGTCATGATTCCATTTATTACCTTGCCAACGTTAAGAATAACAAGAGGATAAATAGCAATGAAAACTGATTGGATGGCTAATGCCAGGCAGCAGCTTTATACCGAAAAATTGGGGCTGCTACTGCGCCTTTGCAGATGGGTTGTTAGGATATCTGCTTGCTGAGCAGATGAGAGGCTCTGCGAAAATGTGGGAGTCAGGCCCAGTGCATCTTCTTTTGTAGACTCCTCTGGCCCTTGTTGCTCTAACATAGCTATCCCCACATGGACATAGTTTTCCTTAGAGCCCTCCCAGGTGGTGGCTGTGTTTCTGGAACACGCCCCATTCTCTTGGAATATTTCTGGAGTGAAGGTAGGTGACCTTGCTCAGGCTTGCCATTTGCCACTCCTTCTTCGCCCTCTCCCAGCTCTGAATCTCCTGTCATCTCTCCACCATCCTCTGCGCCACCTTGTTGTGGTCACCTGCCCTACTGTCACTTGTCTTCGTTGATTGATGATTTAATGGCCTACTCACCATCAATGCCTGGTGAGCAGTTCAAAAGTACTATGTCCAAAACTGAGTTCCTGATCTTTGTCCTCTGCCCACTTTCTAGCTACTCCTCCCACAGTGCCACCCATCTTAGTTAATGGAATGCCACCTCTCAGTGCCTCAGAGCAGAAGCCCTGGCTCCTCTCCTGCCCCATCAGCAAATCGGATAGGTCTCATCTTGATCCAGTGCAATACTACACGACAGTGAAAAAGGAACAAGCTGTGAATGCAAGCAACAATAGAATGAGTCTCCGAAGCATAATGGTAAGTGAAAGAAACCAGATGCAAGAGTTTTATCTGTATGAAGGGGTTGTTCTTTTATAGCTGTATAAATTTTTCTGTTGGAGAAACACCTGGAAATGGAATTGCTGGGATTAAGTGGGCATGAGCAGTTAATGTTTTGATAACTGGAATGTGGGTGGGGCCTGGGCTCTTAAAAAAAAAAAAAAAAAGCTCTTGTTCTATGCGAATAGTATTATTACTCTTCACAGATTAGAAAACTGAGGGTCAGACAGGTTAAATTATTTATCCAAAGGTATTCATTTGGGAATTGTCTAAGTCAGGATATAAACCCTGTCTTTCTGATATTTTGGTTATGATAATGAAGTAAATCACTTAGTGCCCTGCTTGATACCAAGTCAATGTTGACTAAATATTATCACACTTTTTTTTTTCTTCAAGATATATTCTGAGAGTAGTTTCAGGAATGATGAAATCAATAGATATGTATTGAGTACCTACAATGGACACACACTAAGCTTGGTGCTGGGGGTGTAGCCACGAATAAGTCAGATGGTCTCTGCCATCCCAGAGCTTATATTCCACCAGAGAAGACCAATTTTGGTCTAATAATCAAAATGTAATAAGTACATGGGCGAGAGATGCCAAACTGAGGAGGCATTTGGGGGGGAGGCATGTGGCCCCTGTGGCTCTGCCCCCCGGCTGCCAGCACTCTTCAGGCATCCTCAATAAGTAGAACAGTCCTGAGAAATGATTTGTCAGTATCAGGCCTTGGGGATCTGTACTGGGGTCTAAATCAAATTCAGACACCTAAGAGCCAGCCCTGAGTCTAGTGCGGATTTTACAGGTCAGTGAGGCTGAACAGCAGCTTCCCAGCCGGTGATAAATGTGTTGAGATCCCTCTCTGGCTCTGCCAAGGCCACTGTCAATGGAGTGTCTTCATTTTCCCAGACTGTTATGGGGAGGCTGGAAATAGTCATCAGGATGGAATCCTATGCTCCGCCAGGAGAGCTTTCTGGCGGGCTGAGCATCCGCTCCTGGCCTGGGCCCTGGGTGATCTGGAGCATCCTCTGCCTGGGGAGTGGCTGAGATAGGAGGATCTGAAGGTGAGCTCCTAAGCGTAGGACGAGTTAGTACCGTTTCTATGTCCCTGTGCCAGAATCGTGTCTGGCACAAATACCTATTGAATGGCCACATTAGTAAAGGAAAGGTGCCTTTCAGGAAAAGCAGAGACCAAATTTGTGAATGTGTGAGTCTCCATTACATCCCCCCCCCCCCCCCGACTTCCTTCTTTTGGGGTGATCTCTGGCATTGCCCATTGAGTATCAGTCTGTCTCCCTGACTCATGCTTTGATGAAGAATGTGCTAATCAGTGGATGGAGAGCCAGGGGAGAGAGGGTCCGCTTTTCTGCTGAAAAAGGACTTGTCAGAGAGAAAAGAGAGCAGAGTTGTGTGAGAGGGAAAGGATGGGTGAGGGATGGGGTTTGGAGGTTTGGGTGTGTGTGGGAGTGAGGAATGTCCAGATGAGGTATGGGGAAGAGTTAGTGTGTGAGAAAAAGAGTCCTTTATGAATTACTTTAAATTCTGCAGTGCTCCTGGCATGGCCACGTGGGAACCTGAGTTTGATTAGAGTTACGTGTGCACTCTCCAATCAGGGCTAGCTTCTAACAACTGTAGGCCTTGACCATCCTGAGATCGCTTGCAGTTGTTGTTGGTCTTGACCCCTTTACACAATACCGACAGCTAACTAATAGCAGGAGCTTACAGAGTGTCAGGCGCTGCCTCAGACAATATTTGGAGGTAGATACATTATTATTTACATTTTGAAAAATGAAAGAGAGGTTCAGCAATCTGCCCAAGGTTGCTGAGATAGAAGAGGGGTGTGCACCTGAGCCCTGCCGTTCTAGAGGCAGAGCTCCCCACCTTTATTTTTATTTTTTTAAAATATATTTTATTGATTTTTTACAGAGAGGAAGAAAGAGGGATAGAGAGTTAGAAACATCGATGAGAGAATCATCGATCAGCTGCCTCTTGCACACCCCCCACTGGGGATGTGCCTGCAACCAAGGTACATGCCCTTGACTGGAATCGAACCCGGGACCTTTCAGTCCGCAGGCCGACGCTCTATCCACTGAGCCAAACCAGCTTCGGCCCCCACCTTTCTTATGAGCATCGCCCATGTCCAGGCTCTGCAGTCTCACAGTGCCATGGTAGTTCAGTGTTCTGCTGTGAAGTGAGGAGATAAATCCTCTCCCGTTTCTGCACTTAATTTGAGGTTTCACGTCAGTATTTCTTAGAGCTCTCTTTCTCCCCAGGGCACACACACCCATTATCCCGTCATTTGGGTTACGCTGTGTTCTTCCTGTTGCACGTTACCTAGCCTTACGCTCCCTCTGCCCTGCCACCTTGATTGTTGAGTCTTCCCTGTGTCTTTCATGGTGAAATTTCCCTCAGGACCGAAGCCATCCCTCCCTACAACTGGGCTTCCATTGTTGCTCCCTGTCCATTTCTGTTTCATTGTTTGAACATATATAAATCCCAAATATGGACAGGATTCCTCTGTCATGTAATTCAGTTGTGTTGGGAGTCATCAGAGTTGAGACAAGCAACTCTGTCTTAAGGAAATAGAATTAAGTTCCTTCTAGCAGAAGTTATACGGTGCCCTGAGGGTTTGGCCAGAAGATAAGATTAACCTGCCGCTTAGCATCTTCGCAACTTCCCCTTCCTGATCCTCCCCCATAGCTAGCCCAGCCTTGGAATGTTACACCTTGGAATGTTACGCTGCCCTGGCAGTTAGCCAATCCTGCGTTGCCAGATACCTTACTACCTTGTCACTCAGTGCCTAAACCAATTATACACTGCCAAAGACCCCGCTGCATAGGCAGCCCTGCCCCCCTTTGTTTCTGCTGTATATATACAGCCATTTCAAAAAATAAAGTCGAGGCTTGATCAGAACCTTGTCTTGCCTCCATTCTTTCTCGTTCCTTGTTTGTTTCATTCTCTTAGGTGGTTCCTGCGTACCCCTGTTGTTGCCCTGCGGGCCGGGACACAGTTGGATGTACATAAATACTTGGAGGGAGGAGGGTTACTCATCTCCACAGGTGGAAGTCTATAAATCCCAGCTTTGACCCTGTCGGATACCCCATGTGCCCACGTCCCCAGGGTATGCTTTCCAAAGCTCCACAGCAGCATTCAGATGACAGCAGTCCTCAGTGAGACTCAAAGCTCCTTTTTACAAAAGAAAGTTGTGTGTGTGTGTTTTTTTTATAACAGCCTCTTTACTCTCCAGAAATGAATTTCACAGGTAATAGAATCTATATATGCACATAACTTCAAGAAATCAATATAATACCCTAACCATATTATAACAGAGAATAAAGTGAAAGTAGTGTATAATAGGATAGTGTATATTTCAATATGTAAATGCTTGTATATGACTCTACTATAAAACATAATGATACAGTCAGATAATTGTTTCTATATATAATCACTGTCACTGTTGCAACTATGAAGACAAAGTCATGCAAATGTGTTGTGTCACCTCAAAAGAATACCTCGCACAGTGCGGCCGTCAGTGACCTGGATTTTGAAAAGATGCACAACTTTTGGTAGCTTTCTGAACAAAGCAAAGAACAGCATTTTCTCAGTTTACTCAGTAGCTGTATTCCTTTAAAAGTCAATGTATACTATAATCATGCAGAAAATAATTTTTTGCTAACATATACAAAGGGGTTAGAGTCGGGTTCAGATGATTATGACAGATTTCATTTTCAAGGATGGAAACGTCTGGCAGGACATTGATATGAATGTGTTGCACTCCCAAATGTAGTGACAATCTGCACCCCTCCACCCCCACCCCACCCCGACACACAGACATTTCCAGATCTCTCTTCAGGGGCAGCACCAGTCCTGCTGAGAACTTCTGCTTTAGGACAAAGGGTGCTTTTGGGCTTGCGGGCTTTTGTGGGACTTCGCTATGGGTGCTATTTTGCAAGACCTTACATTTCCATTTATCTGTACTGGCAGGAGGAGGTTGGTTGGTTTATTTGCTTTGTTTTTAACAGTGAAAGGAGTTTCCCTGGATGAGGACTTTTTTTTTTTTTTTTTTTTTTTTTTAATCTCATAAAGCCAGTGGCGGGAGAAAGATTTATTATCCCAGGCAAGGGAAGCCATAAAAATAAAAGATCTGCCAAAAGAATAATTATTTACTTAACAAATATTTAGTCACGATAGCAGCAACAGTTGTCTTTCTTAATTTTTATTGAGTTATGACTGACATGTAATACCGTGTAAGTTTAAGGTGTGCACCCGAAGTCATGTGTGGAACTGTCAGACCCTTCATTCAGCTGCTTGTCCACCAAGAGCTGCTTCCAGATTGATGCGCTCTTGCTCTTTGAATCTTGGAGGACAAGAGACTCCATCCCTTGCTGGATCTCTGACTGCCTGATGATGATTGTTATAAAGTTAGAACACCTGAGTTTTGATCACTTAGCATTAGCTCTACTGCTCATATCCTGAATTCTAGAACTGTGTTGAGAAATGCAATTTGTAGCATCCCAGGTGGAAAATTACTGATTCTCTCTGACGGAGGATGCCAAGGAGAATTGGTCTCTATCCTGGAGGAAACATAAACATCAATTCTGAGGATGAAGGGGGGAAATGAGTCCTGGAAATTGATGGAAAGCTGGCTGTTTGGCATCTTGAAATTAAGCAGGACTGTCCCTGTTGATGGCTTCTTGGGCTCTGTCTGTGGGTTTCTGAGGCACATTTTTAATCCTCTTGTCATTTTATTTGACCCTGGAACAGATAGAGATTGTTAGGTCACTTGGGCTGGAGAATTTACACACAGGGGGCATTGACCTGACGGGGGCTGGTGAGGCTGTTCATCAATGACCGCACAGATGATGGACATGTCCAGGATATTGGCTGGCACACAGCAGGCACTCAGTACATGTCTGTTTTCTTCCTTTCCTTTTCTTTAGAGCAAATCTCATGCTGAATCTGGGAGGTTATTTGCTATGACTGCCTGCCTAGTAGAGGGTGCTATGAATGTAATTGGTGCAAATTGAAGAGAGACTATTCTAGGAAGGAGGAAGTAGTACAGTGTAATGAAATGTACTGTGTGGTAATTGTGTTGATTGCAAACGTGTCCATGGGCACATTCTTCCAGATACTTGGCAACCAGGTATTAATTACCTACTACATATTTGACCCTGGGCTAGGTGCTGGTAAGGTTGTGATAAATCAAATTACTCTCTACCTTCACCAGGTATAGTAAAGCAGAGCCTACTGTCTATAAGGTTAAGGGAGACAGGAAAATAAGAGCCATAAAGCAATAGCTATCATTTATTAAATGCTCATTATGTGCCAGGCATTGTGCTAAATGCTTTTTATGTATTATCTCACTGAAACCTCCACCAACCTCAGAAAGTAGGCCCTTTACAGAAAAGGAGACTGTGGCTAAGAAAAAGAGGTCAGTAAATACATTGTTGAGTGGCAGAATGGGGATTTAAATACAGGTCTGTACTGCTTCAAAGTTCATGTGTTAAACTTCAAGTCCTACATGGCCTGGATAGGTAGTGTGGGCAGTGGAGAGCTGTGACTGCAGGGATGATGCAAGGACCCGTTCTTTCATCTTGATGCTTCAGATATCCATTTGGTTTCAAGATTAAACTATGTGCCTCCCAGAAAGCTAATTTATGTTGCTATGAGGGGATCGCAGGTCTGTGAGCTCATTTGGTTTATAAAGCAGGAAGCAAGGACACATACACATACCTTTCTCAGTCCCTCTGAATAAGAGGAACAAGGGTGGGTGCTTAAAGAGAAATATGGTCCTATGCTCCCCCCTCTCCCATCCTATATAATAAAAGCCTAATATGTAAATTGACTGAAAGGTGGAACTATTGGTGGAACAATTGGTACTATTACGCACACTGACCACCAGTGGGAAGATGCTTAATGCAGGAGTTGCCCCCAGCCTGCAGGCCCAAGGCTGGCCAAGGCAGATGCCAAATGGGGTCCCCCAATCACCCTATCAGTCACCCCACAGATCGGTCCTAATTGCTAGCCAGGCCTGGGGACCCTACCCGGGCACGAATTTTGAGCACCTGGTCTCTGGTCTATATATATAAAAGCCTAAGCAAACTGTTACGACTGGTTAACTGAATGAACAGTCAACCAGTGGCTATGACAAGCACTGACCACCAGGGGGCAGATGCTCAATGCAGGAGCTGCCCACCTGATGGCCTGTGTACTCCCACAGCCAACCTCCCAAGGTCCCTCCCCCAGGCCTGCTGGCCCCCGATCACCAGCCAGGCTGAGCGACCCTATCTGTGCACAAATTTGTGCACTGGCCTCTAGTAAATATAATCTGGTGCACTTCAACCCCCAACATTTGCACATGAATTGGATAGTAAAGAGCCCGAATAATACTTAACATTCATCAGAATCTTAGTTATCAACTTGCTTATTCATACCAAGCTTATTCCCAACAATATTCAAGGAGTCTTACAAAGATGCACAAAAAGCAGCAGAATAAAATAAAATGAAAATAACAACGACATAGGAGAGAAACAACCCAGAAAAGTAAAGTGGATTTGGGGAAAGATATTAATGCATGGATTACAAGGCAAATAGTGCTATCCTGTCCACAGCCAATGCTAAAAGGGAGCCGTGTCAGTTACAGAACACCTAGGCCAAAAAGGCCAAAAAATTGTAGTGGTTCAGGAGAGGCATGCATTATTGATTCTGAGATCAAGGATCATTATTTTTTCCCCTCCTGGAGCCTCCTAGAGAAGGAACTGTGTGAAATAATGAACAATATCCTCAACAATGTTCTTACAGCAAGCCCAATTTAATGTGACTGCTGTATATGACACCCCACCAAAGTGCAGTTCAGAAAAGTAAGAGAATCCTTGAGAGAAGAGATAATGTAATAGGTTGTGATTGGTCTGCTCTGGGATGACATAGGGTGCTATTAAGATCATGTTGTTAGGAACAAAAAGAGGAAGTAGATAAGATGATTATAGTCCTGAGGACTACACGGGTAGCATGTACATTGAAGTCAGGGTTGGAAAGTGAATTTAATCTTGCCTGGCACCCCCAATCAATTAGTAGTGACTTTCTTCCATGAATGAGATGAGGAGCATTTGAAGCTGTATCTGGGGTAAAAGTATGCTGTAATCGATTAACACTGCCTGCTCCAAGTGAGTGTCCTTATTTAGGTTAGGAATTTGTGGTTGGCATTTAGGCTAAGACTGTTGTTGATGCTCCCTAAGGCCTCTCTCTCTGAAGGAGGTCATAGGTCACCTTAGTCACCCTGGTCCCTTGCTTCATGACAGTTTTTTTTTTTTTTTCCCCCTAATTGAGCCCATGTAGATGAGTATCTCTTATTTCGACATACTTCCTAAATTAGCCAAATGTAGTGCTCCCTGAAGCCCTGGAGGGGAGTCAATAAATCCATCCTTGTGTCTACATCGCCTTTTGCCTTGATTGTCCGAGGCAAGAGAAATCTTAAGTCACTGAGCTTCATCCTCTCACCACACAAAGCAAGAAGAAGGGTGGTCAGCAGAGTGCTTTGGGCAAAGGGAGGTGCCTTGAAGAGAGCTGGGTTTCTAGTTTTGATGTCTCCAAACTGAGAAGGAGCTCTCCCTTCTTTCAGGTTTCATCCCAGCCCTAATAGCTTCCTGTGGTAGGGACCGCCCCTGGCATCTTTCATCATCACAGGTGCTCAGAATTGTGGTGTCATCAGTATTGACAGGAATGCAAAATCATGGGTAAACATTTATTCTATCATTCATTTACTCACACACTCATTCATTCATTAAACAAATACTTTGCGTGCATCTATCATCTGCCTGGGTACTTGTCACATAACTTTTATTACAGTGTGTTGTTATAATTGTTCTGTTTTATTATATACTAGAGGCCTGGTGTACGAAATTCATGCACAGAAAGGGGGATGTCCCTCAGTCCAGCCTGCACACTATCCAATCTGGGACCCCTCGAGGGATGTCAAACTGCCTGGTGGGATTGGGCCTAAATGGCAGTCGGATATCCCTCTCACAATCTAGGACTGCTGGCTTCCAACTGCTTGCCTGCCTGCCTGCCTGATTGCTCCTAACTGCTTCTGCCTGCCAGCCTGATCACCCCCTAACTACTCTCATGCCAGCCTGATTGATGCCTAACCGCTCCCCTGCCAGCCTGTTTACCCCCAATTTCCCTCCTCTGCTGGCCTGGTCACTCTTAACTGCTCTCCCCTGCAGGGTTGATTGCCTCCAACTGCCTTCCCCTGCTTGCCTGGTCCCTCTCAACTACCCTCCCTTGCAGGCCTGGTGCTTCCCAACTGCCCTCCCCTGCTGGCCACCTTGTGGTGGCCATCTTGTGTCCATATGGGGGCAGCCATATTGTCAGTTGGAGTGATGGTCAATCTGCATATTACTCTTTTATTAGATAGGATAGAGGCCTGGTGCATGGGTGGAGGTCAGCTGGTTTGCCCTGAAGAGTGTCCTGGGCTGAAACCGGTTTGGCTTAGTGGGTAGAGTGTTGGCCTGCAGACTGAAAGGTTCAATTCCAGTCAAGAGCATGTACCTTGGTTGTGGGCACATCCCCAATAGGGGGTGTGCAAGAGACAGCTGATCGATGATTCTCTCTCATTGATGTTTCTAACTCTCTATCCCTCTCTCTTCTTCTCTGTAAAAAATCAATAAAATATATTTAAAAAAATAGAGTGTCCTAGATCAGGGTGGGGGTTCCCTTGGGGTGTGGGGTGGCCTGGGCGAGGGCCCTGTGGTGGTTTGCAGGCCAGCCATGCCCCTTGGCGACCCAAGCGGAGGCCCTGGTATCTGGAATTTATTTACCTTCTACAATTGAAACTTTGTAGCCTGAAGTGGAGGCCTGGGCTGGGCAGGATGTACGGAAAGGTTTACTTCTTCCATTGCCAGGGGCAACCCTAGCCTCCCACTCTTTCCAGCTCCGTGGCTGCCACCATTTCTGTTTGGATTTGTTTACCTTCTATAATTGAAAGTTTGTAGCCTTGAGTGGAGGCTTAGGCCAGCTTGCTTGGCTTCTTCTGTTTCCTGGGAAACCCAAGCCTCCCTCCTGCTCTCTGTGGCTATAGCCATCTTGGTTGGGTTTATTTGCATACTTGCTCTGATTGGCTGGTGGTCATGGCTGGTGGGTATGGCTTGTGGGTGTAGCAGAGTGATGGTTAATTTGCATATTACTCTTTTATTAGGTAGGACTAGAGATCCGGTGCATGAAATTCACAGGGATGTCCCTCAGCCCAGCCTGCACCCTCTCCAATCTGGGACCCCTTGAGGAATGTCCGACTGCCGTTTAGGCCCAATCCCTAAAAGGGCAGTCTGACATCCCTCTCACAATCCATGACTGCTGGCTCCCAACTACTCACCTATCTGCCTTCCTAATTGCCCCTAATTGTTTCTGCCTGCCAGCCTGATCATCCCCTAACCACTCCCCTGCCAGCTTGATCATCGTCTAACTGCTCCCCTGCAAGCCTGTTTGCCCCTAACTGCCCTCTCTGCAGTCCTGGTCACCCCTAACTGCCTTCCCCTGCAGTCCTGGTCACCCCTAACTGCCTTCCCCTGCAGGCCTGGTCACCCTTAACTGCCTTCCCCTGCAGGCCTGGTCCTCCCCAACTGCTCTCCCCTGCAGGCCTGGTCACTTCTAACTGCCCTTCCCTACAGGCCTGGTCCCCTCCAACTGCTCTCCCCAGCAGGCCTGAGTCCCTCCCAACTGCCCTTCCCTGCAAGAATGGTTGCCCTCAACTTCCCTCATCTGCTGGCTTGGTCACCCCCAACTGCCCTCCCTTATAGGTCTGGTGCTTCTCAACTGCCCTCTCCTGCTGGCCATCTTGTGGTGGCCATCTTGTGTCCACATGGGGCAGGATATTTGAGCATATGGGGGCAGCCATCTTGTGTGTTGGAGTGATGGTCAATCTGCATATTATTTTTTTATTAGATAGGATAGAGGCCTGGTGCATGGGTGGGGGCCAGCTGGTTTTTCCTGAAGGGTGTCCTGGATCAGGGTAGGTGTTCCCTTGGGGACATGTGGTGGTTTGCAGGTTGGCCATGGCCCCGTGGTGACCCAAGTGGAGGCACTGAGATCTGGGATTTATTTCTCTTCTATAATTGAAACTTTGTAGCCTTGAGCAGAGCCAAGCCTCCTGCTTGCTCCATCCCAACAAAAATGGCTCCTGCCTAGCCATTTTTGTTGGGATTTATTTATCTTCTATAATTGAAATGTTGTAGCCTTGAGTGGAGGCATAGGCTGGCCAGGTTGTGTGGAAAGTTTGGCTTCCTCCATTACCAGGGAAACCCAAGCCCCCTGCTTGCTCTGTGGCTGTAGCCATCTTGGTTTGGGATAATTTGCATACTTGCTCTGATTGGCTGGTGGATGCAGCTGGTGGGTGTAGCAGAATGATGGTTCATTTCCTTATTACTCTTTTATCAGATAGGATTGTTAATCTCTTACTGAACCTAATTTACATATTAAACTTTATCATAGTTATATTTGTATAGGAAATAATGTATTATTTGTATGGTGTGTTACTATCTATGGTTTCAGGCATCCACAGATAAGGGGGTTTACTGTACGTAACACATTGAAAGCTTGAGGAAACAGTGCTGTGCAAGATGTTCTAGGTCCCTGCTATTCAAAGTGGCATCATCACCAATTGGAAGCTTGTTAGAAATGCAGAGTCTAAGGTCCCAAGACCTAGGAATCAGAACCTACTTTCTCACATAGTCTCCAGGGATTTGTGTGCATATGACAGTGTGGGAAGCACTGGACTAGGCAACATGTCTGTGGGGGATACATGGGGCCCATGAGTCAGAGTCTCAGGCCTCAAAGGGGCTCCAAGTTCCCACATACCTGAAACCAGTCAGGGGTAATGTAAAAAAGCGAGGGCTAAGTCGTTTGCTGCAGACTGAGTGTCTGGGATATAGAAATGGGAAAAGAGTATGTAGCTTGTGAAAGCCCGGGAAGGTTTCCTGGAGGAGGTGAGCCTAACACTGAAAATCAGAGGACAGGGGTGCTGAGAAGAGATGGGGAGGGCAATGTGAGTTTGAAGAGGAATACAAGGAAAGGCTGGTCCAGTGTAGACTCTCAGGTTTGGAGAGGTTTGCCCTGACATAGGCTCCCTTGAGAGGAGGCCTCTCAACTAGTCAGCTAACTGAGGACCATCCTACATTGACCCTTTTAGTCTGAAAGGCCCTTAAAAGCTACAAAGCTCTTTGCTCCAAATCCTCTATGTTGGCTGAGTGCACAAAGCCCTTTGGTGCCAAGATACCCTTAGACCTGGGCTGGGAAGCCTCTTTCTCCAGTGACAGGCACCAGTGTACGTTTTTCATCGTAACAAGGTGTACAAGGTATCGAGCACCTGCTGTGTGCTGGAACTTTCTACATATTATTTCTGATCTGCACTACAACCCTGTAGGTCTTATTTATTCATGAGTGCAGTTCATTCTTTACGTTTTCCAGAGGCTCTGACCAAGGCTGAGGGAGATGGGGCGAAGTCCCTTCGTTTGGGGCATCCCCATCTGTCTCCTGGGCCAATGCCGAGGTCCTCATTCTTCAGACTCTCCAGGGCACTGCCCCTTCTAGCACTGGGTCAGGTTCAGCAGTGATGAAACTTGGGACCAATCTGTCCGGGTGCTTTCTGTTGTCTGTAACCTCATCCCTACTCTATTCTTGGTAAAAGAGTAGCGAGGCCGGAGACATTGTGGGTGTTTAGAAGCTTCCTAAGGGTCACTAATCTGCATCAGTTTATTAGGAACTGGGTACTTAGAATCCCTTTAAAAGATTATTTGCAAGAGCTGTTTTCATTAACGTGCCAGATCTAGGTTTCTATTAAATAACACCCTGTTGAGTGCGTTGGAGGGAGATTTTATTGTCTATGGGAAAATGCATTAGTCAAGAGTAGTGCTGCAGACAGAGTTGGATTAAAAGCAGACAGTCAGGGCAGTAGTCCAGCTTCACGAGGGGCTAAAACCTCACTGGAAACAGAATAAGATGGAGAAAATTGTGTTGGCCAGAATGTCTCTCAGAAACACTGCAGTACATGGCTGGAAGGAATATTTGGCTCAGTTGCTTTGAGGGGGAACAGGGCATGCTGCTGTGACAGTAGAAGCTCATGCAAGCCTTCTGGATAAGTGGAGTCTCCTTACCCCCTGGCCTTGGCCTAGTGGGCTAAGCAAGGTGGAGATGAGTTTTCTGGGTGATGGTAGAGAGGTTACAGTGATGTAGATTTGGATTTTTATAAACCTATTAGGTTCATTAATTCATTCATTCATTGCATCAGTCATTCCTTCAAGTGTGTGTTCAATAAATATGTATACAGCTCACACTGTATACTATTCTAGTGCTGGGGATAAAAGAATGACCAAAGCAGACAAAGTTCTGCTCTCTCAAGAACATTCTAGTAGAGATGGGAGCAGACGATAAACAAACAAACAAACAAACAAATAAATAAATAGGGTAATTTCAGGTTTTACTGAGGAGTGTGCTTTAATGAAGAAAGATTCAGTTCAAACAGAGATAAGGTGAGTGTCCCAGGCCAATCAGGTCCTTTCTCTTGAGAATTTGAACGAGAGATAATGGACAACATTGGTTAGTTTGTAGCTCAGGAGAAAATCATTCTTTTCTCCTGTCTAGTCTGAAATGGCCTATTAAAATAACAGCTTCCACCCTCCAGAAATGCTGGGAGGGCATCAGTCCATCCTTCCTCCTCCTTTCCTTGCTACCCAAAAGGGTAAATAGGAAGACAATCTATGAGTCTGGGAAAAGGACTGAATGTGGTCAGCTCAGTCTCTTCAAGTTCTGGATTCAGAGTTGCACTGCTGTATGGATGTTTTGTTAGTGAGATGACCTGTTTTACATCCCCCCTCAAGTCTCTTCTGGCTCAGCAGGTGTACGGCAGGCTGGTAGGGGAACTCATTCTCTTTGCTCAGGAAAATACCAAGATCTAGATTTTGGGAGAAGGAATGGAATTCTAGCCTCTTACCACAAGTCTACACTTTGTTCTCTGACCCAATTTTACCACCTCTGAAGCTGATAACTACATCTTGATTTGGCTCTTATGACCATTTCTCAATTCACAAGGTGGGAGGCAGGATAAGAGATATGACTGGAAAATCAGAAATCTCAATGAGACCATTAAGCTGTGTAAAGGGAGGTGAGACAGAGAGAGTAGATGAGTTGGGTTAGCAATAGATCACTGGTGAATGCGTCCTGCAGCTCAGAAGGGGTAATGGTGACAAGAAAATACAGTCACTAGGGCTGTTCTCAGAATCCAGGACACCTTCGTAATCCCCATTATGCTCCTGCCTTGGTACAGTCTGGTGGGCTGGTGGTTCTGCAGTTCCTGGGACATGCCTGTCTCTATCCTGCAGGTACATCCTTGAAACAAGCTACCTGGTTTGTGTTAGTTTGCATGTGTTCCTGGGGACCAGAGGAACCTAAATAACATGGAATGAAAAGAATTAATCTACAGCCTTCCTCTATCCCCAGAGATTCAATATGCTTCAACCAGCAAACATTTTTTGAAGCTCAAGCCTATACTAGGTCCTTTGCTAGATCTTGAGAATAATAAGACCTACTATTTATAGTGTTCTCTGCATGTCAAGCCCTTCTAACTTAGCTCATGTCATTTTCCTTATACAACTTCATAAGTAAAATGATTCCCAGCTACAGATGAGGAAACAGGTTTAGAGAGTTGAAGAAACATGCTCAAGATCTCACAGATAGTAGGTGCAATGCACCTTAATTTAAATTCTCTCAGAAGCAGCCCCTGAGACAGGGATTTGAGTGCAAAGTGAAAGAGCAGGGGAGTGAGGCAAGAAAAGGAAGGCAGCTATTCAAAGGTACATTATCCAGGACTAGAGGCCCAGTGCACAGATTCATGCCCAATGGGATCCCTCAGCCTGGCCTACAGGGACTGGGCTGAAACCAACTCTCCAACATCCCCCAGATTGTGAGAGGGAAGTTCTCGGGTGACACCTCCCAAAATTGGGCTCTCTTCTCTCTGGTTCCAGGTGCATCACCCAAGAACCACAGCTGCCAAGTCACCGCAGTTTGGCAGCTGCTGCATTGAGCATCTTTCCCCTGGTAGTCAGTGCATATCATTGCTACTGGTCGAAGCATCTACACCTTGGTGGTCATTGCATGTCATAGCAACTGGTCATACAGTTGAATGGCTGGATGGTTACTTAGGCTTTTATATATACAGATACTGTAGTTGTTAATTTTATGGGTCAACTTGGATGGGCTAAGGGGTGCCCAGATTGACGGTAAAGCATTATTTCTTGTTGTGATGTTTCTAGAAGGGATTAGCATTTGAATCTATAGACTGAGTAAAGATGTGCCCACAATGTGAGTGGGCATCATCTAATCCCTTGAGAACCTGAATAGAACAAAAAGGTGTGGAAGAAGGATGAATTTGCTCTCTCTCTGCTTGAATTTAAACATTCTTCTGCCCCTGGACATTGACACTCCTGGTTCTTGGGACTTTGGATTCAAATTGGATCACATCACCAGCTTTCCTGTGTCTCCAGCTTGTAGATGGCAGACCATGGAACTCCTCAGCCTCCATAATCATGAAAGTCCATTCCTATAATAAATATCCTCATGTAGATGTAAATATAAATCAATCTATATCTATCTATCTATCTATTCATCCATCCATCCATCCATCCATCCATCCATCCATCTTATTTCTCTGGAGAACCCTGACTGTACACCAAGCCAGCTACCACTCTGCTCCACCACTATGGTCCTGCATGTCCCAGAAGGAGCTCCCGGAATTAGGTAGGAACCTGACTTCTTTCTTAGAAGGCATTGCTTTCATACTTTGATGGAATTGGAGGGAGCACTGGGAAGGAAGAGTCGGATTCTGCTCGAATCAGGGTAGGGGCTCCAGGAGGCTTCTCTGAGAAGGTGACCATGGGGCTGGGCCCAGATGGATGAACAGGGTGTGCTGGGATGTGGGAATGCTGTAGAGAGACATATTCCAACTGCAGCAGAGAAGAAGCAGCATGGTGGTGGCGTTTGGGGGACAGGGAGGGGTTGAAGTTGGGAAGGACAGAGAGGTGAGGTTGACATGCAGATTAGCACCAGAATGGACAGAATAACAGCCGCAGCAGTAACAACAGTACTGAGGATATTAACCAAGGTCTTGCTCTGTGCCAGGATTTCCAATAGACAACCTTGCTCAATGGTTCCTGGCCACCTCCAGGTGCGGGTTGTCCTTTATTTCTTATTTGCAGAGGTGGAAGGTGAGGTTCAGCAGAAGATTGAGTGATTTATGAGGTCATGCAGCTAACAAGTGGTCCTGTCGCAATTTGAACCCAGAGAGGCTAGCTTCTGGGCTCACCATCTTACTCTTAAACATATCATGCTTTTTCCAAGGGCCTCATATTTCATAACAGAAATTTGAAGATGACTTTTTCAAACGGGGCTGATTCAAGAGATTTTTCAGTGATGAAGCTAACAAGATATGGTAACCAACTAAATGGGGGCTGAGGGAAAGGACGTGAGATTTAGAATTTGATCCACCTGTAATATTGGTGATTTTTTTAAATTTTTATTATTTTGTTTTGTTTCAATGCTGTCATGACCCAGTTTTGCAGTCCTGCCTAGAGGCTGGTCAGTTCTTTTTATTGAGCAGGTGATTAAGTTCAGACATGAACCACTTCCCTTTATTGGGCTCTCACTATGCACTGCCCTAATCATGCCAGAGTCAAGTACTAGACAACAGGGACAGCCCCTGTGCCCCAGAGCCCACTACAAATTATTCAAATTAGCCAAACCACAGGGAACCCAAGAGACCTAGATAACCCTACTCTGCCATCCGTAAGCTGCCCTGTGGCAGATCCCCTGGTATAACCCTCTGTGGCCCTGCATGTTGGCCTTCTCTCATTTGAAGCTGGAAAAAACAAAGACTTCGCCTGTCCTCTATCTGAGTGTCATTGTGCTGTGTCCTGCCTGAAGTGTGTTTGAAGCTCACACAACTCTCTGTGGCCTTCAAACCCTGGTTCTGCCACTTTGTCACTGAGAAGTTGCTTCACCTCTGAATCTCTCCCTGTGTTTAGCCCTAAGGTGGGGTCAACAATCCACGCCTCGAGTGCACCAAGGAGAGGAGGAAAGGAAATATTGTAGACAGCGTCTCTGGCTGGGTTAACTCCCTTTGTTTCCAACAACGGCCATTTTGGGCTTTAGGGAGACTTCTCAATAACCTGGTAATTCCAGAATGAAAGACCATCTATTTCCTCCCCTGGGAAGACCTTGGCCAACTCCTGCCTTATAAATACCAGCAACTGAGATTATCCTGGGGTTGATGATAGATTTGGGAGGCTCAGGAGAGAACCTTAGATAAACAAATAAGCTATTTGTGCTATATTGCTTTTTTTGGCACCTACTTGCCTACTCACCCTGCAGATTCCAGAACACAGCGAAGCAGCATGCCGTTCAGCTTCTGAGGTGTTTACGCTCCAGGGCAGGAAGCACAACACCTCCACATGGCTGCTGAGGGGGAGAAAGCCTGCAGAAAACAGCATGGAGACACCTCCCACCATGCATCTCACTGTCTCCTTCTCCAACACAAACTTTAGAGGGAGAGAGCCCCCTGAGACCATCAAAGGAAAATTGCCAGCCTGTTTTCCACACATGGGGTGACGTCGATGCATCCAGAGTGAACTACTTTGCAACATGTTTGTCTGGGATCTTATATCTGAACTAGAGGCCCAGTACACGAAAATTCTTGCACTGTGTGTTGGAGTGATGGTCAATTTGCATATTTCTTTTATTAGATAGGATATTTATCTTCCATGTGTTCCTATAATCAGGAACAAAGATCTCTTTATGAAAAGGGATTATTTCTAAGCTGTGCAACATTCAAAAGGATCTCTGTTTCAGAGAGTTCATAGTCCATTAAAATCCAATCAATCTGGGTCATGGGGAAGCCCTGGTCCCCACAAGACTGCCTTAGAAGAGAGGACCCTCAGTGAGCACATGGCCTGGGAGCCCGAGGCGGAAAGGGCTGCTGACTCTCCAGGGGGAGCTGCCTGTGGAAGTCACCGGGACACGCTGAGGCTGGCCCCGGGGCTGCTGGAGGAGGAGGTGTTGCTTAGGGGCTCTTCAGGACTAGGCTCCATTCTTAGAAACTGGGTTCAGCTTTCCAGAACTGGCTTTAGTTGTTTGGGGCTAGGTTCTGCCCTTTGGAACTGGCATCCTAACTAGAAAAAAAGAAAAAGAAAAAAAAGAATTAATAAATGTGGACTAATGGAATGCATTCAGGCAGCACTGATGAAATCTGTTGTGGAAAATATTGTGATTTCATTGTTTTTAAATTACCTCCATGGAACCTGCTTCTTGCTATTTTTCATGACTTCTGCTTTTCCTCTCATTTTCAGGTGTTTAAATTTTGGTTTAGTTGCGGAATCTGGTAAAACTTCCTGGAGGGCGATTCCCTCTCTCTCGCCTGCATTTCCCATAGCAGGGAGGCGTGGGGTGTCCAGGCCCAATCTTTGCAGGAGTAAACAAAGCTGTAAGTGGTTTATTTATTTTTTATTTTATTATTATTATTTTTAATACTTTTTTATTGATTACGGAGAGGAAGGGAGAGGGAGAGAAAGAAACATCAATAATGAGAGAGAATCATGGATTGGTTTCCTCCTGCATACCCCCTACTAGGGATTGAGCCTGAAACCCAGGCATGTGCCCTTGATCAGAATGAAACCTGGTCCCTTCAGTCCGTACTCCGACACTCTGTCCACTGAGCCAAATCAGGTAGGGCTGTAAGTGTTTTTTTAAACTATATTTGGTTTCAGATGAAAGACTGCTGTAGTTGTTTTGTCTTCTGTACCTGGAAAACTACTATAGCATTTCTGCCCCACAGAGTTGGATATTTCAGCATTGGATTACAGCCATTCACCAATGTCATAGAAATCTAGTGTTTAGAAGGCAGAGAGAGGATGATTTCAACAACCAAGAACTGTCTGAATTGGGCCAGGCAGCCTGCCAATAGCTTTATGTGATGTTTAATCCTTATGCTAGGTCTCCTTATTGTCACCACTTACTGAAGAAGAAATTGAGACTCAGAGAGGTTTAGTCACTTCCTCAAATCACACAGCAACAAGTGGTGGAGGCAGGATTTGAACTAAAGTTGCTCTGAATTATTCAAAGCCGGTGGCCTTAGCTTCTTTACAATGCCACCTTCTAGTCTCATTTTACAGATAGGAAAACTAAGGCCCAGGAAAGTGGAGTGTGGGTAATGGCTAAGACCCGGGTTCTGGAGGTCAAATTAATACTGTTTCATTTTGAGCAAGTTATTTACCCTCTCTGAATCGTGATTTTTCCATCTATGAAATGGGCTGTTGTGAGGAATTGGGAGAGAATAGGTGTAATAAGCTAAGTATATGCTTGTCACAGAGTTAAGTGCTCAACAAATAATAATTTTAAAAGAGATGGCTGGCTCAAGGTCAGTTAGAATTGCAAGTGATTGCAAGTATCTGAAAGCCTGTAAACTTATCAGGGATTTTATTTGGTCCATGAAACAAGAGTCTTGCTGTTAGCTTCTGAGGATTTCATCCACAAGCACATCCTCAGAGACCCAGGCTCCCTCTACTCTTCCCGCTTTACTATTCTTGATTCTCAGTGTGGCTTTCTTACACATAGTTGCATAATGGCTGCTGCCGCACCTTCAAGCCTCTTGTCTATGATCCAGGCAATAGAAAGGATACATGATAAACCCTTTCTCCTCTTAAAGCTTTTTCTTTTCATTCTGGAAGAGATACTCTCTCTAGAGACTTGTGTCTCCTCACTGGCCCTAGATAACTTGAGCTGCAAGAGCTTCTAGGAAAGGTGAGGACTTCCCTTTCTTGCCTCTGTTGAAGAGGAAAGGCTGTGAGTGGCTGTGGGGGGTGAACCCATAGTGTTGTCCACATGGGCTAAATGTGTGTCTTAGCTGGAACTTGAATCCAGCTCTTGCTGTCACCAGACTGCTTCACATGGGGGGCTATCCCTGCCTCAGCGTAGTCTGGGACCTTTTGAATGTCAGATGATCTCTGGATCCTTGACTGACTCAAGGATAACTAAGAGAGAATAAAGCATGTTTTATTTAGACAGAGAAACGGAAAGAAGCCAGGGCATGGAGTAAAAAAATATATGTCCAATTGGAGAGTGAGTTGTGCCTTGAAAGTCTCACAAGAAAGTTGGGTCATCAAAAGAAAGAGCAGAAGTCTGAAAAGAAAGTGTGTCTATAGAAAACTAAAGCAAAATGGGGGAGGGAGAAGATCCATTTGGACATCAGGGGTAATCAGGCCCTGACTTACTGGATCCCCTCACTCAGGAGTCACTTGGGGAGGGTCATGTGGACGAGTTACCCCATGTCCAAAGGGCAGACTTACCTATGGTCTCTGTGTTGACAAGGCACTTCTGACTAAGGATTCACTCTGCTGTTGACAGGGGACTTACCCAACACCAACAATGAGAAGTGACAGGAAAGATGAGTTAGAGTGACAGTAAAAAAGAGAAAATAACTCCAGGTCCCATCTGGGTCTCAAAAAAGTATGTCACCAGAAAGGGACTGGGACAAGGGCGGGTCTGCAATGGCACTGTCTGGAATGTGTGGGTTCTTGACTTTTGTGCAGGAAAAATTTCACAACGAAGTCCAGGGTGATTTTGTAAGTTGAAGACAGTAAAACAAGGAAGGTATCAAAATAGAAAAGGCAAGATCACAGTCACAGAGTGAGCCTAGGAGGAGCTGCCTTGGCCCTTTGGAAACATAAGGAAAAGAAGGAAGCCTAGGTAAGGCTACCTGGACCTTCAAAAAGTCCAATCCGCCATCCATTGCACCACAGAGTGCCTGGACCTTTAGAAAGAAAGTCACGGAGGCAGAAGAAGTGAGCCATGCTGAGCTGCCTGGGCTCAGGAAAAAAGTTACAGAGGCAAAAGGAGATTCTTTGAAGATAGGATCAGGGGATTAGCTTGGGATGAACTACCTTTGCCCACTGCTTTCCTTGTTGCAAGTCTTGTTGGAACCCTTAGTGCTTAGGAGAACGAAAGCAAAGATACATGCCTGAGAAAGTGGGAAGGTGCAGGTGTGCTTGTGGGAGAGGATGCACTGGATCCTTTAAGGATTTTCTATCTGTTTTCTAAAGGCGGGAATTTTAGAATGTTCATCAGCTTTCCAGGTGTGTCCTTTGATATGTTGATGCTTCAAAGTAAACGTATAGGGGGATGAGGACCCTTCTCTAGTCAGTTTCACCTCCAGTGAATATCACTGGAGAGGGACCAGGACCAAGGCAGTTCTGCCCTGGCGCAGTCTGGAATATGTAGATCACTTGCTCCTGAATATCCTTGCTTAGGGAAGATAAGATCTTGCGATTTACTAGCTGGTTATAAATTGCTTGGCCATTTGATTAGTTATCTGCCTCAGTTTCCTCATTCCACTTGCCAAGCCATTTTCCTAACTTCTTACTATCCTGCCACATTACTAAGGCCAAAGCTTCAGGATTTACCACAAGCACATCATTCCTCTTATTGTCCTTTGTGTGGCTCAGTTGCACATAAGGAAAACAGGCCCTAAGAGGCAAGGGGACAGCCCCAGTGCCACTGCATCACAAATTAGAGCTAGAGCCAATTTTCTGACTTCAGTTCAGCCTTTTCATTGTGCCGAGCCATCTTGCCAGTGAGGGTATTATATTGGCATACATTGAAAGCCTCCGGTCTTAACCCGCAGAACTTATCTTCAAGGAAATAGGCCAGAGGATGTGACAGAGGCTGAAGACAAAGTCATCTCAGGGGTAGTGGCGGCCTTGGGCAGAGTCATTGTCACCTTTCTCTACCTTCCTGTTTTTCATGCTCACAGCCCTTTGGTGCCTCCTGATGCCTCAGACAGTCACCACTCTATGGCTCATGCCATGTTACATGTCATCCATTCCCATCCTGTGTCCTCATTCTGTGAAACTCTGCCTCCAGGGGGCATTCTATCACAAGGTATCTCCACACCTGCATCCCTTTGGGCATCGGAGACATCGAGGAATCAATAAGTGAGCTCATTTGATCAGCTTTCTTCTGAAAGAGCATTTTCACATGGTCTTCTGAAGACAATTCCTTCATACAAAGGAATGAATTCAGTAGGAAAGGTTCTGATTCCATAGCAAGTGCCTCGGGGGGGGGGGGGGGAGGAGAAGATATTTTGGGATGTTTCCAAGGGTTCTCAGGGTTCTCAGACTCTCCTATCTCTTGGTTAACTGTCAAGCTGTTGACCTCTTCTGGCTGGGAGTTGGGGCAGCTGATCTGATAGGACTGAGGTAGAGATATTGCCTTGAATGGTCTTCAGGGCTGTGTGGCGCCAAGGAGAGATGATGGCAGTGGTGGGTGAAAGGCGTGGGGATATTAATAGAGGCAGGCAGCCAGGCTGTGGGTGCCCAGGGATTGAGGTGTGCCCAGGCTGTGAGTGTTGAGGGATTGAAGTGTGGACAGAGAGGGCTGTGTATTCCTGGATAGTAGTGCATCTTTCCAATAATATGCCCCTGTCTAGCACACAGGAGAATTATTCCCTGTTCCCTGCCCCCACCCCAACATCCCCAGTTGACTCAGACACTTTTCGTGGGAGTCTTTTTGGGAGGTTCTAGGACATTTGGTCAGGAAGGACCTAGGACATTTGGTAAGGCAGGATCATTAAAAAAAAGAAAAATTTTTTTCAAGGGTTCTAGAATCTTCTGCTTTGGCTTAAATCCCATGTACACTATTTATTGTGTGACCTTGGGGACAATTATAAAAAACTAGAGGCCCGGTGCACAAAATTTGTATATGGAGGGGGGATTGCCCCTCAGCCCAGCCTGCACCCTCTCCAAACTGGGATTCCTCTCACAATCTAGGACTGCTGGCTCCCAACTGCTCACCTGCCTGTTTTCCTGGTTGCCCCTAACCACTTCTTCCTACCAGCCTGATCACCCCCTAACCATTCCCAGGCCAGCCTGATTGATGCCTAACTGCTCCCCTGCCAGCCTGTTTGCCCCCAGCTTCCCTCCTCTTCTGGCCTGGTCACCTCTAACTGCCCTCCTTTGCAGACCTGGTCTCTCTCAACTGCCCTCCCTTGGAGGCCTGGTGCCTCCCCTGCTGGCCATCTTGTGTTGGCCATCTTGTGTCCACATGGGGGCAGAATCTTTGACCACATGGGGGCAGTCATATTATGTGTTGGAGTGATGGTCAATCTGCATATTACTCTTTTATTAGATAGGATAATATCATATGACTGTTGTGCACTTTGATTGAGATATTATGCATCTTTTAACACTTAAAACATAGTAAGTGTTTATTTAAGTCAGAGTTCTTCAGATTTCTACATAAAGAGACTTATTAGGAGGAATTGGCTTACATGATTATGGAGGCTGAGATGTCCTGAGTCTGTAGCTGGAGACCAGGAGAACCCCATATGTAGTTCCAATACAAAGGCTGGGCGTTATGTGGTGCTGGAAAAGCCAATGTTTCAGTCCTCAGGCAGGAAAAGCCAGTGTCCCAGCTGAAAGGCAGCCAGGCAGGAGGACTTCCCTCTTGCTCATGGGAGGGCCAGCCTGTTTGTTCCATGCAGGTCTTTAATGGATTGGATGCCCCACCCCACATTGGGGAGGGCGATCTGCTTTATTTAATCAGATGACTCAAATGTCAATCTCACGGGAATACCCTCACAGACACAACCACAATATTGTTTGGTCAAGTGTCTGGGCACCCTGAGACTCAGTCAAGTTGATATACCCATCACAGTGTCCAAAAATTGTCAATCGATACCGTTATCTTTACATTCTAGACTGCACTTCAGTTTCCTTATCTCTATCAGGGGCATATGAATCCTATTCTCTCTCGCCCTTGGAGATACTATGGGGTGTAAACAGACAATGTTTATGAAGGTGCTTGATATCTTGATAATATTCATCTGTGGCTCCAGACATTTTTAGGAATTAAAGGCAGGGTATTAGCCCAAATGAGCTCTGGAGATTTTCTTTGCTTCTAGAATTTGTGTTCATTGAATAACAAATCAGTTGTATGCTAAGTACTTTCCAAGGGCTGGGGAGACTGATGAAAATAATAATCTACCTTTAGGAAGCTTATGATCTCACTAGAAGCCTGGTGCACAAAATTTGTGTACTGGGGGGTGTCCCTCAGCACAGCCTGCACCCTCTCCAATCTGGGACATCCTTCTCATAATCTGAAACTGCTGGCTCCTAATGCTCGCCTGCCTGCCTGCCTGATTGCCCCTAATCACTTCTGCCTACTAGCCTGATCACCCCCTAACTGCTCCGCTGCTGGCCCAATCATCCCTAACCTGCCCTCCCCTGCAGGCCTGGTTGCCCCCAACTTCCCTCCCCTGCCAGCCATCTTGTGACCATGTGGGGATGGCCATCTGGTGGCAGCCATCTTGTGATGACATGGGGGTAGCCATCTTGTGATGACATGGGGGCGACCATGTTGTGACACGAGTGCATGAAGGTCAGTTTGCATATTACCTCTTTATTATATAGGATTAGGAGAGCAAAGTCTTTGAGGGTCCAGATGTGCTTGGATTCCCTCTGAGTCAAAGTGGAGATTGGGTATATGGCAGAGATAGGCTAGATGCTCAACAATCCCATTTGTTCCTCTTGGGAACATAGGAAGATCATATGTCCCTGCTTCCTTTGCAGTTAAGTTGGACTCCTAGGACTGGGTGTAGCCAATGAAAGACTACTGGGTGTAGTCTCTTTGATGTTTCTTCCATTGTTTCTCTCTTCTCTCATTTCTACAGTGGTTGTGGACACAATCTCTAAGACTGCCCTGGCTCATGGTGAGTGAAGACTGGGTCCAGAGTCACCTCTTGGAGGGGAGCTGCCGGGAAAGCCTCTGGATCTGCATCAGACTGTGAGGTCAGTGGGAAGTAGACCTTGATTGCCTCAGGCCCCTGAGATCTGGAGTTGATCTATTATAGCAGCTAGTGATGCCTTCTTACGTCACACAGGGAACACGGCGTCAGAACGGCCCTTCTCTCTGTTTGCATTTACTGATTTGCACTGGAGGGTTCTGTAAAAGAAAAAAAAAGAAGAAGAAAAAAAAGAAAAGAAAAAAAGAAAGAAAAAGAAAGTGACTAGTTTCAATGACCAAGATTCAAATACAACAATCTTTCCACACATGATAGTGTGTGAGCATGGGGGGTGGTAAGAGGGAGGAGGGGGGAGGCGGAGAGGGGGAGGAGGTCTAAGGAAGAGATTGTGAAGTGACAAAGGGATCTGTTCAAGTGAATCTGGTCAGGGAAAGGTTCATGGGCATAGTGACTCAGTCCAGCAGAAAGTGCGGGGATTGGAGGAAAAGAGTAATTCTGGAAAGAAGAAAGGATGTGTGGTTCTTACTTTTGTCATCCTGGACTCGCACTGTTTAGAAAAAAGGGCTGTGTATGTCAAAACATGAAGGGCTGCGCCCTGGCCCGTGTGCTTGAGCGTCGTCTCAGGCACCAAGAGGTAACTGGTTGATTCCAGTCGGGCACATGTCAGGGTTGGCGCTCAGTTTCCCTGTAGGGGCTATACAGGAGGCAGCCAGTCGATGTTTCTCTTTCTCATTGGTTTCTCAATCCCTCTCCTGTCTTCCTCTCTAAAATCAATAAAAACATTTTTTTAATGGGAGGGGCTGCAACACTGTGGTACCAGTGTGTGGGGTCCCCTGTGGGGCAGGGTGTGGGGCACATTACGTACAGCAGTAGGGAGGTTAGTGCCAGTCAGGGGAGCTCCGAGCCCCACAACTGGAAAGCAGTGGTCTGCGGGGGTGGTGGGAAAACCAGCAACTGCCCACAGTGCCAAAGCGAGTGACATGTCACCCCCTGGGGACTCCCCAGCTTCTCGATTGGCACTGGAGCCTTAAAGGGGATCTGAATTCCCACCCCCCCTGCCAGGGGAAGAGGCCATGGAGTCACAGGACCAATGGGCAAGTTCCTCAATGCCCAGGTTACTTACTGTCCACGCCAGGAGCATATGGTGAAATGCAAAGTTAGCACAGAGCAGCCTGAGCAGAGAAATACGATGGGGGATTTACAGCAAGGAAATCACAGGGACACTGGCGGGCTCAGATTGCTGCCTGAGGACCTCGGGAGATGGATTGTGTCTCGGTAATGTCGCAGCAACACTCCGCTGGCGGGGGCCCTCCGCTCCTCTTGCTTCCTTGCTCCAAACTGTTTGCCTTTCCGGACCTAGCTGTCAGCTCCGTTCCCCGGCCATTTCTCTAGAATATCGCAGCCCTCCATCCAGCATGGGGTTCTATCTCTCCCCAATTTGTAGTTGCTCTAAATGTGGACACAAATGGGAAAAAAAATATGCAATTTTAAAAATGTGTGGCTGTAACTGATTTATTAATAGGCCATAATGCTGGTAATAGGCAATCTGTAAGTCTGTTCTTAAGAATTTATAGGACAGATATTCCATAGCCGTATTAAAGACACCACTCATAAATGCCTGCAAGCCTCAGCCTATTAACTTAGGTGGCAGGAGAATATGATTATCTGTAGGAAAGCAGAGAGCCAGCCCCCAGCTTTGATTTCCTCTGATGATCCAAAAATCACACAGTAAGTAAGCAAATTGCATGGCACGCCGTAGGCAAAAGTGTCCCGTGCATAGAAATCAGATGTTGGCTTTCTTAGCGTGTGTGTGTGTGTGTGTGTGTGTGTGTGTGTGTGTGTTTCCGAAAGAGCCTGGGCTCAGGAGTGCAGGAGTGGGATCGGGGAGTCTTAGTTGGTGGGGGCTGGACAGATGCAGAGGCTGGAACTCAGGTGATTCACGAGGGCCATTTCCTTTTCTCTTTATTCATGAAAATAATTCTGAATGTAAAGTAAACATGTTCACTATTGCACATTTGACAAATACTGACAAGTGTTTAAAAAATGAGGGGAAATTGCCTATAATCAAGCAAGCATGGATGACCTCTTTCTTTTAAGTCACCATTTTTTACAGAGGCCACTTGCACCAGAATTTCTGGGGATGAGCAGTGGGGCATCAGAGATTTCCAGGCCCCAACCAAATCTACTGAATCAGAACATCTGGAGGTGGGGCTCCAGCCTCCGTATTGTTAGCAATTCCAGGTACCCTCGGTAATTCTGAATGAGGCACTTAGAAGTTCAAGAACTTTATTTTTCTTAAAGTGACTATCACCCGGCTGGTGTGGCTCAGTGGTTGACCTATGAACCAGGTCAGGGTGCATGCCCCGGTTACAGGCTCAGTCCCCAGGAGGGGGTGTGCAAAAGGCAGCCAATCAAAGATTCTCTCTCATCCTTGATGTTTCTCTCCCTCTCCCTTCCTCTCTGAAATCAAGAAAAAATATATTTAAAAAATAAATAAATAAAAAGCCAAGACTTATAAAAATACACACACAAAGTGATTGTCACCTCAGTATCGGTACTCAAATGGCAACTTTTCAAATCAGTGACATCAAAATCGCTGGGGAGAGCAGTATTCAGAAAAGCCAAAAGGTGAAAACAACCCAAGTGTTCATCAGCTGAAGAGTGGATAAACAAACCGTGGTCTACCCACACAAAGCGATACTATTCAGTCATAAAAAGAAATGAAGTACTGACTTATGCTACAACGTGGATGAACCTTGAAAACATTATGCTGAGTGAAAGAAGACAGACACAAAAGGACTCCTATTGTATGATTCCCTTTCCATGCACTATCCAGAACAGGAAATTCTTAGAGACAGAGGCAGATTAGTGGTTGCCAGGGGCTGGGGGAGGTGGGGAGAAAGGGTTTTTCTTCAATGGATAGGACTTCCCTTTGGGGATGATGGATTATGTGATGGATTATGTTTTGGAACTAGATAGAGGTGGTGTTGCCTGACACTAAGTTCATGGAGCCACCACCATGGGATTAGCGTTCTTATAAAAAGAGGGAGAGCCCTAACCTGTTTGTCTTAGTGGAAGGAGTGTCAGCCTGTGGACCAAATGGGTCCTGGGTTCGATTCTGGCCAAGGCCATGTGCCTTAGTTGCAGATTCCTCCTTGGCCCAGGCCCTGGTCAGGGCTCCTGCAGGAGGCAACCAATCAATGTGTTTCTCTCACATCGGTGTTTCTCTCTGTCTTTCCCTCTCTCTTCCACTCTTCCTAAAAATCAATGGGAAAATATCCTCAAGTGAGGATTAATAAAAAAAAAAAAAAAAAAAAAAAAAAAAAAAAAAAAAAAAAAAAGAAAAAGAAAAAGAAAAAGAAAAGAAATTAAAAATAAATAAATAGATAAATAAATAAATAAGATCTCACTTTCTCTCTGCCATGTGAGGACACGGGGAGAATGCAACCATCTGCAAACCAGGACGAGAGTTCTCACTAGGAAGTGAATTTGCTGACACGTTGGCCTTGGCCTGCCAAGCCTCCAGGCCTGTGAAAAGTAAATGTCTGCTGTGGATGCCACCTAGTTTGTGGTAGCAGCCCAAACTGGTCTCCTAAGGCTTGCCATGCCTTTGCCGCACAGTACGCCCTGCCTGGAGCACCCTTCTTGGCCTCTCCGAACGTATCCTAAGCCTCGGTTCCAGTTCCAACCTCAGGAGACGTCTGGTGCAACGTCTGCTCCCTTCCCAGGGCTTGGGCAAGGCATCACTACCCCCACCATCTAGCCAGTTGAATAGGTCAGTCCTTGATGACTTTGCTTTTGCTTCTTCCTGCATCTGGTTCTACTGGCTGCATATGTCTTTCATCATATGTTAGTTTCATTTTTTCTTCATTAAAAAAATAAAAAAAAAGCCCTGGCTGGTTTGGCTCAGTGGATAGAGTATAAACCCATGGACTGAAGGGTCCTAGGTTCAATTCAGGTCAAGGTTCACATACCTCAGTTGGGGTGCATGCAGTAGGCAACCAATCGATGCATCTCATATCGCTGTTTCCTCTCTCACTCTCTCTCTCTCTCTCTCTCTCTCTCTCTCTCTCTCTCTCTCTTTCTCTCTCTCTCTCTCTCTCTTTCCCTTCCCTCCCTCACCCCCCACTGTCTCTAAAAATCAGTGGAAAAATATCCTTGGGTGAAGATTAACAAAAAAATGAGTTCCACACTTTTTTCTTGGGTGAGAGTTCATTGATCTCTCTCACTCACCTTTGAAATTCTGAGCTTCTTTAGGGCAGGATCCCCACCTTGTTCCTCCAGCCTCTCCCCTCTCTCCCCCCCAAGGCCCACACATGTCCCAGTGACTCCTTGTCTATAAGCTCTCATTTTCAGTCAGCAGATCATGTCTCCCCTCACCTTCAAGAATGATAAAAAGAAGAGTATGAACAGTGCGGTTTATTGAGCATTTGTTATGTCCTAGGCATTGTATCAATTCTTTACATAAATCTTCTTGGGATCTTGCAACAGACTTGCAAAGAGGCTATTATAATTATTACCACTTTATAGATAAGGAAACTGACGCTCAGAAAGCAATTTGTCCGAAGCCCAAGATAATAAAATAAGAAATTTTGCCTTTAGAACTTGATCTCAGCTCTGGCTCCTAAGTCCATGTTTCTAACCTCGGCACAATACTGCCTTCCATGGTCAGTCCTAGTGCCAGTTGGAGCCCTTAGCACTTTTTGGTTTCCCATTCATTCATTCATTCATTCAATCGTTCTGCAAACTTTGTGAGACACTGAGTAAAGTGCTGGAGACTCAGAGAGGAATGAATGAGAGAAAATCCCTGTCTATATTTGAGATAGACTTGTTTGTTCACTGATCAGCACCCACTTTTATTTCATAAGTCACCATCTTTATGGGGGTAACCTTTCCCCAGTGGACACGGTCTGGTTGGGCCATAATTGGGGGCTCTGCTGTAACCTGGGCCAGGTAAGGCCCTGCGCCCTCCATCATCTTCTCCCTGGAATTTGAGTCTGAGCAGAGGGACAAGGTGCCTAAGAGGGTAAAGATTCTATTTCCATCCCAGAAGTGGTTTCTCGCTCAGATTCTACTTCCCAGCTCTATGGCGCATCCTTGGTTCATCACCAAGGCCCATTTCCCAGCTCTCCTTGATTTCTTGAGCTCTGACATCCTCCCAATAAACTCTCTTGCTGCTTAGGTTAGCTTGAGGCTGTCTCTGTCACTTACAACCAATGAGCTCTGATTTATATAAATGGAAAAATATCCTCGGGGGAGGATTAACAGAAAAGTGAGTTTCACACCAATGAGTTCTCACCCAAGAAAAAGTGTGAAGTAGTGTGTAAAGTGGGAGCACATGACATGGGCACCCAGCTCAGCCTAGAGTGACAGAGACACACCTTGGGAGAGGTAGGATGAATAGGAATTAGTGAGGGGTAGGTGGGAAGGGGGAAGGGGGCGCAGGCAGAGGGAAAGGATGCTGGTTCATAACAACTATCAGGGCTTTTATTGGGTGCTTTTCTCACAATAAGCTCTCTGAGATTGGTGCTAGCACTCTTTCTATTTTAAAGTGAAGCTCAGAGAAGCAGTGTAACTTGCCCAAGGCCACCCAGCTAGTGAATGGGAGAGATGGGATTTGAACACAGTTCTTTCTAGAGGCCTGATTTCACCTTAGAGGCTAATGCTTGGTCCCCAGAGAGTCAGTCAGGGGTTCATTTCGGTCAGCTAGCCTCCTCTGTCCCCCTGGGGCAGTGGCCTTTCTGGTCACGTGATTTCCAACTCTGCCAACTCCTGGATAGTCCTCAGGGAGGCCTGCTCTGCATACGTGTGGGGCTAATGGCTGAGATGTTTTTATTTTCCTCAGAAAGAGCCATCATTTATTTCTTTTCAGGAGTGCGGGCAATTAGGCCCCTGCTACTTGCCTTTATTTTCAATCTGATGCATCTTCCCTTGTGGCCCAGGCAGGAGGGGCTGCTGGGCATTAGCTTCTGGGAGGATGTGAAGATGCTGCCAGGAGCAGAGAGAGCCTGGAACAAGGCCAAAGGCAGGGGCAAGGAAGGGAAGGAGGCGTGTGTGTGTGTGTGTGTGTGTGTGTGTGTGGTAAGGGGTGTGGAGGGTGTGCATAGACTGGATGTCCTGCAGCCTGAATTCATCTCTTCCCTTCCTAGCTCCTTCCCACTCCTCATTCAACTGATTCATTTGTTGTTTTTGTTTTTAATCCTTTCTTATACAAATATCACAGCTCTTTTTTTGGGGAAATATTTTGTTAGAAAATCAGATAAAAACACACACATAAAAAAAGGCCCAAATTTACTATCCCAAACCAATCACTGTGAACAATTTGTGATTACCCAGTTTTCTGCTCTTTTCTAATGTTCCTTAAAAAACAAATAATTAAGAGGCATATGTATCAGAAATATCTTTCTATGGCAAGGATTTTTGTTTGCTGCATTGTAATTTTTTTTTAACCACTGTTTATTGAGTGCCTGCTATGTACCAGACAGCATTCTAGGTGTTAAGGATACATCACTGAATGAAAAGGCAAAAGCTCTGCCCTCCAATTAAAAGCCAAAGTCCGCACAGTGACCTGCACAAGGCTTCACTATCTTCCCGTTTACCCAGGAGCTTTTTATCCAGTTGCTGACTTGATCTCGCCTTTCTGCTGAAGAGCAGTTGGAGGAAGAGTCACACCTGTGTGGACTGGCCAGTAAGCCAGGGACCAGGGACCCCTTGAATCCCCATTTTCCTTTCTAGTTTTAGCTCAACTCTGACTCGCACTAAGAAAGTAGGGACACAAAATGGGAAATGGACACCTTTGCTGTCCTCAGGGAGCTCACTGACTTTTAGATTGCTTTCAATTTCCCCCACCGTTAATGTCCTTCAGCGAACACTAGCGGATCATGTTGGTGGAAGGTAGGAGGAGATATCGCCGTTGGTCTGGGGAGACTGGGGAGATGGATGGCATGTCATTCTGAGTCTGGAATCAGCAGTGGAACATTGTTCCAGGAGTAATGAAAGCTGGGCTTTGCTGCTTGGTCAGCCCCTACTTCTGAACCCCAGGGAGGATTTTGAGCCAAGCATTCTAGCTTTCTGAGAGCCTCCAGAGTCCCCTCTGTAAAATGGGAACAATGCCATGAGGTGTACATATCAGGATAATTTTCTCCAAGTGGGATGGATTTTTCCCTGTTAACCTAAAAATAAGAAGCCAAAGTGAGAACAACAAGAGTTTATTTGGGGTCAAAATGAATTGCGATTCTGGAAGCACAGATTCAGGCAGAAACCCAAATAGAGTTCCAATCAGAGGGTGAGAGCAAGGGGTTTTAGGAGAAAAGGAGGGGAATAATTACCTGAATGAAAGCAAGAAATTTCTACTGGTGCTAACAAGTTGTACATGGCTGGTTACTGATTTTATCTGCAGAAAGAAAGTTCCTAGTCATCAGTCCTTGTGATCAGGATGTCTTCTTTCCTGACAATTTTGCAGCATACCTGTTTGCAAGACAAAGTTGGTCTGGCCCAGTCTAAAGTCCCTCCCACCCCCCAGTCCAAACATTCCAAAGTTTCATGGACCAAGACGTGTAAGACAGTTCCTCTGGAATGGCTGCTCTGGCTCCGTATTAAAATGGCTCGACTTATGTCAACTTTTCACACACCCCAGATGACTGCTTCTCAGTTATGCGAATTTAATGCTTTTTCTTCACGATTTATTGTCCCAGGCACTTTACTATCGCATTCAATCCTGTGAGGTAGGAATGATTACATGTCTTCCTTTAAAGATATGGAAACCAAACCTCAGAGAGTTTGAATAACTCACTCAAGTTCACACAGCCAAGAAGAGGCAAGATGAAATACCTACACAGGTCTGCTGAGTGCAGGGCTGGTGTGCTTTCCTTTTTGCTTGACAGACTAAACACCAGTTCCTTTTTCTCGATAACTCTCTTAGGATGAAATACAAAATTCTTCAAGAAAGAGCTTAGCATTGCAAAACCAAGCATCCTGGAAAGAAATGCTAAAAAAAAAAAAAAAAAAAATAGCATAACAAGGCTTTTTAAAAATGTACTCCTTTTTCATTGTTTTTCTTTTTTTCCCTCATTATGAAAGCAATTCATGTTCACTGTGGAAATTTGGAAAATACAGAAAAATATAAAGAAGAAAATAAAAATTCACTCTGATCTTATTACAGAAATAAAATTGCTGTTAACATTTGTTTTATATCCTCCCGGTATTTTTTCATAGGCCTAAAATGTACATATATATATTTTAACATAATTGGGATTGTCCTGCCAAATTGTTTCCCAGAAAGGTTGAACTAATTTACAATCCCACCACAGTGTTTGAGTGTTTCCTTTAGTCTGGCTAGCAGAGAGGTTTTTCTTCTTGTTTTTGCTAATTCCTTGCTTCCATTTGCATTTTTTGATTACTGAAAAGGCTGAGGTTTTTTTTTTTTTTAATTTTTAAAATTTTTTTATTCCATAAGCTTATTACATATGTATTTATCCTACTGAGAATTGTTTTTCATGTCTTTGGTTCATTTTCTTTAATTGGAGTTTTAGTTTTCTTTTATATTTCTTATTGATTTGCAAGAACTCTTTATATATAACAGAGTTTTAAAATTTGGAGGTAATTTGGGGAATGCCTACCTTCTCCTTGGTTTGCCATATTTATTACAGTTTTGTTTTTAAAACTTGTTTAGCTTCCTAATGTGGCTTATGATTTTGGGAGAACAAAAGAGAGGATTTTTAAAAATGTGGTCAAAATATCATTGTTTTCCTTATGATGTTTTGAAATATTGATTGAAGACTTTATTTACCCTATTACTGTAGATCATTCGTTACCTCTATTTCTCTAGCTTAGTGGTCCTGCAAATGATAATTGCCTCAGTTAAAAAAAAAAATAACTACCTAATGGTTAGGCCACACCCAAATGAATTAAATTAGAATCTCAGGAAGGTAGTTGAGCCTGTGTATCAGTATTTTAGAATCTCCCCTGATGAGTGTAGTGAGCAGTCATGGCTGAGTACCACTGCTTTAGCCCCATTCTTTCCACAGTGGGAAGGTCTTCCTAGGTGCTGATGTAACCAGTAACCAGCAAAAATCAGTAATAATGCAAAGTCTAACTACTACCCCCATTTCCTGAACACTCAATACCAACATGGACCACTGTCTTCTTGGAGCAGAAAACGGTTTGATGAGGCTAGGCAGATCTTGGGGGATGTGAAGGGACCTGTATGTTCTCAGGGGAGGTGGGTGTGCTCTTCAGAAAGGCAGAGGAGAAGAGCCGTGATCTAAGTCACTTGGAGAAGAAAAGGAAATGCAGAGGAAGAAAAGCAGCGCAGAAGCTTGGTTCTCCGATTTCCATTTTAATCATGAAGAAAATGAGGATTAGGGAAGTTAAGCCAATTGCCCAAGGTCACCCAGCAACTTCTGAGTTTTGAGGAAGAGGGTGGGACATTCACTAGGTATTGTGCCATCTGCCTCCTTTGGGAGGGGGCTTGATGGGGGTCCTTCCTCCCAGGGTCTTGTTTGCCTTTAGAACAACTGAGGATGCTGGGTCAGTGGAACCTCCTTTTTCATCCTTCACCTATGGTGAGTAAATTCATGAAAACAGCCAACAACAAATAGGCTGTTTTGGGTTACTTTTGTCTAGGATTGCCCAAACCAGCATTCCTTTCTGGTGACAAGTAGTTGGAAGTTGGTTATAGACGATCATGCTCTGTTTTTAAAGCATATGGGTCTGTAGCCACGTTGGCAGAGCCCAGAGTGGCCTTCTTGAGATCTTGTAGAGTCCCAGCCAATGTCCTTCAATTGAAGCTGAATTAGAGCTGTTTCGAAGCATGAACTAATAAGAATTTATTCAATTTTTACAACAGGTCTAACAAGCAAGTAACAGCTTTCTCCCCATTGTGTAGATAAGGAAACTGAATGTAAGCCACACAAAACTCAAGGTCACCTGTGTTGATGAAGGTTGGAGTGAACACAAAGGATGGTATAATCAGCCTGCCTGTCTCCAGCCTGACTAGAGGCAGTCCCCCAATTGCCTATCTGTTTCACTTCCTTCCCTTCTCATCACCTTTCTACCCCGCCCTCCACCTGGCAGATCTGACTCTCAAAACCTTTTCCTCATCAGAGCGTGAGTGTTTCTCTCCAGAGCTGCGCTTGGCAGGTAATTACTAATCAGATGTAGACAATCAAGCTGCATTTCCAAACCCCCTTTTCCTTCTCTCCTCCCCTCCTCGGACACCTTTCTGGGGGGAAGGTGACTCCTTCAGGAATTCAGATTAACATCAACAACAGGGGTGGGAAGTGGGGAGAGGATGAAGAAAGGCATCAAACTCATTTGCAAATTGCAAATGTCAAGGCATCTTCTGTGCTGGTTTGCTCTCTGCTATTTTAAGGGATCTCATTTAGCATAATATTTGCATCCTGTGTGTCTTACCCGGTAATTAGGAGTAGAGACAAATTCTTCTTGTTCCCAGACTACGGGCATTGTGGTAGAGAATAAAGGAAGCTGTGGGGATAGTGCTCAGGCAGCAAAGCCTTTAAAAGTTACTTCTTCAGCCCCACCATCTTGCTGAAATTCGTGGAGCACTGAGACATTCTGAACCTGGGTCATGCTCATTGTTTGGCTTCAGGGGGCCTATGACCCCTCCGCAATTCTAAGCAGAATTCTGTTTATGTAACTGCAATTCCCCCCACCCCCTGGGGTGGAAGTGTATAGCTTTCCTCAGTCTCAGTGGTCTGCAACTCTCAAATCAAGAATGACTCACAGTGGGCATCTGTTTTGCTTCCCTACTGTCATCCATTCTTTCAAGTCCCAGCAACTTGATTTTCTTTTGGAAAACTAACTCTCCTCCACTCTCACTCCATTTTAGGGCTGTCCAACAGAACTTTCTGTGATGATGGATATATTCCATTCAGTTTAGTTTTCTGCCAAAGGGAGTCTAGCTAAGGAGCTACCTGCACTGGCTGCAGCAATGGTGGACGACATCTTTGTCTATTTTTTCCCCAAGCCTGATAGCCCTTCTTCCCCTTCTGATTTACTTGACTTTCCTGTGACAACTGGCTGAGTATATTTGAATACAAAATACCACGATCCTTCATTAAAAGGCCTGCCACCATTGGTCTTCCTGGGAGAGAGTGATGACGCTAATAAGGGCCCCTTGACACATGGTCCAGGAATGACCATAGATACAGAGACCAAACGAAGAGTTGCCAGATGGGAGGGGGCGAGGGGACTGGATGAAAAGGCTGAAGGGATTAAGAAATATAAATTGGATGCTGTCCACAAGAGACCCACCTCAGAACAGAAGATACACACAGACTGAAAATGAAAGAATGGAAAAAATATTCCTTGCAAGTGAAAACAAACACAAAAAAAATTGAGGTAGCAATGCTTATATTAGGCAAAATAGACTTCAAAACAAAGGCCATAACAAGAGACAAAGAAGGACATTACATAACACTAAAGATATAGATCCAACAAGAAGATATAATCCTTGTAAACATATATGCACCCAACATAGAAGCACCTAAATATATAAGAAAATCTTGGTGGATATTAAGGGAGTGATGGACAACAATACAGCCATAGTTGGGGATTTTAAAGCCCTACTGACATTAATAGCTAAATCTTCTAGACAAAAAAACAATAAGGAAACAGTGACCTTAACACACTAGATCAGATGAATGTAATTGATATTTATAGAACATTTAATCCCAAAGCAGCAAAATATACATTTTTCTCAAGTGCACATGGAACATTCTAGGATAGACCACATGTTAGGACACAAGTTTAGTCTTTTTTTAAAATATATATATATTTTATTGATTTTTTTACAGAGAGGAAGGGAGAGGGATAGATAGCTAGAACCGTCGATGAGAGAGAAACATCGACCAGCTGCCTCTTGCACACCCCCTACTGGGGATGTGCTCGCAACTAAGGTACATGCCCTTGACTGGAATCGAACCTGGGACCTTTCAGTCTGCAGGCCGACGCTCTATCCACTGAGCCAAACTGGTTTCGGCAACAAGTTTAGTCTTACTAAATTCAAGAAGATTGAAATTATATCAAGCACCTTCTCAGACCACAATGGTATGAAACTAGAAATCAACTACAATAAAAAAGACTCAAACTCATGAAAACTGAATAACATGTTGTTAAACAATGAATGGGTTAACAATGAGACCAAGATAAAAAGTTACCTGAAGATAGTGAAAATGAACACACAACATACCAAAATGTATGGGACACAATAGAAGCAGTACTGAGAGGGAAGTTCATAGCATTACAGGCCTACCTGAAGAAGCAAGAAAAATATCAAACAATCTAATCCTACATCTAAAAGAACTAGAAAAAAGAACAACAATGCTCAGAGGAAGTAGAAGGAAGGAAATAATAAAGATTAGCATGGAAATAAATGACATAGAGACTAAAAAAATGATACAAAAGATCAGTGAAACCACAGTTATTATGGAAAATAATATGAAGTTACCTCAAAAATTAAAAAAAAAAAATGAACCTGCTTTAGGACCCAGCCATTCCGCTTCTAAGAATATATCTGAAGAAATCCAAAACACTAATTCAAAAGGATATATGCTCTTCTATGTTCATTGCTGGTAATTTACAATAGCCAAGATCTAGAAACAGCCCAAGCAGTAGATGATAGGATAAAAATACTTTTGTACATTTACACCATGGACTTCTGGTCAGCCTTTAAAAAAGAAGAAATCTTACCTTTTGTGACAGCATGGATGGACCTGGAGATTATTATGCTAAGTGAAATAAGCCAGTCAGAGAGACAAATACCATATGACATAGACCGGATGGATTTGATTGATATTTCCAGAATATTTCAGCCCATGCATGAATCTAATGAACAAAATAACTTAACAAAATAGAAACAGAAGCATAGATACATAAAACAGACTGACAGCTGTCAGGGAAGGGGGTTGGAGGGCCGGAGCAAAAAAGGCAAAGGAATTAAACAAAAATATATATTGTAGACACAGACAACAGTATGGTGATAGCCAAAGGGAAAGGAGATAGAGGGAAGTGGAAGAGGGCAAAGTGGGGATAAATGGGGATGGAAAGAGACTTTACTTTGAGTGATGGGTACACAGTGGTGGTGTTCCTTTTGGAATCAAGTCAACTTGTTCCAGAAGAAACATAGCTGTATGGCAGTGCTATTGTATTATATTGAGAATGGCTATAGAGGGGCAAGGATAGAATTGAGGCCAGGGAAGGCATGATGGGGGCTTGGACCAGCTGGAGGTGGTGAGGAGTAGCTAGATTCTGAATAGAGGGACTAAGAGTTTTCAACAAACATAAGATTCTGGAAGTATCTGCTCCACCCTTCCCAGCCATCTGGACCATGTGGGCTTGTGTAACTGGATTCTTGGGTTCTGAAGGCAGCCACTAAGACCCTTGGCTCCTCCATGGGTCTGCATGTATCAGACGTGTCAGCACCAGGAGTTATTGCTGGCAACATCTTTTGTCCCTCTGGCAGACAGATCAGTGGAAGCTTTTATCTTAATTAGGTTACACAGGGCACCGTCATCCATCCATCTTCCCCAGTTAACTTAGGGGAGAACAGGAGGGTAATGGCTGAAGGGAAGGCTGCTCCAAGCTGATCAACATGAATCAGAACTGATTGTTTGGAATCTCGGAGGACTCATCAGAAAGGAGAAGGGAGGTGAGTGGGTCTTGTCAAAGATGTTATGGTGGAGAAGAGTCAGAAGGCTGTCTTGTTGTAAGGGTTGCTTTAGGCATCGCCCAGTGAGCTTTGCTTGACTTAATGAGAGAACTCTGCCTGCATCCCACAGACTTGGGAAATTGTTTATGTCACAAGGCAGGTTGGAGTATAGGGATCCTGGAAACTTCACTGATTTCTGCCCTAAGAAGGGCGTGTATGGACTGCCATAGCTGTTTGTAATGGTGTGTCATCCTGGATGTATACAGATTCATTAGTGGAGAAATAAAGGGGAGGGAGGAAGGCATTAATTTAAGTTTCCATCCTAAATATACCCAATTGCAATCTGTTGGAACAAGCTCCCAGGAGCATGGACAGTGGATCTCTGTCCGAGGTGCTGAATCACTCAAGCATATACTTCTCTTGCTGCACCTTATTTCCTTCATTCAAATTTTAACAAATATTTATTGAGCACCTACCACAAAATCCCTGCCCTCTTGGAGCCTATGTTCTAGTGGATGGAGTCAGATAAGAAATTTGTAAAAAGCAGGTTATATATTAGAAAAGGAGAAGTGCTTAGGAAAAAATAAAGCATGGTAATGGGACAGGGAGAGCAGAATTTGCATATAGGGTTGTCAGCTAAGGCCTTCCAGAGATGGGGACATTGAATAAACATTTGAGAGAGATGATGGGAGGGAGCTATGCAGATTTGCTGAGGGCATCACACCAACCAAGTAGTATTGCTCATGTGTCCCATCAAATCCCTGTTTTCTCACATCAGTGACTTTGCTTATGATGTTCTCTCTTCCTAGAATTTTCTTTCCTCCAACTTCTACCACTACTGTGTTAAAAATCCTATTCTTTAGGAAAAAAGACCCTATGTAAATATCACCACCCTTAGAAAGCCTACCAGGGTTGTCCTTTTCTACTAACCTTCGTAACTCTCTCTCTTTCTAATAGATGGATGGATGGATGGATGGATGGATGGATGGATGGATGGGAGGATGGGAGGATGATGGATATTGCTCTCTGGTTCTTCTTTTCTACTGTGTTGCTATGACTACTTAGGTTCCCAGTGTGGCTCTTTGACTAACCTGGGAGTTCACAAAGGTAGGACCTATCCTTCCCTGGTTAAGATCACAATGCATGGAATCAGACCTATATTCAAATCCAGTTAAATTCCTCTACTTGTTTTTGGACAAGTCACTTCACCTCGGACGACTTCAGTTTCCTTATCTGTAACATGAAGGTAATAATATTACCTGACTTAGGGGGTTTTGTGATAATTAAGCATTCATAAATGTACCTGGTATATGATCATGGTAGCCAAAATTATAAATATTTCTTCTCATCTCCCCTATACCTGTCCCAGATAGTTTTTTTTGCCCTGTAATGTTTGTGAATGAATGCATCTCTTTGTCAGTCTTTCTCTGAGTGGTCTGTCAAGTAGGGCTTATTAAAATGCAGATCTCTGGACTCTCGGCCTTCCTGGAAACAGAGGGAAGGGGTCTAGGAATCTGATGTTTAAACAATGCCCTGGGTGATTCTTGTGCACACTAAAATTTGAGCACCATGGATGATGATACTAATAGTAGTTGTGGCATAGCGATCTTTGTAAATTATATATATTTTGGGATTAGATATATATGAAACACACACACACACACACACACACACACACACACACTCTAGAGGCCTGGTGCATGATATTTGTGCATGGGGGGGGGGGGGGCCCTCAGCCCAGCCTGTACCCTCTCCAATCTGGGACATCCCTCTCACAATCCAGAACTGCTGGCTCCCAACCAATAGCCTGCCTGCCTTCCTGATTGCCCCTAACTGCTTTTGCCTGCCAGCCTGATCACTCTTAACCACTCCCCTGCCAGCCTGATCACTCTTAACCACTCCCCTGCCAGCCTGATTGATTCTTAATTGCTCCCCTGCCAGCCTGTTTGCCCCTAACTATCCTCCCCTGTAGGCCTGGTTACCCCTAAATGCCCTTTCCTGCAGGCCTGGTCTTCCCTCCCCTCCCCCCGCCAACTGCTCTCCTCTGCAGGCCTGGGTCCCCCCCAACTGCCTTCCCTTGCAGACCTGGTCCCTCCCAACTGCCCTTCCCTGCTGGCTATCTTGTGTCCACATGGGGACAGGATCTTTGACCACATGGGGGCACCATCTTGTGTTGGTCAATTTGCATCTTAACCTTTTATTAGATAGGATTAGATAGGCTAGAGGCCTGGTGCACAGGTGGGGACCGGCTGGTTTGCCCTGAAGGGTGTCCTGGATCAGGGTGGGGGTTCCCTTGGGGCGTGGATCAGCCTGGGCAAGGGGCCTGTGGTGGTTTGCAGGCTGACCATGCCCCCTGGCGACCCAAGTATAGGCCCTGGTATCTGGGATTTATTTATCTTCTACAATTGAATTTTAGTAGCCTTGAGCGGAGCCAAGTCTCCTTCTCCCTCCATGGCTGTAGTCATTTTTGTTGGGATTTATTTATCTTCTATAATTGAAACTTTGTAGCCTTGAGTGGAGGCCAAGGCAGGCCAGGGCTGTGGAAACTTGGCTTCCTCCCTCACCGGGGCCACTTTCTCCCTCCAGCTCCATGGCTGCTGCCGTTTTTGTTGGGATTTATTTATCTGCTATAATTGAAATTTTGTAGCCTTAAGCAGAGGCCTGGGCCCGCCAGGGTATGTGGAAAGCTTGGCTTCCTCCATTGCTGGGGAAACCCAAGCTTCTGCTCTCTCCATGGCTGAAGCCATTTTGGTTGGGTTAATTTGCATGCTCTCTTGATTGGCTGGTGGGTGTGGCTTGTGAGTATAGCAGAGGTACAGTCAATTTGAATATTACTCTTTTATTAGATAGGAGGTATATATGTAGTACTTTTACAAGTATTGATATTAAAACATATGGTTTAGCCCAGTACCTGGCACACAAGGCAAGTCTTAGCTATTGTTTTCTGTCTGTAAGCAACCTCTGTGACTAGTCTGTTCATGTGAATTTGACAGGGGGCTCCTGGTCTTGCTTTGGAGGCCTCCTTACTGTCCAACCTTGCTTGGCTCTGTGTGCACAGCTGTTCTAAAGACAGGAACCTCAGACAGGGAGAAAATGAACCAGAATGAGCTTCAAGCACTTGCCCTGCTGCTGTTGCTGCTGCTGGTAGAAAAATAGCATCCTCTCTGCTCTTCAAGATTCCCTTGGCAGATGTGCATACAGCTGTTCCGCCTCCTTCTTGTGGGCAGAGAGCAGGCGGATGCTTCCAGGAGTCCAGGAAACCGTGCTATAACCAGCTTATGCAAATGAGGCCCATGACGGCTTTCCCCCCCTCTAACTAGTCTCCCTTCTTTATTTTTCTCCATGGAGGCAGTGGTGTGGGAGACATCTCTTAGTTCTAGGTGCTTCTAGAGGAGATACTGAAGGAGGGAGGTACCCCGAGGGGAGAATAGCCAGGAAGGAAGGAGGAGATGAAGAAGAGCAAATCTGGGTAGCTGCAGGGATGCAGCAAGGAGTGTTGGCAGAATTTAATCCCAACAACACTGGCTTGCTGTGTGACCTTGAGCAAATCACTCCTCTCTCTGATTCTCATCCCGAGCCCAACTGCACATCATAGTGGAGTGAGCATAAGCAAGAGCCCAATCTTTACAGGTTGGAATCCTGGCTCCACCTGTACCACTTGTGTAACCTTGGGCAAGTATCTTTACTTCTTTGCAGGCTTAGTTTTGTCTAAAGAAGGAGGGGATAGGGAATCTTTGTCCTTTGTGCCCAACAGGTTTACTGTAAGGATGAAATGACTCATTACTTGTCAAAACACATCCTAGGAAGTGAAATGCTGGAGGTGTATGAGTTGTCATCCATTTCATCCAGGGGAACTTGATTCCTTCAACCCCACCAAGTTCAGAGCAACATTGTGTGGGAACAGAAAACCTAAGACAAGCCACCAGGAGAGGGGTTGCCTTGCTGTTGGTGCTGCCTGCAGGAGGGTCAATTTCAACATGCACTTCACCCCACTTGCTAACATAGGGAAGGCACTGACATAGGGAAGGCATGCCTTCCATTCATCATGGGAGCATTTGGAGTAGAGGCAGTTTAATGTTATAGTTAAGCACAGGAGGCACAAAGTGGGTTTCAAATCTCAGGTCTGTCACTTACTGGCTGTAAGATTTGGCACATCTAAGCACCAGCTTCCTCCACATTTAAATGAAGATAATCATAACTACCTCACAGCATTATTGAGGACTAAAAGAGATAAAGTATATTGCCCAGTGCTGGGTACATAGTATGTGCTCAGTGAGAGAATGTTAGCTCTTATTTCATTATTATGTTGAATCTGAGGGAAGGACGGCCTTCTCAGGTTTGCCACGAGGCCAAGCATCCATTGGCTGCAAGTGTAAGGAGAGCTGGGATTAGCATGGCCGGTGTGAGGCCTGCTGGGGCTGTGTGGTTTTAGATGTGTCCCTTCCTCTGAATTTTCACTTTCTCATCTGTAAGCAGGGGAAGTGGCCTTTAGCTGTCTCCCTCACTGTGTCGTGGGACTCAAATGAGTGACTTCATAAAAACATCCTTGCCAATTTGAAAGTGCCATGGAGCCGAGAAGAGGAGCTGGTGTGTGGGTACCGCCTCCTTCCATAGGCTGCTTCCTCCTTGCCATTCTGCAGCTCACTGTGAGCCAGGCAGACAAGGTGGATGGGATTTGGCTTGTCAAAACCTGAATCCTCCAGAAATAGGGGGCTGCCCTAGCCACAAAGATCTACCTCCTCTGCCAGCGGCACGTGGGACATCATCACCCCCTAGCAATTCCTTAAGGCTCTTCCCACTGACAGTTTACCTGAGCAGCTGAGCCAAGACAGCCCAACTCCTCAAGAACATATTACAGTCTGGCCTCCCCAACACACATACACTCCAATACCCAGGGCCCCACAAGGAAACAGAGAGCTGGGAGTCTGAAGAAAATACAATGAAAGGACTACTTGCAGAGAGTAGGCAGGGTTAGGAGGACTGATCAGGGATATGAGTCCCCTGAGACTAGCCAGAGCTGGGACCAGTACCCCCCCTAGGCTTGAATATCAAGGAGTGGAAGCGGGTTACCAGAAGCTGGTGAGAGGTGGAGTGGGAGTGGGGAGCCAGAGGGAGCTGTAGTCAGGAAAGACTTGGCCAGAATCACAGCACTGAATCAGGGAAGGAGTGGGAGGGAATGGGAGAAATACCTCCAAATCTTTCTTCCAGCTTTCCAATCTCTGCTGGAGCCTCCCAGTGACCAAGCCCACTGGGAAGCTAGAGGACAAGGGACCCCATGGATGCTGTCTATTGGGTGAGCCTCTAGAGACAGATGGTGCAGAGAATGACAGATGGCGACCTGGTTAGGGGAGCGTCCCAAACAAAGAATAGCCAGCCCACTCCCAAATGCTCCTTTCTGTTCACCTTATTGGGGCTTGACTCTTAGAGAAGGGTACCTTCTCCACTTTCCTGGAGCCATTTTCAGAATAGCATTGAAATTCTTGAGGATGTCAAATGTAGACTGTAGGAAGCGCTGGAGTCTGCTTCAGGCATAGCTCGATGGGGAGCTCCATGAAGCCAAGGTCTGTGAACAGAGTTCAGCTCTTCCCGGAACTGTTCTTGCCATTTCTTCTTTCCATGCAGCTTGAGGGCATCTCATTTCCGTGACTTCCCCGAAGTGGTTATGCGCATGGCTTTGGAGTCAGACAGACCTGGCCCTTTCACTGCTGGCTCTTTAGGCTTGGACGTGTTTGCTAAGCTCTCTGAGTTTCAGTTCCTGCATGCATAAAAGAAGGCATACCTCTACTTTATAGAGTTGTTATAGGGGTTGAATGAGAAGCTCAGAGCAAGGATCTGCCCACCCAGAAGACTCAGGATGTGACAACTAGAATATTATACTGTCACTGGTGTATGACTTTCTCTGGTAGGCTTCGTTGGCTGGGGAGCAGCCGTCTCCCGGCCCCCACCTCCCCGTCCTGTCCTTTTCTCCATCCAACGCTCACTGCTCGCTCTGTGCTCCTGGGAAGGGCTGCTGTCTGGCTCAGCTTGCAGAGAGTGGGCAGGAGAGGCTGGGAGAATGCAAATGTGGCCTTATCTGCGTGTGTGCAGCTGCTCCTTCCTTGAGTCCCTCGTGGTGAATGAGGGGAAGCTCTGGGCCCCACAGGCCGCCCAGGTTCTTCTGTCCCAGTTGATTCTGTAATATCAACCACAGCAATACTACCCAGCAACACCTCAGGCTTCTCTATTTGCAATGAGCTCTAGTTGCTATCATCTCACGGTAGCCTCCCAATGACCCTGATCATTATCACCACCGTGCTGTACAGGGGAAGAACACCAAGGCTTGGAAGGGAAAACAGACTGGCCGAAGATCACACGGCTAATTGGTGGTGGAATGGAGATTGGAACCATGCAGTTGGGCTCCAGGATCTAAAGTTCATTATATTAGTGAGCGTTTCTCTGACTGCAAGTAAGGGAAAACCTTGACTCGATGTACTGAAGCAAGGAAGACTTTCATCATGTCCCACACAGGCAGTCTCAAGGACATTGGGTTCTCTGGTTCCTCAGTCAGCATTTCAACAATGTCATCTAACTCGATTCTTCCCATCTCTAAGCTGGTTGGAATTGCCCTTTGTCTGGCTCCTCTCAAAGTCACAACATGGCTGCTGTGGCTCCAGGTGCACGTCCAGAGGAGATGAGAGGCCTTCTCTTGATTATGTTGCTTTAAAAGCAAGAAGACATTTCCAGAAACCATTGGCTCAAAACTGAGTCCGTGTCTGATTCCCAAACCAAATCTCTGGAGGAAAAACAGAAGGAAAAAAAAAAAAAAAAAAAAAAAAGGCAGGAATAATGGCTGAAAGCAATGAGACTTTATTTCTGAGTCAAGAAGGGAAGGGAGAAATGGCTGTGATGGACCGCCATCTGTCCTTGCCTTCATGCTTGTGGCTCCTGTACTGTTAATTCTGGCTCTGTGACTCATCATCTATCTGTATCCATTACCAATCAATCTATCTATATCCATTACCAGTCATAAAGCAGGCTCCATGGTATATAAGATAAATCTGGTGTTGGGACCCTGGCTTTGTGGTTTCAGCCTGGCAGTGACTTGGAAGATAACTGGGACAGGAAAGTTTCCCTCCCTGGAGGGTGTGTCCTGTTGTGGGGGGGCATCCTATCTCTGGGGTCAGAAAGCTCTGTCCCAATTCGGGCGTGTGGCCCTGAGCAAGCCTTCCTGACTTCCATTCTTCTTTCAGTAAAAGGGGCCTAATCATGGTGAATGTCTCTAGACTACAGTGCAAAAGCGTCTGGTATAGTGCCTAGTGCCTAGTAGGTGCTCAGTAAAGACCAGTCAGTGTTCATTTTCTTCCCCTTGAGAAGGAAGGAGCTTGTAGTTTCACTGAGCCCATGTGCTCTTAGAGACCCTGGCTTTGTGTTAAACCCGTGGCCATCTTAATTCTCATTGTTCCCTGGAAGAGCAGGGAGAGCTAATATCCTTCTGGCTCCTGATGGAACTTTTCCAGACAGCCATAAAGCTGTGAAGTTCAACCACCATCTACACGCCATGCAAAACATCAGCTGACATTTCCTTCGCTGGTCAGTGCTGTGTGAAACTGGCACGAAGGAGCCTAGAGAAGACAGCCTTTCTGGGTCAGCAGTAGGGAGCTGGTGGCATTTCCTTTCCCTCAAGTGGCCTGGGGGCAGCAAGTGATGCCTAGGAGTCACCTGAGCTGCCCTGGGCTGGGTGCAGCTGTGGTCCCACATGCTGCTTAGGAGTGTGAGTACATATGTTGGATGGGGGTGAGTGAAGGCAGAGCATGGTCGTGGGGGATGGCATTCCCTCCCTGCCTCCCCAGTCTCTCAATGTGGGCTCTTTGTAGCAGAGATGAATTTTCTTATTTAGCATTTATGTGGCACTTTGGATCTGCACAGTGCTTTACAACTCGTTTTATTGGCTGCGCTTGTGTTATATATAGCAGCAACCTCAGCTGCACCCAGAGACTCTCTCCAGAGATGTGAACCGAGCAAGGCAAACTTTACCTAACTCTTTCTCAAGCTTTCTCAAGCTTGGCCCCTTTCCCAGGACAATGCCTGGTCCTTTGTGTGGACCAGTGTGGAGTACATTGGTGGTGGAGGTAATGCTGGGGTGGGAGTCCTTATGCGAACATGGCGGCCAAAGCTTTCCCTTATCCCTGATAAATCAGTGAATCTAATCACTAGATGACTTGCCTGGCTCAGCCCATGCTTGCCTGGGCTAGTGGACAAGGGGCCACTTGCAAGACTGGCTTAAAACTCCTTCCATTTCTTGATGAAGACAGTTGTTCTTTGTAATTGACTTTGTGATATGGCTACTAACCTGTCTTAGAGTGAGTCACCCTCCTGCCCCCACTTCACTCCAAGGCTGACCATGAGACAAGGACATGGTGTAAATAAATTATTAGAAAGGTGATCTCAGGAATCACAAACGAGGGAATGGAAAAGTGAAATGGGGAGGGAGAAAAGCCTAGAGGAGGGGTGTTATTCAGGGGACTATCCCTGTTGCCAACTGGAGTTTTATTCTACTGGGAAACCTTCGAATGTGACTTCATTTGGAAATACATTCTTTGCAGCTATAATCAGGTTAATACGAGGGTATACTGGGTTAATCCACTGACTGCTGTTCTTTTGTGAGAAATTTAGACAGACAGACACTGAGAGATGCCATGTGACAACACAGGAGGACATTGGAGTGATGCATCTTCAAGCCAGGGCATGCCAAGAGCTGGCAGCCACCAACTTAGGAAAAAGCAAGGAAGGGTCCTTCCCTAGATTCTTATGAGGGAGAAGAATGGGGTCCTGGGGGCACTTTGATTTCTGACTCCGCCTCTGGAACTGTGAGACAATAACTTATTTTAAGCCGTCCTGTTTGTGGGAATTTGTTATACAGCCCCAGGGAACTAAGGTGCCACTCAAGAACTATATAATTGCATGCGTGGAAGCAAATATAGGGAGCTCTGGTAGCCAGTGAAGGGAGGTGGGCAAGGGTCACTGGAGCTGGGTTCTGAAGATGGCATAGGAGTTGTGTGTGCACAGAAGGAAGATCTAGGCTGGAGGGAACAGAAAGTGTCAAGTTTCTATGGATTGAGTATGACCTGCCCTCTGGAGAAATGGACAGATCAGTGGGGGAGCCAGGCCATTCCCCTTCCAACCCTCTGGCTTCTTTTCTAGGGGCTGTTGGTTCAGTATGTCTGTTGGTCCATCTACTGGCTGTTCCCCTCTACTTTCACTCCATCCCACTGCCCTTGTGGAGTCCTTGTCCTTGAACAGGGTCTGGAGCTGCAGGGGGAGAGGCACAGAGGTGCTTTGTGCTGTAGCACCCAGCATCTTCTGGGCAAGGGGGCTGGCTGGGCTGTGAATGGGCCTCAGACAAAGGCATCGCCTGTGAGTACCTGTAATTGAAGTGTCCGCGTGCAATGCTAGGGACAAAAGAGAGATGAATGACTGTGTTGTCTGCTGTCTGTTGCTATGGTTTCCATGGGGCTGGTAGGGAGCATGGTTACCAGGCAACGAGAGAGGGACCAAGACAAAGGGAGATGGTGTGAAGGAGAGGTTTGGGGCAGGTATGAGTGTATGTAGGGTGAGGTACAGAGAGGATAAGGGAGAGACCCAGGCAGACATAAAGGACAGACGGAAGCAGAGGGAGAAATAAAGAAGATGAAAGGGAGAGAAAGTGAGGGAGAGAGATGGAGGGCAGAGGAGGAAGAAAGACGAAAGGGGGAGGAGAGAGAGAGAGAGAGAGAGAGAGAGAGAGAGAGAGAGAGAGAGAGAGAGAGAGAGAGAGAGAGAGATGATGGGTCAGGGGTGAGGGAGAGACATAACACACAGAAAAAAGCCTTAGAGCATCAGAGACACTAAGACGGAGAAAGAGAGACAGAGACAATAGAGAATGGAACTACTCACTCACCCAGAAGTGCCTGCTGTGTGCCAAGGCCTGTGGCCTCTGGGGATAGGGCTGTTAGGAAAACAGTCACCATTGGTACCCTGGGAGCTCACAAATCCAGAGGGAGAAACGGATGCTGTGATGGAGGCAGGGCATGCTCCCCTCCCCCCTTGGAGTGACTGGGGCTCCCTCTCCAGGCTGGTGTCTCTTGGAGGCTGGTGGCCTCGGGAGAGGGCCTCTTGTTCTTCCTCCTGTCTCCAGGAAGTGTCCACAGGCAGCTGCACTCCTACGAGGCTGTTTGTACAAGTGACTGGTGAACAGAGGTATACTCTCCCTGGTAGGTCTCTCTTGGCCGCCCATCATGATGCTTGAATCTCCCACCATTGTGACTACTTTGGCCAAGTTACTTCCTTTGAGGAATCTATAGCTATAAACTTCTTTTTCATACGTAGCTCATTTGATCCTATATGGTCACTGCTTCCACCATGGAGGAGTGGAAACTGAGTTCCTGAGGGATGAAGTGCTTCGCCTGGGGTCACACCCTCACTCAGGGGCAAAGCCCCTGCAGCCTTCATACCCCACTCAGTGTTCTTCCTTCTCTTACATCCCTGACTGGGTCAGGCTTACTTGTTTTCAAGGAACAGAAACCTACACAAATGGCCTTAGTCAAATGGGAGGTTTATTGGAAGGACAGTGAAGTGGCTCTTGAGAGCCAAGAGCAGGACTTAGAGCTGTTCTTACAGACTCCCCGGGGCACTGAACAGAGATCAGAAGCCAAGGAAACCATTCTCTCTTTCTGAGACTGGCTGGTGGCTCCTCTCTGCTTTTCTCTACACATGGGCTCAGCTCACAGGATTGAAAAAATGCCAAGAATGACCTTCAAGGAAATTCTCTTTGTCTTACAACTCCGATTCTCAAGAGAGACCTCTATTAGCTCATTTAAATCAAGTGTACGGTCCTGGTCTAATCAGTGGTGGCCAGTGGGGAGGCTCCTAGCATGTGACTTGTGGCTACCTCTTCTGCAACGGCTGTCAAAATGGGGGTGTCAATAAGACAGCCCCCAAGTTATCCACGTAAACACACTCAGTTCCATCATGGGGATACCAAGATTAACATTGTCTGTCTTCCAAGGCTGATGTGAGGAGCTTACAAACTCAAAGTCCTCAAAGACAAAACACCCACCCCTCATCTTCTTGCCAAGGTCACAGCCCTGACTCAGTGGGGCAGAGTTCAAGAAAATTGTTATTGATGAGCGAGCGACAGAAGGCAGGAAGAGTTGAGAGGGTAGGTGGGCCACGATGTGTATCATGAGGAGATGAGTATGAGGAAGAGGATACCATTCATTAATTCATTCATTCACTTGTGTGCTAAGTCCTGTGAGCCAACAATGTTCTGGAAACCAGATGATAAAGTAGTGACGGAGAAACATGGCCTCTGTTCCCCAGAGATGCACAGGGGGTGGGTGACAGGCACACAACCTGCTGGTTACAAAATATCTTGAGGTGTTCTATGCCAGAGATAATGGGAACAGCAGGGGTGATTGGGAGCAGGTGATCCCAGAAGGACCTTTGAGGGATGAACAGGATCTGGAGAGGCAGAGAAAGGTAGGGGTAGAGAGTGGTGAGCAGAGGTATACTGGAAGAGTCATAGAAACATGAGTGACATGAAAGTCACTTATGAAAGTCTTGCTTTTAATTAGCCTTGGAGGGGTGCAGGGAGTGTGTGGGGTGGTGGTGAGAGCACTGGCAATCAAGGCTGGAGATCATCATGGAGCTAAAATATTCAGACTGAAACCTAAGGATATTGGGAAGCCATTGGGAGGTTTTAGCAGGGGCTGGAGAAGAGGGTGATGCTTCAGATTTGTCTCTAAAAGATCACTCCAGCTGCAGTGCAACGTAGAATGAATGGGGGACATGGAGGTAGAGAGGTCTGGGTGAGGGGATGATGAGCACTGCCTTTCAGCTTTTAATACCCACCCCCCCCCCCCCCCCCCGCATGGAACTTGGTTGAAAGTACTGATTACAGGTCTCTACCCAGCAGAGATCAACTCAGTAGGTTTGAGGTGGGGCTCATGGATCTGCCTTTTCCAGTAATACCCTTGGTGATGAGTAGAAACGGTTCTCAGACCGCTCTAAGAAACTGTGGCCTAAGGGGCAGGAAGGTACAGACATGAACTAGGGCATATTTATTTATTTTTAAAAATATATTGATCCCAGAGAGGAAGGGAGAGGGAGAGAGATAGAAACATTAAAACATCAACGATGAGAGAGAATCATTGATTGGCTGCCTTCTGCAGGCCCCCTGCTGGGGATTGAGCCCACAACCGAGGCCTGTGCCCTGATCAGGAATTGAACCATGACTCCTGGTTCATAGGTCGATTTTCAACCACTGAGCCATACTGGCTGGGTTCAGAAAGTATTTTAGAAACACCTTGCCAGTTACCACTTTAAAACCAAAGACCATTTTATGACTCTGATGGATTTTCACAAGAGTGGTTATAATTGGTTCATCATTATCATCTCACATATATATCATGTTACACACTCAGCTGCCAACATCTGTTGCTTGTAACCAGGGAATAAGACAGCAGGATGGAACTTGGGTAGTAACTCATTCTTACCATTTTTTTTATTTGCCTTCTCATAGGCAGATAAGAAGGGAAAGTTAAACTTTATTGACTACTTTCTCAATTTTGCAATGTCTCAGATCTGACAGGCCACCTAAGGAACTTCGAGGTTTCAAGTGGGTTCCTGGCATAAGCAGGGGAGGTGCGGTAGTAATAGATCATTTAGAAAGGTCTGAAGGTTCTCCAGGGTGAGCTTCCTCAGGAGGGACTCCTCCTCACATCAGAATTCAGTTTGGCACCTACAGGAGACATGCTGTTTCCTCCCTGCGAGGCTCTGCTCTGGGCCTCCCTAGGATGACCTTGCCAGGAGGGGGTCAGGAAGGCCTTAATCAAGCCTCGAGCTCCTTCAGCTCCTGGCTTCACTCTGTCAGACCCTGCCTGGCGGTCCATCCAGCTGGCAGCCTCTGACCTCTGTCTAAATCTCTAAATCTTTCCAGTCAAGAAAGCCAAGGAGGTCCTCCCCAGCTGCTGTCCCCACTGCTGCCTTCTCAGGAGTGGGAAAAGGAGGCATGGGGGTAGATATTCACTCTTTCTTTAAGGACTCGGAGGGATCTTGCCAGGCTTGCTCAGTCAGATTCCGAGACCCCCAGGACACAGCTGGGGCAGTCCTGGGATTTCTTCTTTGGGGAGAAGGGTGACAGAGGAATATGAGGGGCTGGGGGAGGGCTGGCCCAGTCCTGGCCACTGGTCTAGCTTTCTGTCCATCATCTGTAGTCCCAACATCATCCCTCCCTCAACTATTTGCCTTTCTCTCTCCAGCTCCGATTTCCTCCTCCTTCCTCTCAAGCCTATCTGGATATTGGTCAAAGGGAGTGAGAGGACCTGGGATGATTTTAATGGCAGGCGACAAAGATTCTTTCCTCACCCACACTCCAGTCAGGCTCTTCTGAACTCCCTTCTCAACTGAGTCCTAACTTTGGGCTCCCCTGTTCCTCTCTGTGGGCTCCCCTGTTCCTCTCTGCATTTAGCAAGGATCCTGCTCAGTTGGTTGAGCCATCCTTGACATCTGCTCACTGTTCATATCTGATTGGGTTCCTCATCCTCCACCATCCCCTGGGCTGCCTTCAGCAAGACCCAAAAGTTCAGCTTAGCCAGCATCTCTACCTTTTGAGGTTTCCTCTTAGTAATTTTCTGTCCATCGACCCCCCTTCCCCCCCCAACCTGCTCTTTGACTGTAAATTCCCACTTCTGCATATTGTATTGTATTGTATTGTATTGTATTGTATTGTTTTGTATTGTATTGTATTTAGGTTTCTCTCCTACTGCAAAGTCCTGTACCTATAACCATTGTTATCCCTGAATAAAGTCCACCTTCCCATGCTATAATAAGTGTCATGAAGAACTTTTTTCTTTAACAGGTCAAAGGTATTTGTTCATTAGATTCTGTAGCTCAACAGAATTTAACCCGGCAGTTGGTCTCACATCACAGCTCTGCCACTTTCTAGATATGTGGCCTTGAACACACGGCCAACTCTCTGTGCCTTAGTTTACTACTCTGTCCAATGGGGATAAGTACCCACCTCCAGCAGCTGCTGTTTGAAGAGGATGCCTGTAAAATGCTTAGTCTAGTGTCCTGCAGATCTTAATTTCCTATTGAATGGTGATTAGCTTAATAAGGGTGGCTGCTTTTATTTCTAGGAATAAAAGATAGTTGAATGAAATAAGCACTTAGAGACAAGCAGGCCTAGTCTTGAATCTCTTCTTTGCTGCTTACTTGCTCAGTGACCTGGGGTTAGCTAATTTAATTAGTGGCAGAGATACTATCACTGTCAACACAAGCATTCCTACAGTGGTCTGAATATGTGCCCACATATCCAAATATAGTGCCATCCTTGTGGCCCCAGGCTCCCAAGATCCTCTTCCCCCCAGGCTGTGGTCAAAGCCTACTTGGGGTGATGGATGATGAGAGATCGGCAGTGTAAACAGAGAAATAATAGGTCAGTTGCTATAGCCATCCCTCACCTCTTTTCCTGCTTGTATCCCAGAGACAGACTTGTCAACTTGATCTTCTGCCCTGAACTTCAACTGTCTTTGAGATGTTCTTGCATTTCATGAATCATGCAAACCTAACAAAATGTGTGCTCCACAATGAAAGACTATGGTCTCCTGACTGTAAGGCCTTTCTCTCCCCATCTGCATGCTTCTCTTCCTCCTGTCCGGCAGCCTATTTTTTAGCCACCCTGCAGAGCATCTTCTCTCTTCTTGCTCTTAACCTGCTCAGCGTGTGACTCCACTGCTTTGTACTATTCTCACTACAGACTCTGTCTCATCAATTAAAAACACTTTGGAGAATCCCAAAGGGTCCAGGATGAGCTTCTGGGAAATTCCCTGGGCAAGTTTAGTGGATTAGAACTCTGATCATAGGGTCCAATCAGTAGTGTAAATGGACTCTTCAATCAAAAAGAAAAGCTCTCATTTGTAGTATTTGCCAGTTTCCACGGTGTAAACACCTCCATCATGGTGTTTTTAAACTACCAGTATGACATCACTGAATGGGATCTTGGTAATAGATGCCCACAGTCAGCTCTTATGAGCTGGTATGATCTGGGTACAGTGCATGACTTTATTCAGTTCACATGAGTGGTAGAGGCAGTTTTTATTATTAGTCTCAGTTTGGGTTCTGACCATGCCATTTACTAGTATTAGCTGTGTGAACTTGGGCCATTTACTTAGCTCTCAGAGCCCCAGTTTCCTCATCTGGAAATGGGCATGCTAATAGGACTTCTGTCTAGGGTTGTGGTCAGGGTTCAATGACACATAGAGTTAAATAGATGGGAGCTGCACTAGGTCAGACTAGAGAGGCCTCATGTCGGTCAGGATAGGCTAGGTGTTGCTATAGTAATAGATAACCCTAAATCTCAGAGTCTTGATGTAAGGAAACTTTATTTCTCATTCCTGTCAGGTGGCAAAGACATGTTGGCAGAGAGGTCTTGACTTAACCTGGTTTTCCAGGTTAACAGTGGCTCCATGTGACATGTCTGCATGGTCAGCACAGCATGAAGGAGAGGGCACACTGAACTGCGAGCTCTCTTAAACCTTTCCCCAGAAGTAGCACATGTCACTTCCACTCATATTTCATTAGCTAAGGCAAGTGAGCAGACATACCTAAATCCAAGAGAGTAGAGAAGAGTAATCCTACTATGTGCCTGGAGAGAGAATCCGAAATTCTTGGTAAGCAGTCTTAAAGATTCCCATACTCTCTTAGATCATTTTTTCCCCCTAGTGGCTCCCAATTTTTTTCATTATGCAGCTATTGTTAAAACTGAACAAAGAGAGTAAGTGGGAAGCCCAGCCCTCAAAATTTACCAGCTGGGTAACCTTGGGCAAGTTATTGAACCTCAGTTTTCTCCATCTATAGAGTGGGGAACATAGATCCTTCATCTGTCAGCTGTGTAGTGCAGATTACCTGAATTAGTATGAAGTCATTGCAAGGATTGTGCAAGGTATAGATTGTCATTATTATTAACCCACTAGGGGCCAGTGCATGAATTCATGCACCTTGAAAGGAACTGTGGGTTATGAGGCTGCAGTGGGCACAGGGGCGGGTCTTGGCCCATCCTCTGCACCTCTGCCCAGCCCCTCCTGCTGTGGTCTGGTCCCCTGTCTGCCAGCAGTCCCTGCTCCCACCGTTGCCACCACTCCCATGTGCTGACGGCGCCGGCCTCACATTCGCTGATGGCTCCAAGCGATTGGGGCTGGTGTCAGGCACTGACAGCAGGTGCAAGCAGGGCTGGTGCCAGCAGCAGATGCAAGTACTGGGCGGAACCATAGCACACAGGAGCAAAGAATTTTCAGTAACCCCCAGAGGCTCAACCCAATGACAGCAGCTGGCACCCCACCTTATTCTAGTGCCCCCGCTTACTTGCTCCACCATCCCGCCATGGCTGCTGCCTGCTATGTTCTACGCTCTGCTACCTGCTGCAATGCCTGCTATGTTCCACACACACCCCCTGGTGGTCAGCACACATCATAGCGACCAGTTGTTCAGTTGTTTGGTTGTTCCACTGTGCGGTCTATAGGCATATTAGCCTTTTATTATATAGGATGATAATCCTATGAGGTTGGCAACATCATTACCTCCTTTTGAAAATGGGGAAACTGAGGCTCAGTGGAGGTTTCACTTGTTTAAAGTCATACTGTTGGCAGGTAACAGTATCAGGAATGACTGTATGCCTATTGGACTCCAATCATTCTACTTTTGAAGAGCCTGGCACTTTTTTTTTTTAAAGAGGGAACCACCAACCTCTCTCCTATCTGGTGTGTCTGAGCCCAGAGAGATGACCTTGGCTCAGTCTGGGTGTTCTTCTATAGACCAGGGACCATGGTGACTAAACAAAGCAAAGAAAGTAAACATTCATTAAAATGCAGACACATGGGTTCTTGCCTTGCTTAAAGGAAACGTCTCAATTAACACAGAAGACCTTCCTTGTTCTGTAGCTGCGGGCTAGTTTGTCTTTTGGATCAATTAAGTTGTTGACAGTCAGCAGAGGAGGCTCTGTACAAACGAACAGCCAAGGTGCCTTTTGATGCAGGTGTGTGTGTGTGCTCTGATGGGCTGTGTGAGCAGGGAATGGACTAGAATCAGGTTAAAATATTTTGATGCTATCTTTAGTAAGAAATACATTTTATATCACAACTAGTACATGGCATGCACCCACAAACACATGCATCTGTGCACACATGCTCACATACACAGGAATACACACAACTATTGCACAGGGATCTTTTCATTTCATTCCATTTCATGGAACTCCATTCCATTCCAGCCTGCTTCACTCCACTCCACTCCATTCTGATTTTCCCCACTCAATTTCACTTCATTCCTCTCCACTCCACTCCACTCTACTCCATTCAGTTCTGTTCCATTCCATACTATTCCATTCCACTTCATTTCATTCCACTCCATTCCCACGCAACTCCATTCCACTTCATTCTATTCCATTCCACTTACCCTATTTTCCGGCGTATAAGACGACCCCCTAATTTTACAGTTAAAACATAGGTTTAGGCCTCTATTCGCTGTATAAGACTACCCCCCATTTCCGAGGCAACAGCAGTTCTTTTTTTAATAGACCGCCTCTCTGACTCTGGCCAATCCAAGCAGGCTTTTTATACATGCAAATTATACATGTTCTATACCCGAAGCTAAAAAGCCTGCTCAGATTGGCTGAGTCAGAGAGGCGGTCTATTAAAAAAAGAACTGGTGTTGCCTCGGAAGTGGGGGTAGTCTTATACAGCGAATATAGGCCTAAACCTATGTTTTCACTGTAAAATTAGGGGGTCATCTTATACACCGGAAAATACGGTAACTTGATTCCACTTCATTCCATTCTGTTATTCCATTCCATTCTACTCCACTCCATTCCTATCTGTTTTGTTCAACACCACTCCACTCCACTCCACTCCACTTCACTCCACTCCACTCCACTCCACTTTGTTCAGTTCTGTTTCATTCCATTCCACTTCATTCTATTCCATTCCATCCCATTCTACTCCGTCCCATTCCACTCCACTCTATTTCACTCCACTCCACTCCATTGTATTCCATTCTGCTCCACTAAACTCCACTCCATTTCATTTCCTCCACTCAACTCTATTTCATTCCAAAAATTAAGGTTCAGTTCACTGAATCTGTTTCATGGCACCATGAATAGGTTGAAAACATTGGACTGGACTGTAAGTGTCCAACCTCGGGTACTGAGACACTTAGATATGGTAGGAAAATGCCATGGGGTTTAGGACAGGTCTGCCCACAGGAGTGAGTCAGACGCTAGCATTGAATGTCAGTAAAGTCCCACTGCTGCTTAAAAGTCCTGCCTTCCTCTCTGAATGTCTCTCCCCCATTCTCCTCCTTACTGACTTTACCCCAGCTGCATTGACGTTTTTACTCTTCCTATTCTGTGTCAACTCATCCCATCTGAAAGCCTTTGTATGAAGCTGGTCCTGCTGCTCTGAACTTTCTCCCTCTCCAGTCTCATTTCCTTCAGTCTGTCTGCTCATCAGTAAAACTTTCCATGACCCTCCCCCTATAAATGGCAGATCCAATCATCTTCTATATGATTACCCTGCTTTTTTTTTTTTTTTTTAAACATTTTTTACTACATATATGTTTATACATTATCTAACTCTCTCTACTCAATAGAAAGTTGCTTGGGAGCAGGAAATTTGTTTAGTTTGTTGTATCTTATAGTCTAGAGAAGTACCTGGTGCATAGTAAATAATAAGCATTTATCAAAGGCAAAGTAAACACTTAAGAAATACTTGTAGTTTTAAAAAATATATATATTTTATTGATTTTATTGCAGAGAGGAAGGGTGAGGGATAAAGAGTTAGAAACATTAATGAGAGAGAAACACTGATCAGCTGCCTCCTGCACACCCCACACTGGGGATATGCCCGCAACCAAGGTACATGCCCTTGACCGAAATCAAACTTGGGACCTTTCAGTCTGCAGGCCAATGCTCTAACCACTGAGCCAATCCGGTTTCGGCAGAAATACTTGTAGTTTTGTTTTTATCCATTTTTGGGGGTATGTCCTCTATTTTTTAAAAAAATATATTTTTATTGATTTTATAGAGGGAAGGAGAGGGTGAGAGAAACATCAATAAAGAGAGAGTCATTAATTGACTCCTCCTGCACGCCCCCTACTGGGGATCGAGCCTGCAACCTGGGCATGTGCCCTTGACCAAAATCGAACCCGGGGCCCTTTAGTCCACAGACCAACACTCTAGCCACTGAGTTAAACCAGCTAGGTCTCAAAAATTTTTATAACAGCTTTATTGAGCAATAATTCACATACCATACAATTAACTCATTTAAAGCATATAATTAAATGGTTTTTTAGTACATTCAGAGATATGTGCAATAATACCACAGTCAATTTTAGAACATGTTTATCACCTCACATAGAAATCTCTTTAGCTAGCAGCTCCCCAGACATAAGCAACTACTAATCTGCTTTTTGTCTCATAAATTTGCTTGTTCTGGTCATTTTATATAAATGCAATCATATAATACATGATCTTTTGTGACTAGCTGCTTTTACTGTGCATGTTTTCAAGGTGCATCCATGTTGTAGTGTGGGTAATTCTTTGTTTCTTCTTATAATTGAATAATATTCAATTATATGAATATGCTACATTTTGTTTATCCAGTCATCAGCTGATGGACTGGTATTGGTTTCAGATTATGGCTAAATAATGCTCCTGTACACATACTTATACAAGTTTTGTATGAGTATATATTTTCATCTCTTTTGTGTAGATTCCTATGGTAGAATTACTAGGTCATATGGTACCTCTATGTTTAACCATTTGAAAAACTGCCAGATTATATTCTAAAGTGGCTGCATCATTTTATAGTCTCCTTAGTGGTGTAGGAGGGATCTGATTTCTCCACATCCTTGTCAACATTGTTATATCTGGCATTTTTATGCTAGTCATTCTTATGAGTGTAAAGTGATAGCTCATTGTGGTTTTGATTTGCATTTCCCTGTTGACTAATTCATATGCTTATTGGCCAGTTGTATGTCCTTTTAAGAGAAATATCTATTCAGGTCCTATGCCCAATTTTAATTGGGTTATTTATCTTTTTTTTTTAATTTGATGAAGTTCAATTTATCTTTGGTTGTTCACACTTTGGGTGTCATCTTGCAGGACTTATTGCCAAATCCAAGGTCATGAAGATTTACCCCTATATTTTCTTCTATGAATTTTATAGTTTTAGCTCTTTGATCCATTTTGAGTTAGCTTTTGTGTACGATGTGTGGGAATTCACACTTCATACTTTTGCATGTGGCTGCCTAGTTGCCCAAGTACATTTTGTTGAAAAAAACCACTCGTTTTTGTTATTGGCTTGTTTACTTGTTTTGTGGTGGGTGGACTATTTTAATGAAGGCTGTTCCCTTCCCCTAGTAGTCAGTGTGAAGCCTCTAATGTGGCTTCTCAGGGGTGCAGCCTGGCCTATGTCCACAGTCACACTGGGACATGGTAGTGCCTCTGACCGAACTCTGCTTGTTTCTTTCCCTGAGCACACTGATCATTAAGCTCCATTATTTGTTCTATTGTCAACAATGATGCCTTGGGGAATAAATTGTCCAAAAATAATTGTCATTTGCATGAAGCAGGTGCTGTTCTTAGTGTTCTTTACAGCCCTTCAGCCACCCTATTCCACATCATTTATTATGCTTAACCCTATCATACCTCATTTATTATGACATAGATGTTTGAATCATTTATCCAAGGTTGCCCACTTTAGTAAGCTTCGGGGCTAGTATTTGAATTTAGGGAATCTGACTTCAAAATTATTTTGAACCCTAGCTAGTTTTTCTGAGTAGATAGAGTGTTGGCCTGCAGACGGAAGGGTCCTAGGTTTAATTCTGATCATGGGCACATACCTGGGTTTCGGGCTTGATACCCAGTAGGATATAGAAGGCAACTATCAATGATTCTCATCATTGATGTTTCTATTTTTCCCTTCCCCTTCTTCTCTGAAATCAATAAAAATATATTTAGAAAAAACTATTTTGATAAGTTGTCTAAAGTGTATACCAAGTACACAGTAACTCCTCAATATAGCAATTAGTAAAATGCATGCTTCAACAAACCTAACTTCTGATTAAAGAAAGGGATTTCTGATCTTGTATCTGGCTTTGTTTTTTATGAACTAGTCTGTGTCTGATCATTGCCCTCCTTAAATGATGAGATTTGAGGCAGCACCTTGCAATGTCATCTGCCTGTGCCCCACACTCACAGATCTGATTCATAGCCCAAGAAGGGCTCCAGACACCCCTGTGATTCTGATACAGTTCTCCTACTGACCAGAACTCTGGCTTTCAGCAGTGGCTCTCCATCCAGGCTGCACATGAGCGTCACCTGGGAGCTTTTGAAACTTAGGATGCCCAGGAGCAGCCTCTGACAAATGCCAAGGACTGTTCCAGATGAAATGCCCCATATATGTGCCTGCTCATCTGCCCCTCTGCCCCACACATTGCCTTTCTGTCACTGGTGTCTCTTGATTTGTGTCCCTGTGTATTGATTTTATTTTTATCTCCTGTGTTTCTGTTGCTCTGTTTGTGTTTATCCTTGTTTACTGCCTCTCTCTCTTTCTCTGCTTCTTCTCTCTCTGTATTGGATGTTATCTCTCTGGGTGAATATTTCTGAGTCACTGCCTCTCACCTGACTTTCCCTTTTCCCAGGTTGATTGCTCTGTGTATCTCTGAGTCTCTGCCTCTGATTCTTTTCTGTCCTGGCTCTCTCATGGACTCTGGGTCCCTCTTTTATCTTGTCCTGCCTACTGTGTATCTGAGTGTGTGTGTATGTGTGTGTGTGTGTGTCCATGATTCTCTATCTTGAGTCTTTCCTTCTTCTCTCTTATAATCCCTTCTCCCTTTCTCTCACCTCCCAAATCCCCTTCAGCAGATTTTCTGTGAAATACAAAAAGACTCTGGTGGAGCAGCCTGAAACACTTGGGTCAGACTCCTGACCCCTGCAGCCCTCAGAATGGTTAGCTGTAATTAGGAGCCCCATCTGGGCCTGTCCCACTGTCCTGTAGGGCTTATCTGGGGTCCTCAGCCTGCTGTGCTGCTGGAGATAAGGTGCCCTTTATGGCAAGGTTGCCTTGGGCATGACTCTCAAAAGACTAGATAAGAGAAGCAAGGCCTTTGGGATCTTGAAACATTGTCCCCCTCCTCCCAGGCTGAAAACTGACCTTCCTATTACAGTATTGACCCTACATGTCCTAAGATACACTCAAGGGCTTAAGGCTGATACAAACAGCCATTAGGACGATCAGACTAACTTCTTTTTTGAGTTAAAACATTGCTAATTTATCATTAATTAAATAATTGGTTTGCCCAATATTTATTAAACACCACTGAATACTGTATTCTGTGTTGAGAATAGAGCAGTAAAGATAATAGATGCAATATTGTAAATCTCAGTATGCATAAGAAATGGAATGGATTGAGCACCTACAGTGTTTCAGGAGCTTAATTTATATAAGGAACTTCATACCAGAATTCCTCCAGGGGAGACAACTGCCCGTTTTAGTGGAAAATACTTTAATTATCTGCCTGTAATCATTATAGCTCTTAATTAATTATAGCTATTAATACACTGGACACTTAACTCCCCTAGATTCAGGGGTGGTATTTAAAATGTTTAACAAATGACCAATTAACCAATGAATACATTTGTCCCACTTCTCACTGCTATAGCAGTTTATTGCATAAATATCAAATCTTCAATTATTCATATTCCCTCCCTCTCTCCCTTCCTCCCTCCCTCCTTCTCTTCCTTCCTTCCTTCCTTCCTTCCTTCCTTCTTTCCTTCCTTCCTTCCTTCCTTCCTTCCTTCCTTCCTTCCTTCCTTCCTTCCATCCTTCCTTCCACATATTGTTGAGGGCCTACTGGTTGTGCTGTGTCAGAAACTGAAGATACAACAATTAAGAGGACATCATAACTAACTCAGAAGAAGGGAATAGAGAAAAATATTGACCAAGTTCATGGAATGTGACAAAGGGAAATTTCAAGATTGTATACCTAGGAGTCTAACCCAAGTGGAGGCATTAGGGAAGGCTTTCTGTAGGAAGGGAGATTAATACTAAGACTTAGGTGGTGAACAGGGGTTAGCCAGATGAGGTCTCTTGCTTTTTGATTTTTGTGTTCCATAAGATAGAACATATGTCCTGAGCTTAGTAGGGCTTTACCAAATAAAACAAAATATGTTGGCTTTGGAAGCAGATTTCTGGCTGGGTGGTAGTTGACTAAACAAGTCATAAGGAAGAAGTATGACATCTTTTGTCATTGCATGCAGCCAGCAGCTAGCCAAAAACCAAAGGCAATTTTCTCCACTCAAAATACATGGTCTCATCAGAGCTTCCAACATACTCTTTACCTGCTCACTCCCCAAGACTGATAAGCTACATTAGAGCCCAGCAAAGTAGGCCTTGGATACAAAAGTTGATGAAAAAGAACATTATTAGGTCCTAGGCTCTCAAATTCATGCCTGCAGGAGCCATGCTGGTTCATGTTTCTAGAGCTTCTGTTCTTTTAGAGAAACAGAAACCTAAATTTTCTGGTTTTCATGTTAAAACCTAATTTAAAACTTTAAAAAGTCATTGCATACAGCAAATCAAATATCTATGGTTTGCTGTCTTAGTCTCTTTGGACTGTTGTAACAAGAATACCATAAACTGTGCAGCTTAGACAACAAACATTTGGGACAGTTCTGGGGCCTTAGGATGTCCAAGGTCAATGGGCTGGCAGATTTGGTGTCTGGTGAGAGTCCACTTCTTGGTTCATAGATGGCTGACTCCTTGCTGTGTCCTCACATGATGGAAGGGGCAAGGGAGGTCCCTAAGGAGCAATCCCATTATAATATATTATCCATCACCTTGGGGGTTAGGATTTCAACATGAATTTTGGGAGACACAAACATTCAGTCCATAACAGCTGCTATTTCTGACTTGGAAGTTATTTCCTAGAAGTGGCAAGGGAATATGAGGAATTTATATTTACTGTGTAGCAACATTGTTCTGAATATTGTACTACATGTTCCATGGGTCTTCATCGTGAAAATTCATTGCATGAATATCTCTATTAACTTGTTTAATCTTTGGAACAACCTCATGGGACTGGTATTGTCCTATCTGTTGAGGAAGATTGCCAAATTAAGTTCTCAGGGACCCAATATTAACCATAAGGAAGCTTAAAAGTCAAACAGAATTGAAAGTGAACTAAGGAGAGGAGAAAGCTTTTGAATTAGAGACATGCTTTTATAAGACCCCCCAGGTGGTCTTATAAAGAGGCTTGAATAGCCAGATGTTTTCTAAAAACTGTCCTTTTGTTGATTGGGTGTCTTCATTAATTGCTTTAATTGCTACCGCTCGCTCTTGTAACTTTCTTCAACTTTCTTGCTTAGAGAATTTTAACATGCTGGTATGGGAACCTGCCTCCCCTGGTATGGAAAACGTATGTAACTCATAAAGTGATTCAATTAATTCATGTCTGCGGTATTTCAGATCCGGCTAAGTAACACTGTTATAACTTCGCTTTCTGATCTCTTTATGCTTCTGAGATACTTCAGTCCTTTTATTTGATTGTCAAGGGGAGTTTCATATAAGAAAAAACAATAAAAATGTGTACCTATTCTAGCTGTTTTGGCTCAGTAGATAGAGCATTAGCCTGCAGACCAAAGGGTCCTGGGTTCGATTCCAATCAATGGCATATACTTTTGTTGCAGGCTCCTCCCCAGCCTGAGGCCTGGTCAGGGCACATGCAGGAGGCAACCAATCGATGTGTTTCTCTCACATTGATATTTCTCTCTGTCTTTTCCTCTCTATTCCACTCTCTCTAAAATATCACTGGAAAAATATCTCAGGTGAGGGTTAACAAAAACACACACACACACACACACACACACACACACAAACTTACTTTTAACCATGAATTCTGTAATTTTTTGCCTATAATCCTAGAGTCTTAAGGGCTCCTGTGTCAGCGAGTAGTTCACCAGATGAATTCCAAGGCCCCTCTGAATATTGCCAAGTGGGATTTGTCAGGTCGTGGATCTTCAAACCATCCCTTAGAGATGTTGTCTATTCTAAAATGTGAACCCCATGGATAATAAGATAACAGGGATTAACTATCTCAGAGTCATTGAAAGGTCAGAAATTGAATGGAGTAGCCACGTTGCTTAGCAAAGTCCATCTTGATTTCTGTCGTGCACTGAGCCATTGGGTTGCTTGTTGGAATGCAGATTCTTGAATCTGGTCCTCCATTCTGATTCACTGGAAGGATTAGTTATGGCAAAAGGTTGTTGCTGTATCAAGAGACCCAATAATAATGTGGTTTAGAGAACGAAGAAGGTATTTCTCCCACACAATTGCAATCCTTATTTTTGGATACTGTTTTGTTTCATGAGATGTGGCAGATTAAGGATGGCCACACATTATTTGGCACTCCTCTCATTGAGAAATGAGGTTGATGTCCCCTCTTCTAACGTCTGAGCTGGTTGTATGACTACTTTGGGCAACAGGCTGTTGGGCCCAGGCCTTAAGAGACTCCACTTTTTTTCTATTAGAAGACTCACTCTTAAAACTCTGCTGCCATGCTTTATGGAAGCCCAACAGTCTATGAAGAGGCACATACACTGAGTGGCCAGATTATTATGATCTCTGAACGCATAATAATAATCTGGCCACTCAGTGTGTAGGTGGTGTGTGTGTGTGTGTGTGTGTGTGTGTGTGTGTGTGCATTAGAGGCCTGGTGCATGAATTTATGCATGGGTGGGGTCTGGCCACCCTGCTGGTTGAGGGGACAATTTGCATATTAGCCTTTTATTATATAGGATATACACTGAGTGACCAGATTATTATGCGTTCAGAGATCATAATAATCTGGCCACTCAGTGTATGGAGAACAGCAAAGGTTTCTGGCTGTCAGCTGAACTCTCAGCTGAGATCCAGAAATGACTGCAACCGTGGGCATTCCTCATTATGGAATCAGATCCTCTAGTCTCAGTTGAGCCTTCCCAAGTTGAGCCTACCCATCAATCCCTGCCCAAGTTGTAGATTCACATTTCCAATTAGAGTCACATTCCCAGTACAAGGCTGTTGTTTAAAGTCATTAAGACTTAGGGTGTTTTGTTTAGCTGTGATGATCAAACCACATAGGCATTCAGAAACCCAGGTTTTTTCCATAAGACGCTCCTCCACATTTCATGAACTTGTCATCATCTGCTCAGTCAAGGTTGATTAAATTTCTACCATGTCCAGGTTCCAGTCTGTGGGAGAGGATGGAGAAGATGCATCTATTTCTTTCCCACATTGGCTTGGAGCTGGTACCCATTACTTCTGCTCACATTCCATGGGTGAGAACTTGTCACGTGGCCACATCTAATTGCAAAAAGGACAGGAAAATACAGTCTCCAGCTATGCAGACATATTCTCAGCCGCTGAAAAGAAAGAGGAGAATGAGTTCTGGTGAAAGTCTAACAGTCTGGACTGGGGCACAGAGATCTAAGTTTTTGCAAGCCCTCCAGATGCTTCTGATGTAAATGGTACAGCTATGGCATGGAAGAGTATGAGTTTTGAACTCAGTGGGATCTGAGTTTAAAACTAAATTTGACCATTTGAGTTTCAGTGTCCTTGTGTATATAAAACTGCTTGAAAAGTGTGAGCACAGAGCAAGCACACGGCAAGATCTAAATAGTAGAAGGAAGGAAAGGAGGGAGAGAGAAAGAAAGGAAGGGAGGGAGGAAAGAAGGAGGAGAAAAAGGAAGAAAAGATGGTTAGTTTTACTGTTAACTTAATCAAGTGTTCTATTCTATCTTCTATTTTTATTAAATACATTTTTATTGATTTCAGAGAGGATGGGCGAGGGAGAGAAATAGAAACATCAATGATGAAAAAAATTATAAAACAAAACAAACAGAGGAAAAAAAGGGGGAGTGGGAAACATCAATGATGAGAGAGTATCGTTGATTGGCTACCTCCTGTACATCCCACTCTGGAGATTGATTCTGTAACCTAAACATGTGCACCAACCAGGACTCAAACCATGACCTCCTGGTTCATAGGTTGACATCTAACTACTGAGCCATGCAGGCCAGGCAATCTTTTAAAACATCAATGCACTTAGTCATTACACTTAAAATGTCCCTTTTACCCTCACGTTCCTAGTCTTAGGCCCATTTTATAGACAAACTGAGACTCAGAGAAGTTAAGTAAGCAGACCAAAAACTCTCAATTGTTCAGTGCTGGTGTCACAATTGGAGCAATATTTATTTCTCTTGGTATTTGATTACAAATACTTTCTTTTAGGAAAAAGTGAAGAGGACCTGTACATGAATTTGGGGCAAGGAAGTGACATTTCAGAATGCTGTGTAGAAAGATAAATCTGAAAGTGTTGCTATGAGATTTGTGGAAACTAGAGGCAGGAGGACCAGTTTAGGAATGAAGTGAGGAGGTTCTGAACTAGGCTGAAGTGAAGGCCCATGTGCAGTTACTTATCTCTGAGGAGCAACCCTAGGCACAGTCGTTCCCTCCTTCACTTGTGTATGCCTCTGCAAACCTGACTAGCCAATTCTTCCACTCCTTTGGATATGGCTTTGCAATGTTTAGTTAGCATTGGTTCCAGAATCTGATAGGTTTTTTTTGTGTGCCTCAGTTTACCCATTTGGACAATTGGAATTACAATGCCAGCTCTAGCCATTTCATAAGTATTCTATGAGGAAATGCATGGGAATGTATTTTTATTTATTTATTTATTTATTTAGAAGTTGAAGTCATCAACTTAATGTTGAGTTTTCCTGAAAATGGAACAAAACAAGACAGCAGGAAGCACTCATTTAAACTTCAATTTCATGATTGATTCTGTGTGTTTTAATTTTGTAAATTAAAATTTTATGTATTGAAGGATGAGGTAGTGGAGAGAGATCCGAAGATAAATTTTCTTGTGTTGTGGTTTCCATGGTGACAAACTCTCAGGCTTCAACCGCTGGCTGAAATACAGAGAAATAAGGAAATGAGGGTGCAGTGCTTTGCACAGTGCCTGGCACATAGGAAACAATGTCTGTCAATGACAGAGTCACTGCCTCTGTAAAAGCAACCTACACATAGATGCTTCTCAAGAAGAGCATCATGGGAAAGTCCCTTCTCCTCTGGGATACTTAAGCCTGAACATTCTGGGATTCACAGAGGTTCTAAGGCAGTGAATTTTTAAGGAATGGGACTTAAATAAGGAGTTTGATTTGTGGGGTCTCTGTTATTTTTAACTAACTGTGCAGTGGGGCATCATCATCCCAGCTCCTGCGTGTCTTCTGTAAGACATCTTTGCATGCCTCCAGCTCAAGATTCTCTCCTATGTTGTCTTTTAGACACTTTATCATATCAGTCCACCTGGAATGGATTTTTATGTGTAATATGAGGTGGAGACCAGGATTCAGAGTTTTCATATGGATGGCCAACTGACTTCCACCATTTTCTTGAAAAAGTCACTGTTTCTCCCTTGCTCTCCAGTGGCCCCTTTGTTATAAATCAAGTGTCTTTGTATGTGTGATTTTATTTCTGTGCAGTCTCTACTGTTCCACTGGTCTATGTAATCTTTCTTTGTATCAAAGCATGCTCATTAATTCTCTGGCCTTGTAATAACTCCTGATATCCAGTAGTGAAATTCATCTGACTTTGTTCTTCCTTTGATAATCTTGGCTCTCTAATTTCTAACACATATTTTAGAATTCTCTTGTAAATACCCCCCCCCCAAAAAAAAATAATAATAAAAGAAAAAAAATACAACAAACCCAACTTGCTGGGGTTTTGATTGGGATTATACTTCTTTAGATCACTTCGAGGAGAAATAGCATCTTAACAGTATTGATTTATTTTTTTCTCACAACAACCCTGTGAGGTAGGTGCCATTGTTGTCCCCATTGACAGAGGCACCTCCCCTGTGTCACTGGTGGAGGGATGGGATCTAATCTACTGACCTACCAAGAAGGAGAGGTAAAGGGGCCCCTCCCACCTGGATGTCTATCATATCTTTCATATGGTTTAGAAATATTGGCTTATGGTCATAATATGAAGCAAAGTATGTATATTCGGTTTTACTATAGTGCTTTATAAAATTCGGTATTAAATAAGCACTCCTTTCCTCTTTGCACTGGGGCAGACCACTCCCACTGCCTCTGGCATGCCTGTGACCTAATGCTGCCAGCTTTACTCGCCTATCAAACAGTCCCTTTGGAGGTGAGCAGTGTTGGTAAGCAGGTATGGGTAGTATCCAACTTTGAATGAGCAGATGGCAGACACACCCTGCTTTTTAGGGGCCACAGGTGGCAGTGGGGTGGCGCTTTAAATCTAAAGTCACTAATGTTAATGGGAGTGTCCATAATGACTAGTCAGAGCTGTTGTCTTTGCTGAGGTGGTGACTTGGATTTCATTCCAGGCAATCTAATTCGTGATCCTCATTTCTTGACCACCCCCACTGGAGATGCCAGAAGCTTCTTGACATCATTAAGATTTCTCTCTGATAAAATTGGCAGAAGTACTTGACTTACAACTCAGGATCCCGATGAGTAGAGTTATCACTGTCATTGTGATTAGTCGTGCCTATGCTACCCAGTTTGTACAATGCCTGCTCTCCGCACTGCACACTAACCCAGACTTCCAGAATACCGAATCTTGCTCAGCCCACACATGCCAGGCGCTTGCTTGTCAGGAGCCAAGGACTGGGCAAATACCAATTAGGATTTGTGTTGTCCAGCTGGAGTGTAATGAAAGGTGTCTCTGTTTGTCGTGGCCCCACATTAGGAATGACTCTGTGTGTTCAGCGCCCTCCAGCTCCCTCTGTTTGGCGAGAGTTAAATGACATCATGTGGAACAAGCCAACATGCCACTAGCTAGAGGATCAATGAGTCATGCTGTGGACGTGGGAAAACAGCGAAGCCTTCCCTGGGAAAGCTTTCTCGTCCAAGGTACCATTAGCCATGCCACTATTTGCAATCATAATAAAAATAAAAAGTAATAGGAAACCCACGTAGAGGCAATTCTACTGCCTACTGGATTTTTAATTTTCTTGAGGATGCCAGAGGCAATCTTGAGCCCATTATGTTTAAATGAGGCACATTAGAAAAGACTTGCAAAGTCCAAACTGCTTTTACAGCCATTAATTAGCCAGACTTGTAAATAGGCCCACAAGATTAAGCTTGGGTATGATCTCTGGTCTCTCAAATGGGATTGTAGTATGCAGAGATGTCAGAACCCATTGGTCAGTCATCATTCCCTACCCTCTCTCTCTCTTTCTCTCTCATATCTCTGTTCTAATCAGATGTTGCCTTGTTTGGGTTGTGGGGAGGGAGGATACTACATAGCCAGGCACCTGATGAGAGTTCTCTGAACTTCCCTGCAAGGTCACGAACAACTTGAGCATAGTATCTTGTGTGCAGTAAGTGTATCATCGAGCATCCTTGGTGGCAAGGGACAGAAACCCAACTTTGGCTTTCTTCAACGAAATGGTGCATAGAATGCATGATGAGCTGGATAACCAATCAGCCTCAGAAAGTACAGTGAATGTCCAACAGCAGCAATCATCTGGGTCACACTTCAATCATCTCTACACTTTTTAGTCACTCCCTTCAGATTCTAAGCCCCTGGAGAAAGCATGGGACTCGAGGGGTCAGAGTTATTCTCTTTCTCTCCTATGGCTGCTATTGTGACGATGAGCACTCATCCAGAACCATTCTCAATGGGAGAGTTCCCAGAGCGGAAATCAGCATGCCAACAGGAAGATGAGTTGTAGACTGGACATCCCTAAGTGACAGATGTCTCTGGGCTAATGTGGTCCACATAAGTGTTACCAGTTGAACTGACTTTGCTACTTTCCTACTCTGGGCAGAGTGAGGTGTCTCCCCAAAAAGGAAGAAATAAGAAAATGTGATTTTCTCCCTCTCTGATATGGGCCAGAGAGCACTTATGGTGTCCAAGGAACAATGCTAATCATTGCCCATACATTATCCTCACAACATTTGAGGTGTAGGAACTTAATATCCCCATTTTACAGATGAGGAAAAGGAGGCTCACCATGGTGAAGTCACTTTCCCAAGCACACAGGTGGAGCACAGATTCCAATCTAGATCTGTCAGGCTCTAAAAATCCATGCTTTTAATCATCCCAGGTATTTCCTCCTCCCAGTTCTGGTTTGGGGCAGGGCACATCTTAAAAGACAAAAAGGCCCTCAAAACTACAGACTTGATTGTAACCTGACTGAATAAATGAACATATCCAAACATAATAATAATGTGCTATTGACAGGGAATGATGAGGCTGGGAAACAGGGTGAGTGAGTGACTGAACAGTACTGAATGGACTTGGACTGACCTACCAAGAAGGAGAGGTGAAGCGGCCCCTCCCACCTGGATGTCTATCACATCTTTGATATGGCTTAGAAATATTAGCTTATGGTCATAATATAAACCAAGTCCATTCAGTATTGTTCAGGAATGGGAGGCCATGGGAAAATGGATCTTTTTTCTTCCAAGGGAAAGAGTAGGCTTTTTAAATTCCCTGAAAAGCAGCATGACTTTTGGAGCTAGATGGCCCAAGTTTAAGTACCCTGTGACCTTTGTGGTGCTGGGCAGGTTATCTAACATCTGGGTGCCTCAGTTGCTCTGTGAGCATAGAGACCTCCCCTCCCCACCAAGGACTGTTACAGGGATTAAATGGTTCAGTATGTGTGAGGCACAGAGGAGGGCTTCTAGAACATCTCAACTTTTGATAGGTGTGTGCTGATAACATTACCTCTCCTGCTTAGTCCTTGGTCCCTTTGCTGCTGTAAAGTATTCCACTGTAACCATTCCCTGAAGATGGATATTAGATCATTTCCCACCTTTTGGCTATTACACACAGCCCAGTCTTGAATATCTTTGTGTATCTCTCCCTGTGTGCATTGTGTCTATCTGCATCTTTATCTAAGCTAGCTGCCAGAAAAGGAAATGTCTGTATCCTAGAGCAGTGGTTGCCAATCTTTCAGACTTCATGGACAAACAGTCACTTTTTAGTTCTAGTGAGTGTTAGGGTTGCCAAATGAGAAAGGAACGCATGAGGCCAAAAGGGGTAGAGAATTATGACTTTACTAGAGGCCCAGTGCACAAAATCGTGCACAGGTGTGGGCAACCAGGGGGAGGGGCTGAGGGCAGTTGGCCGGCCAGCCCTGCCCCCTGGTCAAACTCCCAGTTGAACTGCCAGTCAAATGCCCCTCTAGGGGACAATTTGCATATGAGCCTTTTATTACATAGAATTAGGTCATCTGGAAAACCAGGTGGGCTGAGCCCCAAGATAGCGCCAGCACTTAGGACAGGGAGTCAGAGATTTTAAAGGACTCTAGATGGGCTTTTTCTGGGCAGAGAATTCTCTGGGTAGGTCTTGAGGGGAAAGGTAATGTTCTTAGCAAGTGGAATGTGGTCTAAGCAAAAGGGAATGTCCATTGTGAAGTGGTCTAAATGTCAGTGCCCTGGGGGGGAGGGCAGTGGAGGGGTGGTATTCATTCAATTATTTGACCAGGCTTAACAGTGAGTACCACCAAATGGCCCCCCCAAAGGCACTGAGCCAAGGTGCACCCCATCGTTAGAGTGGGATGATCTAGTTCCCACCTGGCTAATCTGCCTTTTTGGAGGAGCCCAGCCTCCCTCTTCTCATTAAGGCACATTTTTGGAGCTCAGCTGACATCCCTGGCTGGCCCCTCTTTGTGATTCCAGCTTTGTGTCCTCAGCAGTTCCTTGCTATTGTTTCTCCTTCCCGGTGGTTCCTATTTAATGCGGCCAAGTGCTTTTGGAATCCTTGGAAATAATGGCAGACAACATGTGGAATGGAATGTGGAAGCGGAGGTGCTGAATGTAGCTTTTGTAAGGAGCTTTTGGTGTGATTTCAGCCTGAAACGGAGCACTTTTTTGCACTCAGCCTAAATTGCCTCCATTGCTCCTGGCGTGCTGGGTGGACACACAGACAGGCTGGACGCTTCTCAGGAAGAGTTCAGGCTGCTTTCTGTGGCTTTGGAAACAGGGCAGCAGCTCAGCAGGTGGGGAAGAGTTTCAGCCCGGAATTGTGCTTCCAACAGCACTTTCCTTCTCACCCTGCGGATTTCAGTCAATGGCCTTTTCTAGTGACCTCGGAGGGAGTAATAATAACCCGAGATGGAGAAAGGGGAAATTTAGTCATCGAGGGCCTAAATTGGCCATCGTAAAACCCCCTTTATTTATCATTATTACTTTTTGGAGGTATATTCGCAAAACAGAGCTTGAAAGATTATCTAAATCCAAATGAATGCCTTAGCAGCTCCCTGGAGGAGAAGATGGACTTAAAGTTACCTTGTATTTTCTCATTTCTTTGGAAAGTGTGCCCCCACCCCTGTCACGATTGTTGTATTTGGTTTGTATCCCCTGGGGTATAGCTTTTGCTGTATTTGCTTTCTCTGAGGGGAAAAAAGGGAAGATTTTAAAATAAATGTCTGTAATGGTGCTTTGCATTCAGATGCTAATGAGATGGCCAGGCAGAGTATGTTGGACACTAAATGTTTACATTAAAATGGAAATATATAATCGATTTTTCAAACAGGGCCTCCTATTCACTGTTAAAATAACACTTCGTGGGACTAAAACAAAATGGAAAAAATCACCGTCTTTAAGTAATATTGGCTGAGGCAGCAACTTCTGGCGAGCTCCAGCCCAAACTAAGCAGAGAGACAATCGTTTCCCGGAATGCATCGGTACACCATCGTCTTTGTTATAATAGAAAAGGAGAGTTTCTTTATGAGCTGGGCCTGGGATTGTTATCATTTCAGTAAAATGATGCCTTCTCTTCAGGAGACAAGTATAGAAGTTGATATTTCAACATGAATCATGTTGAAGCTGTCTGAGTCTATTCATTTGACTGCTGATAGATGGTTTGAGAAAAAGTGGGTTAAACACAACTGTTTTAGAGTCAGAGATGAGAATTGGAATCCAAGATCCCGTTACCAGCTGTGCAGCTTAGGGTCTTTTGGCGCCTCTGTTTCCACATCTGAAAAATGGGGGGGGGGGGGGGGAGGCTAAAAGAAAGATTGGGTTATCAGAAGAAATATAGAAGAAAACTCACTTAAGTAATAATTCAAAATATCTTCCTATTATATGGAAAGAACACACTGTGAATAATAAGATTAATTTATTTATTGAGTGCATGCTGTGTACCAGGCATGGTAGAACTTTAATTACATTACCAATGTAATTTTCCTAATAAATTTATTAGGTGGGTACTATTAAGTAGGTGCTAATATTATGCTGGTTTTAAGGATATTGGCTAATTTATTCAACAAAATATTTATTAAATGAGTTTGAATTTCTCAGTAAAATAAGATTAGTTGGCTTATTCCTTGCAATATTTATTGAGTATCTACTATGTCCTAATCAATGTGTTCAATTCTGGAGCTGTGTTGGTAAGCAAAATTAGCCATAGTCCTTGCTCTCATGGAAATTAGAGTTCAGATGGGGAGGCAGTTTAATAGAATAATCTCAAAAATGGGTGAGTTGTAATAAGATGAACCAAATGTGAAGGATGAGGATCTGTTCCTGTGAAAACATCTAATAAGACTTGGAGGAGTGACCTGCCCTGAGGTCTAAGGAGGCGCTGGAATTAAATGAGGGGAGGCAATGGGGGTGTGGGCGTTCTAGGCAGAGGGAGCAGCCCTTGCAAAGGTCTGTAGTGGGAGGAACATGGCATGTGAGTGAGCCCCCCTTTACCCATTTCCATCTCTGTCTCTGGTCCCAGAAAGTGATAAGATCAGGGCATTTTCTCAGCAGTTGGCCAACTGTTGACGTAAGAGGACAACGTGCTTTGTGGGGAAGGGGAAAGCTGTGGTGTAGCAGTGAGGTCATGTCTATAACTCTCACTCTTATTAGGAAACTTTGTTCTAGGGGCCTGGCCAATCCCAGGGAGCTATGAGATGAGATGAGACTCAAGTTAAAGTGAGGAGAAGAAGTAACCACTTTGGATAAAACCCGAAGAACCAATGCAGTAGTCCAACTGACCACTGGTGACATGGAGAGCCTTCAGGGGACTTGTCATCTCAGTCCCTGTGGGACAGCTTCATGACACAGTACGTGAATGATTGAGACAGGACCGAGGATGTCCTGACAGGTGCCCTGGGATCTCATTACACTGTATCAGACCTGGGCTGGAGCATCTCACAATTGCAATTCCTCTCACGGGTGGTGAGTGCATGTGCACATGCTAATGAATTAAAGTCTGCCAAGTATTTCAACACTCCTGAAACAAAATGGAATAGAAGTGTGAGCTTTGTAAATGTGATTGTTACTGAGACTCTGCTTCTCAGCAGAACCAGAGGATATTCTTGTTAAAATGCCCAGGTTCTACCAACAAGACCAGAACATGTGTTGGGATATTGCCAGACACAGGGCCTTTCTCTGCTATGTGGGAGTGTGTGCATGGTGCATGCATATGTGTGTGTACATAGTAGATGCAGAAATAAGGGACAATTTATCTGACTTGTAAAATATCCCAGAAATTGCCACTGGAGCCTGCTTGATTGAGAAGTGTCCTTTCTTTGAGGAATAAACATGAAATTGTTTCTTTTTTTTTTCTAGTAACTACTGTGAGATTAATCTCTGTTCCATTTCCCACCTACTTCCTACCTTTCTGCTACCTGTTAAGTCTGTTTGGTTCTATAACTTTTCAGTCTCCTGGTCGCTGGGCTAGTTTCAACTCCAATCTTACATTTTTTTTTTCTTTTCAAATTTCCTTTTTGTTTCTGAGCATTGACTGGACTTGGGAGGTGGATCTGGCCTGCCTGTTTCTTTTTAATAGATTTTATTTTATAGAGCAGTTGTAGGGCCACAGAAAAATTAAGCAGAAAGTTCAAAGAGTTCCCATACATTTCTGTCTTCACACACACATAGCTCCCCCCTCTAGCAGCAGAGTGGGGCATTTGCTACAGCCAGTAGATCTGCACTGACACACCATTATCACCCAGGTTCATAGGATGCATTAAAGTTCACTCTTGGTTGTCCATTCCATGGCTTGGATAAACGTATGGCATGTACCCACAATTACAGTGTCACAGAGAATAGTTTCCCTGACCTAAACATCCTCCGTGCTCTATTTATCCTTCCTCCTCCTCCCGAACCCCTGGCAACCGTCATCTTCTTATTATCTCCGTAGTTCTGCCTTTCCTGAATTCCATGTAGTTGGAATAATATAGTCATTACAAATTGGTGTCTTTCACTTCATAAGCTCTTTCCATTTCTTTTCATGGCTTGCTAGCTCACTTCTTCTTAGCAGGGAATAATATTCCACTGTCTTATGTACCACTGTTTATCCATTCACCTACTGAAGGACCTGTTGGTTGCTTCCAGATTGGACGATGAAGGACAAAGCTGGTAAAAACATGTGCAGGTGTTTGTGTGGCCATAAGTGTCAACTCATTTGGGTAGATGGAAGGAGCATGGTTGCTGGACTGCATGATAAGACTGTTTAGCTTTGTGAGAAGTTGCCGAACTGCCTGCCAGAATGGAGTGAATTTTGCATTCCTACCAGCAGCCAGTGAGAGTTCCTGTTGCTCCACTTCCTCTCCAGCATTTGGTGGTGTCAGAATTTTGGGTGTTTGCCATTCGAAGAGGTTTGTAGGACAGAGGGACCTGGGGTCAGACCCCGTCGGGACGCATGGGCCATAGCAAAGGAACCGGTTTGTATTAGGAGTAGGATGTGGGGCTGTGAACAGAGAAGTGATGTGCTCTGTCTTCTTGCTGAAAAGAGGGCCTCGGGCTGGTGTGATAGAAATAGAGCTCAGGGAAGCAAGAGAGCCAGTTGCGGGGAGCTCATTGCAAATAACCGGGGTGAGGCATGATGGGGGCTTGGATCAGGGCCATGGCATTGAGGCGTTGGGTAGCGGCTGAGGGAACTCTGGAAATATTTTGAAAGGTCAGTTGCTGATGGGTAAAATGTGGGGTGCGATGAAGAGATGAATTAAGGGTGACACCAAGGCTTTTTGCCTGAACGATTGAATGGATGGAATTGCCATTTGCTGAGATGGGAAGGATGGGAAGTTCAGTATCAGACTTACTAGTCTGACATGTTTATAGGTATCCAAACAAAGCTGTTGAGTAGGAAATTGATCCTAGGACCATGGAGTTCGGGGAAGAGGTAAGCCAGGGATACTGTAAGTAGGTAGCAAATGTTTCCAAAGCAACCTGCACAGCCGTAGGTGAGTGCTATGGGCTGTGGAAGCACAAGAAAGGGGCACAGACTGTGGTGCTGAGAAATGCCGCCGGGGTGAGTGAGTGGTCTTCAGGCTGTGACCTGCAGGTGAAGTGGGATGAGCCAGGTGAAAACCGGGGCAGGAAATAGTTTAGGCAAAGGGAACAGCCTGTGCAAGGGCTTGTGGCAAGGGAGAACGTGTTGCCGTTTTGGAACTAAAAGTAGATCAGTCTCACTCAGAGAAGACAATGATGGGGGCGGGGATGGAGCACAAGAATGGGGGTAGAGTTGGGTAGAGACGCACAAGCAGAGCCCTGGAGACCAGGCTGTGGAGTCCGGACTATCTCATGTGAGCACAGGGTATCGCTGAACGTTCTGAAGCAGAGCGCCCATGTGGTCAGATTAACTTGCTTCTCCTCCAGGGAGACCTTCCCCCAGGAGCAGTGTGAGCCACGTCTTGTAAGCTCATCTCCCGGGGGCTCAAGCCTGCCTTCTTGTCCATCCCCATTAGCTCCATTCCAACTCTCGTCAGGCGTGTCACAGCTAAGTAGGTCAGGCCAGGCCGAGCAGCCCCTTAGGGACTTCGTCCAGTAATGGCCAGGCCCAGAGTCGGGAGGGAGGGGGAGGAAAGTGATGTGCACAGGCAGCCTGGCCCCTCGCAGGGACTGGGTACAGCAAAGGGAAAGGCAGCCTGGGGTGCTTCCAGGGTAGCCTAAACCGAGTAGCTTTCTCTTTCTTGCTAGCCACCAGTTTTCTCAAAAGGCCCCAGGCGTCGGCAGGTAAAATTGCTGAACTCTGAGGCTCTAGATAGGTGTTGACGAAGGCGGTTTTCACTCTGGACAGCTCTTTCTCTCTGAATCACCAGATTATGCCAAGGAGTGGCTTGTGGGCATTTAAAGTGCTTGTGTATGTCATTTTCAAAGCGATCCTCAGACCATTGCGTTGGGCTTTCAGGAGGGGGCGAGTCTGGATGTGGCAGATTGAGAGCAGTCGGCTGAGCCTCTGAAGACCGGAGGCCCTGTACTTGTCTGTCATTACTATTGGCCTGGGCATGTCAGTTGTCATATCTAAGCCTTCACTTCTTTACCATTAAGTTAACTGGTTAAATCTGATGACTTAGATGAAATGTACAACTTCCCTGGAGAATATAACATACCAAAATTAGCAGAGGAAGAAATAGAAAAACCTAAATAGCCTTGTATCTATTTAAGAAATTGAATTAAAAAAAAAATTGAATTCATAATTTAAAACCTCTCTTTGCCTCCCCTCCCCCACAACTACAGACACAGTTTATCAAATATTTAATGATAAAATAATGCTGAGATTACACAAACCCTTCCAGAAAGTAAAGAAGAGAATTGTTAGGTCATAGGTTTGAATCCCTGTCAAGGCACATATCTGGGTTGTGGGGGTTCAATCCCCAGTTGGGTACTTGTGGGAGGTAACTGATTGATGTTTCTCTCTCACATTAATGTTTCCCCCTCTCCCTCTGCCCCTCTCCTTTACTCCTTCCCCCAAATCAATAAACATATCCTTGGATGAAAATTTTTTTAAAAAAGAGAATTATTTCCAAATTGTATCATCAGGCCAATATAACTTAGACAAGAAAAGCAAATGAAAGAAAAGACAAGAAAAAAGCAGCACAGATGAGTACATTAAAAACAATTGTAGATGCAAAAGTCCTTTAAAAATATTATCAAATAGAATTCAGCAGCACATACAAAGGAGGAGTTGCGATCAGAGCCTTGGGCACAGGGCCTTCCACTCTCCCATATCAAGCCCTTGATAGACATCACCAATGGATCCCTCTGATTTTTCCAGCTCAGTCTTTCTCACTTTAGCTCTCCAGGAAGCTCCCACTCATCAGTGACATTTGGTGTGTTAGAAGAAATCTATTTGACACCATGGATCTTACCAATATAAGGCTGAGATGCTATCATTTTGTTGTGCTATTAACTTTTGAGGTCATGCATGGCAAGCATTGCCGTCTGTGTGGGAAGTGGCCAGACATGGAAGAGCAAAGCTCAGTTGTTTTGGGTGATTCACTTGAAGGAAGAAGCCACAAAGATTACATGCCTATAAGGACCATAGCCTTGTTGGTTCTCAGCACTCCTGTGTGATCAGCCCCAAGGATGTTATGGGTGCACAGTAACATCCAAGACTGTGTGTTGAATGAATGCATTGCGAAGGAAGCAGATAAGTGGTTCTGTCTTTATAGAGTTGTTATGGCTTCTGCCAGTGAATCAAGGATAACCCATCACAAACGACAAGATCCAAACCCATTAGCTGGATGGAGGAATGAATTCTGAGGAAGGCAAACAGGTAGTTCTGTCTTTGTAGAGGTGTTATGGTTCCTGCCATGTGGAAAAGGATAACCAGCAAGTGATGAGGGCAGGAATTGGGGTCCAAGCCAAAGGCTGCTGTGTAAAGGGTGAACATCTATAGTCTGATGATTAAATTAATAACTTCAACCTCATCTCACCTCTGAGTTGCAGACACATCTGTCCAGCTTCCTTCTTGATATGTTCACTGGATTGCTTCACAGATTTCTTGAGCTCAGATTTTATGATTACTGTATATCTGACCCCTAATGTTTCCTATCTCAGTGAACCCCACAACCACCCATCCAGTTATGCAGGCCAGAGATTTGGAAGACAGTCTGAATACCATTCCCTTCTTCATGTCCCACAGCCTCATTAGTTCTCAAATATATCCGCTTTTCCCTGTTTTCCCCACCACCACTCTGTCTGAGCTCCCCTCACATTTTCCATGTGGAAACAGATAAGTGGAAGAAACTGATGCCCAAACATAGAGTCGGAGTCATTTACATGTTAAGAAAAGAGGTGTCATAATATGGTCCACTGACCAAATCTGGCCCTCTGCCTGTTTGTATAAATAAAGCTTTATTAGAACACAACCACACTCATTTGCTTATGTGTTGTCTATGGCTGCTTTTGCACTACAAGGACAGAGGTGAGTGAAGCAATAGAGAACATATGGCCTCCAAAGCCTAAAATATTTACTGTCTGCCCCTTTACCGAAAAAAAAAAAAAAAAAAAAGTTTGCTGACTCTTGTTAAAAGCATGAACTGAGTTTCAGCTCCAACACATACTAGTTGTGTCAGCTTGAGAAAGTCATAGCACCTCTTGGAGCCTTAGTTTTCTCATCAACCAAATGGACAGAGTAATAGGATCTGTCTCGTGGCTGTTTAAGGATTTAATGCACTCCATGCTTTGCACATTGCCTGCCACATAGAGTATGCCTAATAAATGATAGCTATTATTAATAAGTTAGTACTATAAACAATGAATATCAATAATAAAACAAAGCCGCCTTTTGTGCCTTGGACAGATGTAGATACTTCTCTGGGGCCTGGCAGCAAGTTTTCTTCCTTCATCACAGATGCGGTGGCAGCCATGAGGAAACGTGTTTATCTTGAAAGCACCCGGCAGAGATGGCAAGGAAGGGGCTGAGCTGGTGGGAAGACCCCATTTCTCAAGCCCAGCTTTCTACACGGAATTATTCAAAGGGAAACCTTATCAAGCAGCCTTCCAGCATGGTGTCATCCATCTTCCAAAGGTAATTCAATAGCCCTTGGTAGCTGATGATTTATGGAGCCGGTGTCCGCGGGGGAGGTTGCAGCTTGTTTTTATCAATGACCAGCAACCCGCTGGCTGGGGCCAGAAGCAACAGGCTCAGAGTTTAATCCTGTTCCCCTAGGCTGCAGCCCGCTCCAGGCCAGCAGAGGGCCACTGGCCACTGGGCAGATAAAGGAATGGGATCATTCAGAGCTGAGAGTTTCAGTTGTTAAATAGGACTGCTATGTCTCCTCTACAAAGCTGCTTTAAGCCTCCAAACCTCATGTGATCAATGCTGCCCTTCCCGCGAGGGGAGAGACTGTCGTTGCTGCTTTATAGATGAGATGCTGAAGCTGGGAGGGGGTTACTGGTCTGGCGCCTGGATTAAGAATGCATGGCAAGTGCTCCTGTCTTAACTGGACGTGTGTGTGCCTTGTGAGGAGGCCTAGTGTGTGGGCCGTTTATGAGGGCTTGGCTTTGTTTCACTGCTGCCTTATTCTGATCATGCCAGGCCAGCCTCCATGGGAGATAGGACCTAACTCTCTCATTCGTCATTTCATTCATTAGCACCAGGTCGGGCATGTGATAAGTGTTTCATAAAGAATGAATGAATAGTGCCTGGGCCTTTGCATATGCTTTTTCTTCTCCCGGAAATGCTTTTTCCATCCTCTTTGTCTGGTTTGCTTTCACTTGTCCTTAAGGCCACAGCTGAGATGTCATCTTGTGTCAGTCAGTGTCTAATCAGGGAAATAGAAATCTTATCAGTTAATTTAACCAAGAGAATTTGATAGGGACCTGGTTAAGTCCTTATTGGAAGATGGGTAAGGTGAAAAGGGAACACTGAGGTCATAGATAGTAACCACAGTGGGTTAGTTATTCATCACTGCGTAACAAGTCACCCCACCACTTTGTAGCTTAAAACACCTATTCATTATCTCAGAGACCTGGGCATAGCTTAGCTGGGTCTTCTGCCTCAGGATCTCTTCAAGGCAACAATCAGGTGGCAGCTGAGGCTGGGGTCTCATCAGAAGGCTCAGCTGGGGGAGGATCTGCTTCTGAGCTCACTCAAGCAGTTGTTGGCTGGATTCATTTCCTTGTGGGCTTTGGACTGAAGCCGTCAGTTTATTACTGTCTGTTGGCTGAAGGTCTTTTCAGGTCCTGGCCATCTTGGCCTCTTCATAGGGCAGCTCACAACACAGCAGCTGATTGATCAGAGCGAGCAAGCAAGACAACACTTCATTCAATCTCTAGAGGGACATCCCATCATCTCTGCTGTTTCCCAGTAGAAGTGAGTCTGTAAGTCCCTCTTGCACTCAAGGAGAGGGGATCACACAAGGGCATACATATCGGGGCTATGCCAGAGGCTGCCCCTCTCAGGCAGAAAGACTGTAGTACGTACAGGGCTGGAGGACAAAGGGAAGAGGTTGGGACTTCAGAATATACTAGTAGATGGTTGGAGGAAGGTCCGCACGGGGCTGAGACGGCTCTGAGGGGGTGGCCCTGACCAGTTTATAGGAGTGACACTGGTGGGACTTAAAGAGGCTGTTTGTAGAAATGTGAGGAAAACAACACTTTGAAGCTGGAGCTAGCTGCTGTTTCTGAAACCAACTGGCACTGCCTGGAGTTGGGGGGAGCCATTGACACAGATAGGAGCAGGATGCAAACCGGAAGGAAAGATCCCTCTGACCCTGGGATTGGTTGACTTACTCCCCCCCCTCCCCGAAATTCCTATGCGAAGCCCTAGCCACCAGTACCTCAGAAGGTAACCTTATTTGGAAATAAGGGTCATTGCAGATGTAATTCCTTAAGGTGAGCCCCTACTCCTACATGACCGGTTCTGCTATAAAAAGGTGGAACAGTCCACGAGAACATGAAGGCAGAGATCAGAGTGATGTGTCTGCCAGCCAAGGGGCACCGGAGATAGCACAGCACCAGGAGCCAGGGGAGGCCGCAGCAGACTCCGTCTCAGCCTCAGAAAGAGCCAGCCTTGCTGACACTTGGATCTGGGACATCTGGGCTCCAGGACTGTGAGAGAACAGCTTTATGGCATTTAGGTGCCCAGTGTGGCACTTCCTTAGAGCAGTGCTTGCAAATGAATGCGGCTCCTCCAGCTCTGCAGTCTCCTCCGGCACCACCCGTCTTTCGGAACCTGCATGCATGTGTCCAGCAAAGTGGGCATAGTCACAGCCCCTGGTCACCACAGGAGCAATGGATGGGTGGGTGTGAAGCTGGGTGAGGGTACTGGCCAGCATGCACCTCTTCCGGGAAATCCTGTATAGACCTTGCCTATCTCCTGTGTATCCCCTTGGCCCTCTGTGCTGCCTTCTGTCATAGCCCTTACTACCCTCTTAAACTAACTGATTGTACAATATCTTTTCCTAGATTGTTAATTTCATGAGGGCAGGCACTCTGTCCCGTGTTCTCAGTTGTATCATCTATACCAATACAGGCAAATATATGTATAATAACCTCATTTAATCCTCGTCATAACCCTGCACAGAAGGTATTGCCATCCCCATTTGCTTATGAGAAAACTAGAGATCAAAGGACTTCGGTGGCAGAGCCAGGGCTTGGGGGGGCCTCCTTCTACCTCCAACTCTACTCCCCCCCACACCCCGTGTTTTCAGAGCCACATACATTACAGCTTTGCATTATGCTGGGAACTGGGATAGAACCTATCTGCATATCTTTCTCTATCTCCATATTTATGTTAGCTACATAATCATGCAGTACCATTTTGTAGAGTAAGCAGGGCTGATGGAAAGCTAGAAACCAAACTTAGTATTTCCTTTAAATCCAGCTCCACTGTGCAGCCAGAGAGCTGAAAATCAACCAACGTCCCTCCACGAAGAGCGGATTAATAGGTTGTTGATGCATCTAATGGTTTATTTAATTGATGGCTCCTGCCATTATTAGGAGACAGGTTAGAGGGGTTTTTATGAGTATAAGGCCCACATCAATTAGCCCTGGAAGCAAGAATGTAAATACAAAATGCTGTTTGCTCTGTTGCCAAGCAAAGTAAGCACTATACTTGTAGCCAAAGCTTTAAAGAATTTATTCTGCAAATATTTGAGCATGTATCACGTGCTTGGCACTGTTCTCATAGCTGTGTGGGATACAAAAGGGCAGGATGCATTTCCTTCCACAGGGACCTTGCAGTGTAGTTAAGGAAAAGAAATCTTCATACACGCAACATTAATGAAGAAAACAAGGCCACGGAGGGTAAATAGTATATTAATGGAGCAGACAATAGGAAAATGGTACTTATGGGACTTCAGAGGAGGGTGTGGTAATGATGATCGTAATGAAGACTTTGCTACCATTTCATTGGGCTTTTATTGCGGTCCAGGCTTAGTGCTAAGTGTTTGCGTGCATCAGCATGTTACAGATGAGGCACCTGCGGCTCAGAGAAGGTGAATGACTCGCACAAAGTCACACAGCCTGTGAGTGATGGAGTATTTATCCTGGATCATATCACAGAGGAATTAGCTCTTAGTCACCTACTGTGATCTATCCTGAGTATAGACTTACACTGTGCTTCCACAGGAAGCAGGGACTGTCTTGGGGACCTGGGGAAGCTTGTGTACATCATAGTTGATGGCATTTAAACTGGGTTTTGAGCCAAGACCGGTTTGGCTCAATGGATAGAGCGTCAGCTTGGGGACTGAAGGGTCCCGGGTTCGATTCCGGTCGGGGGCATGTACCTTGGTTGCGGGCATATCCCCATTGGGGGGTGTGCAGGAGGCAGCTGATCGATGACTCTCTCTCATCGATGTTTCTAACTTTCTATCTCTCTCCCTTCCTCTCTGTACAAAATCAATAAAATATATTTAAATAAATAAATAAATAAATAAATAAATAAACTGGGTTTTGAAGCATGAATAATAGTTCAGTAGTTGGAGAAAGAGAGAGAACATTCTAGGCACAAGGAACAGCTTATGCAAAGCACGTAGGTTTGTTCCATTCCCCTCCCCTCCTGTCTGTAGCTATGCCCACCACACCCCCCTTGTCTCGTAGATGGCCGGTATAAGTCAGTTCCACTCTCTTATCCCTCTTCATTCGGGGGACGGGGGTTTGGAGTGTTAAGATATTTACCCTTTGACTCTACTAGTGCCACGGCTTGATTCTTTGGAATTCTACAGCAGACTCAGCTCTCACTGAGTATTTTGAGCATTTAGAAGAAGACATGGTGGGACACCCTCCCTCACGCCAACGCATACGCTTATTAAAAACATTAGGAACATGTTGAGTGAGCAATCCTTGGGAGAACTAAAGTGCTTCTTGCCACTTAAAAAAGGCCTTCCAAGAGAAAGCTGAAACAGATGGAAATAAATTGAATTCACTGCCCTAGGAGATCTTGCACAGTGAAGCTCATGTAATTGACCACTGGTCTTCTGAGGGGGTGGGTATGAGAAGCGAGAATGTAGCAGGAGGAAGGAAGAGGAATGCAGAGCTATAATACATTTAAAATGGCCCAAAACCAGGCTAGAAAATGGGACCTATATTAAAGTTGACACCATTTTTATTAAAGTTGTAGCGGATGCTTCAGATCTGTCTGATCCCTGATGAGTCACTGGGGAGGTGGATTGAGCAGAAGGCAACTCATCTGGGGCATTTGAACTGCTGTCTCCACTGAGGTCCTTGAACTTGGAAAAGGATCCTGTGGAACAGGAAGGGGCAGAAGGCCTGGGGCTTGGGGGAGGGGAGGGGGCAGTGCAGTGGGAGGAGCCACATGAGAGGACATTTACTAATAGACCAGCACCGTTTCACTGAGAAATTATTTCTTCTTCAACAAGATAAATATGGCTGTCAGAGAAGGTTTTCATTTTCATTTTTATTTAAAAAATTTTTTTATTGATTTTTTACAAAGAAAAAGGGATAGAGATAGAGAGTTAGAAACATTGATGAAAGAAAAACATTGATCATCTGCCTCCTGCACACCCCCCATTGGGGATGTGCCTACAACCAAGGAACATGCCCTTGACCGGAATCCAACCTGGGACCTTTCAGTCCGCAAGCCGACGTTCTATCCATTGAGCCAAACCGGTTTTGGCTTCATTTTCATTTTTAAAGATCTAGTTAATTAAGGTGGAAAACATGTATGGTAAACAAAAGAACCATGATTTTTCTTTCTTACACTTGAATACCAAAAATAAAACCACCACACCCCTCCTCTCTCCCCCTTACACACACACACACACCTGGGGCAAGTTGGACATGTCTGCATGTTAAATAAAAGAAGAATCTATATATATAAAAGTCTAAGCAAGTGAACAAGTGAACGACCAATCAACCAGTTGCTATGATGCACACTGACCACCAGGGGGCAGACGCTCAATGCAGGAGCTGCCCTGTGGTGGTCAGTGCTCTCCCACAGCCAACAACCTCCTGTGGTCCCTCCCCCTAGCCAGCACCCTTCTACCCCCCCCCCCCCATTAGCCCCAATCGCCAGCCAGACTTAGGGGATTCCACCCGTATATGAATTCATGCACTGGGCCTCTAGTTTATGAAATAATGCAGTTCTGATATAGTCATTTTAAAATTTAAGAGTGTAATCTTGTTTCAAATATAACATAAAAAATAAAAATAAAATAAAATGGAGGAAAAGATGATTTTGCAGAATGAGGAGTGCAGCCCCCTAGCAAATCTAGGTTCCTTCTGAGAGGCCAGAGGAACTTGTTAGGGATGATGCCACACATACCCTCCCAAGCTGCAGTTTCCTCGTCTGTTAAATGGGGGTATTGCCACTAAACCTTTGAGATCATATACGACCAGGCACTTAAAGCATGTCCCATATTGTCTGGTATATAATAGGAGCTCTGAAGTGTTAGTGGTTATTAATGACAATATTGTGGTCAAGAGTGAAGTACAAAGTTGATATCTACAAACTGAATGTGAGACTCTGGCTCTCAGTCATGTGATGTATTGAACTCTCAGGAGAAAGGAGATGGACAAAGACAAAGAAGGAGCAAGGATGTGATCTCAGTGGGAGACTAGCTACAGTCTCAACCCGGGAGTGTGAACTGTGCTGAAGAATTGATGCCATTATAAGGTGTGGGGTGAGCCTTTTTTTTTTTAACTCCAGGTCAGTTACTATTGTATATAGGATGCCTTGTGGGGAAGGAATGTGCCCAAGGTGGGCTTTCTGGGTGAGGTGGCTCCTGTTTGAGAGCAATTCTCTCCCAGGGCAGATGGGAGCCTTAGCAGCCAGTACTCACAGCATCTGGGAGATGGATGCAATGGGCTCGTGAAGGGCGTTGGGGTTGGGTCCACTCACCTGTCAGGGTGAAGGATGCGGAATGGAAACTGAACAAAGTGAGTGTGTCAAGCCTATTTTTATGTGGCATGAGGACAAACCTTTTGACACAAAGATGCCAAGAAGATCCAGGATATTTCTGATTAATTCCTCACAGGGATCTTGACAAAAGCGAAAACCTCGGCTTCCTACCAGAGCCTGTGTTATGCTGATGTTCAAAGTCAGGATGCTTGCTCTTCTCATCAGTGAGTTTTGAGATTCTACTATGAGATGATGATGCCTCAGGGCTGAGATTACATCTTATCTTTCTTTGTGTCCCCCATAGTGCCTTGTATACAGTCGGTACTTACAAAGAGTAGTTGATTGAAGAGCAGCTCCCCAGGCATTCTCAGGGATCCCAAACTGCTGACTTTTGGGGGTGGTTAAAGACAGTGCCTTCAGTTATGAATGTCTTGTTCTGGTGTTTAAGATCCCCCCCCACACTCTTGATATGGCCTCCAGAATTTTTTCCAATGACCTTCTCACCTACTTTCATAAGCCTCACACTGTAGTCCAATGGTTTCCAATCTTTTCTCTTTTTCTCCTACAGTGGATACATCCATCCAGTTGTGCAGGCTAAAATCTTAGGTGTAATTTTTTTTTCTTTTTTCTTTTATTTATTATTATTATTTTGAAAATAAATCTTTATTGTTTAGATTATTACCATTGTTCCTCCCCCCCCCCCCCCAATATCCTCCCGTAGCTCCCCTTCACCCGGTTCCCTCTCCCTTGCCCTTACCTTCCCCTACAGTCCTCGTCTCTTCCTGAAACCCCCACAACCCTGTCCCTCAGAGAATTGTCAGTTCACTCCCTTTCTATGCCCCTGATCCTATTATATTCATCAGTTTATTCTGTTTGTCAGATTTTTTATTCAGTTGATTTTTAGATTCACTTGTTGATAGAGATGTATTTGTTGTCACTTCATTGTTCATAATTTTTATCTTTACATTTTTTTCTTCCTCTTCTTAAAGAATACCTTTCAGCATTTAATATAGTATTGGTTTGGCAGTGATGAACTTTTTTAGCTTTTTTTTAAATCTATGAAGTTCTTTATCTGACCTTCAATTCTAAATGATATCTTTGCTGGGTAGAGTAAGGTTGGTTGTGGTTCTTGCTATTCATCACTTTCAATATTTCTTGCCACTCCCTTCTGGCCTGCATAGTTTCTGTTTAGAAATCAGCAGACAATCACATGGGTCTTGCTGCTTTTAATATTCTCTCTGTCTTTTACCCTTGGCATTTTAATTATGATGTGTCTTGGTGTGTTCCTCTTTGGATTCCTTTTGTTTGGGGTTCTCTGTGCTTCTGGACTTGTAAGTCTATTTCTTTCACCATATATGGGAAGCTTTCTGTCATTATTTCTTCAAATAGGTTTTCAATATCTTGCTCTCTCTCTTCTTATGGCTCCCTCATAATTCAGATGTTGGTACACTTGAAGTTGTCCCAGAGGCTCCTTACACTATCTTCATATTTTTGGATTCTTTTTTCTTTTCCTGTTGGGCATTTTTTGCTTCTTCATATTTCAAATCTTTGACTTAATTCTTGCGATCCTCTAGTCTGCTGTTGGATCTCTGTATATTATTCTTTATTTCAATCAGTGTATACTTAATTTCTGGTTGGTCCTTTTTTATATCCTTGAGGGCCTCACTACATTTCTCAGAGGCTTCTAGAAGATTCTTGAGTAACCTTATAACCATGGTTTTGAACTCTATATCCAGTAGTTTGCTTTCCTCCATTTCTTTTATTTGTGACCTGTTTCTTTGTCTCCACAAAGCAGCCATTTTGGCTGCTTCCCTGTGTTGATAGAGTGGCTTTGTGTTCTAGATGTACTATAGGGCCCAGTCGCCTAGCCTCCTTAATTATCTGAAGTGGACACTCTTGGTGCACCTCTTTGTGGGATGTGTGCATAATCTTGTTGAACGTTGATTGTTGTTGATATTACCAGGCTAATTGGCTGAGGACCAGTTGTGTCTACACTGGGAAAAGTTCTGTGCTGAAGACACCCTTATGGGGCATGACTTGCTTCAGAGGGGCTTTGGCACTCACTTTGTCTGCCCCATGAATGTGTCTCTTATGGATGTGAAGAGTTGTAGTCTGGATGGTCTCACTCTGACCACTGGGTACACTAGCTCTTGGATCTCCAAGAAGGTGCAAAGTTAGCCACTGCCTGAGGCCACCCAGCAGGAGCTACAGAGAGATATGCAGATTCCTCCTCTTTGGAGTTTGAAGATGCCCAGATGAGGCTCAGCTATGAAGCAATGCAAGCTGCTATGGAGCCTTGGGCCTTCTTTTGGAAGCTCTGGGGCTCTCTGACCCAGCTGCAGTTTGTTATGTTTTAGATTGCAAAGGGCCAGGCCATTCATATGCAAAAGCATCTGCATACAGCTTGGGTGAGTTGTAAATTGGGTGGGGCAAGGTCTCAGGGAATCACCAGGTTGGAGCAAATAGCAATGGCTGCCCGTCAGCCCCGTCCCAAAGAATCCCCCGGGTCTCTGTGTCCCGTGGCACTGTGCAGGAACAATGATGGTTGCAAGCACCTCTGAGAGAAAGCCGCCCTTGATTTCTGGCCCAATGCCAGTAATCCAGTTTCTCTCCCTATGAGTCTGGTCCCAGAGTCTCACCTGGAACTGGAGTTCAGAGCAGTTGGGAGCTTGTATCTCCCTCCTGATTGAAAAAGACAACAGTGTACCCAGTTGCTAGCCCATTTACAGAAGTGCCTCTATACCTTCGCACTTCCACACCTCTCTACCTCCTCCCAGTCTCAGTGTGCTTTTCTCTAGTTGTATAACTTCTAGTTGTATAACTTCTACTCAGCCAGCCTTTCCATGGTTCTGGATGACATCCATTTTGTCTTTTAGTTGTAGTTTTGATGTGGTTATGTGAGGCAGCAAGTTCAGGTGTTTACCTATGCCACCATCTTGGTTCTCCCCTAGGTGTAATTTTTTATTCCTCTCTTTACTTGACCCCCTCATCATCAAATCCACCAGCAAGTCTGGTTTATTCTACTTTCAAAGTATGTCCCAATGTGGCTATTTTTCGACTTTTGCTTTGCTATCTTCCCAGTCCATGTCTCTTCCTCATCCTCACTTAGGTTACAACATCCTTCTCCGTGATCTCTCTGCTGTGAAACCTGCTTGCCACAGCACTTTGTATCTAGCACAATGGCAGGCACATATGGGCTCTCAATAAATACTTGTTGAATGAATGAAATAAGATTTCTTTTTGACATTAAAAAATATTGTGGATTTTAAAAATAACAGTCTAGATTTTAGTATATGTTCCTTGAGGAACCATTTATTGAATTCAATAATGCTTTTGAATAAATTGATTTTCATATATATGAAAAGTAGTTAGTTTCTGTTGAGAAATCAGCTGACAGTCGTATGGGTACTCCCTTGTAGATAACTAGCTGTTTTTCTCTTGCTGCTTATAAGATTCTCTCTTTGTCTTTTGCTCTTGACATTTTAATTATGATGTGTCTTCATGTGGTCCTCTTTGGATTCCTCTTGTTTGGGGTTCTGTGCACTTCCTAAACTTATAAATCTATTTCTTTCACCAGATAGGGACAGTTTTCTGTCATTATTTCTTCCAATAGGCCTTCAATATCCTGCTCATTCTCTTCTTCTGGCACCCCAAAAATCTGGATGTTAGTACGCTTTAAGCCATCCTGGAAACTTCTTACACTATCCTTACACTTTTGTATTCTTCTTTCTTTCTGCCTCTCTAGTTTGGTGATTTTTTTTTCTTCCTTATATTCAAGATCTTTGGCTTGATTCTTGGGGTTCGTTGATCTATAGTTGAGTTTCTGTATATTCTTTATTTCAGACATTGTATGCTTAATTTCTGACTGGTCCTTTTCCATTTTTTTTTTTTTTTTTTTTTTTTTTTTTTTTTTTTTTTTTTTTGTATTCTCATTAAGGTCCTTGTATTTTTTGTATTCTCATTAAGGTCACAAAGCTTCTTAGAGGTCTCATTAAGTTTCTCAAAGGTTTTTAGAAGATTATTTTATTTTATTTAGAATATTCTTGAGTAATCTTATATATGTGATTCTGAACACTGTGCTGTCCAGTAGTTTACTTTCCTCCATATCTCCCATTCGTGACATGCTTCTGTGTTTCCTCATTTTGGCTGCCTCCCTGTGTTGATGGAGTGGCTTTGTGTGGTAGGTGACCTATAGAGGCCAGTAGCTCAGCTTCCTCAATCACCTGAGGTGGTCACTTTTGGTATATCCCTTTGTGGGCTGAGTGCAAAGTCTTGGTATAATTAAGCCTTGATTGCTGTTGGTACACTGGGAGGAATTGATCTCCAGGCCAATTGTCTGTGAGGACCCGCTGTGTCTCTAAAGGAAGAACTGCTACACTGGAGACACACTTTGTTTCAGTGGAGTTTTGGTGCTCACTGAGTCCGTCTCCCGAATGTGTCACTTATGGGTGTGAGGGGTTGAAACTGACCACTAGGGACATTGACTCCTGGATCTCCAGTGGGGTGCAGTTCAGCTACTGTCTGAGGCCACCCTGCAGGAACTACAGTGAGAACCACAGTTCTCTCTCCCTTTGGGGCTGTCTGCATCAGGTTGCAAGTTTGCTAGGTTAAACTGCAATAGAGAGGGCCATTCATATGCAAAAGCTGCTGCTTGGAGCTTGGGTGTGTTTGTAGGTTGTGAAGGGTGGAGTCAAACCAGGATTATATGAAATGCTGAAGGGTATTCTTTAAGAAGAGGAGGAAGAAGAAAAAGGTAAAAATTATGAACAACAAAAAGACATCAAATACATACTTACCAACAAGTGAATCTAAAAATCAAGTAAATAAAAAATCTGAAGAACAAAATGGACTAAATATAATAGAATCAAGGACATAGAAAAGGATTGGACTAACAATTCTCAGGGGGAAGGGAGTCTGAGGGGTGCAGGAAGAGACTGGACAAAAATCTGACACCTATGGATGAAGACGGGTGGGGTTAAGGGCATGGGGTGGAATTGGGAATCAGGTGGAGGGGAGCTATGAGGGGTGGGGGAGAAGAGTAACAATCTGAACAATAAAGATTTATTGAGGTATTATTATTATTATTATTATTATTTTAAAGTAGTTGTATTAAGGAATGAGGCATTGGCACATGGGCATGAAAATTGGAAGATACCTCTCCAGCCCTCTAGGAGGCAGTGGTTCACAAGTAGACGAGGTTAAACTAGGTCTTGGCTATTCCTACGAATGACTCATTCTGGATTTCTGTTCTCACCTGTGTGCCTTTTTTTCTGGCTGTGACCTCCAGTTGGAATGCCCTTTTGAATCTATCTCAAAACTCTAAGTATATAAAGTCCATCCATCTTTAAAGTCTCAGCCCAAATGTCAACTCTTTGAAGTCTTTCTTGATTTTACCCAAGTGAGAAGACATCTCGCCCTCCTTGCTGACTCCCAGAGCTTTATCTGTACTGCCTTTATTTATAGCTGTGAATGCCTAATTTAGATATTTCCTTAGCCAATAACATTTAAAAACGGGTGTGGGGTGGAGCTCTGACATAGATTTGGTAACTTTTGACTTTGACCCAAAGACCTTGAGACAAACAAGTTTTATCTGTACCATCATTTCATAAAGGAAACTTATTTAAGCACAAAAAGAGAAAACAGGGAGGAAGAACATTATTTCACAACAAGGAACTATTTTAATAATGAAATAAATTTAGTTCTATAAAAATTCATACAGAGGTGGTTTTTATTTTTCTCTTGATTCTGAGTCCTGGTAAAGAATTAATCACAGATAAGCTCTGGTTTAGAGAGGGGTATTAGGAAATTTTGTGTTCTAATTCTTCATGTCCCTACCCCATGGCCACTCTCAGCCTGACCTTTTCATGGGCGATCAGTGAGTCTGATTCAGCACCAGCTCCTAACAAAGCCTGGCTCATGGTGACTGTTCAAAGGCTATTTGATTGCACATAATGAAGGGCATAGACCCTCCTCTTTCTCTAGAATTCCTTTGGTTCCTGATCCTTTGGTCTCTGCACCATGATGGTTAAAGAAAACTGTAGCAGTAGAGTTAACCTTTTCTGAAAAAGGTGAGGGCAGTGTAGAGCCCCTTGGATTTTTACCTACCAGCTCAGCACTCAAGGTACTCATTTAGCTTTTTAGGAAGACATTGTCCATCCAATATAGTGAGAAGAAGCTATGATATTCTCAACTTGTACTGTCATAGTAGGTGCTCAGTAAACACTTGAACTCTACAATGTTGATCTTAAACTCTACAAGGTTAACTCTTTGCTTGGATCCTAGAGGCTTTCTCTGTTGAACCTGAGCCCTGTCATGCATGGCTTTTTGTTCCAAAGTACAGGTATTCCTTTAAGCAATGGTAAGATATATGGAGACCAAAGGTGCCTGTATCTATCTTCCTTCCAGACACCTAACAGAGGGAGCTCTTGTTACTCACTCTGTGATGCTCTGGATTATGGCTCTTTTCAGAGCCCTTGGGAGAACTGGACCAAAGACAAACAGCATCTTCCAGGGTCAATAACCACAGTCACCCCAGGAATTGAGGGGATAGAACCAACCCAAGGAGGCTGAATGTCTAGTACCCAGGATCTCTGTCTGTGGAATAATGAATTCTCGTTTGATCATCTGCGGTGTAAATCACCGACGATGGGGAGTTAATCATGCATAGGAAATGAATTCTTTCTCTGAGTTAATGAGCACAGAGCTCAGAGCAGCATCTGTTTACTCCCTCTACTTTAAAATCTTGACAGTTTGAACAATTAATTGTACCCAATAATCTCTCTTTATTTTCAAGCATTTGGGGGAAAACCCCAGTTCTCCCCAAAACACATACCACCGAGTAGTAGGAAAAGAAGCCTCTACTCAGCCTCTTTACCCACTTAAAGTTATGCTCTAAGAATGAAAGGAAGGATATATATATATATATAAATGTGTGTGTGTGTGTGTGTGTGTGTGTGTGTGTATGAGAGAGAGAGAGAGAGAGAGAGAGAGAGAGAGAGAGAGAGAGAGAAGAGAGAAGAGAGAGAGAGAGGGAGAGAGAGGGAGAGAGAGAGAATCAGGAGGAAAGATTAATTTTGGCCTCTATTTTATCAGCACTGCATAATTTATCAGGCAGCATACCAGTGCTTCACTTACAGCATCTTGTTTCATCATCATAATACAATTACAGGCAGAGGTATTATTTTATAGAGGAGGACACTGAGGTTCAGAGAGGTTTAGTCATGGTCCATGCCACCCAGCTAGGAAGTGGTTGTAAAGTGGTTGGAGCTCAGGCTTTTCTGACTCTAAGGCTCAAGTCTTAGCTGTTCTATCACACTTGCCCTTTCCTCACTCACCTTGGAGTCCCTGCTATGGAGTTCCTCCCCTGATGCCTCTTGGATAACCCACAGGCAGAGGCTTTGAGGTTAAGCTGCCTAGGTGTCCATGTCCCACTTTGCAACAGTGGGCTAGCCACTTCACTTCTCTGAGATTCAATTTCATCTATCAATGGGTATAATTACAGTGCCAAGAGAAGGAGAGGGAGAGGAAGAGCGAGAGACAGAAACAGAGAAAGTGACACACACAGAGAACAGAGCCCTATATCAGTCATATTCTTACTATTTCTTATGGAACACCCACTATGTGCCAGACATTGCTAAACATGTTTGTTATTGTATATGCAGTATGCATCTCTAAGAATCAAAACCATTGCAGAAACTAGGCATTAATTAACCAATAATCAATCCATCATTTAGCAAATATTTACTGAGCATCTGCTACATGCATGCATGTCTTAGTGCTAGGGCTGGTGTCTATCTGGAAAGATAGACAACAAGCAGTAATTATGCGCTTAAATGATGGTAAGAGTTACAGAAGATAGTGCATGGTGCTACAGAGCACATAGTAAGGGGGAGAGGACCCAGGCTGTTTTTGGAAAGGGATTTTTAGAAATGTCTATTTGGAGAAAGTGACCTTTTAGCTAAGCCCAGAAGATAGACTAGGAGGAAGTCAAGGAAAAAGATGAGGGGAGACCAAATGAGTAGGGAATAAGGGTGTGCTATTCTTATTTAAGCAGGCTCTTTCATATTTTAATCCAAAGGAGTGATCAGGTCTGAGCTACTGTGAGGTCTGTGGCAGACTGTTGGAGCTGAGGGTAGGGGGCAGTTTGAGGCAGGGCTCTGTCCTATTCAGATAGTCTGGAATGTTTCCACGCAAATGACTAATGATATCCTCAGTTGACTTTATTCAATGTATTACACTCTCACCAGGCCCTCGAATGTCAAAACTTGAAGGAAACTTTGAGGTCATCTGGGCTCACACTTAGGGTGGCAGCTGATAGTGACTGGTAGTGTCTGCTTACAGTTTGTTTTCTGTTGAAAAGAGTTCCTCTTAGTGGCAAATAGTGGTGAGATTGATTAGTGATGACTTTCAGGCATAGAATTGGAGGTTTATGGCAGGTAATTGAATAGGGGTAAAAAGAAAAGCTATATACACAATTGCCATCAGAACCCCTCTTAGAGAGAAAGCTCTTTGTCTTAGAATGTATTTTTATAGGCTGTTTTGGGTATTAATGATGGGGCCCAAAGGACATACAGTGTAAGAAAACAGCAATGCAGAGAGAACTAAGTTGTTCTGCATAATGCGTAGGAATTCAAGGTTGTGGATGAAGCAGGATGCAGGGAGAGCTTGTAGGAGAGGAGAGGTTGAGCCACATGATGGACAGCTGAGCCTCAGGAGAAGAACAGACAACATGGGAACTTCCTAATGGGAAAGCAGCCAAAGATCTCCAATCAGGATGCCTCGATTCTAACTTTGTCTCACTGCAGTCTAGAGTTTGTTGACCCAAATTGCCAATGAAAGTCAGTTTTACACCTTGAGACTTATGTTGGCAACAGTTGGGTGAGTGAGGGAATAGGGTCATGGTGCAGTATCAGATGACATAATAATTGGGGAAAAGAGACCATATGGGATGCTCAATGGATGATCCACAAACCAAACCATCTCAGCAAAATATAGAGCCTGGAGATAGAGAAATGCAAGCCCCACCCCACCCCCAAACATCCCTGGACAACCGAGAAGGAAACTTGGTCTGTTGCTGCATAAGAGATAAGAGTCTGGGCTGATTTCTTTTGAATTTCAAATAATGGGATAATAGACATTGATGTATGTGAGATACGTGCCTATCTGCTTCCGGATTCTAGTTTATCCTCCTAATTTTAGAGATGGGGAAACTGAGGCGCCTGTAGGGGGAAGGAACCTAAAGGAGGTCTCATTTGGTGGCTGCCCGATGAGCCTCTTCTTTGAGACTGTGGTGGAGACATTAGGCGGGAGTAATGAGCCGGGTTTCCTGTCTGCCGTCACCCTTGGGCTGCAGCACCAGCTCGGTTGGGGAAAATATCACAGTCTCAGATGCACTTGTATTTTTAAAAGGCTGAAAAATACAGAATTTAAATGAAGGCTGTTTAGTCGTATGCATGCGTATGTTGGGGTGTTTGGTCAGATTATGGGGTATATTTGGGGATCTGGATCTGACGTGAAGAGAAAGGGAAAAAAATGGGGATTTCACTTGGTTCCATCTCCTGCTTTTAACCCCTGCGACATCGCTCCTCCCTGAAGAGGTCGTTTCAGGAGAACGCCTGAGACAGGTCTCACATGTAAGCGGTGGGTGGTCACTTAGATAGCGGTAATTTAGGACAGCCAAAGGGCTGCCTACTAAAGAACTAGTTTGTGCTTAACATTTCCACCAGTTGTTAGCCCTTTGGGATGAAGCATGGGTATGCAAATGTCTTTTTTTAAATTTAGATTTTTATTTAAGTATAGTTGGTATACAATCTTATGTTTGCTTATATTGGTTTTAGGTGTATAGTATAATGATTTGACATTTTTATACTTTACAATGTGATCACCCCACTAATTCTAATAATCATCTGTCACTATGCCAACATCATTGTATAGGGTGCCTCCCCAAAATGTGTACACACTTTGAATAATTATTAATTCCAATGTTTCTTTTCAGATTGAATCCATTGGAATTAATAATTATTCAAAGTGTGTATATTTTTTGGGGAAACCCTATATTATTGATTATATTCCTCTCCCCTTTTCACTCATCTCCCCACTCCTCTTCCTCTGATAACCACTCCTTTGGTATCTGTTTCTATGAGTCTGTTTTGGTGTTGTTTATTCGTTTTGTTGTTAAATTTCACATATAAGTGAAAGCATGATAGATGAATAGAAAAAGATGTGGTATGTGTGAGTGTGTGTGTGTGGTAATGGTAATATGAAAACCACTTAATTCATGGTTGTGATGGTAGCAGGATGTGTCTTGATGAGTAAGTGGTCCCAACTTTACCTCTAGAAAGGTGGAGGTGGGGATTGTACAGCTTCAAAAGAAGATTCTAAGACCCATGAACATGACAGAAAGGAAGGCAGGGAATTGAGGTAAAAAGGAGGTTAGGTCAGAAAGACAGTGAGTGAAGGCAAGAGATGGGGCAATTTTGTTCATTTGGGTAAAATGAGCCCAGATGGGCCTGTTATCTGCAAATAGGCCATGGCGTAGGTTAATGCCTCAGACCTCAGGAACTAGTCACACAGGGTGGCATAGACGCCAACACTGTTCTTCCACATCCTCTGCAGTATCAGGCTCCACTACCCTCCCCAGTCCCTGCCTACACTGATCATTAGTTGGTAAGAGCTTCAGTGCATCCTGTAAATATAGACATCTCCTCTTCGATTGCTCACTGGCTTAGATAGCACCCCCTGTTTTATATCTGTGACATTAAATAAATGCTTCTGAGGACTCCATGCAAGTTTGTGGGTAAATGCCAAACTCTAGGAACCCCCAGTTTGATATCTCCCTCTTCTCCATCCCTGCCCCTCCCCTTCCCTCTCCTCTCCTTTCTACCACACCTCCTCCTCCTTCCCTGCACACATGCACGCATCTACCTTCTGCCACCCATTTCTCAATTCATTTAGTGAGTCAATACTTCTTATTAAGCCCTAGCTTTTTGGCAGGTATTGGGCTAGGCGTCAAGGGCAGAAAGAAAAGAAGAAGCAGATACTCTTTAAAGGGAGTGAGAAGCACAAGAATTGCTCTGATCTGCTCCCGACAGGCAGTGACATCTTCATCTGTTATTCCAAAGCTAGTCGGCGCAGGCTAGTTGCACTGCAGTTGCATGAGGACTTATTAAAAGCACATGCCCCGAGACCACTGCAGACCTTCAGTCTTCCGGGTGGGGGTTTCGCTGAGGTCCCCAGGTGACTCTGAGGCACTCCAGGTCTGGGAATTCAGCTGACAGAGTTTTGAGTGAGTCTCAGATGGAAAATGGAAATAATTGTAAAATAACCCCACTTTGCAGCATTGTTAGGATTAAATGAGAAAACAGCACCAGACTGTTTCCAAGTGGGCCTTCTGGATGTATCCAGTCTTCTGTCCTTTCCTTTTTTTTTTTTTTTTTTTTTTAGATATCAGCTGGGATCCAGAGGGGACAGCTGAGTGGAGAAAGAGCCATCTGCTCCAATTAGGACAAGGGTCTTGAAAATGCTGTCAGTAGGAGCAATACTCTCTTCAAATAGAATCTTCTGGTTGAAAAAGTCTTTCTGGTACTTCAGCTTAAATCATGCCTGCTGCAGTCGCATCATGCTATACTCTTGTTTTCCCCTCCATCCATGAGAACTCATTCTCCTGTTAACACACTAGCTAACCACAACCCTAATCCTAACCCTAATACATGGGAACCTTATTACTTACACTAGAGGTCCGTTGCAGGAAGATTCCTGCAAGAACAGGGCTTCTGGCGGGCTTCCCTCCCGCCACCACCACTTTTCCTGCCCTCCCCGCCCTGCCCTGCACTTTCCCTGCTGCCTCTGCTCCTACCCCCACTCCCCTCCCCATGCTTTTCCTCCCTCCACCGCTACCCGCCCCCACCCTTCACGCTTTTCCTCCCTCAGCTGCCTTGCTTTCCGCTTTCCTTCCGTCTTCCTTCTATGCTATCTTCAGTATTCGCTCCTCCCTCCCTCAGCATATGCAAATTAACTGCCACCTTTCTTGGGTTAATTTGCATACTTGCTCTGATTGGCTGTGGGTGTAGCAAAGGTATGGTCAATTAGCATTTTTCTCTTTTATTAGTGTAGATATAATTCAATTTGAATTGATACCAAACTGCTTGGAGTGTTTTTCTTTTCTCTCTTGATGACAGTGAGTGATTTCTGCACACTGTTAGAAGCTAGTAAACCATTAATGTTCTTTTGCCAGTTCCATCATATTGCTGACAGAATCCCCCACCTCTGTGCCTAGGTGCTAAGCTCATAGTCTAAAGTAGCTGCTCCTCCCTGCTGCTTAGAGTATTCCTACCCTTTTCTCACTCTCTGATGGCGAGGATTCAGGAATTGACACGCATTAGCATCCTTCTGCCCACTGCCTTTGTAGGTTGACAGTAGCATGAATTCCCTTGTTCTTTCGTGATACATTCTTCCAGCAACACACTCCTAAACACACACACACACACACACACACACACACACACACACACACACAAAACACAACTCACTTGGTTATTGGCCATCTAGCGTCTTTAGGTCAGTCAGTGTGTCTCTTATTTCTCAGCTCTGATGCCATTAGGGCTAAGCACCCAGTCACCAATGCTTCTTCACACATTTACAGAGGTTTGTCGTTAATAATGATCAAGCATGTTCCAGTTGTAATCATACTTTAAAGAATTTTCCTAGCACTTGGAAGTTTACTAATGCATTCCTTTGTTATTTTGTGCAATTCTAACATGTCACTTTTGGCAAGTAGCTGATAATTAGAATCACTGTGGTTGTATTTTAAGCACACACAATCTCAGGACCAACTGCAGCCCAGCTCTCAGACGGGAATCTGGAAGTCCAAATGCTCAGCACTCTCCTGGGCGATCTTTAAGATGATCCAGATGGGGAACCACGGTGTGGTGGCTCTGTACAGGGAGTCAGCCTGGCCTGGGATGGAATCCCGGCTGCTGGGGACCATGTGCACATCACTGAGGGTCTCTAGAGCGGTTGCATCTGTGAAATGGGCTGATGAGACAGTATCAGGAAGATGAAATGAGAGCAAATGGGGATGATATATACTCAGTGAGCAGCAGCCGCTACAATTATTTATTTTCTCTTGTGGTAGCGTAAAATTGTAGCTAAGGGCATATGTCGGAGCCCAAGCCCTATCTCTTGCACTTATAACCCGAGTTGCCACCAAGTCTCAGTTACCTCATCTGTAAAATAGGGATGATGGAGACCTCTATTTCGTGGGACTGTTTTGAGAATTGACCCACTTAATAGTGAAAAGTGTCACGTTAGAGCAAGGGCTGGCGCTTCGCCAGGAGAAAGGGGAAGTGAGGCTTCACAGCTGTTGCTCTGCCTAAACTCTGGGCTCCTCCCACTCGACAAACCTGACTGTCACCCCTTCTCAGACTTAGAACCAAGCCAGTGGCTGCTCTTCTCTGTTTTTATGCTTGAGGGAGAAAAGGATCACTTCTTCCCTATATCCCACTGCCAGCCCTCCTGCCCTCCCACAGCCCTCTCCTGTTCTTTCTTCCTGAGCCACGCCCATCACCATTCTTCAGAAATGGCAGCTTTTGGGTACCACACTCAGAGGCCCTAGAACACAGTGATTTGGGATTCCCACCTCCTCCCCATCTGGCTGCTGAAGTCTGGGCAGACATCAGAATAGACTCATCCAGTCAGTGGCCCCGCCTCCTCTGGGGCTAGGGCCGCGGGGGCATGGCTGCGCATTTCCCTGCCAGAGACAGGATGCCTCAGCAGCAAGGCTGGCAGTGGAGGCTTCCCCGGAGGCTTCCCCAGAGGCCTGGGCGCAAAGAGGTTTCTAGCTTCTGGAGCAGGGGGTCGGAGCCTGGGCGGTGGGTCTCAGAACTGGAGGCTACCTGGACGCAGTTGGGAAGGACATCACCTCACCACTCCGACCTCCGCATCCTTATCTAAAAAGATGGATTAATAATTGCACTCGCCTCACGGGCTGGTCAGGATTATGTACCTAGAGTGATACTCTCAGGATCACCTGACCTGTACCTCCTTCCTCTCTTTGCTTCTTCACTGTCTTCCCAAACTCTTCAGTGATTTGGAGTGAGGAGTAGAGTAGAGGAGTGAGGGAGGAGGAGAGTAGAGGGATGAGTGAGGAGGAGAGGAGTGAATGAGGAGGAGAGTAGAGGAGTGAGTGAGGAGGAGAGTAGAGGGGTGAGTGAGGAGGAGAGTAGAGGGGTGAGTGAGGAGGAGAGTAGAGGGGTGAGTGAGGAGGAGAGTAGAGGGGTGATTGAGGAGGAGAGTAGAGGAGTGAGTGAGGAGGAGAGTAGAGGGGTGAGTGAGGAGGAGAGTAGAGGAATGAGTGAGGAGGAGAGTAGAGGAGTGAGTGAGGAGGAGAGTAGAGGAGTGAGTATAAACCCTGGCAAGTCACCTTGAGCAAGTCACCCTCCAGGCCCAGCTTCCTCATTGTACATTGGAGGCGATCATCTTGATCGTGTTTGCTGTGATTCTAAAGTGGGGTCAAGTATGCTGGCACATAGCAAGTGCTCAATGAACATTCAATAGCATCAACATGAATAAGCACAAGATTGGACTCATAGTCCTTCCCAACATTTCTCTTTTTCATGTGGATGATAAACCATTTCCTTTCCTGGGACCCTCATCATCTATGTTCGTGGTCAGCAAACTGCAGCTCGAGAGCCACATGTGGCTCTTTGGCCCCTTGAGTGTGGTTCTTCCACAAAATACCATGGCCTGGTCAAGTCTATTTTGAAGAAGTGACATTAGAAGAAGTTTAAGTTTAAAAAATATGGCTCTCAAAGGAAATTTCAATTGTTGTACTGTTGATATTTGGCTCCGTTGACTAATGAGTTTGCTGACCACTGACCTGTGTGATTTGACAGCTTCAGTATTCAGCTCTTGGGGACTGTCTTCTGCAGAGCTTTTCCTGAGACTGGTCCTCCTGGGCTCCCTCCATCCATAATCCTTTGCACATAGCATTGTTTGAGTCTGTTCCTCCCTTGGACCTACATCTCTTGAGGCAGGACTCCTGTGACCCAACGGAGCTCAAGACCTTCCCTTCCACCCCCGCTACCCCCAGCAATTTCAGAGCACAGGCCCCTGGTCAACGTGAAAGAGAGGGTGGGGACTGCTACATAAATCACAGCTGCATCAGGATGCAGGCAGGTGCCTGTGGCAGGGACCTTGAGATGCTTAGCCGACTAAGCCCCACACTCTTGTCAGAGAAGAGATCACCGAAGTAATTTACCGTCACTCCAGTTATGCCTGCTACACCACCCCCTGGTGTGGAGACCTCTCACTCACAATGCAATGCTTCTGGAGCCAGCAGAGCAGGGCAGAATGGTTAAAGCTACCCCTCCTCCCTCCCCCACGGAGGAAGGACCTGCTCATGGCAGCATTCATGTGGTGCCTCTCAGCATGGTGCTGAGTCACATGGTCCTGGTTCTAATACAAACTATGCCACCAGCCAGCTGTGTGTCCTTGGTCAAGTAGCTTTACTTCTCCCTCCATTCCCCCATTAGTAGAATGGGAATTTAATAATATTTTCAAATATGACCTATTTTTTTTTCTGTGAGAAAATGAAATAATGAAGTTAAGCATCTGACACTTAATCCTCAGTGAATTTCATAATGATCCCCCTCATTGTGGTTGCTGCTGCTCTCGCTTTAATTAATGACAATCACAAATGAACACGTTAGCTTCTGAACGAGGTGCAGAGCATCTCTAACGTGGAGAGTGCTTGAGAGATCGCATCCTCTTGACAAGAGAGAGCCCAATGTTCCTCTGGACTGGCGGTGTTGTTGCCTCCTGGCAGAAGGCTCTAGATTAGGGGTGTAGAACTCAATCAGAGAAGGGGCCAAAATCTAAAATCCAGCCTAAATCGCGGGCCGAATGGTTTACTGAACAGTCATAAACTGTCATTGTGATGGAAACGCAGCGGAGTGCAGTGATGACAGCGCGATGCGGGCCACATTGCAAGGCCTGGCGGGACGGATTTGGCCCGTGGGCCTTGTGTTTGACACATGTGCTCTAGATGCATGGACATGTGCTTTAACTTTGGCCTACTAGGAAGAAGGAAGCCATTTTTTTTCATTCTGGGTAGCAGGGGGCTTCTAACTGCTGCTGAATTGGGCTAGAATAGAAAAAAAAAAAAAATTGCCCAGGAGAGAAACACATACCCTCATTTCCTTTTTCTTCTGTGGGCTCAAACTTTTCTTTCATCCCCCAAAATGTACTGTTTTCATTGCTATCCTGACACCTTCCCTTGCCCTGGGAGTTTCTCAAGGCAAAATGGCATCCGTGTTCTTGTTCTATCTCAACATCAAGGACAGTGCTCAGGTAGCAAGTGGCAGAGCTTCATAGATCAGTGCTGAATCTATGACCCTGCTTACCTGGCATTTGCTTCTCTCTTCACCCCAGCCTCAAACTCAGCCACCTTTTGACTTAACTCATTAACTGAAAGAACAGAACTTTAGCAAGCCATCTTAACCCCACCCCCACCCCCCTCTCTCTCTGATGCTGAATTTCTGCAGATTTACAGATGGGGTGGCTCTGTTATCTTCAAAGACAATCCTAACAGAGTAAGGCCCATTTATCATTTAAATCTTCTGATGGTCAAAGAGAAGAAATCTTATTAGAATCTTTAGATACAAATGCTCAAACCGCTCTGTGTGTGGTTCCATCATAAATTTTGAAGGAAAAAATTTCATTTCCTGATATCGGTTGGTGGTAAAATGACCAAAGTTGGGAAAACATAGCTAAAGAATGATATCAATTTGAACACCCACATAATTACCACTTAGGGCAAGAAGTCAAACATTGCCAAACTCCAGGAATTCCCTGTATGTACTTCCTCCCTCCTCCCTGGCGTTAACTACTATATTGCCTTTAATTGAAACCACATTATGGCTTTTTCTTAGAATCTTACTATTTATGTTTACATCCTAAACAATATAATTAAGTCTGTCTGGTTTTTAATTTTATGTAATGGACTCGTACTCTGTATATATATTTTTTTGCTTCTTCCATTTTATGTTGTAGTTGATTCATCTATGTTGTTGCATGTGTTACTAGTCTGTTTATTTTCATTGCTGCATAATTCATTGTAGCATTTATCTATTCTTCTGTTATGGGCAGTGCCATGATTCCTTTATATGTTAAGTTTGTGCTGTTTCTATGAAGGTTAATGGTGTGATGAATATCTTTACAGATATCCAAAACAGTGTGCCCAGGACAAATTACTGGATGTAGAATTTCTGGATCAAAGATTATGACTACTTCTTAAGCTTCCTTTAGAATAGTGGTACCAATTCATACTTCCATCAGCAAAGCACTTTTCTGTCTGTGTTCTCACACTTCTGCTAGCTGATTTGCATGTATTTTAATCAGGCCAATTTGACAGGCAAAAGATGTTCTCTCAAGATTGTATGCATTTCCATTTCTGTGAGAATCATGAGGCCGGGCTCCCTCCCTCCTTTATGTTAATTGGCTATTTGTATTTATTCTTTTATGATTGCTTTTTTATATCCATTGGCCATTAAAAATTGTGGATTTTAATAACAGTTCACAGGAGGGCTCAGCCCTGGTGAAATGTCACTGAGGCACATTTTAAGCAGGAGCGCTTGGGAGGTACAGGGCAAATGAGAGGAGGGAGGGACTTCTGAGTGGCTCGCACATCTCAAGTGGAGCTGCCAGGCGGAGAGTAATTTGGAAGCTTATTGTTCAGAAACCAAAGAGGACAGTTGTGCATTCAGCCCCATGCTGGGGAGAAAACAACGCTGCCTGGACCTGAAGCCATTTGAGAGCCAGCGATCCTGCTCTAATTGAATCTGCCTTCCACTTCCTTTGTGCCCAGGGCTCTCTTTATGATTATGACTGCCTGGCTTAGGAGCAAGATGGGGAACATGGAAAAGGAGACAAAGCATGTCGCTTGGCTTGACATGTGGGATTTGAATGACCAGCATCCCAAACTGAATTTACACTTCCTCCTTTTGTTCTCCCTGTCCTCGTCTTTCTTCAACCAACGCTTATTGAGTTCCTACTATGTGCCAGGCAGTGTACAGGGCGTGAGGTGTTTTCCACTGCCCTGACTCTGATGTTTCCCATCTTAGCTACTAGCCACTTCATCTTTCCAGTTCAGGCGAAGCTGGGTGTGTTTGTGACCCTGCTGTTTCTTAATGCGTTGCAGCAAATTCTTTCAGCTCTACCTTTCGAATAGGGCGGATCGGGGGAGGAGTGGTAATGTAGTGGACTGCTCTAGAGATTGAGAGTATCTCTTCAATATGGAGATCTTAGCTCAGATTCTCTCCTGAAAGTGGAGCTTGAGAGAATGGCTTGCATGCAGGTAGTTTGTTTGGGGAAAGATGCCAAGGAACCGGAGAGGGTGGACTTGGAAAAGTGAAATAGAGAAGGAGGGAAAGCCAGAACAAAGGTGATGTAGGCAACAAGGCTCCTACTCACCAGTGGTCCTCTCAACAGAAATGCTCTTGTGAGAATGGGAGGGGAATAATTTACCCATCAGTTCCTGTTCTTTACTAATCAAAGGTTTGCCCAAGGGGTGTGACCTCCCTCTCATCTTCAGTGTTGTACATGCACCAGCGTGCCTCTTAGATCAAACCCTAAAGCAGAAAACAGCTAAAGCAAGGTGTACACCTGTGAGCAGGTGATTTGCTGCAGGAAGGCTGAAGGTGAAAATGTAGGCAATGAGGATGTCAGATGGAGCAAACAAACTGCTAGCACAGGAGGTACGGGTAGGTTGTCTAAGAAGACAATGCAAGTGTGGGTAGAATTAATTCATGTCTCTACTATCTGCTTGATGAATGTTTTCTGAATGAATAAAGAAATGAAAATTGATGGAAAGCTTCTTAGAGGAAGTAAGGTTTGAATACCCCTGAAGACTGTGTCTGGAGGCACTTGGATAATGATCATCTCTTCTCAAGTATTTTTCTCCTGAGGACTGTTGGTTTTCTTGATGAGTCTGTGATGTCCTAAGGAAAGTAGAGGATATTTCCACCACTTGGGAATGCTGAGCACTTTAGCACAGGTGCACAAGGTCAGCACCTTGGGCCATGGAGACAAAGGTCAAAGTTTAGGTTTTCTGTCTGCTATCTCCCCTTCACCTCCATTTTCTTACAGTCTCCTCTGTGTATAATTCAGCACAGTGAATGCAGTGGTTGTTAAAACCTAAAGCAGTTTCTAATTTTGTTTCATTATGAGTATGAATGCAACCCTTAGGACCCATCCTTATGGCCTTAACTAAACACAGTCTTTCAAGCTAGGAATCGACGAGATAAAGATCTGGATGGAGACTCCTGTTGGCAGAGGGCTGGGCTGACTCAGCCCCAGTAAACCTGCCATCAAGAAATCAATAGAGCTTTTTCAGAGCTGCCATTATACAGCAAGGAAAGAAATTTCAGAAATAAACTGTGGCATAGAATTAGATTCAGTAGATAAGGGGTGTGCTGACTCTGACCACGTTGCAGGGGGGTGGGGGGGGGGAGAGACAGCCCACAAGGACGAGAATTAGCGATTTAATGAGCTGAAGTTCTCTCCCTGCTTGTGCTATGCAAGTGTTGACTCTGAACAGGGAGGGAGAACAAAAGTGAGAAAACAAATTTTAGTTTCTGTTGGAATCGCACCCCAAAGGTGACCCAGCCCTGAACTCTGGAGGCAGCTCACCATTGTTTGGTGGTGAGCTTACAGAGCACCATGTGTCTTAATTGGACTTCACCATGTGTGTGACTCTGAGGCAGCCACTTCGCTTGTCTGTCAGCCTCAGTTACCTTATTGAATTGGGCTGCCTGTTGACTGGGCCTGGAAAATGACCCCACAAAGGGAGTTGCTGTGATGTTAGAACCAGAGAGAATGGATGCTGGCAAGAACAGACCACAAGTGGGCCAATTACAGATCTGGCTTTTTTGTCTTGACTCTGGCATTTCCAGAACCCTTAAACATGTCCCCACTGAGCTCCTCTATGGTTGAATTTAATGTAAGTGCACCCTCAACCAGGTGGCCTGATGGAGTCCAGACAAAGTGCAGGAATGAAGCCAAGCTCCCCCCAGAGACCCCTCCTGCCCCTTGCTCCTCTGGGCTCTGCTCCATGCCTGGTTTCAGAGCCAGGTGCTTCTCCCTGCTGTCTTAGGTGGCCTCTTTGGACTTCATCTCTCACCTGCTTACATTGCCATTACCCCCTATACCCACCTGACTGTCCCCTCTTAATCCTGGCACCTTCTTTCTGGCTAGCTCAGTCCTATTCGTAACAGTACTCTAATTATTGGCTAAGATATGGCAACCCCCCAAATCAACATGGGTGCTTCATATGGGCTGGGAGTCTATTCTATCATATGCTTCCCTCTTGTCACCTGCGGAAATCTCGTGGGTGGGTGTGTTGCTTTTCAAGGAGGGCCCAGCTCCAGGGGGCGCCATCTACATCATACTCCACGTGAATGGGCGCTCCAGAATGGACATGTCTGCAGCAGCTCTGCCTTCAGCATCTGAGAAAGAGGACACTGCTCTTTATAGTGTTTGCAAGTCACTGTGAGGCTCTCCAAGTGCAATTGGTCCTGAGGTCAAGTCTGGCCCTGCATTTATAATACAGGAATCCTTCATCTACTGCTGTGGCTTTGTAAAGTGCCTACTCAGTGAGGCTGAACTACATTTCCCAGAATGCCCTCTCTGGTCTGTTTCTAGAGCCACAAGCAAGGTTTCTGGGAGAGACTTGAAAGGCGGGAGTGGAGCAGCAGCCATTTTTGTTTGTTTGTTCCCATAGGTCAAGGAGAGGCACTCTCATAGCTCACATGTATTGTCTTGGGTTCACCTCATTGGCCACCCCCCCCCCCCCCCCCCCCCCGGTCCCCCTTCAGACTCTTTGCTTCCTGGGCCAAGTGTGTGTGTGGTAAAGGACGCACACATCATCAGGGTCAGAGGCAATGCGGGCCAACGTGGATTCAAGTCTACGTCCTATGGGTTCTAGTTTGTGCTCACGGATTCCAGCTTGTCCTTGTTCTCCCCACTTCACACCTATCTGCCCTTCGGGACGGTCTGCCCTGCAGATTTCAAACTCTAGCATCAGATATAAAGGCAACAACAGCCTCACAGAGACCGTTCAATCAATTGCAATAGAGGAAGGTCACAGGCCTGGGACAGATTCTTTAAAATGCACATCGACCTCACAGGGGCCTGCTTCTTTGATTGCACACTGACTGATTCGCTTAAAGGATACATGCTTGGGGGCCTTATTTTGGATTCTTCCAAAGCAGAACCCTGACATATGTACTTGGGGGCAGGTCGTTAATCTAGGAGCAGGTTCCCAGAAACAGAAGTGAGCGAAGAGACCGAAGTCAGGAAACAATGATACATCAAGGAAGAGTCCGCTATTTACAGGCTGTGGCTGTAGGCAGTCAGGCTGGACTCCATTAGGGCACCTGAGAAATGTCCAGAAGCCTCCCAGAAGTCTCAGCGTGAAGGAGAGGCAGAAAGTAACGTGTTTGTTTCTCTGAGGGCATTAATGGCCCTACACTGTCGGGACAGGCTTTGAGCTTTAGGAAAAGCATTGACGCAGAAGGCAGAGAGCCCTGGGTTCTGGGCAGGTGCTTATAGCTGAAGGGTGTTCGTGTGCTCGGGCTGTCGAGGCCACAACCACGGATGAGCTGAAGGGTGATGACTGGGGCACCAGGAGCATCTGTTGTCCTTGGCTAAGCCATTGTTTGCAAGATCAAGTCCCATAGATGTTAGTGGTCAGAAAGAAATGATTAAGATGGCATAAAAGGTATATTTAAAAGGCAAAATAAATAAGAGTTCTAGAGGGTTTTATTTAATGTTTAAGGGCTGTTAGGAGCACACATGCACGCGCGCACACACACACACACACACACACACACACACACACACTTTTCCTAACTCTCACTTCACCATCTCTTTACCTCCTAAAGTACTTGCTTCCATTGTTCAGGAAAAAGTTTTGTTTCCTGCAGTCCTGGGCTCTGCTGAGGCGGATACTTCCCAACCTTCCCAGGCAGCCTTACTCCAGCCCTGGGAAAGGCTATAAAAGAGCCCATCCCTGGCTCTTTTAAAAGGAAAAGAACCCTTCGTGTTAGTAAATCAAAGACCGGTAACACATTTAAAAGCATGGTAGCTCAGCATCTTGGGGGCAGCACTGTGACAAGCAAAAGGTTATTGATGTCAGTTTTCAGGTGAGGGTCAGAGGCCTGATGGTTTGGTCCATGCCTGTTATTTAAGGCCTGTATTTGGTTACCATTGGTCATCTGTGATTTCTCATCCCCCGTTTCCCACCCCATGGCCTTCATGTTTGTTTGCTACTCCAGGCTCAGTGACAAATCAAGTAATCTGTCCTCATCTCAGTTTGGGACTCCAGCTGGGTCAGGGTTGTGCTATATGCTAGGCAAGGCAGCCTTCCCATGTGACAGATACAGAGAGGGACAACTTCTTAAACACACAGAGTTTCCTTCCATTTTCCAAGTGGATGTTGACTTAGATATTCAAATGGATACCAACAGTATCGGTTGATACTCAAACCTCCTCCTAGAGGCGAACAATTGTGATAACTCTCCATGTGATGGATGAGAACGTTGAGGCCCCAAGAGAAGAAATTAGTTACTCAAATCCCAACAAAGCATTCATGGCCAAACACATAGTAGGTCTTCAATAGTCATTTGACTATATTGATTAAGTATCATGGTTAAGGGCACAGACATTGGAGTCAGACAGATTGGGGATATTATGCCCTGACTCTGCTTATCCCTGGAAATACTATTGGGCAGGATACTTGATCTCTCTGAGCCTCAGTGTTCCCAACTGTAAAGTGGGAATAATAACAGCACGGTTGTAGATTGTTAAAAAGATTTAGTAAGATTGTGAACTGTGTAAATGTTTGACAGATAATAGAAGTAACTGGTGATGATGATGATGATGATGATGATGATGACAGTGATGATGATGAGTTAGCCTGGCCTGGCTTGTGGGAGCATAGGTCATTCTCCAGCTACTTGACCTCTGAGGGCTTGGCAACCTTCCCACCCACTGGCAGGTAGACAGGAGCAGAGGCCTCCCAATGCTGTTTCTCTGGCTCACTGGTAATTGTTTCTTATACAAGCCAGTGTTGTATTGATTCACCATTGATTTTTGCAGGGGCCAGGGAAATTCTTGGGCCATGGAGACAAAGGCAGCGCTTTCCAGCTCGAGGGGTCCCAGGTGGGTGTCAGAGGCATCACCTGCTTTGCAATACTTGGGACAATTTCTTAATTAGAACCAGCTTTGCCCCCCCCCCCCCTCCTCCCACATGCTCCCCATTTGTTGCGTCCGTCAGCCCTTCCTCTGCTGCTCCTCTTGACCTTTAATAAGCACCACTTTGTGCAGAGCTGCCGACAAGACATGGCTGTGTGCACAGTCCCCAGGGCAGGCTGTCTCCCCTGCCCCCAGCCTCGCCGCAGCTTGTAAGGGAAAATTACTTTTTGATCTACATTTCTCTTTTCCATTCTGTCACCTGGTTTTGGAGACAAAAGGAAGTAAATAATGTTTTCTAGTCCCTCCCTCTGTCTCTTGTCGCCTCTTGGGTTATGCCTGTGTTGTTTCCTCTCTTCCCTTCCTCTTTCTCAAGTCCACCCTGATGGTCAGTTAGGGAAGATACAATAGCCTGGCAGGAAGCTCTCATCTAGGCCATCCAGCCCTGGACACGTGGATCATCAAAGGTGATTTTTGATGCACAAATTTTTATGAAGTCCTATTTATCTACTTTTTCTTTTGTTACTTGTGTTTTAGTTTTCATATTTAAGAATCTTTTGCCTAATCCAAGGTCATGTAGATTTATAACTATGGTTCCTTCTAAACTCTTACATTTTAGGTCTCTGATCCATTTGGAATTAATTTTTTAATGTGTTAGGTATGGTTTCAACTGTATTCTTTTGCATGTGGCTAGTCAACTGTTCCAGCACCAACTGTTGAAAAAAACTATTCTTTTTCTCTATTTTTTTTTAAATAAATTTTTATTGTTCATATTATTACAAATGTTCCTTTCCCCACCCCCCATTCTCCTCATCCATAGGTGCACAGTTTATGTTCAGTCTCTTCCCACATCCCCCTCTCCCCTTTTCCCCAAGAATAAACAGTTCACTCCCTTCCATACCTCTGATTCTATTATATTCAACAGTTAATATTGTTCCTCAGATTTTTTTTTTAGTTTCCTTGGTTTTTAGATTCACTTGTTGATAGTTACGTATTTGTTGTTCATAATTTTTATCTTTATTTACTTTCTCTTCTGAAAGAACCCCCTTCAGCAATTCATATAATTCTGGTTTGGTGGTGATGAACTCCTTTAGCTTTTTTTTATTAGTGAAGCTCTTTATCTGACCTTCGAATCTGAGTGATAGCTTTGCTGGATAGATTATCTTTGGCTGTAGGTTCTTGCTATTCATCACCTTGAATATTTCTTGCCATTCCCGTCTGGCCTGCATGGTTTCTGTTGAGAAATCAGCTGACAATCGTATAGGTGCTCCTTTATAGGTAACTACCTTCTTTGCTCTTGCTTCTTTTAATATTCTCTCTTTGTCTTTTGCTCTTGGAATCTTAATTATGATTTGTCTTGGTGTGGTCCTCTTTGGATTCCTTTTGTTTGGAGTTCTGTGCGCTTCCTGGACTTGGAAGTCTAATTCTTTCACCAGGTGGGGAAAGTTTTCTGTCACTATTTCTTTCAGTATGTTTTCGATATCTTGCTCTCTCTCATCTTCTGGGACCCCCATAATTCTGATGTTGGTTCGCTTGAAGTTGTCCCAGAGGTTTCTTACATTATCTTCAACTTTCTGGATTCTCTGGCCTTCTTGCGTCTGCGGAGGAGTGTCTTCTGGCTCTTTATGTTCCAAATCTTTGACTTGATTCTTGCGATCTTCCATTCTGTTTTTAGGACTCCATAAAATATTTTTTATTTCAGACAATGTATTCTTTATTTCTTGTTGATCCCTTATTATTTCTAGTTGATCCCTTTTCATATCCTCATAGGTCTTGTTTATTTTATCGGCCTTTTCTAGGAGATTCTTGAACAACCTTATAAGTGTGGTTTTGAACTCTATATCCAGTCGCTTTTTGTCCTCCATTTCTTTCGTTTGTGATCTATTTGGTTTAGGCATTTTTGCAGGCAGCTTTCCTGATGGGGCGGGGTTTCAGGGTGGAGCCTACAGCCTTGGCTTCCGTCAGCCCCGCCCTATGCGACTCCTGAGACTCAGGGTCCTTCAGTACTTGTTGCGAGCGCCTCTGAGAGAAAGGTGCCCTCGATTTTCGCCTGCTGCCAAACTGTCTATGCTCTCCCCCAATGAGTCCGGTATTGGGGTTCAGTTAAGTTGGTAGTGGGATTGAAGGTGGCGTTCAGAGCAGTCTGGAGCCCCTGTCTCCTTCCCGTCAGGGCAATCCCGCGGCACAGCCGGCCGGCCCTTCTCTGCGCGCAGTGTGTGCGCCTCCGGGACCTCCTTTCACCGCTTCCCCAGAGTCCCGCCTTACAGCCCGGCTCCCTATGGATGAGCCTGGGTCCCCGGGGTCTGGCCTAGAATTGGGGTTCAGAGCAGTTGGAGCTGGGCCCAGCACAGTCGGAGCTTTTCTCTCCTTCCCGCTTGGGACCGCCAGCCAGGCACTTGGCCTCCCTCCTCTCTGGCTCTGTCCTCCGCGCGCCGCGTGTCTCCGTACCTTGGGCTTTTATAGCTCCTCCGCGCTTCCTTCTGGTTTTCTCCTTGCTTCTTGTTGTAGAATTTCCAGTCAGTCGACTTTCCTGTAGTTCTGGGTAATGTCCATTTTATATTTTAGTTGTATTTTGTTGAAATTGTTGTGTGCGGCTGTGGCTAGTTGCCTACCCGAGCAGCCATCTTGGATTCTCTAAGCCAATCTCTTTTTCTCTATTGAATGGTTTTAGGATCCTTGTCAAAAATCAGTTGACCATAGACACTTGGGTCTATTTCTGGACTTTCAATTTTATTCCTTTGATTGATGTGTCTGTTCTATGCCAGAACCAAATTATTTTGATTACTGTAACTTAGTAGTAAGTTTGAAGTGAGGAAGTTAGGATCCTCCAACCTTGTTCTTTTTCATGATTGCTTTATCTAACTTGTTTCAGAGCCCCCTATTGTGCTTATAGAGACTTTATTGGATATGCATTGGGACCTAGTGCATCCTCCTGCCCAATCCAGCTTCATCCCCATTCTCTCTCACATGTGTAAATCCCCAGGAACACTTTTGTATTCTTAACTCTGCCAAGGTGTCTGATTCCTGGGAAACCCAACTTGCAGAAACTCCCAGTGTCTGGCACATTGTTGGAGTTCTAGAAACATTTCCAAACAGAGAAGATACTCTTTTAAAAATGTTTGTATTGATGAGAGAATGAGAGAAACATCCATGTGAGAGTGAAATATAAATCCACTGCTTCCCATCCCACATGCTCCCTACTGGGGATGGAGCCCACAACCCAGGGATGTGCTGGTGACCTCTCTGCGCACAGGACGATGCCAAACCAATTAAGCCTCACTGGCCTGGGCAAGGCGCTATTGATGTGGAGGTCTAGGCACACAAGAGTGTGCCATCAGCTATAATTTTTCATTATTGATCCAGATAGCATGGTGGCCACCCTTTTCAAGAACTTTTGGCCAGATGGAGCTTGTTGGTAATAAAGTCAAGTTAGTTAGGGTGGTTAAAGAGCCTAGAAGTATGCCATCCAAGGAAAGAGAATAGAACTCCCCAGTGTGGACCAGGTGGTCAGAGCAGAGTGAGAACAGAGGGCAAGTGTAAGAGGGCACAGGCGACTTTTAATGTTTAGAAAGTAAAGACTTTCTCTGTGCTGCTCTTTAAGGAGAAACTTGGATCCAAGATTCCTTATTTTCCTGCAGGTCTTAGATTAAATGCCATTTCCCCCAGATGCTTTTCTGAACCACCTCCAACACGGGATAAGGTCATCACACACTCTGGGTACACTGCACTTCTTTGAAACCTTGCAACAAAGGCAGGTCCTGGTCTGATGCATTTCCTGGTGTTTTTCTCAGCACCAAGGACAGCTCTGGGCTCCTGGTAGGTGCCTACTGTACCTTTGCTGATGAAAGAAGAAACAATGAGCCAGTAGGTAAGAGTTAAAAGTGGAACAGACGTGGATTTCATTACAACACTAGGTAATAGTGACTCACATCCAGCTATGAGGGGCTGCTTCAAAGCACTGGCTGCACAGAGTAGAGACATGAACCCAAGTCTTTTGCCTTCAGGTCCCACGAATTTTCATGACACCAAAGCTTCCTCCCGCGTTCCTTTTTATTCTCTCTGTACCTTCCTCTACTCAGGAGGATTTCCATGTTCTCCAAAGGGGAACTGAGGAGTAGAATTGTTTTCCATCTGCTATGAAAAAAAATACAAGTCAGACTATGTAGGAGCTATCCAGAAGAATCGATTTTTGGGTCATCTCAAGTGCTCAGGTATTTATTTCCTTAATAACACTTACCATTTACTTAACACTAAGTACAAGACACTGTATTATAAACATGACATATAATTTTCAGATTCTCAGAACAGCTCTGCTGTGTGGGAATTGTTATTTTCCAAATATGAAAACTCCCTGATTTTTTTCAACTGCCTTGGAATTTAGAGCTACCATCCAACTTTTAAGGGAGTCGATGTAGAAATACAACCAGCTCAGTGGAGACACTCTACCATAGAAGAGTAGACTGACCCCAGGCCATGGAGATGGTTGTCTTCTCACACCGTCCATCATGCCTCCTATTCTGGTAAACAGCCCAAGAAACCAGATATGACATTTATGCTTCACTTAGTCCCACAACCATGTAACTCCCAGAGAGCTCCAACAAGCAAAGGTAAGGCTCTATTTTCATTACCCGGATTTTTTTTAGTTTCAAATAAAGGAGAATGACATTCAGAAATATCTCCTAAATCATCAGAAAGATGCAATGATGTTTGTTGTCATTTGTGTTAACTGTACTTTGAGAAATGTTAATTTACAAAACATTGGTCACCTCAATGTGTTATCTAAAAAAAAAAAAAAGTCTCTCCCTAATCAAGCAAGCAGTATTTCCCCAAAAATTTCAATGGTAGGAAAATCCAAGCCCCTGAAGCTTAGGATCATCCCTGGGAAATTGGGTTGTGTTGTGTAAAGGTCATGAGTGAAAGTGGGAGAGTCCTGCTAAATTTTCTTTTACATCAAATAAAGCATAGGTGGCATCTAAATAAGGAGGCATTAACCAGGTTATGCATATTAAGTGATTGGTAATGGGACATGTATAATTCATTGCCATGCAACATCCGGGGCTCCCCAGAAAATGTGTGTGCTATCTTTGCAAACTTGCAGGCAGCCAGTCAGAATGGTGGGCATGAGCATTGTTTTTAAGGAAATCCAGTCTCAGGCTAAAGGCCCGTTGAAGTTGCAGGTGAGGCCAGTGCTTTAGTCGGGCTTCCTTTGATGGAAGTCAACAGAAAGCCACTCCAACTAGCTCAAGTGCAATTGAGTCTTTGCTGTGAGAGGCAGAAAAATCTCATGGGAATCCAGAAAAATAGAACAGTGGGCCTCAGGAAAGGCAGGGAGAACATCTGGAACTAACAGGATGATGGTTACAAAAGACTCCTCCAATTGCTTGCTGTGTGACTTTGGGTATATTACTTCACTTCTCTGTGCCTCAGTCTCAACAGAGAAGATGATACTGCATGTGCTTCTAGGTCAAGTTTTAACTGGGTTTATCACTGCACCGTACTGAGCACGTATTACCTACTCGATGTGTGTTAGCTGTTGTTATTATTTTTATACTTTTCCTGCAGTACTTTTGTGCAACTGTTCCATTGTCCTTTTGTTTCATATGGTTCAACCTTTATAGTGGCCCCTGAGGCAACAAGACCTTCTAAGAGGGAGAATCTGATTGCTCATCCCTACACAGATCATAGGCTCCTGCCAACCCATGGCTGGGATCCCTCGGGGTCAGACCTTCCCTGCTCCCCAGGTCAAGTGGCAGGGTTCCTTTGGCGGAGCTGTGGGAGAGGGCCTCCCTTTAGGAGGTGGAGGTGAGCAGCAGACATGTGGAGCTTGTCTAGAAGCAAGGATCTGGCTGGGAAGTGAAGGAAAGCCTGGGATGGGCTGTGAAGACAGTTTATGTGTGGGGCAGTGGTTACTGATTAGGGAGGAGCCGTCAAATGGCAGCAGTTTACTGAGAGATGGAATAGAAAAGGGGTGTGGGTATATGTTTGTATGTGTGTATGTGCGCAAAGAATTTGATGAATCTAGATCACGGTATATGGGTGTTTAATAAACTACTCTTTTAACATTACTATGTTGCAGTCACTGTTTTAAGCATGAGGGACACATCAATTAACAAGAAGCCACTGTTCTAACACACATAGCTCATGCTTTAGTAAAGAAGACCAACAATAAACAAATGCATGTATATGTTCATACAGAAGTAAATGTTTAGAAGGAAAACAAAATATATAAGGGTTACAGAGTGATGGGTGGTGTGGCACAGAAGGGAGCTGTATTAGATAGAGTGGTCAGGGGAGACTTTTCAGAGGATGTGCGAAGACTTGCATCATGAATAGTGCATTATGCAAAGAGCTGGGGGAGAATATTCTAGGTGAGAGGAACAGCAAATGCAAAGGTCCTGAGACAGGAATGAGCATTGCAAGTCTGGAGACTAGCAAGGAGGCCAGCGTGGGTATGTCTGACTAGTGTGAGCAAAGGGGGCAGTAATATGAGATGAAGTCAGAGAGGGAGACAGGTGCCAGATCCTTTAACCTGGATTTTGTAGTCCAGGACAAAGAGATTGGATCTGCTTTAAGGGAGAAAATATGTCCGAGTTACATTTTAAAATACGTAAATTTTTATCCACAGTCTGGCCACTGTGGATTGTTCCATCACTCTTATCTCCATTCTAGCTCATGGGAGAATGAAAAAGGATTGTTTGCCCTCCTTTGAGTGATTCCAGCTATCATCCCCCTCCTCTCCTCTTCCTTTCTCCTTGGGAACTCCCTCATCATTGGCACGGCCACTGTTGGCATGAGGACACCACTGGAAGCCACCCATTCTTCTTGGCTTGCCTTTCTCCTGGGACCCTTGTCATGGCTGCTCAACCCAAAGCTCCACCCAACAGGAAAGAAAAGTTGTAATGGCCTAACCGGTTTGGGTCAGTGGATAGAGAGTCGGCCTGTGGACTAAAAGGTCCCAGGTTTGATTCTGGTCAAGGGCATGTACCTTGCTTGTGGGCACATCCCCAGTAGGATGATGTGCAGGAGAGAAATAGAAGTTTCTCTCTCATCGATATTTCTAACTCTCTCTTCCTCTCCCTTCCTCTCTGTAAAAAAAAATAGTAATAAAAATAAAAATAAATAAATCAAGAAAATATATTTTAAAAAGAAAAGAAAAATAGTAATGAACATACCCAACAATAAGGGGGTGGTTAAGCAAATCCATTCACCGTGACACTCTAGGCTATCAAAATTAAGTTGTGGATGAGTAATTTCTAATGTTACAGCAATAATAATGATAGCTACTGGAACATCTATTATGCAACAAGCTCAGCATTGATAACTCACATATTTTACTTCATTTAATCTTCTCGACCCAAAGAGATCGATTCTGCTTTTGTCCCCAGTTTATAGATGAGGAAATTAAGGCCTCAGCATCTTGCCTGGAGGATTAAGTAGTAGATGGTCCAGCGAAAGTCAGATACAGGTCTTCCTCATTAAAAAGTCTTTGTTCTTTACAGAGGCCCTGGCCTCCCGTTGGATTATAACTCTGCGTGGTTTTGCCAAGTCAGGAAGGTTGGCTGTTCAATAATCAGTGTGGCCTCCAGCCCATCTCTTTCAGCACCAAAGTGCATGCAGCTAAGTATTAAAGGTTGTTATCTCTGGGTGGTTAATTAGGGGAGATTTTTGCGTGTGTTTATGATTTTTGTAATTAGAGTTAAACAAAAGCAATAAAAGATCTCCACGTGTTTCCACTCAGCCCCTCTTTTCCTTTCCTGTGGTCTCCAGACTGGCTCCGGGTTCTTGATGCACATAAAGCTGGAGCGGCCTCTTCCCCTTGGCCTCTGGCCTTGCAGTTTCAGCACAATTCTCTAGTTTGCTTCACTTGCTGGCATTCTGGATGCTGAGTTTTTCAGCTCCCAAAGCAAAAGTGTTGTTTCTTAGCCAGAGGCTGCCAAGAATACATTTGCCAACGATCCAGGTCTCTGAGGTTTTGTTGGCTGTTTAGGGTGTGGGCTTGGTCATGGCCTCAGCTCCTGGGGCCAGGCTCGGGTGGGGGTGTCTTTGGTGATAAGGAGAGCACCAATTGGCTCAGCAAGGAGCTGGACCCAGACAGTAATGGGGGTGCCTGGAACTCTGCTGTCAGCCTGAGACCTGGCATCACCACGTGTCCTTCAACACCGCCCAGAGGTTGGCGATCTGTGTGCGCCGTGTTTGGAGGTCATTTCCGTGGCAGGTAACTCCCAGCTGTGCTTTTGGTGCATTCATGATTCACTCATTGCGCTCTGCCTTGCTCCAGCCCAGGCGAAATGCTGGGAGCTCAGCAGTGAGGAGAAACCAGAGCCTGCCTTGGTGTGGGGTTCAGGAAATGCAGTCTCCGGAGAAGACAACACTGAACAAGTGTCCCAGAGCTTAACTGCGACAAAAGGTGAAAATGCAGGGGGCCCTGGAGACGTGTCATAGCGGAGCTAGCTGAGCCTGAAAGCTCGGGAACAGCAGCCCCAGGAAGTGATGATAAGCTGAGACTGGAAGATACCTGGGAATGAACCTGGTTCAGAGAGGCGAAGAGGGAAGCGTTTCAGCATGAGAGGGAGCCGATAGAAAGAATCCAAACAGGGCAAAGACAGGCGCTCGTGAGCAGCCGAAGGAATGTGTGCTATGCAGACACAAGACAGACAGGGGCATGGCACGAGCTGAGAAACCTCCAATAAGCCACATCACAAAGGTTGTGTTATCCTAGGGATGACGAGAAGAAAGCGGTTGCAAGATTTTACCAGAAAAATAAGTGTTATTTTTAAATGACGTCACCAAACAGCTGAAAATGTAGTTGCTTCTTGGAGTAGAGGATGCTTCTGTGACAACATGTTGTTCTCCCATTCAACAAATATTTACACAACATCTAAATGTAACAGGCTCAGCTCCTGATTGTGGAAATGGGGTGGGGAGCTAAAGGTTTCTAACCTTATGGCGTTTACAGTTTAATGGGAAGAGAAAGGTAATTTACAAGAGAAAGAATAAGCAGATTATATAATATTGGGCATCAGTAAGGGTCAGGGAAAAAGCAAAGAAAAATAAGGGGTGTAGAAGGCCAGGGAGGTGGCCTGAGACCATGCTCTTGAGCAGGGGAGTGGGGGCAGGGAGGGAGCAAGGCAGACCTGTGAATGACAGACCGGATATGGTCTCCCCTCCGTGGACTTGCGGGCAGCCAGCTGACTTGGGAGGCCAGCAAGGGCTTTGGAATAGTAAGGAGGGTTAGCCTTTTTGGACTTTTGACCTCAGATATTTTAACCCTGCCTGTCTGGTGAGCACAAGTGAAATGTCCAAACACAGTGCACTCCAGGTGAACCCAGTCATTCTTTAAGGGCAGCTTTGAACTTCATCTCCTGGTCACTGGTCACTGTACCAGATGCATGTCTTTACTGACCTTTATATTTAAACTAGCGGTGAGCCTGAGCAAACGCAGGTGGAGCCCACACTTCTGCCGGAGCCCCTTGTGGCCATGCGTCGCTGAGATGGAAATCTCCTGGCGGCCTAACGGGCCTGTGTTAGGACCGGAGTCCGGGCTTACTCATTAGTCAGAGCCTCCTGATAAAGTCTGCGGCAGCCAGAGTGTGGACGTGTTCTTTCTTTCTTTTAAAAGACACAAAACGGTCTCATTGTCCTTATCCATCTCTACTGTTATTATCAGCACACCCCCCTGTCCTGTAGCCCTGCTTTCCGGGACACGGGGACAGGCAGTGGGTGAGAGGGAAGGTTTGAAGCCTGATGGTCTGTGTTGAAATCACATTTCCTGCACACAGGCTGGTGACCTCCCTGAACTCCATATGCCTCGCTGTGAATGGAAGGTTGTCACGCTTAACTCTTGGGCTAGTTGAGAAGATGAAATGAATTGGGGGAGCTTGTGCTTTTTGAAAATGGCTCTCAAAATGTAGCTCATAAGAATGACTCTGAGAGTCTGTGCCAGCATTCAGGTGGATGAGCCTCATCAAAGGAAATCTGTGACCCAGGAGGCAGGCGTGGTCAGTTGCAGGTGGGTTTGTGGAAAGGCTTCCACGGCAAACACTTGGAGAAACTTTGTTCCAAATTTGTGTTTTGCCAAAATGTTTCTCCTTTTATTTCCTCAGCCTGGATCGGCAATGTCCGGACACCCTGGATATTCCGCCTTTGCTTTAAGATCCACAATAGATGTCTCCTCCTCTGTCTCTCCCAATTTCCCCAGGTTTGCAAGCATTTATCTTTTCTTCTATTTAATCTCTCCTACACTATGGAACCTTCTATTATAGATTACAGATAAAATTTTGTAGGCTAAATGTTATCTTCTGGAACTAAGGAAGTAATGCAGATACACTAGATACAAATTACATGCTATGTATTACTTTTGCAGTAATGCAGATAACATGTTATAACATAATAGACATGGACAGTATACATTACAGATGTCTTTATTCATCCATTCCGCTGCATTTTAAGCATCTACCCTGTTTTCCCGAAAATAAGACAGTGTCTTATATAATTTTTTCTCCCAAAGTTGCACTAGGTCTTATTTTCAGGGGATGTCTTATCTTTCCATGCGCTAGGTCTTATTTTCGGAGAATGTCTTATTTTCGGAGAAACACGGTATTATGTACCAGGCATGGTGCTAGCTGCTGGGATATAGCAGCGAGGAAGACTGACAGGACCTCTAGGCACAGACAGAGCCTAGAATCCATTTGCCCCTCCTTCGCTGGACTAAAAAACTCGGCTCCTAACACCTACATTAATGTAGCCACCAGTGACTAGAATGGCATCAAGGCCACTTTCCACACATCTGCATGATCCTACTGGTGCCTGTGGCTAGTGGTTAAATACTCTCCTTGAAATTAAATCTCTGCATGGATTTTCATCCTTTAGCAGCCAAGCCATGATCCCCTCCCCGGGGTTTCTGCATTTGTCATATTGTCACTAATGTCTTTGGGGTTTTGCCCAAAAAAGATATATGCATCTCTTTTAGCCAATGTCCCCCAAGATTTGATTGCTTTTTGAAAATTCAGGTTCCAAAAGAGGGGGCATTATGGATTCCTCAGCGGTTTCACAATATACAGACTTCTATTCATCCATTCATCCCTTTAACAAGAAAGTATTTCCCGTCTACCCCTGCACTAGGGGCTCCACACTGGCGTAAGCCTTGCCTCGACAGGTGCTCAACAAATATTGGTGGAATTGGTGCTGCACTGGCAAAGGCGCCCTGGCTCTGGGAGTTCGCTCTGTAGCTGCTAAGTGGTGGGAGTGTGTGTGTCGCTGGTCCAGTCGTTGCTGCCTTCCAAGTCGATGGCGATGGCGCACCAGCCAGCTTTGATGCGGAGCCATCCAGCGCATTAGAGCCCCATTATCGTCTGTGCGCCAGGAGGTGTTGTGCGAGACCAAAATGCTGATGCGCCAACACGGGAAGAGGGGAAAGCAGCTTTTACATTTGCAATAAAACCGTCATCCATCACACCAGCACCTGAACTAATATGTGAGCTGTAAGATTGCAGTTTCTCTGGCTTGCCTGTCAATAGGAAATGTTTGTGCATAGCAATTCAGCGGCTGATACAAGCATTAAAAGACAGGGAGAAGGAACGTAAACGGGGACACAGAAACATCCTGTCAGCCTGCCCACAGCGTGCTAATTAGGTGCAAGCCTGTGCCTGGTACCGGATATGTACTGGATCCATATCCATTCTTCATCCTGTTTGGAATGTTTCCCAGCCAGTTGATACTCTCCAAGAATAGAACAGGTGTCCTCTCATTGTGTCATTGATGAGGATATCATCAATGTGACCGTTATCATTGTCATCATATAGCAAACTCATCTAGGTCTCCCATGTCCACCAAAGACCATATATATAAATTTCTTACACCACTCTGTAGAGGAGGAACTATTATTATCCCCGTATTATACACGAAGAAACTGAGACACAAAGAAGATGACTAACTCTCCCGAGTAAGCGACAGAGCTGGGATTTGAACCCTAAGGCAGGTGAACTGCCAGTTGGATCATTTGCTACCAGGAAATCACAAGCTGATATATTTGAGGGCCAAATGCTTCTGTCAGTTGAGTTGGTGAGACCAAGCCTGGCAATTGGTTGATCTAGGCATCTTGGTCTGAACCAAACTGGTGGGCACATCCTCTTTGGACACTCGGCTCAATGGTGGCTAAAGGAATACTAAACTGACCCGTTAACATTCACATAATTCTGAGAGCCAGCCAATGCTGACATGAATAAGAGACTTACCCAGGAAACTCATAATCTGGCAGTGGGGAGAGGGTGGGAAACAGACTCTGAGTGGGGCGTCTGCCTGTCGCCTCTTTGGCCAGAGGAGGTGCCTCAAACCTATTCTCGGTAACATTAGCAAAAATTCTATGTTAGGAGTCATCTTACTCAAAGAGCAGGTTGGATACCTGTCTTCCTGCCAGTTGTGCGTTCATTAATTGCTTCTTTTTATAAAGCAGTCAGTGAAACATTCAGAACTCCAAGGAATGGAAAACAGTCAATACAGCTTTTCTTTCCTCCTCCACAGACCCCTTTGTTTTCTACTGGAGGTATCATTAAGAAGCCACCCTACTGGTTTCCCACGTCTCCGTTAATGAGGCTCTCTCTTAAAGGACTTCAAGGATCTAACTGCAGTGAAAGCACCTCCATCTCCCCTCTCCTGCTTTGGTTTAGGAAAGTGGTTGAGAGCCAGATTCCTCCAAGTCAAGCTCCTTGACCACAACCTGGTCACTGCTTCATGCTCCTTCCCTAGAAGGGGTGACCCGCCCTCTCCTTTGTACCCAGGATGATTGATAGTGATGGCATCCAATTACAATTTTTTATTTCTGTTTGGACACTGAGGGGCTGGCCTCCCGTATACTGGGATAAAATAACTAGCTGGCAAGCATGCAAAGTTTTCCATTTATGCAAAATCAATTTTAAAGGCTCATAATTCTGTTTCTTCCCTTGTTGGAACTCCTGGGAATCATCCCAGGGCCCAAGCCTTATGGTGTTATGATCCCCAAGTGACAATTTATCCAGCTCTGTATCTTCAAGGGAAGAAAACAATGACACACAGAAATGCCCAGGAGTTTTCCACCTGCCGACACAGCACTGTCCAAGGGTCCCCTGACACAACTTTCAAGGGGAGGGCACAGCTAAGCCGAGACTTTGAGGATGAGTAGGGATTAGCTGGGAAGAGAGAAGGAACAAGAATGCCCCAGGTAAAGATGACATATCTGCAAAACACTTGTGGGAGGAGCCAAAACCAGTTTGGCTCAGTGGATAGAGCGTTGGTCTGCGGACTGAGGGGTCCCAGGTTCGATTCTGGTCAAGGGCATGTACATTGGCTGCGGGCACATCCCCGGTGGGGGGTGTGCAGGAGGCAGCTGGTCGATGTTTCTCTCTCATCGATGTTTCTAGCTCTCTATCTCTCTCCCTTCCTCTCTGTAAAAAAATAAAAAAAAAAAAAAAAACAATAAAATTTATTAATAAAAAAAAAAAATTGTGGGAGGAGTTCACACAGTGTTCCCCCAAAGATCAGTGACTGCAAGCAAACTTTGATTTTTGCTAACTAGTCTACAGGTCAGCTGGGCTTGGCCTACTGAGCTAGGACAAGATGGGCTGATCTCAGCTGGGTTTACTAATCAACCTGTGGGCAGATTGTGGTTGTCTGGAGACTTGTTAGGCTAGACTGGCCTCACTCACTGGTACAGAAATTACATGGTGACTGGATGGCGTGACTGCAGGGTGGTGGCTGGGCCATGTCTTTCATCACCCAGGAGAGCATCCCATGCCTGTTACAAGAAGGAGAGTGGACATGTGCAAAGCCTCTTGAGCTTTAACCTTGGAGCTGGCACACAGGCAGCCAGACCAAGTCCCACGCCAAGATTGGGAAGCGCCTCTGACTCTGGATGAGAGGAACTGCAGTCACGTTGCAAGGGGTGTGGCTATCTGCAGGGGTGAAGTGTTGTGGGTGTTTCTGCAATTGATCTGCTGCAGACCTTAAGGAAGCAAAAGGTTTCAGAGAGAGAGAGACATAAAAGCTGGGCAGCCTGTCTCCGAGCCTGTGTAACTGGTCTTGTGGAGTTTTGACAGATCTATTGCATTTCTGTAATTTACAAGAGATGTCTTTGACCTCTTTGAAGGCAGAGTAGGAGGGTAGAGCACATGCTCCCTCCACGTTCTCCTTTACCTTTCCCGTGCTGTGATGATGCCCAGCACCTGCCCTGGTACCTTTAATCTCCGATTAGCTCCACCTGCTTTTGACGGGCTCTGTGGGATGAAGTCCATCAGAGGGAACGAAGGTGCCAGGGTGCGTGTGAAGCAGCAGAGGAACAAACCCAGACTCTTTCTCTGCTTCCCAACTCTGCCAGCCGCTCATGCCCTCTCCAGATGGACAACTCAGAGCCTTTTCAGAGAGCTCAGCTCGGGCCTGCCATCGCCACACAGGTATTTAATACAGGAAAATGTTAATCACGTTTGTTTTCCCATGTTTCGTCCTAACAATGAATCATTTTTAATGGGAGACCAGGGGGTGGAAGAAAAGATGTTAGCAAATTTTGGCTGACGGTTTTATCACCAGTCTCAGATCTCTGGTCCCAGGGCTGAATTCACCACCAACTGCAAATCATCCTGATTTAGATGCATGGGAAATGGAAACAGGGACCGATCTGAAGTTCTCCTATAGGGGCTATGGCTCTCTGGCTCTCACTTGTCCACCACCCCAAATGGGAAGTTGGAGACTTCTGCTATATTCCAGCAGTTTCCACACTTAATTTACTTTTCTAAATCTTCATTGTTGAAAGTATTACATATGTCCCCTCCGCCCCCTCCATTACATATGGCCTCTTCTAGCCTGCCTCCTCCCCAGGCCTTCACCACCCTATTGTCTGTGGGTTATGCATATATGCTATAAGTTCTTTGGTTGATCTCTTCCCACCCACCCTCTCCTGCCCTCCCTCTGAGGTTCAACAATCTGTCCATGCTTCTGTGTCTCGGGATCTGTTTTATTCATCAGATTTCACATGTGAATGAGATCACGTGATACTTATCTTTTTCTGACTGGCTTATTTTGCTTAGCATAATACCTCCCAGGTCTGTCTATGCTGTTGCAAATGGTAAGTCTTTTTTTTTTTTTTCAAAGCTGCATAGCATTCCATGGTGTAAATGTACCACAGCTTTATCCACTCATCTGCTGATGGGCACTTGGTCTGTTTCTAAATCTTAACTATTGTAAAATGTGCTGCTATGCACATAGGGGTACATATATTTTTTTCTGATTGGTGTTTCTGATTTATTAAGATATATTCCTAGAAGTGGGATTACTGGGTCAAATGGGAGTTCCATTTTCAGTTTTTTGAGGAAACGCCATACTGGTCTCCACAGTGGCTGCACCAGTCTGTGTTCCCACCAGCAGTGCAAGAGGGTTCCTTTTTCTCCGCGTCCTCGCCAGCACGTATCATTAGTTGATTTGTTGATTTCTGACAGGTGTGAGGAAATACCTACCTCATTGTTGTTTTGATTTGCATCTCTCAGATGATTAGTGATTTTGAGCTTGTTTTCATATGTCTCTTGCTTTGGAGAAGTGTCTATTTAGGTCTCTTTTTTAATTGGATTGTTTGTCTTACGTTAAGTTGTATGAGTTCCCTATATATTTTGAAATGAACCCTTTATTGGGGGCTCCCTTGTTGTTTTGTTGATGGCTTTTTGCTGTGCAGAAGCTTTTTGTGGTGAGGTAGCCCCATTTGCTTATTAGTTTCCACATTCGAATCCTTTCCATAGCCCTGTAAGGCATGGGTTCGCACTTCCCTTTGGCATACATGGAAACTGACACTGTGGAGCCCCCAGTGCCGTGTCGGGTCTCACCTCGCACTAGCAAGTCACGGAGCAGGGCTTTACACCCAGGTCTGTCGCACTGAGAGCCTCTGCTCTTCCCCACGCACCATGTGGCTGCTCTTACAAATCACAAAACATTTCAAGTTTCTTGATAGTTATCGTTTTTTGAGATTTGAGAGATCTGGAATTAATTTTGCTTACAGAAGACTGTTTTTCTAGACTATACTTACACAGATGGAGAGTCTCACTTCAGCATGGATACACCATTCCAGGTCCCAGGTGTGGGTCCCGGCAGAGCCATGCCTGACAGCATGTCCAGGGTTCCTATGACATCACATGCACACACGGTCTCCTGCCTGCCATGTATGAGGCGGGAGCTGTGAGCCTTGCTTTGGCCGAGCCCTCTCCCGATCACCTGAGAGGTGTGTCATCTCTGTGGTGGACAGACCACTGTTGTAGGACCCTGACTTAGACCTGGCTTTCAAAGAGGGAATAAGGGTGGCGAATACTAACACTTTCTATTTTATTTTTCAATTACACTTACCTCTGTAATTACACAAAAAAATATCTGGAGTATTTTAAAGCAATTCCAAGATAGGATATCATTTCACTCAAACACACTTGAGTGACTATCTCCAAAAGATGAAGACTTTAAAAAATACACATATTCACACTTGGATAGCTTATTGTAGCCTTAGTTTATTCAGTTATAAAATATCATGAAAACCCCAGTTTAAGTTATAAGTTATAAGTCAAGAGTCAGGAAATATTACCATGAAAATCAAGAAACAGGAGAGTTTTATACAGAAAGCTGGTGAGTCAACAGCATCAAATGTTACGGAGGGGTCAAGTAGGAGGAAGGCTGAAAAGTGACGATTGAACTTGGCATTGGGAGGTCCCAGAGCTATCCAGAGCTGTTTCAGTAGAACTGGATAATGAAAGCATTGAGGAAGCAGAAATAGTGCATCGACTATGTTTTCTGGAAGTCTGAACAGTAGAAGCTCGGGGGAATGCTTCTACTGTTGGGGAAGCCAGGGTGGAAGGAAAGTGCTCTTACAACGGGAAGCTTAAATAGCTTGCTGTGATCTAAGGAACAATCTACTTAGAGGGTCAGCTTGAGCCCAGCCGGTGTGGCTCAGTGGTTAACATCAACTTATGAACCAAGAGGTCACAGTTCAATTCTGAGTCACGCCACATGCTCAGGTTGCTGGCTTGATCCCCAATGTGGGGTATGCAGGAGGTAGCTGATCAGTAATTCTGTCTCATCGTTGATGTTTCTATCTCTCTCTCCCTCTCCCTCCCTTTCTCTGGAATCAATAAAAATATATTTAAAAATTTATTAAAGAGGGTGTGCTTAAATATACAAGAGAAGGGACAATTGTTGGAATGAGGGCTTGCTGAAACAGGGAGTTGGTATCAGTAGAATGAGGGGAGGAGTTGGTTTAAGAAAAAAGGAGGCATTCTTCCATTGCCTGAGACATATTCATTGAACTCTCTGTGCCAGACTCTGTACAGGGTCCTGGGCAGTACAATGGGAAGCACAGCCCGCCTTCCTCTTCAAGGTTTTCATAGCACTGGTTGCTAAAAGCTCACTAAGCAAGCAGTTACAGTGGCTGTGATATGTGGTCTCTGAACGGTTTATAGGGAGAGGGTCAGAGAATAATACCCAAAAGCACAACTGTAGGCTGAGGCTTGAAAGCTAAGTACAGATGAGCTGGGTGAAAGGTATGGGGAAAGGGTGGGAACAGTGTGTGTGAAGGCCTGCCAACATGGTCTGCCTTTTCCCCTCAGGAGGAGCAGACAGGTAGGGATGGGTGAAGATGCAGGAGAGTCCGAAAGCAGAAGTCAGATGTCAGGGTGCATATGGAATGGCCTATTTTCTTGGAAGTGACAGGGACTTACTGAGTAAGGGCTATGAGAGTGGTAGAGATGAACCAATTTATTATGTGTTTGCAGGGTAGGCATTGGCTTCCATCCTATAGAAAGTGGGTCTACTTTTCACCCCCACTGCCATCTACGACTCCGAGTGATCCTCACATTTCCTCGGGACCAAAGAAATACCTTCCTCATTGGTCTCTGCCCATCCATTTCTGCTTCCTCCATTCCCTTGCTATGCACCAGTCTTTTAAATGTGCCACATACCCGCCCAGCTTAACACCCTCTGATGGCTGCCCACTGCACTTAGAAAAACAATCTGGACCCTAGCCACATCCTCCAAAGTTCTGAGGGATTTCTCTGCACAGCTTTCCAAGCTCACCTTGAGCCTCCTCCTCTCTATGCTCCACCCCTCTGTCTTCTCCCAGCCTTTCCTCAGACATTCCATGCTTCCTCTTCTCCCCAGCCTTAGTACACACAACCTCCCGAGGCTGGTCACTCTTGTGCCTGTACCATCTCCCCAACCCTGTCCCCACCCCACTCCACCCAAGTTAACCTCATGGGACTTGGTAGTTGAGACCTTAGCTCAATTACCACCACCTCCATGAAGCCTTCCGTGACCTCACAGAATAAGTCACCTCTCCCTCTTTACGCACGCAGAGCATGGTAAAGCTCTTCATTGTGGGCACTTCATTTGGGAGCAGGTTTACATTTAATTGCCTCCTTATTCAGCTGGCATCCCTAAAGCATTACTGTAAGTGCCAGGAGAATAGAAATAGTGTCTGTTCCATGCCTCCCCCCTTTCCCACCCCCAGCTCCTATCGCCATTATGACCCCAGCATCCAGCACATGCCTGACACACGGTAGGCATGTGATATGAATGAATGATAAGTATTAGTACTCCTTGAAAAACCATCGCACCCTTAGCCAATCTTTATAGAGGCTAATCCAGTTTCCGCTGAGCATGTACAACCTCCTCCTGCCAAACATGATGATTTTTCCTCTTTTGTACAAACATATCAACTCCCTGCACGCCCATGCATGTAGCCCAGTGTGCGTGACCCACACCTCAGTAAACATCATTTAGACAAGAGAAGGAGGACACGCTCCCATCAAACCTGGGCCCTGGGTGCTTAGCACACATGTTTACTGATGATGCAGATTAACTTTAATCATATTGCACAGTTCCATTTCCAATTGAAATTGAACGGCTGAGCCATGTATGGGCTTTTATTACCTTCCACTTAACGCTGCTGATGAAAGCGATCGGAGGGGAGCCATCTTCTCGGGCCTCAGGTGGGCGGCTGGGGCATAAATCAAATTAAAACTGCAGTGTAGCGGAGGTGGTAATACACCATAGGAGATGAGAAGGATTAGAAGCAATTTAGTGAGTGTGGGGCTCATCGGCTGGTCAGGTGGTGCATGATGTGAGGGGGCTCCAACGTGGGGAGAGGGGCTTCTGCCTCTGGTTATCCGCTTGGCACGTGCCAGCAGCAGGCGGTTTTATAAGCAAAGGAAAATGCTATCAACCACACTGTCAAAAACAGCTACAATGGCAAAATTTCTGAGGAAGGTTATCACTTAAAAAACACACAGGTGTGTATATATATATTTGTAGAGAGAGGAAGGAAAAGGAATAGAGAGATAGAAACATCCACGAGAGGGAAACATCAGTCAGCTGCCTCCTTCAAGCACCCTATTGGGGATGGAGCCCATCGAACCAGTGACCTCTTGGTTCATGGGCTGATGCTCAACCACTGAGCCACATGGGCCAGGCTGGTTATGACTTTTGAGTGTTTGCACAAGTGGATTCCTAAGTGCAGCAGACAGGGAAGAGCCACCCAGGAACCCTCCCAAAGTCACCTCATTAGAAGAAAAGAGACTCCTGTCACTCAGGAAATCACCAGGGTTTCAGGAGGCCAACTTTTAGGACAAAAGATGCCCCTACTGTTCTTATCACCCGGGAAATGATGAGGCTTTCAGGAGCCCTGAGCCAGGAACTGGGAGCAGAGACCAATATGTAATTTCTTCATCTCACAGGGACTCAGAAAAGGTGGGAGGGACATGGACATGTGCCCTCTTTATCCCTTTACTCATAGTGGACACTGATGGAAGGGAAGTTATAACATAGCTACAGGAAGGACTAGCCCTCAAATGGAATTGGAATGCAGCCTTTCCATGGGCAGAAAAATGTGAACTATATCCTGCTCCGTCTTTTATCTGCCCCACCAGGAATCTGCATAAAGCGAACTTGTCTATGTTGATACAATTAATTTTTTAGTGTCTCATCTCTGGTTCTACATTTTTACTTCTCTTGATAGAGACTGAGTTTTCTTCTTGGTATGTCTATAAACTCTAAGTAATTTAAGATTCTTGGTCTATGACTACTGGCCTTTAGGAAAACACAGATACATACATTTACGATTGTACGAAGATCCAAGAAGTTCAGAATGTTTGATGATACCGAAGTCTGGCTTGTTCATAGCATACCTTGAAATGTTGAAACTTATATCCAAAGAAGTCAGTGCCTGAAATCTTTTCTTATTTTTTATAGCTTCATATTTTCATTATAGAGTGCGGGTTGTTACAGTGATGGGCAGATGGGATATTCAGAGGCTCTTGGAAAAAATACATTCTCCCTGTGAATTGATCCACTGCTAAGTCCGGATGGGGATGGTGAGTAGTCTCGTCCTATGGTTTAGTCAGTCAAGCATCATCAGGAGGGGATCCCATGGCTAGGCGCCTGGACCCTCTGGGAAAAGAGACCAAGAAACTGGTTCAAGGAGGACTTATATCAGGAAGGCCTTCATAGTCCTATTAATCATGCAGAATCCCTCGCACTCTACCTGAAGTTAAATTGATTAGGATCTTTTCCACTTACTTGAGTTTAAAGCCAAGCAAAATGGGCAAAAAATTGATTTCCTTTGGTCAGCCTCTCCTTATCAGTCTCTCATCACCAGCAGGACTCATCCACATAATTCTACCCGAATGTTTCTCCCCTCCTTTCTCTTACCAGAGATCATGTTCTTTTGGTTTGCTTTCCTTAGTAGAGAGCTAACTAACAAATGTGATATGTTTTCTGTTATCAGAAGCTCAGATGATGCCTCCCCTCTTCCTCTGTAATCCAAAGTGTCAGCCAGAGATCTTGGATTTTAAGATGTTACAACAGACGGTGTAATTTAAGCAGAAAATGGATTTATTAGAAGGATATGGATCATAGGATTAATGAGAAGGCTGTAGAACTTAGCTCAGAGGAGGAAAGGAATGCTTTTGTATGGGATAGAGTGAAATGGACAGCATTCCTAATGCGGTGTACTTCTGGAGGAGGTGATGTCAATCAGTTTTCCCTCCTTATAACACTCCATCCAGGATTCAAAGTCACAGCAGGAAAGGAATGATCACACTTGAGTCATGTACCCCAGGGTGGGACGTACAGTGCCTTGACTTCTGATACCATTATGACCACACATTGAATGAGAGGAAATTCTCCCAAAGGAAATGAAGGAGCTAAGGGGAATGGATGCTGGGTTACCCAAGCCAACAGATATCCTTTACTCCAAAACAGAGACCATGGCAGTAGGGCTTGCATAAAGGAAGGGAGGAAGGGAGGGAAGGAGAAAGGAAGGGAGAAGGACCATGTGGACAGAAGGCTGCCCCCATTCAGATCACATCTTATCAGAACCAGATCGTATTCTGTCAGACACTTCACATGCTGTGAGAATTGAGTGGTGTTCTTTGCTCCTGAGACAGTTTCTGTTCACTGAAGTCAGACCAGCCTGTAATCAGAGCTGGTAGGTGCCTACAGGCTGTGATCTGATAAGTTCTCAGAAGCCTCCCCTCCCTACACTATCTGTTAGCCTCTGGCCACTTGTTGGTAGCTGGACTCACAGGTGCAGGAGCCATCTCTTTGGATTTAGTATAGTCATGCGCCAAAAAAACAACGTTTTGGCCAATGACAGGCAGTATGTGTGACAGTGGGCCGATTATATAGGCGATTATAATGGAGTTGAAAATGTCTGTCACCAAGCGACACTGCAGCCATGGTAAGGTTGAATAGCACCACACACTCCTCACATGTCTGTGGTGATGCTAGTGCAAACAAGCCCAGTGTGCTGCTGATAGTATGAAAGTTCAGCACCCACAGTTGTGCACAGGATGTAGTACTTGATGTTGATAATAAATGACTGTTAGTGGATGGAAGACCAGATGTAGAAGCATAGTCCCCACTGAGCACCATGAGGATCACGGCCGAAGCAAAAACCTGTTTGTGACATTGTAAGGAAAGGCTGGACCCGACCACCGTGTTGAATATACTTCTATCTCTGGGTGGCTTAACCCATTTGAGAATTGTTATTCACTATATAACGTGAAAGCAAGCAGGCAAATAGGCCGGCGCTGATGTGGATGGAGGTGGCTGAAGAGTTTTTTGAAACTCTAGATAAGCCCATGGGGGAGGAAAATTACTTGCCTGAGCAAATATTTAATATGAATGAAAACCTCCCTGTACACATCCATATTTAAATTGATTAAACATTTTAAAGGAATTACAGACCTCAGGTCACTTCACTTCTAAATACTTAAGCCTTTATAGTAAAAAAATAAGGACATGGGTTGTTGTTGCTTTTTATAATTAAACAGCAATAACATTATTACTCTTTTAAAAATATTTTTTTATTTATTTCAGAGAGGAAATTGGGGGGGGGGCGGGGGAGAGAGAAACATCAATGATGAGAGAGAATAATCTATCGGCTACATCACGCCCCCCACTAGGGATCGGGCCCACAACCCGGCATGTGTCCTTGACTGGAATCGAACCTGGGACCCTCAGTCTGAAGGCTGATGCTCTAAACACCGAGCCAAACAAGCTAGGGCAGCATTATTACTCTTAAAATGAACAATAACTCCATACTACCATCTAATATCCCGTCTCTAGTAAATTTCCTCAGTGGTACCAAAAATTTTTATTTTTTATTTTTCAATTACAGTTGACATTCAGTATTATTTATGAGTTTCAGGTGTGCAGCATAGTGGTTAGATATTTATATAATTTATGAAGTGATCCCCCCACTAATTCTATACATTTTTTTAAAATATATTTTATTGATTTTTTATAGAGAGGAAGGGAGAGGGATAGAGAGCTAGAAACATCTATGAGAGAGAGACATAGATCAGCTGCCTCCTGCACACCCCCTACCGGGGATGAGCTCACAATCAGTGCACATGCCCTTGACCGGAATTGAACCTGGGACCCTCCCAGTCCGCAGACCGATGCTCTATCCACGGAGCCAAACCGGTTTCGGCCCCTCACTAATTCTAGTACCCACCTGCCACCATACATAGTTACTGCAACATTTTTGACTGTATTCCCTGTGCTGTCCTTAACGTCCCTGTGGCTATTTTGTAACTGCCAATTTGTACTTATTACCATCACCTTGTGCACCCTGTCCCTCCATCCCCCTCCTATATGGCAGTCAGGTTGTCATGAATAGAGAGGAATGTTCATGATTCATTATCTGATTATAAGCAAATCATAATGAAAAAAGAAACAAATAGCCAAAACCGGTTTGGCTCAGTGGATAGGGTGTCAGTCTGCGGACTGAGGAGTCCCAGGTTCGATTCCGGTCAAGGGCATGTATTATATGTTGGTTGCGGGCACATCCCCAGTGGGGGATGTGCAGGAGGCAGCTGGTCGATGTTTCTCGCTCATTGATGTTTCTAGCTCTCTATCCCTCTCCCTTCCTCTCTGCAAAAAACCCCAATAAAATATGTAAAAAAGAAAAGAAAAAAGAAACAAATGAAGCAAACCACCAGTGTATATCTGAAAAGAGGAACACCTCTTCAACGAGAGCCCCAGGCAGTTCCTGCAGGGGGTGTTCCAGAAGGAGGCGCTGTTGTCCTGGGAGAGGACAGCTCCATGAATGCCCCAAAGACATTCAGTTGGAACAAGCTGTGGAGGTGGAAACAGTGGTATTGCTGGTCCTGACCCCGTGTAGGCCTAGGCTAATGTGTGTGCTTGTGCCTTAGTTTTTGACAAAAGAAGTTTAAACAGTAAAAAGAAAAAAGGTTTGATAGATAAAAGCTTATAGGATTCGTATATAAAGAATTTTGTACAGCTGTACAATGTGTTTTAAGCTAAGTATTATTGCAAAAGAGTCCAGTTTTAAAAAAGGAAAAGCTTATAAAGTAAAAAAGTCATAGTAAGCGAAGGTTAACTTATTAGTGACAATAGAATTTTGTGGTAGGTTTGGTGCAGCCGAACCATACAGTGTGTGTAAAGGAGTGGACGGTAATGTCTGAGGCCTTCGCTTTCACTCACCACTCACTGGCTCGCCCCGCACAGCTTCTGCCCCACAAGCTCCGTTCATTGGAAGCGCCCTGCACAACAGCACCGTTTTCATTGTTTATCTGTATTTTTACTGAGCCTCTTCTATATTTAACTATGTTAGATACCATCGGGTTTAATTGCCCACAGTATCCAGTGCAGTAACATGCTGTACAGGCTTATGGCCTAGGAGCATCTAGCCTAGGTGTGGAAATGCACTCTCTGATGTTCGCACAACAAAATCACCCAGCGCTGCATTTCGCAGAACCATAGCCTGTGTTAAGCTATGCATGACTGTATTACTATCCCCAGTCCCCGATTCAAATGGCAAATGGCCTTTAGAAAGAGCAGTATCTTGAGTCCTTAACATCTGAGATTGAACAAGCATTTTGCTGGTTAACTGGTACATTAAATCAACTCAAGACCACAAACACTGAGCACCTATTGTATGCCAGACACTATGCAGTATGCCTGCATATAATCCTATATAATAAAAGGGTAATATGCAATTTGGCCCTAATGGCGGATGGGAACAACCTGTCCCTATGATATGCACTGACCACCAGGGGGCAGACACTCAATGCAGGAGCTGCCCCCTCATGGTAAGTGCACCTCCCACAGGGGGAGCTCCACTCAGCTCCAAGCTGAGCTAATGGCTGCAAGTGCAGTGGCGGTGGCAGGAGCCTATCCCTCCTCAGCAGCGCTAAGGATGTCCAACTGTGGCTTAGGTCAATGGGAATCAGGCCTAAGCTGTCAGTCAGACATCCCCCAAGGGCTTCTGGGCTGTCAGAGGGATGTCTGACTGCCAGCTTAGGCCCGAGCCCCAGGGAGTGGCCCTAAGCCAGCAGATGGACATCCCCCGAGGGGTACTACACAGCAAAAGGGTACAGGTCAGGCTGAGAGACCTCCCCACCCCCAAGTGCACAAATTTTCATGCATCAGGCCTCTACTCCTATATAATAAAAGCCCAATATGCAAATTATCCCCTCAACTGGGAGTTCCACTGGGAGTTCGACCAGGAGGCAGGGCTGGCTGGCCAACTGCTTGCGGCCCCTCCCCCCTGGCCAGCCCCACCCCTGCTGGCAGTGGCAGCTGGCAGCTGGCAGTCACTAGGGACCCTACTTGTGCAAGAATTTTGTGCACTGGGCCTCCAGTGGTAAATAAGATAGAAGCGATTTTTAACTCAGGGACCTTACAGACCAGCAGGGAGGATAGATGTCTTAAAACGCAATGATAATAAAGTGACAAGAGCTATGAGAGCTATAGGCTCCTGGGGGAAGTAGGGCTGTAGGTAAAATGGGTGGGGGAGGAAAAGGTGAACCATATGCTCTCCAGGGTCCTGAAACAGCTCCACCAGCTCTTTCCCACTTCCCTGTTCTATGGAAGCCCAGTGTATGGATCCCAGCAAAGGGTGTCAGGCCTGAGACCACAGTTAGCACTCCGTGGTTTTGAAAAGCAGAAAGAAAACCCTAGGTCATTCCGGAGGCTGTCAACCAGCATTGTGTGAGGGATCCCAGCCTGCTTTACCCAGCTGTTTGCTCTGCATCTTTCAATAAAACGTTACACCAGTATTCGTTTTCTTTCTGCCAGATCAATTCTCATTACTTTAGCATCTAAACATTTCTGCATGACTATCAGACAACTGAATTTGGGGGCAAGTAGCTTCAAAGAGTGAATCTTCTCTTGCCATTTTTTTTTTTCTTTCATTTTAAGGGCTCTATTTCCCACTTTTTATATTCCTCCCAGTAGGAAACTAATGCGGTTACAATAACAAAGTTAACTCATCACTTACTATCTGTTAATTTAACTTTTAATTGTCCATTAATTGTCCAGTGCTAGGCTGTTTGTTTCAATTTTTAATGTCAGGGAGTTAAATTGCTTTCCAAATGAAGGTTAACCAGAGAGGGCTATTCCTGACTCTGGAAACAAGTGAAATCATGTAGAATCATAAGCTCCTTCCTCTCTCCCTCTCTTCCCTCCTTTTCTTACTCTTTTCCCATCCCTCCTTCCCTTTCTCACCTCTAACAACTGCTTATTGTTTCTTCTTTGATTCAGGCACTGCCTTAGGTGCTGTGGAGACAGGGGTGAGAGAGCAGCTCTTTGCATGTTGGGACCTCCCTCTTTAGAGTTTTCCGGGATATTAAATGTGGAAAAGCTCCTGTGTTCAGCTTCCACCTTGGGAAGCGAGGTCTCTGCCCTTTCATTCGGAGCAAAGTCACAACTGCTCTACTTTCTCAAGTAAAACATTGCCAGAGACAGCCAATCAATTTTAGTTTTGCTCAGAGCTGACTTTCCCATCACAGAAGCATCATAGCATAGAGGTCAAGAGTATGGTCTCTGAAAGCAGACTTCCTGGGCCCAAATGCTGCCTTTTCTGCCTCTAGCTTTTAGGCCTTGGACAAGTTACATAACCTCTCTGTGCCTTGGTTTCTTCACCCATTACATAGGGAGGAGTTTCTATCTCAGAATTGTTTCCAGCTTTATATAAGTCAGTATTTAGAGTGATTAGAAAAGTGTCTGGTACAGAGTAAATGTTTGTTAAATAGATAACCCTTCCTTTGCCTATCCCTACATAGCTCCTGAATTAATAGCCATGCCCAGACCTAGCTGACTTTCTCCCGCATTTTCCTGTGCATGGCCCTGGGTTCTAACATGAAGGTGCTGGGTCTTCTGAGCTAGCCTCAGCCTCTCTCTCCCGCCTCCTCACGGGCAGGCTCCAGGCACAGCCAGCCGTTACTCTGTACCAGCGGTGCCCGAAGACATTTGTTTTATAACATCCTTGGAAATGTTGCTGGGCAGTCAGGTTGCCTGGGTGACATGGACCATTTCCCTTGTGGTCCAGATTTTAGCTCCTGGGAATTAAATGTGTCTGCTCTGAACCGTGCCCCTAAGGAACAAATTGTACAGGGCGCGGTAAAAGGTTTACCGTGTGAGTACACAACACACAGCTTAGTCTTGTGTTATTGTTTATGGACTATTGCATTATTTTCCACACAAATGACTGGAAAGGGTTTAGCCCAGCCTGTGGAGAGGGTGCATATTCAGGAATGTTAGTCTGGGGTCAAGCCTGCCTGCATCCCCAGAGGTGGTTTTTGTTTGTTTGTTTGTTTGTTTGTTTTGTTTTTTAAGAAGAATATCAGGGAAGACCCAGAAGAATGAAGGACCCAATAAAGCTAGCATTCTGATCCTGATGCGCGCCCCCCCCCCCCACCCCAAGCTCTTTCAGGCCCATCCATGGGCTTCTGAAAATCAATTGAGTCCTGAGAGAAAACAAGAGGAGCAGTCAATGGTGCTTGGTGCTGCTGGCCCAATTCCCACTGTGATTAAACTTCATATTTTACCCTGGGCTGGGCTGGTTTCCAGAGACCAGTTGATGAAAACAGCTATATTGAGCCAACTCTGTTTTCCTGAATAGCTGTGCGCGCAGAGCCCTTTGCTGGGCTGGCAGGGGCTCCAGCGGGAAGAGGCCCTCCTCGATGTAAAACATCCCGGCTCGGCGTCTGGCACCACTGAGCTTCCCAGGCTGCTCCAGATGTGCAGGAGACATTGTCTTTGGTGAGGATGCTCTTGCAGGATGGCCATGGTCTGGGCGTGACTGACATCCAGAGTTTGATCCTGGCTCAGCTGCCTTTGAGAAAGTCAGTAATCTCTTTAAGCCTTAGAATCTTCATCTGTAAAATGGGTGTGTTAGTCATTGCTGTGGTAACAAACCGCTCCCCCTCCCCCAGTCTTGGTGGCTTACAGCAACAGAGGTTTACATATTATTCACTGTATCTTTGTTGTGGTCGGCTCTCAGCTACGGGTCTGTGGCTCTTGTCCATGTAGATTCTCCATTCTGAGATCCAGGAGGAAGGAGCATTTAACTTACTGTCTTGGTTTTGTGCCGAGGGGATAAGGATGATGGTAGTCCTGCAGTGACTCTTACGCTTTTGCTCAGAGGCCCCCTCTATTCACTTGGGCTCACCTTCTGTTTGCTGTGGGGGCTGGGATGCCATCCTTCTCCCACAGGCAGGCAGTGCAAATCACAGCAGTAAGCAGGGTCATGTGATCCTCTTGCAGGCAGGGCAGCAAATAATTGGGAGCCGAAATTTAGCCTACCACAATGAGATAATAATACTCCCCTCTTTGCAGGATGGTTATGAAACCCAGATGAAATTGTACACATGGAAGTTTATTGCAAACTATTAAGTTCGGTGTTTATGCTAATTATTACTCTTTAATGCCAAGTTCTCTATGGGTCTCACAGAGGTGGAATGGAGACATATTTTGTGCATTTTTCTATTTGTATGGAAATCTCTTTTTCTTCAAATATATTTCCCATTTGCTTTGAGGACTCATGATGATTTCAATATCAATTTCATGCCATCTAGCCCTTTTTATAGAATCCAAAGGGTTTAGTTAGTTTTGCATGCAGATGAATGTTCAGATCAATATTTTGGAAACTCACGGTGAAGAATTGTGTCATTGCCTGCTCCTTTTTGTCACCGAGAGTGACATATTCTTCGGAATGGAGCTGGGCCTTGTCGGTTGGGATAGGACTCCTCATTGCCAACTACTCATTGATTGACTGTTCTTACTGCTGGAGAAGACATTTGCGGAACAACATCAGGACTGGCAAAAAAACAAAACAAACTCAAACCAACAACTTCCATTAACAATTGATTAGGAAGCTGGAGAAGGGGATTGAGAAACACGAAAATGTCAGGGGAAAAACTCACTTAGCTTTCGTTAGTTAAATAATTTACTCGATAAATTAATACTGAGTGTCTACCGGACGTTAGGCAGTTGGTATTCAAATAATTTATTCATCCATTCATTTATTCACTTACTTAACAAATAGTTATTGGACATCTATACACCACACACTGTTGTAAGCCCCGGAAAATATGTCAGTCAAAATTCCTTGTCATTGCGGGACTTATCTTTTGGGGATGGAGGACTACTCAGGAGACACACAATTAATAAAACCAGTAAGCAAGTAAAATATATGGTGTGCTGGTGCAAAATTAAGAAAACAAGAAAGTATGGGAGAGTGTGTTGAAAAAGGGGCTGTCATTTACAGCAGAGCATCTGGGAAGGTCTGATTGGGAGAGGGATGTTTGAGCAAAGAGCTGAAGGAGGAGAGGGAGCAAACCTGGGGGAAGAACAGTCCATGTGGAGGGAAGGACAGGGGGTCTTCTGCGAGGTGGGAGCCTGCCTGGGTTGTGGCCTGGAGAAAGGGGTTAGAGGAAGCATATTAAGTAGAAACAAATCAACAGCATCCACAGGCCACTTTTTTTGAATGAAGAAAGCTGTCAAGAAGAACACTGGAGAGAGAAGACTTGTGAGCCAGGGGTCTCTTCGCTCCAGTGTTCATCTCTGTGCCTTGCCTGGCCATAGAGGTTACCTTGGGATCCACAGCCGATATTTACTCCCAAATTAAGCCACGAGCTCTCAGACTGCCGAAGCTTTCGTCGTTGGTTTTCTGTGCCAGGAGAACCTGCCCTTTTCAAACTTGGCCTCTTCCCAAATTCAACACCACTGTCTCCTCCTCTAAGAAGTGTTTCCATCATCGGCAAGTCAGGTTGGTCCAGTTTCTCCTCTGTGTCCCCGTGGCAGTTCATTCATTCCTCTGCCACAACACTCAGATTTCTTGTCCTTCGCTGTTTACTGTCTGCCTCTGATCTCTGCTTCCCAGACTGTGAACTTCTGCAAGATGATGACTATATCTCACTCATTTTCATATCAAAGTTCCACGAACAGTAACAGGCACATAACAGATACTCAAAAATAGTAGATCAACATGATGATTTCCTTTTCCTCTGCTGAGACCAAGTTTGTACAGAATCAGCATTTCTTAAAGAACACTAGCCCAGTGATGAAATGCTAAATATTCAGAGTGGATGCGCTTTTTTTTTTTTTTTTTTTTTTCACCATCAAAATTCTCCTTTTGGGAAACACTTTCCCTCCTCTTCCTACTTAATTAATTTTCACCTGTCCAATCAGATTACTTTATACAGTCCCTCACCAAAGAGAGTGAATTAGACATGTGTTCATGATCCAAGATAGGTAAATTGGGGAAAATATTTTCATTTTCTGTATCATTGATTGTAAGCTTGAGACTTCTATGGAGCCATATTGCTGCTGTCAAATGCAAAAGTCTAATTATGAATTGAAACAGAGAAGAGATGTTCAAATAGATGAGGAGAGAATGAGGAGGAAAAAGAGGGATTGGAGGAGAGAGGAAAGGGGGAGAGTGGGATCAGTATTAATAAGAGGCATAATTTGAAACCCTGGATCCATTTAACATAAAGTACATACAATCCTAGGATTTAGTTACCTGAACCAGTAGATGATGTTTTTGCTTAAGCTAAATTCCACTGGGTTTCTGCTGTTTGTAGCTGGAAATATTAAGATTAGTGCAATGATACACCTGCCTATTAAGGAGGTACAATTGGAAATCCTGCTACCATCCAAAAGGCTCTGACAAGTCCTGCAGGAAAGAAATCCATTTCACTTTGTTTAAGTGAAATGTCTCCTAAATGTATGTGATCACTAATTCCTTTTTGCCATTAATGTCTATAGATTCTATTTCTATACTTTGTGAAATATAGTATTGAGGCATTTGCTAGTTAGGTTAAGGGCATCCATTTAATAATGTAAAATGAAATTAAGTGATGAGCAAAGAGATTGGATTTGCGATTCAGCTCAGCTTAATGGGGAGAGACCTAATAATACTGAGTGAGGACAATTCTGTGGAATCACTCAGGAGCCTTGGCAGCACTTGAGCTTATAATACTTTCACTCGTCATGAAAACAACTGCTATTGTCAAGCTCTTACTCTGTGCCAGGCGCAGGGCAGAGAAGCTCAGAGAAGTTTGAATGATGTGCCCAAGGTATGAAACCAGGAAGTGGAGGGACCAATATTTGAACCCACCCTTTGCCATTAAATGTTCACCCTCGAAAGCTTGGAAATTAATCATCTGACTGGAAGCATTGGCTGTCTCTGATGACTCTTGCCTAATGGGCACATCTACATTTCCACCAAGGAATCCAGTCAAAGGACCTCCTTCCGTTTTTAATGAGCACGTTCTCCACTGCCCTGGCGGAAGCAGCTCCTGCAGATGATAAATATGGCGATTGCATTATTCTCTCATTCATCCCAGCACTCATTTAATGGGCTCAGTGTCTGCAGGCCCATAGATGTGCAGTGCAAAATAGAAATTCTGAAGGAAACACATCGGGCTACCATCCCAACACTGCTATTTGGAGGCGAAATTGCGATTAACTGACATAGCTAGAGGTCTTGCCTATCGGTAGTTGCTGACTCAGTAATAATACTGCACTGCTCTTGATGTCATAAGAATCTGCTCAACTCTGACTCTGGCGAATGGCCATCAGAGATAAGCTTGATTACTTCCTGAGATGGGAAGATCACTACCTGATATGTTACAGTCACAGAGAAGAATTGGGTGCATCAATAATATGTCCTCGGGTGAGGATTAAAGAAAACAAAAGAGGATTTGGTTGTAGAAAGGTCAGGGAGAGAGACATAGGGCCTGCCTTCCTTGGTAGTCTGGGGAAGTAATAGTTCTGAGGAGAATGAGCAGGGGCTGTAGGGGAACAGAACTCAAGTCTTAGTCTTTCTTTGCCACTTCCTGGATTTGTGGTTTGAGGCAAATCACTTTCCTCTCTGTGCCTCCATTTCTTCCTCAATAAAAGGACAGGATCGGGATATCCACCCAGTGGTTCCCATACCTAGCTGATCTCTGGAGTCACGTGGAAAGCTGCTCAAAAACAGCTTTTCAAGCGCCAGGCCTTGGCAATAGACTGAGACCTTTGGTGATGCCTGGAAATCTGAAGTTTAACCAGCTCATCCAGGTATGGGAAACAACTGAAATAGATTATTTCTAAGGCCTTTCTCCAAAACAAAGCATTGATAACTACACTATCCTTCTTGGGTTAATGGAAGGCTCCCACCACACCCTTTCTACTGCTGTGGTTCTGGTGAAGCTGATAATCACAGGATTTGATCTAAGACTCAAGCCTATTCAATAGACCACACACCTCAGGTCACTGAGAAGGACCTGTGGTAGTCATGTGGCCAAGCCCAGCCAATGACAGCTCTTCCCTGGGACTTTGTACTTGGAACTGGAGAAGAACTAGCCTATTCCGGAAGGTCAAGGAACTCAGGCCTCTAACAGCATCAGACAATTCTAATGGCCTTGTTTCTCAGCTCCCAGGAGTTGCCCTAATTGTTGCCTTCCATTCTGTTGAATGACCCCTTCTCCTGTGAACAGCAATGCCCCTTTTGCTTGAGCCATGGAAGTTAGGTCTCTGTCACTCCCAACTGTGTTAAATTCAGGGTTTGAACCTAGGTCTGTCTCCAAAGTCTGCGTTTCAAACTGCTGTTCAGCCTTGTCTTCAGCGGGGCAGGCACAGCCTGTTATCAGTGCCCCTCTGCCACATGCAAACAATGCCTGCTCCTCCACCAGCCCCACCGCTGTTAAAGCCTAACCCTGCTGCTCACTGTGCTCTGTCCCTCCTCCTCTGTGCTCTGACGGTTCTCTTCACACAATTCATCTGCTAATGATCATTTATTGCTATGGACCATAATTTCTCATATCTGCATCAGACATTTGCAATTTCTTTGGTTCTGTCTCCTCAATTAAATTCAGAGGACATAAGTTATATTTTCCATAAGTTATGGGCACAGCGACGATTAAGCAGCAATTGCAGCTTTGCTAACGCGTCAACAGAGGAGCTGGGATTTGAACCCAGGAAGGCTGGCTCCGGAACCCATGTCATCCCGAGCCACATCTGTGATGGATTAGGCACTCCAAGGGGAGAACACCCAGAGGAGCCTGCCTGCTGACATGGGGAGATTCGGAGGAAGTGTCCGCCTTCTGCACAAGCAGCCACATCTGCCAGCCGCAGGCAGGTTCCCGCAGGAAACAGAAGCGCGGTTTGTAAATCTGGCAGACACGATGTAAGTGGAAGTCATTAACCTCCATTCCCTCGCCTCGCTTCCTTAGAGCTCCGGCAGTGATGGAAGCTGCCCCGTCAAGGTCCAGAGCCCAGGCCCCCAAATGATGTGAGCCTCCTGGGGCTGCTGCCTGGGGAAGAGCGCTCTCCAGACCCTCTGCCCCAGCTACGGATGAGGGCTCCCCTCGAGGGGATGCACCGCTTCCTGGGAGCCAGAGACAGAGACCCACGGGAGCCAGAGACCTGGGCCCTGCCCGCACAGAGTGAAACTTATTTGAGGACACAGCTCACATCGCACACGAAAAACCCGCTTTGAATATTTATGAGGCTGCCCAGGATCCTGAGTAAACAAACAGTGCATGCTGAGGACTGAGAGAGACAGCCTGTCTGGGAGCAGGAAGGGACCTTGCAAATTATCTGGTGAAGGGGGTCACTGAATGAGCTGATTGGCTTGTAGCTGCGTGTGTTTGAGTTTTATTTTGATTTGCTTTGAGCTGACTTTTAAACTTAGAAGAATTCATATAAAATACAGATTTCGGCTTCCCTTGTAGTAAGCAATCTGGCAGCCCCGGGCTTATAGAGCTGCATGGCAGCAACACCTGGCTAGTGCTAAGGAGGTTTGCTCAAGAAAGGACAGATGCTCTTCAGTTTTGCCGCAGTCCTCACCAATCCCTATTGCCTTCCCAACTCTGATGCTATGTGCATATGCTTCTATTTTCCTTACAGTAGAAAAATCACTCTCTATCGACCTGCTTTTCTCACTTAAATAAACTGCCTTGTGCAGTAAGCTTTTGAACATTTGACCCCTGGTTTCTTCCAAACTACATTTAATGAAATTTAAACTCATAGAGAAGAAGAGACTGAATCCTGGCATCATGGAATGATCTCTGGGCTCAGTTCAAGTTGGGTAGACTAGAGGCTGGGTCTGGAACCCATCACTGGCATCTGTTGACTAAATACTCCTGGGAGAGTTGCCTTAGCCCACTGAGCCTCAGTTAGCCCATCCATAAAATGGACACAAGAATAACCATCCTGCAGGGCTTAGTGTAAGAATTAAGAGATAATCTCATAAGCACTTTATAGTCTTTATAAAGTACAGGGAACCATAATAACATGTCTATACAGTGCTCTGAGTGTTCTTGTCTTTATAGTTTGTATTTTATTTGGGCCTCACAGCCCCGGCCATTGGCTTACTTAAATCTTTGCAGTGCTTGAAAGGATGCTCAGCCTTTTACACTTTTATTTGCCGCATCTCCTCTCTGTTTAGCTTGGATAACAGAAATGTTGTCTTCTTGGCCCTGCATCATCTGTGCTTTAAGTAATTCATCGATGCCTCTTCCAGGGCATATTTTTACAGACACATTTCCCTGAGTCCTTGAATTGGAGCAAAGAGCAAATCATTTCTTTTTATGGCCAAAAGTAACAATGACTAATATTTCCTGAGCTGTTATTGTGGGCCAGGCACTGTGCAAGGCAAATCTCTCACATGCATTGAGAGTTCACAGTGGCTCTATGAGGTGAGTGTACTAAGTATCCATTGCTATATAACAAGTCGTAACTCCTGTAACTTAGCTTCTTAAAACAGCGATAAACATGTACTACCTCACACACTGTTTCTGGTGGGCAGGACTTTGGGAGTGATCTAGTTGAGTGGCTCTAGTTCAGGGTGTCTCATTAGGTTGCAGTCTCATCTGAAGGTCTGATGGGGGCTGGAGCCATTTAGACCTGCAAGAAAGACTCCGCCAGAGTCATCATTCATATCTCACAGAATCCATCATGATGAGCATCAGGTCTTGGCTCCCAACATATTCCAGGCTCTGATGAAAAATGTGTTGTGTACGGCCAGCAAGCAGAGGAAAAGGTGCTCAACATCACTATCATTCAGAAAATGTAAGTCAAACCACAGTGAGAGACTCTCACTTCCATTAGGATGACTACTATCAAAGAAACAAAATAACAAGCATTGGTAAAGATGTGGAGAAATCGGAGCCCCTGTGCACTTTTGGTGGGAATGTAAAATGGTGCAGCTGCTAAGGAAAACTGTGGCAGTTCCTCAAGCAATTAAACACAGAATTTCCATGTGATCCAGCAATTCTGTTCCCAAAAGAATTGAAAGCAGGACTCAAAAGGCATTTTTTACAGCCATAGCAGCATTATTCACAATAGCAAAAGATGAAGAAGGAACACAAGTGCCCATCCATGGATGGATGGGTAAGCAAACGTGTGGTTTTGTATAGGTGCCATGGAATATTATTCAGCCTTAAAAAGGAAGGAAATTCTGACACATGCTACAACATTGAGGGCATGTTCCGTTTATATGAGCTGCCTAGAGTAGTCAAATACATAGAGACAGACAGCAGAATGGAGGTTGTGGGGAGGGACAATGGGAGTTGTATAATGAGTAGAGTTCCAGTTTTGCAAGATGAAAAGCACTTGTGATGGTTACACAACCAAGTGAATGTACTTAATACCACCAAACTGTGAGCTTACAAATGGTGACGATGGCTAATTTTGGGTGATTTAAACCCAACCCTTTCCACCAGTATGCACAGCCTCTTTTTCCTTTTGCTCATGGCTTTGTAGCTAAAGGGAGACCTGCTAGCCATTTCACTGTTGCTGAGGTAGTAATTCATCAGTCACGGAAGGCCTTAGGGACACAAGTGGCTTTTAGGGCCTGAGATCAAGCTGGGGAGAAGGAGATGGGGGCTCTGGGACCCTTGACTGGGGTATAGCCGAAACCAGAGCCATGTCTGCAGAGAGCTAGTTCTTGCGAGAGCATCTGGTGGGCTTTGGTGGCCGCACAGCTGGGGTAATCGGCAGCCTGGGAGCTCCGGAGAGACATTGGCAGGTCCAACTGCTGTAAATGTTTTCCTGCACCAGCTGGGCCAAATGCCCTCAGATTTGAAAAATCCCTGACATACGGGGATTTCACTTTTGTTTAACTCGCCGGTGGGAGGGGCAGGTGTCATTGTGCTTGGAGGGGATGGTGACTGGGGGCTGTCCCCTTTGCCCTCCCTGCCTTCCACGCTTTGTGCCTGCACTTCCCACCTGCAGCCCCTTGCTGGGAAAAGTGACACTTCAATTCAGAACAAGTGAAAAGGAGGCTGCACTCGGCATAATGAGAAGTGACCAGGGAACATGCTGGATTAACCAGGGGAGATTGTAAAGCGCTGGGTAAATGTCAGCGGCTGGAGCACAGGGGTGGGAGGCGTGTGAGCCGGTCTGGAAGCCGCGGTGTGAGTTAGCTGCTTGGCAACCCACTGAGGTCTGGGGCTTGCTGGGTGCTGAGACGGACTCACTGGTTCCGAAAAGAGCTTCCAGGCCTTTCTGGGCCCGGCAAGCTTCTTACTGCTTACAATTCTGACACCACTTCCAGTGTGTGTGTCCCCCATACCACCAAGCAATTCCCTGACCCCAGCTGGGTGTGCTCCCGTTCAGCTCAATTCTGACTTGATCCTGTGGGTCCAGGGTCAGTCTCCCAAGACTGCCTCCACTTCAGGCGCCAGTCGCAAGGCCAGGTCGTCACCTGGGGTTCTGAATGACTGGCTACCAATCAGAAGTTCAATCGACCCTCCCTGTGAGTTGAATTCATCTGCTAGAGCAGCTCACAGAACTCAGACATCTTACTTACTAGATTACTGGTGTGTTATAATCATGCTGGAAGCCTGGTGCATGAAATTCATGCATTTGAGAGTGGGGGTTCTTCAGCCTGGACTACACTCTCTCAAAGTCCTGGAGCCCTTGGGGGATGTCCAACTGATAGCTTAGACCCGTTCCCCAGCGAGTGAGCCTAAGCCGTCAGTTGGACATCCTTGGTGCTGCTGTGGAGGTGGGAGAGGCTCCTGGCTGAGCGGTGCTCCCCCTGTGGGAGTGCACTGACCACCAGGGGGCAGCTCCTGCGTTGAGCATCTGCTTTCTGATGGTCAGTGTGCATCAGAGTGACCAGTTGTTCCACCATTCAGTCGATTATTAGCACATTAGCCTTTTATTATATAGAAAGGGTGTCACTCAGGAACAGCCAGATGAAGGGATGCGCAGGCCAGGGCATGGGGACTGGGCCCAGAGCTTCCATGCCCCCTCCAGGGGCCCCTCTCTCCCAGCCCCTGCAGGAGCTCACCAACCTGGAAGCTCTCTGAACCCATCCTTTTAGGTTTTTAGGAAGGCTTCATTGCGTGGGTGTGTTAAGTCATTGGTGATTGAATGCAATCCTCCTCCCCACTCCATGGAGGCCGGGCTTGGGTGAGTGGGACTGGAAGTCCCAGCGCTCCAATCCCATGGCAGGTTCCCTGCAGTCACCCCATCCCTAGGCTGCCGAGGGGCTTCCCCACCTCGCCTCGTTGACATAAAGGCACCGTTATCCCGTCACTGAGACAATTCCAAGGGTTTAGGAGCTCTGTGCCAGGAATGGGGACAGAGACAAAATATGTATTTCTTATTACCCCATCACAGTATCAACTGGTTTACAGGGATGGGACCAACCCCTGGGCAAGGAAGAACAGGAGAAAAATTTATTTATGAAAAGCTTACCAGATTCCTCAGAGCTGGTCCAGCTGAGTATTTTCACATGCAGGTGGTGAAGAGCTTTGCCATCCTTCAAGTCCACCTTTAGACCCTGTTTCTGTCCTTTGTCAGCTTGTTGACCATGGGCCTGCCACTTGACCGCTCCAAGCCTCGTGTTCACCATATAGAAACAGGTTGAATAATGCCTATCTGATTGGTGTGTCAGGGAAACTATACCTGCTGCCCAGCCAGCACCCCGTACATGGGGTTTGTTAATGTCATTATTACCGCTACGCTCTCCGAGGATCACCACCCCGCGTTTTTGAGAAATAACCAGATCTGGGAAGAAGCAGGGAGGGTGGGAGATTTTCAGTACTGCTCCTCTCTCCTCCTGCATCAGGGGTCAGGAAACTTGCTCTGTGAGGCGCCGCGTGGTAAATGTCTTCGGCTTTCCAGGCCAGGTGGTGCCTGTAGCAACTATTCAACTGAGGAGCAGCCACAGCACTGTGCAGCACAGTGGGCCTGGCCGGGTGTCAATGAAACTTCTCGCACGCACACATGCAGCAGGCTGGCTGGGCCCAAGTGCCGTGTGCGGGTTCCTGACGTGCAGCCCTCTGCCTCTGCATGACCCGGTCGCTTTTCTCTTGTGTCACATGCAGCTCCTGGTGAATGCTGCCTGAGCTTCTCACCTGAACACAGGCTCCCCAAAGTCAGGGTGCGTTCCGGAACTGCGCTAGTGTAGCCCCAGTTTCCTCGGTGTGGGGAACTCTCTGGCAAAGCATCATGGGATGCAGGCGAGTGAGAGATGGTCAAGAGCACTGGGCTCAACGTCACGAACGCCTGGTGACTTTGGTCAGGTGCTTTCCCTTCTCTGAATCTCACACGGAGGCACCCGGAGTGCCCACCGTTCCGCTGGGTTTTTGGAAGGATGATGCCTGAGGGAAAAGCGCTCTTTCTCTGGGCCTCCGTTGTCTCACCTGACAAGTGGCGACAGGAAGACATGTTGCTGGGCTGCCGTGAAGTGCTGGGGAGACAGTGAGGCTGACAACCCTGTTGCCTCATGCAGGATCTCTCGCAAAGAGCTGCTTTTGCAAACCTCATCTTTATCTCCATCTCCTCCTTATCTCCTTAGTAACCCCCAGGTCTCATCTCTTCCTCCCATGTCCTTTTAAAAAAGGGCTTTTCGATCTTGGCACTATGGACACGTTGGCCAGGTCATGCTCTGTCACAAGGGGCTGTCCTGTGCGCTGTAGGGTGTTCAGTAGCATCCCTGGTGCCTACCCACCAGGTGCCAGTAGCACCCTCCCCTTCCCCCGCCAGCTTTGACCACTAGCAATGTGAGAGGCATTGTCACATGTCCCCTGGGGGCAGATCCCCCCCCCTGGGCAGAAACCACTGCCTCAGAACAACTGGCACATATGGGAGCAAACACTGGGAGGAGTAAGCCTTGGGAGGTGTCCGGGGCGTTGTGTTCTGTGCAGCAGGAGATGCACAGGGAACGAGTCCCCTCCCCACAGAGACTCCTGTGTATGACTGCATGACCTCGGACAAGTGACTCAGCAGGCCTCAGTTTCCTCCTCAGGAAGAGTGAGAGGTCCTGTGCCCCCGGAAGTGTGTGCAAGACTCCACAGAGTGATATAAACAGGTTGCTAAGCGCACAGTAAGTGCTGAATAAATCATAACTGTTCTTTTGATTGTATTTTTTTTTTCGTTGTGGTAATTGGTGATATATTAAAATTCCCTCCTGCCTCTGGAATTTGGAGCTTCTTTTTAGTGCTCAGTTTGCAAACTGCAATGAACGGACTGGTTTTGACATTCAGACATGTTTTGTTTGGCCTGCAACGTGATTTTAAAATGTTCGACCCCATAGCTTACATTTAAACATCAGGAGAATTTTCCTCAAGTTCTAGATTTGGAGCTTTTTTTTCCTTTTTCTTTTTTTCTGGAAAAGTGGCTAATTGACCCAGAGCTGAAGCCGCAGACCCTCCAGGCATACGTAGCTGGGGCTGGCGCCAGCCACCTCCTTTAGACAGAGGGTGTGCCCTTCCGTGCCCACCGAAGCCCCAACACGCTCACTTCACCTTCACTTGGTGGTGTCTCTAGAGGTTTGAGTTTGCAACTTCTTATCTGGAGTTCTTTTCCAAAACCCTCAGAGCTGATGATGGCTTGTATCCAGATGGTTCAGTTCCTTCATTACACCTGAGCCCCCTCTCTGACCATCTAATCTGTGTCCCTTCCACAGTGTCACTCTGGACAGTCAGGTAGGAACACTGCCCAGTCGTCAGCTCTGCAGGTCTGAGGCTCCGGATCCCCCATCCTGTCATCTCTCCCCATTCTCCTGACCCGTGTCCTCCCCTGTCCCGTCTCCCCCAGCACAGCCAGCACTGGCAGCTTCTCAACAACCGTTTATCAGACTCGAGGAAATAACAGCTTTTAACAGTGGTTCTCAAGCTCGAAGACTGTGATCAAATTCCAAACCATTTCCAGAAGTGCCCCTTGGGGCCCCGGGAGACGTGGTTTCCATGATAACAGCTCCGAGCTGTCTCCCATCTCTGGTCCCTGGCAAGGGAAGCGGATCTCACCTCCCAGGGGCACTGGAGGAAATTTAACTACAAATTCCTCCGGGAATGACATATACAGACAACAGCACCACCTCGATGGGCACCTGCAGCCGAATGTGCTGCCAGTGACTCCTGTGTAACAGGGAGCCCTGTGGCGCCCGTGTCTCCAGACACTGCTCCCAGCCCGCGGGCTGTGTGCTAACTGGAGATGGGCACTGTGGCTGGGGAGATGGACAGCTCTTTCCCCACAGTGCCCTAGCATCCCCCTCAGACTCTCTAGGTCTGAAGTGCCTCACGGGATTGATAAAACACGAAGGAGACAAAGGAGAAAGCCAGAACATTAGATTAGGAAAGGCTGGGTGGGAGGGAAGATGCTTCATAGATATAAAATGATAATATATGCAAATTACTTAGTGTTCTCTGGTCTCTAGAAGGCGCTCTATATTAGTGATATTTATTATCACCTGATTGGGTCTGCTTCAGAGGCTGCGGCGATCACCATAGCAAATGTCTAAGAAGCACTTGTTCTGATTTGTAGCCGTGATCTTATTTAATTCTCACAACAATCATCCCTGAGTATGATTATTGCCTTTTAGAGAGAAACCGAAGCCCAGAGTGGTTAAGTAGCTTGCCCCAAGCCACACAGCCCCTTGTGGGTGATCACGGACTCAAGTCCAGTCCTCCCTAATTCCATCCTCCATGGTCACGTCTACCACATGGTCCTGCAGCCCCTCTTTGAGTCTGGGGAGAGAGCAGTGTGGAGTCTATAGGGAGGGGCAGAGGACCTTATGAGAGTCTAAAGGCGATGGATGTGTCCATTTTACCCATCATTTTATCCCCAGTGTCCGGTGCAGCTCCAGAAATGTAGCAGGCTCTCAACAAGATGTGTTGGATCGATTAGAGCAGTAATTAATTCAAATGGTGTGTCTCTATTGGTGGAGATACACTTGTATTATAATCGCCTGTTTCATTTTCCTCTCCATCTCTGAATTGTGAGCACCTGTTTCTGTGATAGTGTCTGTTGGTTTCCTTGAGCTGCTATAATACAGTAGCACAGACTGGGTGGCTTAAACAACAGAAATTTATTTTCTGTTTGGGTGGCTAGATGTCTAAGATCAAGGTCACCAAACTCAGAGGTTTGGTTTCTCCTTGGCTTGCTGACAGCCGTCTTCTCTCTGGGCGTGCACCGTGTCTCTCTCAGTCTGTGTCTTGATTTCCTCTTCTTATACCGACACCAGTCACATGGGATTAGGTCTCTGCTTTGTTCTTCTCTTCAAGTGCTTATCACCATCTTATGAGTGTTTTTGCTTACTTGTTTTTATTTGTTTGTTTGTTTATTGCTTGCCTTCCCCAGCTGATCTATGAGGATCTAGTTTGTTTGCTGTTCTATTATTGGATCCTAGAATGAAGCTAGCACATAGTAGGTGTTCAGTAAATCTCTGGCACATGAATAAATGAATGAATTCATCTCCTTCTATAGCCCTCATCTAGATACCTCAAAATCCAGCAGAAGGCTGTTTCTTCCTCTGAGAAGCCTTCCTGGACCACCCACATTGACAGCAATCTTCATGCTTCCCCAGAGGTGGGACATGTCAGGCAAATCTGCTGTTAAATTACTTGATTAAAGGAGCCATATAAGCCCTGGCGGCATGGCTCAGTGGTTGAGCTTCAACCTATGAACCAGCAAGTCACAGTTCAATTCTTAAGGCATATGCCCTGATTGCAGGCTTGATCCCCAGTGTGGGGCATGCAGGAGGCAGCTGATCAAGGATTCTCTCTCATTCTTGATGTTTCTCTCTCCCTCTCCCTCTCTGAAATCAATAAAAATATATGGGTCGTATAAGTAAAACAGCTTATATATCTACAAAAGCACATTCCCTAGCACCACTCCCAAATAGACTGAGCGTCCAAGTCTCTGGGTATCAGGCCCTGAAATTGGCATCTCAGTATTCCTCGCCCAGCATCATCTGAATTACATGGTCCTCAAATCAACTTTGAGAAACCCTGCGAAACTAACTGCTGAGAACCTGAGGTCATAACTGCCAGAGACTTTAGTCAAGTCTCTGTATGTCTTTTGGCAAATAGCTACTGGTGCCTTTCTGTTTGTCTTAAGAAGGCTTGCCTTTCCCCTGATAGATATGTACAAACTATGCCACACGAGGTCTTTTCTGATGACAAATGCTAACTTGGGGGGAGGGATGTCAGCCCCAAAAGGTTTTAGGGAAGCTCAGACATTTTGGTGTTTCTAGCATAAGGTCCAAATGCTCCCAAGAAGTGGGCAGGGAAATGGGTCCTCAGGGCAGAGGTTGCAGCTCCAAGGGCAAAGGTTCCAAGGGCCCAACTGATTTATTTCCTTGCTTTGTTCATGCATCTCTCTCTCACCCTCAGTAAACTCACCCATTCACCCCTCAACTTCCACCCCATGTCCTGGGCTTACGATGTAGGTGGTTGTGGGATCATGTTGGCAGGAAACTGAGGTGATGGGCTTAGGAAATCTTTCACTGGGGAAAAGATATTTTTTTCTCTCTCTTTTGTTGGTTTTAGATGTGTTTGGAAAGAGTCATATAAGCCTTGGTGGCATGGCTCAGTGGTTGAGTGCAACCTATGAATCAGTAAGTCACAGTTCGATTCTTATTTTCCTCTTGCTCCTCTTCCTTCCCCTCTTTTTCTTCACTCTCTGTCTCTTCTTCTGTCTCATCTCTCTTCCTCTCCTCTTCTTCCCTCTTCTCTTTCTCACTTTCCATAAGCCTGGCTCTTCTATCAAGAGTTTGCTATGTATTGCTCCACTGAATCCTTACAACAAAGATCCAGGTCCCTCTTATTACCTTCCCCGCTTTACTTATGAGGAGACTGAGGCTCTGAGAGGTGAGGCCACTTGCTCAAGGTCACACAACTTGTTCCAAGGCAGAAGTGGGATTCAAACTTAGTTTGTCTGATGCCAGACAAAGTCTATGCTTGGAACTGTGACACAAGGACAAACAAGCCCAAATGCTTGCATGGGGCATTTAGACTGTAAATTGTGGTGGGACTGTGGCCAAGAGAAGAACTCTTGCCCCACATGAAGGAATCTGCTGCTACTCATTTCCACCTGAATGTTCCCAGGTGATTTGATTTTTCAAGAAAAGCTAGAAACCCAACTCTTTATGTGAAATCTTTGTTTTTCAGTGTCAGCAATTTCTTTTAATTGTTTGAGTCAAACATGCCTACATTGTTGAATTTATGTGGCAGACCACCAATCTGTGACCTCTTCTTGAAGCATCTACTAGAGCAGCTGTCACCAACCGCTGTCCGCAGACCACTGGAGGTCCAAAAGGTTGGCAACTGCTGCACTAGAGTGAGGCTCCTCTGGGTGTGGAGCATCGTGGCATCCACCTCTGTGAGTCCAGTGGATCTTTGTCTCCTTCTGTGTTAACCCATGACTCACCAAAAACGATGGTTACTGTAGTGGGGAAATGTCCTGGTAACCCCATAGCAATATCTAGTAGAACTTCACTCATGAATGTAATAGCCACTAGTCATATTAATTAAAATGAAATAAAATTTAAAAAGTTAACTTCTTAGCCATGCTAGCCACATTTCATGTAGTTTATAGCTACTATATGGACAGCACAGATAAAGGAACATTTCCATAATCACAGAACATCCTATTGGACAGAACTATTGAGAATCAGACTCTGGATCTGCCCCTTTCTCCTCTCCCCTCCTCCCCCCAATCCCATAGGGAAACCTCTACTGGTGACAAGCTTACTTGGAGACACCTTTCATATGTGTCTATGGTAGATGGCTTCTTGGGCAATTCCCTTTCTCTCTTGGCAAATATGTCCATCATTAGCGCCCTTCTAGTGACTTTTGCCTACCTCTGATGAGTTCAGAAAAAGCAATTATTGAAAATATTTCAAAACACACAGAGGACAGCAAGCAATTGAAAGAGATGTTTTGAGGACTCACTTGCCAGCAATTGACACCTGGGAACATCCACCTTGATGCTGTGTCTACTGATGCTTCTGCAAGGACATTATTGGAATAAGTGAGTCCAAGTTCGTCCCAGCTAGTAATGGGAAAGAAAATTAAACAGAGGTTCTCAAAAGTATCAAGGAGAAAGGAGAAGTCTTGCTGGGGAATGTAGACTAGCTAATAAAAGAAGGCACGCTTGAAATTAATGATTCGAAAGTGCCAGAGTTACCAAGTTTTGTATTTTAAGTATTTAATGAGAAAGACAAAGTGGAGAAGTTGGAACATACATCAGACATAAAGAAATTTCTAGAATATTTATCATCCAAGAAGTAATTAGAAAAAACTTGGATGAGTCGAGGCATCTGCAGGGTTGGCAGAGGGTAAGGCATGGGTATAAAGCGAATCTGCCAAATTGCTCCATGATTCAGGACCTGGGTGGGTGGGAAGCCAGGATATCAGGGGAGCAGAAAGCCCAGGGAAAAGCTATCTGTGCAGAAAGTTTGCTTAGGATAGCCATCTGGAACAGTGCCAAGAAGACCTAATGACGGATTGGAATAAGCATCATCAAAAAGAGAGGAGTGAACCTTATCAAGGTGGCACAAAACGAATCGCAGGAGACACAAAAGTCTGTCAGATGGAACTCAAAGTGCCAGTTTTATTGCTGATTACAAAATAGAAACCTCTTGTAGAGGACACAGCTTGCTAATACTCTTCTGAATTGAACTTAACCTCCAGTTCCAACTTCAAGCAAACAAAGCCTGCTCAGCGAAGCCTAGAATGCACCTTTTCTGCAGTAGGCAACATCCCAAAGAGAGAATATTGAGCTGAGCATGTTCAGTTTCTTCTTCCAAATTCACCAATCAGGTGGGGCAAGAGCTGGAGTGTCCATTTATTGGAGGGTCCCCTGCGAGGAAGCATGAGGAGTAGGGGATGCATGTTCCTCCTCCCACATCCCCTTCTCCTCTCAACAGTATCAGGCTGTCTGGAGAAAATGGAATGTTTCTTTTAAAGATAAAAGAGAATCAGAATTAGGAAGTCATCAGAATCTGAGGGAAATGTATGGGGCCACCTGCTCACTCCCTCTCTCTTTTTTTGGGTTCCTCATTACTAGATTTTAACATGGATAGGATTTCCAATGAGGCCCTTCAATTTCATGGCAGTCTTTCACCCTCACTGCTGCTTTTTGTGATTTTCACATTGACTCTATGAGTTAGGTGCTCTTATCATCTCTCTGTTTTACTGATGTGAAAACATGCTCAAAGATGCTAAATACCTTGTCCAAGGACACATAGTTAGTAGGTGGAGGAGCCAGGGTTTGAACCTTATCCACTGGCTCAGAGAACCTGATTGGCCCAGCCTCTTTTCTTTGTTTCCATACCAAGCTGTGAGAGGAGTGTGTGGGTCCACAGGCAATTCAAGACTTGTCCTATCCAGCAGAAACCGGAATCCTCTGCCTTTGGAGCTGCCCAGAATCACAGATGGTGGTTGAGAGAGGTGTGATGGGGTCAGACAGATCAATATTCAAACTCCCACTTAACTGGTGACTTGAACAAGTCACTTCCACCTTCTGAGCCTGTTTCCTCACCGTAAATACAGACTGCCCATTTCACAGGAATGTTATAAGAATTCAGTGAAACACCGAGTGCTAAAATGTAACAGAGTGAACACTGAATAAATGCATATTGTTCTTTTTGTGATAGAGGAGTCAGAAGAGTGAGTGCTAAACTTCTCATGTTTTACCCAATTATGGCAAGCCTTTTCATACTGCTATGTCTTTGTCTGCATTGTTCTTTTCCCATGGAATTATCTCCATCCCCTCTACCTAACTCCCTCAATTTGATGATCTCCCACTCACCTCTTAAGACCTAACTCAACATTCACTTTTGGGGAGCCTTCTTAGATTCTCCCGAGCAGAATGAACTGCTGCCTCTATAAATCTCTACTAGGTTCCTCTTCCTTTCTCTATCAGCACTATTAAATGCTATATTACAGTTATCTGATGACTCAACTCTCTTCCCAACTCCCAAGTAGGCTGGAATTTTTAAAAACTGGAGAACACGCTTGAGTCATCAAAATGTTCCCTCAGTCAACAAGGACAACTTGTTAAACATTCACCAAATGTCTGAGTCAATGAATATTTAGTGTATTAGTTACCTATTGGTGCTTAACAATTCCCTCTCTTGAAATAACATCCTTCTTATCTCACTGTTTCTTTGGATCAGGAGTCTGGGCATGGGTTAGCTGGGTCTCCTGCTTCAGGTCTCTCACAAGGCTGCCATCAAGGCATGACCCAAGGCTTTAGCTGTCAGCCATCTCAAATGGGAATGATCCACTTCCAAGTTCGCTCATATAGTTTTGGGCAAGATTCAGTTCCCTGCAGATTGTTGGACTGAGACTATTGAGCTGTTGGCCAGAAGCTTTCTTTGATTCTTTGCCATATGGGCCTCTCCATAGAGCATTTCACAATACAAAACTGCCTGCATGCAAGTGAGCAAGAGAGAGGACAAGAACGACAGCCAGGGAGAGTGCTAACTGGGGACAGTCAATGCCTTTGGTAATCTAATCACAAAAGTGACATGTCTTTGCTGTATAGTCTGGTCATTCGAAGCAAGTCCTTAGATACAGCCCACACCAAAGGATAAGGGGGTTACACAAGGCTGTGAGTATCAGGAGGCAGAGATCCTGGGGAAACATGCCTTGAGTTGCCCAATACACTTAAAAATGCAGAATAAAACAGAGGGGAGAAAAGGAAGTGCCAAAGGGAGATGAGGAAGAAGGCATGGAGAAGAAATAAGAAGAGAGAAGGAAAGGGAAGAGGACAGAAGGGGTTCAGTCATCAAACACTGGTTAGACATCAATTGTGTTCTCAGGAAGGTGGTATACAAGAGACACATGTGCTATGCCGTGTGTTCCTCCCAGGAGTCTCTATCAAGGTCGAGGGATGAAACACCTACATGAGAAATGACTACAGAGTAACTCATGATCCCCTATAGAGTGAGCTATGGGGTTCATCCTACCCCAAGTGTTAGGAGATTGAGAGGAAGGGGAATTTATTGGGTTGGTATGTTGAGACACGGGGGAGCTAACAACATGAGTAGGTTTGCTAAGGAGAAAGGAATAGTGTGGGGGAAAACTCAGAGTGGGAGACTTCTTAAGTAGAAGGGACTGTAAAGTAACTGATGTGGAGGATCCAGAAGAGCATGAGTGAGACACAAAGATGGTGGAAGCAGATGGAGACCAGGAGAAATTTGAGTTCTATTGGGTGGACCACCAGGATGGTTCAAAAGTGCTTGAGTGGAAGCAGTATTAAGTAGGGTGAAGCACAGACATTTAGAATAAAAAACACTGGCTTTCCAGTCCTCAGCTCCACCAGGTATGCAAAGCTCCTTGGACAAAAATCCTCTGAGCCTCAGTTTCTTCATCTGTAACACGATAACATCTCTCTCGTGTGTTTGTTGTGAAGATGAAATGAATAGTGCAGTAAAGTGCTTAACATTATGCCTGTCATATGGCATTACACTGCTATATGGCAAAGTTGCTGCCATTGTTGTTGTTATTACTATTTGAAGGGTGGGGGGCCTGATACCCTGAGAGATTAAGTTAAAGGTGCCAAAGTCTTTCTTTTAGAGGCAAAACATTTATTTAGCCTTTTGCCTGGTCTCTTACTCAGTGTGGACCATGACAGATGAGCAATGGGGACTTTAAAGTGACAGATGTGCCATCTGGGAAAGGACAGAAGGGGGAGGGACAAAGGGAAACAGGACTGAGGAATGACCTAGCAATGCCTGGAGTCATGGTCAATGGAGCTACAGAGGACTGAGGAACTGTCTTTACAGAAACGTAACCCTGAGGCCAAGGCGAGGGCAAGTTCCCAGAATTTGCCTGGGACACTGGCACAGTAACTCTCCTTCAGAGGGAGGAGCCTGGCTAGGATTTCAAAGACAGGAGGGGCCTTGGAGGTCAGAGGTCAGAGGTCAATGGGATGGATGCCCTTCCTTGTACTATCTTGTTATCCTTTGAAGGAGGTTGTTGATATGAGCAGTTGGGGGCGGGACCACTGGGAGGGTCTTAGACTTGGAGTAAATTACAACACTGACCCTCTGGGATGGTAGGGTTATATCCTAGGTAAGTTAGAAAGTAGGGAAATTTGCTTGCTTGTTGCATCTATCATTTTGACCCCTAAACACCTTAAGGATTTTTATTCAGATCAAATGTGCCTCCCTGGCCATGTCCTATGCTGCGGTTCTTTCCTCTCCATTTCTTCCAACCAAACTTACCAGTTGTGGGATACATTCTCTCCAGTTCTGCTTTCTACTCTATTATCTCATAAAGTGGTGGTTCTCATACTTTTGAATTTCAAGTGCTAGTGCATTTTCAATGAATGCACTTGAAACTTGCTTGTTGAGATAGAGATAAGATACAGAGATGTGTCTCAACAAATAGACTGCAAACTCTCCATTTTGTCAAATAATACCTTTTAAAAACTATTCCACAAATGACAAGTGTTATTTCTTCATCCAAACAAAGAAGAAAGGATAGTTTGAAATAAAAGACAATCTCTCAAAGGGAATAAGCTGAGCTTTCTGAGAAACTCCTCCTACACCAACTTAATTTTGTGTGAGTAGACTGCCATTTGGAACCTGCAGTCATAGGTGGTTTATACTAATGTGTTCGTGGTTTGATAACATATTCGTCTCGAACATATCAAACTCCTCCTATGTGTTAATCCCTGTAGTAAAGGCTGGACCCAAGGAGATGAAGGGCACTTGGTATCTACCAGTACATTCAGTCTTGATGGGAAAGCAACTGTGAATCATGCAGTGTAATCCTCCAAATGACATGGGCATGGCGAGCAGTTTAGACAACTTGCTAAGAAAGGAGAAGGAGGTTTCATGGGTGAGAAGGAAGTGGAGGAAGGAAGGGCAGTCGGGCAGAAGGAACTGTCTGCTGAAGGCAAGAGAGATGTGAGAATAAGCACTGCCATTTATCTTGGATCTACAGCATGCTAGAGGCTTTCATGTCAGCTCATTTTAATCCCAACCTCAACTCTGTAAGGTGGTTGTTACCATTTTCATCCCTGCAATACAGAAAGGAAGCTCAGTAGGGAGCACCACTTGCTGGAGATCAAAGAGCAAGAGGTAGGCATGAGGTCTGAATCTGGCCCTGCCTGCCATAAAAACCCATGGATTTAACTACCTCGTTGGCGCCCTCAGGAAGCCTTGAGGGCTCTCCTCTCTTATCCACACTCCTGATACTGCCCGAGGGAAAACGAGGCAGGAAATGAAGACTGAGGTTAAGCTGGTCCATAGGTAGGGTTGCCAACTAAAATGCAAGATGTCAACAGACCAATACACTTCGATTCCAGCCGGAACCTTCAGAACCCAAGAGCGATTTCTGCAAAAAGTTTTTGCTTCCCAGGAAAACTCAGGCTCTCATTGTAGCTAAGCTGAAATTGGATTCCCAGTGAAGCAAGATGGCTTTAGGTTAGCTCCCTCCACCCACCCATCCCCAGAAAGAAAGAAAGAAAGAAAGAAAGAAAGAAAGAAAGAAAGAAAGAAAGAAAGAGCGAGCAGTCTGTCTGGTTTCTCATATGGAGAAGGCCATGGAACAGACTGGGTCCCAATGATCCCAATGTGGCAATGCCCCTAAAAAGACAGGGGCAGGGCACAGGAGCCCTAGACCTTCCTTTCTTGAGTCCACAATCCTGTGGGGACTTCTTCGGGCCTCCCACTTCATCCCCATTTTCTCTCCCACTCTAGGCAGCTAAGCCTCTGCTTTGCCTCCTGTCCTGAGTAGGGAGGGATTGGGGGCCCCCACCAGAGGGATCTGGAAGGGAGCCCACTTTCAGAGCACTTCACAGCGACAAGAGCTTCCCTTTCTTTTCTTCTCCCTGTGATTCCACAAACAAGAGGGCTTTTAATCACAGAAAGCAGACTGGAGTGGAGTTTTTATCCAGAGCCATTCACCAAAGGGATCACGTTTAGTTTGCCTTTGAAGACATGAAAAAGAGTGGCTTCTCTTCCTTCATCTCTCCTGTCTGTCCGCTTTAAAAAACAAAAGACCGTTCGAAGGGAAAATGCCCCCTGCATGGAAAAGATGTAGAATGTTCCTTGTTGGTTAAAGATGCATCATCCAACATTTTGAGCAAATTAAACCTAATGCTGTTCCACAGGGTTTCTTTCTGTTTTTGTTCCGCCATTTTTTCTGCCAACCCTGTGACCCAGAACTACACACTTGTTGCCCCTTGCATTGGAGCTGCCTAGAATTTGGGGTCTGGTCGTGTTAACCTTAAAATCGCTGGGAAGTGTTGGTGGGACATGGGAAGAAAGAAAAATAGATGCAGGCGGGACATGGGAAGAAAGAAAAATAGATACATTGTCTCATGTAATCCCTCCAACAATCCTATCCAATAAGTACCACTCTTCCCACTGTACAGATGAGGAATCTGAGGCTCATTAAGGTTCAGACCAGATGAGGTAAGATGTATGCTTTAGGAAGTTGTGGCATTGGGTGGAAGTTAGGGCCAGGAGGCAGATGCTGCTAATTTAACTCCCACAGAAAGACTTTGTTGACTCCCCTTAGTTGCATTCTTTGCCTTCAGAGTGACTCATCCACACTCTCATGGCAAACCCAGAGCTATGATTGTAAATGTGGGCATTTCTCCCCTCCCCTCCCCTCTCTTCTTCTCTCCATAGTGGATCTTATAGAGCAAATAAAAGTCTTCCCACGTTCCTGACAGCTCAGAAGGAATAAGCCAAATGAGGCAACTTGCTCATTAGAAAATAGATGCTAGGATTTTCAAAATGCAGGTGTGCATGACTTGTCAGTGCTGGTCAATGATGGGGCTCGCTGACCACTTTGGAAAGGTGCCCGGATTCTCAGCCATAGGCTGCATCTGCTCAGTAAGCGATTAAAAACATTGATAGGCTGCGGAAACCTGCTCCATCCGATAGATGTGGTTCTTTTCCACTGTACCGTGGCCTGCAGGGGTCAGCGCTTAAAATACAAAATGAAGGCTTGGATGGGGGTTGAATGGGGGTTCAGCTTAAGGATGAGAAGGGAAAGGATTCAGTCAGTCAGGTAGTTGTGCTTATCATGTGCCAGGACCTGTTCAGAGTGTTGATATTGCGGCCATGAACATGACAGATGATATTTTCCAACCCAGAGTGTTCCCTCTCGTAGATGGGAGGGTGCAGACAGGTTATTTCTTATGTAATCACAATGCATGGTGATTGCTTCACAGGAGCTGGGGATGTGCAAGGGGAGGGAGCGGCCCTCATTGGGGAAGTCAGGGGCTCCCCAGGAGGAAGGTTTTGAGTTGTGAGGGTTATATAACACTGTGATTGCACTTAGCACCACTGAGTTGTAGAGTTAAAATGCTAAATTTTAAGTGGTATATATTTTACCACAAAAAAAATTTCAGAAGAAAAAAAATAAAAAAAATAGAGAGGGATTGGACAGGTGGATATGTAAGGTTAGTGATTCTGTGACCTTAACTCTGACTCTCCAGGCTAAGAAGCCAATGTGCTGCTTATTCTAAATGTGCTTTCACTGAATGCCCAGCAGGCGGGGGCTGTCTGCATCATACTCAGGCAGGTCTTCTGTGTCAACATGAGAAAAGGGAAACAGTATGGACAACGTGGTGAAATCTTAGGCAAGTGAGAGTCAGTCAATTTAGAAGCATATTCTTTCTTCTGAGATCATGTCTTTCTCTCGTCTGCATTTTGGGTATAAAATAGGCTCTTTTTTTTTTTTTGCAATGATCATGATAATTTGTGGTAATTGATTATTTCAAGAACTGTCTACACTTGACAAAGAGAAGTCTCTCAGCCTCTATTTATTTTATTTATTTATATGTTTAAAGTTATACTTGTTTGCAGAAACCCAACATCTCGGGATGCTCATTTCTAACTTAGAAGGGGTCAAATGGCTGGACCGGGGCCTGTGAACCTGCATTTCTCTCAGCTTCCCAGGAGCTGCTGCCGCTGGTGCGCCCTGAGCTCAAGTTCCATCTCACATCTGCATCTTTGTCCTTCAAAGCTCGCTCCCGGGAGTGTCCCCTCCCGCCCTGCCTGCTGCGGCTATCCAGATAGCTCATACTTCAGGTCTCTGTTCTCCCTGATTACCCAGGGACGAGTGCTCCTTCTGTGTGCACCCCAGCCCTCTGTGTGTAGCCCAGGGGTTCCCCATTTTTTTTTTTTTGCCATGCCCCACCTAAGCATCTCTAAATCCTGATGTCCCCACACCATGACGTAGAATTCCTATCATTAAAAAAGTGAGTACCTACCTATATAGTTTAAGTTTTAAAAATTTGGCTCTCAAAAGAAATTTCAATTGTTGTACTGTTGATATTTGGCTCTGTTGACTAATGAGTTTGCCGACCACTGGTCTAAACTAGCTTCCAAAGAACATGGCATCCATGAAAGAGAAAAATAAAAGAACAAAAGGACAGTAGAAGTACTGAGGAAGCAATCACTAAGAAATGGTTAAAAAAAATAATAATAATAATATGAAGTGATATGAAAAAATAGCAAATAAAGTTTCAAAACATAGAGAATTGAAATGCATAAATGTGTCACAATATATATTTATATACTGTATATGAGGCCCCTAGAACTGTAAGAAATAAAAAAAAATCACTGTTAATAATTCATTCTCAAATTACCCCCTTAAAAATCAAAATTGCCCCTCTGTGGAGTGTGTGCCCCACATTGGGAACCACTGGTCTAGCCCATAATATCACAGGTAACAGCACAGTCACTGCCTGTATACTTGTCTGTCCCTTCACCTGACACTCCCTCCCCCAGCGCGCCCCCTCCCCTCCCGGATTGTGGGCCTATCAAAGGCAGGGATATCATCTCCTCATTGAAACCTCAGTGCTTGGTACAACCTCTTGTGCCCAATGCATTCTGTAATTTGTCGTGATAATGAGAGCGGGCCCATGTCTTGAATTACTTTTCTGAGACTCAGCCAAGCTCTCCTGGTTTGGGGGCCATATTAAGTGATACATCGTGTAATACCTCGGGCCTCCTTCAGATCGTGTAGAAACCCACAGAAGTGTTTTTCCAGGTCAACTCCACCTTCCTTCCTCCTAAGTTTCTGAAAGCAGGGAGGCTGGCTCTGGTACTGAGTTTTGCCACCTCTCCATCTCTCAGGAGACCCTGTCCACCCCCTGAGCCACTGGCATGGTGCCCGCTGGTCGTACACAGGCTGTCATACTGCAGGTGCCTCTGGCTCAGTGTCACATGGAGCATGTGGGTGGGTAAGAGCAGGAAGGCCACTACGCGCGAGGCAGGCACAGCCACACTGTTTAATGGGGAAGGTAAAGAGCTGCCTCTCTGGCCCCCGTAAAGGCCCATTGTCTGCACTGCATCCTTCCCTGGAGCCCAGGCTGCCTGTGTCCAGCGCCCACCTGCCCAGTCAGCTCCATGCTCTACGATAGGGGTGTCGAACTCAGAGAAGGGGCCAAAATCTAAAATCCAGCCTAAATTGCGGGCCGAATGGTTTACTGAACAGTCATAAACTGTCATTGTGATGGAAACGCAGCGGAGTGCAGTGATGACAGCGCGGTGCGGGCCACATTGCAAGGCCTGGCGGGACGGATTTGGCCCGCGGGCCTTGTGTTTGACACATGTGCTCTACGAGCTGCTAAGTAGTTTGAATATCACTTCTGGGCTCAGAAAGACCTAGATCTAAATCCCAGACCTTCTCCCACGTACTACCACTGTGTGACCTTGGACAAGGCTCCTTTTCTCTTTTGAGCCCCAGTTTTCTTGTATGCAAAAGGGGTGCATGTCATAATAATAGCTTCCTCCTTGGACTACTCTGAGGAGGGAATAGGATGTGTGTAAAGTGCTCATTCTCTTGCAAGGCAGAAAAAAAGAGCGCAATACATGCTAGTTCCTGCTATTATCAAAGTTGCTGTTCTGAATATTATAAGCGGAGAAAAGCTGCAGAGTGTCACTCCTGGAAGATCCTTAGAGATGCTCAGTCCCAGGAATGGACATAGAGAGGGATGGGAGGGGGCGTGCACAAGCACAAGGAAGGCTGGGGAGAGGCAGTTAGGATGGCGGTGTTTGTGCACAGAGGAGAGCATTGGCCTTCGACTGAAGTCATTCAGCTTCTCCAGTTTTAAAGACTCGGGGGCAAGAAACACAGCACATCTGCAGGCCAGATTCACCCTGTGGGCTGCCAGTGAAGCCCTCTGACAGGCCAGTCCCTTCCTCTCTCAGATGGGAAACTGAGGCCTGAGTCAGGAATGAGAGTTGCCAGCATTCAGCGAGGACTGGAATGCTGGCCCTTCACACTCTCCGTGCACTGCCCAGTCGCAGACCCCCTGCAGGAGATCGGGCCGAGTCAGAGCTTGTTGCCCAGTGTCCTGAATGGCAGGCCTCTGGAATACTCCATGAAGTCTAGCTGAGAGGACATTTAAAAAAATAGCACGTATCACTTTTCTAAAGACAACATTCTATGACATTTATTTTAATCTCAAAGAAAAGTGGCAAGGAAAGGCACCGTGGGCCTGTGCCCGTTCTGGCTGTCTGACCTCAGACAAGGCCCTTCCCTGAGCTGGGAGCCTGTTCAGAGGCTGCGCGGAGTCAGTGGGAGATGCGGTGATGCCGCGCCTTGGGGCTGTCAGGAGCCTGTGTGGAATCCGGCCTGCCTGTAAAACCCAGTTTCCAGGAGGAAAATAATGCATTAACTATCACATTGCAATACTCACTATCGATTCTTTCGGTAATTATTTCAGCAACGTCCAATCCCGGGCGAGGACTGGGGGAAGTTGCTGCTGCAGGGAGCTGCCCCAAAGCCCTGCGGCAGACCACGCCCAGCTCCAGTTCTGCCCCCAGGCCTGCGGGGCCTCAGGCGGGTGCAAGGCCCTGGTTTTCTCCTTTGTGGCCTCTTTTTGGTCCAAGCCTAAGGTCAGTCGCCTCTGTCTCTGCTTCAAAGCATTCCCAGAGAGAATTCGGTATTTTAGCAGAAAAGTAACGGGCAAGACAAAGTATTCCACCTTCCTGTTGTGCATTTAAATATTACATGAGTTCAGTAAGGAGGGGAGATATCCACAGTGTGTCATGCCTAATGTGTGCTGTTTGTAAATAGAGGAGCCGTGCTACACACCTCTGCATAAAAAGGATGTCGAGCCCTGACCAATGTGGCTCAATGGTTAAAGCATCTGCCCTCAGACCAAAAGGTCACAGATTTGATTCCTGGTCAAAGGCAGGTACCTGGGTTCCCAGTTCAATTGTCCACCCAGGACAGCTGGGGCATATGTGGGAGGCAACCACTTGACGCGTCTCTCTCACATCAATGTTTCCCTCCCTCCTTTCCTCCCCCTTTTCCCTCCCTCCCTCTACCACATGTGTCAAACACAAGGCCCACGGGCCAAATCCGTCCCGCCAAACCTTGCAATGTGGCCCGCACCGCGCTGTCATCACTGCACTCCGCTGCGTTTCCATCACAATGACAGTTTATGACTGTTCAGTAAACCATTCGGCCTGCGATTTAGGCTGGATTTTAGATTTTGGCCCCTTCTCTGATTGAGTTCGACACCCCTACAAAGCTGGCAGGCCCCTTTCCAGGCCTGGAAAGGCAGGCTGGCTATTCCCACAGGTAGAAAATGCAGCATGCCCTGCGCACTGGTGGTGTGACTACTACTTGAGAATCTCTGTAGCATCTTTGTCTCAACCTGTGCTCTTTGTTTTCTTTTCATGGAATAATCTTGACTGAGAGATATTTTTTTAAATGATGGATAAACCAAGATAAAATTTAAAACTATATCTGGAGAGGGAAAGAGGATGGGTGGGACAGGGTGTCTAGATTTGTCTGAATTTCCTTTTTTGGAAGTTTTGACCTTAGAGCCATGTCAATATTTTACATAATTAAAAAGAAAGTTATATTTAAAAGCAATCTCCAAGAATCAAAAGGCAAAGTTAAGGTGATTTTATTCCAGTTGACTTTAAAACATAGTAATTTGAATATACACCCAAGTGAGTAGTAAAAAAAAAAAAATCTTCAACTAATTTTAGCAGCAGTCAAGTTCTAGGTAATAGTCTAAGCATGGTCGTTCTGAAAGGGGTGTGTGTGTGTTGTGGGTAGAGGAAATGGGCAATTATGTTGGTGTCACTAAACTTGGATTTTTGGCATGGTGTACAGGAGATAGAAGTATAAGATGCATGATTAATGGGGCAAACCTGCAGCCCTTATTGGAGAGGAAGTTATCAGTAGAAAGTCATAATATATACCTTTTGTCCTCAAATTAAGTTTCCTAGGTCTCTACTCTAAAAGTCCTAGAAACAGTAACAACCTAATAGAGGTGAACAGCCTGGGCACCCACTAAAGGGTCTTTGGAGGAATGGCCGGTTCCAGGTCTGGGCAGGAAATTTGTGAGTTGAGCTTGGAACATCTTGGCAGAGCAGAAAAAGAGAGTGCCGTCAAAGGCTTCTCTGGTGCCAGGGGGCTTGGGAATCAATCGAATGGGCTGTCGGGCTTTGAGCAGACAGTTTCAGCATTGAGAGTACTAACACAATGAACTGCAGCGTGTCAAATACATTTAGATCTGCGTTTATCTGAAGGATAAAGAAACACACGCAGTACTACCTTCTGAGGAAGTCACCACACCATCTCTCTATTTTTTAAACCAGTAAATAAAGAGAAAGGGTCATGTTTCTATTCTGCTTTCTCTGTACTTTTCGGACCCTGAGTTACCCAAATAGTTGATGAGGGGATATTTCTCTATAGAAGTGTTCCAGCTAATCCATGAAAAATGAATGATAGAGTGGAGCTCACCACCATTTTTTGACCTCTAATAAATTCGTAAATTAGGCAGAGATCCTCAGTGTCAGCTAGCATCACAAGAAAAGGAGAAGTTATAAATTATTAATCTCCTGGTGAAATTTCTTTTAAACTTAAATCTGATTAAACTTTCTAGATCTTACAGTCACTTAACAGGAAATCAAGGGCTTACGTGTTATTGATGCCACAGGTATGCAATCAGGAAAAGTCAGGTTATGGGAAACTGTACTAGACAAACAACCAGGTTTCTAAGAAAAAATAAGCCAAAACCGGTTTGGCTCAGTGGATAGAGCTTCAGCCTGTGGATTGAGAGGTCTCAGGTTCAATTCCGGTCAAGGGTATGTGCCTTGGTTGCAGGCACATCCTCAGTGGGTGGTGTGCAGGAGGTGTCTGATCAATGTTTCTCTCTCATCGATGTTTCTAACTCTCTATCCCTCTCCCTCTCTATAAAAAAAATCAATAAAATATATTTTAAAAAAGAAAAAAGAAGACAGAGCCCTGGTTAGTGTTGATTGGGCATCACCTGTGTACTGAAAAGTTGTTGGTTCAATTCCTGGTTCAAGGCATGTGCCCAGATTGCTGGCTCGATTCCCAATAGGGGGCATGCAGGAGGCAGCTAATTGATGTTTCACTCTCACATTAATGTTTCTCTCTCTCTCTCTAAATAGCAATAAAAAATCTTTTAAAAAACACAAGAGAGTAAACATTGACTATTTGATGATATTAAGGAATTATTGTTAATATTATCTAGCATCATAATAACAATGACCCCAAACTTTAAAAAAAAAGTTGTGTTTTTTTTTTTTTTAAATCTTTTAGAGATAATCCTGCAGTATTTACAACTGGACTAATGCAATGTTTGAATTTGCTTCAAAATAATTTGGGAGTGTGGAAAGTGGGTCAGAGGGAGATAAAAAAAGAAAAAAATCAACTGCAGCCCGGACATGGTGACTCAGTTGGTTTAATATCATCCTGGGCACCAAAAGGTTGCCAGTTCGATTCCTAGTTGGGGGCACATAACTGGGTTGTGGGTTGGGTCCCCAGTAGGGGCATGTACGGAGGGCAACCAATCAATGTTTCTCTCTCTCTCTCTTTCTCCCTCTCCCTCTCTTTCCCTCTCTCTCTCTCTCTCCCTCTCTTTCCACTCTCTCTCTCTCTCTCTCTCTCTCTCTCTCTCTCTCCCTCTCTCCTCCCTCCTCCCTCCCTCCCTCTCCCTCTCCCGTCCTCTCTCTAAACATGGCTTCAGGTGGGGATTTTTTAAAAATCAACTATGTATTTTAATGGTTGAAATTGGAAATGGGTACAAAGGGTCTCATTATACTAGTCTCTTTACTTTGTGCTACACATGTGACACACATATAGTACACAAGTGGTGACTAAAACGCAGTGACATAGACTTGATAACTGAAGCTATTTTTATCTGAGATAGCAATGAATGTATTTGTCTTGTAGAATCTTGGAAATTATGCAACTAGGGAAGGAGAATTCCTGGTTTATCTGTGTTAGTCCAGGGGCATTTGATCCCGTGTCTACCTATATTCTAGGAGAGGAATGGATAATAAACAGCAGAGGTGGGATTCAGATTAGTCACTACGTATAGCCTTCAAGAAGTGAGGATTGGTAAACCCTGAGCAAGGAAATCATTCCCCCCCTGACCCCAAATATCTATATGAAGAAATACAGAATCCTGTAGTTTTAATAATTTAGTCTGATCCTTTTTAAGGGCACAGAAAGATGAATTGGTCTCATTATCATATTTCGTATTATCCCGGTAATTATTTGAATTATTTATTGCTCACTGGATTTTTAGAAATGGGTCCAGACTGTCAATATCCAGATGTGCCTTAATGCTGATGGACAATGATTAGCCATATTGTACTGTTTAGGTATCAAATGAGGTAATGTTATGCAAACAGAGACTGTATCAATATTGCAGGAACTTCCCACTGGAACTGGCTGGGATATGTTCATTGATCTTATGGAGGTAGGGGCCCAGGTACCTGTTCCATGCAGGTGACTCAGTTCCCACCCCAAATGTCACGATTAAGGCTGAGTTTAAATATCCCAGGCTGCTTGCAGAACCAGCTTTCAAAGGCTTTGCAATGAAAATGTCAGGACATGGGGCCTGAGAGCCAAGGGCAGTGGGGGTTTTTGAGAGGCAGGCGAGGATGGGAGAGGTGGAGCCCAGTCTCTAGTTTCCTTTACCTCCAAGCTCCCAGCCCTAACTAACCCCACCTCCTGGCAGCAGCAACCCACTCTGAGCCAGCAAATGCATCTCTAGTTGTCCGCCAGAAGGGGTCACTGCAGAGCGAGCAGCGCTCCCAGGCACTCACATAAACCTTCTCAAATATCCAAATACACATACATATAGCCAAAGTCTATGTGCTGCTGGGCCAGTGCCCGGTTACCTCAGGGTTCTTTTTCCTTCTCCTCCTCCAGCTTGTTCTCTCTGCATTCCTCCTCTCCTCATGCCCCACCCCTCCGTTCCCTTTCAAAGAATTCCTGAAGTTCACATTGCTGTTGGGGTTCCCGGGTCCCCATAGCTGTCAGCAGGAGCGTGGCTTTGTTAGGGCTGTGGAGGCCTGGTGCTAGGCGCTTGGGGGCCTTTAAGAATTTGCAAGTTTTCCTTCCAGGAGTCAGCAGTCTGGGGAGTGAGAAGAGCAACTCTGCTGAGAGTGAAGGGCTCCGAGGGAGAGATGAGCGAAGGGGTCCTCCCATTACCGCTTCCTCTTAATGAAAGCCCCGAGGGTGACATTCTTCTGCCAAAACCCTCTGTGGCTGGGGTTTACTTGTGGTTCTGAGCTTCCACTTTCAAGGATTGGGGTTGAACTGGGAAGAAGTAGAAGATTGAGAAAGAGCTAAAAAAGTGACCATTCCCCCGCCCCCCACAATCCTCAGATTTCCCCCACAATCCCCTTCCCCAAGCTTTCTTCTCCAAAACAGACTCCTCTCCCGAGACAAGCTGTGCTAAGAAAAGTGGCTGTAGCCGAGTTCCCAGGGTGGGTGGGGTGGGCTGGATGGGGTGGTGTGGGGTGGGCTGGGCTGGGTGGGGTGGGTGGGGTGGGCGGGGTGCTCTGCCCTGTGGACCGCTGGGCAGCGGGCGGTGGACTGGCTGGCTGTGAGGCACAAAAGCGCTGCAGGCACAGATGTGACGCTGGCCCCTCTGCGGGCGGGCGGGGCGGCTCGGCAGATGGCGAGAAGCCGAATTGGTGACGGATTGTCCATCAGATGGCACTTTCTGGGTGGGTGGCGGGGACCTGGAGGCCGTCAGGCACAAAGAGGAGCACAGGGGACCCCGTCTCTGGCCTCGGCAGCCCCTCCCAGAAGTGTGGGGGTGGGGAGAGGTTAAGTTTTCTCTCTCTCCTTCCTTAGGAGATCCGCTCTGAGACTTGCCAGGGGGCTGGGAAGGGAGGTGGCCGCCTGGATCACACCCAGGCATGGATGGAGGAAGGCCTGCGCTGGTGGGTGGGGGAGGAGAGAGGGCTGGGGAGAGGATCTGCTGCCTGGTTCCGTTCGGGGTGCCCATGGCTTTTCCCGGGGTCAGCTCCGCAAGTCTGTCACCGCGTGGCCCTGGAGACAGGCGCACGCCCCGCCCTTGCTCCTCCCAGGACCTGCGGGCTTTTGTTATGCAGATGGCGGCGCGGAGGGCTGAGCCGGAGGAGGCGGGAGCTGGCGGGGAGGAGGAGACGAGGGGAGGGAGGAGGAAAGTGCAGCTTGAGCGACCAGCCTCCTCTTCCAACGTCACATTGTGAGAGAGACAAAACCCAGCGCGCCGGAGCTCACACGCGCGCACACACAGACGCCCCGGTCGCCTCTCCTGCCCGGCGCGGCCGAGAACGCCAGCCTTCCCTTCCCAGCCGGGCGCGGGGGCTCCTCGGGCTCAGCGCGCAGCCCCAAGCCGACCCAGAAGCAGAAGATCGCCGGGTACAAGCCTTCTTCCTCCCCCGCCTGCCCGGCTGAGGCGCCCCATCCCCCGCCCTGAACCCCGGTCTTTCCCACCCGATCCCTCTAGGTTTCGCGTGGACAGAGCCCAGGGCCGGGTGCGCCCGGGTTTGGAAACGTCGTTTCAGCACTTCGGACAGCGCCCCGGGAGCGGCCCTCGGTTGGCTATGGCGAGCGTTCAGCAAGGCGAGAAGCAGCTCTTTGAGAAGTTCTGGCGAGGAACCTTTAAAGCTGTGGCCACGCCGCGTCCTGAGAGCATCATTGTCGCCAGCATCACAGCCCGCAAGCCTCTGCCAAGGTAACTACCCCCTTACCCTGATGGCCCCCCTTCCTGGCCCGTGCCCTGAAGGGTGGATGCAGACAGCGGGGCCACTGCCTGTCTTTCTTTCCGGCACTACTCGCTCTCTCCCGCTGGAACATGGGAACGGATTGCTTGCATGAGGTGGGAGCTGGTGAGAAGGGACAGGGGGTCTTTAGCAAGGAGCTGCACAACTGTCTGCTGACCTGGCAGCTTCTGGTCCAGGGGTGTTGCTTGCTTGGGTGGGGGTGTGGGTGGGATACGACTTGACTGTGAAACTTTTCTTGGTATCGGGAGGAATGGTGAGTCTGAAGAGGCTGGGGGTGCCAAACAGGGATGAGGACTGAACCCTCTCAGGCGGTGCTCAGCGATAGCGGCACACTTCTATACTCAGCTCTAACACTAGCGAGCTCTGAAGGTTTTGACAAAAGCCCATATTCTGGTCCCTCCAATACACCCCAAAAAGCACCCTGCTCCTTGCCTTTCTGTCTTGTGTTGCTGCTGAATTCTGTCCTCACCAGCATCCAAAACCAGGAACGGAGCTCAAGAGTCAGGGAGCAGCCTCGCCAGATCGCAGGGATGGTCTGGGAAGAGTTTCATCTGGTCTTTCAAAAGGGATCCGAGTGGTTTGCAGGCAGGTGTGAGAAGGGATCCCTAGGTGGTGGTGGACACCGTGTGATGAGGGGAAGACGGGGAGAAGGGAAAGGGATGCAGAAAGAGGGAGAAGAGGATGCGGGGTGAACGGAGAGAAGGCTGAGCAACACGGAAACACTCCAGGGCGGAGAAAACCCAGTTCTTTTCATGAGTCGTTCCATCCAGAGGAGTTTGAGGATGGAGGGGAAAGGCTGTGCCCTCCGTCAGAGAGAACCAAGGCGGTGTGAAAACTCATCACGCGCTGGTGTTGGCTGAGTGGTTTGTGGGAGATAAAGAAAGAAGTGGACCAGGGGAGACTGGAGGATTTATTAATCCTGGCAGCCTGCATTAAGGGAGGAGATTGAAAATATGTCTGGGAAAGTGCTTCCGACAGAATGCCCGTTCTGGTACAGCCGGATCTGAACTTCCCAGCGGCCGAGGGCTGGAGGACCGACAGGGATTCGTACCCAAAATCAAACTCAGCATGGAGAACTTTTCAAGGTCTGGAAGGGGCCCGGCTCATCTCGGTCTTTAGAAAAATGGGTACCAGCCATTGGAAATGGGGGATGCGGTGAGGGGCCAGCAGGGTGTAGGGGCTGCAAGCAGCAGCAGCCGGTGTCTGTGGATGGGAGGGAGGGAGCACCCTCGGACACAGGCTGGAGAAGGGGGAACAGTGACACCCAATGCCATCAAAAGCCCATGTTTCTCTGCTTGGAAGGAGGTTCTTTGTAGAGAGTTTTTGACGTCAGCGGTTTTGTCTCCTTGGGTTCCTGCCATTTGTTCCACCTTTGGAGTGGGTGCACCTACTGTTGGCAAATCAGGTGCTGCGTTGGCCAAAAAATAATGCCCTTGTCGAGAGGACCAGAGGGAATTTCACTGGAAAGCAGCAGTGTGGCATTTGGTCTAGAGTCATCCATGGATTTCAGGGGTCCGAGGAAAGGCGAGCAGATTCCTGGTGGTGTTTTAATTCTGCAAAGCATGCCCAATGCCCTACCAGCTTTGTGCCCTCACCCGTTGTCTGTCAATCTGTTACTGGCAGGCTCTTTTCTTGGTCACATTCTCAATCATAAAAATCGCCTGCGAGTGCTTCCAACTCTCATGTTTGCTGTATCTTTGTATAAATCCCAATCTCAACCATCTAAGAACCTCACAGTAGCCAACTCTCCCCACACAGTGGTTTTTCACCCTGGTCTCTTCTAACATTCTGGGGCTCCATCCCTGAGACGAAGGCCTGAGCCCAAGCCCCTCAGTCATGTCCTGCTAGATGGATGCTCTTTGGTAACAGGTGTGGCCTCCCTTAGAACAGACTCCACACTGTCCCCGCCTCAGTCCCCGTGCCTCCCTGCCCGAGGCGCTGCTGTTATTATTTCTATTTCCCACCTGACAGAATGGCTCAGCAAGGCAGAGCCACTTGTCCAGGACACTCAGCTGCGTGGCAGAACGAACAGAAACCCAGGTTCATCTGAAGCCCAGGTCTGAACTCGTAACCACTGTGTACACTGCCTGTGACCCCTGGTTTGGGGCAGGGTGTGAGGAGAGTGAACAGGGGGCATTTGTTTTCAGGAAAGGCTGAGTTTGAGCAGTCTTTTAACAAGGCTGTCTGCAAAACCTAAAACCTAGGTCACCCCATTCTCACCCCAACCAGCCACACCCCGTGATGGTCCACGTCCACCCCCTTCTTACTGTGCCGTGCTTACTTACGGGTGAAAGTACCGTGGTTCTAAAGCAGAGGTCTTGGGAAGGGAAGGGACAGAGGCACGGGCATAGCATTGGCTGGGCCCCAGCGGCTTCCTCCAGATGCAGCCTGGGGACTTGGTCTCATCAGAAATGTTGTTTAGTTCCCTGAGTCAAGCCCAGTTCACAGTCAGCATCTGCTCCTGTCGCTGTCTGCGGGGAGACGGGGAGGAGGCAGGTGCCCCACCAGCCAGTTGTGTGGGTTACACACTTGTTTGTTTATGGATGAGGGCTACCCCCTGAAAGAACTTCCCCGGGATATGCTAAGTCTCTCTCCGAATATAATTGATTGCCAGGATAGACACTTACATGCAATTCGCTGATTCCATGGCGATGTGCATACATCACACAGGCACCCGGAGCGCAGCAACCCCTGCTCCCCTCCCCCTCAGCCCCCTCTGGGAGGCATACTTGATGAGGCAATAGCCTTATAATGTATCAAATTGCAAGCAGATGTCTGACTCAAATGTCAGAGCAGTATAGCGGAGGGGTGGCAGCACATCACAGTGGTTACGAGTTCAGACCTGAGCTCCAGACCAACCTGGGTTTCTGCTCGTTCTGCCACACAGCTGAGTGTCCTGGACAAGTGGCTCTGCCTTGCTGAGCCGTTCTGTCAGCTGGGAAATAGAAATAATGACTGCAGCGCCTCAGGCAGGGCGGTCTGAGGATGGAGGAGGTGGAGCACACCTCACGGTGCACAGGCAGAGTGGTCGTCTACTAGGCATCGCCTCTGACACGGCAGTCAGAGCTGAGACGGCCAGAGGACATCAGCCATTCCTCCCAGGACTGCGCCCACCCACTGCCCTCCTCACCCCCTTAATGCTGGCAATGCAACGATAGGATTTCAACTCCTGACAGGCAACTACATGGGGATGGAATTAACACACACCCCTGGGGAGAGGTCCCCGATTCCCCTCCCTCAGAGGAAAGGGAACTGCTTGCTGAGCTGACTCAGTGGAAGAATGGTTGGATCCAGCGAGGACTAGTGCAGCATCTTCAAGGAGTGTTCTTCGGGTTTGCATAGAGATGGCCAGGTGCTGCCAGTCTAGAGGAGGCTCAACCTCCTTGAAAAATCACAATTTTAATTCCTAGTTTCATCGAATCTAGAGCTACTACATGGTCTATGGTTTCTGCCAATACTGAAAGGGGGTTGCCATGAGTAGTTCTCCCAGGGAGACTAACAGGAACAGTCCCAGGCAAACCTGGATGAGGGTCACCAAGGTCAAACCTCACCCCATCCCAGCTGGGAGAGAGCAGCGCGCATCAATAAGTCCTTGGATTCTGCCTGCACCGAGGAGGTGGAGGCATTTTCCCTGGCGTGGACGAGTCACCTTGTTGATCGCTTAGTCTGGAAGGTTGTACCCAAGAAGTTTAGGCTCAAAGCAGAAAGCTGTTTCGAGGCCAGCTCAAACTGTAATAATCAAGTGGACCAGTAGTAGTTGAGGACTTAATGAGCATGTAAAAGTCATTTGTAATTAGTATATCGGTTGTTTGTGGGTACACGTGAGCTACTGTGTTTCCCCGAAAATAAGACATCCCCTGAAAATAAGACCTAACGCAACTTTGGGAGAAAAAAATTAATATATAAGACACTGTCTTATTTTCGGGGAAACAGGGTATAAAGCGCTAAAAAGGGGCTCCCCCTTAAAATAGGATAAGCATTCCCTTTAGAGTTCTTTTGGCAAACAATCAATTTTCTTCGAAAAGCCTTCCTTGTCCGAGTAGTCCAGAAGCAGGCTTCAGCCCAGACCCTGTCCAAAGGGTCATAAATTGGAGATTTTATGCATAAAGGGAAAGATGGCCAAAGTCATGGAAAAAGCATTTGAACCATTTAATTCAAGACTCCCCTTTGTGCCAAGAGATCAGTGAGCACGTTTGTATTGACCCTGCCCTAGGGAGCCCAGTGCAGGGCTGTGGGAGGCCTGACAGCCGTGGTTAGGAGCCAGGCACATGGTTAGGAGCCAGGCACATGGTTAGGAGCCAGGCACATGGTTAGGAGCCAGGCACATGGTTAGGAACCAGGCACCGAAGGTCATGGAGGATGCTGGCCCTGGCCATGAGCGAAGGCTTTTCTCTGGGGAGGGTGTGTCATCATTTTGGTCCAACCTCTCTCCTTCTGAAGGTGAAATGTGCTGAGGGTGTCCAGGGGTTGGTAGGGGATCATGTCCGGCCGTCTGTCCATTGGTGGGGTGCTGTTGGAGAGACCTGGGCTGCGTGCGGTACATGTTGGTGACAGTTGGATGTGTTAATGGAGTGAGTATACATGGTCCCAATCTAGTGGCAGATTTACTCTCTCCCAGCGCCCCTCCCAGTCCTGGCAGAGGGGATTCTGAGAAGACTTGCCTCCCGCTAGTATCAGGGCGGAGCTCCCTAGATATAGCTGCCTGGCTGCTGGGAGTAGACATGGTGGCTGGGAGGGGACAGAAGGTTGGATCCAATGCCGCCTGGAACTGCTCCATGAACTCTACCCCCGCTCCAAGCGACCCCGCTCCAAGGGGCCTCAGCAGCCCACCCCCTTCATGAGGAAGGGATCCTGGGCTACGTGCCTCCTGCTCCACAAGCACCCAGGCAGGCTGCAGGGGCACAGTCACCCTGAAGATACTCCTCCTTCCAGAACTTTCCTCGGAGGTGGAAGAACTTGCAGGGCTAACAGAGCCGGCGTTCGTTCATTGCTTGCTAGGAAGGCTAGCTCTGAAGTGTGAGGAGATGTTTCCGATGTAGAGAAAGCAAAAACGGTTTGAGGCTTGAGCTCTGAATTCAGAGTCACCCAGGCGGAAATGCTGCTTCGCTCTTTCCTGGCTTTGGAATCTGCTGGTCACGTCACTGCTCCATGCCTCAGTTTCCCCGTCTGTGAAATGCTCAGCGGATGGGGTTGTAGTGAGGGGTGAATGAGATAACTCCTGGAGGACATGGCCCAGTGCCCGGCACAGACGAAACCCCCATAAATGGCACCTCCTCACTAGGACATGAGCCACCCCATGAGATGCAGGGAGAATGCTGAGTCCCTCACCACCTGGGCAGAGTTAGTTAGTTAGTTACCACCTGGTGTTGAGGCCCGGCTCCCCTGGCCTTGCCACCTGTGTCTCCCCCTCTCCCCCAAACACACACACCGCTCTGCATTTATTTGAGGATATGACTTTGGAGCCACTGGAGATGTAGAGCTGTTGAAAAGAACCTGACAGGCCCTGATGGCAAACTAATTGAAAGAACGTTTCCATTCACTGTTTGCAAACGCTTACTGTCTAAGTGACTTTTGGCAAGCAAGTTGGCCTTCCCCGTCTTGGTTTCTCCATCCACAGAATGGGGCTAACAGCAGCAAGAGGTGTTGTCAGGACTGAAGGACTGGTTCTGGAAAGCGCTGCTTGGCCACAGTGAGGCCTCCATCAGTGTTAGCTCTGGCCGTTAATAATCAGTCATAGTTTTTATTCGTCCTCCATGCCACGACCATCAGGGAGGAAGGGATGGATGAAATGCAGTGTCTCCCTTTAAGGGCCTCGGAAACTTAACTCACAAAAACACGTTAATATGACACGAGGCAGCTGGTCTGGAAAAATAGGTGGGAATAAAGAAAGGGGAGGTGGGAACCTGGAGCAGGGAGAAGCCCTCTGTGAGGCTGGAGTCCCTTGCTTATAGTCACACAGTTATCCTCAGTTATCTGATCTGTAAAGTGGCAATGATTCCTTTATTTCATCAATTTTACCTACAAATGCAAAGGATGATCAGAGTGAATAGGGCCTTTATCCCCAGTAGAGTCTCAAGAAAGATCCTTTCCCAGAAGAGCAGTAGGTTAGACTCTCTTCGGGAAGCGTAGTCAGTGCGGAGGAAGGAGGGCCACGGGAGGGAACCGCCCACCCATTACAAAGCTCCCAGCTTCCCTGGCACCTGCGCAAGGATGCAGGGTCTGGTATGGGCCATTGGGTTTCTTGTCCTTCCCCGTCCAGCTCTGGCTAAAGCGAGATTCCGTCTGCATCAGGGGCTCAGAGTGAGCCCACACTCGTTGCAGACAAAGCACCTGGAGGAAGCTGCATGCGGCTAAAAAATAAATTTGTACCTTCATTCGTTCACCAGTGTTCCTGAGCTCCTCTCAGTGTAGCAGCGAACAATGTGCAGTTCCTGCTCTTGCCCACCCCACCGGGAGAAAGATAATAAGTGAAGAAACAAACACGCAGTATAAGATCAGGTGGTAATGAGGACTCTAGAGAAGAATCAAATTGGGAGAATGAGAGGGAGGGAGGGGCTGCTGTTGGATGGAGAGGTCTGGGACCTGGATGAAGGGAGGGAGCAAGCCAGGAGGATAACTGGGGGAAAGTGTCTGAGACCGAGGGTACAGCAAGTGCAAAGGCCCGGGGGTAGAAGCAGGCTGGGTGTATTGAGAAACAGCAAGAAAGTCAGTGTGGCTGGAGCAGAGTGAGAGGAAGGCTGGGGAGGACTGCACAGATGTAGGCAGCAAACAGCTGAGGCAGTGCCTGGTAAGCCAGCTGTGGACCTCGCTGTCCAGGCAGGGGGTCCCGTGGGGCTCCTGCCTCTCAGTCAGGGTCCAGGGTCTGCTCTGCTTCTCTTGGCTTCTCTCTCCCGATTCTATGCATCCAGCGGTGACTTTGAATAGCAGTGTCAGAAGCTTAGCTGGGCCCTCCATGTGTTATGGACAAGCATGAAATTTACAGTCTCTCTGATTGTGATCAATCAGATTAGGAAATTGAAAAAGACACTGTTTAGACTTCCAAATAGCAGTGGCAAATCTTGTTCCCATGATGGCGAGGGTTTGATGTATCTCTCATATTCAAGCATGCAAATCTAGGCGCTCCCTCTCACCCAGCAGCCCCCTTCGCTGCACACCTGCAACACCCTCAAAGCTAGTCTCTTCTCCTCCTCTCCCTCCCATCCCCCTTCTCTTCCTCCCTCTCTCCCACTTCCTTTCCCCCTTCCCTCCCTCCCTCCTTCTCCCTCTCTTCCTTCCTCCTTTAATTCCTCCCTCCCTCCCTCCCTCCCTCCCTCCCTCTTTCTTTCTGTCCCTCTCCCTCCTCCCCCATCTCTCTCCCTCTTCTCTCCCCCTCCCCCATCTCCATTTGAGATTTTGCTGAGGGAACTCCCATATGCCACAGCCGGTGTGCGGACCGCTGTAAAATAAAACACAGAATTAAGATGTCATAGAGACAAAGCCAAACCAAGTACAGGAACAGTGCCGAACCCTAAAACAGTCATTAAGTAATTCCCGTCTACATGTGTCTGTTCAAAACAAACATGAAGATCCTCTGGATGCAGATGCCTCTCATCAGGAGATTCCCTAGTCGCCGATTCCCAGGGCTTACATCCCGCTGACAGCTTCGCTGAGCAGAAACCCCCATCACTGTTCTCTGGCTTCATTAAAAGTTAAGCTTAGGCAAGTGAGCCGGAATTTTACAAGGCAGGCACACTCCTGCGGGAGGGGAGGTGCCATCTGGGCCTGCATGTGTGCATTCATGTGCGTGTGCGCACTCACGGTGGGAATGTGTGTGCTGAGCTCCTTACGCATCATGTGCCCAGCCCCATGCTAAGCATGTTTCATCTGTTGTCTGATTCCACCCTCACCATCACTTTAGGGACAAGCATTTTTAAGAACTTGTTTTACAGATGAAGAAACTGAGGCATAGAGAGTGGAAGTGACCTGCTCAAGGGCACGTGGCTGGGAGGACTCGGAATTGGGAGAAGAGCCCAGAGCTCTTAATGGATATGTTTATAGTTTAGCACGCTTTGCAGAGAAGGAAAATCTGAGACCAGGGAGGGGAGTGTGGCAGTTTGGAAGTGATGAAAGTGAGATCTGAACTCGGGTCTGCCCAACTGCAACTGGCCACATTCTTCTCTTCCTGTCACTGTGGTTTTTGCTTTGTGTTGCTCCTCTTGTTTTAATCCAATCTAGGCAATCACCATTGCTATAATCACAACATGCTACCCTCTCCTCCTTGAGCCAGAATAATTCAGAGCGACTCAGATATACATCTCCGCCCAGCTACAGACCTCCATCACTATCCCTTGGTTTGTAGACATAGAGCCAAGGCCTAAAGTTTCTTTAGGATCCAGTTTCTGCCCACCCCCCAAGATCATTCCTAAAATACTGCCCTTCCCTCCCTCTCCTCTGCTACACCCTCCTCCTTTTATTGTAGTTACTCAAACTTTCCATGACCTTCCTGCCTCAGGGCCTTTGCACATGCTGCCAGGAAAGCTTCCCCTCTCCCCTGGTGCCTAATCTATACCTATTTTACTTTAAGATTTCAGCTCAAGTGCTGTTTTCTTAGGGAATCCTTCCCTAATGCTCCAGACTGGACATTTCTTAGCACTGTAGTACCCATCTTGGTTCTGGATATGTTTGTAATTTTATATTGATTGTGGGATCATTGATTAAAGTATACTCCTCCCAGTAGACTGGAAGCTTCATGAAGAAGGGACTGTGTGTACATTGGTACATCTCTCTCACATAGCAGAGGACCAAACAAATGGGACGTATGAATTTTAACACTTTCCCTTCATCAAATCACTTTTATGCCTGATAGCATAAAATTGCCAATATATGAAAACAGTGATGTTATTTCCGTTGAGAACTGTTGGAACTTCTGAGGTAGAACCATGTCCATCTCACTCCTTGCTGTATTTCAGCACCTAGGACAGTGACCCATGGACTGGGGTCTTTGAGTATTTGTAAAATGAATAATTGATGAGGGCATGCAGGTATAGAAGCATGTGTTACCGATGAGGAAACTTGGAGCCAGACCTAGACACAACATCGTATAGCATCAGAATTTTAGAGCTAAAGGATGTAGAAATTACCCAGTCTCCTCAGTTTACAAGTGGTGGTGAGGGATATCTATACTAATAAAAGGGTAATATGCTAATTAGACCAGGTCGTCCAGACATCTTTCAGTCATCTTGTCCTCCTTCCAGATAAAGCCATGGTCACGGGGGCCGAGACAGAGGGGTTAGGGGCAATCAGGCAGGCAGAGGCAGTTAGGGGCCATCAGGCAGGCAGAGTGGTTAGGGGTGATCAGGCAGGCAGGCAGACAGGTGAGCAGTTAGGAGCCAGCAGTCCCAGACTGTGAGAGAGATGTCCGACTGCCAGTTTAGGCCTGATCCTGCAAGTTTAGGTTAGACCTAAACTGGCAGTCAGACATCCCCCAAGGGGTCCAAGATTATAAGAGGGTGTAGGCCGGGTAGAGTGACACCCCCCTCCCCCTTGCATGAATTTCATGCACCAAGCCTCTAGTGTTTTATAATATGCATAACGTTTTGGAACAACATAAAATTTATAAGTAAATACATATACAGGATGTCTCAAAAAATGTATACACACCTTAACAGCTAATAGCTCAATTTTGAAAATGAAATGTATTTCAGTAAACACCACCTTTATAATTATTCAAAGTGTGTGTACATTTTTTGCTACATACTATATGTGGTGGTTTTATTCTCAAATCTCTTACAGAGAGGTGTGAGATCAAGAGATCTTTAGGACCCGCTAGTCTAAGTTAGCTCCTCATTTTGTGGGTGGGGAAACTGAGACCCACAAAGGGGGAGAGATTTGCCCAAGGTCCATAGCCTGAGTTGGCCTGGGTGAGCTCTAAGTTTAGGGAGGTGGTATTTGCCCATCGTCAAAGTTCATATTTGAACTTCCCCGCTGTAACCAGACACCACTCTCTCTTGCTCCCCGCCCCCACTGTGAGATATGGCACCTGCCCCATCGAGACCTCCGGGCATATGCTGCCCGGAGCCTGGGCTGGGATCCTGAGATGTCCATCTGTGCCCAGCTTGTGCCCAGCAGAGCAGGTGAGCAGCTCTGGCTGCTTCTGGGATCCTATTTCAGAGCTTCCAGCTGATAAGGAGGCTTTTGTTTGGCCAGCCGGGCCTCCACAGCCAGGTGGCAGGTGATGCTGGGCCCGCCCACTGTCACAGGGGGAGGTGTCCGGGCAGGGGTGCAGGATGGGCTCAGGGCCACCGTTTACCATGGGGCGTTTGTTTCTGGAAGGAAACCACTGTCATAAAGGTGCCTTCCAATGGTTAGGTTCTTACAAACCGGCCTCACCTCACAGAGGGTCCTTTGAGGAGCTCAAACACAGCTTCCTCGTGTTGCAGACGGGGAGATGAGGCCAGGGGAGCACGGGGAGTGCCGTGGCACACGGTGTGAACGTCAGGGCTGGAGCTGAAACAGGGACCCTTGACACCCTTCCTCCGTACACTGCTCAGGGTTCCTTGGGGAAGAAGGCAGAGAAATTAATTCATCCCCATTTTACAAACAGGACTGGTGAGGCTCAAACATGCAAAATGGCTTGCCTACTGTCACATCACTGAAATAACCATATATCGTTACTACTGCTGCTGTTGTAGTTAAACAGTTACTATTGATCTCCTCTGATCCTCACAGCAGAAAGGGCCAGTTTTATGTCAACGTTTTCATAATGGCTGTTAACCGACGATATGCCCATCACTGAGCACAATGCTTTCTCTGCAATATATCGCCAACCCACTCATTCGTCTTGTGAGGTAGTTAGATTCTATGACAGTTTCCACTTTGTAGACGAGGAAGCTGAGGATCAGAGGGGTAAGCCACCTGCCTAAACTCACGCAGCTGGGAAATGTCAGAGCGGATCGGGAGCCTGTTCTGGGCAGGACACCTGCCCTGCCGATGGATCCCCTGGCGCAGGGAGGAGCTCCATTGCCCCATCCTTTACTTCTCAGTTGCGCAGAGGGACTGTGTCTTCCTTCATTTGTGCAGATCTCCCTTCAGCACCGAGCTTCTAAGTACAAAGCATCGCGATGAGTAAAATTTCCTCTGCTCTCAAGTTGCTCACATTTGAATAGGGAAGATGTGTCTATAAATAAGTAGCAGTTAGCAGGCAGGCCAGGGTTAATATTGTCCAAAAGGGGATTTCTTAGTGGCTAGCTCGGGTCTTCTTAACCAGTGTTAGCCCTTTGGGACTGGATTTGACTCTTAGGTCTTGGCTGGGCTATTCCAAAAAAAAAAAGAAAAGGGGGGGGGGGAGGGGAATTAAATTGTGAACAGTTCAGTTGCTCAAGGTCATATAAGTTAGTGGTAATGCCTTGCAATTTTAGACCTGTCCTGTTCGTAAGCTAAGCTCCATGGCAGTGGATAGATATTACGTCATTGTATCTTCATCCCAACCTTTGGCAGTTGGTGGACGTGAGGTTCAGAGGATTTAAGCAACTTGGCCAAGGTTAGCATGTGGTAAGGGTCAGAGTTAGAATTATAGCCCTGATGTGTTTGCAGCCACAGCCTTCCCCTCTACCCAACACCTGCTTCCCCGGAAGCCAGGCAGGGAGCATAGGTGTCACCGGTGAGGCCACGCTGTCCTCCTGCCTGCGAGTGTTTAGTGAGCACTACGTGGAAGCTTACGTTTCCTGGGTCGCTTCTGTGAGGCTGAGCTCAGGCAGCAGGGAAGGGCCTGCTGGCAGTGGGGCTGCCCTCAGGGGCTGGCTGAGGGGTGGTCCTGGGCACTGAGGGTTCCTCGGAGGAAGAATCAGCCAGCAGGAAACGCCTTTCACGCTACAAGTGCTCTCCAGCAAGGAGATTATCGAGCCTCCTGTGAAGAGGAATAGCCCTTCGCAGGAGATGAGAGGTGCTGGCAGTTAATCACGTGTTTTCTTGACCAGAGCTGGACTCACAGAGGGTGACGCAGAGGACGAGCAGGACCGTTGGTGCTGAGGAAGGGCTAGGAGGATCAGTATTTGATAAGCACCGGTGTTTCCCACTCCCTTGCACTCCCCTGTAGGGTGAATCAGAGCAGCCTTACATTGTAAGGAAGAGCACAGGCTCAGGGAGGTCCTTTTACTTGCCCAAGGTTGCCCAGCATGGCAGAGCTCTGGCTATTGGCTATGGGTTTATATATGTCACCATGGTGACACCCATCACAGGACACCTTTCTGGTCTTTTGGAATTTCTTCCTCCCTCCCTCCTTCCTTTTACTCTCTGTCTCTTCCTCTCCTCTCCTCAGTCCAGAGGCAATCTTTCTCTACTCTAGAGGAATTTTTCTTCCTGTGTGCTTCTCTAAGACTCTCTGTCGCCCATAAATCCCCTTCTCCTAAAAACTTTAACTTTTCCAAAATGCAATAGCTAAGAACACATTCCTATTCTTCCTGTTTTCAGTCGGACACATGCCTCCCCTGAGGCAATGAGGATAGAGCCCAGGATCTGCTTAAATAGTTAGAAGAAGAGAGGAAACACAGGGAGGAAAACCGTCACATGAATCAGTATCAAAATACCCCATGGCACGTGCCCTCTCTCCTTCATCCCCTTCAGCTTTTGAGACGGGTGCTATGCCTGTCTCCAGGCAACAGACAGGAAGCTGAGGTTCAGGAAGGTTAGGTGGCTCCTGCGAGGTCACACAGCTGGGAAGTGGATCCGGGATGCAAGCCCAGGTTTGTAAGGCTCCGGCAGTCAAGATTTCAGCCCATGTCTTACACACACGTGAGGGGAAAAGTCAAAACTGACCAGAAAGGACCCGTGACTTGCCCAAGATGGATCCGCAGTTCCGCAGAATGGGAGCCAGCCTTGCTGCACCCACCGGCATCTGGGCCTGTGCCCATGGAGTTCAGTCTCAGCCCAGCCATGAAGCTCAGAAAGAGATGCCTTAGAATGTCCACCAAACCACAGAACTAGGTAACTGAGTGGATAAGGGCAGAAAGGCAAAAAACAAAAACAAAAACAAAAACAAACGTCCCCCAAGGAGCCAACAGCTTCAATTAGTAGTGGTTACTGGCGGCAACACCATGTTGAAGTGGCTCCTGGACTGTATCTGTGATCAGCAGCAAGGAGTGCGTTATCAATTAGTGATGCCCCTCACTGGTGCCGACAAGGACCGTGGCAGAGCAGGGGCGATGTCTTTATATTCCCCAGGAGGAGAATCCTGTGGCTTTTGGGAGGACCAGATCACGTGCCAGCCATTAAACACTTACTGTGCTGCTGGTGCTGGGCTCTTGACAGTCATTGTTTCAATTAATGTTCATCGTGCCCCCTCACTTTTTCCCAGATACAAATAATGGAACCTCAGAAAGGCAAGTCACTTGCCCAAAGCAAAAGAAACTAGTTAGTAGCCAATCAGCACTGGTAACTACAAAACCATAGGGTTGATGGAGAGAAATGTCAATGGAAGAGCAGTCCCGGAACCTTTTCATTAGCGTGTGGATGTCTATATTTGGCCAAAGGGCTTTGTCTTGTTTATCTCCATAGGCCTAGCAGCTAGCACAGGGAGGACACAACCCATGCCCAAAGCCTCTTTACTTAGAACTGTGACAGGCACGGTGCTAGGTCCCCGAGGAGGGGGTGTAGTGAGTGAAGAGATTTGGCTGTGCATATGTCACAGGAAAGCAATCTGGTGCGGTGCTTGGCACAGACTAGGTCCACGGTACTTGTTTGTTGAGTCAACCAGTGCTAGAGGACTTGGCTGCTGGTGGGATTCAGAAGACAAGAGAGAGACCATCTTGGTAAAGGCAGGGCTCGCTGGCTGCCGCTTCCACAGATGACAAGCTCAGTGGACACGTGTGATGATCTCCTCAAGCAAGTCAGGCAGCTGAACGGGGGAGGGAGGAGGAGGAAGCGGGTGTCCTGCACCGAGGGAGCTATTTTTGGCTCTGTGTTCAGCCAGCAGGATGCTGGGAGGCCGCAGGAGGGGACTGCTGTGAGGGCTCTGGAACTCAGAGCCTGGACGGGCCAGCTTCCTCCTGCCTGGAGCACCCGTGGGGGGAGGCAGCCAGGAGGGGCGGCCTCAGGGAGCCCCATCTCCTCTTTCCCAGCTGTGTCTAGCCTTGGTTAAGTTGGGGGGGGGTGTGATTCCTCTTATCTGCAGAGCTGGCATATTGCATTTTTAAAGAATTTCAGATGATGAAATCACTGTGAGATGGATGGACTTATTTTTTTCCTACTTCACAGACGAGAAAAGTAAGACTAATAATAATGACAAGGATAACGATAGTGACCGCCTAAGGTAGGTGCTTACAATTGCATATTAACTTCTCAAAGCCTAGCAGTGCCTTGAGAGAAAGGAACTATGTGCATCTCTACTCTACAGATGGGGAAACTGAGGCTCAGAGAAGTCAGAACGTCATCACACCCAGTCCTATCTGATTCCAGAGCCTACACGCTTAACCTCCAAGCTATCCCGCCTCCTTGTCAGCCAGTTTAATTCGTTAAGTAATAATTTGCATTGGTATAGTGTTTTCCATTTTCCAAATACTTGATGTATAGGACATCCCAAAAAATGTATATACATACTTTGAATAATGATTTAAAAAAAAGGGCTTATTAACATTCATTTGCAAAATTGAGCTAGCTGTGAAAGTGTGTATACTTTTTCTAAAATATATTTTTATGGATAGTATACATATTTTGTGCCTTTGAGCTGCGAGGTAATACTGCAAAGGGGGCAGAACAAGTATTCTTTCTTCTTCACATACGTTGACACGTACAATGCGGTGCCTGGAAGGTCCTTCCTGCTGTGCTCCATGCAGTGCTTTGTACAGTATGAGTGACATGTGATGCTTTGAACAGTCCTGCGAAGCCCCTCCTGTGCCACACGCCCTGTTTCACTTCCCGAGCCTCGGTGTCTTCACCTCCAAAACGGGAGGTGCCTTTCTCCCAAGGTCACTGCGAGCATCAGAGACGATGATTTGGAAAAGAACCTCACACACCTGGCACATTAAAGAAGCATCCAGCCCTGCCGGCGTAGCTCACTGGTTGAGCTTTGACCTATGAACCAGGAAGTCATGGTTCCATTCCCGCTCAGGGCACATGTGCAGGTTCGATCCCCAGTGTAGGGTGTGTAGGAGGCAGCTGATCAATGATTCTCATCATTGATGTTTCTATCTCTCTCTCCCTCTCTGAAGAAGTATCCAGCTACATCCCTTGGGCTTTTCCTTTTATTAGGAGTGAGCAAATACTTCTGTTGGCTCTCTCTTTAAAAAAAAAATAATTTTAGAGAGGGAGGAAGAAAAAGAGGGAGGAGGGAGGGAGGGAGAGAGGGAGAGAGAGAGAGAGAGAGAGAGAGAGAGAGAGAGAGAGAGAGAGAGAGAGAAATTTTGAGTCTGTATCTAATTATAAAGGCAGTGCTCTTAACTGTTAGACCACACTGCCTAGGCGAAGTGCCACATTCAAAGTGTTCTTGGGAAGATTAAACATGGTGATAAACAAAGTGATTAGCCCACCATTAATGCTTATTTAAATAGGTCACAAAAAAATAAAACAAGAAAAAATTCAATTGTCAAAGTTTCTCTTTGTTTTATCCTTTGCAAATTGGTTTCCCATGTGGTCACTTATTCAGCGCTTTATGTGCTGGAGCTGGTGGGGACCCTTAGCACATGACAATGAACTAGATCCTGTCCCTGCAGAGTTGGGTATGGGATGGCTTCCTCCTCCCCAAATTCTTGGAGATTCTGAGAAAGGACAACAGCGCTGTCAGAAACATGGGGTCTGACTGGCTATTGCAATGGGAACCAATTGGTGGGAAGGGTTCGTTTCCCATTCATGGGACACCCTGAGCCAGTAGGCAGGTAGAAGGGACTGTAAGTTTTTTATTTAAGCATTTCAAGAAAGTGTTTCTTTTCCCTTGTAGTGACAGAGCCTTACCTCCATGCCTTTAGGGCCACCATAGACACAATTACATTTCTCAGATGCCCTAGGCACGGCCATTGGTGCAGGGTCCTCAGAGAGCCGATCTCGGCCCTTCTTGGGCATCAGGTGCAAGGGAGGGGCCTCTCGTGGGCAAGGCCCGGCGGGACGGGATAGGAATAGTAACAGTAACAGTAACAGTAACAGTAACAGCAGCATTTACTGAGTGTTTATCCAATGGCAGCCACTGTGCTAAGCCCTGTATGTGAATGATATTGCTTACTCCTCCCGACCACCCAAAGCTGGGTCCCTTTTCATCATCCTCATGTTGCTGTGTGACTTGTGGGGCTCAGTGAAGTGACAGCACTCGTTCAAGGTCATGCTGCTAGCAAACAGGCACTGGACCCCTGGCCCCTAACCACTCGGTCCCACTGCTACCCACCATCTCTCTGTGGCTCTGTATCTGGGTCCCAGGGAGGCAGGGAATGTGGGAAGCCTGTTAGGCCAGGGGCACAGCCTGTGGCCGAGGACCAGGGGAAAGTGGATAGAACCCACCCAACGACCGTGTCACCCAATCAAAGCCTCCGCTGCATGGCTCTGCACCCTCCCAGTCCCCAGCCTGCCCCGAGCCCAGCCCAGGGTTCCGTGGCATCCTTGATTCTCTCAGGGACATGCTGAAAAGGTTGAAGTCAGCAATTGCGTAAGTCACTGATTATCAAAAATGAGGGCTATTTTATATATTTTTTCAGTTCCTATTTCCCTTCTTGCTTTGCTCAAGGGTTTGGGGTTGTTCTGTAGGCGAGCCCGTAGAGGTTGTAAGGGGTGTCACCACGAACAATGAGCCGTCTTCTCCGCATGGATATTGCCTGTGACGCCGACAGCAGAGCCCGAAGGCCGCAGTGGGCAGAAGGCGGATGAGAGGGACGCTGGACGCCTCGTCCTCCCAAGCCCCTCCGGGCTTGCGGTCCCGGCCTGGCCTCAGTGGGACCCAGAGAGAGGACTGACTGTCTTTCTCTTCTCTCTATCGATGACAAAGCTGTTAGCCGAGGAAGCGATCAGAATATGCAGCCAAAAATATATAGGGAATGAAGTGCGATAATAGTGTTTCAGTCTGTTAATTAGGAATGTTTGTGGATTTTCTGAGTTTTAAAAATTTGATTGTTTATCCTCTCGTTGTAAATGAATACTGGGCGGAGGTTTACAATTGTCAGTATGTAGACGTTAATTCTTGTACTATTTTTATTATTATTTCTCATGCGAATCAAACCCACTTTTGCCCCACCCTTCAGCACCAAATTTCATTTCTGAAATTGTATACATTTTTTCTTAAAGAGCCCCCCACCCTAACCCCCCTCAGCAGTGTAAGTAAGCTCCAGCCCCCACACTGGTATGGCCCTGCTCTAAGATGCTGGGATCATAAGATTCTATGTTTTTGTTCCACAAAGCTAAGGTTTGTCATTGCTGAGCCCTTCGGCTCCCTCTCACTTCCCATGGGACACTGGGACACTTGGTTCCCAGACTTCACAATCCCAAAAGCTCCCGCTTTGCACCCAGAACATGTGCAGCCCAGGAATGTGTCTTCCAGAAGGTGGGCCAGGCTGCTGTTTCTGATGGCAGCTGCTCCGAGGGCCGGGCGGCCGGCAGCAGGCAGCTCCCGAGAAGCCCACTTTTCTTGGCTTCTGCGTTCACTGGGGTTTCTCTGTGTCCCATCCGGCAGCTGACAGGTCTGAGGAGAGAACTGGGAAGGTCAGGGTCAGCAGGGCCTCCAATCTTCTTATGTACAGGCAAAGAGACCAGTCAGAGTGGGGCCAGGGCAGGTGCAAGCCCACTCAGCAAGTGGCCACAGCCAGGGCTCCGCCCAATGAAGAGACCGCCTTTCCCTTCACTGCTCCCCCAGGAGGGCACTTGGCCTCCTGCTGAGGAGCAGGTGGGGGTGATCCCAGAGGCTGAGTGGAGCCATGTCAGAGCCTAAAAACGCCAGAGTCCCAGCTCCCACCAAGCCAGCCTCTCCTCCAGGATCTGTGCTCTTTGTTCCCTTAGTGACACCCCAGGCTCCCCCTCCCTGTGATTTCATGTATTTTGGGGCACAGTGTGTTTACCCAGAGCGGAGGAAAACCACTGCTAGCATTGCGGTCCCTGGAGCTGTGGGTACCCCATTGGAAAGAAATCTAATAAAAGAGTCACCCCAGCCTCTCCGGTGCAGGCTCCCCAAACCCTAGCTGGCCCTGGGGGCGAGGACGGGACTGCTTCTGGAACTCCCAGCTCAATGCTCTGGGGCGTTAACACTCTCTGTTAGGGCTGAGGGCTCCACTTTACTGACAGGGAAACTGAGAGACTGTCTCAGAACTCTTCTGAGATGATAAATATGAGTCCCGGGGCAGTGCGGTGTGGTGGGTCCCAGCACACCGCTTAGCAGCTCACCTGGAGAGCCCCCATTCCAGACATTCTGATTTAATTGAAAGAAGGTGATATCCGGGCACCACGACTTTTCAAACACGCTCCTTCGGTGATTCTGATGTGCAGCAGCGATGGATACCCACTCCAGTGGCGTGAAGGGAGGTCTCTGAATCTTAGCTCCACTGCGTACCCTTGAGCAAGTGGCTTCATTTGTGTGAGCCTGTCTCTCGACTGTTAACTCGGTGCTAATAATACCTGCCTCATGTCGGTGGAAAGTGGGAATTAAATGAGATGATATGCATTAAGCACTTAAAGCAGCGCCTAGCATGTCCTAAGTGACCAATAATGTTGGAGTTATTATTGGTATTGCTATTTGATGACTAATATCTATCCCTCATCCCCAGCCCCCAGGTTGGGAGATAGAGAATTGAATTGCAAGTTCATCTTTTTTTCTGGCTCTTCTGACAGCAGGCGTGCTGTGTGACCTTGGGCACACCTCTTAACCTCTCTGAGTTCAGTGGCCTCATCTTGCCAGATGGGTCTCTCCGCCCCTGGCCTGAGTGTCCGGAGGAGCTGAGCGCGTCGGTGAGATAATGGACGTGAAGGAGCTGTGGACACGGGGCTGCACCGGAGGAATTTGAGATGTTTCGATTATGACGGCCATCTCATTCCCCTCGTGCCCTGGCTGGCCCATCTGCTCTGGGAGCTTTGGGTCTCTCTCTGCCTCCTTTGGCTGCAGTCCTGAGCTGCTCAGTGTCACATTTGGGCAGGTTCCAGGGAGGATCCTGTCCCTCCACCATCTGCCCCTCCAGTTAACTCCTCTCTCCCGTCTTGTGGTCTACCAGGACCGATGGGGGACCCCGAGTGTGTGCGGTGGGGTCCCGGAAGAGATGACCTCACCTTGGATTTCCCGTAGTGGAACGGGGGAGGACCCTGCGACGCTCCAGATAGGTCTCAGTCCCTGGGCCCCGCTGAGCACTCTCCTGCCCCACCTCCGTCCCCACCCCACTGCCCACTGCTCTTGGTGATGGGCCTTGGCATATGGGCCTCGCCTGGCCCTCACTTCTCCGGGAGGAGTTGTGCCTGTGGGAGAATATCAGGGCTCCAGGCTGGCTGCTTCCCAGGGGAGCCTGGGCCGCTCGCACGGAGAATCTGTGTCCTTGCCCAGGTCCTCCAGCTCCTCTGAGACTCGGTCTCTCCAGTGGGAAACACCGCCTCACCCATTGGCGCGATGAGACAGACGTGAGGAAGCTGGAAACCTCTGTGGCCTCAGTGGGTGTCAGTGCTGCTGCTGGGGGTGGGGAGGCGATGATGCCGCCAGCCCAGAACCCCTGGCTGAATCCCTGAGGTGTGGGCTGGGAGGACCTGGGAGGAGCAGGGCCTGCTGGGATTGGCAGCTGCCCGCCTGCTGGCAGATGGCCGCCTCAGTGGCCGTCCAGGGTCAGCTTCATGGATTTGCACATTAACCCTTCCCTCCCCGGCAGACCTCAGAGGCTGGTTCTTTAGGACTTTGACCCGCAGAAGTGTGGGTCTCTCGCTGAGCTGTGCATCATGTCATTCCCCTCGTCACCGCAAGTGTATGGGGGGCACTTGCAGAATGCAGAGCTGGGCTCTTTGGACCCTCCCAGTCCTCAGCTCTGGGCAAGATGGATGACAGAGTTCCCTGTAAATATGTGTCACTTGTATTAATACTGATTTTTATAAATACTGGCACACAAAAAAAATCACTGCACCCAGATAACAACCACTGTGAGATTTTGGGCATACATATGTTTTTAATTTCAGACTTTCCCCCCTAATTTAACAATACGACCTGAATATCTTCCAATGTCAGCATCTATCTGCGCACCTTGTCATCTTTAATACCTACATGGTATCTCGTTAGAGGCATTTATCAAAAGGAAGCACCACCCTCCGCGTTGGGTGACACACAAGAGAGAGGAGCAAACAGATGCAAGGAGGCTCAGGGATTTGCACGGGTCACGCAGCCTGTACATTAAGAGCTTGAACTTGAATTTGGGGCTGGGGCTTGAAGTTCAGGTCTCTCTTTTCGGGTAAAAGAAGTGAGGGGTGAAGAGTGCTGCTGCTCTGAACCAACGTAGACCCTCCCGCAGTCCCAGGGGGAGTCCAGACCACCTTGCTGCTGTTTGTTGGCTCAGTCCCGGGCTAGCCTCCAGCCTGTCTCTGTGGGCTCTGTGACTGTAGGCAGCATCACGCCCTCACTCTCTGCTTCTGCAAAAGCAGGGCTCATAGACCCACCTTATCAGCCACGGGGGGATTAAATGAGGTAAGAAATCGTCTGCCTAATGTGGTGCTTGGCAGTGGGGCTAATACTCTTCCATCGCAGTTAGAATTGTTAGTGTTATTACTGGCAAGAATATTAATATTACATAACACCTATTAGCATTATCTAATATTATCTAATGCTGTCTAATTTCTAACGTTAGACCCTTCTCCTTAGGCCTCAGTTTACCCAACTGAAAGCAGGGTACTGCCCTTGACTTATAAGGGTATTTCTTTCCTTCCTCCCAGCTCCCTGGATGGATGCATGCTAACCTTGCTGGCCTTGGTCCCCCTCCCCCATCAGTGCTCACTTCCCCCCCTTCCCCCAGCAAGTGCCAACTGGCGGCCCTTCCCCCATCAGCTCTCAGGGCCTTTGACACTAATTGATACGGAGTTTCCCCCTCTAATCCAGCCTCTGCCTCAGGGCCCTTGTTCCTAGGGCATCTGCTCGGTGAGGGGGGAGGAGGTAAGGCCTATCGCACCGCCTGTCTGCCATCTGGTCCCCTTCCCTCCTCCCCTCTTCTCAGCACCACCAAGAAAGAGCTGTAATGAACCCACGCCCCGCCCAAGGGGGTGGGGGTGAGACTGGGCACATGCTGGGCCACGTACCATGAACACACACACACACACACACACACACGCACACGCACACACACACGCACGCAGTTGCAGACACAATTATTTGTGAAGCTTTTGTGCGGCCATCCCTCAGGCAGGCTCCTGCCGAACAGCTGCTGGGAGGGTTGGGAGCGATGCTAACAGGAGGGGAACTTTAATTATCCCACCGAATGGCCTCCTGGACAGCCCTGGGGACTGGACGGGAAGGGGGAGGGGGAGGCAGGCTGGGAGGAAGGACAATTAAATAAGAGACGGGGGGCGAGAAAGGGATGGGACGCGCTGGCTAACGGGGAGGGATGACAGGGAGGTCACAGGACTCCCAGCCTCTGAGAGCCTGACCGCAAACCCAGGGGCTGAAGTTAGGGTTTTCTTCTCCTGCCCTGAGCCCCCTGCTCTGCAGGGCACCCTCTCTCGGCCGCCAGGGGTGGAGAGCAGGACCAGGGACTCCGTGCCACTGGGTCTAGGAGGCCTGTGCCCCCTGCTAGCTGTGTGGCCTCGAGCCAAGTGCTGCACCTCTCTGAGCCTGAGGTTCTCCTGCACAGACTAGAGTAATACCGCCTCACAGGGTTGAATCAGATGAGATCATTCACGCACAGAGCAAATATTTATTAGCGCCTGCTGTATACCTGACACTGTGACAGATGGGGTGTGGGGGAGGTACAGACAAAATCAAGAAAGCAGACTTTAATATAGAAATAATTGTGACTAGGACCCCATACTTTTGGCGACTTTTTCAGATGTTTTCCCTTCCGCTCAGGTCAGAACAGTCCCCCCCCCCCCCTTTCTTTCTTTCTTTCTTTGTCCGTGTGTGTATGTGTGTGTGTCTCACAGCCATAACTGTGTGCTCTCATGTTTTCTGGCTGTTTGCCAGTGGAGTATATTTTTCTCTGGGTCAGAACAGCTCCAAGCCCAGCACCTGGTGGACAGGCGTTGGTCACTCAGACGTTACCTACAACAGGTGGCTGGATTGAAGAGGACCAGCCCTTCCGGGGAGGCCACGGGGGGCTTCTCCGCTCGGAGCTCTGTGTGCTTCGCTGCGGGACGCAGACTGCGGGTGAGAGAGTCCTCGCTGAGGAAGGGGGCAGGGGCTTGGTGGGTGTTTAGCTGCACCTCTGGGGCTTACGTATTTAACTATCGAATAGAATGTTTTCATGAGTTACAAGTTTCCCCTGAATGAGTTTTGTATGTAAACATGAATTTTTAAAAAAAGTTTAGGTGGAGGACTCAGAAGTAGCAAGTCTTGCCTTCCCCTGGGACTAGGGAGGGCAGCGTTGCAGCGGGAGGAGCACCTGGTTCCAGTCTCTGGCATCTGGTCTGTGAAAGAGGGAGACAGCGCCCCCTTGTCCGTCTTGGGCATCTCGGTGCAATTGGTGATTGGGTGGATCTGGCCAAATCCCAACCTGGGCGTTCTCGGGCAGGCCACTTCCCCTCCTGAGCTCCTCCTCATCTGGGAAAGGGGGTGCTGATCACACACCCCCTCCCCGCCATGGTTAGAGGGTTACGTAAGCAGCAAGGCGCTCAGCGTGTCCACTCACATGGGGAAGAGGGTGGGAGTTTTCCTTTTTCTCTCCCCTGGAAGGCCGGCTGTCGCCCTGAAGGGACTGGGCGCCATTCATGTGTGCGCCCACCACGGCCACTTCCCTGGGATCTGGATAAATCAGAGTCCGCCCGCAGGAGCTCCAGTTCTCCGCTGTCACCTGGCATTGAGCTGGGGACAGCCCGGCGTCTGCTAATGAGGGTTCCCATGACATCACTCCCAGGAGGACAGCCCTGCCTGGCAGCATCCTCAGAGACCAAGCTTTCCGTGGCCATCCCCTCCTCTTCCCGCTGCCATCGGCCTGCCTTCCTCACGGGGCACCGAAGGACAAATTGGCAGCGATCTTACGAGCACAACTTTCTTTTATTACCGTTTTTCAATTGTCTGCCCCCTCTCCCCCCACCCCCCTTAAACACCCAGCGGACTCCCCCAGGAGGTTCTGTGCTGCTCCTGCAGCCTCTGTTCCTCCCCTCAGACCTGCTCACTCCCCCACTTCTTCCTTCAGCCCCATTCTGATAAGCACTGAAGCTGTGGTTCTTGGCGATTTCTCTGCAAAGACCCTGCAAAGCTCCTCCGTTGTGTTTGGCAGTCGCCTCTCAGGTGCCTCGGCAGGTCTGGTTCTCTTGTCGCTATTGCCGATACCTCCCCTGCTCTGCTGACATTTCCCCCGTCTCTGTTTACTCCCACCTATGACAGAGAATGACCCAATCACCGCCTCAAGTCTAGGGGAGGCGAGAGAGAAAGCAGGTACTTCTCCGCCATTCCGGGAGGTAGTGCTGTTGACTGCCAGCACCAGGAGCTCCGGTGGCATTAACGGAGGGCGAGGTGAGCCCTCTAACACCCCAGTCCGCCTTCGTGGTGGGGGAGCAGCATTATTATGACTTGATCTAAGTGACAGGATCTCGCAGAGTTCGATGTTCACACATGAGTCATAAACAAAAGGCATTTTGGAGCCAAGCAGCCCAGCTGCTCGCGTTTCTGGACCCGTTTGCCCCTCCATCAGCACTAACCACACCACCAACAAACCCAGAGCATCTCGGGTTCTGCGGCAGGAACATCAGGCCCAGAGAGGGTGAGGGTGTAACCCAGTGTAACACAGGCATGAACAGAACACGACCTGGGGTGAGGACTCAGATGCTCCGATTTCCAGGTTTTCAGTCCAGCACCGAGTCACCTGCTTTCTGCTGCATATTTTTAAAACAAGTTTTAATCATAAAAGCAACACATGCTGATAGTTTATCGAAAGCACTGCAGCACAAGTGGAAGTGTCTGCATCTTAACTGTACGCATCTCGCATGGAGGAGACCTGCTTTCTTGTCCATTCTCCCAGGAGTGTGTCTCCAGAATACAACACGTTATGCTGGGAAACTTGCCTTTTCTTCTTAAAGTCGTACCTGGGGTTTTAAATATATCACTACACGTAGCGCTGCCCTGTCCTTTTCTTAATGGCCGCATTGTGTTCTGGATGCTGCCTCATCCTCAGCGTAATCAGCGTTCTATTGATTCACAATCAGGTTGTTTCCAGAGTATTTGCTATAACAAGCAATGCGACCAGAAGCCTTTTCATACATCTTTGCCCACTTTGGAGGTCTCTAAACGATGGGCCAACGCCAGGCTTCCAGGTGTTGGTGTGGAAAATAATACAATAACTAACAATACTGTAGATATAGACTCTGTGCTTCCCACACTCACACTGGAAGCCGCTCTGGCCCCGCCCTGCGTGTCTGTGGGACGCTCCCAGAAGATGATGTTGGCCAGTTGCCCTCCCCACGTTTTCGCCCTCCCCTCCTCCAGGGCTATGAGAGGCTCTTCCTGGTCCCTCTCCTCCGTGGCTGTCGTTGTGGGGGTTAGAGCACAGGGCACTGTGCATTCCCCTCCTCGCCTGAGCGCGGGCCCACTCTCCGCGTGCTTCTTGGCCGTCGTGGATCCTTCTGGGCCGCTTCACCTCTTCGTGTCCTTCCTCCGCGGAATGGCATTGGCCCTTGTGCTCCTTTTTTTATTTGTGAGAGCTTTCTGCCTGTTGGGCAACGTGTTCTTCTACCGTGTTTCCCCGAAAATAAGACATCCCCTGAAAAATAAGACCTAGCGCATCTTTGGGAGCAAAAATTAATATAAGACACTGTCTTATTTTCGGGGAAACAGGGTATCTGTCGTATGTGTTGCCCATTAAACGTCTTTGTTGATCACTTCTGATGAGAATAGGCGGTCAGAGTAGGGGCAGGGGATCACTGTCGGTAGCTTTTGGAGAAGGGACAGGAAGTGAAGCTAAGTTCCATCTCCCTCCCCAGTTGTCTCTACCGCGATTCGCAGTAGCAGATGGAGGCTGTGAGTCAGAACAGGTACGAGGCTCCGATCTCTCCCACTGGGCCTGGGTTCAAACGAGGGCACGTGTTTAGAGGAAAGAAAACGGTCTTCCCAGCTCCACGCTGAAGTTGGCAGCCTGGGCCTGTCCCTCAATGCCACTCCACGTTCTTAAAGACCAGACAGGGTGGCATCTGGCCTACAGGAGCCCTGAGTCTTACGCGGAGGACGGCACCTGAAGGAAGGAGGCCGGGCTCTCTGGCTGTTCATCTTCAGAAGGCGGGGAGGAGGGCGTTTCTCCGGTTACCACGGGGCCAGCACACCTGTGGGCCCTACACCCCTGGGAATATATTTTGGCAAAAACATGTAATCCCACTAGTGTGAGAGTCCCTACCACCGTTCTAGCCTGGAGTAACCCAGAATCTGGTGCCCAAATTCTGCCCAAAAAATTTCTTGAAGACATAAGCAATCGGATCGATGTTTATTGCAGCATTGATGTGCAAATTAGAAACCAACCCAAAGATCCAACAGTGGGGAGTAGTAATAAATTGTCCGCTATCCAAAATATGGAATGCAATGAAGCAGTTAAAGACTGAGGCTGAACTCCAAGTAAGGGCAGGCAGAGAGCGCCATGGTGTTTGGGGCGTGAAAAAGGTGAGCTGCAGGCGGATGGATGTGCAGAGTCATCCTGAGGCCCGCAGGACCCTTCTTTGTTTCCCAACAGATAATCGATCCATCAGCAAATCTCTGTTACAGACAGAGCCTGAGTCTCTTCTTGTGATCCCCACTGAGCTGGCAGAGCTGCCACTGCTTCTCACCTGGACTCAGGATAGTCTCCCAGATCCCCGCTCCTCCCCTCCCCTCCCCTGCTCCCCCGCTGCTGTCATCGCTCAAGCTTACTCACCTCAAGCTCACTCACCTCCCATGTGCTGCATGCGGTGCCAGAGAGATCATTGAGGATCAAACTATTCAGGTCTCTCCTCTGCTCGGAGCCTGCACTGCTGCAGGACCAATAAAACCCCAAACCAGGCAGTGGCCCAGCCTCTATTCTACACCCCTCCCCCCACCCCCACCCCACACACATACACTGTTCCCTGCCCTCCCCCGCCCCTGCTGCTTCAGCCACAGGGTCTGCTTGCTAACCCTCCCACACAACATGCTCCTCCCAGACTCACCCCCCGCTGGATTGTTCCTGCTGTCACTCACCCCCAGTGGTGGCTGAACTTGGTGTGTCTCCTTTAGGACGGTTTGATTGCGAGATTCCACAACTTACTCAGTGGAGCTCAAGTAGAAAGGGTTTATCACAGGGAAATCTCCCAGAACCCCCTGCTTTGAATTGGCTGATTCAGCCCCAGCTCCTCCCCATCTGCTCCCCACAACTGAGGAGCCAGTCTCCTGCCCCAAATGCTAAGTCCCTTGAAGAGAGGAACTGATTGGCAAAGGTGACGTGCAAATCAATTTGACATAAATCAAATCTTAATTTAAATGCTCCAGAGGCCAGCTCTATAAATATTTAATGGAGGCTTTTTTAAAAATGTTGAGCACAAAATCCTTTCTGGAATGTCAAAATCAAGCCCTCATCCAAGACATGCTGACCGTCCCTGAGTTGAAACTGGGTTCTGCATGTGGGGCTGCCTGCAAATCCTCTCCTCCAATCAGCTGAGGGAAAGGGGACTCAGTAATCCCCGAAGTTTCCCAGGATCTGAATTCCCCAAACATTTTCCCACCACCTGCCCACCTCAGCTGCTTTGTTTTTTGTTTGTTGGTTAGTTTTTTACTGCCAACCCCAAAAGCCAAACCCCAAACTATAGCAATTTCATGTCTCTGGTAGCAGCCGGCTTTCACCCTATTACCTCCCCAAATAACACTTATTCATTTTTTACCCAACCCCATCTCTGCTCCCTTCTCCACCCAGGAAAATCCTATTTCCAATGCCTGGGGGTCAAACTGCTTCACTAGAAATGCCACTGTGACCCCATCCCCTCTCAGCTCTCTGATTTAAGGAGCAGGGCTCTGTGGGTATTGAGTACTTTTGTGCGAGGGGGTGGGGGACTGGAAGGAGAAAGGAAATACCTAGGAACTCACAGGAAAGCAAGGGGCCAGAGAGACCTCAGACGCCGATGGTTTTAAATCCTTCTTGGGGACGGGGACACTTTGAGCTGAAAATTCACGCTCAAACGACAGCACCAGAGTTGCTGCTGAACCTCAGGGCACCTTGAGTTAGGGAAGGGGACCCATCCCCCGGGTGGACTTAAGGCGCCCCGCATGGTCGCCGCCCTAGGTCACCCCTCTCTGACTCAGTGTGCACCCCTTTTTATTTCAGAGATGGGACCCTGAGGCTCAGGGTGGGGAGGTGACATTCTCAAGGCCACACAGGGAGTCAGTTACCTGGGCTGAGAGTCTTGACTCTCAGTCTCTCCTGTTTTATTTAATCCCTCACACCCCACCTACTCAGACCCTCTCACCTAGCTCCTGATTAACAGCCAATTGATTCCCCTCCGAGGCAAAGTGACAGTGTGTGAGGTAAAACTCTGTTGTCTTAATATCTAAATTAAATCCTTGTAAAGACATCACAGGAAGTGCCGGTAAACCGGGGGGCCCAGGCAGGGCAGAGCTGTCTGGGCTGAATGACCCATCTCCCACTGCGCAGGGAATGGAATCACGGAAAGGCGGAGAGTCCTGGAGAGGGCGTGAGTCCTGGCTGTTGGCCTTGAAAAGGTGCTGCTCGGAGATGGACGCTGTCCTGAAAAGGACTGTCAGGTGTTGCAGACAGGCCACTTGTGAAAGCGCAAATGAACTGCCCAAAATAGATGCGATTCTTCTTGGCAGTAATTGCAGGCGGGGTTGGTGAAAGGTTTTGGTTGCAGAGCGCAGGAAGGGAGGAGCTGGAGACATAACCAGGATTTCATTGTGGACCCATGAGTGAGGAAGAGATTTTTCGTTTCTTGTTCGTTTGTTTTGGCCTTTTCCAAAGAGAAAAATAGTCCTTCAGGTGGACAGCATATGTGCTGAAATCCCCCAAAAGGGGCGCTGTTCTGGCAGCAGAAAAATGAGAGAGAAGTGGAGAGGAGCCATGAGTTCCTTGGATGTCAGGGTGGCCTTGCTCCTCATCCTCTGCCCCCGCCTTGGTTTTCTCATCTGTACAATGGGAATGAGTGAGCCACCCCTCTGAGTGGTTCCCATCAGGACACGAGGAATGAGGGATGGATCTTAAAAACTTAGTGTTGAACCAATGAACCAGAGAAACCAGGGACAAAAGAGCACCTACTGTGTGATTCCATTTGTATTCAGCGCAAAAACAGGCAGAACTCACGGGGAAGCCGGAAATTCAGGAAAGGGAGATGAGAGTGACAGAACGTGAGGGGGGTTGGGGATGAGGTGGGGTGTTTCTGGTGTCTGGAATATTGTCTTTCTTAATTGGTGGAAATTCACTGAGCTCTACCTTGGTGATTTAGAGACTCTTCTATAAGTGTGTCAATTTTTACTTAAAAGTTTACTTTAAAAAAAGAAAGAAAATGTATGCTGTGTGCATAGTTTCTTAGAGAAGATGGAACCAGTAGGCAAATGGCAGAAAATAGAAGAATTATGGAAGAAGGCAGAATGACAGTCATGGGAGATCAGTTGATTCATTGCAAGAGAGAGGTGTGCTTTCAACAGAGTGCGGGCTCAGAGGATAGGACTCCGGGGACACCTTGGATCCCCTACTTTTGGGCAGGAACCTGGGCAGCCTAGAGCTTCCCAAGGACCTGAGTCATGGGATGTGGGGTGTGCACCACTGCCCCCCAGTGGCCAGTGTTGCCAGAATCCATCTCTTATCTGGCTTGAGAATTCAGGCTTTTGCCTTATCCCACCAGGGACTCCTGCCTGAACTGAAGTTGGGAAAGGGATGTGTTTGTGACAGGATCCAAAGAGAAGAATTCTGGTTTTCTTCCTCTTACAAAGAAGCCTCCATTTGACCCCCTGATGAAGACTTCATGCTTATTTGCTCATTAAAAAAACAACAAAAACTTTTCAAGACCCATTCTCTGCTGGGGACTGCTCTAGATACTAGGGATCAAGTACAACCAAGGTTATCACCCCAAGAAGCCAGGATTTTAGGTGGTTGTTTAAGGCAAAGAGATGATCCCTATAGAACTTCCTTCACAGGGAGATGGTCCCTAAAGTAGCAGCAAAATTTAAGCTGGATGCCACTGCATCATCAGCTGAATGTGCACTTGATATGGAAGAGGGAAGCTTTACTAGACACAGATTTCAGAAATCATGGAACTGAGTTGCTAGCCACAGGCAGGGAATGTTGGCAGAGGGATTGTGAAATGTATAAAGCTTTGTTAAGTACATCCCAAGCTGAGGCCAGGAGAACCTGTACCCATGAAAGTGCTCTCAGCTGCAGGTTCCCATAAAATACATTGGAAAGTGACTTAAATAGTAACAGAGTCCTGAGGGAAGGCTTCTTAATCAGCAATGCACCTAGACCTCGGGTTTGGCTCTGCTATTCCCATGGGGGGTAAAGCCGTTTTCCCTCACTACTGCGAGGTGGCTGCAGCCTCTCCAGCCACTGCATGCAAACACAGTGAGACACAGCATCCTTTCTCATATCCTATTGTAAGAATAAAGAAAGCCTTCCGCTGGGCTCCAGGAACTTAACACATGCTTGTACCCAGGCCAATCACTTTCCATGATTGGCTTTGATCAACTGAGACTCACTCTGTGGCACTGCAGGGGGCCCAGGCTCCCCTAATGAGGCGTGCTCTCCCTCCACCCCCCTTACCAACCCAAAGGCCTGGACAGAACCAGGATTCTGATTCACAAGGATGCATCCTCAGATCACAACATGGAGGGCAACTGGATGCCTTCAGGATGCTCCCCTTTGAGAGTCAAATGATAGTTGGAAGAGTCACAGGTCTCGGATGCCATGGCCGAGGGCCACTTGTGTTTTAGGGGAGCGGAGCTAGAAAAGCCCTGGGCATCATCCCAGCAATAGCCCACAGGCACTGAACGATGGGGCACACCAGGCTCGGGTCCCTGGAGCAGCCAGTGTGACCTCAGCATGCACAGCTGACCATGTCACATGCTGCTTAAGACCTCCCAACATCTCTGCATTATTCCCAGAAGCCCTATCTCTGCCACCCAATGTCCTAAATGCTCTGGCCTCTACCTCCACCTTCCACATGCACTCATTCCATTTCCCCCCTCATCTCTTTGCTCCTGCTGCTCTGGACTTCTTTCCCTTTCTTTGTTGCTTCAGACCTAATGATACTAGTCTTGATAAATATTTGTTGTATGGATAAATGCTGTTTTCCAGCCAAAAATCTCACCTCCCCACCCCCCCTCCCGACACACACACATTCTAGTTAATTCCTTTTTATGCTTTCTCCTTAACAATGTCTTCTCTTCTTGCAAATGAATCCCTCCCTATAAGTTTCTTTCATGGGCCTCTAGACTTTTTCTGCTCCTACTTATCCCAGTTGTTTTGATGTATTTATGTGATTATTTGCTCAGTGTCTGTTTTTCTCCATCTCTGAGTGCATTTCAAGGGCACTGTTTGTCTCTCTGTCTCTCCCTGGCTATACTTCCAGGGCCTGGGCTATCTGGGGCTCAAGTGTGAGAAGGAGGTGGTCTGCCTGTCGTCATCCAGCGTGGTGAGGCTGCCGCGGGGCTGAGCCTGCCTCTCAGCCTCCAGCCCCAGTCCTTCCTGGAGCTGGCGCTCGTTGCGCAGAGCAGCTGCAGGCTCATGGCACATACCGTGCAGTTACGGAAGGTGCCCTCCCTGGGTGGTTGGATTCGGGCTGATGCCGCCCGCCAGCAGGCACACAGGCTAGTGGAGGGGCTGTGGTTGGGTGTCAGCCCTGCCACCCCCTCGGCTGGGGCCCGTGTGCACAGAAGCCCTGCCCTCCCCCAGCCCCCGCTTTGTGCATTTTCTGCTCCACATGTTTCCTTGTGTGTCCTGGCTGGCCCCTCCCCCAACAGGCACTTGTCAGCTTTGATCTTTTAATCTGGGATTGGCCAGAGCATGATTGACGTGCATTTAAACTGAGCCTCCCTGGGGCTGAGACCTGCTGCCACTGCAGAGAGCGGGGACAGACAGGCCTGCCAGGCCCCTAAGCTGGACCGTGGGGCCTCCGGGTCTTCTCTGATCCCCTGACATCCAAACCCCAGGGAAGCTCCCTGTCTCCCCAGCCATGTGCTGCGGCCATCGGTTGAGAAGGAGACCCTTTGTTGAAAAACAGTTATTGTGAGTCAGGCTGTCCGGGGGCCTGGACTAATGGGAGGATGGGAGAACGTGTCATGCCCCACTCAGAGCTCACGTGTGTGTGTGTGTGTGTGTGTGTGTGTGTGTGTGTGCGAGCACGCGCCAGCATGTGTGCACAGGGAGCAGAGGATAAAGATTTCCAGAAGAAGTAACACTTGCACTGAGACTTCAGCCAATCAGGGAGTCTGGGGGTGGGGGTGATACCAGGGCGTATGGGGGTGCGACCTGTAGTCCAGTTGGAGTATCCAGGGTGAGGGGTGAGCAGCGAGAGACGAGGCTGGCGTCCGGATCACGGAGGTGCTGGTTCTGGATCATCACCCATTAGCCCAGCCATTGAGTCCTTGGGAGCCCAGCACAGGCCAAGGGCGGACCCAGGATCAAAGAGAAATAGTGCTTGTCTTCATGGTCGGTCAGAGTCCATCTTATTACAACTCGGTCTTTGTTTTGGAGTTGAAGTTGCTTTGGTTGTAATGAAACTAGTCAAATAGGCCGAATCATCTCACTGGGAGCCTTTCTCCTCCTGGTAATGGGAGCCTTGAACTAAACGCAGACACATCACGGTCAGGGGCACAGGAAGCAGGCTACCCCGTGCCCCGGTGGGGAGCGCATTCCCTGGAGGAGCCCTTTCTCAGCGAGGACAACCTCCGGCTAATGGCCCGTCCCGCAGGGCCCCACCTGGCTTCCCAAGGCCTTTCTGAGGTCCGGAAATCCATCAACCTCACGACTAAGCTGGGGAGCGTTCGGCTCTCTTATGGGGGTCACTGGCTGGGCAGCAGTTGAAACGGAGCAGCGACAGGAAGGCAGAGGTAACTGGAACCAGAGGAAATCCACACTGAGTTCCCGCCTCCTTTCAGAACAGCGTCCTCACCTTCCCCTGGAGCCCAGCATCTCGGCCGGGGTTGTAGCGGGCAATTCAGAGCACCTCGGTGTGCCGGGACCCGGCAGCGGCTGTGCCCCGGGAGGACGGCAGCTCCTCCAGGAGAGCTGCTCCCCACGGCACAGGCTCCTTTATCCTTTCCGGTTCCGCAGGCCGGGGAGCCGGCACAACTCGTAGGAAACAAGGGACCCCGTTCTGGGCAGAAAATTGAGTTCTGGCTTAGTCGTTTATTCCATTGTGTTTTGTTTTGTTTTGTTCTGTTTTACATGTTTTTATTAACTTCAGATTCTGAGAGAGGAGGGGGGGGGTGGAGAGAGAGTTGGAAACATCAATGATGAGAGAGCGTCCTCGATCAGCCGCCTCCTGTCCTTCTCTTCCCCGCTGTCCCCCCTCCCCCGCCCCCACCTCCGCCACCGCTGGGGATGGCACCCACAGCCCGGGCCTGTGCCCTGACCGGGATTTAAACTGTGACCTCCCGGTTCACAGGTGGACGCTCAACCACTGAGCCACACCCACCGGGTGCTTTAAAAATAAAAAGCTGCTCACTCTTTTAATATGATGTGGGTTTTATTAACCATTTGTCATGCACATTTTTTTATACTGTTTTTCTCGAATCATCATTCTTCACCCGCACCCCTCAAAACTTCCGTGTTCATATATTCCATGTTGTGGAGAAGTTTGCAGCTACCTGGTTTTTTTGGTTCTGGAGTTTTTAAAATACATTTTTATTGATTTCAGAGAGGAAGGATAAGGAAGAGAGAGAGAAACATCAATGTTGAGAGAATCATTGATGTCTGTGTCCTGCACGCCCCGGACTGGGGGCTGAGCCCACAACCTGGGCATGTGCCCTGACTGTGAATGGAACCAGGATCTCCTGGTTCATAGGTCGACACTCACTCACGGAGCGACGCTGTGGGCAGTTTGGGAATGTTCATCTTTCTTCCCTGCTTTCCTTGTAAATTACTTCATTATCATGGAAACTGAAAAAAATTGCACCAAGATATCTGGGTGTTTGTCTCCTCCTCTTCCCTCCGCCTTCCCCCCAGCTTGTTTGATTGGCAGAGGGAAGCACTCAGCCCACCCAGGCGTGTCCCTCGCCCTCTCTCGATGCTCCGGCTCTCCTCTCCTCGCTCACGGTAGTGTCTTTCCCTTTTCCTCTTTTATTTCCCTGTTTCTGAATTAGGGGAGATTTTCTCCAGCTTCTCTTTGCATCTCTGATTTGATCCTCTCTAATATGCGGCAGTCTGCTTGACACTCCTATTGCAGTTCTGCTTCTCATTCAGCCAACGTGGTTTTCGCTTGCGTGGCTCTTCCAGGTTCATAGGCCCCTCTGCGCGATCGCCTTCTTTCATCTTGTCGAGAAAATTCTGAACTTTCCTCGGCAGCAGCTCTGCCTTACATCGCGACTTCTTTCTTCCCCTTCTTCTCAACGGCGCGTCTTTCTCTTGTGGCCAAACTTTGTTCTCTGTTGGCTCACTCTTCCCGTGTGAGGCCTGCGATTATCATCGTAAAGTGGAAACCTGTACAGGTTCTAAGAGGGATTTGGTAGATCTTTGATTGGATGTTTTAAGCCACATGAAAGGAAAAGGGGAACATTAAATTCATTGTAATGTTCCTTTTCATAGACTCGGCTGCTTGGAGAGATAAGAGGGGAGCCGGAGCCAGCAGGTGCCTTTGGCAGGAGCTGTGCCCGTGGGAGAGCCGGAGGGGGCCCGTCTTCGGCCAGCCCGGCCCCAGCTCGCTCTGCTTCTTTCAGCTCCAAGCAGGAATCAGGTCCTACTTAGGCCACCGGCTCTGCTTCCGTTCCCAAAGGTCCTGCTGGCTGCCTAGCTTGCCCCCGGGGCCCTCCGGCTGCCAGCAGGTGTTTGTAAGTCCCAGCTGGCCAGGCTCTCTCCCGCTTGTTCCCGGCCCATTGTCCCGACACACAGCGGCCTGCTGCGGAGCTGGGCTTCTCCCAGGCTCCCCCTGCCCCCCACACCTTGCTGACCCTCTTCCGTGTTCCTCCGGCTGGGAGATGGCCATCCCCAGCTTGCACAGCATCTTGTTCACAGTCTTGTTTGTCATCTCCATGGCAGTTTGGGGACCACACGGGGAGGCAGTGGATAACTCCCTGAGGAGTTCGCAACTGGCATTGTGATTCTGAGTAGTGCCCAAGGGAATAGTTGTTCAGGGTTAGGGTGAAGGAGAGGGGGACATATGCAGTTAAGAGCAGGAAGGCAAGGGGGGGGGGGTAGAAGAGAGAGAGAGAGAGAGAGAGAGAGAGAGAGAGAGAGAGAGAGAGGAGAAGGAAAAGGAAGGAAGGAAGGAAGGAAGGAAGGAAGGAAGGAAGGAAGGAAGGAAGGAAGGAAGAAAGGAAGAAAGGAGAGAGGGAGAGAGAAAGAAAGAAAACACAGCCCTGACTGTGTGGCTCAGTTGGTTGAGCATCATACTGTGCACCAAGAGGTCGCCTATTTGATTCCTGGTAAGAGCATAGGCTAGAGTAATGGGCTCAATCCCCAGTAGGGGCTGTGCAAGAGGCAGCAGATCAATGTTTCTTATCTCTCATCAATGTTTCTCTCTCTCTCTCTCCTACTCTCCCCCTTTCTCTCCCAAATCAATAAAAATATTTTTGTAAAAGAAGAGAGCACAGAATAGAAAGGAGAATGGCCCGCAGGGTGATCTGCGGTACCTCCCACTGCTGTAACCAATGGGATGAGGCTTCCTAGGGTGGTCCCAGGTCCTCCAGGGGTATTTGAGGGACTCAATGATGCTAGGGTGCTGTTCTGGGTGATCTCCTTGCTAGCCCCCTTCACTCTGCCACCCACACTGCTGGGGGAGAGGACACCCAAAGGGTTTTTCATGTTTTTGTCTTAGAAGTGGGTTGTGATGGGAGCCACAGGAGTTACCAAAAGCAAGGCAGCTGTCCTCGCCCCCTGCTGGCGAAAACAAGGAGACTGTCACCTCTTTGCCCCCAGTTCTTGGTAGGTCACTGGTTTAGCTTCTCTTGCTCAAATGGGGTTGAGAGAATAGTGTCCGAAGTGGGGAGGGAGGGAGGGAGGGAGGGAGACAGAGAGAGGGAGAGGGAGATCTCAGAATGAACATCACCCAGACTGCAAAATCCGTACCATGTGAGGAGGAGAGTACTCTAAGAGTTAAGGACCATTATCAGAAAATAGATTTTCCTGTCCAGAATGCAAAACAGACAGCAGGGCCTTGTGAGTGGGGCTGGAGGGAAGATTAGGAGAGAGAGGCAGGGCGCTCACCCTGCAGAAGGAGGACTGGATTTCTGTGGATTTTTTTACAGATGCCGGTGTGCCTGCCCTCACATTACAGTCCGGGTGAAAATCACCCCAGGCCCACCAAGGAAAACGGGTCTGTGTGAGCCAGGACTGCACTGCCAGGGGCCACGCCAGCACAGGGAGTTTCTCTCTGGGTCCGCGTGGCCGGCTTACGTATGTGCGTGCCGGTGGGTGCCCATCAGCCTGCAGGCTGTGTCACCGCGGGGATAGTGTCGGGTTGCTCGGGCCCCGGCAGCACATTTCCTTACCGAAGGTGAAAGGAGACATGAAAATGGGTCTGTGCTGCTCTGAGCACCCAGGGCCGAGTCTGGGGCTGGCAGGTGAGATTCATGTGTTTTCATTCCATCTGCCCGCATCAGCCTCTGGGTACATAATGGCAGGTGATGCATCACCCGCTGGGTCTGTTCCCTCCACTGTAAAGCGAGGTGGTCATATTCCTGCTGGTCCAGCCGGCCTGGGAGGTGTGACTGAGGCTGGAATGGGACAGAAGAGACTGGCATGGGCAACAGTTAATGGCTCTGCTTTATCCACCTACTTACCCGGGCACTGGCACTTACGGAGCAACAGCTCTGGCCACGCACTCTGGCAGGTGTGGTCACGGCGGGCCCTTCCCTGTCTGCTCTGCTCACACCAAGGGTCTGAACGCACAGCCCGCCGTCCTCCCCGCCCTGCCTGGAGACGTGCTTCTTTATCCTAGAAATTCCCAACATTTGCCAAGACTTCTAGGTGTTTACCTTTTCTCATTACATTTGTTCCCGGAACTTGCTGAGTCTATTCGATTTGCTACCGGGAGTCCTTCTTCCACTGAGCCAAGTTTTCTTCACGATTTCTGCCTGCTCTGCTCTCTCCTCCTCGGCCAGAATCGAGGTGTCCTGGACTCGTGCGCCCCATCTCTGCTTGTACCTGCTTCTTTCTCACTCTCCCTGGAGTGCTGACGGGATTGGTATCCCCAGGAACTTGCTAACAGGTATTCCCGCCGCCTGGTGAGACCTGGTTCACCATGGCTCTCTCTGGAAAGCCGCTGCGCCTCTCCCTCGCCGCCTTCCGGGAGGGTGCAGAGAGGAGCCGAGCTGGCGCCGTGATGCCCAGGTCCTTCCGGATAACTGCGCCACTGACGGAGGGCAGACCTCCCCCAGGGCTCCCATGAGCGTGAGCGTAAGGAAGTCAGATGGGACGGGCACAAACACACAGGCGTCACCTCAGCCTTCCTCTGGGAGCACTGACAACTGAGTCAAATCCGCAGCAATGCCACCCGGTGTCCGGCCACATAACCCCACCCTCACCCCACTCCCACCCCCCTCAGAGCGCAGAAGCAAAGGCCCCAAAGCCCAGCGATGCTGCGGACACCGCACGGCGCCGGAAGGCCAGCTGGGTGCGGCCTGCAGAAAGGGCACACACACGTGTCTCCCGCTGGGCCTGCTGGGAGGGGGGGAGGGGAGGGGAGGCGGTCCTAGCGGGTGGAATTAAGGGTGGCCTATTTTCTTATGGATTTTGCATGCTTCGAATATCCCATAATAGCACGTTTGCCACTTGTGTGACCAGTATTATTATTACCCGTATTTTTCGGACCATAAGACGCACTTTTTTTCCCCCAGAAGGGGGGGGGGGGAAGTCCCTGCGTCTTATGGTCCAAATATAGCCTACACATATACTTTAAAAAAAAGTTTTTTTACTTGCCCGGCTCTGTGTGGTCTCTGTGTGCTTGCCCGGCTCTAAAATGGTTCTAAATGCTGCTGTTTACTTTACAGGGTTGATTACATGTGTTTATGACTGTGATGTTGGGTTTTAATGCACATAAAATATTTTAGGACACTATTTGTTTCAGAATCTTTTTTTCTTCATTTCCCTTCTCTAAAATCTGGTGCGTCTTATGGTCCGGAGCGTCTTATGGTCCGAAAAATACGGTATTTTTTAAAATATATTTTATTGATTTTACACAGAGAGGAATTGAGAGGGACAGAGAGTTAGAAACGTCGATGAAAGAGAAACATCGACCAGCTGCCTCTTGCACACCCCCTACTGGGGATGTGCCCGCAACCAAGGTACATGCCCTTGACCGGAATCGAACCCGGGACCTTTCAGTCCGCAGGCCGATGCTCTATCCACTGAGCTAAACCGGTCCCGGTATTATTATTATTAGTTGGAGGAGTTTAGTGTATCACTCATGGCTGCAAAGTGTAGGGTGGCCAGCTGGCCCCGGTTTGCCCAGGACTTCTGCTGGGTTTTAGCGCCCAAAGGCCTCCCTCTTTCAGGCTCCACCCCCCCCCCCCCCCCCCCAGTCCTGAGCACACCTAGGTGGTGGCCATCGTCCCAGGGTGACAGGGAAACGGCATGGCGGAGTGACGCAGGAAAGGGAGCACCGAGGTGAGCATGGCCCGAGGCTGGTCCGGCAAGGACGTGTGCCTTTGCTCCGGAACCACGTTCCTGGTGGACCGTGTGGGGAGCACGTTCATTGCCTTTGTATGCAGTTCCCCGCCCCTGCACCCCCACCACACACACCAGTGAACATGACCCAGTTATTTCCACACTCTGACCAGCGAGACTGACAGCTTTCACGTGGCCGGGGGGATCCAGCGGAGAGGAGGCCACATGAGAGAGTGGGTGGGAGTTACCCACCCCGTAGGGCGAGGCGTCCGCCTGGGGAAAGGAGGGAAAGTCACGTCCTAAGCCAGCAGCGTAAGAACAGAGCAGCACCGGCCGCCCCCCAAGGCCCGGTGTGGCCCGGCGCAGGTGGGGCTTCCCGCGTGCCTAGGCTGTTTGATCTTCATGAGGCCCTCGTGCTAGGAGAGTGTTCATATCGCCAACGCTCGGTGCGGGAACGGGGCCCAGAGCGGTGAATTCCTTCGCCTAAGACACTCAGCTCCTTAGTGCAGAGCTGGGACTCAAATCCGGCCCTGTCTGCCTGTCGGGGTCCAGTGAGTCCGTGTGGGTTGTGGTCAGAACCCTCAATGTGCACGGCTTTGGTTAAGCCCCGTAACTTGTCTCTGCCTCAGTTTCCTCAGCTGTCATGGAGGGCACTCTCCCCTGTGTAAGGGCACAGGGAGGTCAGGAGGCCCCAGCGGAGTGGGAGATGGGGATGTCCTTCTGCAGTCCCTCACGTGAGTTCCCATGATGCCTCTGTAACACCAAGGGCATTTCCACTCAAGGATGAAAGAACAGCAGGAGTTCGGAAGAAGCCCTGGGCCAGAGCCCACGGACATTTCCAAATGGGGCTGTTAGACGAGAGCTCGGGGAGGTCGGTCCCCAGACCAAGAGCCCTGGGGTTCTGTGGCTTCTGTGGGATGTCTTTGCCTGGGGAAGGGGGGGGGGGGGCAGGCGGACAGGCCTGTAGAGAGGGGAGGAGAAAGGGTCTGGGTCTGGAGGAGAGAGAGGAGGAATGAGAAAAAAATAAGAGAGGTGGGAAGGCGGCAAGAGAAGGCAGCCTGATGGAGAAACAAGATTTGCAATGAGTGTGCGGGATGCTATGGAAATTACTCTTTGAATGCCATTTAATTGGTTTATTAGTGTAATCTAGTTGCAGTGTGATTTGATTCAGACCTCCGATGTGTGTGATCCACACCCACCAAGGGCTCTGCCAGTCTTTACACACAGCAGCAAACGGCTACCAGAGGGGAGGAGGCACTGGTGGGTGATGGGAGATGAGAGGGAGAAAGGAACAGAGAGGAGAGGGGAGAGACACAGAGGGGAGAAGGGGCAGAAGGGAGAGGAACGGCGGGGAGAGGGGGAGAGGAAGAGAGAGAGAGTAAGGAAGAGAGAAAGAAGAGGGAGGGCAGAAAGAAGGCAGGCAAGGAGGGAGAGAAGCTATGGGAAGAGAAGAAGATGTTGGTCTCATTACTGCTGATAAGACTGGGCTCAGCCGTATGGATGTGGGGACTGAGGACTGAAAGGTGAACACACCCACAGTCTTGCAGTTGGTGCAGAGCTGGGATTGGAGCCCGGACCTGCCTGCCAGCACACCACGTCCCTAGATTCCAGAGCCCTGTCCGGAACCTTCCTGCATTGCCAGCACCTCCGGCCTGTCTTCTGAATTGATGTCAGGCACATCTTTGATGCAAATGCCTGGTTTTGAGAGGGATAGAGGACAGAGTGGTATTGTGACCTAGACTTTAGAACTCCTGAGCCTTTGTCACTGCCCCCCCACCCCATCCACCCTTAGGTTACACTCCCAGGCACCCATATGCACACATGCATGCATCCTCCATCTCCATCTGTAACTACAGAACCTACGTCAACATGGCTGAGAGTAACGGGCTGGGAACACAGGCTGGCTTTATCTCTAATGCTGATTCCAGGGACCTGTGATTTCATCGGTGCCACATGACTGTTTATGGAACTGAGCATGCACATACAGCTAATGAGCTGTAATTCTGGAGCACACCTGTCTTGATTGGGACTAATCCTATCTATTAAAAGAGTAATATGCAAGTTGACTCACTCCAACACACAGGATGACTGTCTCTATGTGGTCAAAGATGGCTTCCCCCATCTAGACACAAGATGGCTGCCACAAGATGGCCAGCAGTGGAGGGCAGTTAGGGGTGACCAGGCCAGCAGAGGAGGGAAGTTGGGGGCGACTGGACCTGCAGGGAAGGGCAGTTAGGGACGACTAGGCCAGCAAGAGAGAGCAGTTAGGGGCAATCTGGCTGGCAGGAGAGCAGTTGGAAGCCAGCAGTCCTGAATTGTGAGGGGGATGTCCGACTGTCCATTTGTAGGATTAGGCCTAAATAGGCAGTCGGACATCCCTCAAGGGGTCCCAGGTTGGAGAGGGTGCAGGCTGGGCTGAGGGATACACACCACCCCATGCATGAATTTCATGCACCGGGCCTTGTTATTTTTATAAAGATAATAGTCAATAATCCTGGTGGCCCACCAATGGGGCAGTTAGGCTGGCTTCAGGCACCATGAATCATCCCAGGGCTGGTTTTCGGGATCCTCCAACACTTCTCAGCCAGGACACGGGGAGAGGGACGGAGTTCCTAGCTACCCTCAGCAAAGAGCCTCCAAGCAGCCCCTGGGTGGGGGCAGGGGAAGGAGGAAAGCACAAGTGTGGCCTCTCAGCCGGAACATCTCGTGGCGTCTGTCCACCATGAAACTCACCGGGGAACTTCGGCGCTGGAACCCTGGATGAGCCTGAGTTTCGGTTTGAATTCCTGCCGTGGGCGTAAGCACATGACAGTTTCAAAGGGTCCCTTTCCTGAGCTGCTGGAAGTTACCCTCAGCACGGTGCTGTGAAGCAGGAAGTAGAAACACCATTCACAGCTGGGGGAACTGGAGAGCAGAGTAGCAATGGACGGAGCTTGCCCCGGATCACACACCTGGAGAGTGTGGCCAAGCAGAGCCGGAGTCTGGTCCCCCAACCCAGCCCCAGAGCAGAGCTGGGCCCATGTCCTCAGAGGAAGGAGACGGGTCCTAGTGCCCTTTCCTTCCTTCCTTCGTTCTAAAACCGGGTCATCAAGACACAATCAGCCCATGTGATGGGGGTGAAGGAAGTAGATACAGAGGAAGCGTGAATTGTGAACTGGGGAGGGGGAGGGAGGAGAGAGGATGTTATTCTCACAAACCTCCCCAATGCCTGCTAGGTTCTGAGAGTATGAGAAGTCCAGGCAAAGGGAGCCGGGCCCAGAGCCCACCTCCGGCTCCTGTTTGTTAGCTGCTCTTGGATGTGTGACTCACTTCTTGAGCCTCGTTGCCTTCCTGGTGAAATGAAGATGACAATAACACTTGCAAAAAGAGGTTGTGAGGACCCATTCATTCATTCATTCATTCAAGGAGTACGCATTGAGCACCTACTATGTGCTGGCCATTGCTCTAGATGTTAGAGATGTTACAGTTAACATGAGGAAGTCTCGGCCCTCATGAAGCCTCATGTCAGTGCGAAGAGAGAGGCCACAGGCGGATGTGCACGTGAATGCACAGTATTGTAGATGGTGGAAAGTTCGAGGAGGAAGGTGAGTCAGGGTGCAGAGGTAGGGGGAGCCTGGCCTTGAGTGAGGTCCCTGTTGGCCACGTGCAGTCTGTTCACATCTGGTGTTTGAGGAAAGCCTCGTGGGGAAGTAGCATGGAGCAGAGATTTTGAGGAAATGCAGAGCAGCCAGGTGACAGCTGGGTTAAAGCGTGCAGGTGGGGATGTGCCAGTGCAAAGGCCTGAGGCGGAAGTGTGCTTGGCCAGGATGGGGGAGCCGGTGAGAGGCTGAGGACAATATGACGGGATTGGAGAGCAGCGGGGCCCGTGTGTGCACTGGGTGTGGTGATTTTAGGGCTTTGATTATACTGTGAGTGAGATGGGAGCCCGAGCTGAGGAGTGACACAGTCTGACTTCCCCTGAGAAGGGTCTCTCTGGCTCAGGGGTGAGAATAGACTTAAGGGGACGAAGACAGGACTGAACAAGAAATTGCACGCGGAGCCCTTCGCACGGAGCCTGGAGCGCTTCCCACGGTCAGGCAGGCGTGGTCTGCTGGGCTGGGGCTCACAGTTCCGGAGCCTACAGTCCGAATCAGGGTGTCGCAGGCTTGTTTTCTTCTGAGGACTCTCTCCTTGGCTTGGATGTGGCCGCCACCTCGCCGTGTCCTCACACGGCCATCCCCTGGTCTCCGCGTCGTCTGTGCCCTCCCTTTGTTATGAGGACGCAAGTCTTGTTTCAGCAGGTCTCCCCATACGGCCTCACTTCACCTCACTTACGTCTTTATTTATTTATTTATTTATTTATTTATTTATTTATTTAATTTTTAAACAAGATAAGAATACCTACTATCACTTATTTTTAAAAAATATATATTTTATTGATTTTACACAGAGAGGAATTGAGAGGGACAGAGAGTTAGAAACATCGATGAGAGAGAATCATGGATCAGCTGCCTCTTGCACACCCCCCACTGGGGATGTGCTCGCAACCAAGGTACATGCCCTTGACCGGAATAGAACCCGGGACCTTTCAGTCTGCAGGCCGACGCTCTATCCACTGAGCCAAACTGGTCCCGGCTCACTTACGTCTTTAACAGGTAATTGGGACTTCTGCATATGAATTTGGAAGAGACACACTTCAGCCTCCAAATATTAATATTAATAATAATAATAATAAAAGTAATGATACATTATTGTTCTGTTATCCTCATGGCCCATTTAGGATCTCTCTTGTCTGGGCCAGTCACGTGCTCTTCATATCTGAGCAACACCTTCCCAGGACTGACAGTCTTTGAGGCCCCACCCTCTGTACTCTCCAGTCACAGCATTTATATGTTCTCTGGGTCCAGGATACTGTGCTGAGCAAGGAGGAGTCACTCCGTTGACCTTGACACAACATGGTTTCCAGAACCTTTTCTGTCTCTCACAGTCTATTCTGGATCTGCCCCAGATCTCCTTTCAAGATGCATTTGCTGGTCGCCCATGTGTGCCAGGCACTGTGCCAGGCTTTGGTGGTGGTGATAATGATGGCAAGACAGGGTTCTGTTCTCCAGGAGCCCCTGGGGGTTGTTCAGTGCAGCTAATCACACAAACAAGTCTGCCCTGGCACATCAGTGGCTGTTAATAAATTTTCCTCTTGAGATAGCATATGTGTCTTTTGGAGACCTTGTAATTCAGCAGCATGTGGCAGGGGGAGGAATGGGGGGTGAAGGGGGAGTGCAGGCCGAGGGACAGACCTGTAGTGGGGGGGGCACCTTTGGGCACACGAGCCTGAACGCACAGAGTCTTGTTGCTGGCTTACTTGGTTTGTGAGAAGAGGAATCATGTCTGTCATTTTCACTGAACCATCCTGTCTGTGGATTCGTGGCAGGCACACTGTCATATTCCACAAGTATTGCGCATTGCATAGATGGACCTCAGAGTGCACGGTCCAGCTTGGAAGCCACTCCCAGCTCTGGCTGTGTAGATTTAAATTAAAAAGTAAGTGAAATTAAATCGTATGATTACCCGTACTGTTCATTAATTACCAACATTAAAAACCTGCTTCCTCAGTCATCCTCGCCACATTTCACGTGTTCAGCAGCCACGCGTGTGCGAGCTGCCCCGTTGGAAAGCACAGATGCGAGTTGCAGGCGTCTCCGTCATCACGGAAAGCCTGGTCTCGGCCAGCGGATCCCACCAGGGAGCAGTTTTACCCCCGGGCACCGGAGAGTGTTTGGAAATGTTTCTGTTGCTGTTGTCACAACCGGGGATTGCCGCTGGGATCCGGTGGATAGAGGCCAGGATGCTGCCCAGCTCCTGCAGCGCCCAGGAAGCCACGCCCTGACAAGGTGTGAGGTTGAGCAACGCTGTTCTGAGTTCTCTGTCTTAGGAAGGCGACCCCGAAGGTGACGACCTGAAGCCACTTGTCTTTACATGCGATTGCGATGCTGCTTTGTGGATGAGCTCCGATATCTACAACACTTGGGTCATCCCGAGTAATTCCCCCAATCCTGGGAGCAGTTAGGGCTGGCGTCATTGCCAGTTTATGGGAGGGAAAAGCAAGCCTCAGAGATATTGTGTGTCTCCGAAGAGAGCAGAAATGGAACTCCCATGTGCAAGTTGTAGAGAAGCCGTGTTTTCTCAGCTGAAGATCTTTCTAACCATCGGTTTTCTGGAAGTGAAAGGTGTGAGTTTCCTCTCATTGGAGGTATTCTGACTGAGATTACTCCGCAGAGTCCTCCATGGAGTGCCAGCCCACTGGGCCGCGAACAAGGTTCAGTGGCTCCAAGTGTTTTAGAAAGCCTGCATGACGCATTCCCTTTCTGGGTCTTCACATTGCGTTTAAGGCATTAACGGCTCTGATAAGTCCTGCAGCAGCAAAGCCTGGTTCTCTTTGTGTAACCTAGTATTTCTCAGTCTCACTTGAGTACCTTGTTCCACCCATGCTATGAGAGAGGAGCAAGCAACTATTATTGCATTGTAGACCAAGGTTCAATAGAACACATTTCGGTAGATGTTGCTTTATAGCATAGTCAGGCGTGGAATGGAATACCCAACAATCTCTCTGTTCTCTGCTGGAACTTAATATCCACGTGACCACGGGCAAGTCCTGGGGTTTGGGGAGAGTCATGGTGGGTGTCTTACCCCAGGCCACACAGCTAGAGGCTACCTTTCAGAGCTTGGCAGGCATTTCTGCCATTGACTCATCCTTTCCCTCGTAATGGTTCTTGGGAGTCTATCTGAGTCCAGCCTTTCTCCCCCAGAGCCTGAATCAGATGCAGTGTGGCCCGTTCACCTGCTTGCCACCACATTCCCCAGGAGAATTGCATCACCTGCCTCGTTTAGAATATGTCACCGTGGCAACCATGGCTGCTCTTTAGTGCAGGCACAGACGGCTCCTGTGTGGCAGTGGGTGGGTGCTGACTCATCTGAAAGAGGGGGCAGTGCAGTGGTTTCCACTGTTGAGGACCATGTGTGTCTGCCAGGTGGCAGATGGGTGAGCGTTTATGTTGGCTCACTTGGGGAAAGACCCTTGTGATTTGAAGACTTCTTTTTTTAAAATAATGTATTTTTTTTTATTTTTTACAGAGAGGAAGGTAGAAAGAGCTAGAAACATCCGTCAGCTGCCTCCTGCACACCCCCTACTGGGGATGTGCCCGCAGCCAAGGTACATGCACTTGACTGAAATCGAACCTGGGACCTTTCAGTCCACAGGCTGACGCTCTATCCACTGAGCCAAACCGGTTTTGGCAAGACTTCTTTTTTTTTAAGTGTTGCTTAATTCCAATCAAGTACTAACAAACGTATCGTCTAGCATGCCCAGCTATTGGGAGAGGGCATGGTAGAGTCCAGAAGGGAGAATCCGTAGGGAATGGACGAATTGGAGTTCAGGATGCTGTGTTTTCCAAAGTTTTGTGTCCACATGATTATCTGGCTATTTTAGGTGGCTTAGGGCCGCAGCATGAAATAGCATGGTGAGAAGGCAATTGCCCTTTTCATCCACTTTCCATCCCTCCGATTGTCAGTGTGGTCTCCGTTTGGGACTGCTGTGTTTTTGAGGCCTCTCAGCACCTGCTAATCTTCCTTTCTTAACAACAGAGCGAGCAGGTGTCAGGCCCCGAGCCTGGCAGGTCACAAGGCATCGCTGGAATTTCATTATGTTCCCGCATTTTCGTCATGTCTATTTTTAAGGCTGACTTCTATTTCTGAACAGGACACCTATTTTCCACGTACAGTCGCGATGTGAGGTTTCTGATTTTAACTATGTACGGGAAGTAAAAAAGCAAGTTAATGTCAAGAATAATATTAAGCAAATGCTCTTCCAGGAAGCAGATGCGTAAGTGGACAGAAATCACGATCGGTCGTATGTGAGCAGCTGAGGTTTGGAAAACAGGTCTTGAGGGCGACGTGGCTTTGGAGGAAGCAAGCCTGTGTTCAGTGATGGCTCCGTCACGCCCCAGCTGGGCTGTCTTGAGCATGGCTTTTTGACTCTCCGAGTCTCAGTTTTGTATTCAATGAAGTGGGGATAATAAATTACCTAGCTTACATGGTTCATGTGAAATAGCCCTACAAGGCAGAGAGCGGGGCTCAGAAATTGGAAATCATTGTGTGTATTTTGTGTCTAACATCAGTTTGTGCAGAGGGTGCCTCTAAGGGTCACAGGTCACAATTTCTTTCCCATCAACATCCCAATAGTGACGTTTACTGAGTACAGCTGACCCTTGCACTGCACAGGGTTGAACTGCATGGACCACTTAGACCCGCATTTTCTTTCAAGGGGCCCACAGTTCAAACCTGCGTTGTTCAAGGTCATCTGGGGGTTGGTCACACATACAAGGGGTTGGTCACACCTGTTGTTATAGGTGGATTTTCAACTGCAGGCGGTCAGTGCCCTTAACCCCCACACTGCTCAAGGGTGAGTGCCCTCACTGTGCCAGGTGCTGCTCTCAGCACTCACCATGCATTATCTTATTTAACACTAGAGGCCCAGTGCACGAAATTTGTGCACTTGGTGGGGTGGGTCCTCTCAGCCCAGCCTGTACCCTCTCACAGTCCAAGAGCCCTCAGGGGAAGCCCCAACTGCTGGCTTAGGCCTGCTCCCCATGGGAAGGAGGCTTAACCTGGCAGTCGGACATCCTTAGTGCTGCTGCGGAGGTGGGAGAGGCTCCCGCCACTGCCACTGCCCTCCACCGATGCATGATTGGGGCCAGGGAGGGGTGTGGGAGGTTGGCCAGCAGGGGAGAGACCACAGGAGGGCTCCAGGGCATGTCCAGCCCATCTTACTCAGTCCTGATTGGCCGGACCCCATCAGCAAGCTAACTTACTGGTCGGAGCATCTGCCCTTGTTGGTCAGTGCATGTCATATCAAGCAGTTGAGTGGCCTTAGCATATCATTAGCATATTACACTTTGATTGGTTGAATAGCCAACTGGACAACCGGACACTTAGCATATTAGGCTTTTATTATATAGGATTCCCAGTGATTCAGCAAGATAGTGGATATTACCCTACTTTACAGAAGAGGCATGAGGAGGTAACATACCTTATAAAAGTCATGCAGCTAGAAAGCAGCAGAGGCTGTCCTCACCCCCAGGCAGCTTGCCTGCATGCTCTTAACTACTCTTATTCGTTCCAGAAGCTCCTACATTTTGTAGAACTTTAGTGAAGTTGTTTGTTGTTGATAATGAGACTGATTGCATTTGCTAGTATCCTTTTGGCAACAACCACATGAAGGTAGCTCAAAATAAAGAGAATGTATTGGCTTTCATTACTGAAAAGTTGAGTAGCTTCAGGTCTAGCTGGATCCAGAAGCTAAAACAGTGATGTCCCCCTATCATTTCATAGGCAATATCTCCTCTTCGGCGACAAGGAGGCTGCCATCTTATCCTTTTTAGCGACCTCTAGCAAAGGAGTCCTTCCAGATAGTTTCAACGAATGTCCCAGATTGAGTCTCACTGGCTCCATGGGCCTATTTAGGGACCAATCCCTGTGGCCAGGGGCAGGTGATGCTCTGATTGGCCAGGGCTGGATCATGTGCCCCTCCTTGGAGCTGGGGTGAAGGCACCTTTGCCTGAAACAGATGGACTGAGAGTAGAGAAGGGATTGGACTCCTCAGAGAAGAATCTGCTATTCACATCATAATAACAGATAGCAGACGCTCAAGAGGGACAATCCTGGCCCCTGTGAAACCGCACTTTCACTCTTCCTTGAGAAGGTTCGTGGCTAGGGGCTGCCCCTGGAAGGATCAGACTGGGGTTCTGTCACTCCTGTCCCTCCGGTTTGCTCGGTTACCTAGGACGACCCCATAAACATTACTGTGTCTCAGTGTCTACCGCTGTGACAAGGGACAGTGGTTCTTGCCATCACACGGTACGAGGCATTTTAAAGAGCAGAGCACACGCAGCAGGGTGATTTATCAATGCAATGAACGTTGCAGCTTTTTATTCTCACGGTTCCTATAAGAAACATACTTTAGTCCACGTGTCTTTTTTCCAAATGGCTAATATCCCTCTCAAAATCCCAGTTAAACCAGTCCCTGCTGGATGTGTAAGACCTGCCTCTCTCACCACACATTTCCTAAGTACTTTCAAATGAGCAGTTTCAAAGAGCCCTCGTGCAATCCAGTGCTATCTTACCAACATGTCTACATGCCAAGATGCCACATGGCAGAAGCTGTGCTGATATCTGGCATGTGCCATCCCATGTAGTTTCCTGTTGGCAATCAGAGGCAGAGAGAAGCGTGCAGGACAGGCATTGAGATTGAGAACCAAATGCAAATCTCGATTCTGACTCTGATAGCAGGACCAGGGCGAGTCACTTCGCCTCTGAGCTTCAGTTTCCGCATCTGTAAAATGGGAAGACAGAGGCTCTGTTGTAAAGTTGTTGGAAGGACACATGAGCTAATGCGTGTAGGGAACTTGGCTACGTGCCTAGACCTGGTGGGCACCTCCCCAAGGTCACACAGTGGGCATCAACCCAGCCTGTCTGCCTCGAGGACCCGTGGCACCCACAGTGTCTTACAATAGAAGCACATCTCTTCTGGGGCCATCGAGGGATGCCCTTTGGCTCCCAGCAGCTCAGGGTCGCAGGCCCCTCCCGTCTACCCAGGCTTGCTTTGTGTACTCAGGCAATGAATTGCATGCTGCAATGTCCTGAAATAACTCCGCTCTTCCGGCCAGCCCCCTCTCTGCCTCCCTCCCACCAGGCCCAGAATAGCCACATACATCACGGCTCCAGAGCAGCCTGCAGGGTGCTTCCTCCCCTTTGATGATAGCTCAGCCTTGTCTAAGTGCTGGCATAGCCAGGGCCACTGTGCCTGGCACAGCCTCCATAAGGCGGAGGGGTGCCGTGCTGTGGTGGAGAGATGTCACTGGTTTCACTGGCAAGGAGATGTCACCGCTCGTGGTTATTCCTGGTGGGGGTGGCAGGGCAGGTGGTGTGAGCTCACCTTGCCAATGCGGAAACCAAAAGCCTAGTGACAGGCCCATCGCCGTGGTGTGATGTGACATTTCCATGCGGTTTGGCTTTACTCTTTATTAAGAGAACCAACATCTCTCATCTTGCTTTGTAGTCTCCTTGCCATGGCCTGCAAAGGTCTGCCTTTCTGACCCTGTCCTACTTCTCTCCTTTCCTCTCCCATTTTGCCCATGTCCATCTCATCTATTTTCAGCTCTTAAAACCCACCAGGCATTCTCTCTGCTGCCTCAGGACCTTTGCACATGCTCTTGTTGCTGCCTGGGAAGCTCTAACCCAGCCCCTATCAATGATTGTTTCCTTCTTGCCATTCAGACTTCAAGCAAGTCTCTCCCACATTTTCCTTTCTTTTTTGTGAATATCACAAGGTATAATTACATGTATTTTTTCAGAACACTTATTTTTTAATGTCCATCTCCTGTGCTAAATGATGAGGTCCATTATAGGAGAGAGTTGGCCTGTCTTGTTCCTAGAGGTTTACCCAGAGCCCAGGAGTGTGCCGGATCCTTAGGATGAGTTCAGTAGGTATTTTTGAAGGAGAGGCACGTTGGCGACAATGTTATAGGATAAGCATCATTACCCCTATTCAATGGATGACAAGAGAGAGATGCAAAGTATCAAGAGCTTTGCCGAGGTCACGGTCAAGGTTAGGAACAGAACATAAATAAAAACCTGAGTCGCAGACTCTCAGTCCAGGGTTCTTTCTACCTCTCACATCTGCTACAGAACAGAGACATAGCCACGGTTTTTCCTCAGGTGATAACAGGAAGGGTTTTTTTTTTTCTGGGAAACAGACTCTCTGAGCTGAGTCCTGACCTATGAATAGGCAATCACGGGGGAAGGAGGGAAATGTGCTCCGAGAGGGAACAGCAGACACGCAGGCTTGTGACTCTCACGGTAAGCCCTGAGCCGGTAGCAGGTGCCTTCTTATGCATTCCTTCATCTGTTAACTTATTTCTGCTCTGCTTACTTGCGATATGCTATGTGCCAGACACGTGGGGGCACTAGAAATACCTGGTGAAAATAGCACAAGGCACTGATAACACTAGTAAATCTTTACCGAGCCCAAATTGTGCCACAGACACTGCAGTAAGTGCCTATGTGGACTGTCTCGTTTTTAACCCTCGTAACCATGAGACTGATATACCCTGAGACTGGTACATGGGTTGTCCCATTTCACAGAGGGAGAGGTGGAGGCTTAGCAAGGTTAAATAACTTTTCATGTCACTCAGCCCATAGATGGGAAAGCTGGGATAGGATCCTAGGGAGCTTGTGTCTGAAAGCCAAGGTTATAAACCCTTGGTCATTGCTCCCCTCCCGTAGCTGTTATAGATAAGAGGACCCATCATAATCTGGAAGGTTTCCTGAGATAGCTTAGGCGCATTCCTCAGAAGTACGAGAGCGAGAGAGTGTCATAAATCCCTCCCCTTCCCCACCTCTTCTGATGCTGATGCTCCCTAGAGTTGGACACCAGCCAGCAGCCCTTCTGTACCCACCCCCACTCGTCTGCCTCTCCCTCTCTCTCCCTACCTTCTTCTTCTGGAGACTTTGTCCCCTCAGCACCCTTCATCTTCTCTCTAAGATTGCCCCCACCCGTGGCAGCCATGTCCAGGGCTGTCACCCACCTGCGCCGCCTCTGACACTCAGCGGGCTCTCCAGCGGACACGTCTGTGCTCACTTCTCCCCAGAGCAGAGCCAGACAAGGAAGAAGTGGCCTTCAAATTCTGCAATTACCGCTCCCTAGATTGCAGCTATTTGTCTGGAGACACGGCCGCCCAGCCCTCCTCCGTGCCCGGCGAGCACACAGTGTGAGCACCAGAGCAGCATTTCAGAGCCTCTGGGGCCAACCTCAGCCCTGAAATCACTTGTTTGGCTCTTGACTTAAGAAACATTAGTTCTACCACCTCAGTGTCCCCTTGCTACCCACTCCCCAGGGCTTCTGCTTCACATTCAGTCCCTTGCCAACTCTGTTGAAGAGACTCAGAGTGATGTTTCTTTATTCATTCGTTCTTTCGTTCATTCATTTATTCACTCATTCATTCATTCATCGAGACATGCACTGAGCAAGACTCTGAGGCTAAACACTGAACCAACCAGATAGAGGCACCAGATAAGAACCTACCTGTTTCTCTCTCCCTAAGAGATGGAGCAACAGATGAGGGTGACTTATCAAAATAGACAAAACCTGAGGTATAAGCAGGAGAGGGCCAGGAAAGAGGAGAGAAGGCGAGGAAGGGCCTGGCCCGCCTGGGGAAATGCCTCGCTGGCAAGAGTGTGGGGTGAAGGCTGGGAGTTGAAGGAGAGGGAGCTGAGGGAGATACAGGAAGGGACTGGATCCTCCTGGTCTCATCCTAAAGGCGATGCGGAGCCCCACGGGCTTAAGCAGTTTCATCTTCTGTGAGTCTCGTGTCAGAGCTCACCGGCTCTGGCTTCTCTTTCTCATGAAGTCTTTGTCTTCTACCAGGCCAGATCCTGTTAGCCCTGAGCAGGCTGGATTCTGAGACTAAGCATTGCAGCATCTCTGGGGAAAGGAGAGAAGGCGTGAGGTCCCTTCATGGGGAGGCGAGATGGAGATCAGAGCTGGCTGGCTCAGAAGCCAGTTCTCTGCCTGATGCCTGTCCATTCCCCGTGCTGAGGACTCATGACTGGTGAGGGGCAGTTGCAACTGAATGTGGATTTAACTCACTTTTCTGGACCCAGTTCTCCATTGATAAAATGCTGGGCATGGGGGCCCTTTCTGCTCCGATCTTCCATAGTGGGCATCAAGGGAGAATAAAGTGGAATCCGAGATGATGGGACCTGGACCATCTCACATGTCAGCTCATGAGGCAAAAACTCTTTTCCCTGGGATTATCCACTTCGGCGGACAGGTTCACAAAATAGAAAAACACAAAATGTGAAAAACGGCCCTGGAAAATCATGCACCCAAAGGAGAAATGACTGTTAATATGACATGGCACTCCTACCCTACACCATCAAACACTCCTGGGCATGTTTACATGTATGCATGCCAGCATTCCCACATAGCTCACATCACAGATAACTACATATTGTGTGCACCACATGCTCTCATCCATACACCCAGATTCCCTGAGGGCCTTTCTGTACCTCTAGTTACAGGGGTCAGATCTCTGTGAATGCTCTACAACTGTATCTGGGTTTCACACACACACACACACACACACACACACACACACAGCAGACTTAGCCCTTGTATTTTCTGGAGCCTACCCAAGGAAGAATATGCCAGGCCCTAAGGTGTTCAACCAAGTTTCAGTGGCGACTAAGGATGTGAGGACTGAGTTAGCGGACTGGGAATTGGTGGGCTTGTTCTGTGCATTCTCTGTTAATTTCTTAGACAAGAGTCCCTCCCAGGTATGATCCAGAGGAGCATAAGAACGAGGACAGGGACTTCAGCCCCATAACAGGCAACTCTGCATCCCACCTGAAGCCTTGGAGAATTGCTCCCATGTGCTGGATCCTCCTCCTCTCACCCTCCAGGTCTTCCAGCTTCCTGAAGGACATAATGACCTCCAAAGACCCATGTTTAGGATGAGATCAGCTCCCTCCCACTTTTATCTAACATCTTATCAACCTTAGCTCATAATCTGAGATGGAAGAAGGGACATAGTTCTCACCTGCCAACCAAATCCTGGCCACTGGCCACCGGCTAATTTTCTTTAAGAATGAACTGCATCCCATCATTTCACTCCCCCACCTCCTCCTCAGGACACCCTACTTCTCGGTCTCCTCTGAGCATGCCTATTCCTTCCCTGCACCTCTTAATGTGAAGTGTGTGTGTGTGTGTGTGTGTGTGTGTGTGTATGTGTACGTGCATCAGCATGTGTGGCAGTGCTGTGTACTCAGTGGCAGGAAAGTCCTTGAAGGTTGAAGGAATGAATAATAGAAGGAAAACAATGACCACCTTGTCAAGCCCCAGAACAAAAATTCTTCAAGATGGACTCAAAAATAGAAACGTCTCCCGCATGTTAATTACCTTGTTCCAAAGGTGGGTTCAGAGTGTCCTTGAGATGTGGAGGCTAGAAAAGAAAAAAGGTACAGCCCTGCGTGTGCACTTGGGCGTGTGGGCAGAACTTCCGCTCCTGCGGGGCTCTGCTGATACACGTCCCTGAGAGCCTGACGGTGGTTCAGCACCACGGACAGCAGTTGAACAAGGCTGTGGGGAGTCTGACCTTGAAAAGCTACCTGGCTGCCATGCCTTGGTCCTTACCTATAGAACCGACTAGTTACATCACCTCTCAGGTGACCCTCGCTTTATGGGAAATGTGTACTCCTGAAAAAGTGTATGTAAACCTATATTTTATAACGTGATTAATTCAGAGACGCATTTATTTCCAATAAATCTTCCAGGAGGGAGGGTTGGAAATCTTGAAGCTTTGGTCTCCCTGATTTCTGAAAGGATAGATGTGCACAGTGACAGTGTAATTTATTGGTTAAGAGCATCATAGGACTATTTCCTGGTTCCTTGGCATTTGAGGCATTGGGAGCTGGATAATGCTTTGTTTGGGAAACTGCGCTGTGCATTGCACAATGTTTGCAGCATCGAATCCCCCACTGTCACTGAGAATCTGTGGGAAAGATGTTTCTGAATTTGAATCTTGGCTCTGCTCTTCTTAATGGCTCTGACCAATTGGCTTACATGCTTCATGCCTCTGCTTTCTCATGTGCAAAATAAAAACCACTTTAATATTTATCTTATGGGGTTTCCGTAAGGAATCAGATACTCCTTATCAACTTACTTAACACCATGCTAAGCACGTAATAAGCCTTCAAAGATGTGAGTGTCATCAGTGAGGTAGTTGCCATCACCATCATCATCATTATCATCCTCATTTTGGCCAGTGAACTCCTGAGGCTCTGCCGTTGTATTTCTAAGCCACTCATTCAGAAAACATCGCTGGGCCCACTAAGTAGTTGGCACTATGCTAGGCAGTGGCTGTTTAAAGATGAGCAAGCCATTCGTCTCTTTTCCCACAAGAACCGGAAGTCCTGGATTTGATATCATGGCAATCAGTGCATGTGACTCCCATGGTGCTGTGTGCACGGCACTTTATCCTGTATCTCTCAGCAAGCACAGGCTTCGCAGCAACCAAGCCCCCAAGGTCAGGGGCTTCAAACGACAAAGGCTTCTTTTCGTGCTCACACTGCATGTTTGTCTTGGGTTGGTGGGATGCTCTGCTCCCTGTTGCCCTCTCTCAAGAGGCCAGACTGAATGGACCCCTGCCTTCTGGCACATCTGTAGTTTCTAGGGCAGGGAGAAAGGGAAAATGGAGACTTGTGCACTTGACTTGTAAGGCTTCTACCTAGAAGTGGCACGCACCAATTTTTTCACACTTCAGTGGTCAGAGCAAGTCCTGGCATCTCACCTCTATCCGAGGGGAAGGGAAGTGCCATCGCTCTATGTGCTGGAACAGAAGAATGTCTGTTCTTTGGCGTCAGACCCCAGGATTAAACCCGTGATGACACTGGGGCTTCGTGCTTAAAACATCATCAGAGGGGCTCATGCTTTTCAAAAGAAAGCAAGAGGCAAAGCAACCCCCCTACATCTGGTTGTTCTTATTATCTTCCGAAAATAATGAGCAAGGAGGTCTTAATGGGAGCAGGGAGAGGCCAACTTTATTGATTGGCAGCTCAAATCGGGATAATCCACATCAAGGCCCCACCGGCCATTTCATTTTGGCTTCCAAAGGCTCTGTTATTAATTCATTTTTAAAGTGATCTCTCTTACTCCCAAGGGGTGTATCCCAAATAACAATGTGCTTACAATACTCTATTTGATTAAATTTTAACAAGCTGTGTTATTGGCAAATAAACTATTTCAGTGCTGTTGCCAACGCCAAACAGAATGTTTTGAACAAAGGAGCAGAATTGACACATTTAAGAGACCGTCATTAATAATTCACAACAGCCAAAAAGGCAGGCATATACATTTTCCCCCCAGTGATGGCTGACCAGAGGAGTCAGCCAAAGTTCTGTGGTTTCCTGCTTATTAAAAGGGGGAAATCCAAGAAACTGAACTTAGGTTGTCACGAGGTTTAATAAAAAGAACATTTAAGAAAACTGGCCACACCCCTGCTATTCACTTGCTGCGTGACTTCAGGCAAGCCACTTACACTCTCTGTGATTACTTCCTGTTTCAGAAAATGAGACTAAGAAAACATTGTTTATTTAAAGAGGAAAGATATAAACAGAATTATATTGATAAGTGCTTCTCTTCTTTGCTTCTCAAGCCAGACACTGATTTATCTGGCAGGGATTTGTGGAAAAGGGAGGAAAAAGGCCAGTCTCTCGGTTTGAGGGGTTTATATTCTCAGGGGAAATGCTGGAGGGCGGGGGTGGAGAGGGAGAGCTTGGATTCAGCTGATAATGAAGACATTGATCCAAGCAAATTGCCCCCGTTGACCCTCATGAACCCTGCTCCACTGCTAACGGTACTGGTAGGATTTGTTTAGCATTTGATTAATGCACACCAGAAATCATGCCAGCCTCTTTCTATTTATGCATTATCTCGCAGCCACCCCCTGGAGAAGGGTACTGTTAACATTGCCATTTTCCTAGAGAAGAAAATGGAGGCTCACCAAGTAGGTTACGCAAGACCAATCAAACGGGAACGGGCGGGCCAGCGCGCAGGAGCCTCCTGCCCGCTGTCTCTCCCAGAGCCACAGTTCTCACCACCTCTCGCCTCTGGATTTGCATTGGTTAGGGACACTCTGCTCTTTGTTGCTCCCTGGCCACCTCCGCCATGGTGTAGCCTGCCCTGGGAGAGTCCAGCTCCTGCATGAAACATGGAAATGTGAGTCCGTTGGCTTTCCAGAGGGCACAATGTTGACTGTAGTACGTAGGGTGTTTTCTGCCAAAAATGGGGGATTAGAATAACCTATGGGTAGGTGGGTGGATGGATGGATGGATGGATGGATGGATGGGTGGAAAAATGGACGGTGAATGGATGAGTGGATTTCACACCAAATGAATGGTGAAATAGGCAATCTGATTTAGTAGCCATGAAGAAATAGCCACCAATTCCTGTCTGCTTTTGAAGTCTTGCTTGACAATTGAGAGTAACCCCTCAATGCATGTTACCAAATGTTTTGTCACTATTCATCGATGTTAGCTACTTGTCACTTTAGTGAGCCCAGGCTTTGGGTGATCATCGAAGATACCATTTTTAATGTCAGTCCTAATGTGCTATTGGCTAACTGCTGGTTTAAGCTTTGCCTCTGGGCGAGAACAATAATAGTGACCATTATTTATTAAGCCTCTCATGTGCCGAGTACTATAATAAGCCTTTTATCTGCGATACTACAAATACACAGCTCACTCACCATGTTGATGTTACTGGTCTCGTTTTACTGAGAGCTGGGAGGTGATCCAGTCCTGCCCAGGTAACGGAGGACAGATGCTGGATCCAGCTGCAGAGAGCATGCTTGCAGCTGGGTGCCTTTCACACCCCACTCCTGGTTCTCAAACACGGCCCCACATCGGCAGAAGCAGCTCCCTAGGAGCTTTTTCTAAATGCAAATTCTTGGGCCCCAGCCCAGCCTTACCCACGCAGCCTCTCCGGGAGGGCCAGCAGGCTGTGCTACACTAGCCCCCGGGTTTCTGGCGCACACTTCAGTCTGAGAACCACGGCTCTCGTCTAGAAATGTTGCTTCCTTAGACTTCAAGGATGCATTTATACAAAATCCAGTTTGTTACCTTTTTGTGAGTCTATGGGGTCAGAGCTTGGGCTCTAGAAGCTAACAGGCCTCCGCTCACATCCTGCGTGACCTGGGATGTGTGATTTAATTTCCCTGAACCTCAGTTTCCTTACCTGTAAAATGGGGGCAATTGAGTAGTGGGAGGGGATTAAATGAGACAGTCCACATAAAGCTCTCAGCCCGGTGCCTGGCATCTTGGAGCGAATGATCTGTTTTTATTGAATCTGCCCTCCCCAACTGCATCACAAGTTTTCCAAGCGGCCGGCGTCACGCACCTGTCTAGCAGATGGTCACACGCTACAGGTCCACTGGGGCTGTCCATGGGGGACAGACCTAGGACGTAGCGGCACACACTGGCTTTTAAGACGACAGACTGAGAGTGGGCGGTGCCCGGCTCTTCCACCTCCTGGCTGCATTCGCTCGGGCAAATTTCTGAACCTCCCCTGCCTTGGTTATCTCCTCGGCGATCCACCTTGGGGACCCAGGACCTGTGCCGTGGCTATGGCGGGGTCAAATGCAAGTAGAGCGTGTGGAACGGTGCCAGGCATGAGCCCGTCTGTGGCAAGTGCTGTGTCCCGTGAGCTGTCATCATTGTCATAACCACCACCACCACGATGGTGGCCCCACTGATCGAAAAAGCAGGCTGTGTGCAGACTACGAACCCCACAGCCACTCTCTGTTCTCCCCATTTCTCCTCTCCCGTCCCACACTGGCCCGCCCACCTGCACAGAGAAGCCTGGGAGGCCGCTGTGGGGCAGGCGGTCGCATCAAACTCCACTCTCCTTTCCTTTTGTGTGTGCGCTAATCACCTTGAAGAGCCTGTGTCCACAGCTTGGGGAGCTTTCGGTAGTTATCTCCCATCTGGGGGGCCCTGGGCGCGGCCATCCACGCTGGGCGCGCCCCGCAGCAGCTCTCACTGTGGCTCAGGGCTGACTCCAACGCCACGGAGGGCCTGGTAACAGCTGATGGATTCCCACAGCCCAGAGAGAAAGCTGTGCGGTTCTTGTTAACTGATCCTAAAAGAAGGCAACGGGTAGGCGTCTGGAAGAAATCCCTACACAGAACTTGGGGTGGAGGGCAGTGCCTCTCCCCAAAGATCCTGTTTGGGGGTCTTTTCCCTGCCTGGGTAGCACTGTGGGCCTGGTATCTAATTGACTGAGGGAGAAAATGAGCAAAAGCCGTTGGGCTTAGGAAGGCATCTTTGCGGGAAGTTCCAGGGGAGGGAATCACAAACAGGAGAGCCCTAATGGTGGCGCAGCGCTGGAGGAAATGAAGGCAGAGCAGGCGGATCAAGGTGAGAGGTTCAGCCTGTTGCCTGCCGTCCCCCTGCTGGCTGGGCACAACATCAAATGAGACCCTGGAGCCCACCCGCCTCCACCTCAACTTATGGGTCAGGACCCCCAGGGCCCGGGAATCTGTATTTGCAGAAAGCGCCTTAAGTGATTCTGAGCCAGCCAAGGATTTCCATGGCGAAATACAATCCTACAGCCGGAGACCCCGTCATCAGCCTCCTGGCTCCCCGAAGCCGATCGGGCCCCGCCTGTGCTTTGGAGCCTGGGAGCCGAGTCCTATGAGAGAGGAGCACGTGGTGCTGGTCGTGTCTCAATGGCGAAGAAAGCCAGAGTGTGGCAGTTCCAGGAGCCCTGCTAGCCACTGAGAGACAAGGCCCCTTCTGCTGCCTGCCCAGAAGAGGCGAGGGTGAGCCCGTGTCCTAGGCCAGCCTTACAGGGGCCAGTTCACTCCGTGAAGGCGCTGGACCTGTGTTACCGACTGTCACCAGGTCCTGGCTCTCCTGGCATGGCGTGGCTGCCTCTGGGCATCCCCAGCTTGGAGGAGAGCACAAGAAACTGGTCTCTCAACCAGGACTCACAAAATGCAATGCCTGCCAGGGTCCAGGGTCACATGGGTGACGTGACCAGGCGGGGACTGAGTGAGGGGGGCCACTGCCGCCCACATCCCTCTGAGGGCTGCCTTGGGAGGGCAGTGCAGGTCCCTGGTCTCCAGTCTGATCCTTCTTAAAGCCAAACTGTGTGCGTGAAACGCCTGATGTTGAAACGCCCTCAATGAGTTTTGAGTGTTTACAAAGTAGCATGCAACGCTAGCACAACATGTCTGCGGACTCCGTTCTCCAGGAGTGTCTTGCATGAGAGGGGAAAAACAACCAAAACCCACAAAACCTGCCACCTTCCACCTGTGCATTCGTTGAATGAGCTTTGCAAGCACCTGCCCACTCAGCAGCGACTCCCTGGGCCAGTGCTGTTGGAGGTGGGGAGGGTTTGGTGGGGAAGAGACTGACCACGGCCGTCCGAAGCATCGACTCCGTGTGCCAGAGCCGGGCATCTGACAGGTCACGTGTCTGCGGTCCCAGCTGCGTTCCGGACCGTCTCAGGCTGGCCATGGAATGCCTGGAGGGCCAAGCCACCAGCCCTACTTCAAACGGAACAGCTCCGTTATCTGTTCTGTGTGGGCGATGTTAGGGGGCCCCTGAGTCTATGCACAGGAACACTTAGGGACCAAGTGTGGTGGGCGAGGGCGCATCCCTGGAGGAGTCACACGTGTCTTCCCGCAATGCCAGGTGTATCAGGGTGACTCCCCAGTAAGCCAGCAGAGCCACACGCAGGCTACACGCAGAGGGGGGCAGCTTCCGTGATAGAAGCGAGCAGAGTGAGTATCAGGCAGGAAGTCCCGCCACAGGTGGCGTCCGCACGTGCAGAGCCGGTGGGTCTCGGGCCCGGTGGCTGCAGTGGTGGCCCGTGTCTGGTGGAGAGCTCTGAGCGTGGCCTGTGGTACAGCCCTGGCCAACTCAGTCCCGATCTCCCATTTAAGGAAGGCAGGAAGGGGAGACATTTTCTCCCCGCCCCCTCCACCCCCCGCAGCTGTGAGGACGGGAGGGTGACTGTTCGCTCGGAGTTGATTGATGTTACGCTCGGGGATCTGAATTCTCTGATGTAATTACACTGTGTGCTCCGTGCGATAAGGAGATTAATCAGTCCATTACGCAGGGGCTGCTTCACCCACAGACAGAGGTGATTGAATGGAGACGCCGGACATCACGGGGTGTCAGCCAGCCAGCCAGCCTGCTCTGGTAACACAGCAGGTGCCGGCCTCTTGGCGGCTAGGCCGTCCCTTCCAAAGAGGAACATACTGTTGTTACTACTACTTAGTGCAAGGCAAGATGCATGTGTCATCTCATCTAATCCTCACAGTGCCCTGAGAGTTGGCCGCTGTTCTAGACCCATTGTACAGAAGGAATAACTGAGACTCAGCTGCTTGAAGACCTCGTCCCCACAGTCACAGAGCTGGTCAGAGTTTGGTTTGAATCTAGCAGCTGGATGCGAAGGTGCCCACCCGCAGGGATTACTGCCTCGGAAAGAAAGTCAAAGCGTGAAATGAGGCCAGAGCTCCCAGCCTGCCTGTCTGTTGTCAGGGGTGGGGGGTCGTCTGCGTGGACAGGTGAGGCAAGAGCATTGTGTCATCTCTGCTGGAAGGAGGTGGCACTCCACGGAGAGAAGGGAGTCCAGGAGCCAGGGTGCAAAAGGAATTGCCTGTCCCTGAACGGTAGGGAAAAAAAGGGCAGTGGAGAAAGACTGGAGTTATTGTGGGGTCACTTTGGAACATGTGAAAGTGTCGAATCAGTATGCTCCACACCTGAAACCAATGTGACTTCATGTCAGTTGTGCTTCTTAAGAAATACACCGAACACCAGACTGGACTCTGGCGGGGCCGCCTGGTGGTGTGTGACTTGGAGAAGTGAGGTCAGCTCTTGGAGCCCCCGCGCTGTCATCGGAAGCTGGCATCTAACCCCCACCTTAGGGAAGCCGCGGAAAGTACCTTAAACAGGAGGCCGCACAGCGTCCGGACTCGCTGTTGACACTGCTGCTGGCGGTGGTGCAGGGTGATGGCGGTGGTGCAGGTGCTGGGTGCACGCCCCACCGAGGTCCCAGCCTGCCTGTCCTCTGACTGCTTGCCTTCGACTTAGCAAAGGGAAGAGAAAACAATATCACGTGTTGTGGGCATTCCTCATGCCCCTGGCTCCAGCCAGGCCCCTGTGCTCACCGTGAATAGGCCTAAGAAACACCAGTTCTCACTGTCTGTGTAGAGACAGAGAAACTGGGACTCCGAGGTTAAGTTGCTCAGGCACCGTCTTCACGCACCAGCAGGGCTGTGGTGTTTAGTTCAAAAGATCATGCCGCTCAGTTCAGTAAACATTTATTTCGTGCACATTAAGCTCTGTGTTGGAACCGCGGGTGCAGAGATGAAAAGACCTGCTCCCAATGGCTCCCCATAGGGTGGGCTAGGACAGTGGTCGGTACACCGCGGCTCTTTGGCCCCTTGAACGCTCTAACGCCACTTCTTCAAAATAGACTCGCCCAGGCCGAATACCGACTTCTGCACACGGGCCACGAAGTTTCGATCGCACTGTATGTGCTTGCCCGCATGTGGTATTTTGTGGAAGAGCCACACTCAAGGGGCCCAAGAGCCGCGTGTGGCTCGCGAGCTTGGTTTGCCAACCACTGGGCTAGGAAATCAGGCGTGTGGATTAGTTAAACGGTCTGACGCCGTTAGAATGCATCTCTGGGAGGAAGAAGGTGCTTTTAGGAAACATCAGTGGCCAGGCCCTTGCCCCAGGGGTTCTGTTTCATCGGTCGGAGCTGGTCCCTGACAACAGCATTTCTTTAAAGTTCCCTGGTGATCCTTACGGGAAACACTGGTCTAGAGGCTTCGCAGGTGTTCTAAATGCATTGAATAAGCCAACAGGTTTACCCCCTCAGCCCTGACACACCAGCTGCTAGGAGAGTTGTGGTCCTCGAGTGAGAACATGAGCTCCAGGGTGGGCTGGGAGAGAGGTTTCTCTAAGGCCCCGCAGTGTGGGCACCTCCGAGGACGGTGGGTGAGGAAGACTGTGGGCGAGGGGCGGTGTGTATCAAAGGTCGAGCCATGTGTGTGGCCGGGGATGCAGCCTGGTGTCACTGACGACACGGGCAGGGTGCGTGGGCTCTGGGTCAGCCCACCGCTCACATACTCTGTCACGTTCGGGACAGTTATACACCCTCCTCTCTGTGCCTCAGTTTCCTCTCTGACTCTCTCAGGTCTTCACAGGATGTGACTCAAAGATGTCAAGCACAAAAACAGAATAAGGCAGGAAGGATGGGAAGAAGGGCGAGGGGGCTGGGTGCTGGTGGCAGCTATTTCAGGACGTTGTGGAGGGCTGGCATTCAGCACCCAGAGGAAGTAGCAGGTCCAGCTGGCACTCTGCTGACTCAGGGGGCCGGCTGGCAGGGAGACGGGGAGCGAGGTGCTGAGAGTCTGTGTAATCAGAAAAAAATGCCTCCGTGATTTGCGATTATAATTCTCGACAACAAACTCTGGGACTCCAGCATCAATACTAATAACTGGTTGAAGGAGGTGGATGTTAGGAATGAATTAAAATGTTTGAAAAGCTGCTTTTTGGTAAAAGCACGGGGGAATATTCTGGGCCCCTAAATTGAAAAGGGGTATTTTTAGCACCTTAACCCAACCTACTCGCTGAACACATCTGCGGGAGCATCGGCAGCAGACACCTTGCTTTTCGTTGCACTTACCCCCAGCCCTCCGGGACCTGGGCCAGGGCCTGACTTCCTTCCTTTCATTGTGGTTTTTCCAAATCAAATGGGTGAGAAGGTCGGATGGAGTATTTTCCTTCCTGTCCCTAAAGGGTAGGGACAGCAATCTCACACTTTAGTGGCGTAAGAGTCCTCAGCACACCGTGTAAAATGCCAGCTCCTGGGCCTTGTTCTCCGACTCTGCACATTACACAGCGTCCCTGGTGCTGCTGGAACAGGTGCCCACGGACCACGCTGAGCAATGTTGGGCTTGGAATCGAGTGGAACTGGGATAAGGTTCTGGCACCATCATGGGCCAGCTCCTGGCTCTGGACAAGTTCCTTTACCTTCTCTAAACACCAGTCACCTCGTCTGTAAAATGGGGTGTGAATGGCACCTACCCCGAAATCTTGTTGTGAGGATTAAATTCAACACATTGGCTTAGCACAGAGCCAGGGATGTAACAAGTGGTCACAAACGTCAGTGATCACCATCCTTGTTCATTATGACTACCTGAGCAGGCCCTGCCCTCCTCCTCACTCCAGGTCTCACATTGGCGAAGTGGGAGGAATTGTAACAGTACCTTAAAACCAGCTTTCACTCAAAGGTTGTAGATTACATCAGAAAACGTTTGCCAACCTTGGTTGCGGGCACATCCCCAGGAGGAGGTGTGCAGGAGGCAGCTGATCGGTGTTTCTCTCTCATCGATGTTTCTAGCTCTCTATCCCCCTTTCTTTCTCTCTGTAAAACATCAATAAAATATATTAAAGAAAAGAAAAGAAAATGTTTGCCAAGTACTGACCACACTGCCTGGCACATAGTAGGCATCCCATAATTATTTGTTCAATGAATAAATGAGTGAATGAGCTGATGAGTGAATAAATGAGAGAATGAATGAATGAAGTCAACTCTTGCCTTCCACAAACTACAGACAATAAATGACTTAAAAAGGACTTCCCCTCTCCAACACCATGAGGTGGGCCGCTGGCAGACACCCAGTGTTTGTTGCTTCAGGTAACGCTTGCCATGATGAAAGCGTAGAAGTGTGGCTTCACGCCCAGCCAAGTGGGGAAGGGAGGGAAGGGTGTTCAAGGCAGAGGGAACTGCATATGCAAAGGCATGAAGTCAGGAGCACATGAAAGGTTCTGGGGAACTCCAGCGGGTTGGTATCCTTGGAACAAGGAGTGGGGACATGTGGGCTGGGACCGGATCACGCCAGCCTCCTGAGCCGTGGCTGGGAGTCTGGAGCGCTCTTAATCTCAACAAGAATCCAGTGAAGGGGTTCGGTCCAGGAAGTGACCCCGTGAGGTGTGCTTTAGAAGAGGCCCCTCACTGCATGGAGGAGAAAGACCCGAAGGGAAGGGATGGGAGACCGGAGACCAATTAGGAGGCTGCAACCCGAGACCTGACTGGCCGCCGTTCTTGTCAGAGTAATTTCCTGGAGGCATTTGCTAGCTGATTGCCGGCCATCTTCCCGGGCCCGTGTGTTTGCCACAGCTGGAACTGTGCGGAGAACAGCCATTCAATCACGTTCGCTGCTGCTGCATTGCACACGCGGCCCTGTCCAGCGTCACATCTTTTGTCAGGAGGATTGTGGGTTGCACAGCAAAGAAAAGGGACCCTGTGGCCAGCTACCTCTCAGTAACCCCCCCAGGGCCCCTGTGTTGTCACATCCTTAGAAAGCTCCGGCTATTAGCCTGATCATTTCCACCCGTGATCCTGTCGGGCTCGCCTCGTCAATTACTGGTCAAGTGGGGTAATGGCCGTTTCATTAGGAGCTGCTCCTCAGACACACACAGCGTTTAGGAAATGAAGTGTGCGGGGTTGTGCATTTTTTCCAGCCGGTGATTAGGTGCTATAATTAAGAAGGCATTGTGTCTGATTTCTAATCCTTTTTCTTTATTTAAATTTAATTGATTTTTCTCCTTGATTTAATCAACCCAAATCCTGCCACCCAGCGTCCCCCTCCCCTCAGATGCCCAGGAGAACTCTGGTGCTTAAAGAGGTAGGACCACACCTGGGAAATGTGGATCAACATCTGTAGCTGGTGCGTGGGGTGTCGGGATGGTAGGGCTAGAGAGGGAGGAGGGAGGAAGGGCTGGTTTTAGACCTTTGGAACCTGGCTGTGCTGTGTGAATTATTTAACCACTCTGTGCCCCCGTTGCCTCATCTTAAAAATAGTAGGAATTATAGTGTTCTTATCGTACTCTGATGATGATTAAACATATAAAAGCTTAGAATGAAGACTGGAAAATAAGTGCTAAAAATACGACTTACGTATGATTTTTACCATATCGTTATCTACCCAGTAACTCCTTCAATCCTCACATTTTCATGCAAGTGGGCTATTCCCACTTAAGGTAAAGAGTTGGAAGTCCACAGCGCGTGAGTGGCTAAGCCAACATTCAGTCTCGGTCTCAGTTCCAAGGCTCACACTCACGCGTTTGGCCCCTCCTACCCCGTGGCTTCTGTCTCCCCGTGTAGGATGTGAGGAAACAGGTTTGGCAATTCAATTCTCCAGATGAGCTCCCTCAGCTCCTGGAGTGCTCTCGGTGCAATGCGGACCCATTGTGGGCAGCTGAGTCTCAGAGAGGGCAGGCAGCGTCTTCGGAGCGTCACCGCAGTGAGGAGCGAGGCAGAACTCTGTCTGCGCATTAGTTCTTGTTCTCAACCTTTGCCCCCAAACAGTCCAAACATCTACCAGGTGATGTGACCACGCGCAGTGCCCCTCCCCCACACATAGACCAGGCCGCGTCATGTTAGCATTCTCAGCATGCGGACTACTTCCATCTCTCTTTCCTGCCCAGGGAAGCGTGACAGAGCACAGCTCAGGGCCAGGGACTCTGTGGCAGGAGGGGTCTGGGATCCGTTCACTTGTTCATTTAACAAGTATTAATTGGGCCCTTACTGTGTCCCTTACTGTGTCCTAGTTAGGAGTGCGGAGAAATGCCGTGAACAAAAGAGACAAAAACAATTGCTGCCCTCATGTACTTAGATTCTAGTAGATGGGAGTGTGTGTGTCGGTGGGGGGAGGGGGGAGGGAAGGGGGAGGAGAGAAGGGAGGCGGCAGCAGGGGGAAGAGAAGGTGGGGACTCAAACAATAAACAAGCAAACAAAAAACATGGAGTAAATGGTTATATTATACTGGAGGCCCAGTGCACGAAATTCATGCATGGGGGCCGGGGGAGGGGTGTCCTTCAGCCCAGCCTGCACCCTCTCCAATCTGGGACCCCTCGAGGGATGCCCAACTGCCCTCTCACAATCTAGGACTGCTGGCTCCCAACTGCTCGCCTGCCTGCCTTCCTGGTTGCCCCTAACTGCTTCTGCCTGCCAGCCTGATCACCCCCTAACCACCCCCATGCCAGCCTGATTGATGTCTAACTGCTCCCCTGCCAGCCTGTTTGCCCCCAACTTCTCTCCTCTGCCAGTCTGGTCACCCCTAACTGTCTTTCCCTGCAGGGTTGATTGCCTCCAACTGCCCTCCCTTGCAGGCCTGGTGCCTCCCAACTGCCCTCCCCTGCTGGCCATCCTGTGTCCACATGGGGCAGCCATCTTGTGTGTTGGAGTGATGGTCAATCTGCATATTATTCTTTTATTAGATAGGATAGAGGCCTGGTGCATGGTAGGGACCACTGGTTTGCCCTGAAGGGTGTCCCTGATCAGGGTGGGGGTTCCCTTGGGGCGTGGGGCAGCCTGAGTGAGGGGCCTGTGGTGGTTTGCAGGTGACCCAAGTGGAGGCCCTGCTATCTGGAATTTATTTACCTTCTAATTTTGTAGCCTAGAGTGGAGCCAAGCCTCCTGCTCACTCCGTGGCTGCTGCCATTTCTGTTTGGATTTGTTTACCTTCCATCATTGAAACTTTGTAGCCTTGAGTGGAGGCATAGGCCAGCAAGGGCAGGCGGAAAGCTTGGCTTTTTCCTTTGCCTGGGAAACCCTAAGACTCCCTACTGCTCTCTGTGGCTATAGCCATCTTGGTTGGGTTTATTTGCATACTCGCTCTGATTGGCTGGTGGGCGTGGCTGGTGGGCGTGATTTGTGGGTGTAGCTTAGTAATGGTTAATTTGCATAGTACTCTTTTATTAGGTAGGATTACAAGGTAATAAATACTATAGAGGGAAACAAAGCAGGGAGAAATAACATACAACAGAAAGGGCTCACACAGGGTTGTTGGGGAAGAAATGTCACTGAGAATGTGACATTTGAGCAAAGACTTGAAATAGACGAGGAAGTCATGTGATATTGGGAAGAAAACTGTTTCAGGCAGTGGGAACAGCATGTGCAAAGGTCCTGAGGTAGCATTCTAATGGGCATGTCAGAGAAGCAGCAAGTAGGCCAGGGGTGCAAGAGTGGAGAGAGCAGGAGAAGAGTAGGGACAGGGGCCAGATTGTATGGGAAGCCAGATTGCATGCCACGATTTAGCTTGAGTTTTAACAGGATCCTGCCGCTGCCTTCTGGGGAGTACACTGCAGGAGAGCCAGGCCGGAAGCTGGAAGAACTAGTAGTCACTTGCAATAATTTAGGTGAGATGCTAGGGGCTTGAACCAGGGTGGCAGCCACCTGGGAGGAGAGAAGTGACTGGATTCTAGATCTGTTCTGAAGGCAGCATCTAGATCTGCTGACAGGTCAGATGGGAAATTTGAGAGCGGAAAATCAAGGACAACTCCAAGGTCACCACTTTGAGCTGCCATCAGCTGAGATGATGAAGATGCATGTATTTATACATTTGATTTGATTGGAAACCCAGATGCTCATCTTTAATAATCATTAGTAACAAACCCGTGGCGGAGCTGCCATCGATCGAGACAGGCCCGGGTGGCACACTGTGGCTGGCCTTGGTCTCGGCATCAGCCTGGTTATTCCCCGGGACCCATTAGGAGTGGAGGAACCCCTGGCAGGGTCTCTGAAAGGCTCTGCACTCCTCTGAACATGAGCCAAGACTCTCTGTCAAGGGAATCGGCCCCACGCCTGTCCAGTCTCTGTCCCCACTCCTTTCTCTGTTAGGTGTGAGACAGACAGACGGACAGCGGACCCCCCTCCCTGCATCCACTGCGGATAAATCCACCCCCACCCCCGCCTCATCACCCCCTTCTCCATCTCTTCCATCGTCCTCTGGCTGACACAGTTTGGGGCAATGTGGGCCTGCACGGGCTTTGGCGTAAACATCTGATTGCTCCCAATGGCTGCTCTCTGGCGGAGGGAGAAAATGTGTGCAACGTCTCCCCTTTCTTTAAAAATGGCAACAAAAGGCAAATCCTGTTTTTTTTCTGAGACTGTTCCAACGAATCAGGACGCATTTGAAATGCCGAGCCAAACCGCCCTGGCTGGTGGCTTGGCGTGGTGAAGGCTTCCCTGGCTGCCGCCTCTGAGTGGCAGCCAGCTGACCTGCTCCCTTCCCTGCGCCAGGCCCACCCGACCTCCAGCTGCACGGGTGGGGCAGGGACAGGGCTACCAGAAGGAGCCCCCAACTGGGCTCACTGCCCTGCCACCCCCTGGCTGCGTGGCCTGGAGCAGGCCAGCCTCCTCTCCAGCTCCCTGGGAAGAAGGGTTTGACGGGGGAGTTGGCCGCCCAGTCCTTATGCTCTGAGTCTTAGCAGAGCAGAAGCTCCCAAAATGCCTGGGGAGCGGGAGAGAAAGCGGGGAGATGAGAGATGTCACTTCTTAATTAGTGAGCAGAGCCCCTGGGATGTGCCAGGCACGGTTCCAGAGCATTCCATAGGCTCGCTGTCAGCCCCGGAACACCTGAGAGGTGTGGGCACTGCTGTCTGCATCCAGGCCGGAGGCTAAGTCAGTTCCCAGGCCACAGAGCGCCGGGACCAGGGTTTGAACTGGCAGTTGGGCTCTAGGCTGTGCCCCGAAGGCCACGCAGTGCCCTGGCTGTTGGGGAGAACGCCTGGAGCCAAGATGCCCGGCTTTTGGGCCCTGCGAGAGCGTCAGCTGGTCTGATGGCCCAGAGAGTGACACGCCTGCCAGGTGGGCCAGGGCATGGCCTGGAGGCCAGAGAGCCAGCCAGGAATCTGGCTTTGCTCCTCAGGGCTCCTCAGAAGGAGAGACATGACCACCTCCGCGTTTTGGAAGGTAACCCCCCCACCTGCTGTGTGGAGAAGGGCTGGGCAGGGCCAGCGCGAAGGCCATGGCACTTTCTCGGTGAGGAAGGATGGTGGCATGGACCCAGGAGGGCCAGTGGAGATGGGGAGACGGAGATGAGGCTGAGGTGCTTTGAGGTGAGAACGGTCAGGCTTGGCTGATGGGCTGGGTGAGAGTCAGAGAAAGAGAGGGCCCAGGGTGGAGGCCAGCTGGCCCTTGGATCCGGAGGTCGGTGCTGGGGGCGGTGATGTGCTGAGGTTTGGACGGGTAAGTTTCAGGTGCCTGTGGTGTTTGCTTGAGGAGACACTGGACACCGAGGGTCAAGGTCAGAAACGAGAGACCAGGATGACCAGCGCCCTGGGGCTTTCAATCAGTGTCCCCATGTGGACAGTGAGGTGTATGGTCACCCCGGCTCTGCCAGGGGACACATCTTGATATTGAGAACATCAGGATCCAGGTTATTCCATATCTTACACACACACACACACACACACATCCTAAGCATTTGTGTGGATACTCTTAGCTGCACACAGGTGACAGGTGGCCATCCTGTGCAGTTCCGAGGGAAGCAGTGTCACGATGGTCAAGGGGGGTGGGACTAGTCTGAAGACCAATGCTTCCGTCCCACCGGGCTGTCCGGCCTCAGGACCCACCACCAGGGAGGTTTTCACGGAGAATGAATGAAGGCTGTGTCTGTGCCCCACCAGCCCAGCAGGGGGAAGGGTTTTTAAAAATGGTCCTTCTTTTCCACTCAAATCCCATTCCAAAGCCCCAGGTAAGAAGGAATCCACAAGCCCAGCGGGGCTCACGGAGCTGTGCGGAGCTGGCTGTGGGGCTCCCCTCCCGCAGGGAAGGCTGTGGGAGAGCCAGAGCCCTGGGAGACGATTGGGCCCCGAGGGCAGCCGCCCCTCACACAGGGCTTCGAACCGGGGAAAGCCCTTCTCTCCTCACTCCTCGCCACCAGTTCCTGCCGTGGGCTCCGGCCTCCCACGCCATGGTGGCCCCGGTGACGGTGACAGTTCCCCAGCCAGCTCGCCCACGGCCTCACCCCCGGCTCTGCACACCCAACGCAGGAGGCACTGTCCATGGTGCACATCCCAAGAGGCAGGGTGGGGTAGGGCGTGGATTCTGGAGGCTGACTATCTGGGTTCAAATTCTGTCTCTACTACCTGTCCGCAGGACCACTGGCCTCAGGGTCTCCAGTGGTAAAGCGGGGTTGACGGTTGCAATGGCCTCGAATGCTGGTGAGGACCCTCAGAACCACAGCAGCACTCAGGGGGATGCTGAGCTCAGAGCCGGTGCTCCCCAGCAGACGCTGTGATGGGGAGGAGGAGGAAGAGGAGGAGGAGGAGGAGCAAGAGGAGGAGGGGGAGGAGGAAGAGGAGGAGGAGGAAGAGAAATAGGAGGAGAAGGAGGAGGAGGGGGAAGAGGAGGAGGAAGAGGAGGAGGAAGAGGAGGGGGGAGGAGGAGGGGGAAGAGGAGGAGGAAAAGGAGGAGGGGGAGGGGGAGGAGAAGGAGGAGAGGGAGAAGGAGGACGGACGATGAGGAGGATTCTCATCTGTAATGGCGCCGTCCGTTATCCAGCATGCACACGGATGCAGGTGGCAGAATAAGGATGAGGAACAAAGAGGAAGGGAGCAGTCACAGGCGCTCTGGCGGCCAGGGCCTCGCTCAGAAGCCCCGAGGGGGCCACGTGATGGCATTCCACTGAGGCTCTCCTTTCACAGGAATGAGAAATGCAGGTTCTGTGTCCGAAACCATTGCAAATTCCAAATTAGTGAGGCTTCATGGTCTGCGGAGAGGCGCTGGAGGGGAAATCGGTGGACGGGTGTTTTCTAGCTGTCGGAGCAAGCTGGCTGATTGATTGTGTCGGTCAATAGACTGTGCAGACGGCAACCGGGGAACGGCGCGGGGTGGGGGTGGGGAGCGAGGTGGGGGAGTGAGAAGGCAGAATCCCAGGCAGGGTGGAGGGGGCAGGGACGTGGCCAGCAGTGGAAAAGGACCCAGTTACACCACAAGCTGTGTAGGCACAGCCTGGACTGTGTAGCCGGACTCAGTCCGAGGCCAGGGACACCTGGCCTCAGTTCCTTAAGAATTCTGGGCACCCTCACTTATTCACTGTGTGACCTTAAGCGAACCACTACCTCTCTGAGCCTCTGTTTCCCCATCAGCCCTTACAATGCTCACTTCCGGGGCTTAGAATGGGATTTAGCAGTAAGTGAGAGAATGGGTTTTAAATGACTGATGAGGTGTCTGTAGGTGCTCAGTTAATGGGGGTCCCTTCACTCTAACAGCTAGCTGGGGGAGTTGGCGTGCCCACACTGCACCCTGTGAGCTCGGAAGCTCTGTTTGGAGGTGACAACTCTCATCCTTGAATTTGAGGCTAATGGGCCATGTTTGAGGTTCCAGGCCCTATTGTGCCACCAGGTGTGTTCAGAAAGGGAGAAAGATGGAGATGTCTTAGACCCAGAAAAGAGTGCGACTCACAGAATCTAGGAACTGGGCAGGCTCTGCAGAGGAGGCAGTAAGCTGGATGACCAATCTGATTGGTCATCAGGCCAATCCCCATGTCTTCGGGGTCCCACGCTGTCCCGGGCAGACTGGAAGCCATGCCCTCATCAAAAACGACTGGAAAGGATCACTCATAAAGCGCCTCACCAAGCAGAAACTCTTTGTCACACGAGAGCTACCAAGCCTCTTTCCAAAGTAATTGCAGTTATAATTACAATGACAAGACATCGTGCTGAGTTTAATAAGTACCCATTTTCCACAGCCACCTCGTGCGAGGGGCATCATGCCCATTTTAAAAATGAGCAAACTGAGGCTCAAATAGGCGAGGGGCCTTGCTCAGGGTCAGGCCGCAGTGTCCCGGAGGGGTATACAAGGAGCTGCTGGAGCAGGATGCGGTACAGACTTCGTTCCCGCGGGGAAGGGGCAGTGGAGTCAGAACAGGCAGGTGCGGAGGTGAGCTGAGCCTTGGAGGGTGGGGGAGGCTTCTCTACAGGAAGGGGGGACCCTGAGAACGGAGGGGCCGGCTGAGCAAAGACAGCAAGGCTGGGGGCTTCTGACCTGGAGCCTGTTTGCAGTGAGCAATTGCAGCGACAGTGACAGCTGACATTGATCGAATGCTTGCTCGGCACCACGACTGGCGTCGGGCACGTGACGGCATCATCCCTAAGGCTGGGCATTAGCTCCAGCCCCTTTTGCAGGACCGGATGTGAGAATGCAGGGGCTTTGCAACGCCACCTGCCGAGTCCCCAGCCCCTGATGGCTCCTGGCTGTTCAGTGGCTGCCTGTTGTCAACAGATAAACCGTGGGTCTGAATGAGACCTCTGCTCATGTAGTTGTGAGGGGCTGCCCTGAGACCCCTAGGCTGTTCCTGCACAGCCCCTCCCTCCCCCCAGTCCTCTTGGAGCCACAGGGCACCCATCAGAGTTGGGGGAGATCATCATGAAGCTGAATGCCCAATGAAGACGGAGCTCCCAATCTCCCAGTCCCGCCGTAATGGGTTTGACTTTTAAAAGGCAGATGGAAGTCCCAGCGGAGGGACAGGCCTTTCCCATCAGCTCCTTAATTAGGATGACTGTGGAGGAGCTGTCTCCTACAGGTGGGACAGCTGGATGCCTGGCTGGCACTGACAAACGGCCACTTCCGTGTACAGCCAGACATCTGCTCTCTCCAGAGGCCCCTCTCTCCCACAGGGAGCCATTTGTCAGGAAGAGTGGCGATGGCAAAAGATGGGGCCTCTGGGACAAGCCTCAGGGAGGGTGGGTGGCAAGGGAGTGATTTGAGAACTGGCTGGTGATTGGTGCTGGAGCTGCAGAGGCGGAGTCTTCTGAGAGCTTTCTGCTGATTGGGGGAATTGCGATGGACCAAACTCTGCATTCATTCTGCCTCCTCCATCATCATCATCATCATCATCACCATCATCATCATCAAACAACACATATTGAGCTCTTATTGTGTGTCCGGGAAGCAGGCTGCGCATTTCACAATTACCTTGAGGCAGGTTATGCGAACATCCATGAGGTGTTAACATCTGACAGCCTCAGCTAGGAAAGCTAAGGCCTGGTGACATTAAACTACTTCCTGCGGTCAGCACAGCCCGGAAGTAGCCTCTCCTGCTCAGGCCCTGCAGTGGCTCCTCATTCAGAGAAAAACGGACGTTTCTGCCGTAGCCCACCCGACGGCCCCTGAGCTGGTCCCTCCTTACGGTCTCTGACACCCCCCCCCCCCCTTTACACTGCCCCCTGCTCCCTCAGTTCTCACCTCAGTGCGTGTCGTATGTCCCCACCCAGGGCCTTTGCATTGGCCGTGCCCTGTTCTTATTCCGAGGCATGCACGCAGCTCACTCCCTCATCATCTTCAAGTCTTGCTCAAATGTTACCTTCTCTCTGATCACCGCATTGAAAATTGCAGCTCCCAATGGCATTCCCAGTCCCCCCTCCTGCCCCCTCTCTCTCCTGTATGGCACTCGTCACTTCCCAGTAGTTGACACATTTACCACCTTATTATGTGAATTTTCTCCTCTCCGCCTCCCCCTGCCCATCCCGGTAGGATGTAAGCTCCACCAGGCAGCTTTCCCTCTCTTGTTCTCTGTGTGTCTCGGTGCCTAGGACAGTGCTTGCATGTAGCAGGTGCTCAAGAGGTATCTGTTGAGTAGGTGACTAATGAGGAATGAGTGACTGGTCCCTGGCAGAACTCTGAGACCCGGCTACACTCTCCGCTCTTGAAGGCTCCGCCAACCCTGGGTGGAAGTTTCCCGTCATGCCACGCGCTCTGCCCTGTGCCCCGCAGGCCTGGTTTGCTTGGTGCCTCCTCCAGCAGCGGCTGTAGTGATGCCCCAAAGGGACTCATCACGCCAAGAAAATATAGGCAGCAGCTCGCCCTCCCTGGAGAAATCTAAACCCTGTCTGCGATCCCAACTAGTGCGGAGGTCCTGAGGGTGCCCGGGGCGGGAACGAGGGATGCTATTCTTGCCCGCGGTGACACAGCTTGGCAGCATCAGGGCGTGAACTCAGGTCAGCGAGACTGCAGGGCCTGGGCGCTTTCTCGGCAGCATCGTTTGCAACCCGTTCAAGTGGGAAAGCACAGCATTCTGGGATGCAGCCGTTTCCCGCGTGTCAGGGCAGCCTGCGTTCCAGGCAGTCCCAGGAGGGGAGAGCCTGTCCCTCAGCAGTGCGACCCCTCACCAGGCAGGCGGGCGATCGCCGGCCAGCCTGTGCAGGGAGAAGTAACGGGGCGATTTGGGGGCGATTGGAGGGCAGTGGCTGGATGTGTTCCAGATGAGAGTTCAGAACCCAGGTCGGTTGGGGGCCTGGCCCGCTTGGCTGATCTGGGGTGAGAAATGCTGAGCTTATTTTTCTCCATATGGTTCTTTTGTCCTTTGACCTAAACTTTGGAAGCTGGAAATTTTTTATATGCATGAGTGTTTACCACACACACACACACACACACACGCACACACACACGTTCACACACACACACTCAGTCCTGAGAACTGAACTAAACCACTCTCGTCAATTGCCTGTAGAGACAGCGTGCTAGAGGGGGTGCTTGTATGGCGAGGCCAGCCCTCGGGGTCAAGTCCAAATCCTTTGTAAAAACCTACAAACTGGCTACTTACTCACCAGGTGGTCCAGGGACCGCAACATCATCTGGGGGAATCGGTTAGAAACGCAGAAGTCAGGGCCTAACCCAGACCTGTTGAATCAGCACCTACGTGCTCACAAGATCCCCAGGTGAGTCCCCTGTACCCAAAGGCGTGAGAAGCACCTGCCTACGGCCCTAAAGGATCCAGCCCTGTTTTCCTTCTCCATCTCTACTTCTTTTTGCCTCCCATGTTCATTATAATATTATTTACAATAGCCAAGACATGCAAGCAGCCTAAGGGCCCATCGGCAGGTGATGAGAGTTGTGCTATAAACATCTACGGTGGAATATTATTCAGCCACAGAGAAGGAAGATTTGCCATTTGAGAAATGTGGATGGACCCTGAGGGCCTTATGCTACCCTGTTTCCCCGAAAATAAGACAGTGTCTTATATTAACTTTTTCTCCCAAAGTTGCGCTAGGTCTTATTTTCAGGGGATGTCTTATCTTTCCATGCACTACATCTTATTTTTGGAGGATGTCTTATTTTCGGGGAAACGCGGGTAAGTGAAATAAGCCAGTCTCGGCTCTTGCCTTCCACCCTTCACCCCACCTTCTCTTCCAGCTTCCTGCCCCCTCTGCAGTTACAGGAAGTCACTGCTGTGTCCGGGTGGTGCCGGGCCTTTGCACATGCCACTCTACTCTCCCTACAGCTTCCAGGAAGCTCTCCATGGCACCCGCCCACATTGCCCAGGCTGGACTAGGTGCCCTCCCTGTGGTTCTGTGGTCCTCTGAGCTTCTCCCTGTCAGAGGACTCACTGCATGACTGTCCCTCCCAGCTGAGGGATCAGTCTTCCCCTCCCAGGCTGGAACTCCTTGAGGGCAGAGACAAGTCTTAGCTACTTTGGATCCTTGGAAGCTGATACTAAGTAGGTGTTCAGTAAACAGCTGTTGTCTGGATGAATGCAGTAATGAGGGAGATGTCACTCTCATTCCGTTTCTCCTGAGATGAACATGACTGTCCCACGTTAGAATGGTGTCGTTCTGATGTTGTCTCTGGAATGCCCAGTGTCCCCCAGGCTCCCATGCTTTTCCCACCGTCACAGCAAAGCTCAGAGGCACAGCTCCTGCAGAGTGCCCCCGACCAGCTTAATTCACCTTCCCCTGGGCTTGGTACCAAGACTCCAGCCAGGATATTAACGGGACCAATCTGAAGCTCAGGAGCCCAGCACAAATTAGCCATAAATCCATCTTGTCTGCCGGCTGGGTCGGCCAGGAGAAGCCTCGGGCTTCCTGGTGGACTCATGAGCGAGGGTCTGGGCTGTCATTCTCTCCCGAGACAGGCAGAGTACAGGTGTCTGGCCAGGTGCGGGGACAGGGGTGGGTTCCTCCCGGCCATGGATGCACGTGTGGCCCAAGAACCCATTTATTCCTGTGTGTGGATGTGAGATTCAGGCCAAACCTTGAGTTTTAGCCTCTTCTCCAAACACACGAGGCAAGTCCCTGCCTTACAGGGTAGTTATACCCCACTCATTGTTTCCCCACGTCTTCAAAGTGTTTGGCAGATTGTCCTCCTTTATCCTCAGTTGGTTCTTATGCTGGTGTACCGGTTAATAATGGTGGATTTTGTAATCAAAGAAAATATGATCATTTCAAGAGAAACATCAAAAGGGCTTTATTCAAAATAATGTTCATCACTAGCTACACATTTCCCCCATCTTTCAGGTAATTTGTGGATACCGTCCCAATAGAACTTTTCTTGTTTTGAGGCAAACCATTCAGAGGCCCAATTTTCCACTTCTTCGTACATTTTGAAGTGCTGCTCAGAAAGTGTGTGTGCCATTGATCAGAACAAGTAGTCATCTGAAGGAGCAAGGTCTGATGAATACGGCGAGTGGATTAATATTATACTTCCCAAGCAAGATCTTTTAACGTGTCTTTAACTGGTTTTGAAGTGTGTGATGGTGCGTCATCATGAAACAAAATTACTTTGCCAGGTCTTCTGGCACATTCTGGTCGTTTTGCTGTCAAAGCGTGGTTCAAATTGATTATTTGTTGTCGCTAGCAATCAGTATTAACGGTTTCTCCTGGTTTTAGAAGCTCATAATATTATACACCACACCTTCCTGATCCCACCAAATGCAGAGCATTGTCTTCTTTCTGAAGCAATTTGACATTGTAATTGATGTTGATGGTTGACCTGGTTCAACTCATGATTTTGTGCATTTAGGATTCTCAAAATAAATCCACTTTTCATCACCAGTCACAATTTGATGCAAAAAAAAAGACTTTCATGCCAATAGAAGCAACATTTTACTGATGGCTTTTTGGTTTTCCATTCATCTTTTGTTCAGTTGATGTGGCACCCATTTTCCTTCCTTTAAAATCCCATTGCTTGTAAACGATTGGAAATTGTTGGCTGAGCAACGTTTAATCTTTCTGCAAGTTGTTTTTGAGTTTGACACGCATCTTCATCCAATAATGCTTGTAATTGTTGGTCTTCAAACTTTTTCAGTTGACCTGAACGTTCTTTGTCTTTCACATCAAAATCATAATTTTCAAAGTGTTTAAACCAGAGTTCACAAGTATCTTGAGATGGAGATGTTCACCATAAGCTTCCCAAAGTATTCAGCAGCACTATCTTCAAAGTAAAGTAATGAATTATAACTTCCTGCAAATGTTTTGTTTTGTTTTTTGGCACAAAATTCGAAATTTTTTAAGTGTAAAAATATCTGTGATGTTAACACCTTCAGCAAATTTGACATAAGAAATTTTGAAGCTTGTTGTCAATACAAGAAAATAGCATACATACCAAATCGCATATGTATCAACATAATAATGTATAACTCCATCTATTGAAAAAAATCCGCATCATTAACCGGCACACCTAGTAAACGCACAGGGCAGGCTGTTCTTGCCACTTACTCTTCCGGCTCTCAGTTTTTCCATCTGTGTAGTGGGGATGACCATGCATACTCCTGGGTGTCTTTGAAAACTTCAATGAAATGATGCATAGAAAGTGCTGACCCCAGGGTCCAGCATGGAGTGACATGGAAGGAGCACTGGGCTGGGGGTCAAAAGGTCCAGCTGCTGGTCTGACATGAGTCACCCATGGAGTGGCCTTGGGCATGTCCCTTTGCCTCTTGAGGTCTCAGTTTCCCCTCCCCATGCCAGGTGGGCCAAGGCTGGGGGTCCTTCCTGCTCCCCTGCAACACGGTCCATCTCTGAGTGTTCACCCTGATTAGTGCAGGGCACGGAGACCTGCACCCAGCCCTGGGCCCAACAAGCACTTTGCTGGGAGAGAGACAGGCATCTTGGAGAGTTTTGCAGAAAGTTCAGCCCTGGCTCTTATCAGAGGCTATAAATCTGCTGGTTGTCATGACTACGGGAGAGCAGCCACTAAGCTCCAGGTCGCTGATTAGCAGGAAGGGAGCGGGAGGCCTTGTGGAATCAGCACTCAGGCCTCCCTCTCCCCCTCCCTCCATGAGGTGGAGCAGCCGCTGGCCTTTGACGCCACTGTGCCAGCCTCCCCTGAAGAGCCTGCCTTCTTTTAAGTTTTTTTTTAATGCAGCATCGAAGGGCCGTGGTAAAACGCATCCTTCTCAGCAAAGCTGGACACAGCGTTTTCTTAAAACCCTGCAAAGCCTGGCCCACGTGGCTCAGTGGTTGAGCATCGACCCACGAACCAGAAGGTCACAGTTCGATTCTGGGTCAGGGTACATACAGGCTCAATCCCCAGTGCTGGGCGTGCAGGAGGCAGCCGATCGATGACTCTGTCTCATCACTGATGTTTCTATCCCTCTTGCCCTCTTCTTTCCTCTCTCTGAAATCAACAAAAATATATAAGTATGTATATATTTTTAAAAACCTGCAAGGATGCAGATTTGGAGGCAGGGAAGGGAGATGGGCGGGGCCACGAAGGGAGGGCAATTTTAAGTTGCAGCCAGACCACCATCCCTGCCTCATCAATGCATCACTAGGAGCTCCCCATCCTGGATTCTGAACCCTGAGAAGGCAGTGATGGATGAGGCATCGTCTTCAACCTGAGCCGATGCCCCACCATCTCCCCCTGCCTGCAGATGACCCATGTCCCTGCTCTCGCCCTGTGCAAAGTCACCAGGCCCTTCTGCCAGTGCCCGGGCTACTCACCGTGCATTCATTCACCGCCCACTCCCTCATGCCAGCTCTCGAGTCTGCCTGCGACAGGGCCGCTCTGGTCTGGATTTGTGTCTTATCTTCCTATAGTGCCCCAGAGTCGGAAACGCCGTCCTCCTGTGTGTCCACCTCATGATCTGCTGGGCCATCCAGCTCATGGATCGCTTTTCTAAGAGACAGAGCAGGTGGAGCAGAGCAGGCAGGGATGGGGCCTGTTGAGCAGACTGAGGCACGGGCTAGCTTACTTCCACTAACTATAGCACACGGGGATTCGCTCAAAGTATCTCCAAAGCCCTTGCTAGCTTTTCGAAGCAAATGTTCTCTGCAGCCATGCATGAGCTCTTTAATTTATTCCTCGAACTTACGTTGCTGAGTGTTTGCTAAGCAGCAGGCTTGGGGCAGGAACACATGACCCTACTCTGAGGGAGCTCATAGTTTAGTGTGAGAGAAGACGGTGAAATGGTCCTCGCCCATGGTGAAGAGTTGCAGTGAGGGTACCAAATGGATTAGCACGTCCTGGGGAAGGGGTCAGACCGCCCGGGGTATCTACCCCCCACATCGCCATGTCCACTTCAGCGGCGGTGACTCCGTCTGGCCAGCGGCTCAGGCATTAAACCTTGGCGTCCTCCTCGACCCCTCCCTCCCTACTCTTAGTCTCTTGCACCCCAATTTAGCCAGCAGCAAAGGACGCTAGTTCTACCTTCACAATCTGACCACATCCCATCACTTCCACTGCTGCCCGCTGTGCTGAGCCTGGACTATTGCTGCAGGCTCCTCCTCGCTGTCCTTCCCTCTGTTCCATCTGTGTCTCCAGCCATTGGAGGGATCCTTCTAAAACGCAAACCAGACCGTACCCCTCTTCTGTTTAAGAGGATCCTCACGCCGATCCCGGAAGACTCAGAGTTCTCCCCAGGACCGACAGAGACTGGTATCTGATCTCCTCTCTGACCACTCCGGCCCCTGCTTGCTGGCCCTTGTGTATTCCCAGGCTCTTTGAACTTGCTGTTCCTTCTGCCGGGAGCACATGTCCTGCTTCCTGCAGAGGCCTGTGCAGAAGTCATATGTTACTGGGCAACAAATTACCCCAAATCTTTGTGGCTTAAAACAATAAACAGTGATGTCTCGGTTTCTCTGAGTCAGAAATTTGGCTGGGCAACTGGCAACCCTCCCTCCTGTGATTGTGGTCAGATGCCAACCAGGGCTGCAGTCTTACCTGAAGGCTGGACTGGGACTGGGTCCGCGTCCATGGTGGCCACTCCCGGGGCCGGGTGGTGCTGGCTGTCGGCAGGAGGCCGTGGCTCTCCTTCACCTTGGGCCTCTCCATGCGGCCAGCTTCCCTGGACGTGGTCAGTTCAAGAGTGTGGCCGAAGCTGCCTTTTTACCTAGACTTGGAAGTCACATGTTGTCCCTCCTGCTGACTTATTCTGTTTTCCATAATTTATTGTATTTATTAAAAGTGAGTCACCCGGCCCATCCCATACTCAGGGGAAGGAAATTAGGCTCCATCTTCTGGTGGCTGGAGTGCCAAAGAGTCTGTGAACACAGGGCCAAACCATCACAGCTGCAAGGTTGGTCCCTAGCCCTTCAAGTCTCCACCCCGTTCCTTCCTCAGAAAGGTCTTCCCCAGTTACTCTGCACAAAATAGCAGTCACCCCTCCCACTCCCTAGACCCATTTCTCTGATTTATTTTTCCGTAATTTATTACCACCCAATAAGCCTGATTATTACTCACTTGTGTGTTTATTGCCTGCTCCCCCACCTGGAATGTAGACTCCTTGGTCATGGGGACGTCTGTTGTGTTCACTGCAGCCCTGCACTAAGAGCTGACCTGGGCACATTGCCGACCCTTGGGGCATGGGCCTTCATACGTGCAGTCAGCCCCGGCCAGACAAGTGTTAGGGGAGGCACGCCTTGCTGGGGGCTGGGCAGAAATGGCAAACCTTGAGTTGTCTGAGAAGAGCCAGGACAGATTCCACATGGACAGACTGGCCTGGGCAAAGGCATGGAAGCGGGACCCTCAGAGGAGAGGCTGGGAGGTGCAGGGGTCACAAGCTGAGCAGGATGGAAGGAACTCAAGCAGCCGGCAGTGAGGAGGGCTGGGGAGCCCTAACCTGAATGTTCATTCCTCCGGGGCTGCAGCATCTCCCCGCTCTGCTTCTAAAGATGCACCGTAAGCAGCTGGCAGAGATGGATGCCTTTGCTGTCCTTCCTTCAATATTGACTGCGCTTGGCCTGCTCTCCTGGCAGCCCCGATGAGCAGGGGGCTTATCAGATGCATTCATCCCGAGTCGTAAAACCAATCTTGATGCACTGGCTGCAGCAGAGGGGGGCATGAGAACTGCCGACGCTGCTGATCGATGCAGGCCCTGGAGTCTGCGGGCAGGGCGGGCAGGGCAGGCACTGCTGGTGGGCGCCAGATCCACCTGTGACTCTGGATTGCTGACTCCTCCTGCTTAGGAGCCAGCAGATTTGAGTGA